>NC_057390.1:49293374-50541698 GCF_019320065.1 Cervus canadensis | reverse complement strand
TTTCATTTTTCTTTTTCCAGTATAATATTTCAGGTTTTTAAGCCTAGGTTTATATTTCCAGCATGAGCTCTTAGTAACAATAATGATGATGAAAGTGAAAGTGAAAGTGAAGTCACTCAATCGTGTCCGACTCTTTGCGATCCCATGGTCTATAGCCCACCAGGCTTCCCTGTCCATGGGATTTTCCAGGCAAGAGTACTGGAGTGGGTTGCCATTTCCCTCTCCAGGGGGTCTTCCTGACCCAGGGATCAAACCTAGGTATCCCGCAATGATGATGATAATGAGTAATATATACTCAGTTTATCATACCAGTAGTAACATGAGATGGACACATTTATGATCCCATTTGGTACAATTTACAATGACAGAAAATTTATATGAATGCATTCTAGAAAATGTCCACGTGAAAAGTTAGTAAACTTTAAAGCCCATGAAAGTAAATATGATGTATTATATATTTAAATTTGTATTTAGCTCTAATCAAGCTTAAAAAAATAAACCTAAGAGCTCAAGATTGTTAAATGACATTAAAGTAGATCTGTAAAATTATGTTCCCCAGAGTAGAAATTTTGTAAAATGAAAATGAACAAAATCTATCATATTCACTGTTATTATATTATCAGTTTGTTCTTCTTAATGCTTGTCCCATAAGTCAGTTTTCATTCACTTTTAATGTTGTGATAATTTAAAATCTATTTTTCAGTTAGATTTTGGTATTTAATTTACTTTCTTTGATACATTGCCTTCTCAGTTTATATTTGGAAATTTGAATATGGAATAGCTATTTCTTTATTCTTGGCTGATTATTTCCTTCATTTTTTTAAATGGTTGCTTTCTAGTCAAACTAGGCTGTGAAATTCTGGAACTTAAAAGATCAGCTTGGATACTTAAGAATTTAATAGAATTATTAAAACATTGTCTAAATATTATTTACTAATTATACTTAAATTATTAATTAAAAAATTAAACATTATTACATTGAAATGTGTTAATGAGATGTTGAGAAGAGAAGTGATTGTTAAATGATGGGATAGTGATCAAAGTAATCAATATAGGTCCCTAGGTGAGAATATAGTAGCAGTTACAAGAGGCACTCTGGCCAGTCAAGGTAGAGAATATACAGAGGTGACAGCAAAATTAGATTGAGAATGCTTACGTTTCTTTAGGAGAAATAATAATCTCCTGAGAGGAAGTAGACTTACCCAGCACATCTGGAAGTAGAGGCTATTATTTTCATGATTAGAGTAGTGCTTTACGTGTTGTGGAAATAAAGATTTGCCACACATTCTTTCACACTTCCTTTAATTAATAGGTGGTGTCTGTGTACTCTCTCTCATTTAGGTGGGCTTACAATCCACTTCAATATTTTTGCCTAGAGAATCCCATGGACAGAGGAGCCTGGTGGGCTACAGTCCATGGTGTCTCAGAGTTGACACAACTGAGTGACTAATACACACAGTCACATGTATTCATCATTATAGTATCATAGAGTAGTTTCACTGTTCTAAAAACTCTCTGTGCTCTGCCTATTCATCCTTCCCTCTCTCGTAACTCCTGTCAACCAATAATCTTTTTTTCCTGTCTCTGGAATTTGCTTTTTTCCAGAATGTCAGATAGTTGGAATCATACAACATGTAGTCTTTTCAGGTTCCCACTACTTTTTTTTTTTCAACTTTTCATTTATGGTTTGCAACTTAAATATGAAGTCCTTTCCTCAGAAATGTCTTCATAAATCCACAATCTATATCAGACTTTATGTTAATTTTTCACATTGCAGTTTTTTTTTCTTTTTTTTTTCAAGCTGAAGTTTTATTTAAAATGTAAAAGAAATAGTTCTTGACATGTATTCCCCATCCCGATCCCCCCTCCCACCTCCCTCTCCACCCGATTCCTCTGGGTCTTCCCAGTGCACATTGCAGTTTTAATTCTTCCTTTGCGGTACTTATCATTGTTTATGTAATTAACATCTATCCCTGTTAAAAGGTGAAATATTTAATCACTGGTATCATTCTTATAGCTAGCATAGAGCCCAGCTTATTTAGGTACAAACATTTATAGCCTCTTTGAAATAAATTAATGAAACACGATTTTCATATAACAAACACATTAAGCGTATCAATATAAACTGACAAAGCTGATTCTACAAGCTATAACATAAATTCAAATTCTAATTTTATTGGTTTGCCAAACCTTATACTTACATAGATGCCCCAGCAGTACTTCATTTTGTCTTATATTTTTAATCTAGTATAGTTTATTTTATTTTGAAACTAGCTAAAGTTGTTATGCACAAGATTTGATTTCTTTATGTCAAATAATGTACTTATTTATGGGTATATTTTGGAATCTCCTTCAAATGTTTTAATAAACACCTTTCACTTATCTCATACTAGAATCTGTTCGCTGACAGTTACTAAAATTACAAGTTTATAGGTATTGAATTTCATAACTAGTGGAAATGGTAGAATGAGTGCAAATAATCCAAATATTCATTTTATAGAGGCATCATCTCAGAATTCATGACTTGTATAGGGTTACAGAGCTACTCAGTAACCGGGGCTTCCCTGGTGACTCAGTAAAGAAGCAGCCTGCAATGCAGGAGACCCAGGTTTGTTCTCTGGGTTGGGAAGATCCTTTGGAGATGGGAATGGCTACTCACTCCATTGTTGCCTGGAGAAGCCATGGGCAGAGAAGCCTGGCAGGATACAGCTCATGGATTCACAAAGAGTTGGACACAACTGAGTGACTAACACTTTCACAGAACTACTCAGAGCTGAAACCTTGAATTCTTCCAAAACTCTTTCTTAGTATATCAGACCTATAAAAATTAGCAGAGGATTGGAAAAAATAGTGTGTGCAGTGTAAGCCTAGAATTGAAAACTTCAGGTTTTCCCTTTCTTATTCATGGTCTTTTTTTTTTCTCTCTACCAATATAACTTCTTACTAAAAGTACACATTGTGAATAGCATTCCTATTTGAATTTTAGGATTGTAAGGAGTACAGAGAACTTAAATTTTCCCCCTCTCACCTGGGGTCTAACAAACACTTAGTAGTAGGTACTCTATGTCTTCTAATTCAGTTTTTCCAAATTTATTGCAATGCTTGCTTTTTCTTTTCCTGGCATACAGATTTTCAGCCTCAGACAGTAAAACGTATTATTTTGATGTCATTCATTCGAGGGAATTTTATGGTGGATAAGGATTGAGTGAGACACTCCGTGTCACAGTCGCCTTTCCATGCAATTCACTAATCCTAACAATATCCATGCCATTCAGGAAATCGGATCCCACTTCACTGATGAGGAAACTAGCTCAGAAAGTTTAAATACCCTGCCCAAATTTACATAGCTCATCAGCAGTAAAGTTAGATATATCTAGTCTAAAGCCTACGTTTATGTCTGCTTGGCTCTGCTTTCATGGCACGAAACTCCCTATATTATTAATTGTTTTCCAGAACTGTCAAGAATGACAGTTTAACCACGGAATCATTGCTGTATTTGTTCTCATTATGAATAGATTTCATGTATGATTTCTTTTGTTGCTTTAGCAATAGACAGGCATTTAAGTAATTTTTGGTTTCATGGAAATAACCCCTGAAATTAGTGTCAGACAATAATCTTTTCACTCAGATGTGTATTTTGTTATTTTAAGTAGCTTAGCTGAGTGTACTTTCTGGTTTTACCTGGAATGTGAATCCTTAATTCAAGCAAATCTCACTTGTTGGAATACAGCTAATGAATTAATAAGTACATTGGTTACTCTGTGAAACAATTATAACTGAAAAAATTAACATCCTAGCCTCTTCCATTTACTAACTTTGAGATACAGGGCAATTTATTTAACCTTTTTGAACCTTCATTTCCTCACCTATAAAATTGGTATGATGGCAGTAAAACCCTTATAAGGTTTTTCTAAGGATCACATGAGGAAATGGATGTAAAATACTTGGCACCATGCCTGACCCAGAAAGTGCTCAATAAATCATTTAAGCAGATCTTACTTGTCTTGTCTGTGGATTGAACAGTTATAATGATTTCCTTGGATCTGGTAATGTTGCCATTATTTAGTAGATGTATTTCATGAAAGAATATGGATAAAGGACATCCTTTTTCATCATGCTAGGAGGTGTTTAAGAAGTCTCTCATACTGTATGTCACATTCCTTTTTAATTTCAATAGGACTGTTGCGGGCAGTATTCTAGTTCTGGTAATTGTATATGATGAAGTACACAAAAGCTCTTGGTGAGGGGGTGAGGAGGGAGGTGGAATTTTAGTAGCTCAATTGCTCAATAGCTACTAGGAAAAATCTAATCTAACAGATCCATCAATATAATATGAAGCCTCATCTACAAATGCTCTTCTCCCTTAGGAAGATCATGTCTAAATTACTGGTCAAAGGCTGAAAGGAACCATATTATGATGAATTGTTGTTGGGATATGATAGATGTGTTCTATCTCAAGTTAACAGAACATGCACTGCTATGCTAGAGCTTACTCGTCCAATTCTTTCAAATGTGTGTCCACTATGGTCTGTTAAGCCTTGGCAACTTTACCCTCTCACCCCATTTACTATTTATCATATAACACAAAGAGGCTTATGTCCATTACGGTAGATACACTGTTCAGAAGCCAAAAGTAATCATTATTATATCACTGAACCAGCTTTGATATCTGTAGGATATATGTAGTTGGCCAAAACATTTTTCTTTTTCTCTCCTATTATGTAAATAAAGCTTTATCTGAAATAGCTGCTTCAAAAGTAAAAAGGTCACTTATTCCCATGCTTTCCAACAAGCTTCAAGAGCTGACATGAAATCTGAGAGTATATAGGAAATCACTGCCATATGAGAAACATCCTAAAACAAAAGTTTACTTCTTTTTATGTAGTAGATCCCTCTCCAGTTCTGTAGGGATCGAAAGTTAACTTTTGTAAATGAAGTAAGAAGACCCTTGGATTAAATCATAATTTTGTTTTTAAATGGTTTGCAGTAGTTAGTCCAGAGCCTGCATATGTTCTATCCAAACTAAATAACAACTAAAATGTCACTGTAAGAACGCCTTCCTCAGTGATCAGTGCAAAGAGGAAAATAATAGAATGGGAAAAACTAGAGATCTCTTCAAGAAAATTAGAGATACCAAGGGAACATTTTATACAAAGATTGACTCAATAAGGGATAGAAATGTTATGGACCTAACAGAAGCAGAAATATTAAGAAGAGGTGCCAAGAATACACAGAAGAACTATACAAAAAAGATCTTCATGACCCAGATAATCATGATGGTGTGATCACTCACCTAGGCCAGACATCCTGGAATGTGAAGTCAAGTGGGCCTTAGTAAGCATCACTACGAACAAAGCTAGTGGAGGTGATGGAATTCCAGTTGAGCCATTTCAAATCCTAAAAGATGATGCTCTGAAAGTACTGCACTCAATATGTCAGCAAATTTAGAAAACTCAACAGTGACCACAGAACTTGAAAAGATCAGTTTTCATTCTAATCTCAAAGAAAGGCAAAGCCAATGAATGCTCAAACTGCCGCACAATTGCATTCATCTCACATGCTAGCAAAGTAATGCTCAAAATTCCCCAAGCCAGGCTTCAGCAATACATGAACTGTGAACTTCCAGATGTTCAAGCTAGATTTAGAAAAGGCAGAGGAACCAGAAATCAAATTGCCAACATCTGCTGGATCATCATCTTTCTTTTTAGCAAGAGAATTCCAGAAAAACATCTATTTCTGCTTTATTGACTATGCCAAAGCCTTTGATTGTGTGGATCAAAATAAACTGTGGAAAATTCTTACAGAGAAGGGAATACCAGACCACCTGACCTGCCTCTTGAGAAATCTGTATGCAGGTCAGGAAGCAACACTAAGAACTGGACATGGAACAACAGACTGGTTCCAAATAGGAAAAGGAGTATGTCAAGGCTGTATATTGTCTCTCTGCTTATTTAACTTATATGCAGAGTACATCATGAGAAACACTGGGCTGGAAGAAGCATAAGCTGGATTCAAGATTGCTGGGAGAAATATCAATAACCTCAGATATGCAGATGACACCACCGTAATGGCAGAAAGTGAAGAGTAACTAAAGAGCCCCTTGATGAAAGTGAAAGAGGAGAGTGAAAAGTTGGCTTAACACTCAACTTTCAAAAAACGATCATGGCATCTGGTACCAACACTTCATGGCAAATAGATGGGGAAACAGTAGAAACAGTGGCTGACTTTATTTTTTTGGGCTCCAAAATCACTGCAGATGGTGACTTCAGCCATGGAATTAAAAGACAGTTACTCCTTTGAAGGAAAGCTTTGACCAACCTATACAGCATATTAAAAAGCAGAGACATTACTTTGCCAACAAAGTTCTGTCCAGTCAAGGCTATGATTTTTCCAGTGATCATGTATGGATGACTGAGTTGAACCATAAAGAAAGCTGAGCGCTGAAGAATTGATGCTTTTGAACTGTGGTGTTGGAGAAGACTCTTAAGAGTCCCTTGGACTGCAAGGAGATCCAACCAGTCCTCCTAAAGGAAATCAGTCCTGGGTGTTCATTCGAAGGACTGATGCTGAAGCTGAAACTCCAATACTTTGGCCACCTGATGCGAAGAGCTGACTCATTTGAAAAGACCCTGATGCTGGGAAAGATTGAGGGCAGGAGGAGAAGTGGATGACAGAGGATGAGATGGTTCGATGGCATCACCGACTCAATGGACATGGGTTTGGGTGGACTCTGGGAGTTGGTGATGGACAGGGAGGCCTGGCATGCTGCGGTTCATGGAGTCGCAAAGAGTCGGACACGGCTGAGCGACTAAACTGAACTGAGAATGTCACTTGAATACTGAAGTTATTTTGGTTTTTTGTTATATTTGTATAAATGGTAAGTGACTAAATTTTTTGATGAAAGTTCTCTAACAGGTCCTCTTCAGTTCCACATAAGTAGAGATTTGGAACTGTCTTGGTTCCTAGCTTTGATTCCCAGATATTTTGCTCACAGGATACTTCATACTCTTAAAAGTAACAGGATTTCAGAGAGCTTTTCTTTATATGTGTTATATTTATATTCAGTACAGAAATTAAAACATAATTTCTTTCAGTATTAATTCATTGTTTTTCTTTCTTTTTTTTTTAATTTTTTTATTAGTTGGAGGCTAATTACTTCACAACATTTCAGTGGGTTTTGTCATACATTGATATGAATCAGCCATAGATTTACACTTATTCCCCATCCCGATCCCCCCTCCCACCTCCCTCTCCACCCGATTCCTCTGGGTCTTCCCAGTGTACCAGACCCGAGCACTTGTCTCATGCATCCCACCTGGGCTGGTGATCTGTTTCACCATAGATAGTATACATGCTGTTCTTTTGAAACCCCCACCCTCACCTTCTCCCACAGAGTTCAAAAGTCTGTTCTGTATTTCTGTGTCTCTTTTTCTGTTTTGCATATAGGGTTATCGTTACCATCTTTCTAAATTCCATATATATGTGTTAGTATGCTGTAATGTTCTTTATCTTTCTGGCTTACTTCACTCTGTATAAGGGGCTCCAGTTTCATCCATCTCATTAGGACTGGTTCAATGAATTCTTTTTGACGGGCTTAGTTAAAATTCCATGGTGTATATGTACCACAGCTTCCTTATCCATTCATTCTCTGTGGCATCTAGTTGCTCCAGTCCTGGCTATTAATAACAGTGCTTGCGATGAACATTGGGGTGCACGTGCCTCTTTCAGATCTGGTTTCCTCAGTGTGTATGCCCAGAAGTGGGATTGCTGGGTCATATGGCAGTTCTATTTCCAGTTTTTTAAAGGAATCTCCACACTGTTCTCCATAGCGGCTGTACTAGTTTGCATTCCCACCAACAGTGTAAGAGGGTTCCCTTTTCTCCACACCCTCTCCAGCATTTATTGCTTGTAGACTTTTGGATAGCAGCCATCCTGACTGGCGTGTAACGGTACCTCATTGTGTTTTGATTTGCATTTCTCTCATAATGAGTGATGTTGAGCATCTTTTCATGTGTTTGTTAGCCATCTGTATGTCTTCTTTGGAGAAATGTCTGTTTAGTTCTTTGGCCCATTTTTTGATTGGGTCATTATTTTTCTGGAATTGAGCTGCAGGGGTTGCTTGTATATTTTTGAGATTAATCCTTTGTCTGTTTTCTTCATTTGCATTATTTACTCCAATCTGATGGCTGTTTTTCACCTTACTTATAGTTTCTTTTGTAGTGCAAAAGCTTTTCTATAGTTTCATTAGAATCCATTTTGTTTAGTTTTGCTTTATTTCCCAATATTGTGGGAGGTGGGTCATAGAGGATCTTGCTGTGATTTATGTTGGAGAGTGTTTTTTGCCTATGTTCTTTAGGAGTTTTATAGTTTCTGGTCTTACATTTAGATCTTTAATCCATTTTGAGTTTATTTTTGTGTATGGTGTTAGAAAGTGTTCTAGTTTCATTCTTTTACAAGTGGTTGACCAGTTTTCCCAGCACCACTTGTTTAAGAGGTTGTCTTTTTTCCATTGTATATCCTTGCCTCCTTTGTCAAAGATAAGGTGTCCATAGGTTCGTGGATTTATCTCTGGGCTTTCTATTCTGTTCCATTGATCTATATTTCTGTCTTTGTGCCAGTACCATACTGTCTTGATGACTGGCTTTGTAGTATAGTCTGAAGTCAGGCAGGTTGATTCCTCCAGTTCCATTCTTCTTTCTCAGGATTACTTTGGCTATTCGGGGTTTTCTGTATTTCCATACAATTGTGAAATTATTTGTTCTAGTTCTGTGAAAAATACCATTGGTAGCTTGATAGGGATTGCATTGAATCTATAGATTGCTTTGGGTAGAATAGCCATTTTGACAATATTGATTCTTCCAATCCATGAACACGGTATGTTTCTCCATCTGTTTGTGTCCTCTTTGATTTCTTTCATCAGTGTTTTATAGTTTTCTATGTATAGGTCTTTTGTTTCTTTAGGTAGATATACTCCTAAGTATTTTATTCTTTTGTTGCAATGGTGAATGGTATTGTTTCCTTAATTTCTCTTTCTGTTTTCTCATTGTTAGTGTATAGGAATGCAAGGGATTTCTGTTTGTTAATTTTATATCCTGCAACTTTACTATATTCATTGATTAGCTCTAGTAATTTTCTGGTAGAGTCTTTAGGGTTTTCTATGTAGAGGATTTATGTCATCTGCAAACAGTGAGAGTTTCACCTTCTTCTTTTCCTATCTGGATTCTTTTACTGTCTTTTTCTGCTCTGATTGCTGTGACCAAAACTTCCAACACTGTGTTGAACAGGTAGCGGTGAGAGTGGGCACCCTTGTCTTGTTTCTGATTTCAGGGATAATGCTTTCCAATTCTTTACATTGAGGGTGGTGCTTGCTGTGGTTTGTCAAATATATAGCTTTTATTATGTTTGAGGTCTGTTTTCCTTCTATTCCTGCTTTCTGGAGAGTTTTAATCATGAATGGGTGTTGAATTTTGTCAAAGGCTTTCTCTGCATCTATTGAGATAATCATGTGGTTTTTATCTTTCAATTTGTTAATGTGGTGTATTGTACTACATTGATTGATTTGTGGATATTAAAGAATCCTTGCATTCCTGGGATAAAGCCCACTTGGTCATGGTGTATGATTTTTTTAATATGTTCTTGGATTCTGTTTGCTAGAATTTTGTTAAGGATTTTTGCATCTATGTTCATCAGTGATATTGGCCTGTAGTTTTCTTTTTTTGTGGCATCTTTGTCTGGTTTTGGAATGAGGGTGATGGTGGCCTCATAGAATGAGTTTGGAAGCTTACCTTCTTCTGCAATTTTCTGGAAGAGTTTGAGTAAGATAGGTGTTAGCTCTTCTCTAAATTTTTGGTAGAATTCAGCTGTGAAGCCATCTGGCCCTGGGCTTTTGTTTGCTGGAAGATTTTTGATTACAGTTTCGATTTCCTTGCTTGTGATGGGTCTGTTAAGATCTTCTATTTCTTCCTGGTTCAGTTTTGGAAAGTTATACTTTTCTAAGAATTTGTCCATTTCTTCCAAGTTGTCATTATTTGGCTAGGTGCTGGTAGTAGGTCTCTTTGATCCTTTGCTATTTCGTGTTGTTTGTTGTGATTCCTCCAGTTTCATTTCTAATTTCGTTAATTTGGTTCTTCTCTCTTTTGTTTCTTAACGAGTCTTGCTAATGGTTTGTCAATTTTGTTTATTTTTCAAAAAACCAGCTTTTAGCTTTGTTGATTTTTGCTATGGTCTCTTTAGTTTCTTTTGCATTTATTTCTGCCCTGATTTTTAAGATTTCTTTCCTTCTGCTAACTCTGGGGTTCTTCATTTCTTCCTTCTCTAATTGCTTTAGGGGTAGAGTTAGGTTATTTATTTGGTTTTTTTCTTGTTTCTTGATGTAAGCCTGTAATGCTATGAACCTTCCCCTTAGCACTGCTTTTACAGTGTCCCATAGGTTTTGGGTTGTTGTGTTTTCATTTTCATTCATTTCTATACATATTTTGATTTCTTTTTTGATTTCTTCTTTGTTGTTATTCAGAAGCGTGTTATTTAGCCTCCAGGTGTTTGAATTTTAACAATTTTTTTCCTGTAATTGAGATCTAATCTTACTGCACTGTGGTCAGAAAAGATGACTGGAATGATTTCAATTTTTTTGAATTTTCCAAGACCAGATTTATGGCCCAGGATGTGATCTATTCTGGAGAAGGTTCCGTGTGCACTTGAGAAAAAGGTGAAGTTGATTGTTTTGGGGTGAAATGTCCTATAGATATCAATTAGGTCTAGCTGGTCCATTGTGTCATTTAAGGTTTGTGTTTCCTTGTTAATTTTCTGTTTAGTTGATCTATCCATAGTTGTGAGTGGGGTATTAAAGTCTCCCACTATTATTGTGTTACTATCAATTTCCTCTTTCATACTCGTTAGTGTTTGCCGTACATATTGCGGTGCTCCTATGTTGGGTGCATATATATTTATAATTGTTATATCTTCTTCTTTGATTGATCCTTTGATCATTATGTAGTGTCCTTCTTTGTCTCTTTTCACATCCTTTATTTGAAAGTCTATTTTATCTGATATGAGTATTGCGACTCCTGCTTTCTTTTGGTCTCCGTTTGCATGAAATATTTTTTTCCAGCCCTTCACTTTTAGTCTGTATGTGTCTCTTGTTTTGACGTGGGTCTCTTGTAGACAGCATATATAGGGGTCTTGTTTTTGTATCCATTCAGCCAATCTTTGTCTTTTGGTTGGGGCATTCAAACCATTTACATTTAGGGTAATTATTGATAGGTGTGGTCCCGTTGCCATTTACTTTGTTGTTTTGGGTTCACGTTTATACAACCTTTCTGTATTTCCTGTCTAGAGAAGATCCTTTAGCATTTGTTGAAGAGCTGGTTTGGTGGTGCTGAATTCTCTCAGCTTTTGCTTATCTGTAAAGCTTTTGAATTCTCCTTCATATCTGAATGAGATCCTTGCTGGATACAGTAATCTAGGTTGTAGGTTATTCTCTTTCATTACTTTCAGTACGTCCTGCCATTCCCTTCTGGCCTGGAGGGTTTCTATTGATAGATCAGCTGTTATCCTTATGGGAATCCCTTTGTGTGTTATTTGTTGTTTTTCCCTTGCTGCTTTTAATATTTGTTCTTTGTGTTTGACCTTTGTTAATTTGATTAACATGTGTCTTGGGGTGTTTCACCTTGGGTTTATCCTGTTCGGGACTCTCTGGGTTTCTTGGATTTGGGTGGCTATTTCCTTCCCTTCCTCCTGTTCATCTCTATCTCCCTCCTCCCTCTCCTCTTCTTCATGTAACTCTGTGAACCTCTCTGGGTGTCCCTAACGGGGGAGAATCTTTTAGCCATTAACCTAGAAGTTTTCTTATCAGGGCTGTATAGCTGGAGAAGTCCTGAGACTACAGGAAGAATAAAACTGAAATCCAGAGGCAGGAAACTTAAGCCCAAAACCTGAGAACACCAGAAAACTCCTGACTACATGGAACTTTAAGTAATAAGTGACCGTCCAAAAGCCTCCATACCTACACTGAAACCAACCACCACCCAAGAGCCAATAAGTTTTAGAGCAAGACATACCACGCAAATTATCCAGCAACGCAGGAACATAGCCCTGAACATCAACATACAGGCTGCCCAAGGACACACCTAACACATAGACCCATCTCAAAACTCATTACTGGGCACTCCATTGCTCTCCAAAGAGAAGAAATCAAGTTCCACGCACCAGAACACTGACGCAAGCTCCCCTAACCAGGAAATCTTGACAAGCCAATCGTCTAACCCCACCCACTGGGTTAATCCTCCACAATAAAAAGGAACCACAGACCTCCAGAATACAGAAAGCCCACTCCAGATACAGCAATCTAAACAAGATGAAAAGGCAAAGAAATACCCAACAGGTAAAGGAACATGAAAAATGCCCACCAAGTCAAACAAAAGAGGAGGAGATAGGGAATCTACCTGAAAAAGAATTTAGAATAATGATAATAAAAATGATCCAAAATCTTGAAAACAAAATGGAGTTACAGATAAATAGCCTGGAAACAAAGATTGAAAAGATGCAAGAAATGTTTAATAAAGACCTAGAAGAAATAAAAAAGAGTCAATTAAAAATGAATAATGCAATGAATGAGATCAAAAACACTTTGGAGGGAACCAAGAGTAGAATAACGGAGGCAGAAGATAGGATAAGTGAGGTAGAAGATAAAATGGTGGAAATAAATGAAGCAGTGAGGAAAAAAGAAAAAAGGATCAAAAGAAATGAGGACAACCTCAGGGACCTCTGGGACACTGTGAAACGCCCCAACATTCGAATCATAGGAGTTCCAGAAGAAGAAGACAAAAAGAAAGGCCATGAGAAAATACTCGAGGAGACAAATGTGTTTTAATTTGAGTCTTCTTTAATTTTTTTCATCAATGTTTTATAATTTTCAGATATAATTGAGAGAGTCAATTCCTAGGTAGGTTGATACGAAGTCCAGCGTCCCCAAGGAGGAGAAAGGGGTCCGGAGCCCTCAAGGAAGAGAAAGGGGTCTGGGGTTCTCAAGGAAGAGAAAAGGACAAATGTTATTTTCTACATTGCTTTGTCTTAGTCAGTATAACAATGTATCTTGCTGGAGGATATGCTTCTCCTTAACAAGAATCTTCTGAAAAAATCTTGTGATTTTAAGATGTATGTTGTGGGAGTGGGTCTGCTAAGACCTTTTAATTGCTAGTTCTAATCCTGCTATCTTATATTGTGGGAGTGGGTCTGGTAAGACCCTTTCCTATAATAATGTATAAAAGGCCTTGATAGACTAGATGGGGAGCACTCTCCACCCCTCTTCTGATGTCTATGTCTGAAGTTTTCTCTGTTCCTTTTCATACTTCAATAAAACTTTGCTACACAAAAGCTCTTGAGTGATCAAGCCTGGCCCAGGTCCTGAAGCTACATCTTCTTCTTCGGAGATCATGAATCCCACATCATTCACCATAAGCTATCATAATCATTAAATCTTTCACTTCCTTGCTTAAATTTATTCCTGAGCATCTTATTATATTTTTTGTTATAGTGAATCAGAATGTTTGGTTAATTTCAGTTCAGTTCAGTTCATTACCTCAGTCGTGTCTGATTCTTTGCGACCCCATGGGCTGAAGCACTCCAGGACTCCCTGTCCATCACTAACTCCCAGAGTTTACTCAAACTAACGTCCATCGAGTTGGTGATGCCTTCCAATCACCTCATCCTTTGTCGTCCCATTCTCCGCCCACCTTCAATCTTTCCCAGCATCAGGGTCTTTTCCAAAGAGTTGGTTCTTTGCATCAGGCGGCCAAAGTATTGGAGTTTCAGCATCAGCATGAGTACTTCCAATGAATATTCAGGACTGTTTTCCTTTAGGATGGACTGTATGGATCTCCTTGCTGTCCAAAGGACTCTCAAGAGTATTCTCCAACAGCACAGTTCAAAAGCATCAATTCTTCAATACTCAGCATTCTTTATAGTCCAACTCTCACATCCATACATAACCACTGGAAAAACCATAACTTTGACTAGTTGGACCTTTGTTGGAAAAGTAATGTCTCTGGTTTTTAATATGTTGTGTATGTTGGTGATAACTTGTCTTCCAAGGAGTAAGCGTCTTGTAACTTCATGGTTGCAGTCACCGTCTGCACTGATTTTGGACGCCCACCCCTCAACTCCACCAAAAAAAAAAAAAAAGTCTGCCACTGTTTCCACTGTTTCCCCATCTATTTGCCATGAAGTGTTGGGACCAGATGCCATGATTTTAGTTTTCTGAATGTTGTGTTTTAAGCCAACTTTTTCACTCTCCTCTTTCACTTTCATCAAGAGGCTGGTTAGTTCTTCACTTTCTGCCATAAGTGTGTCATCTGCATATCTGAGGCTATCGATATTTCTCTGAGCAATCATTTTTTCTTAATTGAAGGATGATTGCTTTACAGAACTTGGTTGTTTTCTGTCAAACCTTAACATGAATTAGCCATAGGTATACATATACCCACTGCCTTTTGAACCTCCCTCCCATCTCCCTCCCCATCCCACCCCTCTAGATTGATACAGAGCCCATGTTTGAGTTTCCTGAGCCATACAGCAAATCCCATGTTGCTCTTTCCATACATCTCCCCTCTCTTCCCCTCTCTCCATTTCCATAAGTCTATTCTTTATGTCTGTTTCTCCATTGCTGCCCTGCAAATAAGTTTTTCAGAACCATTTTTCTAGATTCCGTATATGTGTGTTAGAACACAATATTTATCTTTCTGTTTCTGACTCATTTCACTCTGCATAATAGGTTCTAGGTTCATCCATCTCATCAGAACTGACTCAAATGTGTTTCTTTTTATGGCTGAGTAATATTCCATTGTGTATATGTATACCAACTTTTTTATCTGCTTATCTGTTGATGGGCAACCTTCCATGTTCTAACTATTGTAAATAGTGCTGAAATGAACAATGGAATACATGTGTCTTTTTCAACCCTGGTTTCCTCAGGGTATATGCCTAGGAGTGGAATTGCTAGGTCATATGGTGGTTTTATTTCTAGATTTTAAGAAATCTCTATACCGTATTCCATAGTGGCTGTATCAATCTGCATTCCCAGCAACAGTTCAAGAGGGTTCCCTTTACTCCACACTCTCTCCAGCATTTATTTTTTTGTTGACTTTTTGATGATGGCAATTCTGACCAGTGTGTGGTGATATCTCATTGTGGTTTTGATTTGCATTTCACTAATAATGAGCAGTGTTGTGCATCTTTTCATGCATTTGTTAGCCATCTGTATGTTTTCTTTGGAGAAATGTCTCTTTAGGTTTTTTTCCCCACTTTTTGATTGGGTTTTTGTTTTCCTGGCATTGAGTTGTATAAGCTGCTTGTATATTTTGGAAACTAATTCTTTGTCAGTTGTTTCATTTGCTATTATTTTCTCCCATTCTGAGGGTTATCTTTCACATTGCTTATAGTTTCCTTTGTTGTGCAAAAGCTTTTAAATTTAGTCAGGTCCCATTTGTTTACATTTGTTTTTATTTCGTTTACTATAGGAGGTGGGCCATAGAGGATCTTGCTTTGATTTATGTCATTGAGTGTTCTGCCTACGTTTTCCTCTAAGAGTTTTATAGTTTCTGGTCTCACATTTAGTTCTTTAATCCATTTTGAGTTTATCTTTGTGTATGATGTTAGGAAGTGTTCTAATTTTATTCCTTTACATGTAGCTGTCCAGTTTTCCTAGCACCATTTATTGAAGAGGCTGTCCTTGCCCAATTGTATATTCTTTCCTCTATTGTCAAAAATAAGGTACCCATAGGTGAATTGGTTTATTTCTGGGCTTTCTATTTTGTTCCATTTGTCTATATTTCTGTTTTTGTGCCAGTACTATACTGTGTTGATGACTGTAGCTTTGTAGTATAATCTGAAGTCAGGAAGGTTGATTCCTCTAACTACATTCTTCATTCTCAAGACTGCTTTGGCTATTTGGGATATTTTGTGTTTCCACATGAATTGTGAAATTTTTTGTTCTATTTCTGTGAAAAATGCCATTGGTAATTTGATAGGGATTCCACTGAATCTGTAGATTGCATTTGGTAGTATAGTCATTTTCATAATATTGATTCTTCCTACCCAGGAAAATAAATAGCTCTCCCTCTGTTTATGTCATCTTTGATTTCTTTCATCAGTTTCTTATAAATTTCTATATACAGTTCTTTCATCCCCTTAGATAAGTTTATTCCTAGATATTTAGTTATTTTTGTTGCAATGGTGAATGAGATTGATTCCTTAATTCCTTTTTCTCATTTTTCATTGTTAGTATATAGAAGTGCAAGTGATTTCTATGTACTGATTTTGTATCCTGCAACTTTGCTAAATTCATTGATTGGCTCTACTAATTTTCTAATACTATCTTTAGGGCTTTCTGTGCACAGTATCATGTCATCTGCAAGCAGTGAGAGCTGTAATTCTTCTTTTCTGATCTGGATTCCTTTTATTTGTTTTTCTTCTCTGATTGCTGTAGCTAGTGAAAGGTTGTTGCTGAGCCTCAAAAGACACCAGGATTCTTGGCCTCCCGAGGGGAAGAATTCAATCTGGGGCCAAAGACGAGGCTTGATCGCTCAGAGCTTTTGTGTAATAAAGTTTTATTTAAATGTAAAAGAGATATAGAACGCTTCTGACATAGACAGCAGAAGGGGACAGAAACCGTGCCCCCTCACTGGTGTTAGCAATGGAGTCATATACTTTTTAATTAGTTATTAGTCAGTCAGTCAGTTCAGTCGTTCAGTCGTGTCCAACTCTTTGCAACCCCATGAACGGCATCACGCCAGGCCTCCCTGTCAATCACCATGTCAATCATGCCCATCGAGTCGGTGATGCCATCCAGTCATCTCATCTTCTGTAGTCCCCTTCTCCTCCTGCCCCCAATCCCTCTCAGCATCAGGGTCTTTTCCAATGAGTCAACTCTTTGCATGAGGTGGCCAAAGTATTGGAGTTTCAGCTTCAGCATCAGTCCTTCCAATGAACGCCCAGGACTGATCTCCTTTAGGATGGACTGGTTGGATCTCCTTACAGTTCAAGGGACCCTCAAGAGTCTTCTCCAACACCATGTTTAAAAGCATCAGTTTGTTGGTGCTCAGCTTTCTTCACAGTCCAACTTTCACATCCATACATGTCCACTGGAAAAACCATAGCCTTGACTAGACGGACCTTTGTTGGCAAAGTAATGTCTCTACTTCTTAATATGCTATCTAGGTTTGTCATAACTTTCCTTCCAAGGAACAAGCGTCTTTTTACTTCATGGCTGCAATCACCATCTGCAGTGATTTTGGAGACCAAAAAAATGAAGTCTCACACTATTTCCACTGTCTCCCCACCTACTTCCCATGAGGTGATGGGACCAGATGCCATGACCTTAATTTCCTGAATGTTAAGCTTTAAGCCAACTTTTTCACTCTCCTCTTTCACTTTCATCAAGAGGCTTTTTAGTTCCTCTTCACTTTCTGCCATAAGGGTGGTGTCATCTGCATATCTGAGGTTATTGATATTTCTCCAGGCAATCTTGATTCCAGCTTGTGCTTCCTCCAGCCCAGCGTTTCTCATGATGTCCTCTGCATATAAGTTAAATAAGCAGGGTGACAATATACAGCCTTGACGTACTCCTTTTCCTATTTGGAACCAGTCTGTTGTTCCATGTCCAGTTCTAACTGTTTCATCCTGACCTGTACACAGGTTTCTCAAGAGGCAGGTCAGGTGGTCTGGTATGCCCATCTTTCAGAATTTTCCACAGTTTATTGTGTTCAACACAGTCAAAGGCTTTGGCATAGTCAATAAAGCAGAAATATATATTTTTCTGGAACTCTCTTGCTTTTACAATGATCCAGCGGACATTGGCAATTTGAACTCTGGTTCCTCTGCCTTTCTTAAAACTAGCTTGAACATCTGGAAGTTCACGGTTCACGTATTGCTGAAACCTGGCTTGAAGAATTTCGAGCATTACTTTACTAGTGTGTGAGATGAGTGCAATTGTGTGGTAGTTGGACCATTCTCTGAGATTGCCTTTCTTAGGGATTAGAATGAAAACTGACCTTTTCCAGTCCTGTGGCCACTACTGAGTTTTCCAAATTTGCTGACATATTGAGTGAAGCACTTTTACAGCATCATCTTTGAGGATTTGAAATAGCTCAACTGGAATTCCATTACATCCACTAGCTTTGTTCATAGTGGTGCTTTATAAGGCCCTCTTGACTTCACATTCCAGGATGTCTGGGTCTAGGTGAGTGATCACACCATTGTGATTATCTGGGTCATGAAGATCTTTTTTGTACAGTTCTTCTGTGTATTCTTGCCACCTCTTCTTAATATCCTCTGCTTCTGTTAGGTCCATACCATTTCTGTCCTTTATCAAACCCATCTTTGCTTGAAATGTTCTCTTAGTATCTCTTATTTTCTTGAAGAGATCTCTAGTCTTTCCCATTCTGGTGTTTTCCTCTATTTCTTTGCATTGATCGCTGAGGAAGGTTTTCTTATCTCGCCTGGCTATTCTTTGGAACTCTGCATTCAAATGGGAATATCTTTCCTTTTCTCCTTTGCTTTTCGCTTCTCTTCATTTCACAGCTATTTGTAAGGCCTCCTCAGGCAACTATTTTGCCTTTTTGCATTTCTTTTCCATGGGGATGGTCTTGATCCCTGTCTCCTGTACAATGTCATGAACCTCTCTGTCCATAGTTCATCAGGCTCTCTGTCTATCAGATCTAGTCCCTTAAATCTATTTCTCACTTCCACTGTATAGTCATAAGGGATTTGATTTAGGTCATACCTGAATGGTCTAGTGGTTCACCCTACTTTCTTCAGTTTAATTCTGAATTTGGCAATAAGGATGTCATGATCTGAGCCACAGTCAGCTCCCGGTCTTGTTTTCGCTGACTGTATAGTGCTTCTCCATCTTTGGCTGCAAAGAATATTATTACAACAAATCAAAAGAATGTCTGGAGGTTGTAAAGACATTACTAGACCCACCCACATAACTTACATTTTAAGATAACAGGATTAGCCAGAAGGTTTTTTTTCCAGAAACTGTCCTCAACCAGGATATATTATTGTTATATAATCCTAAGGAATGTAGAGGGAAAAAAAGTTTTTCCTTTCCTCCTCCTTGAGAATTCCAGGCCCTTGTCTCCTTGGGGACCCCCGGACTTCTTATCAACCTGCCTAGGAATTGACTCTCTCACTAGAACTTCCAGAACTACGTTGAATAACAGTGGCAAAAGTGGACACCCTTGTCTTGTTCCTGATTTTAGGGGGAATGGTTTCAGTTTTCACCATTGAGAATAATGTTTGCTGTAGTCTTATTATATATGGCTTTAATATGTTGAGGTAGGTTCCTCAATATGCCACATTTTTTGAAGAGTTTTAATCATAAATGGGTATTGAGTTTTGTCAAAGGCTTTTCCTGCATCTATTGAGATGATCATATGGTTTTTATCTTTCAATTTGTTAACGTGGTGTATCACATTGATTGATTTGCATATATTGAAGAATCCTTTCATCCCTGGAATAAACCCAACTTGGTCATGGTGTATGAGCTTTTTTGATGTGTTACTGAATTCTGTTTGCTAAAATTTTGTTGAGAATTTTTGCATCTATGTTCATCAGTGATACTGAGTGATATTGGCCTGTGGTTTTCTTTTTTGTGTGTTGTCTTTGTCTGGTTTTGATATCAGGATGATGGTGGCCTCATAGAATGAGTTCGGAAGTGTTCTTTCTTCTGCGATTTTTTGAAAGAATTTTAGAAGAATAGGCATTAGCTCTTCTATAAATGTTTGACAGAATTCTCCTGTGAAGCTATCTGGTCCTGGGCTTTTGTTTTTTGGGAGATTTTTGATCATAGCTTCAATTTCAGTGCTTGTGATTGGGTTGTTTATAACTTCTACTTCTTCCTGGTTCAGTATTGAAAGATTGAACTTTTCTAAGAACCTGTCCATTTCTTCCAGGTTATCCATTTTATTACCATATAGTTGTTCATAATAGTCTCTTATAATCCTTTGTATTTCTGCATTGTCTGTTGTAACCTCTCCTTTTTAATTTTTTTTTTTTTTATTAGATTCTTCTCTTTTTTTCTTGATGAATCTGGCTAAAGGCTTGTCAATTTTGTTTATCTTCTTAAAGAACCAGCTTTTGGTTTTATTAATCTTTACTATTGTTTCTTTCATTTATTTCTGCTTGGATCTTTATGATTTCTTCCTTTTCTTAATTTTGGATTTTTTGTTGTTCTTTTTTTTCCAATTGTTTTAGGTGTAGAGTTAGGCTATTTGATATTTTTCTTGTTTCTTGAGGTAGGATTGTATTGTTATTGATTGCCCTCTTAGAAATTCTTTTGCTGCATCCCAAGGTTTTGAGTTGTCATATTTTCTTTGTCATTTGTTTCTAGATTTTTTTTTTTTTTTAATTTCCCTGTGGATGTCTTCAGTAACCGGTTGATTATTTAGAAGCATGTTGTTTAGTCTCCATGTGTTTGTGTTTCTTACACTTTTTTTCTTCTAATTGATATCTAGTCTCATAGCATTGTGGTCGGAGAAGATGCTTGATACAATTTCAGTTTTCTTAAATTTACTGAGGTTTGATTTGTGACCCAAGATGTGGCCTATCCTTGAGAATGTTCCATGTGCTCTTGAGAAGAAGGTGTATTCTGCATTTGGGCGGACTGTCCTGAAGATATCAATGAAATCCGTCTCATCTAATGTATCATTTAAGACTTGTGATTCCTTCCTTATTAATTCTTTGTTTTGATGATCTGTCCATCGGTGTGAGTGGGGTGTTAAAGTCTCCTACTATTATTGTATTACTGTCCATTTCTTCTGTTACGTTTGTTAATATTTGTCTTATGTATTAAGGTGCTCCTATATTGGGTGCATAGACATTTAAAATTGCTATATCTTCCTCTTGAATTGATCCCTTGATCATTATGTAGTGTCCTCTCTTATTTCTTGTAATCTTCTTTATTTTAAGGTATATTTTGTCTGATATGAGGATTGCTACTCCAGCTTCCTTTTGCTTCCCATTTTCATGGAATATATTTTTTCCTCACTTTCAGTCTGTACATGTCCTGAGGTCTAAAGTGGGTTTCTTGTAGATAGCATATATATGGGTCTTGTTTTTGTATCCTTTCAGCTAGTCTCTGTCTTTTGGTTGGAGCATTTAATTCATTTACATTTAAAGTAATTATTGATATATAATTTCTTATTGCCATTTTCTTAATCGTTTGGAGTGGATTTTGTAAATCTTTTTTTCTTCTCTTGTATTTATTGACAATATAAGTCCCTTTAACATTTGTTGTAAAACTGATTTGGTGGTACTGAATTCTCTTAACTTTTGCTTGTCTTAAAAGCTTTTGATTTCTCCAACAATTTTGAATGAGTTCCTTTTTGGGTACAGTAATGTTGGTTGTAGATTTTCCCCTTTCAGTACTTTAAATATATCCTGGCACTCCCTTCTGGCCTGCAGAGTTTCTCCTAAAAGATCAACTGTTATGCATATGGAGTTTCCCTTGTATGTTACTTGTTGCTTTTCCCTTGCTGCTTTTAATATTCTTTCTTTGTGTTTAGTCTTGTTAGTTTCATTAGTATGTGTTTTGGTGTGTTTCTCCTTGCATTTTTTCCTCTATAGGAGTCCTTGTGCCTCTTGAATTTGGTTGACTATTTCCTTTTCCACGTTGGGGAAATTTTCAACTATAATCTCTTCAAAAATTTCCTCATAACCTTTCTTTTTCTCTTCTTCTTCTTCTGGGACCCCTATTATTGAAATGTTTGTGCATTTGATATTGCCGCAGAGATCTCTAAGACTATCCTCAGCTCTTTTCATTCTTTTTACTTTATTCTGCTCTTCAGAAGTTATTTCCACCATTTTATCTTCCAGCTCACTGATTCATTCTTGTGCTTCAGATATTCTGCTAATTATTCCTTCTAAATGATTTTTAATTTCAGTAGTTGTGTTGCTGATCTCTGCATGTTTATTTTTTAATTATTCTAGGTCTTTGCATTTTATCCATTTTGCTTCAAAGTTTGTGATCATCTTTACTATCATTATTCTGAATTATTTTTCAGGTAGCTTGCCTATTTCCTCTTCATTTATTTGGATTTATGTGTTTCTAGTTTGTTCTAGCCTTTTCCCAGGCTTCAAAGCTGAAATCTTTCTTCTTTTTGGTTTCTGTCCTCTTTTTAAGTTTGGCCCAGTGACTTGTATAAGCTTCTTATAGGGTGAGATTTGTGCTAAGCTTTTGTTTGTTTGTTTGTTTTTCCTCTGATGGGTGAGGCTGAGTGAGGTGGTAATACTGTCTGCTGATGACTGGGTTTGTATTTTTGTTTTGTTTGTTGTTTAGATGAGGAACCTTGCACAGGGTGCTACTGGTGGTTGGGTGATGCTGGGTCTTGTATTCAAGTGGTTTCCTTTTTGTGAGTTCTCACTATTTGACACTCTCTAGGGTTAGTTCTCTGGTAGTCTAGGGTCTTGGATTCAGTACTCCCACTCCAAAGGCTCAGGGCTTGATCTCTGGTCAGGAACAAAGATTCCACAAGTGATTTCTTATGGATTTAAATAATATTAAAAAACATATCCAAAAATTAGAAACAAAAGATGAACCCTAGACAAATGGCAGTTACAAAATCAGGCAAATAATAATTAAAATAACAGAATGTACACAAATGCATATACACCCATAAGCAAAATCAAACAGTCCAACAAAAATAAAGTACAATAGTTTGACTCAGTGAACAAAGGAAACCTAAATTTATATTTACCAGTTAAGAACAAAACTAACTAAAGCACAAATTGGAAAACAAAACTAAAGCAAGGTGCCATGGGAATAAAGAAATGAAAATAAGACTAACAAACATGTTGAGAAGAAAGAAAAGAAAGAATATGCAAAGTTAAATAGAGGTAAATGAAGAAGATTTGAATACATTGAAAATTAACTGCAAGGGCAAAAGAACAGTAGGAAGGGCAAACAAAGGAATAAATGTAAAAAAAATATATAATAGGTTTAAGAAAATTAAAAATTAAAATCATAAAATAGAGGGGGGAAATTGAAAGAAGAAAAAGAAAAGGAATAAAAGGAAAACTCCACAGAACTGCTAAGGCCCAATGTAGAGGCAAAGGTTTATAACAGCAGTAAAAAGTGTGGCTGACTATATACATATACATATACACCTATAAGCAGAATCAAAAGAATCCAACAAAAATAAAGTACAATAGATTGACCTGGCAAACAAAAGGAACAAAAAATTGTGTCTATCAGAACAAAACCAAAAGCAAAACTGAAGCAAGGTCCCAATTGGGGTATAAAGCAATGAAAATAAAACTGACAGATCTGTTGAGACTAAATGAAAGAAAGTAAAGAAAGAAAGAACAGATTTACCAAGTTAAAAAGAAGTAGATAAAGAAGACACATATATTTAATATTAGCTGCAAGGGGAAAAGAACAGTAGGAAAAGCAAACAAAGGAATAAGTGTAGAAAAAATAACAATAGGTTTTAAAAAATTAAAGAGAGAGAGAGAGAAAACAAACAAAAACTCCCCAGAACAGCAATATCTTGATATATAGGCAGAAGTGTATAACAACAATAAAAAGTGTGACTGAGAAAAAAGAAAAGAAAAGAAAAAAAAAAAAAAGCTCAAAAGCTTAGTTAGATTTCACAGTGCCAATAAAATCAGCAACTGCAATGGAGGGGGCAAAAAAAAAAAAAAATTCCAAAAATCCACAAAACATGTCAAAACATAAAAATAATAAATATTTTTATTGAGTCACTGCTGTCAGAGTCCTTTCCCTCGCTGGGAGTCACAGTCCACTTCACTTTTCTAGGATGCCCTCTAACACTGTGCTGATCTCTGGACCTGCTGTGAGCGCAGCTCAAATTCTAATCTGCTCCTACTCCTCTGTGTTCCTGCCTCCAAACTGCACAGCTATCAGAATTAGTGCATTTTCCTTTGTGGAAACTCTCAGTGACCTTTTATATATTCTACAGACACAGAATCTGCTTAGTTCATCATGTGGATTTAATCTACAGCTGTACAGCTGGTGGGAGGGTTTTGTGTATTCTTCCTTAGCCACACTGCCCCTGGGTTTCAATCATGATTTTATTTCCACTTCTAGATATGGGTTGTCCACTGGGGTTTGCTTCTGAGGCTGCCCTGGAGGACTTGAGTTTGCCCCTGTGAAGGCCAGAGGTGGAGGTAGTGTAGCTGCTTGAGCCACGGGGATTCTGGGAGAACCAGGTACTCAGGGGAGTTGGCAGCTAGGGCAGCAGGAAATATAGTGCTCTAGGGTATGGCAACCAGTATTGGCCAATAGGCTCTAGTAATCTTGCCTGGAGAACCCCGCAACCTGACAGAGAAGCCTGGCAGGCCACAGTCCACATGGTCTCAATGATTCAAGAAGCAGGTCAGGTGATCTGGCATTCCCATCTCTAAGAATTTTCCACAGTTTGTGGTGATCCACATAGTCAAAGGCTTTGGCATAGTCAGAAAAGCAGAAATAGATGTTTTTCTGGAACTCTCCTGCTTTTTCAATATTCTAATGGATGTTGGAAGTTTGATCTCTGGTTCCTCTGCCTTTTCTAAAACCAGCTTGAACATCTGGAAGTTTACAGTTCACATACTGTTGAAGCCTGGCTTGGAGAATTTTGAGCATTATTTCACTGGAGTGTGAGATGACTGCAATTGTGTGGTAGTTTGAGCATTCTTTGGCATTGCTTTTCTTTGGGATTGGAATGAAAACGGACCTTTTCCAGTCCTGTGGACACTGCTGAGTTGTTTTTTGTGTTTTTTGTTTTTTCCCCAAATTTGCTGACATATTGAATGCAACACTTTCACAGCATCATCTTTCAGGATTTGAAATAGCTCGACTGGAATTCCATCACCTCCACTAGCTTTGTTCATAGTGATGATTCCTAAGGCCCACTTGACTTCACATTCCAGGATGTCTGGCTCTAGGTGAGTGTGAATGGTCACACCATCATGATTATCTGGGCCGTGAAGATCTTTCTTGTACAGTTCTTCTGTGTATTCTTGCCACCTCTTCTTAATATCTTCTGCTTCTGTTAGGTCCATACCATTTCTGTCCTTTATTGAGCCCATTTTTGCATGAAATGTTCCCTTGATATCTCTAATTTTCTTGAAGAGATCTCTAGTCTTTCCCATTGTATTGTTTTCCTCTCTTTCTTTGCACTGATCACTGAGGAAGGCTTTTTTATTATCTCTCCTTGCTATTCTTTGGACCTCTGCATTCAGATGGGTATAGCTTTCCTTTTCTCCTTTGCTTTTCACTTCTCTTCTTATCACAGCTATTTGTAAGGCCTCCTCAGACAGTCATTTTTCTTTTTCACATTTCTTTTACTTGGGGATGGTCTTGATCCCTGTCTCCTGTATAATGTCAGGAACCTGAACTACAGAGTAGGACCCCCAACCAGGGTGCTCCTTTAAGTAACTGATGCACCAAACTACAGAGTAAGACTCCACCCACAGTGCCCCTTTAAGTGCTTGTCGTGCTGATCTCCTGAGTAAACCCCAGGTGGGGAGCCCCTCTATGTTCCTGATGCATGGAACAACAAAGAAGCAAGGAAGCCCTCTAAGCACCTGAACGGGTGGACCTACAGAGAAAGACTGGCCCGAAAGGCCTTCTTGGGGATAGTCTTGATCCCTGTCTCCTGTACAATGTCATGAACCTCCATCCATAGTTCATCAGGCACTCTATCAGATCTAATCCCTTGAATCTATTTGTTACTTCAACTGTATAATTGAAAGGGATTTGATTTAGGTCATGCCTGAATGGTCTAGTGGTTTCCCTACTTTCTTAAATTTAAGTCTGAATTTGGCAATAAGAAGTTCATGGCCTGGGCCACATTCAGCTCCTAGTCTTGTTTTTGTTGATTGTTTAGAGCTTCTCCATCTTTGGCTGCAAATATAATCAATCAGATTTCGGTATTGACCTTCTGGCGATGTCCATGTGTAGAGTCTTCTCTGGTGTTGTTGGAAGAGGGTGTTTGCTATGGCTAGTGAGTTCTCTTGGCAAAACTTTATTAGCTTTTGCCCGGCTTCATTTTGTATTCCAAGGTCAAATTTATGTGTTATTCCAGGTATTTCTTGACTTCCTACTTTCGCATTCCAGTCCCCTATAATGAAAAGGACATCTTTTTTTGGATGTTTCTTGATTTCTATTTTTTGATATTTTGTTGTTTGTATATAAAAATGTGAATAATTTCATGTATTCAATTTTATATCCTGTAATCTAAGCTTTTTTTATTATTATTATTTTTTTCTTATTTTTTGATGAGTCTATAGGGTTTGCTGAATTGATGATTATATCTTAGCAAATAGAGCTTATTTTTCTTCTTTCTTTCCAACTTTGATTTTTTTTTTTAAATTATCTTTCTTGTCTAAGTGCTCTTGGTATGACTTCTAGTACTATGTTGATTAGAAATTCACAGCAACCATGGAACATTCTTAAAGAGATGAGAATAACAGACCACCTGACCTGCCTCCTGAGAAATCTGTATGCAGGGTCAGGAAGCAACAGTTAGAACTGGACATGGAACAACAGACTGGTTCCAAATAGGATAAGGAATACATCAAGGCTGTATATTTTATTTTCACCCTGCTCATTTAGCTTACATGAAGAGTTCATCATGTGAAATGCCAGACTGGATGAAACACAAGCTGGAACCAAGATTGCTGGGAGAAATTTCAATAACCTTAGACATGCAGATGACACTACCCTATGGCAGAAAGTGAAGAGATCTAAAGAGCCTCTTGAAAGTGAAAGAGGAGAGTGAAAAAGTTGCCTTAAAATTTAACAGTCAAAAAACTAAGATCATGGCATCCAATCTGATTATTTCATGGAAAATAGATGGGAAAACAATGGAAACAGTGACAGACTTTATTTTCTGGGACTTCCAAAATCACTGCAGATGGTGACTGCAGCCATGAAATTAAAAGACACTTACTCCTTGGAAGAAATGTTATCACCAGCCTACACAGCATATTAAAAAGCAAAGACATTACTTTGCCGACAAAGGTCCATCTAGTCAAAGCTATGGTTTTTCCAGTACTCATTTATGGATGTGAGAGTTGGACTATAAAGAAAGTTGAGCACTGAAGAATTGATGCTTTTGCATTGTGCTGTTGGAGAAGACTCTTGAGAGTCCCTTGGACAGCAAGGAGATCCAACAGTCTATCCTAAGGGAAATCAGTCCTGAATATTCATTGGAAGGACGATGCTAAAGCTGAACCTCCAATACTTTGGTCACCTGATGGGAAAAACTGATTCACTGGAAAAGACCCTGATGCTGGGAAAGACTGATGGCTGGAGGAGAAGGAGATGACAGAGAATGAGACGGTTGGATGACATCACTGACTTGAATGACATGAGTTTGAGGAAGCTCCAGGAGTTGGTGATGGATAGGGAAGCCTGGCATGCTGCAGTCCGTGGTGTCGCAAAGAGTTGGACATGGCTGAGTGACTAGACTGAATTGAACTGAATAGAAATAATGAGAGTAAACATACTTATATTGTACTGGATCTTTGCAGGAATATTTGCATTTTTCTGCATTTGTTTTCAGGTTAGCTGTGGGCTTTCTATCTTGGATGCTAAAAATAAATAGGTGTTCAACTTTGTTCAGTCCATTTTCTACAGCTATTAAAATCATCATGTGCTTTTTTTTTTTTCTTTTAGTTTGTTAATGTGGTTTATCACAATGATACATTTGTTTGTGTTGAACTATCCTTGAGTAAATCTCACTTGGCAATGCTATATAACCCTTTTAATATGTGGTTGAACTTGGTTTTCTAGTATTTTATTGAGGTTTTTTTGCATTTATATTTCCCAGGAAGGTTGGCTTGCAGTTTGTGTGTGTGTGTGTGTGTGTGTGTGTGTGTATAGTATTTTTGCCTCACTATGGTATGATAGTAGATACTGTAATATAAAATAAGTTTAGAAGTGTTCCCTGTTCTATTTTTTGAAATGGTTAAATTTTTAGAATCATACAATCTACACAACCTGAATCAAGAAGAAATAGCCAAGATAGACTAATACCAAATAAAAGGGTTGAACCAGTAACCAAAAACCTGCCAATGACATGTCTTTACTGGTGATATCTACCAAACATGCAAAAGAGACTAGATATTAATCCTTCTTAATAATTTTCTACCCCTTTCGATAATGTAATTTCTTTGTTACCTCCAAGAATCATGGTTTAAGCAATATTGAATGATAATATCAAGAACATATTTTAATTAGAAGTAGTGACTAGAGCAAGGTTGGATTATAAGGCCATTATGACCTTTTTCAATTCTTAGACTGTTTTTCTAATTACACTTCACCATTATGGAGGTCAGTGAAGGCTGTTTGCATTGCAGTAGCTCTAGAAAGAGCAAAAAATAAAACAGATAAATAAGATAAAGGAGGAACTTTTCAAGATATTGAAGGTAGAAATCCAGAACAAAAGTGCAAATCATATTTCAAAAAGTGAGTCAGTTCCAATCCTGATTTACTTGACCACAGAATAAAAGAAGTAAGATTTGAGGTGGTCATGAATGAAAAGATATGAGAAAACCAGAAATAATTCAAACAAGGGGTACAAGGTTGGAAAAGGCAAGGAGAAGGTGGTAAGAATAAATCTCAGGATCAGGTTTTACTTCTTCCTGAGGGGGCAGAGCTTGTTTAAAGTATGTAATATTTTAAAGGACCTAGTATAATTTGGTGAAACATGATACATCTTGGAAATTACTCACTCCTTTATACGTGATGCATGTGTGTGTGTGAGTACTCATTGTTGTCCAACTCTATGAGACCCCATGGACTGTAGCCCAACAGGCTCCTCTGTCCATGGAATTTTCCAGGCAAGAATACTGGAGTGGGTTGCCATTCCCTTCCCCAGAGGAACTTCTCAACCCAGGGACCAAATTTGTGTCTACTGTGTCTCCTGTTTTGGCAGGTGAATTCTTTACCATTACACCACCTGGGAAGCCCGTTATGCATGATAATATACCTAACAAAGTGTCACTTGGGTAACCATGACAGAAATTATTTATTGTTTCTATCATGGTTACCTACATTACATTGTTTCTGTCATGGTTATCTATGTTACATTTTGTTAGGTATTATCATGTACAAGGGGCTTCCCAGGTGGTGTAATGGTAAAGAGTTCACCTGCCAAAACAGGAGACACAATAGACACAGGTTTGGTCCCTGGATTGGTAAGATCCTCTGGGGAAGGGAACGGAAGCCCACTCCAGTATTCTTGGCTGGAAAATTCCATGGACAGAGGAGCCTGCTGGGCTATTCTATAATATGAGGATCACAAAGTTTAAATGTATATGAGAGAGATATGGAGGTGTGATAATAGAGAAAAAGAATAAAATTATTAAAATAACAGAACAATATATGCATTGCAGTTAATATAACTGAGTAATTTCTATTAATGAGTGAGTGAAAGTCACTCAGTCATGTCTGGCTCTTTGTGACTCCATGGAACTATACAGTCCATGGAATTCTCCAGGCCAGAATACTGGGGTGGGTAGCCTTTTCCTTCTCCATGGGATCTTCCCAACCCAGGGACTGAACCCAGATCTTTCACATTGTGAGCAGATTCTTTACCAGCTAAGCCACAAGGGAAGCCCTAGAATACTGGAGTGGGTAGCCTATTCCTTCTCCAGCAGATCTTTCCAAGCCAGGAATTGAATCAGGGTCTCCTGCATTGCTGGAGGATTCTTTACCAACTGAACTACCAGGGAAGCCCAATTTCTATGAGTCAGATGCTTTTCTAGGCAAGTTTCTATACAATATGTAAAATCATATTTTAATAAACTTTTTTCAGATGCTTTTGTATTTATGCAGAAATTATAATATTAGTACAGGGAGTCCTCTTTGTTATGTATTTAGCTTACTCTCTTATTTATATCTTTTAATAGACAGCAGACAGGAATCAAGACCATCCCCAAGAAAAAGAAATGCAAAAAAAGGAAAATGGCTGTCTGAAGAGGCCTTAAAAATAGCTGTGAAAAGAAGAGAAGTGAAAAGCAAAGGAGAAAAGGAAAGATATACCCATCTGAATGCAGAGTTCCAACGAATAGCAAGGAGAGATAAGAAAGCATTCCTTAGTGATCATTGCAAAGAAAGAGAGGGAAACAATACAATGGGAAAGACTAGAGATCTCTTCAAGAAAATTAGAGATACCAAGGGAATATTTCATGCAAAGATGGGTTCAACAAAGGACAGAAATGGTATGGACCTAACAGAAGCAGAAGATATTAAGAAGAGGTGGCAAGAATACACAGAAGAACTGTACAAGAAAGATCTTCACAGCCCAGATAATCATGGTGGTGTGACCATTCACACTCACCTAGAGCCAGACATCCTGGAATGTGAAGTCAAGTGGGCCTTAGGAATCATCACTATGAACAACGCTAGTGGAGGTGATGGAATTCCAGTTGAGCTATTTCAAATCCTGAAAGATGATGCTGTGAAAGTGTTGCACTCAATATGTCAGCAAATTGGGAAAACTCAGCAGTTGGCCACAGGACTGGAAAAGGTCAGTTTTCATTCCAATCCCAAAGAAAGGAAGTGCCAAAGAATGCTCAAACTACTGCACAGTTGCACTCATCTCACACGCTAGTAAAGTAATGCTCAAAATTCTCCAAGCCAGGCTTGAGCAATACGTGAACCATGAACTTCCAGATGTTCAAGCTGGTTTTAGAAAAGGCAGAAAAACCAGAGATTAAATTGCTAACATCCGATGGATCATCGAAAAAGCAAGAGAGTTCTAGAAAAAAACATCTATTTCTGCTTTTCTGACTATGCCAAAGCCTTCAGCTGTGTGGATCACAGTAAACTGTGGAAAATTCTGAAGGAGATGGGAATTTCAGACCACCTGACCTGCCTCTTGAGAAACCTGTATTCAGGTCAGGAAGCAACAGTTAGAACTGGACATGGAACGACAGACTGGATCCAAATAGGAAAAGGAGTATGTCAAGGCTGTATACTGTGACCCTACTTATTTAAATTATAGGCAGAGTACATCATGGGAAACACTGGGCTGGAGGAAGCACACACTGGAATCAAGATTGCCTGGAGAAATATCAATAACCTCAGATATGCAGATGACACCACCCTTATGGCAGAAAGTGAAGAGGAACTAAATAGCCTCTTGATGAAAGTGAAAGAGCAGAGTGAAAAAGTTGGCTTAAAGCTCAACATTCAGAAAACTGAGGTCATGGCATCTGGTCCCATCACTTCATGGAAAATAGATGGGGAAATTGTGGAAACAGTGTCAGACTTTATTTTTGGGAGGCTCCAAAATCACTGCAGATGGTGATTGCAGCCATGAAATTAAAAGACACTTACTCCTTGGAAGGAAAGTTATGATCAACCTAGACAGCATATTAAAAAGCAGAGACATTACTTTGTCAACAAAGGTCCGTCTAGTCAAGGCTATGGTTTTTTTCAGTGGTCATGTATGGATGTGAGAGTTGGACTATAAAGAAAACTGAGCACCGAAGAACTGATGCTTTGGAACTGTAGTGTTGAAGAAGACTCTTGAGAGTCCCTTGAACTGCAAGGAAATCCAACCAGTCCATCCTAAAGGAGATCAGTACTGGATGTTCATTGGAAGGATTGATGTTGAAGCTGAAACTCCAATACTTTGGCCACCTGATGCAAAGAGCTGACTATTGGAAAAGACCCTGATTCTGGGAAAAATTGAGGGCAGGAGGAGAAGGGGACGACAGAGGATGAGATGGTTGGATGGCATCACCGACTCAATGACATTGGTTTGGGTGAACTCCAGCAGTTGGTGATGGACAGGGAGGCCTGGGGTGTGCGGTTCATGGGGTCATAAAGAGTCAGACACGACTGAGAGACTGAACTGAACTGATTAGTATGTAGCACATTTTTCAAAATCCATGAACCTGCATTGCTATATTACTAACTAAGGTACATACTTTACTTATACTTAAATTCCCTTAGTTTCTAATCCAATGACTTTTTTTTTTTTTTTTTGCACCAAGGTTCCATTTATAATATCCCATTACATTTAACTGTAGTATCATCTTATGGTCCTCTTTGCTAAAACAGTTCCTCACACTTTCTTTGTTTTGGGTGACCTTGATACTGTACAGGCGTATTGGTCAGGAATTTTTCAGAATGTTCCTTAATTGGAATTCCCCATTTGTTTTTCTAAAGAATAAACTAAGCCTCTGGGTTTTGAAAGAAGATCACAGAGTTTGATACTATTGTCATCACAGTCATATCAAGGATATATATATATATCAACATGACATCTCTGTTGATGTTGATCTTGATCACTTAATTGATGTTGTTGTTCAAGTTTCTTCACCTAAAATTTGCATCACTTTTCACCTTTAATTCCATACTGTACTATTTGAAAGTAAGTCACAATGCTCAGTCTACACTCATGGAAGAGGGATGTCCCTCTTTCTTGAGACTGAAGTACTTACATGTATTATTTAAATCTTCTGCATATGAGATATGTTTTTCCTCATTTATTCTTAAAGCATTTTATCAGTATGGACTTAAGTATACTTATATTATACTTTAAGTTTTGATCCAATGATACTTTATATTATTGCTTAAGATAATTAAAGCTGTGACCTCTGGGAGATCTTTCAGTTGGTATTTGTGTCCTTTTGATATATTCTGTCATAGAGTTTAGGGTTTTATGTTTGCCTTTCAGTACTTTCCTACTTCTAGCATTACAAGATACTCCAGACTTATTATGTATACTTCCTGGACCAGTTGTATAATCATCCATTGCTCCAAGGAGTTCTGGTTTTTTTTTTGGGGGGGTTTTTTTTGGTGAATGTTATTACAAACCAAGATTTGGTGATAACTGTATTCATCATCACTGTGAAGTCATTACTGCCAGGCTGTAACAGCTGATAAACACACGCACACACACACACACACACACACACTGTGTGTGCTCAGTCACTCAGTTGTGTCTGACTCTTTGTAACCCTATGGACTGTAGCCTGCCAGCATCCTCTGTCCATGGAAATCTACAGATAAGTATAGTGGAGTAGTTTGCTGTTTCCTTCTCCAGGATATCTTCCCAAACCAGGGGTCAAACCCACATCTCTTGCATGTCCTGCCTTGGCAGGCAGATTCGTTACCACTGAGGCACCTGGGAAGTCATACACACACACACACACACACACACACACACACACTTATATTTACACTAACCTGTACACATATACATATATAAACATATATGTTAATTGGTCTTTATTTATGTAAATATAAATCCCAGTTCATACTGATGTCCTCACCTCTAATACAATAGCACATGAATCATTCTGGACTCCTCCCTGTTTATCTGTAATTTTTCACTCCGCCGGTGAGAAAACCCGCTTCTACCATCCTCTATTCATTTTCTTAAGTATTCAATTCCAGTATACCTGCATAGCAATATTAGAATCATTATCCCAGTGTAATATAATAATATAATTATAAAATATATGTAATAATACAACAATATCAGTAAAATATCACAGCACTCATGTAAAATTCCTTTTGTTTTCAGTCTTCCAGGATCCATGCATTTTGGAAGTTATTAAGTCCATGGTTGTGACTCCCTACTCTTCCAGTGAGGTTAATGCTAGCATGCATAATGTAGATCTTTTGTCACCATCTACATTCTACCATGGAATTCTTTTGTCTTCCTAAATTATATTTTTAAATTTGCATGCATTAATACTCAGTGCATAAAATACTTTTAAGCCCGGTTTTAAGATACAGAACGATTTGTACATTAGAACAACAACAAAAACTAGAAAGGTTAAATTCCACCTGGTTAAAATATTAGATAATAATGGATAGAGAAATGGACCCATATGTCTCTGACTTCAGTTGCTTTTTGGAACACACATTTGTGTGCTTTCTCAGAGTCTCTTGACTTCCTCCTAGTTTCTTTCTCTTAGGATGCTGCACCATACTACATTACCCCATTCAATTCCATGTATAAATAAGTATCCAAAGCGTTGTATGTAGGATCCGGCTTCCTGAGTGCACTCCTTGGAGCAGATTGTGCAAACCAGAAAAATAGAAATACTTCTCAAGGGCTGAAATATTACCAGCCAGAAATAGGAGAGTCACACAGAAAAAAAAAAATCTCTTTGACTGCTCTCTCATGCACTGTGATAGGTGAATGTTTGTCCTTTTAATGTTCTTGAGAAGTATAATGGCAAGGTATACAGAGTTGAGCAATATGCTTTGTCTCGTGTCTCTTTTTGAACTTGTTTGCCAGTGTAGTAATCCATTGATCAATTCCAAGTCTATTTTGCTTAGTTTTCCCTTTTCTTTACTTTCATGGCCTTGGACATTTACCTCTTTCAACAAAAAATTGTTAGCAGTTAATTCATGCCTTAGGCTCCACTTTCTAGAGAACCCATGATCAAACAATGTCTAAGACCTTAATCACAAAGAGTGTAGCCCAACTAATGGAACAACAATATTCCTTGGGATATTGTCATCATTATAGGCTTTGAATTACAAAGAATATGCTATTTTTTTAGTGTAAGTCTTTGGGTGAATGTGTGTGTGTGTGTGTGTGAATAGAGAGAGAGAGACTAAGAGAGGTTAGAAGACTTCTAATCAACAGCACCTGAATATACAGTAAGTCTAGTTTCACAAAGACATAGTAAAAATATCTCTAATGTGTGAAATAAAAAGTGTACTGATTTCACCTTCAGAAAGCAGAATAGTGCATATTCTGAAATTCATGTATAAAGTTTACAACTTTGTGGTTATATAGTGGTTTTAATTATTAAGCGAGACTTTATTTTTACCTCGATGAATTATGATTTACTTTAACTCTGCATTTAATTAAAATAACTGAAGCCACCTTATAAGAAAACCATGGCCAATGTACATTGTATATTCTATAGAATTGGTAAGTTTATATTCCTAGTTTAACTACTATCCTATTTTCTCTTGGAGAAAGTTATTTTTTGCAAGTAATTTTAAATCTGAGAGCTATTTATAATGCATGATTTCTTCAAGGGCACTAACGTGGAAAAATAAAGTAAAAATTTTTTAAAGCAGTATAGTAAGAAGAATCCTTATATGATTATGCACACACATCTTCACAGATTTCTTGAACTTGGCCTTGATGCTTCTAGCCTTTATTTTCTTTTTTCTGAATGCATACTTTATCTCTCTTATACTATTAAATATGAAGAAAACATGTTTTGCATTTTTATGCTCAAGTTAATTATCCTTCAATATATGTATTTTATTGTATCACTAAGTCTCAGGCATGTAGTATTCTAAATTCTGGGATTACCATAATGAACCTTTAGAAAACACTTGGCTTTTATGAAGCTTATGATCAAACTAAGGGAAATAAACAGTTCAGAAGCAAAAAAAAAAAAAAATTAATGAATAAGCAAGCTAATATAATGTATGAAACAATAGTTGTGAATGTTGGAGTTATTATATAAAGTGTATGGTTAGATTATATGAGGAACAACAAGAGGAAAGTGGACCAAACCAAAGTCAGAGCAAATCAAGTACAAAAGTTCTTTTGCAAAAATTAACCTGAATAATTCTACAATTATGTGAATTCTATGAATTCATATAGCAGAAAAAGCTTATAGCAGAAGAGCTATAAGAAGAGCAAAAAAAAAAAATTATTTTGAATAGGGAGGTATGATATGAAGAATATCCTAGGTAAGTGCACTGGCTTTGCTCCTGTGGGAGGCTTTTGTATTGAAACTTCCATCCATTTGCCAATTCTACAATATGAGGCTTGGCAATAAAACTTCAAAAATGATTTTATCACAGTTGAATCCCAAAGAAAGGAAATGCCAAGAATGTTCAAACACCACACAATTGCATTCATCTCACAAGCCAGCCAAGTGATGCTCAAGATTCTCCAAGCCAGGTTTCAACAGTACATGAACCATGAACTTCCAGATGTTCAAACTAGATTTAGAAAAAGCTGAACAACCAGAGATCAAATTGCCACCATTCATTGGGTCATAGAAAAAGAAAGAGAGTTGAGAAAAAACATCTACTTCTGCTTTATTGATTACTTCAAAGCCTTTGACTGTGTGGATCACAACAAACTATGGCGTATTTTTAAAGAGATGGGAATACCAGACCACCTGACCTGCCTCCTGAGAAATTTGTATGCAGGTAAAGAAGCAACAGTTAGAACCTGACATGAAACAATGGACTAGTTCCAAATTGGGAAAGGAGTACATCAAGGCTGTATATCATCACCCTACTTTTTAGCTTAAATGCAGAGTACCTCATGTGAAATGCCAGCTGGATGAAGCACAAACTGGAATCAAGATTGCTGGGAAAATTATCAATAACCTTAGATCCACAGATGACACCACCCTTGTGGCAAAAAGCAAAGAAGAACTACAGAGCCTCTTGATGAAAGTGAAAGAGGAGAGTGAAAAATTTGGCTTAAAGCTCAACATTCAGAAAACTAAGATCATGGCATCTGGTCCTATCACTTCATGGCAAATAGAAGTGGGGAAACAGTGGGAACAGTGACAAACTTTATTTTCTTGGGCTCCACAATCACTGCAGATGATGACTGCAGCCATGAAATTAAAAAACACTTACTCCTTGGAAGGAAAGTTATGACCAACCTAGACAGCATATTAAAAAGCAGAGACATTACTTTGCCAACAAAGGCCCATCTAGTTAAAGCTATGGTTTTTCCAGTAGTCATGTATGGATGTGAGAGTTGGACTATAAAGAATGCTGAGCCCCAAAGAATTGATGTTTTTGAACTTTGGTGTTGGAGAAGACTCTTGAGAATCCCTTGGACTTCAAGGAGGTTAAATCAATCAATCCTAAAGGAAACCAACCCTGAATATTCATTGGGAGGACTGATGCTGAAGCTGAAGCTGAAGCTGAAGCTCCAATACTTTGACTACCTGATGCGAAGAACTGACTTATTGGAAAAGACCCTGATCCTGGGAAAGAGTGAAGGCAGGAGGAGGAGATGACAGAGAATGAGATGGTTGGATGGTATCACCATTTTGCTTGATGTGATGGCATTACATCATCATCATGGACATAAGTTTGAGCAAGCTCCTGAAGTTGGTGCTGGACAGAGAAGCTTGGTGTGCTGCAGTCTATGGGGTCAGAAAGAGTCATACACAAACTGAACTGATACACAGAACTGAAAAACACACACTAAAGGGGTTAATAAAGCAAAATAGAAAATTTGAAACCTCTCAGGATTTAAACATAATTTGAAGCAGTTAGAAAATAGTATCAATCCCATAAATTCCTTGCCCTTCTCCTCCTGGATCTCCTTTACTTATCCTTTGTGACTCTGTTTAATCCTTGGGGTATGGCTGAGTGTAATTTGAAATCATGGGGAGGATGTGTGCTTAATAGAAATTCTTGACATTACATTCACTCATTCTATCCAATAGCAAATAAGAAAAAGAGTTACATTGTATCATAATATAAATTCAATTCCTGTCTCTTGAGTTGTTTCTCCAAGACCTATTGGGATACCACTGAGAGCCCCAGACATTTTTGCTTCTCTATTTGAATTGTTACTTCCCATGCAAAAGCATTTGAGGAAATCTCTGGTTATCATAATAATAACATCCATTACTTTGTTTTCCTCATCTCACTTCTATTCAGCTTTAAAAAGTTCTAGTAGTAGCTCAATTATTTTTAATATGGGTCAGACTAAGGGGTAAATGTGGCTTTAGTGGTAAAGAATCCTGCCAGCGCAAGACATGCAAGAGACATGGGTTTGCTCCCTGGGTCAGAAAGATCCCCTGGAGAAGGAAATAACAACTCACTCCAGTATTCTTGCCTGGAAAATCCCATGGGCAGAGGAGCTACAGTCCATGGAATCACAAAGAGTCGGACATGACTGAGTGCCTAAGAACAGCAGCAAGGTGAGTAAGTGCACACGATGAAGTGGAGAAATGTCAAGGAGGAGGGAGAAGTCCTCTTGATGCTTTCATAAGTGAAGGATGTTCCACCATTCTAATGCATGCTGGGACCTGGGACCTGGAACTTAGGTCTCTTTACTACAGTGCTTCACCTGGACAAATATTTCCTAGAGAAATAAAATACAATGAATCTATAAGGGACTAAAAATAACTCCATACATGTACAACTGGGGCAAATTATAGACCTCAGGATACAAAACAACCAAAAACCCAGCTGCCACTTCTAAAGAACCAGAGCCAGGGGCAAAAACAGGGTTTCAGGGTGTTGGGAGCAAAAACAGGTTACTGTGAATGCTCCGTGCACATACCACCACCAGCCAACCCACTAAGCCACCCCTCCAGCCCAAACCCTAACCCACTCCACCCCATATAGGGAACCAGCTCTCCAGTGCCCTGTCTAGGGGAGTGAGCCCAGGAAACCGTTACTTGGTTTTGGTCTCCTCTGAGGCAGCAAGGGTCCCAAAATGGCCTTGCCTGAATTTCCTGTCTAATGTTTTACCAATCTCTAAGGATTAAGGAAAACCATAAAACATGGTCAGTAACAATTTCTGTTCTACAGGAATCAGGCCATTAGTCAGTGCAATCACCCACTGACAATCCTCACTGAGGGGAATGTAGGATGGAGAAAAACAGGAAGCATTCTGCACTTTCCACACTGCTCCTAGGTAGTTAAGTATATCTAAGGAATAATTTGAACAAACCTATACTTTTGCATCTTCCCATATGTGGGGAGAGAGCAAATTAGCCAACATGGTGTGTTCAGGAATTTTTGCCCCACGTTTTGTAAATAATGACTGTGTAAGAGCTGAGAGTATTTACAGCACTTTGCAGGCACATCACACGGTTTATGTAACAGCTGAGATCACTTATAGCACTGCACATGCATGTCAGGCAGGAGCTGCTTGTGTAGTATGCCTATGAGAGCTTCACCACGAAAGCCCTGACTGCTACGATATTGGGGCAACAATGGAGTGGCATCATGGTTATGTTATATGAGATTGTGTTATGGCTATGTTATTGCTATATCATGATTATGTTATGGCTGCTGCTATAGCTGCTGGCTGCTGCGTCAGCCAGGAGAGAATAAACATGTCTACATTTCCTATGGCTCTTCAAATCTCCTTCCAGCCTTTTAGCTTGCACCTTGCCTACCCTGGGTTGGGTGAACAGTGCAGACGCTGTGAACAGCGAGACAATTGGTATCATGAACAGGATGAAGAGCAATACACCATACACACAAAAGCACTGCTATTAACTTGAGAGGCCTGTTTTTTTGTGATTAAAAGTAATCATTTGATGCTTTCCTACATTTTTTCCCCCAACAGAAAAACTTATATATCCTGGCTCTTGCCTTACCTCGTTGGAGCGGTTACTCAGGAGTATCTGAGAATTGTCTCCTGGGTTATGATCCTCAGAAAGGAAGTCGAATAAAATTTAACTCACTACTCCTAGGTCGTGTGATATCTTTCAGTCAACATTTTTCTTGATCGTCTTCTCTCTTCTTAATAATGCTCTGGTGTCAATGAATATAATGAGAAAGGAGTAAAAGACAAAGAACTTTCCTAAAACTTAGACAATAGACTATACTATGGCAACACAGTGTGAAGTCAAAGAGACTGCATTCATTACAGTTTCACTTTTTTTACTCATATATTTCCCTGTTGCTACTGCTAAGTCACTTCAGTCGTGTCCGACTCTGTGCGACCCCATAGACGGCAGCCCACCAGGCTCCCCCGTCCCTGGGATTCTCCAGGCAAGAACACTGGAGTGGGTTGCCATTTCCTTCTCCAATGCATGAAAGTGAAAAGTGAAAGTGAAGTCGCTCAGTCGTGTCTGACTCTTAGCGACCCCATGGACCTCAGCCTACCAGGCTCCTCCATCCATTGGATTTTCCAGGCAAGAGTACTGGAGTGGGGTGCCATTGCCTTCTCTATCCTGCCTAAAATTTGTAAAACCTTCTTCTAACTTTCTAAATACTTAACATTAAAAATTATTTGAGATGAAAGACTAAGTTTTGTTCACCAATACAGTTCTTTTTCTAAACAACATATCTGGAGCATCAGATACATTCAACAATATTTGTTGAATTAATGAATTAAATTCTTCATAAGCTGCAGTTCACAGGAGTAAAATTGTGTAGATAAATATATTTAGATTGGTTCATTTATTTTTCTAGGTAGATCACCAGTCAGACTATTTTCTTTCTTGGGTTTAAGATTATTTTCTATCTTTGTTTCTTTGCAGCTTAGAGAATGCAGTGGGGTAACAAGAGTTACATGCATAATCATGTGGTGACTTACACTGAAGAGAAGGCTGTGAATATAATAGCATTCATAAGCAAGAAAACCTAGGCACATTCCGTATTTAGCATTTTAATACAAGAAACAGGAAAAGTCTAGAGTTCAGAATTTCAGAACTATTCTTGGTACTCAAAGGTGAAGATTATTGGCAGAGTTTGAGAAATGCCTGAATCATCATGTCATTTGTCCCACTCCGGGGAAGGAGATAAGCAAAAGGCATGTATAATTTGGCATAAACTAGTGTTAATTCTTTGCAAAACCTAGCCTTTTTAGTCTTTGCTTGAACAACTGCAAAAACAATGTAAAAGTTATTAAAAGGATAAGAAAGACCATCATCACCAATAATGCACACTGTAGTAGTGTTACTAAGCCCAGGGCCCTGCTCCTCATTCTCAAAAGCCGTTAAAGAGATCAGGTTGGTGGAAAGGAAAATTTGCTTTATTTTGGATGCTGGCAAGAAAGGTGGGGGGTCACAGAGAGGGTAGATGTCTGTTCAAAGGCCAACTCCCTGACTGGCAACCAGGGGACAAGAGTTTTTATAGACAAAGGGAGGGAACCATATGCAGAAACAGCACAGTGATCTCTGACAGTCATCTTGAAATTGGTCATCCATGGTCTGACCATTATCATCTTGATTGTTCTGAGTACAATTAATCTTCAGTTCCAGGGTCAAACAAGTTTGTTTACATTTCTTTGAGGCTAATTCTCAAAACTGTGGCTACTTATGCTGTGGTTACAATTTGGTCATCATGTGGTTAACTTTTTTTCCAATCCAGTGGGGATTCCAGTATCTACAAGACAGTTCATAGGATATGGCTCAGAATGTTATCTACAGCCCTTGAGAAGAAACCATAGAGCCTGTTTCAATAGCTCTTGTAAGATCTTCTTTATTTTAGAATCTTTAAGGATACAACTTCTGTTGCTCCCATTTCTATTATCTACATGACACGAAATGAATGTTTTTCTCTTTCACCCTACAATGCACCAACTTTGAGTCCTTTTCTCACCAGAATCAGACTCACTGTGCTTCCAGTATTCTTCATGCAGCGTATTTTCAAGCTATACCACCATCTTCCTTTGTCAATAGGTTTTTTAAACATAATGTTCTTAGTACTTTGGATAAGACAATTTGATTTATGTCATCCCATAATACATTGAGTTGGCCAAAAGGTTTGTTTGGGTTTTCCCATAATGCATGAAAAATCCTAAAGAACTTTGTGGCCAACACAATATATATATATATATATATATATGTTTTAATCAATTAATTGCACATGACACTACTGAATGGTCTATGCTATGTCAGGGATTCAGTTGTTATGTATTTTCTGTTTGAAGATCTAGTTGTCTTTCCATCAGACTGAGGGAGTCATTTCCTAGGTAGGTTGATAAGAAGTCTAGGGGTCCCCAAGGAGAGAGTGGTCTGGACTTCTCAAGGAGGAAGAAAGGACAAACTTTATTTTTCCTTTACATTTCTTAGGATTATATATGGATAATGTATTCTGCCTGAGGACAGTCTCTGGATTGAACCTTCTGGCTAATCCTGTTATTTTAAACTGTAAATTATGGGAGTAGGTCTGGTGAGCTCTTTACAACCTCCAGACACTCTTTGGATTCATTGGAGAGTATATAACTCCATTGCTAACACTAGCAAGTGGATACTCTTTCTACCCCCTTCTGATGTCTATATCAGAAGCTTTCTCTATCTCCTTTATACTTTAATAAAACTTTACTACACAAAAACTCTGAGTGATCAAGCCTCTTCTCTGGCCCTGGATTGAATTCTCCTCCAGAGGCCAAGAATCCCAGTGTCTTTTTGCGGTTCAGCAACAACATTTCAAAATCTTACTATAACATTGAAATATGTAGAATAATATGGATACTTTGTAAAATCTTAGTTTTAATCATGTCTAGAAAAATTTTGTCATATAAGCTTTTATTTTCCTGAGTGTGATTTGTACAATTCTGATTTCAGTTTGAAATAGATGTGATCGTCCCAAGTTTCTCTTTGTATTTGAATATCTTTAAGGACTGACTTTAATTGCAATGAGCATAAATTTCAATGGTGAGCTTACCTATTAAAAAAAAACAAAACAAAACAAAAAAAAAACCTTTTTTTCCCAGTGTTTAGAGGAGAGCAAAGAATCTGTCCTTCAATGCAGGAGCCACAGGACAGTCAGGTTTGATGCCTGGGTTGGGAAGTTCCCCTGGAGAAGGGCATGGCAATCCACTCCAGTATTCTTGTCTGGAGAATCCCATGGACAGAGGAGCCTGGTGAGATACAGTCTATGGGATCACAGAGAGTCAGATATGACTGAAATGACTTAGCATATTTGCACATAGTAAGAAATACAATGCCATTTAAAAATTCTTTTCAAATTCTTCAATCATTATCAGAGATAATTTACTGCCTATCAAAAGTAACTGTTTTATTCTGGCCTCTTCAATACTTCCTTGAATTCACAGTCTCTTCAGGGAAACTGATTCATTCATATCAGTTAATTCTTATATCACAGATGTTTTTAGGCAAGAATAGCAGTAAACTGCAATATCTCTCCTCCTGTGGCATTTATGTTCTAAAGGGAAAAACAAAGACTAGACAAATAAATAACATTTGTTCAGGAATAAATAAAACAGTTTAAATATCTTTGTTACCAGACTCAGGAAATGGGAAGAGAACTGGAAATGAGAAAGATAGGTTAATGGAGGTTTCTCAGGGAGGGTGACATTTAAGCAGATACAGGAAGCATGTGTAGGAACTAGTCACAAGAAAGCTAGCTAGCAAAGCAGCACTGAGATAATTGATATCAAGGCTGTGAAACTGGAGAAAATTCCCTGAGGATGTTGGTTCAGGTCATTCCTATCCTTTGAGTGATTAGAGTGAGGGAGCTTGGAAGTCAGCCCTTTAAAATGGGCCAATTGGCTAAACTGTGCTGGTTCTGCCACAGATTCCCATAAGATATTGTTAGTCTTCAGAATAAGGACATATGGGGACAGGGATTCATCTTTGGAGAAAACCTCCCTCCTGTTCCAAAGTCTTCAAACAGAAGCCAAGTAACATATCTGCCATAGAAAAGAACTTCCATGCATCTCACTATCTCACACCATAATCCATTACTTTCCTCTAAGTTGAATCAAATTGTCCTGGTCACATATTTTTAACTGTTTTATACATTCCATAAACACTATTTAATTTATTTTTTAAAAGTCTTAAAAACCAGTAGGTGTAGACCCATTCATCCCTTCCTCAAGCACTGTCAAAGGATCACCACTCTTAAACACATCTTGCAAGTTGTTACCAGTATTAATTTATCCAATGCTTAAGATGTAATTTTTATGTTGTTTTTTTAAATTTTATTTTAACTTATTTTCTCAACTATTTTAGTCAGTTGCATGTTTCACTACTTAGACAGGGTAATTCATTCACAGTTGTAATCTCAGGAGCACTCTTAAGAACGTCAAGTTGAGTATCAGGTTTACTACACACACCTATCTCTCTCTAGGGCTTATCATCTGATACACCTTTTAAAAACATCAAAAAATCCTCATCTACTCTTACGGATCTCTTTCCAGGGATCAGCAAATGAACTTTATCCCTCCCAAGTCAGATTAGCAACATTCTGTCTCCATTTGCAACCACTGTCTGCCCCACATATGAAACATGTAAGAAAATTGACTACAAATCCTGCTGACCGTGTCATGGTTCCCCTAGATCCTCCAGCATATCTTATTTCTGTAGAAATCCTCAAGTGCTGCTGAAACAAATAAAGGAATACACTGTGGAGAGGCATCAGCACAGATAAAGAGGGAGATTTGTGGGTGTGAGATAGAAAAATAGATGGCCCCTGGACTGGACACCTGGTGCTTGTCAAGTGGAGTAAAATTGAAGCTTTATTCTTTTATCCATACACACTCCAAGGACAAAGCTGGTAACAGAAGCTTAGCTCTGTTGAAGTAAAAAGATAAGGTGACCGCTCCTGAGGTCAAGGAAAACTTCCCTGTCTGCACATGTGCAGGAAGAGTCCTTGAGGGTCAAAAAACGAGGTGGCTTTTTTGGCCACCTTATTATAGTGGCCCCATAATAAGTGTATGCATACACCCACATGCAATGGGATCCCTCTTAGCAAAAATCTGCACATGCAGGTTGGGGAGGGTCTTAGAACAGTCAGGTGTGAAAAAAGAATAAAAAAGGTAATTTGCCAAAGGTAAACAAAGACCTGGAAGGACTGTCCTCTATAAGTGATTTAAATCACCTCTTTACTGCACTCCTCCCCCATACTCTTTTTTTCCAGGTGTGTATTTCTATCTTGCTTCAGTCTTAAATAAACAAACTGTTTTTCTGCCGTGGTCTCCCATTGTGTCACGCTGAATGTTAAGTGAAGTGAAGTCGCTCAGTCCTGTCCGACTCTTTGCGACCCCATGGACTGTAGCCTATCAGGCTCCTTCCCCCATGGGATTCTCCAGGCAAGAGTACTGGAGTGGGTTGCCATTTCCTTCTCCAGGGGATCTTCCCAACTCAGGGATCGAACTGGCGTCTCCCACATTCCAGGCAGACGCTTTAACCTCTGAGCCACCAGAGAAGCCCAATAAACTTTGTATCTATTCTCAAAGTTTTTGTCTCCTTTAAACAATTTTGCTTTCAATAGGGGTAAGAGTCAGGGAAACTTTGCTTCTAGCCCGTAACCCTTGGTGGTTTAGTAGGTAGGAGTCCTGGTTTTTATCCAGGCTACACAAGTTCAATTTCTGAGTAGGGGAATAAGGTCTCCTTTTATCAGGATCACTCGTTGCTGTTTCTCCAAGATTAGTTGGAGTCATCTACAAGATTTTCCCAATTAGCAAAGAAGAGGGTAGCCATTATTAATTGGGTATTTTGAGTTTGGTTAATGTTACAAAGCTACTTACTATATTTCTAACTGCTAAAAAATGCCATATTATTGAGTCCCAGAACTGTTTGAGCTATATATATAGTAATTTATATTAATATATATTAAGTATTATCAATTATTATTAATTTATATATTAATATATTGATTAATATATATTAATATATATTAATTATATATGTATATCTATATTTTTTGGGGGGGGTGAGAAACCCTCTCTTTTCTGTCTACAGAGAGTGCTAATGTATGTTCTAGCAGGTTCATGGGCTACAGTAATCCCCAAAGCAGATTTTTTCTTTCATGATGCATAATATTTTCCTTCAGAGAAACTAAACATGTATTTCCTCTCATAATTTCCTATAGAACACACAATTTTGTTTTAGACTCACATTAGTGCTCACAGTTGTCATCTAATTCCAGAAACTTCCCTAAATTCCTCATGTCCTTAAAGTTTCTCTAATGAATAAAGGCTATTTTTAATGAATATAGAGAAATCTGGAACCATTTCTGTGAATCTCCTGCTTTGGACTTATTCTTGTCAGATCTGATTGCATGCTAACAGGACATGTTAGAATTTAACCTCTTTTTCCTTTTCAGGTGTTATATTCATGGAGACCTGGGAAAATATTGAAAAGCTAAAGAACAAGATCAGTTCGTGTAATTCATGAAATCTTAACTTATTTTTGAAGTTCAGTGACTCCATAAGAAAAGGAGAAAAAAGCATTATTTTAAGTCAATCTCAAAAGTGTAGGTGTTAACCAAATTGTATATAAAGCATAGAAACCCTTCTCTCCTGATTACTTCAGGAAAGAAAATAATTGATCTTTCTTATTCCCAGATCACATGCTCTATTTGATATTTATAACACATAGCACTCCAGGAAAATTACTCAATATTTTAAATTTCTGCTCAAGGTTGGCATCTTGGTTTTGAAGATTTGTCTTCCTCAGATGCACAAGTGGACTCTTGGTTTCCCCTAAACACATACATTCTATAAATAATGATAAATACATTAATATCTAGGTATTTATGATTTTCTAAAATTAAGTACCCCAGCTCTCTTGGTGGTTCAGCAGTAAAGGATCCATCTGTAATGTAGAAGACGCAGGACATGAGGTTTCGATCCCTGGTTTGGAAAGATCCCCTAGAGGAGGCCGTGGCAGCATACTCCACAGTTCTTGTTGGGAAAATCCATGGATTTAGGAGCCTGCCAGATTACAGTCCATAGGTCTGCAAAGAATCAAACATGACTGAAGCAACTGAGCAAGCAAAATTAAGTAATCATCAAAAGAAAAATAGGAAAAATAATAGTTTCCTCATATCTACAAAATTTTATTTTATTTTATTTTAGTAGTAATGTGTGTTAACATAGTATTAAATATCTACAGGTCACATTTATATCTGTTTGCCAATATCTTAATAGATGTTGTGTGTAACTTTCATTAGCTCTATCTCAGCTTAAAGTCACTCTAAAAGTTGATAGTTATGATTAATTTTAATGCTGCAATGTGTAATGTTGATAAGAATACTGAATAGGACCTAGAATAAAATCTAGCAGAATACTCCAGAAAGTGACTCAGACTGAAGCTTCCTTGCTTAAAAAAAGAACTTGTGTGCTTTTAAAAGATGACTGATGTACATATTTTTTTGCATTTCACTTGATATAGAATTTCAGTTACAAGTTATAAAACTAGAGTTAGTATTAGATTCAGGCATGCAAAAGGACCTACTATTATAAAGAAGGAAATTATTTACTCTATCCTATCTCTGCAAAGCAGAAGCAGTGCTCTACAAAAAACAACAAGAACTTTTATCGTTTGCATAAAGTGTTCCAGAATTGTATTATAGATGTTTTATCAACCCAACTAGTTTATAAGCAACTGGAAGGGAAGAGATATGCTTGTTTTCTAAGCCCTTCTTACCTTGAACTACCAGTCCCAAATATCTAACAAAATAGGCACATGAAAATATGCTGTTTTAGTGGGAAGATAAAAGAGAACTGCATTTCTTTGGAAATATAAAATTCCATTATACCTATGATTGTCTGTTACTTTCATAAGATCCAGGCTTCCCAATCTTGCCATCTGCAAAATAGTGAAAGCAGGTTACTCAGGACTTTACCAAATGGAACTTTATTGATTAGCATTTCCTCCCTCCAAAGTATAATGCAATGTTAACTCTTGTTCTGAGCAGTAAACATATGCCCGCACTAGTTTCTAAAGGCCCTCAAGTATCATCAAAAGAATGTCAAGTTTCTGCCCATGTTTGAAATACATGGTAGTTTTCTATTCAATAGCTAATTGAATAATAAAAATAGCTAATTTGTTAACAATTTCAAGAAAAATAAAATAAACAGTTTTTTCTTTGTGACCCTTTTGTAATCAATCTTGTGGGCAGTCATACAGAACTGCAGTGTTCTAACAGATTCCACTGTCTCTCCCATTTATCTTCCATACCACTTCAGGTTTAGATTATGCAACAGTAATCAGTTGTGCACATCACCCACAGGGAAATCTTTTTCTAGCTTCTTAGACCTGTGGCTTGAAGTCCATGATACCAGTAGTTTAACTGCTGTTGTTCAGTAGCTAAGTCATGTGCAACTCTTTGTGACCCCCTGGACTGCAGGATGCTAGGCTTCCCTGTCCTTCACTATCTCCTGCAGTTGGCTCAAACTCATGTTCATTGAGTCAGTGATACCATCCAACTATCTCATCCTTTGTCACCCTCTTCTCCTCTTGCCCTCAATCTTTCTCAACATCAGGATCTTTTCCACTGATGCTGAAGCTGAAGCTCCAATACTTTGTCTACCTGATACTTTTCACATCAGTACTGGAGCTTCCACTTAAGCACAAGTCTTTCCAATGAATATTCAGGGTTGATTTCCTTTAGGATAGACTGGTTTGATCTCCTTGCAGTCCAATGGAATCTCAAGAGTCTTCTTCAGCACCACAGTTTGAAAACTTCAGTTCTTTGGTTCCCAATCTTTATAATGGTCCAACTCTCATATCCACACATGACTCCTAGAAAAACTATAGTTTTAACTATACAAACCTTTGTCGACAAAGTGATGTCTCTGCTTTAATTAAGACACCAAAATAAAATGATAGTATAATGCACTAGGCTTAGAACTCACAACCCCATTGCCATGGCTCCCCAAAACAACAAAATTTTATTAAATGTGTTTTTCATTGGATTGTTACCCAGATTTTCACTTTTACACATTTAAAACCATATTGTCTTACTGATAGCTGTAGGCCACTGATTGATAATTCACATTTTATGTCTCTTGAGTCATATTGTATTTACCGCTGCTTCATTTGATACATAAACTACACTAAATTTTATTATTCAATTTATTCTGGACATGATGGTGGGAATGACAGGGGAGAACAATAAAAATGCACTTAATGAATATTTTCCAAGATGTTGGGAACATCCAGATTCTACCACAAACAAGTTTAGTGATCCTATATGAATGTTATATGTCACTTGATAATAAGATGCCAAAGAATAATAGTAAGATTTCTGAATGAGATCAGGAAAGAACAATGTTTCTTTACTGAAGAAAACAGTACCATTGGTATGTATGCTGCTCCTATTTCTTACAATGTTTTAATCATTTGGTTTAAGTCTCTTCTACTCATAAGAAGTAGGAATATATACTTAAACTCACTCAATTAAAGAGGAATTTATTTTAAGGTTGTAAGTGCAGATGCAAAAACAGAATCTTATGGAGATACAATAGACCATACATAAATTGAAATGTCAGACAACATGAACTCTCATTTCTCAGCACTGAATGATGTCTTGTCCCTATTTTTCTATGCATCTCCTGAAGTTTCTATTGCCACAACAACTAGCTTTTTTATGGCTTATATTTACCTATAATCACTATGATTTGAAGTTTCCTAGGTAGCTCAGTGGTGAAGTATACATCTGCCAATGCAGAAGACTCAGTAGAGGTGGGTTCAATCCCTGTGTCAGGAAGATCCCCTGGAGTAGGAAATTGTAACCTGCACCAATATTCTTGCCTGGAAAATCTCATGGACAGAGGAGACTGGTAGGTTGGCTACGGTCCATGGGGTCACAAAGAGTCAGATGTGATTGAGCACACACACACACATACACACACATATGTACACACACAACCATGACTTGTTTGACTGTTAAATTTACAAAACTTTTAGTTCCATTTCTCGTGTTACCTAGCAATCTCTCAACTTCCTAAACTTAATCTTGAAACAAGGATTGGATTGAAGAGATTTATCACTTTTTAAATTTTGAGCATTAAGTTGTTGACAGGCATATGGATGATTTCTTTGAGTTAGTTGCCCAGTTCTTTTCTAATAAATCACATTTTTCTGGTATGCAAAATGATATTTCCATCTCAGAGACTATAGGCTTGCAAATATACTAATTGAGAATGGAGAATGTAGGCATCCAAGAGCAGGTGTCACTCTATTTAAGTCAAAATATAATTCTTAAAGTAAAAAAATAAAAGAGGACCATGATGAACCAAGAGAGTAAATAAAAAGTATAATTCACAGGAGTTTGTGATTAAATGATATGAAGATTTTAATAGAAAGATGTATTTAGAATAACTTAGAATTTTAGGTTTGTATTAATATGTGAATGATGATGTCATTTGTTGAAATAAAGAATGTGTAGATAAAAATAAATTTAGGGAATAGATTAGGGAATGACATTGAGTTCAATATTTACAATGGACTTTTTTTTTCCATTTATTTTTATTAGTTGGAGGCTAATTACTTTGCAATATTGTAGTGGTTTCTGTCATACATTGACATGAATCAGCCATGGATTTACATGTGTTCCCCATCCTGATCCCCCCTCCCACCTCCCACTCTACCTGATCCCTCTGGGTCTTCCCAGTGAACCAGGCCCAAGCACTTGTCTCATGCATCCAACCTGGGCTGGTGATCTGTTTCACCCTAGATAATGTTTGATGCTATTCTCTTGAAACATCCCACCCTTGCCTTCTCCCACAGAGTCCAAATGTCTGTTCTGTACATCTGTGTCTCTTTTTCTGTTTTGACCATCAAAAAGAATTCATTTGAATCAGTTCTAATGAGATGGATGAAACTGGATCCCCTTATACAGAGTGAAGTAAGCCAGAAAGATAAAGACCAATATGGTATACTAACACATATATATGGAATTTAGAAAGATGATAATGATAACCCTATATGCAATACAGTTGACTTTTAATGATGGCAGAATACTGAAGTAAAGATATTTAACTAGCAGTTGTATATAATATACTTACGTGCTTAGACAGTCATATCCAACTATACCTGGGCTAAAACAATTTGTCTATGAGAGTGAGATTAAAACCTGTGTAATTAAAAATAAGTGTATTCTGCAAAATTGTAGATATTGAAGAGTGCAGACATCTAAGCAAAGATCCTAGGACAACTAGTTTTTAAGAAGTTGTTAGAAGAATGGAACCTCAAAAAGAATACTAAGAAAAAATGACAAGAGCTAGGCAGACAAATAAAAAAAATAATATATTAAAGCTGAATATAATATTTAAAATTACTTATGGTGAAACAGTGGAAACAGTGGCAAACTTTATTTTGGGGGGCTCCAAAATCACTGCAGATGGTGACTTCAGCCATGAAATTAAAAGACACTTACTCCTTGGAAGAAAAGTTATGACCAACATAGACAGCATATTAAAAAGCATAGACATTACTTTGTCAACAAAAGTCCATCTAGTCAACGCTATGGTTTTTCCAGTGGTCATGTATGGATGTGAGAGTTGGACTATAAAGAAGGCTGAGTGCCAAAGAATCGATGCTTTTGAACTGTGGCATTGGAGAAGACTTTTGAGAGTCCCTTGAACTGCAAGGAGATCCAACCAGTCCATCTAAAGGAAATCAGTCCTGGATATTCATTGGAAGGACTGATGTTGAAGCTGAAACTCCAATAATCTGGCCACCTGATGAGAAGAACTGACTCACTGGAAAAGACCCTTATGCTTGGAAAGATTGAAGGCGAGAGGAGAAGGGGATGACAGAGGATGAGATGGTTGGATGGCATCACCAACTCAATTGACATGAGTTTGAGTAAACTCCGGGATTGGTGGTGGACAGGGAGGCCTGGTGTGCTGCAGTCCATGGGGTGGCAAAGAGTCAGACATGACTGAGCGACTGGACTGAACTGAACTGATGGTTGCTCTAAACAAGAAACATCAAAATAGTAATGTCTTTTAAATAATGTAAATTCATCTCATAAATATTTCTAGAGCTTTCAGTTCAGACAGTTTAGGACTGGTTAACAAGGCAGCTGTATAAAATGTGCAAAGTCTAGGCTCTTCCAGATCTTTCCTGATGTGTGGCAATTATTCTCACAGTCCAAAATTATTTCTTGATATCTAGTGACTGCATTCTTTTCCCATAAATCTCTGTTTTCAGAAAACAAAATGAAATCCAAGTGTTCTACACATTGCAGTTAAAATCAATCCTATGCACTCTTCTCACTTCCATTTGAACACAAAAAAGAGATCAGAACTTTGCCTGTCCAAATTAGAGTGCCTCTTCTCTGGCATAAACATTCTATTCAGCAGGAGTTAATACAGATCCCAAGCAATCCATGTCCTCCAAGTTCCTACCTCACAAAGGTAGGATCATGTCTTTATTAACAGGAATGTATGATCTTGAAGTCTGTTTTCTGTGATATAACTAGCACAACTTGACCTTTCGTATCACCATTTTGAGAAATGAAGGAGCACTTCTAAACATTTAGGTCTTCCTGGCTAGGAATCCATTCAAAATGCCTGGTCAAGAGAAAAGTATGTGAACATTATTTGAACTTAGAAAATCTAGGAAATAAATGAGTAGATTATTTGATGACTTGCTGCCAAGGTCAGTGCATTCCCAAGAATTACAGCAAAATAAAGAATGAAAAAAGAATATTGGGTTAGATGAAAGAATCCTCAGTATATAGAAAGGGGGCCCTTGAATAATGAATAAAATCATAATAAAGAATAAAAACTATATTAACTATATACAGTATATCTTAAGTTTAATAAAATAATTAAGAAATGAAGAATTCTAATTTAGAACATGGAAGGGAGAAGAAGATTTATACATCTACCTTACTTCTGTGTCCAGTGACACGAGGATAGAATTTTGTTTTGAAGTATGGAAGAAGGCCTGTGGTGTTTTAGGTTGGCCAATGTGGAATAATGAACATTATTTCAAGAATAAGATAAATGTATGAGGAAACATGGGTCAAATCCAAATAAAGAGCTGAAAGAAATAAAGCAAGGATAAAGATACAGATAGCAACCAGGTAATACAAAACATTTCCTGAATGTCAGTTCTCTAGGAAAAAAAAAAAAAAAAGAGAGAGGAGAAAATCCCTATCTTCAAGGTATCTAGGCAAAAAACAGTGTGGAAGACTACCCTTCCAGAAAAAGTATTTTAATGTGTGTGAACTTCAACTTCAGGTAAAGAAAAGTCAGGAAAATTTCGAAAACATTGTACTTCATGAAGCACACTATATTGGCTGAAGTTGACACATTGCTTTTGAAGGCAACTCAAGACCTAATTTCCACATTTTAATATGAATATTGATCTATCTTGAGTTGGTAAATATGTTATTCTTCACCTGAATTAATTTCTCTTTTTAACCATCAAATAGAGGAGCCTGGGGGCCTACAGTCCATGGAATCTCAGAATAGAACACAACTGAGTGACTAAACACATATGCATTCAACCACTACTTATCCCTCTAGGAACAACCAAAAACCACCTTCTTATGAGACCTTTCCAGATCTTACTCACTGTGGATGAGTATTATTTCATTTTCTGTTCCCATGGTCCTGTAGTGATTAACAGGACTTAACTATTAACAGGATCTAACTTCTTTTCACATCATAGGTTCCCCAAGAGAGTAATCTTACATTACTTATTATTGTCACCTCAACTGTCAATTGGCAAATGTTGAATCCTGGAACATTAAGTCAAGTGGGCCTTAGGAAGCATCACTATGAACAAAGCTAGTGGAGGTGATGAAATTCCAGTTGAGCTATTTCAAATCCTGAAAGACGATGCTGTGAAAGTGCTGCACTCAATATGTCAGCAAATTGGGAAAACTCAGCAGTGGCCACAGGACTGGAAAAGGTCAGTTTTCATTCCAATCCCAAAGAAAGGCAATGCCAAAGAATGCTCAAACTACCACATAATTGCACTCATCTCACATGCTAGTAAAGTACAACTCAAAATTGTCTAAGCCAGGCTTCAGCAATATGTGAACCATGAACTTCCAGATATTCAAGCTGGTTTTAGAAAAGGCAGAAGAACCAGAGATCAAATTGCCAACATCCAATGGATCATCGAAAAAGCAAGAGAGTTCCAGAAAAACATCTATTTCTGCTTTATGGACTACGCCAAAGCCTTTGACTGTGTGGCTCACAATAAACTGTGGAAAATTCTGAAAGAGATGGGAATACCAGACCACCTGACCTGCCTCTTGAGAAACCTGTATTCAGGTCAGGAAGCAACAGTGAGAACTGGACATGGATCAACAGACTGGTTCCAAGTAGGAAAAGGAATATGTCAAGGCTGTATATTGTCACCCTGCTTAATTAACTTATTTGCAGAGTACATCATGAGAAATGCTGGGCTGGAAGAGCACAAGTTGGAATCAAGATTGCTGGGAAAAATATCAATAACCTCAGATATGCAGATGATATGCCATCCTTAAGGCAGAAATTGAAGAAGAACTAAAGAGCCTCTTGATGAAAGTGAAAGAAGAGAGTGAAAAAGTTGGCTTAAAGCTCAACATTCAGAACATTAATATCATGGAATCTGGTCCTATCACTTCGTGGCAAATAGATGGGGAAACAGTGGAAACAGTGGCTGACTTTATTGTTCTGGGCTCCAAAATCACAGCAGATTGTGATTGCAGCCATGAAATTAAAAGACATTTGTTCCTTGGAAGAAAAGTTATGACCGACCTACACAGCATATAGAAAAGCAGAGACATTACTTTGCCAACAAAGGTCCGTCTAGTCAAGGCTATGGTTTTTCCAATGGTCATGTATGGATGTGAGAGTTGGACTGTGAAGAAAACTGAGCGCCAAAGAATTGATGCTTTTGAACTGTGGTGTTGGAGAAGACTCTTGAGAGTCCCTTGGGATGCAAGGAGATCCAACCAGTCCACCCTAAAGGAAATCAGTCCTGTACGTTCATTGATAAGACTGATGTTGAAGCTGAAACTCCAATACTTTGGCCACCTGATGCAAAGAGCTGACTCATTTAAAAGACCCTGATGCTGGGAGGGATTGGGAGCAGGAGGAGAAGGGGATGACAGAGGATGAGATGGTTGGATGGCATCACCGACTAAATGGACACGGGTTTGGGTGAACTCTGGGATTGGTGATGGACAGGGAGGCCTGGCATGCTGCAGTTCATGGGGTAGCAAAGAGTTGTACATGACTGAGCGACTGAACTGAACTGAACTGAACTGAATGTTGAATATGGGACCTGAATTTCAATCTTACCTCTCTCACTGACACAGAGAAGTGACTTCTCCTGAGCTTTCGGAATCTAAAAATTGGGTCACATTTGACTCATTTTTCTGTAAGTTTGGGCTATTATCTAGTTAAGAATGATGCAATGACTTATCAGCAACTGCAGATACCGTAATAAACATGCTGATTAAATGATGCTTGCTCAATTCCAATTTCTATTACTTAAAGCAAAAGAAGCTGAAGGCAGAAGACTTAGCTTCATTTGAAATTGAAAAGAGAAGAAATCTTTGAATAAGGATTATACAAAATCCCAGTGAAATAACCTCTGTCCTTAAATTGGTAGAAGGCATTGGGCTGTATACATGGAAAAACATCACATAAAAAAATGGAAAGCAATTCTGCAAAGCATTCAGGCCTTTCTGATAAACTGTAAACTCCATTCATACTATGAAGTCTTAAGTCACCACCAGTGAACTAGCAATCCTCTGTGTGGCTGATTGTTTTCATATATACTTGACATGGTGACTTGCCTTCTTGGTTATTTATGAAAGCAACACATTACATGCCATTTCATTGTAACAGAGTGAAAAATAGGAAAAAATCTTATCTTAAGGACAAATAGAAAGTTTCTATGTAGAAGGGAGATGTGCTCTTCTGTACTCACTAACTTCAGTTGTGTGTTTCTTAGGGACACTATGAACCTGTCAGACTCCTCTGTTCATGGAGATTCTCTAGGCAAGAATACTGGAGTAGGCTGCTGTGCCCTCCTCCAGGGGATCTTCCTGACCTGGGATCGGAACTGTGTCTCTTATTGTCTCCTGCATTGACAGGCAGGTTCTTTACTACTAGCACCTGGGAAGGAAGGCAAGAAGGAAGATATGAAGGATTTAAATAAAATAAACTCTATTCTGAAATGTAATACATTGTATACTATACTCAATGAATTTCTGGTTTAAGCCATGCTTCTTTGTTTGAGACACAGATGGAAGTCTAAATGATATAAAGAAGAATGGGATGTAGTTTGGCTCCCAAGAAACTCATGACCTACAGAGGGAGACAAATAAATCAACATATTATAATCATATCAATACAAAACACCATAGGGTGTGTTTCTTGAAGTGGAAAGAGGAAATGCAACCCAATTTGGGACTATGGGGTAATTTTCCAGGAGGATAATGATGAGTATAAGAGATACATCAAAATAGAGACTAGACATGGCAGGTGTAAAGGAAAAACCTACACTTTTTTATTTCTGTATAGAGAAAAGCCCAATTCTTCCTTATTATGTATTTCTTCCCTATGAGTTTCTTTACTATTATACTCACATAAAACATTTAACTTTTAACACTTCTGGTCACCAGATGTCTCTGTGAAACCAGTTCCATGTACTGAAGTTTAGCTCAATTCTTAGATGCTCTACCCTGAGAAAGCATCAGATCCTATGAACTAAGGGCTCAGTCTCACAAGCCTTTCCTTTTTGTCCCCCCTAGCAGTTCAGAGGTCAATCTCAAGCCCAGGTTATTATCTGCGCTTCTCATCAGCCATCTGCAGTGGGAGGTTCCAGTGACTCTCTCTTTGGGTTCAGTTAATTTGCTAGAACTTTTTCAAGGATCACGGAAAAACTTGTGTTTATCCATTTATTAAAAGATATGCTAAATGATAAAGGTGAATAACCAGATGAACTAATACCAAGTGGAAGATATGGCAGGGTCCTGAGAACAGGAAATTCTGTTCTTGTGTAATCAGAGTCATCCAGGATTCCATGCAGAATCAATTCATTAAAACAGAAGATTCTCCAAGTGTTCTTATCATTAGAGATTTGTAACAGCTTAAGGAGCCCTGCAACAGGAACTGGGAGTTGAGACCAATATATACAGTTTCCATTATCTCACAGAAGATAATTCAGATTAAGTAAAAATAACCAATAATATTCTGAGAACTTACTATTTGCTTCTTGGGGTTCCAAAGCTTTAATATAAGTTATCTAAACCAATCCTATTTCAATAACAATATTTTGAAATAAGCAGCATAAGTATCCTTCTTCCAGAAACAGGCAAAGAGAAATTGAATAACTTGCTTAAAATCACATAGCTAATAATATATGATGATTTTTCAAATCCATGCCATTTATTATATATAAAAATAAATATAAATCAATCTTCTATTGTTATAGCCATGCTTTCCGGGAAACAGACTTACTCAGAAGGACAATGCAGATAGTGGGGTGCAGTTTATTAAGCCGGCGGGCCCAAGGCAGAGTCTCCTCTTAGCCAAGGACTCCGTCTAGCATTTGTGAAAATCTTTTATACTCCATGCGTACATGTCCAAATCCACCACCTACCCCATGTGTACGTGTCCAAACCCACCACCTACCCCATGTGTACGTGTTATGTGTTCAAACAGTCAGTAATCAATAAGCCCGCAGTTACATTCCAACCAGTTAATAATCGATAAGCCTGTGATTACATCCTGATAGATACGGAAAGAGTTTATGACCTGTCCGGAGACAGGGGTGATTACGGTATGCTTCCTCTTAGGCAATGAGTAACCTGGATGTGATCTTCAAGATTCCCCTGTCTGGAGGGGGTCTTATCCTTCCATTATCATTCCCACAGGCACTAAGCAGAGAGTTCAGAGTCCACTGGAGAGGCAGCCGAGCACGACCAGCACGGACAGGCCTGAGATGGAGTCCAGGCCCTATGAATTCCTTCTTCACTATTAATATGAACTCACCACTGGGTTGGGAAGATCCGCTGGAGAAGGAAAAGGCTACCCACTCCAGTATCCTGGCCTGGAGAATTCCACAGACTGTATAGTCCATAGGGTCACAAAGAGTTAGACACGACTGAGTGACTTTCATTTTCACTACAAAACTCTTTTTTTAATGAAATGGTAGTTAATTAGAGTATATGCCCTTCCTTCTCTCTTATATATCTGAAGAATATGGTCATCCAATAGAATGTTAATGGAGGTAGAGTTGAAATCCATTTTCACTTGCTTGTAGATTCCTTCCTCCCTTCCTCCCTTCCTCCCTTCCTCCCTCCCTTCCTCCCTCGCTCCCTCCCTCTCTTTCTCTTTATCTCTCTATTTCTGGCTGATTCCCTGGAACCCGAAAGCTGAGTAACCCAGGGAGTATTAGCCTCTTTCCTTTCACTCTCTCATCATTGACTTCGGACCACCAGGTTCTGGTCCAATAAAGGACCCACAAGTGGTACCCAGAAACAGGGACCCTGGTACACGTGGCAAGATTCAGAAGGAGTGACCCCCAGGGCCTACTGAGGCCGGTAAGTATTAAAACATGGGTCAATTAGCTGGAAAGCCCTCTCACTTTTATACTTTACTTCAGCACTTATTTAAAGTTCAGGGATTTTTGGTTTCATGCCAGAGAATAGAGACTTGCCTTCAGACAGTGGTTGAATGTAACCCTTGGTTCCCTAATGAAGGTAGTTCCAATAGGTTTCTGGCCCCAATGGGCTCTTATTGAAGCCGTGATTCTGCCATTACTAGGTAATTCTAGCCCTCCTGATATTTGGCAACAGGCAGAACACTTATTACGTGGATATGAATTAGACGATGATACCTTACAAAAGGCCCAATTAGAACAACATAAGATATTTCAGAATTTTCCTACTAACCCTGCTCTGATTGCTCCAAGTGCTCCACCCCTGCCAGCAGGCACAAATCCCAGTCTCTCCCTTGATAGAATCTAATGATTTTGGCAACAACTCCCTTAAGACACCTTGTAACATTAAAACCTACAACACCTTTCTGAATAACAGTAATTTACCCCGTTTGAGACAGAGGCTGTCTGAATTGCTGGCTTTGCAATCACAAGTGTCTGAAGCTGAAGTGTTTTTCTGCCTTTCCAGTTTTAAGAAATGTTGACGCTCAAGGGCAAATAATTCCTCAATATGAAGGTATTAAATTTTTTCACATTCAACAAATGAAAAAGGCTGTAACTATGTATGGCCCACATTCGCCTTTTACTAGAGAGATTCTAAATGCTATGGCGTCTTCTATTGGAACCTTTATTCCCTATGACTGGTGAATTTTATTAAAAGCTCTCCTTAAACCAGGAGAGTATCTTCAATGGACAATGTGGTTTCAAGATATAGCCAGAGATCATGCTAACAGAAATGCCCTAGCTGGCGCTCCCCAAAACCATATTACTTTTGAAATGTTAACTGGCACTGGACAATTTGATGCTATAGAAGCTCAAATACGATGCCCTCCTTTGTTGCATGATCAATTAAAAACAGTGGCCCTTGAAGCTTGGGATTGAATTACTCCTCAAGGGGAGCCTACAGGTAGCTATATAAAAATACTGCAGGGACCTAATGAAACGTATGCTGATTTCTTAGCTAGATTAGAAACTGCTATTTCCCATACAGTAATTAGAGAAGAAGCTAAAAGGCAACTAGAGAAATGACTTGCTTATGAAAATGCAAATCAAGTATGTCAAAGGGCTATAGCCCCAATTTGTGAGACAGGGACTATTTTTGATTATTTGAAGGCTTGTCGCAATATAAGATCAGAAACTCAAAAGATGCAAATGCTAGCTAAAACAAGAAAGGGAAATGAAGGATGCTTTACATGTAGAGATAAGAACCATTTATAAAGAGACTGCCCTAAGAAAGTTTAAACAAAACAAAACAAAAATCTGCCCTCGCTGCCGTAGAGAAATGCATTGGGCCAGAGTGTAAATCTAAATTTGATACTGAAGGGAAACCTATTCCAGGAAACTCTAAGCAGAAGACCCCCCAGGTCCCCTTCAACAAAAACCACAGGCAAATTCCACCTTTTCCCTCAAACCCTCAACATCCGGCAGTGCTGCCGTGGATATACCAGCCCTAAATGACTTTCTCCTTTATCCTCAAGCAGTCCCCTCTACAATACCTACTGGACTTTTTGGCCCCATGTCCCCACAGGGGGCAGTGAAACCTTCGGTCTTTCACTTGGCCAATCTAGTTTGACTTAACAGGCAGGAAGGCCAGGGGTCTCCAAATGGAGAAAATAGGCTGCAAGTGTCAGACATTTTTATCTCTCTAAAGTGGCAGAGGAAACAAAAGAGTGATATTTCTTTTTTCTTTCTTTTTCTTTCTCTATACAAATTTAAAAGAAGGTTTCTCTTAAAATACTGTGTTGCCGTAATGACACCTGGTTTCACTTGAAGTTAACTATTCTCAAACCTTGAGCTAACCAATGCGTTTTTCTTATGGAAATGTATATTAGTGAACTTTAGACTCTTTTTTCAAGTAGGTTCTGCCTAAGACTCAGAACCAACTTGACAAACCGGTTTGTTTTTCTCATGCAAATGTTCTCTTAAGCTATGTTAATGAAACTGTATTTGCTTGGAAAACTGCCTTTCTTCAAGATTCTTGTCAATAATTTTGTGGCCCTAGACAACTCACCTGGTTCCAAGGTTATCTCAAAATGCATGTTGTGGATGAGGGGCCTTGTGCTATTCTCTTCAGTTTTGAGACATTTCCTTTCTCTAATTAGCAGACTGCTGGTAGTTATATGACATCTGACTAGAGACTAGCAGGGGGCCACTCTTTTTGCCCCCTTCTGATGCCTATGTCAGAAGTATTCTCTATCTCCTTTATACTTTAATAAAACTTTATTCAATTTGAGAACACATTACAAACTTCTACCAATTTCCAATTAACTTTCTAAAATATTTTCGAGAAATTTCATTTCATTATCCTTCTGGTAAGCTGTGGAATTTCTTCAAAAACACTGAATTTATTATTTCTTGCATTTCTTTTATATAGATGGGACTAAAAACACCAAAGCTTCATTCTGGTCTCTTAAAAGATACAAAGTCTTTTACACTAAATTCCATTCTGCTCAACAAAATGAATTATATGCTCTTATTCAAGTTATTTGCCTACATCCTTACCCCATTAATATAGTCTCTGACTCTATATAATTCAGTTTTTGTATTAAAAAATATAAAAACCTCCACCATAAACTCCTAGTTGTATTAAAACAGACAATGGCCCTGCCTATATTTCTAGACACTTTAAACAATTTTTACAATCTTTCTCTATTAAACATATTACAGGTATTCCTTATAATCCACAGACACAAGACATAGTCGAATGAACACATCACACACTAAAGTTACAAATAAAAAATTAAAGACTGGGGAATACACAGGTACACTACTGTCTTCCTTATCTAAAGCAGACTTAACTAGATTCCAACATTAAGATATTTTCTAAACCTATAACTATTGTTAATACAGTTTTATTTGTTTTAAATTTTTTAAACCTACCACAAGGAAATATTTTAACAAGAGCAGAAAGACATTTCGAGGAATTGAAGGACACTTCTCTTCCTCTGCCCATTTGGTATCAAGACAGGTTCAATAATCAATAGAAATCTGGGAAATTAATCTTATGGGGAAAGGGATATGCTTGTATTTCCCCAGATGGATCCAACAAACTTTTTCCTCAGAAAATTCGACCCACGGGGGCCCCCAGCATTCAAAATGGAGACGAAACAACAGGAACCCCAGGAGGAAGAAATTCCAACACGGGCCATGGCAGCTCTAAAGATCTCCAGAAAGCACCGCCCTCGGCAGCATCAACCCTGTGACCTCCCCTCTTGGGGATGGATAAAAACCCTCACTAATAAAGTTAAAAATCTGATTTCTCAACAGGAAATGCCTTAGAGTCCTGAAAACCTTCCTATTGCTATGCTGATCTGTGCGACTCCCCGCTAGAGCCAGATTCACAAATCAGACTTAACTGAGCTTACTTACCCAACCCCCCTTTATTACAGATCATAAAATGGACGGAGAAAAGACCTATCATATCAACCAATGACTCCACCCATATGCCCCCTCCCTGGAAGCCTCACACCCTGGGGAATAGGGAAAACTAATTAACATTTCTCTAGGCTATGAAGTCCTTCCATTGCCTGGGCCCAGGAAAATTATGCATAAACGTCGGCCGACAAACTCGGGTTTTCATCCTGCCTCCAAAAGAAGACTTTCAGACATTGCTGCCCTTTCTCTATCTGTGAACCATGTTTACTACCGAAACTTTAGGGAAAGAGTTAGGGAAAGAACAAAAAACATTCTATATTATGCTGCTTAAGTGGCTTTAAAGGTTACTAACACTACGTTGAAACATTACCATCAGAAAGGACTTCTTGGCTGGCTGGACGGTAGAATGGCACCTCCTCCTCCTTGAATCATCCTCAATAAACAAATTGGGCCTGAACAAGGGGACATTTAGAAACTTGCTGCCAGCACTGAAGAACTTGAAACTCGGACTAGACATTTTACAGAGACCAGTTGCAGTCATAGTAACTATTTCTTTTGCTATAATCAGTCATATTTTATACATAGCTGTATCCCACTTACAATTTAATCTGTAACTTGTATTAATTGCCAATTTTGTATTACTCCTGTTCAATTCAGTCATAGTACTTACAACTGGGAAGAAATCAATTTCATTTACACTACACGATAATGCCTCTCTGAATGTACTATTACTGAAAAAAAAAAAAAATCTTTGAAACTTTTTCTAAATGTCTGCCCTCTTCCACTAATTTGGAAACTTTAACTGAACAAATTATCCTGTCGACCCACAAGGATGGTTTCAAAGTATTACCCACAGCATCAGGTATAGAACTGTAACTTTGGTGATTGTCTTGATAATTGTTATTTGTTGATTATCATCGCCTTTCTATAAGGTTGGTTAATACTAACCAAACTCATTTGGTCAAGACCTTTTTTTTAACAAATATAATAAAATAGGGGGAATTGTCAGGATGCATTTAACAGGAGGCTTCCTGTGTGCTGTTTTGGATCTGTCAGGAAACCTTTGGACCTTATTAATTCCTGAATATTCAGGAATTAAGAGGAGAGGCATGCCTTTCCTGGGGTTGAGGAATCCAGGCATTTCCTTTGTTAGTTTCTCATTATGGTGATAAGTATCCTCTTTCTCTTTAATAGGAATCTCCTTGTGTTTTTTAAGTCTGGAATTTTAATCTTTATCTTTGCTGTGAATAACTACCTTGTAAGACAGTATATATGCACACATCATGTTGATTAAAACACCTTTGCTCCATCAGAGCTTTGGTCCCCGTGTCTTTCTTTCTTTCTTTCTTCCTTTCTTTCTTTCTTTCTCTTCCTCTCTTTCTCTTTATCTCTCTATTTCTGGCTGATTCCCTGGAACACGAAAGCTGGCTGTGTAACCCAGGGAATATTAGCCTCTTTCCTTCTTTCACTTTCTCATTGTCGGCTCCGGACCACCAGGTTCCGGTCCATTAAAGGACCAATACTCCAGTATTCTTGCCTGGAGAATCCCATGGACAGAGGAGACTGGCAGGCTACAGTCTATGGGGTCACAAAGAGTTGGACAGGACTGAATGGATAACACTTTCACAAAATTTCACTTGTTAAACTATATCCTAAAGGGAAGTATTAAAAAAAAAGCATCGTTAGTGTGCTTACATAATTTTTTTAATGCTAGACTACATGCATACTTCTAAGCACTATACATCCATTTTAATGTTTAAACAACTATTTTTCTTAAACTGTAACTACTTGCTTTATGAGACATATTTAAACTCTTCAGATGTATTAATTAATTTAGTTATCACAACTATTTTTCTTTGATATTATTATTATCCTCATTTGATACCTGAGTAGACTTACCCCAGTAAGAGTTAATTTACCTGTAAATTCTTATACTTAGAGCTAATAACAGGAGTGTTTGAGTCTTATTTTTCTATTTTGAACTTGTTTTCTTAATAAGAAATTTGGGTTATAAAAGTTTTTCCTCTGTTATACTAGAAAATTTGTTAACAGCTTCTATGTTCTAACAGAAGTTTTGTGTATTCAGTGAAATGATATAAATTAACATGAATCTTTGCATTTAAATATTGTACATAAAATTTTGATAAGAAAGTATATTTATGTTAGATGTTATAATCTTATCGCAAAATACAATAAATAAAGAAGGCTCTAGGAAATTTAGAAGTGATGGACATATTCAGGGCATAGATTGTGGTAATGGTTTCATGAATGTATGTTATCTCCAATATTTTCCTGTTATATGTGTGATATATGTATGTTTTTGTGTGTCAATCATACCTCCACAATAAAGTTGTTTAGAAATAAAATACATTATGCCAAAAGTCATAACACATTTTTTACTCAATTTGAAGGAAAGTATATAAATCTCTGAAATATCTTATATAAATTTATAAATTTAGAGTACTGAATGGTGACTGCAAAGACATTTCTATTCCTCTATTATAGGTACAGGTAAAACACACACACACACACACACACACATTTGGAGGCCAAATATGTGGAGAAAAACTTTGTTTTCCTTAATTCCAAAGTTTTCACTAAGCCCTTTTTATTTAATGGCAGCACTTTTCTTTCTTTGCAAATTTTATTTGCCTCCACTTTAATTTGGATTATTCTCTTTACCCAGAATGCCCTTTCCCCACTACCTCCTTTTGATTGACAGAATACAGCTGAACCTTTTGTACAAAGAGAATGCTAGTTGCAGGTACTTAGCAATTAACTCATTGCTCTGATTTCTTTTTAAATGAAGAATTCTAACTTGCCTTCTACTCTGAACTTTACTTTCATGAAAAGTTCTGAATCACCTCTGACATTCTCTTTCTCCTCTGTGAATGCTGCTATACTCTTTCCTGTTAAACACAGTCTTTCTGAAATCCCGGATACCACCATGCTGTGTTTTACAGTTGTCAGTTTACTTACTAATATCCCTCTACTAGATTCCTTGAATTTAGACAGAGTCACATTTGTTACATTTCTAGAGTAGCATTTTGTGCTTAGCAGATACTCTGTAAAAAGATGTTCAGTGACATGAAATAAAAAACTTTGAATACTTTGAAAATCCTCTAGTTATGGTAAAATAATTGTGAAATTAGTAGAGTTATAACTAATTCCATTTTGCATTATGTATTTTAGTGAACATTCCTGAAACTTCTTTAATATGTCATGTGCTGTGCTGTGCTTAGTCACTCAGTTGTGACCAACACTTTGGGATCCAATGGACTGTAGCCAGCCAGGCTCCTCTGTACATGAGGTTCCTCAGGCAAGAATACTGGAGTGGGTTGCCATGCCCTCTTCCAGGGAATCTTCCCAACCCAGGGATGGAACCGAGGTCTCCTGCATTGCAGGTGGAGTCATTACCATCTGAGCCACCAGGGAAAGCCCAAGAATACTGGAGTGAGTAGATGATCCCTTCTCCAGGGGATCTTCATTGCAGGCGGATTCTTTCCCAGCTGAGCTACCAGGGAAGCTCTTAACCTGTCATACCTTTGAGTAATTTTTATCTTTTCCTATGATAAAATGCCCTAGGGGGAGTGGAATATGTGAGAATATATTTTTAAATATTCCTCAATCATCTTACTATCTGATTGGCTAAGTGAATATGAAAAGTTTTAATGAAAATTATCAGAAAGTAGTAAATCAAAAACGTATCAAATATTAAATCTATGGCCTTTTGGCCTTTGTATTTCTTTTCTTTTTCTTTTTCTTTTTTTTTTTTTTGGCCTTTGTATTTCTATCTAAGCTGTCATCTCCTCATATTCTCCACCCCTCAGCCCTTGGCAATCACCATTCTACTCTATTTCTATGAGTTTGATGTTTTTAGATTTCATATAGAAGTGAGATCATACAGTATTCATCATTCTCTGACTGACTTGATTCACTTAGCATAATGTCTGAAGACCCATTCATTTTTTTTTTTCCCAAATGGCAAGATTTTCTTCTTTTTATGGCAGAAAAATATTCCATCATATATACATATATTTCATTTTTTTTTTTCCATTCATACACCAATAGACATAGGTTATTTAGATTTGTTTCATATTTGGTCATTATGAATGATGCTGGAATCAACATGGGGATGCATTTATACCTATAGGATAGGAAATTCATTTCCTTTGAATAAATACTCAAAGGTGGAATTGCTAGATCATATAATAGCTTTTTTAAAAAAAAATTTTTACCACCATCCATCCTGTATTACATAGTGAAAACACAAATTTATATTTCTGCCAGGAGTAAACTGTATCAGGGTTTCCTCTTTTCCAAATTATTGGCAACACTTAACTATCTCTTGTTTTTTTGATAAAAGCCATCCTAACAGATGTGAGATTTTGATCTACATTTCCCTGATGATTAGAAATGTTGAGTGCCTTTTCATGTTCTAGATGTCTTCTTTGAACATTATCTATTCATGTACTTTGGCCATTTTAAAACCAAATTGTTTTTGTTGTTGAGTTATGTAACTTTCTTACACATTTTGAATATTAACACTTGATCAGATATATTGTTTACAAATATTTCTCTCACTCCATAAGTTCCTGTTTTACACACAAATCAGCTCAGTTATTATACAATGTAACTAATATCTGATCAAAAATGCATAATTATTGTCTTCTCAAGACACTAAATCTTAAAAAGTGGTGACTTTTGAACTAGAAACAGTTCCCCAACTCACACTGTTTTGAGTCTCACGCCATTCATTCAAAATTAACGTGAGTAAACCCTTCAGTGCTAGATTCCACAGCACATTTACTGAATTGGAATGGTAAAGAGAAGATAAACATGGCCTCTGTGCAAGGATAACAGGCAAATCTGTGAAGTATTCCATATGTTTTATGTATAGACCTCATGATAATTAGAAACCAAAAATCTGTAACAGATACACAGATACAAAAGAGAAAGGTATCCAAATAAAGTATAAATACTAAAGCTAGTCATCACATCACAAAGTAGGAGAGCACAAAAAAGAAGAAAGGAACAAAAAATAAATTATGAAACCACAAGAAAGCAAGTTACACAGTGGCAATATGTGCATTCCTATTAATAATTACTTTAAATGTAACTGAATAAATGCTCAAATCAAAGACATAGAGTAGCTGAACAAATTAAAACAAACATACAAACACAGACTTAAACTATTCTAATTTTTTAAAAATCTTTTTCTCGTTTTGATATTTTGATTTAAACTCTTCTGGATAATTTAAACTATTTTACTTTCCAGGTTTTTTTTTTAACACATTCTTCTGTGTTATCTTATCACCAATTGATTTCCTCTACTGCAGTTTTCATTTCAATTATTTGGTTCTACAGCACTCATGGGTTCTTTGTTGAAAGTTTTCAATATGCTTCTCCATTCTTCTGCAGAGTTCAGTGAATGTTTTTATGATTGGCACTTTAAACTCTTTATCAAGTCAAGTATTTTTCTCTTTCTCATAATTTTTCCCTGATATTTTTATCTTATTCTTTTGTTTTATCCCTTGTCTTCTAATTTTATTTGACTGTCTATATTTCTTTCTATGAATTAGGCAAAAGAGTTCCTCTCCCAGTTAGGAAGCTGTGTCCTTGTGTAGGAAAATCCCTATACAGACTGTGTATACCTAGTGACTTTGGCAGGAGGGCTAGAGCTGATTCAGGCATAGAGTGCTTTTTTTTTCCCTCCCAGGGTACACTGGGGACCATTGCTTTGGTGTATATGAAGGTAGGAGCTGGAGACTGGCACTAGCCAGTGCACACTGGTGTTGCCACCTTGGTGGGGGGTGACTGGCACCAGAACTTGCTGTGGGGTGGGGTAGTCTTGGTAGCCCAGCTAGAGCACCTGCACTTTTCAATCTGAACTGTCCCTGTGCTCAGATGCATAGCAAGTGAAGTTGTGGGCTAGCCCTTTAACAGTGGAGTCTTGATTTGCTACAACCATCTGGCTCTTCTGGATATAAGCCTTGCTGTTTTTAAAACCAGGGAGGTCATCTTCCCAGCACTGGTCCCCAGGGCTCGAGTGCTCAAGGTGAGTCTCAAAGCATTTGCTCCTTAGGAAGGACATCTGTGTTTGAGATATTGCCTTTCACTCGTGGGTCATCCACCAGGGTGTGGGTCCTGAGTAGATAGTATCTTTGCCCTTAAATCCATCTGGATGTTTTTGCTTGTTTGTTTTTATTTCCTAAATTGTAGAAGAGCTATTCTGCTAGTTTTCAGGTGTCCTCAGAAAGAGTTGTTTTCTTACACTGTATACACTGGGCATGTTTATGGAAGGAGGTGAGCAGGATCCTCCTACTCTGCTGTCTTGATCCTGCCTTCTCTATTGTTATTTTGAATATGTACATCTATCTTCTACTTATTTATCACTGGTTAGAAATCTGGATTTATATTTTGCTTATTATGATAGCTCATTTGGTAAAGAATCTACCTGCAATGCAGGAGACACCAGTTTGATTCCTGTGTCGAGAAGATCCGCTGGAGAAGGGATAGGCTACCCACTCCAGTATTCTTGGGCTTCCCTTGTGGCTCGGCTGATAAATAATATGCCTGCAATGAGGGAAACCAGGGTTTGATCCCTGGGTTGGGAAGATCCCCTGGAGAAGGGAAAGGCTACCCATTCCAGTTTTCTAGGCTGGAGAATTCCATGGACTGTACAGTCCATGGGGTCACAGAGTCAGACACAACTGAGTTCACTTTCATTCATTCCCTCATTGTTCATCTTTTAGACTTATGTGTGCCATGCCTTATGTAGCATAATTTTGAAAAATAAATCATTACTAATAAGTGAAAATACAGAATATATGTTATTTTTGTCTAGTCTAAGTTATGCCCAACTCTTTGCAACCCCATAGACTACAACACACCAGGTGCCCCTGCCCTCCACTCTCTCCCAGAGTTTGCTCAAGTTCATGTCCATTGAGTCAGTAATGCTATCTAACCATCTCATCTGCTGCTTTTTCTCCTTTTGCCTTCAGTCTTGCCCAGAATCAGGGTCTTTTCCAGTGAGTTGGCTCTTTGCAGCAGGTGACAAAACTATTGGAGTTTCACATCAGTCCTTCCAATGAATATTCAGGGTTGATTTCCTTTAGGATTGATGGGCTTGGACTCCTTGCTTCCAAGGATCTTTCAAGTGTCTCCTCTAGCACCACAATTCTAAAGCATCAATTCTTTGGCACTCAGTCTTTTTCATGATCCAACTCTCACATCCGTACACAATTTCTGAAAAAAACATAGTTTTGACTATACAGAGCTTTGTCAGCAAAGTTATGTCTTTGTTTTTTAATACTCTGTCTAGCTTTGTCATAGTTTTCCTTCCAATCAGCAAGTGGCTTCTAATTTCATTGCTACAGTCAAATAGAAGAGGAAAGGTAGAGACAGTGATAGATTTTCTTTTCTTGGACTCCAAAATCATTGTGGATGGTAACTGCAGACTACAGACTATATACCAACATTATTTATTAATAGATCAAAAAGTTTAGATGAATCAATAACAACTTAAATGTGCCATAAGTGTATTCTTCAAAAGAAGAACAAAAGAAATTCCCATGAAAAATGAATAAAATTATTAAGATTTAAATGAGTAATGGGATTGGATAAATAGAGATTGGTATCTATAAATAATTTTATTGGCACAAGAGCTAGAAAAAAACATTTTGAGACCTACGGAGAGAGTAGTTAGTAGTTTATTTCTAAGAATAAAGATGAAGAATTGGAAATAACATTGGAAGAACCTCTAAATGTTTCACTAAGATAAGACTTTTTCAGGTTAATAACCCCTGTTGTTAATCAGCATTTAGACATATATTCCTTACATTGAAAGCAGACTCAGAAATCATGCCTAAGCATCTGAAGCAATCCATGAGTTCTGACAATGTCAAGCATCCAGTGAGACCCAGGTAGTTAATTTTTATTTTTTTTTTTAATCTCCTTAATAAAACAACTAGTGTTAAAAACAATGATTGAAATAGTCATGCATTTTATATTATTGACTGATTATTTTTTCCTAACCAATCAAATATATAAAGGAGTCTAAGGAGAGGGGAAAGATTTTAATTGTATTGTATCTCTGTCCCTCCAAATTAGCAATATTTTCCTTTGGAAAAGAGAAAGGAAAATTGTAATGGGGAATATTTAAACAGAAAGTATCATGTGTAATATTTGGAAGATCTAGTAGCTTATAAGTATGTTAAATTATTCCTAAGTTGTTAAATTATTAACAATTTTGAAGACAGTCTCAGTTGGAAAAAAATAACTCTACAGATATCACCTGTGTGTTTCTATATCACTGCCTAATAATTCTACATGACATTTATAAAAAATGGTATTCACGCACATCAGTTATAGAGATGTCTCACAGCAGATAGTGACTTTCTGGATTCATTCATGATGGAATACCATGGAGGTGGGAAAGGTGCAATATAAAGTTCACAGAAAAAAAAAAAAAAAAACCTGCAGGGAAAATTATAAAATAAAAGAAATAGAAAAATACATCAAGCAAATAAACAACTTCTGGGTCAAATAAATTGGCAGATCGTTTACAATGAGAAATTTAGAGTCCACTATCAACAGGAAGGAAAATTATACACAAATGTACTTTCCGTCTGTAGTAATATTTCTGAGTATTTTCTGAAACTGTGATATAATAGCAGTTGCCTTATAAAAACTGATTCATGTCCTTTCCATTTTAAAGAACTTATATAACTTATTTTTATAAAGATATCAAAAATTTTGGGAAAAGGAAAGGAACTGATTTCTTGTGGCTTCACATTCCCCTGTGATAAGATTGATTACAGTCACAGGGAAAACTTTTCCTTACTCTTCTCCCCCAGGAGAAAGTAATGACTCATTGCTTTTGTGAGTTCAGGAGAGAAACTGAGCTCTTTGGCTCAGCATCTTTCTTTACCCATCCTCTGGACTCCTACTGCAGAAGGAAGTTTGCACACTCTCAGTCCAGCATTAAGGTTCCTGGGACATCACTTGACTTAGTTTGGGGAGATAGTGTCACTTCAGGCAGTGTTAGCAAGCCCTTTAATGAGATCTGAGTTATGTCCTCCATACAGCCGCAACAGTGTAACAAATAAAACTGATCTCCAATTGCCTGCTTCCTGCCTCTTGAATTTCTCTCACTCATTTCTGAACATGGGCAGAGTAGAAACCAAGTTACATGTTGAGCCTTTAATGCCCAGGAGAATACACTGAAGCATTTCTGGTTATCCTTAGGATCTATGTATTTCGACTGCTACATAAGGGTAGGAAAAAAAAAAAAATTAAATCCCTTTGGTACACTGAAAATCAAAACTTTTCTGGTGAGGCACTGATTTATAGCAAATCATGTATAAAAAAAGTTTCATTCATTTATTTACTAAGCCATTCATTTCTCTGACAAATACCTGTCATGATATAAGAAAAGACAACAGAATAAATTCCATGCAAATATTAATAAAATGATTCTTCATCCAAAAGAAGTTAATAGGATAAAAAGATGATTTCAGCTGAGTGTAGAAACATATCTATAAAAATATTATTTCAAATTAACCGATCACATAATTACTTTAAATATATAATAGAGTATATTTATTTTGTATTGATAAATAAAATATACTTATAACATTCAGGCTAGATGTAGTCCAATTTTATGTTTTTTGCAAGTGTTAAATACATATATAACAATATAAGCAAGGATTCTTACATAGCATTTACGTAAACTTCATTAAAACTGATGAGTCAGTGTTGTTTACTCTGTTTTACGAATGAACAAATTATATCACAAGGAAACTAAAGTGTTTAAGGCCTCACATCTACTGTGTTAGCTGTCCTCTGGGATGGCCACCAATGATCACCACCTTCTGACATTCACACTTTTGTGTGGTCTCTTCCACATTGTGCCAGAGCGGATCCACATAACCAGTTACATATGGAAGAAGATATGTTGTGTCACTTCTGAGATTAGATTGCATGAGATGTTGTGGCTTCTATCTTGATTGTTCTCTTGCTCTCTCAGATCATTCACTTTAATGAAAGTCAGCTGTCGTGTAGAGAAGTCTATGTGGCAAGAAACGGAGTCCTCTGCTGATAACTAGAGAAGGATTGAGGCCTTCTGACAAAAGCTATGTAAGTAAGCCGAGCTAAAAGCAGATCCTCTGCCTCAGGTAAGCCTTCAGATTCCTGTAAACACAGCCTACAAACTAACAGCCACTTATCGGTTCTTGTTATTCTGAGAACCCTCATTAATACAGTGATTCTTTCTTCTCCCAGTGTATTAGGCTAAATCAATCTATTGCAATTTACCAAATAGTCCAAAAATATTGTGAAAAAAGAAACTTGTTTCTTGTGTTTTTTATGAGTTGTGTGTTCATGTTTCCACTCCACCTCTTAGTAAGTGGATTATTTGGATTAAATTACATAAATTTGGCCTATTTGATTTTAAAATGATAATTTCTAAGAGGAATTTAACATGCTACATTATGCAGGGATAGACGCTCCCTTACAGACTCTGTATTTTGTAGTAACTCAAATGCATGTTGAGCTAGACATATCAAAAATATAGTGAACAGTGTGCTTAGGGGCATTTTCTTTTACCATTTCAGAATGACATCAGTTGCCATATTAAGGGAGACTTCAAAGCCTTCACTGAAACATGTGATCTGGATGGTGGCATCACAGGCATGTTTTATGTGAAAGTGTCTCTTCTCAACATCACTGATCATGTTCTAGCACCATCTTCTTTGCTAACTCCCAGAATTCCATAGAACTTAGATGGTCTCCTGTGCAGCCTATTTGAAGGTTTCGAATCAGGTCCCAGCTATTGACTTTGATTCCTAAGTCAAGATAGAAGAATTTCTCTCTTGTTCTAAGAAAGAATAATTTCTTTTCCTCCTCTCCTCCCACCTACCTCAAAGGAAACAAACCTATCTTTTGTGCTTTCCTCCCAGGTATAGATCTTTTAATGGGTTAATTAGGAAAATAAATAGAACATACTTGAAGATGACATTTGTGAATAATGTGTTATGAGTCTTAGCTAAAGTGTTAACTACCTTCTTTATATTCTCTGTAGCTGGAATATTGGGGCTTTCCCAGTGGCTCAGTAGCAAAGAATTTGACTGCAATGCAGAAAATTCAGGAGATGAAGGTTTGATTCCTGGATAGGGAAGATCCCTTGAAGGAGGAGGGCAAGGCAACCCACTCTAGTATTTTTGACTGGAGAATCCTATTAACAGAGGAAACTGGTGGGCTACAGTCCATAGGGTCACACAGAGTTGGACAGGACTGAAGCAACTTAGCATGCACACATATAGCCTGAATATTAATCCCCTTCAAAGTTGAACTTAAGCATCAATTCCTGGGGAAATCTTTCACTGGATCTCAGGTAAGGTTTAGTTTCTTGACTATACACTTTGTAAGAACTCTCTACAACTCTCACAGAATATTTACCACTGTCCTTTATGTAATTATTACCTTATGTCTATAAAATTATAAACTTCAGAAATGCCAGAACAAATGCAGTTTCTCATCAATTGCTCTAATCCAAGTGCCAGTATTTGTCAGACTCTCAATTACATAGGATTAAAGAATAAATTATTGAACAATCATTTGTATAAGTACAGGAAATAACATTGCAATCTATTTTGGATCGTATTCTGTAATGAGAAACTCTGATGCATATTACTGAAGATTTCGATTTATTCTAAATAACTTCCTTACTGAGGGAAAAAAAAATCAGCATTTCTCTAACTTGTTTTTGTTCATCTTAAACCAAATATATTTCATGGACTAAGACAGATATATTGGGCACTAATTATAGAAGGGTATATTGAACTGAATGCTGAAAACATCTTAAAAATTATTTACTATCTAATTTAAATAATACCAAATGCTTATATATGGTACTATGTTTCATAGTATAAAATACATTTTACTGTTGCCAGTCTCCCTATTAAAGACATTGAATATTTCTCTCACATGTTTCCTTCTTCTTGGGTCGCTGGTAAGGGCAACACTTTTCACAGTATACAAATTAGGGGAAAATAGAAGGTGAGATAATATAAACAGATTTTCTATTTTTAGCTTATAATGTTAACTGACTAAATTGAAATTATACTGTGCTGTCATCAGGCCAGACCCAGTGGAGTCTGAGACTGAGGGGTATACAGAGGAAAGGGAGATGAATGGAGTCAGATAGCATAGGTTTGGGAGCCCAAAAGGATTCTGACTCCATTGACTAATTTTTTTCATGCATAGAACCACATTAAAGTTCTTTTAATTATTTTATGAATAAAATTCTAAGTGGTTGTATTATTAGAAAAGTGTACCTAAAGGAGCATGCTCTCAAAAGGAGAATAAAAGAGGGAATGTTGGATGGAATTTATTCTTTATATTTCCTTTTTAGCCTGCGCTATTTTACAAAAACACATCATCTCTATATAGATATATAATCTAATTATAGTACTGGTCTTTTGTTATATGTTACAGCTTTTTTAGTTTATATTTTAGGAATATGGTAATCAGGTAGTTGCATCCAGCACCAGGACTAGAAAGCAACGTTACATCATATACTTCTTCCTGTAGGCTTTATCTGTTAAAAAAAAAAAAAAAGCTTATGTTCTCAAATTCTAATATTTTATCTTACTAACAATTATGAAAAATCTTTTTATCAAATGAAACTTTGATTTACTTTGTAATTATACCTTCAGTCACATAAGAAATGTTTCCATATTGGAAACAAAGTACTAAAACTATTTCTATTTGCAAATATAGAACACCCTAAAGATTGCTGGGAGGAATATCAACAACCTGAGATATGCAGATGATACCACCTTAACAGCAGGAAGTGAAGAGGAACTAAAGAGCCACTTGATGAAGGTGAAAGAGAAGAGTGAAAAAGCTGGCTTAAAACTCAACATTTAAAAAATGAAAATCATGGCATCTGGTCCCATCACTTCATAGCAAATAGTAGGGGAAAAACTGGAAACAGTGACAGATTTTATTTTCTTGGGCTTCAAAGTCACTGCAGACTGTGACTGTACCAACAAAATTAAAAGATGCTTGCTTTTTGGAAGAAAAGCTATGACAAACTTATCATATTAAAAAAGCAGAGATCTCACTTTGCTGACAAAGGTCCATAGAGTCAAAGCTATGGTTTTTCCATTAGTCATGTACAGATGTTAGAGTTGAACCATAAAGTGAGCACCAAAGATCTGATATTTTCAAACTGTGGTGCTGGAGAAGACCCTTGAGAGTTCCTTGGACAGCAAGGAGATCAAAACAGTCAATCCTAAAGGAAATCAATTCTGAATATTCATTGGACAGGCTGATGCTGAGGCTGAAGCTGAAACAATTTGGCCGCCTGATGTAAAGTCCCTGCATTTTGGAAAGGACTTGATGCTGAAAAAGATTGAAGGCAAGAGGAGAAGAGGGTGACAGCATGAGATGGTTAGATGACATCACTTACTCAATGGACATGAGTTTGAGCAAGCTCCAGGAGTTGGTGATGGACAGGGAAGCCTGGTGTGCTGCAGTTCACGGCATTGCAAATATTCAGACATGACTTAGTAACTGAGCAATAACAAAGAACCAACTAAAAAGGGAGAACTTTTAGAGCCAGTAAATAATTTCAGCAAGGGTGAAGGATACAAGATGAATACCATTTCAAAACTAATGAGATTGCAATACTAATAATTTTATAAAAAGGGAAAATAACAAGTGTTTGCATGGATATATGTATGGCAGGATGCAGCTTCTGTGGAAAATTGTTAGTACCTCAAAAAATTAAACACAGCCTTAATGTATGACCCTGAATTTTCAATCTAACTGTATATTTCAAAAAACCAAAAAGACAGGTATTAAGAACTCTTACATGAATGTCTATAGTATGAATGATTTTATTCATAAAAGAGTGGAACTACTTTCCTGGTGACTCAGTGGTAAAAAATCTGCCAGACAATTCAGGAGACCTGAGTTTGATCCCTGGATCAGGAAAATCCTTCAGAAAAGGCAATGGCAACCTACTACAATATTCTTGCATGGGAAATCCTATGGACAGAGGAGCCTGGTGGGTTACAGTCCATGGGGTCTCAAACGAGTCAGACATGATTTAGTGACTAAATAATAACGAGAGTTGACAGAAATTTCCATCAATGGACGTATGGCTAAACAAAATAGACTTATCCATGTCATAGAATATTATTAAGTCCTAAAAGGGATAAAGTATTGATAAATGCTACAACATGGATAAGTATGAAAACACTATGCTAAATGAAACATAACAAAAATAAAAGGCTATATGTATATATATATGTATATATATTTATACACACATGCATATATATGATATTCTGATTAAGCAAATTTAATAAACAGAAAGTAAATTAGTGATTTTCTGAGGCTGGAGGAAGGGTGAAATAGAAAGTAAACTTAACATAATGGGATTTCTTTCTGATACGATAGAAAATTTCTGGCACTAGTATAATGAAAATGATTTTACAATGCTGTGAACATACTAAAACCCACTTAATTGTATGTATTAGTATAGTTAATTATATCATATGGGTCTTATTTCTTTCTTAAAATGTAAATGCAGGAATTGCAATTCAATCATTTGAAATATCATCACTTTTAAATTTCACTGCATGTCTAGATCCAGGTGGTATAGAAGAAAGGCCATATGCTTAAGAAGCTAACCCAATTGGTTTTGAATAAGAGTTAGAGGATTTGGAAGTGCTATGCCTTAAGACAGATTGTCTAATCCTTTTGATATACAGTTGCCTCATCTGTGAAATGGTGATAGCTACATTTACCTTTCAGGTATTTGGGGGAATTAAATGAGGTATTACATGCAAAGAGCAAAGACAGGGTTGGATGTTCCATCAGCAAATTTCTGTGTGCTCTCTATTTTCAAATATATGCTCCTTTTTTTCCTTCTCGTTATGTTTTAAGATGTTAGATTATCTTCTGCTCCTCAGTTATGTTATTCAGAATGGGAATATTTTAATTAATTCATCTTTCTTCCCTATATTGCCTATAATTACATTTTCCTGTCCTTATTTGTCTAAAGTCTAATTATCTGAGACAACAGACTGCCAAGCCTTGCTTGACAACTTGGCCCCACTGTGATCCAGTACATTTCTGACCTAGTCTAAAAGAAGACATTCAAAGCCATTTAAAGGGAAGAAACTGGCTCTTAAACCTTTCTAAAAGTTCTCGGTATACAATATATAGAAACTGGATAACTTCTATCACAAATAACACTTTGGAAGTAGTGACAAATGTTGAAATTAAGATGAAATTAAAATGACCTTGAGGGTGTTATGCTATGTGAAATAAGTCAGGTAGAGAAAGACAAATACTGTATGGTCTCACCCATATGTGGAATCAAAAAACCAACAATGAATATATTTCATAGAAGCAGAAAACAGATTGGTGGTTGCCAGAATTGGTATCTTGGTGGTTGAGGAAATGGGTGAAAAAGGTCAAAATATAAAATGTTACAGTTATAAAATAAATATGCTGTGGGGATTTAGGATATAGTATGGTGTCTATAGTTAACATTATTGTAGTGTATATTTGGAAGTTGCATGGCAGGCAGATTCCTGACTATCTGAACCACCAGAGAAGTCCCAGAAAGTAGACCTTAGAAGTTCTGACTGCAAGAAAAATATTGTCATGATGTGAGGTGATGGGTGTCAACTAAATTTATTGTGGTAATCATTTCCCATATTCACATATATCAAATCAATATGTTTTACACCTTAGAAAAATGGGATGCTATAGTTGCAGTTATATCTTAATAAAACTGGTAAAAGCATTTTTTTAATTAACAAGAAAATACAAAAGAAAAGACAAAGTATTAGGTGACTGTTGACAGCACTGAAACAATTGCCTAAGGTGCTATTTATATATATAATTTTGCAACTTCAAAATCTGTTTTTGTTAAGAAGACATCGATGAAAATGTTTACTAAATCTTTTTATTTGTTATTTGTCTTTCTTTCTTATTTTTAAAAGAAGAGGTTATGTTAGAACAGTGGTTTTCAAAAGATAGTTTATGAAGGTCCTTTGGAGGTCATTGATGGATATGAGAGTTGTCTGAGGTTGGAGATTTATCTCTTTTTACCCAGAGTTGTCCTCCTCTGTTCATTTTTATACTGGATTTTTAAAAATTCTGTTTGATGCAAGATTATTTTTTATACAAATATACTATAACATGAAAAGTTATGCTTGTATCACTTTTCTCAACATTTAAAACTCCCTGATCCAAAAATACCACCTCCCTGCCCATGTCTTTTTCTGCTGTTGACACTTGAAATTTTCTACATACTCATAAAATAGTGTACAAAAATATTGCAAGTCATTGTTCTAGGGTCAGTCATGTGGAAAAGAATTAGACAGACCCTTATAGAACTTAGTTTCTATGGAAATATTCTGTATTCATCAATACTGGATTTTTCACTAATGCCTCAAAATGCAATACCTATTTACATTAATATTTCTTCATCCCTAATTTTTTCCCTTAGAAATTAATATTTTTTCTTCTCTGCTATGAAGACTCCTATTTCACTTTTAAAACACACACTGAATATTGTTTCAAATGAGTTATTTCCACCTATTGTCTAGAATTCTACATTATTAGGTTAAAACTGATATGTGACACGCAGAGTAGAAGTAGAAATGACAATCTGTGGTAGTTTGAAATATTTAACATTTTTCCTTATGCAAATCTGAAATTTGCCTTTCTTTAGACTATTTCTAATTCTGCTATATGAACTTTCACAGAGAAATCCTAAACCATCTTCCACATATAACTTCTACACTTTTTACAACTTCATGATCTCTTTCCCAAGATAAACACCTCAATTCTATACCTTTCTTTTAATATTACTTGACTTTAAGCCAATTCTGTAATGCATATACTATCTTCTGAAAAATCTGTTAATAAGAACTCTATTAGAATTTAATATCAAGAATTTAAGTCATTACAATGCACCCTGTCTGTAGGTAAGCTATTGCCATTCCATCTTTATATATCCTTTTTTAATATAATCCAACATTCCAATTTCAATATCAAGAACTTAAGTCACTACAATGCACCCTGTCTGTAGGTAAGCTATTGCCATTCCATCTTTATATATCCTTTTTTAATATAATCCAACATTCCAATTTTTTAAGTAGAAATTTCAGTTTTCTTTTTTCTTTTTGAGTCTATATTATGCTGTATACTCATGATATTGATAATACTGCACAAGAATAACTCATGAAACAAAATAAAATTGATTTCCTTTGATCCACTATCCTTCAAACAGTATTCAGCGGGAGAAATTTCACCTGATTCTAAATAAAAACCAGGCACCCTGTGAGCTTTTTGCTCTCAATAAGTAATAAAACACTCTAGTCTCAACTCATAAATAAGAATGTTTCATCTCATCAAATAATCAAAACTTCAAACTCAACAAATCCTTTCCTCTCAGCTTGAACATACTTCAGACCAGAAGCCTATAGTGGAAAGGAATTAAAATGACTGTTACTGAGTCCAAGCTCATACTGCACATTACATGACCAGGTGATAAAACCAGAGATGAAGATAAAACAAGGAGCAGCAACCTTATTCAGAGAGTCAGCAGACTGGGAAGATGGTGGACTCATGTTTCAAAGAACCATCATCTGGTACAGGTTTGGATGCTAGTTTCGTTTATAGAACAAATAAGGGGAAGTGAGGAGGTAAAATTAAAAAAGATAATAATAACTGTAAGTTGTAAATATTTCTTGGTTCTGCCTGATTCCAGATATGTGCTAATTTCTTCTTCCTTGCAGCCATTAACTAGTGGTCCTGGTCAAGATGTTTCCTGTGAGTTAAACAAAGGGTTTTAAGACTAAACTCAGGCATGGGAGGCAAGAGTCCTGGAGCTGGGCCATTATGTATACTTTAAGCTATAGACAACTTCCCTTTAGTGATTAACTTTTAGCAAAAGCAAGAGAATACAAAAGCTAAAGTAATAGAAACAGATCCAATACGGAGTCAGACTTGTTCTTCCCTCTTCCACCTGCGTCCCTAATATATATGTCATCATAGTCATCATCATCTGATAGTACAAGTACTACCTTGGCAAAAACATGGGTTTGTGTAGTATCAAAACTCTCTTGATGATGGCAATATCCTAATAATATACAGCAATCTGAGATAAAGTGATACAATGAGCATGGTCCAAAATCAGTCAGTACAATAAAGTGTACAAGTGTGTTTATTTTCACCATCTTCCCTTATTTAATAGATGCATAATCTTAAAGTTGAATATATGCAGTGATTCACTAATGTCATATAGATGTTAAATACTTGTATATTTTTTCCCCAGTAAAACAGAATTCTGACAGCTTTACGCCCCCCACTCCACCCCCCCACACACAAAAGAGATCAACAGGATGGACCATCTTTATCCTTAAAACAGTAACTATTGAGTTACTCTTATCAGTATTGCCTTTTACTAACAGCAGCAGTGGAAGAGCAGTGGTGTAGCTGGTAGATTCAACTAAGATGCTAATTGCTATCTGTAGTCTGAGAATGCTCTTAGGCTTGAGAGTTGATTGGAAATTCTACCGGTCATAGTTCCCTCTCACCTCTATCCTAGCTACTTCACAACTGATAACAATAACACAACTTTAGAGACTGAACAAACCAGTTACACTGGATGTGGGTCACTATTTCAGCTATGAATTAGGGAGATGAGCCTCCAAGAATAAAATCTAATCTTCATTTCCATGTCACATTCATGGATGAAAGGAAGAAATAATAGGATATATACTCATGGAATGTAACATATTTTGTGGAAATAGGCTTTCCTAATTACCTTCCTCAACTTACAACACTTATCTGCTAAATAGTGACTTTAAAACCCACCATTATAGCTGCAGTCCTTTAATTTAAGACTAGAATGACTTTGAAAAGCATAAAGCTATTCTGAGTCATCTGTACCTCACCTCAATCTTTTTATCATATATAAATAAAAGATAATGCAAAACATATAAGAAGAGCATATAAATATGCACTGTTCAAAGAAACAAAGTTAAGGTTCTGAAAAAATAAGTTGCAAAAGTAAAAAAAAAAGTTCACATTGGTCATCACTGTGGAGTATTGGCTTTAGGAGAAGGCATGATTTCAAAACAATTTTGAAGAAAGTTATTTGTTTTGCAGAAGTCACTATGCAATCTGTTGTTGTTTTGCTTAAAAAAGAAAATTAATTTTTCTTCATCCAGATGTCCATGAATGGTCAGTAGGAGATGTCGTCCATGTGAAACATTACTATGAATATAAAGCAAAGGGACTCATTGATAAAAAATGTTCTCATATTGTTATTAACTGGATAAAATAAACATTTGAGCAAACTTTGGAACACTCAAGTGGGCCTAAGTCATTGGTGTCGATTGTCAGTATGTGTCACATGGGGTAAGGATCCCACAGGGAATGAGAGTAAAGTAAGCAGGAGAGAAGGTCAGAGTGATAAGCCAGAAGCAGAGATAAGCCAGAGATCTCTGTAAGGGCTTTGTCATTGTAGGCTGGAAGAAATACAGAATCATCAGAAAATTAATTTTAACTTTTAATGGAGTATATCTCAGAAAAATGTCTATGTTACAAGTGTACAATTCAACAAAATATTCAAATTAACACACTTACAGTACCAATAACCAGGAGGAAATCAATGTTTCCAGCACCCCAGTAACTTTCAGAGTGCCACCACCCAATCAACACTCCTGCTCTGTATCAGAAGGCTTTTATACATGTCCTTCAACATATGAGTAAGATCCGTTTCACTCCTATATTGCTAAAGATTTTTGTTATAATTGTATACTGACTGTTGGCAAATATTTTGAGATGATAGAATTTTTACTGCATTTTCTTAATCTAGTAACATACATTCATTGTCAATGTTTAACTAAATTTGCATTGCTGGAAAATAATCTAGTTTATAACTGGAATAAGTCCAATTTAGTTGTTATGTATTTCACAGTTTTTGTATTACATAAATTGGCTTGTTAATAATTGGTTGGGACTTTCTATGTTTCTGGTCAATATAGTATTGGACGATAATTTTATTTCCTTGCTAGATTTTGATTTCCAATTTATATTAGTCACACAGTGCATGAAATAGCATTATTTCTAACAAAAGTTTGATAGAAATAGCTAAGGAGGCCATCTAGACCTGAAATATTGCTTTAGCAGAAATTTTAAATTTGAATTTTATGTATTTTATGTTAACAGAACATTTCATATTTTATATTTTCTTGTGTCTTTTTTCTAAAAATAGTATGCTTCATTTCTAGCATTAGATATATTTTGTGTTATCTCCTCCCTCACTTCTTTTTAAAGTCAGCTTCACTTTATGTTGGGTTGGCCAAAAAGTTCCTTTGTTTATTTAATTATTTGCATTTTAATTGAAGGATAATTGCAATATTGTGATGCCTTTTGCCATATATCAATATTAATCAGCCATAAGTACACATATGTCCCTTCCATCCTGAAACCTCTCTCCCACATCCCTCCCACCTTATCCCTCCAAGTTGTCACAGAGCATCAGCTTTGTGTACCCTCTGTCATACGTGAAACTTGCACTGGTTATCTAGCTTACATATGGTAATGTGTATGTTTCAATGCTATTTTCTCAAATCATCCCCCCTCCCCTCTTTCTATCACTGAGTCAAAAAGTCTGTTCTTCAAGTCTATGTCTCTTCTGCTGCCCTGCATGGAGTATCATCAGTACCATATTTCTAGATTCCATATATATGTGTTAATATGCAATATTTGTCTTTCTCTTTCTGACTTACTTCACTTTGTATAATAGGCTCTAGGTTCATCCACCTCATTAGCACTGACTTAAATGTGTTCCTTTTTATAGCTGAGTAATATTGCATTGAAAAAGAAATGCAAAAAGGCAAAATGGTTGTCTGAGGAGACCTGAAAAATAGCTGAGAAAAGAAGAGAAGTGAAAGGCAAAGGAGAAAAGGAAAGATATACCCATCTGAGTGCAGAGTTTCAAAGAATAGCAAGGAGAGATAAGAAAGCTTTCCTAAGTGAACAATGCAAAGAAATAGAGGGAAATAAAAGAACAGGAAAAACTAGAGATCTCTTCAAGAAAATTAGAGATACAAAGGGAACATTTCATGCAAATATGGGGACAATAAAAGACAGAAATGGTATGAACTTAACAGAAGCAGAAGATATTAAGAAGAGGTGGCAAGAATACACAGAACTATATCAAAAAGATCATAATGACCCAGATAACCATGATGGTGTGATCACTCACCTAGAGTCAAACATCTTGGAGTGTGAAATCAAGTGGGCCTTAGAAAGAATCACTATAAACAAAGCTAGTGGAGGTGATGGAATTCCAGTTGAGCTATTTTAAATTCTAAAAGATGATGCTGTGGAAGTGCTGCACTCAATAAGCCAGCAACTTTGGAAAATTCAGCAGTGGCTACAGGACTGGAAAAAGGTCAGTTTTCATTCCAATTCAAAGAAAGGCAATGCCAAAGAATGTTCAAACTACCACACAATTGCATTCATTTCACATGCTAGAAAAGTGATGCTCAAATTTCTCCAAGCTAGGCTTCAACAATATGTGAACTGAGAACTCCCAGATGTTCAAGCTGGATTTAGAAAAGGCAGAGGAATAAGAGATCAAATTGCCAACATCTGTTGGATGATAAAAAAAGCAAGAGAATTCCAGAACAACATCTACTTTTGCTTCAATGACTACATTAAAGCATTTGTGTGGATCACAACAAATTGTGGAAAATTCTTAATGAGATGGGAATTCCAGACCAACTTATGTGCCTCCTGAGAAACTAGTATGCAGGTCAAAAAGCAACATTGAACAATGGACTGGTTCCAAATTGGGAAAGGAGTATGTCAAGGTTGTGTATTGTCACCCTACTTATTTAATTCATCTACAGAATACATCATGCAAAATGCTGGGATGGATGAAACACAAGCTGGAAACAAGATTTCTGGGGGAAATATCAATAGCCTCAGATATTCAAATGACACCACCCTTATGGCAGAAAGCAAAGAGACTAAAGAACCTTTTGATGTGGATGCAAGAGGAGAGTGAAAATGCTGGCTTAAAACTCAACATTCAGGAAACTAAGATCATGGCATCTGGTCCCATCACTTCATGGCAAGTAGGTGGGGGAAACAATGGAAACAACAGACTTTATTTTCTTAGGCTCCAAAATCACTGCAGATGGTGACTGCACCCATGAAATGAAAAGATGCTTGTTGCTTGGAAGAAAAGTTATGACCAACCTAGACAGCATATTAAAAAGCAGGGACATTACTTTGTAAACAAGGTCCATAGAGTTTTAGCTATGGTTTTTCCAGTAGGCATGCATGAATGTGAGAGTTAGACCATAAAGAAAGCTGAGCTCCAAAGAATTGATGTTTTTTGAAATGTGGCACTGGAGAAGACTCTTGAGAGTCCCTTGGACTGCAAAGAGAACAAACTAGTCAATCCTATAGGAAATCAACCCTGTATATTCATTGGAAGGACTGATGCTAAAGCTGAAGCTCCAATACTTTGGCTTCCTGATGCAGAGATCTGACTTATTGGAAAAGACCCTGATGCTGAGAAAGATTGAAAGCAGGCAGAGAAGGGGATGACAGAGGATGAGATGGCTGGATGGCATCACTGATTCAATGGACATGAATTTGAACAAACTCTGGGAGATGGTGATGGACAGGGAAGCCTGATGTGCTGCAGTCCATGAGGTTGTAAGGAGTTGGACATGAGTGAGGGACTGAGCAACTGAACAGCAATATTCCATAGTGTATATGTACTGCAATTTCTTTATCTCTTCACCTGCCAGTGGACTTCTTTCTGGGTTGCTTCCATGTCCTACCTATCATAAATAATGTTGCAATGAATATCGGGGTACATGTATCTTTTTCAGTTCTGTTTTTCACCAAGAATTTATTGAAAAATGTAGTCATCGTTTTGTTCCATTATCTTCTACATTTAGTAAACTTCATAACTCCACCTTCCTCAAACTTTTTGTTTTTGAGCAAAGAACTTTTCAAGGTGCATTTCACAGTTTTTCAGAGAATTTAATTTTTTTTTCCATTAAGAGAATTTTTAAAAGACCAAAACAAACGGAAATCCAAAGTTGCAGTGGCTGGTGAATATGGTGGATGAATCAGAAATTCCTAGCCAAACTATAACAGTTTTTGGCTTGTCATCAAAGGAACATGTGGTCTTACCTTATCCTGATGGAAGATTGTGTGATTTTGTTGACTAATTCTCGACAGTCTTCATAGAGTACTGCTTTCAGTTGGTCTAATTGGGAGCAGTACATGTTGTAATTAATCTTTTTTTTTTTTTTTTTCTGGAAGAAGCTCATAATAGAGAACTCCCTTTCACTTTGACCATATATACAACGTCACATTCTTTGGATGAAGACTGGCCTTTGGTGTTATTGGTTGTGGTTCATTTCACTTGCCCCATGATCTCTTCTGTTCTGCATTATTGTATAGTATCTGCTTTCCATCACCCACCACAATTTGTTTTAAAAACAATGTTTTCATTACATTTAAGTAGACAATTGCATGTGGAAAAAGAAGGATTGCTTTTACTTAAGTTATGTGAAATCCAAACACCAAAGCAATAAGCACAACCAAGCTGGTTCAAATGATTTTCAATGTTTGATTTGAATATTTTGAGTATGTCAGGTATCTCTCAGGTGGTATAGCATTGATTGCTTTCAGTTAATATCTCAAATTTATCACTATCAAGTTCAGCTGGTCTACCAGACTGTGGAGCATTGTCCAGTGAGAAATCTCCAATACAAAACCTCAAAAACAACTTTTGATGGGTTTGGTCAGTCATAGCACCTTTTCCATACACTGCATAAATCTTTTTTTTTTTTTTTTACATTTCATTTGCATTATTAACTTTCTTTAAATAATAAGGCATAATATGCTGAACATGTTGCTGTTTTCTTCCATATTCAATATTAAGATGGTTATATGAAAATTCTCTAATTTTACGTTTTTTTAAAAATGTACATTGATATGACAGTTGTCACAATACAACTGAACAAAATTGTTTCAAATGAAGTTAAAGGCAACTAAATACTACTAGAACCATTTTATGGAAAAAAAAACAAATGAACTTTTGCCAACCCAATATTTATCTATTTTATTATTTTTTCAAAGAATCAATTTTGATACTCTTTATACATATTTATGAGTATAAATATATATGTGCAATACACAAATATATGCATACTTATAAATATATATACATACATATACAAAATTACTATTGTCATGTTCTCTATTATTGCTATTCTACTTTGAATTCAATTTGCTGATCTTTTCTAGCATTATAAAGTGAATATTTGGATCTTTCCCCATCATCTAAGGCTATAAATCTTCCCTCTACAGTAATTTAACTTGTGATTTCTTCTTTGACTCATAGTTGATTTAAAATTATAAAAATAGTTTTCAGTTTCATAAGATATTCTGCTTAACTGTACTAAATGCCTAACAACATTAACTTACCATTGTCCAATAACACAGATGGTATAAATTCAATATATTAAAAGCTATTGAAGTATATTTATAATCTAGACAAATCACATCTTCAAATTTTGAATAACTATTAGAAATTCTCAATTTAACTCGATGAAAATGTAAGAACATAGAGGTCTTTAACGTTACTCATCTCCTTACCCTAGAAGTAGATCTAATGCTAGTTATGCATTTAAATGTTTAATATACTTTAAAATAATCTATATTAATGTTGTTGTTTTATAATCAACTTTCATCCAGGTTTCCCCACATATTTATTCTTTTCATAGCCTCCTTCCTCTGGTAGAAAAAAGCTGTTTTATTGAGTCTTCTACTGGTACATTCTCTAACATTTTTGTCTATAAAATGCAATCAGCTTACCTCCATTTTGAATGCTATTTTCTCTGATTTTAGAATTTTAAAAGGCTATTTTCTTTAAAATCCTTGAATACACCACTCCATTGATTTCTTCCTTCAATTGTTATCTGTCATGTTCTTTTTACTTTTCATTCTCTGGATGAGTTCATAAATTTCTCTTTACTTTATGCCTTTGCAGTTTACCATGATGTAACTAGGTGTAGTTTGTATTTTTTTATGCTTTAGATTTCTAATCCAGCTTGAATGTGTGGCTCTGTCATTCAGTTTTCAAGCTCTCAACTTTGTGTAATTTGCTGATATACTCAAATAATTCTGGAGAAACAATCTGTCATTTTGCAAATGACCCAGCAGACTGAAACATATAGGTCACACAAAAAGTTGTATTGAATGGTGATAGCAGCTTTACACATAATGTCCAGAAAACTCAAAGCAACCAAAATGTACATCCACATGTGAAAAGATAAATGCATTCAAGTGAATCTATGAAATGGAATGCTACTCAGCAATAAAAAACTAACACACTGCTGGTACACTAGTAATATGAAAAAAATAAATAATTTTTTCAAAATAATATATAACAAGTTGAAAGAAGCCTGAGATAAAATGATGTATGCTGTGTAAACTCATTTATATAAAACTTGTGAAATGGCAAAACTAAAGTGACATAAAACAAATCAGAGGTTGCAAAGGTCTGAGGTTGAGTGGTAGAATGTATTGCAAAAGGACAGGAGGAAATTGGCAATTGAAAGAAATATTTTTGTCATTGTCGTGATCATTGTGGTTATATACTCTGTAGATTTTCACAAATGAATCAAATTGAAAATTCATGAATTTTAATGTATGCAAACTAACCCACAAAACACAGAGTTAAAAGTATTTATAATAAGAAAACAAACTAGATAACTAACTAGACTTGTATACATATTTTCATTTATATTAAGATCTTTGATAAATAAGTGGATGTCCTTTGAATACTTTTATCAAACAAAAAATCCATACATCAACTGACCTGCTAAATCATTTGGACAAGATCACATGACTATGATTATAACTCAATTTATATTTAAGACATTTTTACTTTATTTGTTTGTCTGGCAAGGTTAAGTTAATTATATTCTCTAAATGAAATTAATATTTTTCCAACTCTATGATCTTTCTTAAATAATTTCTTTCTGATGGAATCATACCATTACCCCTGACAATGATGAAACCACCAAATACATTTCTTTTATTAATCTCACCCTAGCTTCAAGTCCCACAACATATTCTATGAGGTAATGAAAAAGTTCTCACTCTTAGAAGCAATCACTCCAAATTCTAAACAAACTATATTATTATTTTTTCATAATAATGTATAAAATATTTGGAGTTAGGGATTGTATTGTAGATACCAGCACATGTTTTTAAAATGTTGTTGTTGTTCAGTTGCTCAATCATGTCCAAGTCTTGGTGACTCCATGGACTGCACCAAGCCAGGCTTCCCTGTCCTTCAAATCTCCCAAAGTTTGGCTCAAAGTCATGTCCATAGAGTCGGTGATGCCATCCAACCATTCCATCATCTGTCATCCCCTTCTCCTCCTGCCTTCGATCTTTCCCAGGCTTGGGGTCTTTTCCAATGAGTTGGCTTTTCACATCATGTGGCCAAAGTATACATTTTAAAATGTATATCTGTTTTAATATTTTATGAATATTTTTATGTGATCAATTTCAATGATGGTTTTCTTTCAGATGTGTGAAATTGAAAAGAAATATTAATACCTTGATACTTATGTCATATAAAAAATATTTCCAGATTCAAGGAAGGAACCAAAAAGGATAGTTGACTTATGTTATACTCTATCATATGGATATCTCAAAACTGAGATTGCTTGAGATACAGGCCGGTGTTTTAAAGACATCACCAGGATAAACTCTTGCTAAAACCTGAGAAAATTTAATAGAACCTGACTTTTCTGTGGTTGTTTCTGTGTTTTCACAGATACTTTATCTGTTCTGTAGGACTTCCTGGTGGCTCAGACAGTAAAGTGTCTGCCTACAATGTGGGAGACCTGGGTTCAATCCCTGGGTTAGGAAGATCTCCTGGAGAAGGAAATGGCAACCCACTCCAGTATTCTTGCCTGGAAAATCCCATGGACAGAGGAACCTGGTAGACTACAGTCCATGGAGTCGCAAAGAGTCAGACACGACTGAGTGACTTCACTATCTGTGCTATAACTAGCCAGTTTTGATTAAAATGAATGACAAGAAAGGAGAAAAGCATGCCCTTATTCTACTTTCTGTTGGTATTAAGATGGATACCTACATCTGAGAATGAAGTATTTTTAGTGACAATGGAATACCTTTTGAAAAGAATAAAAAGTATATATTAAACTGTATCATAAGGGAAAATGAAATAGCTGGAGCCATATGAAGAACACATAAAAAATAACTAGTATTGGAGGAAGAATGCTTTGTGAAGCAGTGCTGGGAAAGTCCTCAGTAGCTCCTTAGAGCCAGTCCTAGTCTTATTTGTAAAAGACATGAGTTAAAGGATTTGTAAAAATAACACAGCTTTGTATTTGGCAGTGATCAAAAAGCAATCATAGCAGTTTTCTAACACATTTTCAGAAATAGGAATAACAAATTTAGAACAAAACTATTTTTTCTGGATCATTGCATAGTGGGGAATCTATGAAACTCAGTGTTAATATTTAAATAACTGAAATATGGGTAGTTCAGTTCAGTCGCTCAGTCATGTATGATTCTTTGAGACCCCATGAACAGCAGCACGCCAGGCCTCGCTGTTCCATCACCAACTCCTGGAGTCCACTCAAACCCGTGTCCATTGAGTCAGTGATGCCATCCAACCATTTCATCCTCTGTCATCCCCTTCTCTGCCTGCTTTCAATCTTTCTCAGCATCAGGGTCTTTTCAAATGAGTCAACTCTTCACATCAGATGGCCAAATTATTGAGTTTCAGCTTCAACATCAGTCTTTACAATGAACACCCACGACTGATCTCCTTTAGGATGGACTGGTTGGATCTTCTTGCAGTTCAAGGGACTCTCAAGAGTCTTCTCCAACATTACAGTTCAAAAGCATCAACTCTTTGGCGCTCAGCTTTCTTTATAGTACAACTCTCACATCCATACATGAATATTGGAAAAACCATAGCCTTGACTAGATGGACCTTTGTTGGCAAAGTAATGTCTCTGCTTTTTAATATGTTGTCAGTGTTGGTCATAATGTTCCTTACAAGAAGTAAGCGTCTTTTAATTTCATGGCTGCAATCACCATCTGCATTGATCTTGGAGCCCAAAAAAATAGAGTCAGTCACTGTTTCCACTGTTTCCCCATCTCTTTCCCATGAAGTGATGGGACTGGATGGCCATGATCTTAGCTTTCTGAATGTTGAGCTTTAAGCCAACTTTTTCACTCTCCTCTTTCACTTTAGTCAAGAGGCTCTTTGTTATTCTTCACTTTCTGCCATAAAGGTGGTGTCATCTGCATATCTGAGGTTATTGATATTTCTCCCAGCAAACTTGATTGCAGCTTGTGCTTCCTCCAGCTCAGCGTTTCTCATGGAGTACTCTGCATAGAAGTTAAATAAGCAGGGTGACAATATACAGCCTTGATGTACTCATTTTCCTATTTGGAACAGTCTGTTGTTCCATGTCCAGTTCTAACTGTTGCTTCCCGACCTGCACACAGGTTTCTCAAGAGGCAGGTCAGGTGGTCTGGTATTTCCATCTTCTTCAGAATTTTCCATAGTTTATTGTGATCCACACAGTCAAAGGCTTTGGCATAGTCAATAAATCAGAAATAGATGTTTTTCTGGAAGTCTCTTGCTTTTTCGATGATCCATCGGATGTTGATAAGTTGATCTCTGGTTCCTCTGACTTATCTAAAACCAGCTTGAAATCTGGAAGTTCACAGTTCACATATTGCTGAAGCCTGGCTTGGAGAATTCTGTGCATTACTTTACTAGTGTGTGAGATGAATGCAATTGTGCATTAGTTTGAGCATTCTTTGGCATTGTCTTTCTTTGGGATTGGAATGAAAACTGATCTTTTCCACTCCTGTGGCCACTGCTGAGTTTTCCATATTCACTGGCATATTGAGTGCAATACTTTCACAGCATCATCTTTTAGGATTTGAAATAGCTCAACTGGAATTCCATCACCTCCACTAGCTTTGTTCATAGTGATTCTTCCTAAGGCCCACTTGACTTCACATTCCAGGATGTCTGACTCTAGGTGAGTGTGAATGATCACACCGTCATGATTCTCTGGGTCGTGAAGATCTTTTTTGTACAGTTCTTCTGTGTATTCTTGCCACCTCTTCTTAGTACCTCCTGCTTCTGTTAGGTCCATACCATTTCTGTTCTTTATTGAGCCCACCTTTGCATAACATTTTCCCTTGGTATCTCCAATTTTCTTGTAGAGATCTCTAGTTTTTCCCATTCTATTATTTTCCTCTATTTCTTTCCATTGGTCACTAAGGAAGGCTTTCTTATCTCTACTTGCTATTCTTTGGAACTATGCATTCAAATGGGAATATCTTTCCTTTTCTCCTTTGCTTTTCACTTCTCTTCTTTTCACAGCTATTTGTAAGGCCTCCTCAGGCAGTCATTTTGCTTTTTTGCATTTCTTTTTCTTGGGGATGGTCTTGATTCCTGTCTCCTGTGCAATGTCATGAACCTCCGTCCATAGTTCACCAGGCACTCTCTCTATCGGATCTAGACCCTTAAATATATTGCTCACTTCCACTGTATAATCATAGGGGATTTGATTTAGGTCAGACCTGAATGGTCTAGTGGTTTCCTCCACTTTCTTTAATTTAAGTCTGAATTTGACATTAAGGAGTTCATGATCTGAGCCACAGTGAGCTTCCAGTTTTGTTTTTGTTGAATGTATAGAGCTTCTCCATCTTTGGCTGCAAAGAATATAATCAATCTGATTTTGGTTTTGACCATCTGGTGGTGTCCAGACGCCAGAGGAACAGTGGCTGTGACAGTGCAGGAGCAGCTGAGAGGAGCTACCCCAAGTCCAATTTCAGGGGCGGCGGTCAATAGGAGCTACCCCATGTCCAAGGTCAGGGGCAGTGGCCAAGAGGAGCTATCCCACATCCAAGGTAAGGAGCAGCGGCTGTGCTCGCTGGAGCAGCTGTGAAGTGATACCGCACGTCCAAGGTAAGAGAAACACAAGTAAGGTGGTAGGCGCTGAGAGAGGCATCAGAGGGCAGACAGACTGAAACCACAATCAGAGAGAACTAGCCAATCTGATCACACGGACCACAGCCGTGTCTAACTCAGTGAAACTAAGCCATGCCGTGTGGGGCCACCCAAGATCGTCAGGTCATGGTGGAGAGGTCTGACAGAATGTGTTCCACTGGAGAAGGGAATGACAAGCCACTTCAGCATTCTTGCCTTGAGAACCCCATGAACAGTATGAAAAGGCAAAAAGATAGGACACTGAAAGATGAACTCCCCGGGTCAGTAGGTGCCAAATATGTTACTGGAGATCAGTGGAGAAATAACTCCAGAAAGAATAAAGGGATGGAGTTAAAGCAAAAACAACACCCAGTTGTGAATGTGACTGGTGATAGAAGCAAGGTCTGATGCTGTAAATAGCAATATTACATAAGAACCTGGAATATTAGGTCCATGAATCAAGGCACTTTGGAAGTGGTCAAACAGGAGATGGCAAGAATGAACATAGACATTCTAGGAATCAGTGAACTAAGATGGACTGGGATGGGTGAATTTAACTCAGATGATCATTATATCCACTACTCTGGGCAGAAATCCCTTAGAAGAAATGGAGTAGCCATCATGGTCAACAAGAGTCCAAAATGCAGTACTTGGATGCAATCTGAAAAACAACAGAATGATCTCTGTTCGTTTCTAAGGCAAACCATTCAGTATCATGGTAATCCAAGTCTATGACCCGACCAGTAACACTGAAGAAGCTGAAGTTGAACGGTTTTATGAAGATCTACTAGACCTTTTAGAACTAACACATAAAAAAGATGTCGTTTTCATTATAGGGGACTGAAATGCGAAAGTAGGAAGTCAAGAAACACCTGGAGCAACAGGCAAATCTGGCTTTGAAGTACAGAATGAGGCAGGGCAAAGGTAAATACAGTTTTGCCAAGAGAACACACTGGTCATAGCAAATATGGATAGGGTACTGTATTAAATGGAGCTTCCCAGGTTACTCAGCGGTAAAGAATATGCTTGCCAAGCAGGAGATGTGGGTTTAATTCCTAGGTTGGAAAGATCCCCTGGAGAAAGAAGTAGCTACCCACTCCTGTATGCTTGCCTGGGAAATCCCATGGACAGAGGAGCCTGGTGGACTAAGTCCATGGGGTCACTGTAAGAGTTGGACATGACTGAGCACACACACACACACACACACACACACCATATCAAGTGGAAGGCTGAAAGAATAACCAAAGGAGGAATGCAAAGTCAGGATAAAATTTGAGTACCAAGTGATATTGTGTATCTGAAGAACTATGTTCAGGAAAGAATTTTCGTTGCTATAACATGGGCATTCTTTACTAAGCAAAAATATTATTTCTAAAGGTGAAATACCCTAAAGTTTTACTAACACTGGAATGTCAAAGAAAAAGGTCACCATTTATGTAATGGCTTGTTACTCAGTATTTTAAGATGTTTATTTTTTCTGGAGTTCTTTAATTTTATGAAACTTTAATAAGGTGAAAAACTGCACACTATGATCTAAATTCACAATATATCATCCAAATTGTTACAATTTTGAGAGTAAAGGGGATGCTATTAAAATTATGCCAGAAAAAGCAAAATAAGCCAATAGGGATGTATATTTTCTTTAAATATAGGTTGTGTATTACTCTGATAATTATTAGTTTTTGAACTTTCTTAGCTTCTTTTAAAAACCTAATACTAAATAACCATCATTTATTAATCAAGTCAGTAATTATGTATATAATATTCTAATTAATCCTCATAATGAACTTTATCTAAACAAGTTAACTTTGAGATTTTAATAAATGCAACTACACAAGCAGCTTGAAAAAAACAGGTTTTACCATTTCACTTAGAGAAATGAGGGGGAATCTTTTGTCCAAGAGTTTCCTATTTTGACTGAATGCTATGGACATTTTCTTCATTTGTTATCTTTGATATCATTCTTCACATGGTATTCCAACAGTCATCTTTTATTTTAAAATATCAGGTAAAGGCCATGAATCTAGAATGTTCCTCCAACCACGGGGGCATATCTAGTTACACTCTCAGATAATTTGTTTTCTCATAGATCATGTTATAATTCTGTATCTTGTGACATTTTGTTTTAGACATTTCTATGCTGATCCCCAAAAGGTAAATATTCAGTTTCTATGAGTGTCATCCTTTAGTGTAGACATGGAGTTAATGCACAGAAAAAATGACACACCCTGGGTTGTGGTATGAGAGACTATAAATAGATACACAGTGTGGCAGAAGACAAAAGAATGGCTGACGAGATTGACAAACACTAGTAGTTAGCACAAGTGAACGTGTGCCTCTAAAGGCATTAAGAAGAGGATTATGGCCAAATGTAGTGAAATCTAGCAATTTGCATTTATTGGACTCAAATAAAGAGCTCTTTCCCACCAAACCAATTAGTACACAAGGCAATTGAGGGGGGATAAATCATTTCCATAGGAACATAATTCAAATTAAACCACAATCTCTTACTAAAACTATGAATATTTAGAAGATTAAGTATTAGATACACATATTTCTTTGATTGCCTTTTAATCCATCAGTGATGGGATCTACAAAGCATTGTACAGAATATTTATGAGGGTCCAGCTCAACTGAATTTTACTTATGTGTAAACTAATTCTCATATAGTTATAGATGGTTACCCAAAGTCATATGTGGATTTACTGATAGCCAAGAAAAAACCATAACTTGTTAAAAATGCTTCATTAGTTGTTTAAATATTTATACACTATTTTAACCTATATGAAAAAGTGGTGCTCTTGCAGTTTTTTGCCACCTGAACACCATTAATGCTCCATTATGAACTTCCCTCTTCATTGTAGAGTGGAAATCAGGATCCACATTCCCAGAATTCCCATTTTAATATAGACCTGATTTGAATTTACAAATGAGAACTCAGGTAACCTTGGAAGATGGAAAGGAGGAAGTCTATTATTTTCAAAAATGATTGTGTCAGACACATTGGTAGCCTTGAGAAGGATGCATGAGATTCACAAAAGCTTAAGTGAGAAGTTGAGAATTTTTGCAAAACTTCTATAGACTGAAACAGATGTTAAAAGCTTTTGCAGATATCTTTGATAATTTATGAAAGCTTCTTGCTGATGTTTGGAAAACAAACTACTTAGGTGTTTTAGCCTGAGGTCTTAAATTATTCATTATTTAGGCTAAAGTTGTAGCTTCTATGTGAAGCATGACTTGTTTGTAGAAGAGGACAGAACTCAAAAGACCCATTGCAAACCTTTGCTAGGAACTGACATCTTCACTTCTACTCACATTCTATTGATAATATCTGTCACATGGCCCCATATAAAGAAAGAGGAAATATACTCTTCTCAAGCAAGAGTGGCATGCTAAGTCACTTCAGTTATGTCCAACTCTTTGTGACTCCAAGGATTGTAGCCCACCCGTTTCCTCTGTCCATGGAATTCTCCAAGCAAGAATAATGGAGTGGGTTGCCATGCCCTACTTGAGGGGATCTTCCCAACCCAGGTATTGAATTCACATCTCCTGTGGCTTCTGCATCACAGGCAAATTGTTTACTGCTAAGCCACTGGGGAAGCCCTAAGCAAGAGGGGAAAGAAAAGTAAATATCTGTCAAGAATTTGCATAGTCTACCACATGTTGCTAAAATGACAACAATTTAAACAAAATACTAACAAGCATATACCAATGGTATTTCAAAATGTTTGAATTTATAATTGGATAATCCACTTCATATTATAAATGACATATCTAGAATTAGATGCCAGCACTACATATGCCTACCTATGTATATGCTATTGAATACTTATTATAAAAACAAAGAAAATGCTACCATATATTTGTACATACATCATAAGGTATTGCATTGTTTTCCTGTACCTGGTGTATCTGTGCACTATATAAATTCCCATATCTGTCTTATTCTAAGACAGATAAAACCTAGGCAATTGTTCTCATTTAATTGGTTCTTTGAAATATCTAAAACCATGTCTATGAACAAAAATCCAGAAAATATAAAAGCACAGAAGAAAAATACATTTCACACAATTGTAATTACCTCATCATGAGATTGTCTTACCAGTTTTAAAGACTCTCTCTTCTTTTCTTTTGGTAGAAGTTGAGCAATGATTTTATAAACAAAAGTGATACCACACAATGAAGTTGACTTGCAATTGCTTATTTACTTCTATATGTATCACAGAATTATTCTTATATTGATCAATATAAAAGAACAATCTATCATACCTGTTTACTATATAACATATGTTGCATACATATATATGTATTTTAATTAACCAGTGTGGTATTGATGAAAATTAACTTGTTTCTATTATTAGCTATGATGCTGTGATGAAGAGTCTTCAAGAATGTAAAAAAAAAAAAAATCTTTATACATCTTTGTGAACTTTGTCAATAATTTACTAAGAATAGATTGTTGGAGAGAAGAATTGCTTGTTAAAAAAATATACACATTTCAACTTTCATCAACATTGTTATATTATATCCAAAACTGTTATACAAACATTTACTTATATCAATAGTAGTATGTGAAAATGTGTGTTTCAAGTTGTTCTTCTAAGTTGAAATTGATCAAACTCAGTTTTCCTTGGATATGTAGAAAAGGCAGTAAAATTTCACATTTTTTATTTCTAGTAAGCTTTACCTACTTTTCAAATATGTGTATACAACATGTAGTTCTTCTTTTTAAATATTCACCTTCACTTTCATTCCTGATTTGTAAGAGCACCTTATGTAATAATACAATGATATATGAATTTAGTCCATTTTAATTTTTGTCAATATTATCTTAGTTTGGCATTTGTTTTTCAAATCTTCCTAATCACTTTTCACATCATTTATTTGATATTGACAGAGTTTCATAGATGATAAGTCACATTCCGCATGATTCAACATCATAGTGAAAAAAACAGTCCAATCCTTTGCCCTCATGTAGCCTACTTTTCTTAAAAGGTAAGATGGATTTTATAAAACTCTACAGAAAGACAAAAAGAAGTGAAAGGACAAGAGTCTTAGGGAAAGCTAGAAATTCTATATTATCTAAAATGGTAAAGGATGAGACTATAATTAGGCAGCAGTTGAAGAGATGCTTGAAGGCATTGAGAAAATGTTATTTGTGTAATGGATGACAAACAGTGATCCATAGAGAGGGAACTGTAAATTCAAAAGTCTTGTGTCTAGGGTATGCTTGGCTAGTTCCAGTAACATCATGACCACAGCCTGGCCAGAGTCAAGTATAAGGGGAAGAAACTGGTTGGAAGGGAAGCCAGAAAAATAGTGTGGAGCCAAGTTATGGAGGACTTTATAAGTCCTACATAAGAAGAAGTGGAGGCCATCTGATTATTCTACAGAGCAGGGGAGACTGCGCTGACTTGTGCCTCAAAGAAGGCAGTGTAAGTAGCAACTATGTGAATTACATAATCAAGTACCAAGTGAAAGTAAGGGAATCAAGAAAGAGGGCATTAAAATCATCCAGGTCACAGATAATTACGACGTAGAAGCAGTGAAAATGGAGGTGGCAACACATGACTAAATTCTGGAGACATTTTTAGCTAATAGCATTTGCTAAAGTATTTTATGTGGGTCTGCAATACAGAGACCTAGAGAGTGATCCTCAAGATTTGCATCTGAAGAAATAAAGAAATACTGTACTCCACAGATTATTTCACTTATTAATTCTAATTCAAGTCTACTAATTTCTATATTCTTATTTATACATAATTTGAGAAATACTGCTGTAACTCTTGGGCATACATACAGGTAATTTTTCCTTTCAGTGAAGATGGCATAGAAATTTATATAACATTTTCATACAAAATCTTGATTTCAATATTTATCTTACTTGTAAGCAAATATATGAGCATTAAGTAGCTCTTCAAATAATTACAGGAAGTTAATTATGCTTTTCAAAATTAATATTTTTCTTTTGCCCTTTTGTTATCCAATTGTTATGCTTCGTTTACTTTTTCTTGTTGCATTGAATTTATTTGTACTTCTAAAATCAAGATAAAGATTTTTATTTTTTAAAAAAATATTTAATTATTTATTTGGCTGTACCAGGTCTTAGTTATGGCTTGCAGAATCTTAAGCTGTGGCATGCAAGCTCTTGTTTGGAGCATGTGGGATATAGTTCCATGACCAGGAATCAAACCTGGGTCTCCTGCATTGGGAGCACAAAGTCTGAGGCACTAGATCACTAAAGAAGTGCTAGATTTTTCCATTCTAATGAATCAGTAAGGAAAAAACTGGTCAGAGTGGTAATGCATGAAGATACTTAAATCCTCATCAGTTCAGTTCAGTTCAGTTCAGTCACTCAGTCAAGTCCGACTCTTTGCAACCCCATGAATCACAGCACACCAGGCCTCCCTGTCCATCACCAACTCCCGGAATTTACTCAAACTCATGTCCATAGAGTCGGTGTTGCCATTCAGCCATCTCATCCTCTGTCGTCCCCTTCTCCTCCTGCCCCCAATCCCTCCCAGCACTCATACTACAGCTTAAAAACTCATAAGTAGGAAAAGGATAAAAGCTAATTTAATGATTACATGGTATACAGCTATACTACGTAATGGGCTATGTAACATACAGAGGTTAAGAGATAACTGTTGCTATTACAAAACTTTAAACAAGTTGAGGTTATCTTAAATAAATAATAACATTAATATATTCAGTTCAGTTCAGTTCAGTCATGTCCGACTCTTCGTGACCCCATAAACCGCAGCACGCCAGGCCTGCCTGTTCATCACCAACTTCAGAAGTCCACACAAACCCATGTCCATTGAGTCGATGATGTCATCCAGCCATCTCATCCTCTGTCGTCCCCTTCTTCTCCTGCCCCCAATCTTTCCCAGCATCAGGGTCTTTTCAAATGAGTCAGCTCTTCACATCAGGTGGCCAGAGTATTGGAGCCTCAGCTTCAGCATCAGTCCTTCCAATGAACACCCAGGACTGATCTTTAGGATGGACTGGTTGGATCTCCTTGCAATCCAAAGGACTCTCAAGAATATTCTCCAACACCACAGTTCAAAAGCATCAATTCTTCAGAGCTCAGCTTTCTTCACAGTCCAACTCTCACATCCATACATGACCACTGGAAAAACCATAGCCTTGACTAGATGGACCTTTGTTGGCAAAGTAATGTCTCTGCTTTTTAATATGCTGTCTAGGTTGGTCATAACTTTCATTCCAAGGAGTAAGCGTCTTTTAATTTCATGGCTGCAATCACCATCTGCAGTGATCTCGGAGCCCAGAAACATAAAGTCAGCCACTGTTTCCACTGTTTCCCCATCTATCTGCCATGAAGTGATGGGACTGAATGCCACGATCTTAGTTTTCTGAATGTTGAACTTTAAGCCAACTTTTTCACTCTCCTCTTTCACTTTCATCAAGAGGCTCTTCAGTTCTTATTTACTTTCTGCTATCAGGGTGGTATCATCTGTATATGTGAGGTTACTGATATTTCTTCCAGCAATCTTGATTCCAGCTTGTGCTTCCTCCAACCCAGCATTTCTCATGATGTACTATGCAAATAAGTTAAATAAGCAGGGTGACAATATACAGCCTTGATGTACTCCTTTTCCTATTTGGAACCAGTCTGTTCCATGTCCAGTTCTAACTGTTGCTTCCTTGCCTGCATACAGGCTTCTCAAGAGGCAGGTCAGGTGGTCTGGTATTCCCATCTCTTTCAGAATTTCCCACAGTTTATTGTGATCCACACAGTCAAAGGCTTTGGCATAGTCAATAAATCAGATATAGATGTTTTTTTCTGGAACTCTCTTGCTTTTCTGATGATCCATCGGATGTTGATAAGTTGATCTCTGGATCCTCTGCCTTTTCTAAAACCAGCTTGAAATCTGGAAGTTCACAGTTCACGTATTGCTGAAGCCTGGCTTGGAGAATTTTGAGCATTACTTTACTAGCATGTGAGATGAGTGCAATTGTGTGGTAGTTTGAGCATTCTTTGGCATTGCCTTTCTTTGGGATTGGAATGAAAACTGACCTTTTTCAGTCCTGTGGCCATTGCTGAGTTTTCCATATTCGCTGGCATATTGAGTGCAGCACTTTCACAGTGTCATCTTTCAGAATTTGAAATAGCTCAACTGGAATTCCATCACCTCCACTAGCTTTGTTTGTAGTGATGCTTCCTAAGACCCACTTGGTTTCACATTCCAGGATGTCTGGCTCTAGGTGCTACATTTCTTAACAGCTTTATCCATTTAACATTTGTTTTAATCTTATGATATTTATACTAATATCTCCATTTTACAAATGAAGAATTTGGATATCAGACTAGGAGTTTGAATATGATAATATAAATTAATAGACAATTATTAAAAAAATAGCATATGATCTAGTTCTCTGTGATTCAGAAAGTAATTGACATAGTTGACTAAAGAAGAGGCAGATCATTTAAGCCTAGAATAGTTAGCTAAATTAACATAGGGAGTGGTTATGATATTTTTCCAAACTAGAGTTTAGATGAGGTTAAAGTATTATACAGTGCAAATGCTATGAGTCTTAGCACCAGTTTTGGTTTCTTTTCCTTGTTCTGTTAGTTTTTGAGTGTTAGAACTTTTGGCAGTCATTAACGCTGTGTCTCAATGAATTTTACCATTAAAGCAGATAAAATGCTTACTTCACAATGATGTTTTAAGAAGTAACAGAAGCAATGCTTATCAAAAAAATATTGTGAGGTGAAAAAGAGGACATAATGAAGAAGGACAAATATAAAATTGAAACCCCAAAGAAAAGGTGAGTATAACAAGTAAGTATCACAGATTGATGGCAGTATGGAGACAACAGCCATAAGGGAAAACAGAATGCATTCTCCTTTAACTTGCACAAGGAACAGTTATTGCATCAACTATTTGTAGGAATGTGTCAGTCTCAGCAATTCAGCATATGCACTAGACAACTGCAATTCAGAATGATGAGAGCTGTTAAAAAGTTATATGGTGGACATTAAAGCCACACAAATGAACTAATTGGGTTGACTAGTTCCAAAAGGTCAAGTGACTATAACTTGTGTTAGTAGATTTATAGACATTTCCTATAGGATCGGGACGAGAAAATTTATTTCAGGCCAATTGAAAGTAGAATCGTTAGATTCCACTGCCATTTGATGAGCTGAAAGAAGTTTAATTTTTCACAGAGAAGAAGGTTTCTGACACAAGAAAAGTATGATAATAGGTGATGAAGAAGACCCCTGATTTTGAAAGACACTACATGCCACATCTGGACCTTTCCAAAAGGTTTGTCTTAAGAGATGTGAGTTCCATTTTATAAGAAAGCATTGACCGATGCTCTCAGAATAAATTCTTAACTGTGAAAATCTGACTTCAAAAGGGCTGTAGATGAATGGGTAAGGAAGCTGTGGTACATATACACCATGGACTATTACTCAGCCATTAAAAAGAATTCATTTGAATCAGTTCTAATGAGATGGATGAAACTGGAGCCCATTATACAGAGTGAAGTAAGCCAGAAAGATAAAGAACATTACAGCATACTAACACATATATATGGAATTTAGAAAGATGGTAATGATAACCCTATACGCAAAACAGAAAAAGAGACACAGAAATACAGAACAGACTTTTGAACTCTGTGGGAGAAGGTGAGGGTGGGATGTTTCAAAAGAACAGCATGTATACTATCTATGGTGAAACAGATCACCAGCCCAGGTGGGATGCAAGAGACAAGTGCTCGGGCCTGGTGCACTGGGAAGACCCAGAGGAATCGGGTGGAGAGGGAGGTGGGAGGGGGGATCGGGATGGGGAATACATGTAACTCCATGGCTGATTCATGTCAATGTATGACAAAACCCACTGCAATGTTGTGAAGTAATTAGCCTCCAACTAATAAAAATAAATGAAAAAAAAAAAAAAAAAAGGGCTGTATAATAAGATCCTGAAATAATCCAAGAAAATGCAGATAAAATAGTGTTGATAGATATTTATAAACTCCAATGTATGCATGCTAATAAAAATCAGTTAGCAGTCAGGAAAAAAAAATGAATTTTACTTGAGCCAAAGTGAAGTTTGCAACCCAGAACACAGACTCTCAGAAAACTCTGAGAACTGTTTTTCCTTTTAGAAGTCAAAGGCACAGTTACATATTTTTGAGACAAAAGATCTCACATCAAAATGACATTTTGATATTTTATATAAAATTCACCAAGAATACATAGCAAAAGTAAGCATGTACAAAGTGAAGAGTCAGTCATCATGACCACCTACAGAGCTGGGAAATAATTATATTCTTTTAAGAAATTACTTTGTTAACATTAGAAGAAAGAAAAAAAGATGTTGATCCTTACAAACATTCCTATTTTTGAGATGCTCTGATTAACATGTAGCAAAGACACACACTGGACAGTTAAGAAAGAGAGAGGAGCTCAAACAAACACACAGAATTTTATGATTAATTTTTATTGTCTGCCTTCCAACACAAGTTTGATTTCATCATATATGTTATTTTGTGCTTTAATTAATTGTAGGGATCAGAAAGTAGGATTTGAGAATAAAGTTTAGATTTCTGTTTTTCTTAAATAAGTATGGGAAAAAAAAGATAAAGAACAGTTTACAGCAGTGATAAATGAGCTGAGCTTGTAAGATGTTGATTTTGAGACTTTAGATAAAGAGGCAAAATAAGTGCACTCCAAAAACTGTAAGACTGATAAAACAAATCAAACATGACACAAATAAATGGAAAAATATATCTTTATCTTGTATTGGAAGAATCAATATTATCAAAATGACTATACTACCCAAGACAATCTATAGATTCAGTGCAATTCCTATCAAATTACCAATGGTATTTTTCACAGAACAAGAACGAAAAAATTTTAATATTTGTATGGAGATACAAAAGACCCTGCATAGAAAAATATATCTTGAGATAGAAAAACAGAGCTGGAGGAATCAGGCTCCCTGGCTTCAGACTATACTATAAAGTTATGGTCATCAAAACAGTATAGTACTGGCACAGCAACAGAAATATAGATCATTGGAACAGAATAAAAAGCCCAGAATTAAACTCACAACCCACTCCAGTGTTCTTGCCTGGAGAATCCCAGAGACAGAGGAGCCTGGTGGGCTGCCGTCTATGGGGTTGCACAGAGTCGGACACGACTGATGCGACTTAGCAACAGCAGCAACTATGATCATCTAATCTTTGACAAGGAAGGCAGGAATACACAATAGAGAAAAGATAGTCTTTTCAATCAATACTGATGGAAAAACTTGACAACTATATATAAAAATGAAATTGAAACGTTTTTTAACACTACACATGCAGAGAAAACAAAAACAGATTAAAGTCAAAATAGATTAAAGATCTAAATGTAAGACTTGATCCTATAAAACTCTTAGAGAAAAATACAGGCAGAACACAGATTGATATAAATTTCATCAATATTTTTTAAATCCATCTCCTAGAGTAAGCAAAATAAAAACAAAAATAGACAAACAGGAACTAATGAAACTCAAAACTTTTGCACAGCAAGGAAACCATAAAGAAGAAGAAAAGCACAACCTACAGAATAGGATAAAATATTTGCAAATGATGAAATCGACAAGGGATTAATCTCCAAAATTTGTAAACAGTCTATGAAGTGTGATAGCAAAAAAACAAATAACTCAATCAAAAAAAAATAGGCAGAAGATGTAAAGAGACATTTATCCAAAGAAGACATGAAGATAGCCAAGAGACACTTTAAAAGATGCTTGGTTATTGTTCAGTTCAGTTCAGTCGCTCAATTGTGTCCAACTGTTTGCAATCCCATGGACTACAGGATACCACTCTTCTCTGTCCATCACCAAATCCTGGAACTTACTCAAACTCATGTCCATTCAGTTGATGATGCCATCCAAACATCTCATCCTCTGTCGTCCCCTTCTCCTCCCGCCTTCAATCTTTCCCAGCATCAGGATCTTTTCAAATGAGAGAGTTCTTAATATCAGGTGGCCAAAGTATTAGAGCTTTGGCTTCAGCATCAGTCCTTCCAATGAGTATTCAGGACTGGTTTCCTTTAGGATGGACTGCTTGGATCTCCTTGCAGCCCAAGGGACTCTCAAGAGTCTTCTCCAACACTACATTTTGAAAGCATCGATTCTTCCGCATTCAGCTTTCTTTAGAGTCCAATCGTCACATCCATACATGACTACTGCAAAAAACAAAGTTTTGACTAAATGGACTTTTGTTGACAAAGTAATGTCTCTGCTTTTCAATATGTTGTCTAGGTTGGTGACAACTTTTCTTCCAAGAAGCAAGCGCCTTTTAATTTCATGGGTGCAGTCACCATTTGCAGTGATTTTGGAGCCCAAAAAAAGCCTGTCACTGTTTTCATTGTTTACTCATCTATTTGCCATGAAGTGATGGGACAAGATGCCATGATCTTAGTTTTCTGAATGCAGAGTTTTAAGCCAACTTTTTCACTCTCCTCTTTCACTTTCATTAAGAGCCTCTTTAGTTCTTCTTCACTTTCTGCCATAAGGGTGGTGTCATCTGCATATCTGAGGTATTGATATTTCTCACCACCATCTTGATTCCAGCTTCTGCTTCATCCAGCCCAGCATCTCGCATGATGCACTCTGCATGTAAGTTAAATAAGCAGGATGACAATATACAGCCTTGATGTACTCCTTTTCCTATTCAGAACCAGTCTATTGTTCCATGTCCAGTTCTAACTGTTGTTTCTTGACCTGTATACAGATGTCTCAGGAGGCAGGTCAGGTGGTCTGGTATTCCCATCTCTTTAAGAATTTTTCACAGTTTTTTGTGATCCACACAATCAAAGGCTTTGTCACAGTCAATACAGAAGTAGATGTTTTTTTTCTGGAATTCTTTCACTTTTTCAATGATCCAACAGATATTGGCAATTTGATATGAGAAATGCAAATCAAAACTAAAATGAGATAGCTCTTCACACCTGTCAGAATGGCCATCATCACAAAATCTATAAGCAATAAATTCTGGAGAAGGTATGGAGAAAAGAGACTCCTTCAACAGTATTGGTGGAGATGTAAATTGGTGGAGCCACTATGGAGAACAGTATGAGCACTCCTTAGGAAACTAAAAGCAGTTACCATAAGATCCAGTAATCCCACTTCTAGACATACATTTGGAGAAATCTAGAGTTTGAAAAGATGCAAGCATCTTAATGTTCTTTGTAGCACTCTTTACAATAGCTGAGACCTGGAAACAACCTAAATGTGCATTGACAGATGTTTTATATACAATGGAATATTAGCTATTAAAAAGAATGAAATAATGTCATTTGCAGCAACATAGATGGAGACTATGATATAAGTGAAGTAAGTCAGACAAAGAAAGTCAAATATCATATGATATTGCTCATAAGAGAAATCAAAAAATGAGACTATTGAACATATTTACAAAGCAAAAATGGACTCACAGGCACAGAGAATAGATTTGGGATTAATAGGGGGAGACAGGTGGGAGGAAGGGACATATTGGGAGTTTCAGATTGATACATACACACTACTATACTTAAAATAGATAGCCAACAAAGACAGGGAACTCTGTTCAGTACTCTGTGACAACCTGCATGGGAAAATAATTTGAAAAATAATAGATAGATATATATATATATAACAATCAGTTTGTGTACAGCTATAACTAACACAACATTTTTAAACAACTCTACTACAATATAAGATAAAAATTAAAAAAAATTTAAAGCATTAAAATGATATGAAATACTTAAAGTTTCAAATGAAGTGTGGTCCTATGCCTCAAGAAGCACTAGCATAACAATAAAAATTTATATGCCTTGGAAACCAGGTAGAAAGTTCTTTGGTATAGTTGAAGTGAAGGGGCTGGTTAAATGTCCTTAGGAGCATAATATGGTGATAGAGAACTTTTAGGAGAGTGAAATTGGCAATACTATGATTCTATAAGGAGAAACTGAAGGTAGATGGGATGATGCTTAATTAATATTTTAAAATATTTCATTTAGTGTCTTAGAATATTGAGAGACTGAACTAGAATAGAAACTGTTGGAAATGCAGAGGATGCAAATGGGAGGAAATAAATCAATGTTAATTTTGGGTGCAGATCTTGACAAAGCAATAAAAAGTGTAACAAAATAATTGGCAAATGGATAGTGCAAGTGGTCAATATCTTGCATGTATAAGGTGGGAAGACATGACTTTGAACTAATGTTTTATATATTTATTTAGTAGAGTCTGCCTTGTACTATTTCCAGGACATACTCCTTGTCCTTGTTTTACCCTTGACTTTCAGAAAACTCAAGTAGCTTGTCAAATCCTCTGAGAGAATAAATAAAGGAGGTAGAATATCAAACTCAAATCTCTCTGGTCCCAAAGTCTATCCTCTGTATTCTGCACCAAGTGAAAAATATACTAAATATAAGAGACAAAGCAGAATAAACAACAGGAAATGTGAATAAGAAAGCAAAGAGGATGAAGTAAAGATGATGGCTGAACAGGAGGTTTAATACTAAACTTGTCTTATTCAGTCACCAAATAAACTGAATTCATGTCTCCTGCCTTTCCTGCATTGCAGGCAGATTCTTTACCACTGAACCTCTAGAGAAACCCCGTTAATAGCAGTAGGAAGAGTCAATTCATTTAAAAGTGTGTGTACATGTATGTTTTGCAGGCATGTGTAAGAAAATGTCTGTATATAATAAGTGATAAACACATAGAGCACATACAAAGATACACACCCACACACTCACACACATTTCCCCTCCCTGCTTTATCTGTTCAGTAGTGATTTGTGTCAAGAATGATTCTCTGAGCTGGCAGTCTGTAAAATATTTCTATATCCTTTAGTGAATGTCTCAAATTAATTTTGAAGGATAAAAAGAGAAAACAGGATAATATAGCCCCTGAGATAATTATAATTTGAAAATGTTTCCATGTCTGTATGGGTATAATTATTAGCCAGAAATATATTTTTTGCCATATTTATATTTATACTATTTCTAGCAGGTCTTCCTAAGCCTATCACTTACATTCTTAATCTTTAGCAGCCAGTACATAAACTTGGCAAGGATTTGTAATTCCAGCTGCTGGAGGTGGGAACTTACAGCATCAGAGTGAAGATGAGAAACTGAAATGTATATGTTTAATATATCAGGAGATCAGTCCTGGGTGTTCATTGGAAGGATTGATGTTGAAGTTGAAACTCCAATACTTTGGCCACCTCATGCAAAGAGTTGACTCATTGGAAAAGACCCTAATGCTGGGAAGGATTGGGGGCAGGAGGAGAAGGGGATGACAGAGGATGGGATGGCTGGATGGCATCACTGACTCGATGGACATGGGTTTGGGTAGACTCCGGGAGTTGGTGAAGGACAGGGAGGCCTGGCGTGCTGCAATTCACGGGGTCGCAAAGAGTCGGACACGACTGAGCAAATGAACTGAGCTGAACTGAATACCTTTAGCACCAGATATGTCAAGTTTTGGGAGAATACCTATATATGAACATTTGTACGTGATCCACAGGTTCTACCTTTGTTTTTGTTATTGTTCTTCAGTCGCTAAGTCGTGTCCAATTCTTTGTTAACTTGTGGACTGTAGCTCACCAGGCTCCCCTGTCCTTCACTATCTCCCAGAGTTTGCTCAGATTCATGTCCATTGAATTAGTGATACTATTGAACCACTTCATCCTCTGCCACACCCTTCTCTTCTTGCAGAAGAGAAAGCAAGTAAACCAACATTTACCAAAGAGCATAATTTGATAAACATATGACTAAGATGCTATATGACTAAAGACATCACTAACACCATAGATGAGGGATGGAGAAGACTTCCTAGAAAAAACTCAAATTTGACCTGAGTATTGAGGCTACTGTGTAGGTTAATGGTTAAGAAACAGATAAAAATTATTCCTAAAGATATCTTGCTTAAATATAAATTATAGTAAAGTAGGCATTCAAATAATCTTAGAAAAAATAGCAATGGACAAGAATAAATACTAGTTATGGGTCGCCAACACTGATGAAGAACATGGTGGCCCCACGAATTGAAAAGACAGAGGATCCCTTGTGTTGTTTCCGATTGTCTTCATTAAAAAAAAAAAAAAAAAGCTCTGGACTGAATTAGTCCTCTCAACTTCACAGGAAAAACAAGACACTGACCACTTCTCAGTCAGCTTGGCAGGCCATGATATTTCAATTTGCTTTCTGTTACCAATCAGTCTGTGTCTGAGTTTGGGGACTATCAGCCAAGTTTACTCCAATCTTGCTTCCTGTCGGATACAATCATCACTGAGTCCAAAACTGAAGAGACTCCAGGGCCAGAGGAGTTAGTCTGAAAAATAAATGCGTATGATTTCTGACCTTTCCTAACTTTTAATCTCACAAGTACATAGAGTTTTAAATATATGCTTAGTTAAATAGCACAGCTAGAATTTTGGCTGATTATCAATAACGTAAAAATATCTATGAGCATCTGTTGTGAGAATTGATCCATATCGCCCTCACAATTATTATGTTCATTCAGTTTACAGCAAATATGAAAAGGAATGAATTGTTGTTGCTCCTGTTCAGTATCTGTGTCCAACTGTGTGAACTCATGGACTGTGATGCACCAAGCCCCTCTGTCCTCTGCTAACTCCTAAAGTTTGCTCAAATTCATGTCCACTGAGTCAGTTATGCTATCTAACCATCTCATCCTCTGCCACACACTTCTTTTTTTGCCTTCAATCTTTTCCAGCATCAGGCTCTTTTTCAATCAGTCAGCTCTTTGTATCAGGTGGCAAAAGTATTGGCGCTTAGCAACAGCCCTTCCAATGAATATTCAGAGTTGATTTCCTTTAGGTTTGACTGGTTTGATCTCCTTTGAGTCCAAGTTACTTCTCCAACATCACAAATCAAAAACATCAGTTCTTCAGTTCTCAGACTTTTCTATGTACCAACTCACATCCATACATGATTCTTGGAAAAGCCATAGCTTTAACTATCTCAATTTTTGCCAGAAAAAGAATATATCTGCTTTTTAATATGCTATATAGTCTTATAGTTTTCCTTCCAAGAAGCAGGCAACTTTTAAGTTCATGGGTGCATGTCATCATCCACAGTGATTTTGGAGCTCAAGAAAAGAAAATCTCTCACTGCTTCCTCTTTTTCTATTTCTATTTGCCATGAAATGATGGGACTGGAAAACATTAAAAAAACTTGTTTTTAAAATGTCAAGTTTCAAGTCACCTTTTTCACTCTCCTCTTTCACCCTCATCAAGAGACATTTAGTTCCTCTTCACTTTCTGCCATTTAAGTGGTAACATCTGCATATCTGAGGTTGTTGAAATTTCTCCCAGCAATTTTGATTCCAGCCTATGATTCATCCAGCCTGGCATCTCACATGATATACTCTGCATATAAGTTAAATAAATATAAAGCAAGATGACAATATGCAGCTTTGCCATACTCTTTTCCCTATTATGAATCAGTCCTTTGTTCCATGTCTGTCTCTAACTGCTGCTTCTTGACCTGCATATAGGTTTCTCAGGAGACAGGTAAGTTGGTCTGGTATTTCCATCTTTTTAAGAATTTTCCATATTTTGTTGTGATACTCACAGTCAAAAGCGGATGAAACAAAAGTAGATGTTTGTCTGGAACTCTCTTGCTTTCTCCATGGTCCAGTGAATGTTGGCAATTTGACCTCTGGTCCCTTTGCCTTTTTGAAACCCAGCTTTTACATCTGGAAGTTTGCAGTTCACTTACTGCTGAAGCTTAGCTTGAAGGATTTTGAGCATAACCTTGCTTGTATGTGGAATAAGTAAAAATGTTCATTTGTTTGAACATTCTTTGGCATTGTCTTTCTTTGGGATTGGAATGAATACTGACTTTTTTCCAATTCTGTGGTCACTATTGAGTTTCCAAATTTGCTGACATATTGAGTATAGCACTTTAAAAGTGTCTTCTTTTAGGATTTGAAACAGTTCTGTTTGAATTCCATAACCTTCACTAGCTTTGTGCATAGAAATGCTTCCTAAGGCCCACTTGACTTTGTATTCCAGGATTATATCATCATAATTCAAAGATAGAAATTTACTAAGTGGATTGTTGCACAGCAGAGGTTGCATATCTAAAGGTACAGTCTGCATGTCCACTTACTGATCAACCTTCTTATTTTTTTGTTCTTAGTGGTTATTGTCCTTCTTAAATATACACACACACATACACAGTTCTCCCTCATACTGAATTTTTGATTGTGAATTTCACACTGAAGGAAAAAAAAATGTATCTTAATTATGTATTAGCATTGGAGGTATTAATATAAAACATTCAAAGCGATTCTCATCAGTTCCCAAAACACATAATTCTCTCTGTTCTATGGTTCATTGTCAGGAAGCATTTAGCAAGAGGCTTCCTGTGTGCTGTTTTGGATCTGTCAGGAACCCCCTGGCCCTTATTGATTCTTGAATATTCAGGAATTAAGAGGAGAGGCACGCCTTTCCCAATGCTGAGGAATCCAGGCATTTCTCACTACAGTATAAGTACCCTCTTCCTTATTATGAGCCAAATGGTAAAAGATGATTGTTTGCAACTCTCTCTTCTTGATAGGGATCATCTTATGTTTTGTAAGTCTGGAATTTTAATCTTTAACTTTGCTGAGAATTACTACAGCATATATGCCCATGCCATGTTGATTAAAACACCTTTGCTCCATCAGAGCTTTGGTCCCCGTGTCTTTCTTTCTTTCTTTCCTTCTTTCTTTCTATTCCTTCTCTCTTTCTCTCTCTCTATTTCTGGCTAATTCCTTGGAGCGCGGAGGCCTACTGAGCTCACTCTCTTGCCCGGGCTTCTAAGACCCTCTTAAGAAGGCGCACGGTGCCTTCACCCACTCGAGAGGGCGCCTGGCGCCTACGTGCAGCAGCGCGAGCCATAAGAACAGGACTGTATTGGCTTTCCGCGGAAACCAGGGGATATCAGCCTCTTTCTCTCTCTTACTCTCAGAACCACCAGGGTCCGGTCCATTAAAGGACCAACAAGCGCTCTCTCTTACTTTCTTATCGTCGACTCCAGACCACCAGGTTCCGGTCCATTAAAGGACCAACAGCTCATGATTAGATATCTCAGATTTCTGTAGTCTCACAAGCATTGTTTAGTCTGCCTTAGATATCAAGTTCTTCCTTTGTAAGATTCAATCTGCCTGTAAAAGATTCCAGTTAACCTGTTAACTTGCTTGAGGAAGAATGAGGAGACTTATGAAAGAAAAAGTATATCTTAATGACCTTGAATAATGGGTAATAAGATGATCTCTGTACTAGGGGGTGTCAAGGGGGGCTTTGTATTAACTCCTAATAAAAATGGGAACTTCTTTAAGCTCAGTTGGTTGTTCAATGAGCCTAAAGTTATCAGGTGACATTATTTCTCCTTTTTCTCCATAGAGTGAATTACTGCAAATGTCAGGAGAATTTTGTTTCAAACAAGACAAGGTATAAGACATTCATTGTTAATCAAATGACTACAGAAGTCAGTGCAATTGGGAGAAAATCATGTTTTATAACATGGAAAATTACTATCTGATAATTATGTTCAAACGTCAGTCTTTATTTGTGTCATATGAGGAAGTAAATATATTATTTTTCTGTTTAGTGGCATTGTTGTCCTTTAGTCTCCAAGTTTGAAATACACAAATTGTATTCAACATATGTAATTCTCCCCAAATAATATACCTTCAATTAAAGCTAATTGCTGAAAGACCTTTTTTTCAAAAATGGACTCAGTAAGAATGCATGTGAATGGAAAAAATAATAGAAAAACACAAGCAAAAATACCAAAATAGTCATTATGGATGTACTTCAAATGAACAGTGAAATAATTCAAATTTTTAAAAAATGATATGCGATAGGTTTCGTATTCAATCAATGACTGCATGTATACAAATAATATCTTTTTAAGTAATTAAATTTTAAACAAGGGACATTACAATAGAATGAATAAACCTCATTGTAATGATAGCCTATGCTTTATATACTTTTAACTTATTTATATATCAACTGTATCTATGTATTCAATCTCTGAACTCAAATATACTATGCCAATTATTCCTACCTTGTGCCAGATTTCACAAGGGTATCCAGCAATTATAATTTTCAAGCTATTTTCCTCTATAAACCTGTCCAGTTAAAAGTCAATATTCATATAAAAACTAGAGTTAGCCCTTCTTCCTCTTGTAATCACTGCTCTAAATAGAATATTTCAATTGGATAGCTTTTATGTTTCTTCTTTGGATTGAGTAGGAGTATGTTTACCTTCCTTCCAACTCCCTGTTACATGCAGTAGCTCTTCAGGTGTCATATGTTTGGGAGGAGAAAGACAGAAAATGATCTCTATTTCACTGACCCAAGAATCCACTTTCTGTTGCTTCCTGTTGGCTTTCTGATAAATACTGATAGAGCTCCTATGTCATTTATATGACTGGTTTCTAAATACAGACTGTTCTATGAGGGCTATGTGAAAGTCATCTGGATTTCCTTTGGGAGTTCTCCCAAGGGCACAGTTCCCTAAAGGAGAGCATTTGTTTCAGCAAGATCTGTTATGCACAATACTAGTAAGTGATTTAGGACAACTCTTCTCCAGAGAGCTCAATGGACCCTTTAGAAAGAATTCAGCATAGCTTTGCCAACTGGCAAGAAGGCAGGATGCTTGACTATCATGGTTTTGCAGTTTTTCCTTATTCAGAACCAGGAGATGCAAACCTCATCAACACAGCTGCTGCTTAAATGGACATGTCTCACAGAAGACTGAGATGCCAATCTCTACATTGTAGATACCCCTATGTTTTACAAGTGATTCCCTTAGGACATCTCTCACTTGACTTTTTAAAACTAACTGTTTTGCTATCACCTAAGGTCTTATATCTATAAAAATCACCCATATCACATATTTAATGAATTCTACCACAAGGAAGGCATATTAATACACAAGTGTTTATATATGTGTGTGTATATGTAAGAGAAAATGCAGTATATCTTTGTGCAATTAACTAAAAAAATAATCAGAAAGTTTGTAATGCAGAAATTTAAAGGACAATGAATTTATTTTTTACTTTAAAAACAAAGGAAGTTTAAATTGTGTGATGTTTTAGCTCTGCTTGGAAAATATAAACACCTCTCAACAAAGAGCTGAATCAATAAAAGCAGGAACAGGTGTGTGTGTGTGTTTGCCAATGGCCAGATAGCAAATACTTTAGGTTTTGTGGGTTACATATGTTTTCTCTTACTTAGTAGTCTTTTTGTTCTTTTTTTTAACCTTTTCAAAATGTATACATAAACAAAAATCTTAGTTTTTAAGATCTTACAAAAATGGGCCACAAATCAGATTCAGCTTGTGAGCTGGCTATAGTTTGCAACTCCTTCATTAGAGAAAAATGATGTAGTTATTAGAGGATGTTGAGCATATTTAAAATAAGAAAAAAAAGTGCTTTATTTTTATAAAAGTGAATCTGACATTCAATTATACTAATGTAGTAGAAACTGTAGAGACAACTGTATTCTTCAATGAGATAGAAAGTTCACTGTTTACAGAACACCCTTCCACATTATCTGATTCTATGGGAGGTATTGTAAGTTGTCAATCTGTATGTAAATTTTGTATTGTAGAAGGACAATACTATCTACCTCTTCTCCTCCACTAAAACAAGCAAACAATCATGAGCAATATTCCTGCCCCAAAAATGTGGCTGTTCTTTGGCTTTCCTTTGAGTTGTCTATAGCATAACATTATTATTCAATTCATCGAAGTCTGAAGTATCAATTCACTAACTGAAGTTTTCCTGTGATTTAAATAAGGATCATTCTAGTAATAGAAACTTAAATGTAAACTGCTATCAGACCTAGCCTCTTGATTTTTAAGTCTTAAATTGACCTGATCAAAATTCTGAGATTAAAAAGAAAGAGTGTGACATAATGGCTAAGTCGGAACTTAGTTTATTAATTTTACATGCTGATTAAAACTATTTTTAATGCTCTGCTTCAGTGAAGGAAATTCCAGGTGAACAGTGGTGGTGGAAAGCAGTGGGGAAGCTGAAATAACTTGGATAGGAATGAAATTCCTGCCTCTCCCCAAGTGCTTCTTTTAGCTAAAATGTACCCGTTTTATTAATGTTTATTAATGTTTCTGTATTCTTCTGATAAATACTCAAAAGTGGAATAGTTGAAGCATATGATAATTCTAAATGCCTATTGACATATAAATAGGTAAAGAAGATGTGGTAACTATACAGTGTAATACTGTGTGAGTGTGTTATTCACTTCTTCATATCCAACTATTTGTGACCCCCATGGATTGAAGCTCATCAGTCTCCTCTGTCCATGGAATTCTCCAGGCAAGTATACAGGAGTGAATAGACATTCCCTTCTCCAGGGGATCTTCCTGACTCAGAGATTGAACCCGAGTCTCCTTCATTGCAGGCAGATTCTTTACTGTCTGAGCCACCAGGGAAATCCACAATGTAATACTACACAGACATTAAAAAAAAAAAAAAAGAATTAAATCCTTCCGTTTGCAATGTTGGACCTTGAAGCTATTATGTTAAAAGAAACAAGCTATTTTTGTGTATGGTGTTAGAAAGTGTTCTAGTTTCATTCTTTTACAAGTGGTTGACTAGTTTTCCCAGCACCACTTGTTAAAGAGGTTGTCGTTTTTCCACTGTATATTCTTGCCTCCTTTGTCGAAGATAAGGTGTCCATAGGTATGTGGATTTATCTCTGGGTTTTCTATTTTGTTCCATTGATCTATATTTCTGTCTTTGTGCCAGTAACAGACTGTCTTGATGACTGTGGCTTTGTAGTAGAGCCTGAAGTCAGGCAGGTTGATTCCTCCAGTTCCATTCTTCTTTCTCAAGATTGTTTTGGCTATTCGAGGATTTTTGCATTTCCATACAAATTGTGAAATTATTTGTTCTAGTTCTGTGAAAAATACTGTTGGTAGCTTGATAGGGATTGCATTGAATCTATAGATTGCTTTGGGTAGTATACTCATTTTGATTTCTAACACCATACACAAAAATAAACTCAAAATGGATTAAAGATCTAAATGTCAGACCAGAAACTATAAAACTCCTAGAGGAGAACATAGGCAGAATACTGTCCGACATAAATCACAGCAAGATCCTCTATGAACCACCTCCCAGAATATTGGAAATAAAAGCAAAAACAAACAAATGGGACCTAATGAAACTTAAAAGCTTTTGCACAACAAAGGAAACTATAAGCAAGGTGAAAAGACAGCCCTCAGAATGGGAGAAAATAATAGCAGATGAAGAAACAGACAAAGGATTAATCTCAAAAATATACAAGCAACTCCTGCAGCTCAATTCCAGAAAAATAAATGACCCAATCAAAAAATGGGCCAGAGAACTAAACAGACATTTCTCCAAAGAAGACATACAGATGGCTAACAAACACATGAAAAGTGCTCAACATCACTCATTATCAGAGAAATGCAAATCAAAACCTCAATGAGGTACCATGACACGCCAGTCAGAATGGCTGCTATCCAAAAGTCTATAAGCGATAAATGCTGGAAAGGGTGTGGAGAAAAGGGAACCCTCTTACCCTGTTGGTGGGAATGCAAACTAGTACAGCCACTATGCAGAACAGTGTGGAGATTCCTTAAAAAACTGGAAATAGAACTGACTTGTGACCCAGCAATCCCACTGCTGGGCATACACACTGAGGAAACCAGATCTGAAAGAGACACATGCACTCCAATGTTCATCGCAGCACTGTTTATAATAGCCAGGACATGGAAGCAACCTAGATGCCCATCAGCAGACGAATGGATAAGAAAGCTGTGGTACATACACACAATGGAATATTACTCAGCCATTATAAAGAATTCATTTGAATCAATTCTAATGAGGTGGATGAAACTGGAGGCCATTTTACAGAGTGAAGTAAGCCAGAAAGAAAAACATCAATGCAGTATACTAACACATATATATGGAATTTAGAAACATGGTAACAATAACCCAATATGCAAGACAGAAAAAGAGACACAGATGTATAGAACAGACTTTTGGACTCTATGGGAGAAGGCGAGAGTGGGATGATCTGAGAGAACATCATTGAAACATGTATATTATCAAGTGTGAAACAGATCGCCAGTCCAGGTTGGATGCATGAGACAAATGCTCAGGGCAGGTGCACTGGGATGACCCAGAGGGATGGGATGGGGAGGGAGGTGGGAGGGGAGTTCAGGATGGGGAACACATGTAACTCCATGGCTGATTCATGTCAATGTATGGCAAAAAGCACTACAATGTTGTAAAGTAATTAGCCTCCAACTAATAAAAACAATTGGGAGAAAAAAAAAAAAAAAAACACTTAAAAAAATTATAAAACAGTAAGAGAAACAAGCAAAAGAACAGAGTAGTTGTTACTAGGGAGGTGAGGGGGCAGTGGAGAGTGGCAAAAATGGATAAAAAGCATCAATTGTCTGGTAATGGGTGGAAAATAAACCTTGGTTGGTGAGTACACTGTCGTGTATACAGGTGTCAAAATAAAGTATTGCACACGTAAAACATATAATGTTATAAACCAATAATAAATAAGATGAAATTAAAAGTTAAAAAAAATGTCATTGTTGTTCAGTCTTTAAGTTGTGTTCTACTCTTTGAGATGTCATGGACTACAGCATACCAGTAGCTGACTATTTTTTGGGGCTCCAAAATCACTGCGGATGGTGACTGCAGCCATGAAATTAAAAGACGCTTACTCCTTGAAAGGAAAGTTATGACCAACCTAGACAGCATATTAAAAAGCAAAGACATTACTTTGCCAACAAAGGTCTGTCTAGTCAAGGCTATGGTTTCTCCACTAGTCATGTATGGATGTAAAGCTGGACTATAAAGAAAGCTGAGTGCTGAAGAATTGATGCTTTTGAATGGCGGTGTTGGAGAAGACTCTTGAGAGTCCCTTGGACTGCAAGGAGATTCAACCAGTCCATCCTAAAGGAGATCAGTCCTGGGTATTCATTGGAAGGACTGATGTTGAAGCTGACACTCCAATATTTTGGCCACCTCATGTGAAGAGCTGACTCATTGGAAAAGACTCTCATGCTGGGAAGGATTGGGGGCAGGATGAGAAGGGGACGACAGAGGATGAGATGGTTGGATGGCATCACCAACTCAATGGACATGGGTTTGGGTGGACTCCAGGAGTTGGTGATGACAGGGAGGCTTGGTGTGCTGCGGTCTATGGGATCAAGAAGAGTAGGACATGACTGCATGGCTGAACTGAACTGAACAGCATACTAGGCTTCTCTGTCTTCCACTGTCTCCCAGAGTTTGCTCAAATTCATCTCTATATAGTTGGTGATAATTTTTTAATGTTGAGTACTCTATTTATTACTCACAGGCAGGTCTGGCTTAGTCTGTGGAGTCACTGCTCCTTCCTCCTGAGTGCTGGTGTGCAAAATATTTTGTTTGTGCCCTCCAAGAGTTTCTGTTTCCCAAAGCCCTGTGGAAGTTATGTAATCAAATCCTGCTGTCCTTAAAGGTCAGATTCCCTGGGCATATGCAGTCCCTTTGCAGGATCCCCAGGTTGGAAAGTCTGCTGTGGGGCCTAGAACATTTTCAACAGTGTGAGAACTTATTTGGTATTATTGTTCTCCAGTTTGTGGGTTGCCCACTTAGTGAGTATGAAGTTTGATTTCAATGTGATTGCACCCCTCCTTACCATCTTGTTACGGCTTCTCCTTTGTCCCTGGACATGGGGTATCTTTTTTGGCAGAATCCAACACCCTCCTGTTGATGATTGTTCAGCAGCTAGTTGTGATTTTGGTGTTCTTGTAGGAGATGAACACATGTCCTTTTATTCCCCTATTTTGATTCATGATATATAAGCTCTTTCCCCCATCGTGGATAACCAGACTTGAGTTTCCCTCAGACAGCCAGGAAATCAAAGCAGTCCATTTTAAAGGAAATACATCCTAAATATTCACCGGAAGAACTGATGCTGAAGCTGAAACTCAAATATTGTGGCCACCTGATGAGAAGAACCATTGCTTTGGAAAAGACCCTGATACTGGGAAAAATTAAGGGCAGGAGGAGAAGGGGGCAGCAGAGCATGAGGTTGTTGGATGGCATCACCGACTCTGTGGACATGAGTTTGAGCATACTCTGGGAGATAGAGAAGGACAGGGAAGCCTGGCATGCTTTAGTCCATGGGGTCGCAAAGAGTAAAGCATGACATAGTAACTGAACAATAACAACTTCTTTTATTAAAGGGAAGTTTGAATAGCTTTTCAGTTTAAAATTTTTGGATTTCTTATTTGCTTTGATGATACACATTTAAAAACTGAACATTTTCATGAGATTGCACAGTATTTTATATATGTTAAATTGTTAATTTCTGATCTATGACAGTTTTTCCTTACATCATTTCTTGTTTCATCATAATTTACTCATTCTTAGTGCTAAATACCTTTTTTTTTTCCTTTGTCTATATTTTCTTTTTAATACTTCAATTGCTTTAAGAGTTAAAGCTTGAGGAATGTAAGGACAAATACAAATTAAAACTAAGGAAGAGGCTTAATTCTCCCTATTAAAATAAAGGAAGGGATTTCTCCCTCTCTTTTTTTCTCAGAACACTTATCTTAGCAAAATTGTATTTATAAGTACTTTTTCCTTTCTTTGAAATGCATATAAATCCTTTTGAAGACTAGATAGGCACTTTGTCAACCTTTTTAAACTGGGACTATCTTTATTAGGAACCTGGGAGCCATCTCTTTGAAATGCAAACAGTCTGTAGGAAATGCAAAGGTTCTGTGGGAGTGAAGGATTCCAACTAAGGCAGGTCCCTTGCTGCAATTGGTAAAACTACCTCGCATTATACTGATATGAGAAGTTTAGCTTTTTCTCTAAGTAAATCCAATTAGCTAACACAGATATGCACTCAATTTTAGGTTAAGTTAGGATAGAATCTAGGTGACAAGTGATGCTGTCAGGTCCTCTTGCTAAAGGATAAGTTATTGTTTATTTTGAGAATATGTTTGCAGTGGGTAGTGTCAGCTATTGTTACATAAATTTACTTGATTATATCACATTCTTTAATAATAATGTTGCTTTTTTTTTTCTATTACTTTTATGGGAAAGTTTTTGGCATGAAGAAGACTTTGTTTTACTTAATGAATAATTTTTATAAACTATTCAGTTTTTTGGTAACTGTAATACAATCTCTTTTTTATTATGGTCTTGAGTGAATGATTGCTAACTAATTATTACCAATAAATAGCAATGTCATTGATTTCTGAATGCTTATCTAGTACCACTCAATATTGGTGAGCTGTCTCATTACCTTTCCTACCAATATTGTAACATTGGTTCATTAGCAATATTAATATCATTTATGATAATTTGTGTTTTCTTAGTGTGATTGCAAAAACCATTGTCCATATAAATTTTATTTTATTAAAAATACATTGTAGGAATAATTAAAATAGCACAGAAAGTTGGGCAACCTATCATTTCAGAAATATATAGAAGGGTTAATAGCCAATCCATCTTAGCCTTTACTTACTGTTATTTGGCTTGCTTGATTTTTATATATTTGAGATTTCTTTTCCTGTTGCCTTCATATGACAACATAAATTGGACAGGTTATACAGTTTTTATATCATAACTTACTTTCTCAAAGCTCTATAGGGATTTCCTCAATGAAATTAGATATCCTCATAACAGATAATTTGACTGCTGGTTCTTAGGAAATTCTCAGAAAATATTTGTTCACTATGCAGTGAAAGATGGGCTTCTCTGATATTAGGATTAAAACTTCTAATATATACAAGCTCAAAGAAAGAATTGGCAGGTAACTATGAACAGATATCTAACAAAGCTATTGTATGAAGTATTTATAATTCTGAAATATATATTATACAGTCAAAGCATTGTCACTGGCATTTTTTGAAAAAGCACACGCAGTAAAACAGACAAAAATTGCTGGGTAAAATGTTGACATGGTTTGGCAGAGATATTTTGGATGAAATTTAAATACAAGCAGTTAGGTACTTTATTCACATATGCTTCAAAATTCTTTCTAAATATATAATTTGAGGTTTGCCATCACTGAATATGTATCACTTTATTATTGATAAAAGATTTGTTTTTCTCTCCAACAGCAAATCCTATATACATATGTTCAGTCTTTATAGGTCATTGCCTAGGACGTATGACAACCTACAGAAAAGTATTAGACTTTTTAGGAGGCCTATAACCCGGTTTTAAAGATAGTGAGCAACCTTTGGACTTTACTCTAAAATCAAAGTTAATTATGTTTGGAACAATGATTTTGATGTTGATGAAGGTAAATAATTACATAGGTAGATTATTAAAGTTAATAAAATTAATCTGAATCTTTTAAATCAAGATTCTCTAAGCAACTTTAATATTATACCTATATAATCACTCAATATATGATATAAAATATGATTTATGATCATTCAATAAATGGCTGTGCATTCTTCTGCTGATTATACTTAATTCAAAGTTTTAAAGAAAATCATATTTTCTGAAGACTAAATAAGAAAAAATAAAAAAAAAAAAGTCATAGATTCAAAAGACAAAAGTCAAGTTTAGATCTTGTCACTGCAAATAGTATAAACTGTGGTAATGCACTTAATCTCTCTGAAACTCATTTTCCTTCAACACATAATATATACAGTGACATTTACCAAATAGTATTTTAGTGGGCTGTGAGAATCAAAAGTGGTGTCAAAGTTTTATTAAAATGATATTTTAAGTTCATATTTTATGTAACTGAATCTATTTCTTATTATAGATTTTAAAAATCAATTATTTAATAGTTGCATTTTTAATCCCTCTGATCCATTTCACAAGCTAAAAATGCTAAGAGGCATCTCTAAACTCTTCAAGAGCCAACCCTGTGTTTGCTAAGAAATTATTCATTTTCCCAAAGGGCATACTCCAGCTGAGATAATTAGGAATGCTCAGTTCACAGCTCCCTATGCTCCACTGAATCCATGGTTTATTTAGAGAGGATTTTGTGGTTGAAATTTTATTTCTTTATTTGCCAACATTATCCAGTAAAGACCATATTACTTAAAATTATTCTTCTGAAGAACATCATAGATGCTTTCCACCAGATTAAATCCACTTATTTGCTGGAACTTGAAGTTTGTTCCTGAGATCATTTTTGTACCCCTGAGAAGTGCTTCAGTATCCATCTCAAACCTCATCCTCAAAATGAAGCACTAGAAGCATCTTCATTGCATGTAAAAGATTGTTAAAATCGTATTCATAATGTAAATAGTAATGAAATCCATACAATGAATGGCGTGTGTTTACTTTTCTATTTATTATTGAGAAACGAAAGTTTTTTTAATAGTTATTGCTTTAGTTAATAAAAGAATCCATGTTCAGTTTAAGAAAAGTAATCCAAATTTAGATAAATTATAATGATTCAACATTTCTTTCAAGAATCATATATTAACCATAAAACTTGGCTAAGTTTTTTTTCAGATTTTTATGTTTCTGTATATAGAGACACATATCTTTCAGATTTTTCAAAATGTTATGTTTTTAGAAGAGTTTTATCATGACAGAAAAAATTGAGAGAACTTTGTAGAGAGTTAACATACGTTAACGCCTTCACTAGTTTTTCCTATTATTAATATCATATACTGGTATGGTACTTTTGTTAAAATTAATGAACCAATATTGATATGATATTATTAAATAAAACAGTTTATTTAGATTTCCTTATATTTTACCTAATGTATTTATTTCTATTCCAGGATCATAAGCTATAGTGTCTCCTTAGGATCTTCTTGGCCTGACCATTTCTTCAAATTTTCTTGTTTTGTTGAATTTGACATTTTTATAAGTACTATTGAATTATTTTATAAGATGGCCTTCTATTGGAATTAGTCTGATGTTTTTTTCTTTATCAGTTCCTCAGGTTATATATTTTGGGGAGGAAGATTGCAGAGATAAAGTATAATTTCATTACATCATATCTTGGGAACAGACTATCAACATGATTTGTCCATAGAAATGTTGACCTTGATCAAAGGGCTGCATTAATGTTTGTCAAGTTTAATCCGCTATAAAGTTAATGTTTTGACACCCATTTACAAGTACTCTATGGAAAGAAGCTACCATGCCCAGCCCACACTTACAGAGTAACAATTTATGCTATCATTTCCAAGAAGGTAGAGAATCTACAAAAACTATTTGGAATTATTCTGAATAAAAGATTTGTCCCTTTTCCTCCATTTATTGATTTATTCAACCATTTATTTATATCATCATGACTCTGAATATTTATTTATCCTAAAGTGTATAATATAATGCAGTATTATTTATTTTATTCAATTTGTTCCAACTTTGCCCATTTAGAATTCTTTCAGTCATCTCTTGTGTCACTTTGACATAACTTCATCAATTTTGTGTATGTGTGTGTTTTGTTATTCTTTAACACTTAAAGATGTTGCAGGCTCATCTAGTATTGTTTTCTCCCCCAGGCATATAGTCAACCATTTTCCAAGAAGCTCAAGTTTCTTCTATTGGGAATGGGATTGGAAACCAAGATTTGCACTTTGGATTTGTTTAACAATTATTACGTTGTTTATTATTGCCCTACTCAGAGGAAAAAGAAAGAAAAGATATACTGTAGACTAACTCATGTATACACACACACAGACACACACACACATATATTTCTATATGTAACCATCTACATCAATAATAAGATAAAATTAGTTCAAGCTTATGTCACCAACTCTAATCTATTAACACCAAGGTTATTCCAGGCTCCTTTCCTTGTTTATCTGCAAAAATTCTCACTTCTGCCATCTGCTATTCATAAGTTGTTCAATTCTACTGCCAGTAGAATTATTTCTGTATCCAAAAGAGAACAACTTTATTAGCTAGAGTGCACTGCTTATGTGTATTTCCTTTTGTCTTCAATCTTAGACTCAACTCATACAAATTTACTTAAGTTAATACCTTTCCCCACTCTCTTCCCTGAGGTGATTTCAAACATTTATAATTCAGTTAGATTGTTTTTAAAAGTTTTCATTCCTCCTGCTCTAGAGCTTTTCCTTTCCAGAATGGCATATAATTAGAATTCTACAGTCTATAGCCATAGAAGACTGTCTTTTACTTGGGAATATGCATTTGCTTCATTGATGTACTTTTACAGCCTGATAGCTCATTTCCTCCTACTGAATACATTTTGTTATGTGGATATACCACAGTTTATTTAACCATTCACCTATTGAAGGGCATCTTGGCTTCTTCCAATTTTGGGCAATATTGATTAAAGCTGTTTTAAACTTTTACATGCAAATTCATGCTAACATAACTTTCAAATCAGTTACATAAGGACTCTATGAAGTAATTCCATGCGTGCATGCTCAGTGGTGTCTGACTTTTTTATGACCCATGGATAATAGCCTACAAGGCTCCTCCATCCATGGAATTTTCCAGGCAAGAATATTGGAGTGGGTTACAATTTCCTACTCCAAAGGATCTTCTCAACCTGGGGATTGAGCCCATATCTCTTGTGTCTCTTGCATTGGTAGGTGGATTCTTTATGATGTGACTATTGAGTCCTAAAGTAAATACTACTATAAGCTTTGTAAGAAATTATCAAATTGTCTTTTAAATAGCTGTAATATTTGCCAATCCATCAACAATGATTGAGAGTTTCCTTTGCTTCTTATCCTCAAAAGCAGTTAGCAGTTTTTAAAAGAGATTTTAGCCATTGTAATAGGCATGTCATGGTATTGGACTCTAAATTTGTAATTCCCTAGCAACAAATGATTTGGAATTATATTTTTTAATTACAGAAATGATATTTCTTGCAAGAAATTGTATAAATAGAAACTATATCTCTATTCATATCCCAATCTCCAACTATTTGTATTACTACCACCCTAAAGGTCTATATTATAATTTTGGCATATATAACTTTGCACATTTTCAAGCATCTATGATGCACATATAATGATTTTATGATCTGATCTTTGATTCAATCATTCTATCTTGTGGCATCTTCATCAAGTCTGATAGCACTTACTCAGGGGCTTTATTGTGTAATTATCACTGTTCTTTGTTTATGTTCTCACTAAAGATCTTTTTCCACTCTATTAGTCTTTTCATCTGACCATATTTATCATTTGAAGAAGAATAAGGGAAAATTTTCTTCAATATTACTAATTTTTTTTAGTCTGTGCTTAGCTGCTCAGTCCTGTCTGACCCTTTGTGACCCCGTGCACCATGGCCCTCCAGGCTCCTCTGTCCATGGAGATTCTCCAGGCAAGAACACTGGAGTGGGTTGCCATGCCTTTCTTCAGGAGATCTTCCCAATCCAGGGATTGAAACCAAGTCTCCAGCATCGCAGGCAGATGGCTTTACTGTTTGAGCCAACAGGGAAGCCTTTTTTCTTTTTTTTCCTAGCATACTCATAAAAAGAAAATATTTCTGGTAAAACAAAAGTAAAATGCTAGAGAATAAGCAGCCTAGAGAACAAATCATCAAGTTCTTTCTGAGACTAATCATGGCTTTTAATATTGGGTTGACTAAAAAATGTTCCTTTGAGTTTTTCCATAAGATGTTATGGAAAACATAACATCAAAAGAACCCTTTTACCATCCCAATACTATTTACAGCTTGTAAATTTAAGGCTGGAAAATATACAGTATTGTGATATTTGCATCTTATAAAACTTTCTGAGAAGAAAGAATTGAAAAGTGATTTATAATTGTTACGTTTCCTTTATTGTTATTTTTCCCCTAGATAATAGGTGAACAATTGTAGTGGGAAGGAAAAGATAAATTCATTTCATGTGTATAGAAAAGCCCTTTAACAATTACATACTATAAAGCATTTACAAATTAGGATTTTTTCCCTGAAATAAATGTATCTTACTAATGTACATTTTAACACTTGAAAAATATACTAAAGAGCATTTTCTTATATTTGATTTTGATTTTCCACTAAAATAAAAAAGACTATATTAATTAAAGTTAATATCAATGCTAGTAGGAAAGAAAATGAGCAATTTCTCAATTTTCATTAAATTTCTTTATGTGTTAAACAGTGAATAGATATAGCTTTTGACTCCTTCCATTGTGAGCATGTTCATAGACTTTCAGCAGTTGTTTTTACTCCATGTCTTCTATGAATTCTTAATAAAAATAATTCCTATTACTTCATTAAGGATTCTATTGTGGAAAACTTGTCAAAGACTTTATAACATTAAGCTAATAGAGATCTTAAAAGCTGATCTTCTTTTAGTAATGAGCATCTTCTGACTCTAAAATTACAACTTCACAGAAAACATTACAGTGGAAAAAATTTTGCTTGTGATCATTGAGTATAACTGTATAGATGCATTTTACAATTTTCTAGAGTATGAACTAGTATTAATTTCCATTGCAAATTTTTCTAAATGTGGTTAAGAAGAATATAGTTACAAACTTGGAAATTAAAAAAAGTACACTGAATAAATAACCAAAGAAAAAGTCCTCATTTATCTTCAAAATCTCCCTGACTCATACAACTCATAGATAATTGTTATCAATTTGATGTATAGCATTTTCTTTTTAGAAAATGAATAACATAAATATAAACTCTTATCTAAATACACATGCACACATCACACACACACACACACACACACACACACACACACACACACTGCCTTATGTCATGCCAGAGAATTAGCCTGCTGCTGCTGCTGCTAAGTCGCTCCAGTCGTGTCTGACTCTGTGAGGCCCCATAGACGGCAGCCTACCAGGCTTCTCCGTCCATGGGATTTTCCAGGCAAGAGTACTGGAGTGGGTTGCCATTGCCTTCTCCGAGAATTAGCCCCCCATTGTGAATTTTGGTGGGATTTTGGGTCACGTATATCATCTTGCCATCAAGAGGGTCTGCAGACTGAGGTTAGCCACTTAGGTGTTCAATCATCTGCATGTGACTAAAGCTCTACTAAAATCTCTAGACAACAAAGGCACAACTGAACTTCTCTGATGGACAATACTGCAAATGTTTTGACATACATCACTGATTGGGAAGTTAATGCTCTTCATAATTTCACTGGGAATGGACAACTGGAAGGTCTTCATGAGAACATTTCTAAATTATGCTCCATATATCAATTTCCTTGGTGACTTTTAATCTGTACCTGTTTGCTATAAAAAACTGTGACTCTGAGCATAACATCTTAAAATTTCTGTACTTCTTTTCTTTTTTTTTTCCAATTTCTGTATTTCTAATAAATTACTAAAATTGAGGGTGGTCTTGAGGACCCCAAAACTTGGAATAGTGTCAAAAGTGAGGGTAATCTCGTGGACTAAATACTATGACTCTGCAACTACACATATTTGTACATACATATACATACATATGTACATACATATACTCCGATATGTATCAGAGTATATCTCTTAAATCTCTTAAATATAGCATACACTATTCAAGTGCCTCACTAATCTTAATGGTTCTATAGGAAATCTCTCTATAGATATTCTAAAATATATTTAACTATTCTCTTGTTGGCCAAAATAAAAACACACAACATAAAAGCTGCAAGTTTCAGTTTATTTGAGGCCTTACTGAGGTCTATAGCCCAGGAAACAGCCTCTCAGCTGTTGGAGAAAATGCTCCAAAGAGGTAGGGAGGAGAGACCAGTATATTTGTAATTTTGGCCAAGGAATACATGCAGTTAAGCATATATCTCATTTAAAGCTTACTGCTAGTCATGAGGATCAGATATCTCAGTTAATGATATTAACAATTTTCTAATTGTGGAAAGATACAAGACTCCAGGTTCATAAAAAAATTTCTCCTGAAATATTTCTGACTATCTAAGGGCTTATTTTGCCTCCTGCCTCATGCTGTTCTTCACCCTGAATTCCTTTCAGGATGTATTGTACGAGAGAGACTGCAGTGGCTAATGACTCGATCCTTGAAGAACCAGATGGGAAGTGGTGTTCTTTAGTTTACAGATGTCACCAGTATTTTATTATCAAGACAATGAGGTGCCACAATGGCAATCACAAGAAATTTGTTACTCTCACACCTCAGTTCTTCCCATGTTATAGCTTTCTTTTATATATATATATATATTTATATATATATATAAAATTGTGTATAATCCAAGTTTCATGGCTTCAACCATTTGGAGGAATTTGCTCTACATTCAGAGGAAAGTGAGAGATTCATTCTCATATACACTAGAATAATGAAGTCACATAATTAATTCAAAATGAAAAGGAGATAATGACTTTGAAACTCTTTCTTCTCTCTTGGCAATTATTGGCAATTTGTGATCCTGATGGTGTTTCAAGTGAGTTCATTAGGATGTTTCTCTCTGTCAATTTGTCTATGCCTCTGCCTCTATCTGTCTTTATCTGTGTGAAATGGTGTTTTAATTTTGTTTTGTATGTTACTTTTTTACATAGGTCATAAACTATAGTGAGAATGGAAAGTGGAGGATATGATTTTCTCTTATTTACCAACCAACTCTATCCTAGCTATATAGAGTGTTGGTTTTCATTTCTTTTAGGGAACATTTATGCTCATGCCCATCTCATTTGTGTTTATTAAATAAGTTTTTTCTTGTTCTCAGACAATTATTCTTCTAGATTATATTTAGAATAGACTATCACATTTTCTTAAATATATTTTGAATGTTTGAATGGGATCTTTTGAATATATAGTCTACTCACAGAAAAGAGTTTGACTATTTGAGTCATGATGTCTCAGAACATGATGGAGATATATATTTATTTAGGTATCTTATAAAGACCTTTGAAAGGTTCGTTAGGCTCTGTATATGATTTCTATTCACTTCTCGGTAGAATTTTTCAGAATTCCTTTAGAATTTCTATTTTTATTATTAGTGATCCATTTTGTTTATTATACACTTGTAGTTATTACTGTTATTTGGGAGCATATAGTTTTTTTAAAGCTAATCTTGTATGGGACTATCATATTTTACAGTTATTAGTATTTTTTTTGTGTGTGTGAATGTCTTTTCATACATGTTTTTGACAGCAAAAGTTGTCTTTCAAGAACAAAACATAGTTCATGGTTCATATATGATATAGAATTAAGATCTTATGGATGCAAATATGCATCCATGTTTAGTTTCTCAATTATGTCCAAATCTTTGCAACCCCATGGTCTATATCTTGCCACGGTCCTCTGTTCACAGGATATTCCAGGCAAGAATAGTGGTGCGGGTTATCATTTCCCATGACAGGGGATTTTCCCAATCCGGGGATTGAACCCATGTCTCATGAATTGGCAGAGGGATTCTTTAGCACTGAGCCACCTAGGAAGCCCCATTGGTACAAATACTGACCACAATTGCAGAAACCCACAGAGGTACATACCACACTTACGGCAGAAAGTGAAGAACTAAAGAGCCTCTTGATGAAAGTGAGAGGAGAGTGAAAAAGTTGGCTTAAAGCTCAACATTCAGAAAACTAAGATCATGGCATCTGATCCCATCACTTCATGGCAAATAGATGGGGAAACAGTGGAAACAGTGACTGACTTTATGCTTTTGGGCTCCAAAATCACTGCAGATGGTGATTGCAGCCATGAAATTAAAAGACGCTTACTCCTTGGAAGGAAAGTTATGACCAACCTAGATAGCATATTAAAAAGCAGAGACATTACCTTGTCAACAAAGGTCCATCTAGTCCAGGCTATGGATTTTCCAGTGGTCATGTATGGATGTGAGAGTTGGACTATAAAGAGGCTGAGCACGGAAGAACTGATGCTTTTGAAGGGTGGTGTTGGAGAAGACTCTTGAGAGTCCCTTGAACTGCAAGGAGATCCAACCAGTCCATCCTAAGGGAAATCGGTCCTGGGTGTTCATTGGAAGGACTGATGTTAAAGCTGAAACTCCAGTATTTTGGCCACCTGATGCGAAGAGCTGACTCATTTGAAAAGACCCTGATGTTGGGAAAGATTGAAGGCAGGAGGAGAAGGGGAAGACAGAGGATGAGATGGCATCACCTGCTCAATGGACATGGGTTTGGGTAAACTCTGGGAGTTGGTGATGGACAGGGAGGCCTGGTGTGCTGCAGTTCATGGGGTCACAAAGAATCGGACACGACTGAGCGACTGAACTAAACTGAACTGAACAGAGGTGTATGGTTTAGAGAGCCCATGTTCTTGATCCAGTTGGTCTGCTATAAACAAAACTGACTAAAATGACTAAATATAACAAATTGAAATTCCTTTAAGATTGCCGTCATCCAGCAAGTAAGTTGGTAGTATTTGTTAGAATATGCAAAACATAGACTGTGAAACTCCATTCGCATTGTGGACATTATTGATGTTTATGATCAAGGAGAATAAAAGAAGAATCAACCTATTGTGTTAGCTAAGAATGCTATTTAATATAAAACAATGCTATATTATGAAATTCCAATCAAAGGATATATATATCCATTCACTGTATATTGATACCAATGGGTGACATTCTCTGATTATAATCTTATAGAATATGCATACAGACTTCAATCATATACATGATGCAGAGTTCAAGAGTAACTAAATTTGATATCAATGTAAACACCCTTAAAATGGAAATGCAGTATTTTATGTAAACTAAGCCAAAATAACTCTGCAACATATTTAACTGAATGCTTTTCCAAGATTCTTGTGGTCTCATCAATCATTGATTCTACCTAGAATTTACATCTATAATGTCCGCAGTAAATTGCTTTCCTATATGTATGTGAAATATTCAATTTGTGAGTAAATGGTTGTTTTCATAGACAGTTGCAAATTTACTACTAGCCAATTTCACTGATAAAAATCTTGTTCTGAAAGAAACAAAGTCTGATACTATGACATAACTACAAAATTATACTAAAATGTAGTTGCCTGTAGCCACACACTGCACTTTCCCAGTGGCTCAGTGGTAAAGAATCCACCTGCTAATGCAGGAGATAGTGGTTCGATCCAGGGATCAGGAAGATCCTTTGGAGAAGGAAATGGCAACTCGCTCCAATATTCTTGCCTGGAAAATCCCATGGACAGAGGAGCCTGGTGGGCTACAGCCAATAGGCTTGCAAAAGAGTCTGAAATTATTTAGTGACTAAACAGCAAATCAACAAGCCAGATAGTATACTTCTATGTGGCAGCAGGCCATTATATATAAGAAAATATTATTTGAATATCTATGCTTTAGGCAGTTTGAGCTACAATAACAAAATCCACACATTGCATGTCTTATACAATAAATTAGAGAGAGACACATTTAATTCATAATAATATGACTTGACTTTAATTCATACATTTTGTTTAAACTTATGGTTTAAAATATCCCTATCATTGTATTTAGAAACTTGGAAAAACATGGCTGGTTTGTCCGTGTATCTCTAAAAATGTCATGCATACAATTTGAATAGGTTTTCAGTGTTGAAAGCTTTTTTGAAATCAGTTAAATTATTTCTTCTGAAAATCTGAGCATTGTGTTGCATAGCTTTTTGATGTTTACATATTTCATTTAGTTTACTTTAAATTGTGGCCAAAATGAAATTCCCCAAATGTTGTTCAACTGCTGCCAAACTAGCTTACTTTTCTTTAAGCAATTTATTGAGGAAAAAAAACAGCAAAGAAAAGAAGAGCAACTTCTTTCTACTTATTCTTTAAATGATCCTGACTTGCCCTATAAATTTGCATTGAGAATTCAATTAAAACCATGGCAGATGTCTGCCCTATGCGTCTGAATTTATCTCTGCCACCTCCTGCCTACCTTCCTGTCCCATTTTGAAAATTCATTTGCTCCTAACTTAAGTAAAATAGTTTCCCCCGCCCAACTTATCTTAAAGTCTTAATGACTTAATGACTTTAGTCTTATGACTAATCCATGTAAGTTTGATCTTCAGTCTTCCTAGTCGATTACTTTATTAAATAGTACAGATTTTTCCCCCACAACCAACAGAATCAGATAATTTCAATCCATTTGATAATTTCAAAACTCTTGAGTGAAAGAAGATATTATGGATAATCACCAGAGGGCAATAGCATAAATTGGAGCTGTCTTTCATAAACCAGCTGGTATGGTAACACTTCAAAAGCCTAACTTCACTTGATGATATAAAAAATGAAAGGTTATTCTAGATTTTCCACTATAAAGATATGTATTTGTAATAAAAAATCAGAAGACTCATTTCTGTGATGAGAGTAAATATTCTTGTCCTAATATGTTGACTCTAATGTGAAACATTATTTGATCATCACTAATGTTTACTTTTATATTTTATGTACTTTTATATTTATGTATGTTTTATCTTCTAAAAATGTTAGCTTAATTTTGCCTATAATTTTACCATATCAAGATAATTGTTGTTTAGAAACACATTTAAAACTTAATAAAACTTACACTTAATCCTTAAAGGCTGATTAGAGGACATTCATTTTATTCACACAAACTGTAATTTGATAGTTTAGGTGTTTAATATAAGCTTTGGCATATCAAAATATTTTTACTTCTCAGTTTTGTTATTATAAGATGTTCCTCTTCCTCATTTTTGTTTTTTGTTTTTTTTTTCTACTGATTTATATAAGCACTCTTCTGTGGTCAAGCAGTAGAGAAACACAGTATTTTAGTATAAGTATAATAGCACTCCTATGATTCTGCAGGAGGAAATATAATCACCAAAACTACATGATAGATAAGATATGAAGTTTATTATTTAGATGACTGTAACTAATTACTACCCCTTGTCATTGGCATATATTTTTCACCCAGTTTAGAGTGAACTCTTCTGTAACAATTAAAAATGGTACATAATCCCTTTAATATAGGTAAAGGATTCAAACAACTTAAATGAAGTGAAGTATCCATAACCTTACATGGGCAGAAGGGCCAACTTCTCTGCTGTTAGACCCTAGGAGAGCATCCGGTTCTCATCGAAAACACCTGACAAAAATGAGACTTCTGTCAAGAGTAGTATTCTGCCCAATCTTCACGTCTTCATGTTTGAAGTGTAAGGTATAGCAACAACAAAATTATAAATTTAACACATTTTAAGAGATGCCTGATAGAATTAGACTGGAATCACATCACTGCAGACATAACTATATGGCTTTATTCTGAATAGTAAAACATTAGGTAAACTTGGGTTTTAGAAAGAAGTTCTAAGAATTATATAATTTGATATACACCTTTTATTATTTAAGTAGCTTATTTAAATGATTTCTGTTTAACTTATAAGAGAACTGAAAAGTATACCTTTTCCCCTATTTTTTAGATTATATATATGTGTGTATGTATATATATATATGTCTATATTTCAATTCCTGTGTAAACTCATCAATTTCAAATAATCCCAAAACAAACAAACAAGCAAAAAACAAAGTAAAATAAAACACATGAAAAGACAAAACTTCAATTAAACTCTTATTATACCGGTCAAAAATAAAAGGCACAATTTAGAAGAATTCAAAAAAGGAAAAAATAAAATAAACTCCGAGTATAACCATTAATTACCTTCTTTGTACTCCATGGACAAAGGAGCCTGGCAAGCTACAGTCCATGGGGTTGCAAAGAGTCTAACACAATTGAGCGCCAAGCACAGCACAGCACAGCATAGTCTAGACACTTATTTTATTTATTTTATTTTTAAATTAATTTATTTATTTTAATTGGAGGCTAATTACTTTACAATATCGTAGTGGTATTTGCCATACATTGACATGAATCAACCATGGTGTACATATGTTCCCCATCCTGAACACCCCTCCCACCTCGGTCCCCATCCCATCCTTCAGGGTCATCCCAGTGCACCAGCCCTGAGCACCCTGTCTCATGCATTGAACCTGCACTGGCGATCTATTTCACATATGATAACGTACATGTTTCAATGCTATTCTCAGAGAAGGCAATGGCAACCCACTCCAGTACTCTTGCCTGGAAAATCCTGTGGATGGAGAAGCCTGGTAGGCTGCAGTCCATGGGGTCACTAAGAGTCGGACACAACTGAGCGACTTCACTTTCACTTGTCACTTTCATGCATTGGAGAAGGAAATAGCAACCCACTCCAGTGTTCTTGCCTGGAGAATCCCAGGGACTGGGGAGCCTGGTGGGCTGCTGTCTATGGGGTCACACAGAGTCGGCCACGACTGAAGTGACTTAGCAGCAGCAGCAGTGGCATGATGTACAAAAAATTATAGCAGTCATGGCCTCTTCTTGATGAGAATCTAATTGCTAAATTAATATGTATATTTATAAAGAAAACTTAGTAAATGAATAATAAATACATATGAATGTGAGAGTAAATTAGAAGGCAAATTATCACTTCAAATGTAAATGTAGAAATAAAGCTTCTGTTCAAGCTTAAAACTTGACTAGATTCTTAAGAGAAAATAATAGGAAAGTGTAAAGGAAAGGGTAGAGCTACATACCCAAGAAAAAGCATGGAAACGATCTTGAAAGTAAGAATTATTATGTGGATGGAAAACAATCCATATTGAGGGGCAGGTGCAGGCGGAGATGAAATAAATGACATAGATTACCATTCACCTTTAATCTTAGTCTAAAGAGTTTTCATTTCGTAGTTAATGTCATTGGAACTTTTTAAAATTATGAGTAAATGTAGTTTTAAAGAACTGAATCCCAAATATGACATAATACAACAGTGTGATTTTTAATCCTAAAATATACCTGTAAGCTTGAGGTTAACATATATAGTATTTTTATAATATTAATTTTAATGATCCCCCCACCCCACCCCATGGTTCAGTTGATAAAGAATCCGCCTGCAATGTGGGAAATCTAGGTTCCATCCCTAGGTTGGGAAGATCCCCTGGAGAAGGGAACAGCTACCCACTCCAGTATTCCTGCCTTGATAATTCCATGGACAGAGGAGCCTGCAGGACTACTGTCCATGAGGTCGTAAAGAATCAGACAGGACTGAGAGACTTTCACTCATACTGATAGATTTTTGAATTATGCTAACACTATAAAAGCCACCACTTTGCCCTATTGATTTATCATTGACAGTATATTCTTAAAACTCGTTGAAAAAATAATAAAAAATGACACCAAAGTTATAAAAAGAGTGCTTTTAGCTCAATGAAGGATGTGGTAAATCCTTGGCTAGTAAATTAAACCATGAATGGTGAGGAGACTTTTTTTTTTTTTAATTAGAGTATAGTTGCTTTACAATGTTGTGTCACTTTCTGCTTTAGAACAAAGTGGATTGGCTATGTGTATACATATATCCTTTCCCTCTTGAGGCTCCCTCTGTCCCCCTATCTCACCTCTCTAGGTCATCACAGAGCATGAGCTGAGTTCCTTGTGCTATATAGCAACTTCCCACTAGGATTTTTTACAAATGGTAGTGTATTTAGTTCACTGTACAGAGTGAAGTCAGAAAGAGAAAAAAACAAATATCATATTTAATGTTTAAATATAGAATCTAGAAAGATGGCACTGATGAAGCTAGTTTCAGGACAGGAATAGAGTTGCAAACATAAAGAACACACTTGTGGACACAGTGGGGAAAGGAGAGAATGGCAAACAATGAAACAGGAGCATTGAAGTTTTTTTCTCTTAAGATTCAGTGTATCAGTGCAGGAGATGAAGGAATGACTAAACATAGTTTGAAAAAGGAAAGGTAAATTAAAAAAAAACATGCGGTAAATTAAAATAAACAAGTGTATCTGATTTTGTAAAATGTAATGGTATGTTCTAGAAAACTATTCTTTCTTTGCTTTAATTCTTAAAATGGAGTTTAAAGTTTATCACTAAATTTCAGTTATGAGAGGAGATAGAGGGTTTTCAGACAAATGTTACTTCATAAGCAGAATGTTCGATGATACTTAAAATGCATGTAGGTAGGTAATGATCTTTTACATATGTCCATTTCACTTAGTCTTAGCATCTAAGGATTACACTTATAAAACTTTATAGGCTTAAGTAAAGGAGTATTTTGTCTCATGTTATCACTGTGAATAACAACTTCACTTAAAATATATAAAGTATATCATTTGTTATTGACTTTAGTATAAATATATTTGATAGCATAAATACATAAAAAGATGAAAAATATGAGTATAAATTCAAATTAAGATGAAATTATATTTGTAAATGATTCAACCAGGATCAAAAATTAAACTCTGTGGTGTTTTGATCTCCGTAACACAGTAGCTAATTATTATTGGACTAAAAACAACAATTAGAATATTTTTCATTTTATGCATACCCACCTATCTGTGATAATTGCCATTGACGGAATTAAATGGTTCACTAAGTCCTGAATTAAGCATCTCAATACCACAGAGAACTATTCTTGCTGATTGAAATGTGATGCATTACTGCTTGGTAAAACAAAGACATTATTTTTCTATGACAAATGGTGAATATGCTTAAATGTTATGCTTATTTTACTTTAGGATCATGGAAGAGTTAACAGTAGGTCAATAAAATATATAATTACAAGTGTGTGTGTGTGTTTGATATGAAATATTTTATATATAATGTAATTATATATAATGCATATATCTATATCTAGTTGTAGCTATATATAAATATTTGTATAGAATATTTACATACATGTATACATATATTTACTCATATGTGTGTGTGTGTGTGTGTGTGCTTAGTTGCTCAGTGGTGTCTGACTCTTTGCAACTCCATGGACTGTAGCCAGCCAGGCTCTTCTGTTCATGGAATTCTCTAGGCAAGAATACTGGAGAAGGTAGTCATTCCCTTCTCCAGGGAATTTTTCGGACCCAGAGATATAACCTAGGTCTCTTGTGTTGGTGTCGGATTCTTTATTATCTGAGCCACCAGGAAAGCCCCCATTTATTTGTATAGATATGTATTTATGGACATGGATAAGGATGAAATCAAATAAGCAAGAGCACATAGGAAATAAAACAGATGATCGCATTTCCATTGTAGTGGCAACAACACTGTCCAGAGACCTCAACAAGCTGACTCATTCTCTGGGTCCTCCACCTAAGGGGACCTCCACTGTGGAGTGTCTTTTATAAAGTGTTCTAGCTAACACTGACACCTGGACTTATTTGATTAGTAGAGATAACCCATGCATAACAAGGTGTTGATTTGGTCTCTAGAAGCACCTTTTCTGGCTCAGTGGTAAGGCATCTGCCTGCCAATACAGGAAATTTGGGAGATGTGGGGTTCGATCTCTGGGTCAGGAAGATCCCCTAGAGTAGGAAATGGCAACCCACTCCAGTATTCTTGCCTGGAAACTTTCATGGACAGAGGAGCCTGGAGGGCTAGCAGTAAGACATGACTGAGCATGTAAGCAGTATCTTTTCCAAAATTGCCTATCACCCTTCTCAAGTGGCTGGGAGCAGAACAATGATGAATTTATGTAGGATAATCTGAATAGAAATGGACCCACATGATGCTACAGCTCTGTTTCTCTATTCAGAGTGCTCTACCACCCTCCACTTCCATGTCTGTGGTAAACTAGATGACTCAAGGAGTACAGGCTTAATGTCTATATGGTCTTCTAGGAGTGTGGCTGGGTGAACTAATCACACCCACTGACCAGCCTGGTATTTCTTTCCCAGGTTTAGAGGGCATGTAGTGCTAGTGATTAAAAAAAAAAAAAAAAAAAACAATGAAAAACAAACAAAAAACTCGCCTGCCGAAACAGAAGTAAGAAACTCGGGTTTGATCCCTGGGTCAGGAAGATCCCCTGGAGGAGGGCATGGCAACCCACTCCAGTATGCTTGCCTGGAGAACCCCATGAACAGAGGAATCTTGTGGGCGACAGCCCATGGGGTTACAAAGAGTTGGACACAACTGAGCGACCAACACACAAACAGAATGGTGCAAGGATGCTGATTTTGATTGACTCTCTGGTTGGAAGCTGGGCAGGTATTAAGTGCAACTGTGTGTTCACAGACTATATTTAGTCACCAATTCTGGTCAACTATATTCTCTCTGAGGTGAAAGCTAGGTTTCTTCAGTAGTCAACCATATATAGCACAGTAGTAATTCCACAGCAGCTATATTTATCAGAGACAATAATGTGACAGCAAGATAAATTATTTAGGACTTTTTCAGAATTACATGGTAACATTGATTTAGGACCAGAGAGGGGGAAAAGAGGCTGATTTCTGGAAAGAAACACATTCTATAAGGACCATAAAAATTAAATACTAGTGTCAACTTTGTTTGTGGTTCTAGGTTAATATGGTCAGAGATATAAAGAGTTGCAAATATATGTTAGGGCAAAGGGCAAAAAGAGGTCTAAGAAACAAAGGAAGGGTGGCTGTAATGGGGTGCCCTTGTTTAATATATAACCATGAACAAGATGGTGAAGCTAAGAAAGACAAAGCTGTAACACTTAAAAAACTTAGTTTAGCATCCTGTTTCTGATTAATTTCTTATTAAAATCTTCTAATCCCTCAAGGATTTAGTGAGCATTTATATCCCCTTATATATGTTTTTAGAAGTGATACTTGAAAAGGCAACCAGAAAAATGTACCATTCCATTTGTATCAAAATCAAATTTTATTAGGAAAACCCAGATAAAAGCATTTTCTTCCCATCTTTGTGTACTTCTAAAACTTGATCAGTGGATCTTGGTGAAATAAAGGAGAGGAATACTCTTCCAAATTCTTTAATACTCTTTAGTTAGGTCATTTTTTTAAACCAATATACAAAATATTTATTTGAAAGCTATGTATGAATCCTAAAGGAAATCAACCTTGAATATTCATTGAAAGGACTGATGATGAAGCTGAAGCTGCAATACTTCGGCTACCTGATGTGAAGAGCTGACACATTGGAAAAGACCCTGATGCTGGGAAAGACTGAAGGCAAAAGCATAAGGAGGTGATTGAGGATGAAATGGTTAGATAGCATCAGCAACACAATGGACGTTAATTTTTAGAAAACTCCAGGAGATAGTGAAGGACAGTGAATCCTAGCATGCTGCAGTCCAGGGGGTTGCAAAAAATTGGACATGACTTAGTAACTGAACAACAATGTATGAATCATTAAAATCTTGGAATGATAAGACAGGTAATATACAAACAGAACACTTTCTGCAGACTCTTCCCAAGTCTTCCAAAGAGCAGTCATCTGATTTCACTCTGTAGGGTGTCTTCTGTGGGGATAATTCTCCCACCAATCCAAATGTGACTTACAAATATTTTCTGCCCACCCCTCCACTCAGGCCCTTATTTTCAGGCTGGCAGCTGGAGAACAGGAAGCACAGGGAACACATAAATGAATTCTTGATATTTGCAATTACCGTGCTGGGTGATTGAACTTAATCTCATAAAGCGTAATCCACTGGTATTTGAGGGAACAGGTATAGAATTGCACTTGTGAATAGAGATGGATAACAGTGACTTCAATGACCTAATTCATTTTCCAATGAGGAGCTTAAGCAAATACCCAACATTTCTATTCTGGTTTACAACCCTATGGGTGGTTGATATAATAGGGTCATTGCCTTGTTTAGATTTCTTTTCTGGAATGAATTTACTTGCTCAAAATTCAACAGGCTGCAATCTGTCTCCTCTGATTCTACTCAGTCAGAGAGAAGAGAATGAAGAAAGTGTTTTTTAAACAGATGGCAAAATAAAAGATGCTGATCTTGGAGACTGAATATAGATTCTGTGACCTCACAGAAGGGCTCAGTAGCAAACTTGATATAATTTAAAACAGGACAATTTTTTTTTCAGGAAAGTATAATTTCCCACAAATGTGTAAATCTATGTGCGCACACACACACACACACATTTATAAGGAAATGTATTCTATAATTCTCATTTTATTAAATATCCCATTGGCAAAGAAGGCCACTACATCTTCTCTCTCATTCTCTCTCTCTCTCTCTCTCTCACTCACACACACACACACACACACATTCAACACAAGGGTATTTTAGTTCTTACTGTAGTAGGAGATAGATGGATCCCAGGCTGAGCAGTCAGAGTTTGTCCACTGTGGACAGATAATCCCAAGATGAAGATAGAGGAGGCTGAGCCTTGCCCAGATAAAAGACAGAGACCACATATTTTTCATTCCCAAGGTCAAGGAGATCTTGCCAACTATAAATGCACAGAAAGCCTCCTTGAAGTTTGAAAGGGGAGTGATGTCAACCTACCCATAGGTCTCTTCACCGAAATCCATCTTGGGTAAGAGATGCACACACATACACGGGAACATCCTGAGATATACCATATAAGGACTCAGATTCAGGCAAAGCAAGCTGATTGGCCAAAGGAAACCTGGAAGAAATGTCCCATGTAAGTAATTTAAACTATCACAGTGTTGCAACTCTCTATCTAAGCCCATTACTGTGTCTATCCATGTATACCCTTTTCCTCCTAATAAGCACACTACTTGTTTCACTACTTTCCATCTCTCTGTGGAAATTTATTTCTATACAGCTGGTGGGCCAGGGCCTTGTCACTGGCTACTGGTGTCTAGGATTCAGTGCTTTCACTGCCAAGGTCTGATTTCAATCTCTGGTTGGGAACCAACATCCTGCATCAAGCCTTGAGTCCACCTGAGATCACTACAGCTACTCTTTAATCCTGAAACATGGGAAGATGTATGTGGAAAACAGACAAAAATTAAGATATGAGAGATAAATTAATACAAAAGAAGATCAAATATAATCTCTCTTAATTCAGTCTATCCTATATTGCACATTAATGCAGCATTTCACATTGATGTTTAGGAATGAAAACAGGGTGAACCTCACACTGTCCTTGCTATTACATAAGAGAATATGTGAAAAGGCTTAACAACATAGTCAGGAGACCTGAGGACAATTTTCAATAAAAATGCAGATTTCTTAAACTTTACATTGTAACCTACAATGATTTTGGTTATCTGACCAACATGTTCAGGGTAAATTTTCATACATTTTATAGATGCATTGATTTTAGAGGGTAGATAATGTAGGAAAGAAACTCCAAATATGGAAATTGCCTAGCGTTATGACTTCCTGGGGTCTCAGAAGGTAAAGAATCTGCCCACACGGAGGGAGACCTGAGTTCTATCCCTGGGTCAGAAAGATTCCCTGGGGAAGGAAATGGTGATCCACTCACGTACACACCTAACAACTGGAAAAATCATACCCTTGACTAGACAGACCTTTGTTGGCAAAGTGATGTCTCTGCTTTAAGCCTGCCAAGTATCCTATTGAATTTTATTCAATTCTGTTGTTTCTTTAGCGCCTTCCTTAAATCAAACACTTATCTCCGTAGTCCCTTAGTAGCCTTCTTTAGCTGCTAATTTATTAGTTTATCTTAAACATACTTATTTGAAAGCACTCAGAAAAATAAAAACAAACATCTTACAACACAGACCACAGAGATGGTCTCAGTAAATCCTGCAAATGAGCTATTGTTATAGTAGATCACAGTCACAGATAGGTCCCCTAGGATAGAATTCTGTTAGTATGGCATAGGCTTAATGTCTTCTGTATCTTCAACAACTTGTTTTTATTTATTTATTTTTTTAACATATTTTCATATAGAGGGTTGTTTCCTTCCCCAAACCTTGAGAACCAGCTGCCATTGCAACACTGGACTGAATAGGAAAAGGCAACAAGATTAAACAAACTGAAAGTATACCTAAAATTTTTATGCTAAACAACAAAGTTCTTTGTGCTTAGTCACTCAGTTAAGTTGTGTCTGACTCTTTGTGACCCCATGGACTGTAACCCACTAGGCTTTTCTGTCTATGGGGATTCTCCAGACAAGAGTACTGGAGTGGGTTGCCGTGCCCTCCTCCTGGGGATCTTCCCAATCCAGGGATCCAACCGAATTGTACCACCTTGCAGGTGGATTCTTTATCATCTGAGCCACCAGGGAAGCCCTTTATTCAAACAAAGATAGTTAAATTTTCTTTAGGAACAAAATTAATCAAAATTATGGATAAATTCATAACTACCCTATTAGATTATTTTATTTCTTAAAATATCAGCATCCCTATCATTAGGACATATATCTTTTTCTCTGATAATATCCCTTACCTCAAAATTAGGCTGACATTAACATAGCTATTCAAGAATTCTTATGATTACTGTTCAAGTAGAATTGAATGCAACAATGTACTTTTAACATATGTTTTATTTTGTTATTTAATGTGCATTTCTTGGAAGTAGCCTGAATATGGGCCTTGATAATTTACAGTCTGTCAAATTCAGTCTTTATACATTGAAATAGGTTTTATTTTGTATTGTGGTAAGAACACTGAACATGAGATCCACCGTATTTAAAAACACCATGCTTCAGGACACCGTTGTTCCTGGGGTTATTTACTCTAAGTAATTTTTAGCAAGGAACATACTGATAAAGATATTCTTTTTGTAAAGATTTTGTCATTTCAATTTAAAGAATATATTTACTTGTAATTCAAGTTAAAAAGGACATTAGAAAAAAGTCATCTACCGTCTTTGTTTCCCTATGGCTACTCTCCAGTAAAGAGAGAAACCAAATCCATATACTTCATACAGCAACGATTGCAATATTTAGTCAAATTACTACAATCTTCCTTGAAATGATAGTATAACATTTCATATGTAGTAGATAAGTCACTCAGTCGTGTCTGACTCTTTGCGACCTCATGGACTCCTTGTCCATCACCAACTCCTGGAGTTTACTCAAACTCATGTCCATTGAGTTGGTGATGCCATCCAACCATCTCATCCTCTGTAGTCCCCTTCTCCTCATGCCTTCAATCTTTCCAAGCATCAGGGTCTTTTCCAATGATTCAGTTATTTGCATGAGGAGGCCAAAGTATTGGAGTTTCAGCTTCAGTTTCAGTCCTTCCAATGACTATTCAGGACTGATTTCTTCTAGGATTGACTGGTTTGATCTCCTTGAAGTCTAAGGGACTCTTGAGAATCTTCTCCAACACCATAGTTCAAAAGCATCAATTCTTCCACTCTCAGCTTTCTTTATGGTCTAACTCTCATATCCATACATGACTACTGGAAAACCATCACTTTGAATAGATGGACCTTTTTGGCAAAGAAATATCTCTGCTTTTTAATATGCTGTCTAGGCTGGTCATAGCATTTCTTCCAAGGAGCAAGAATCTTTTAATTTCATGGCTGCAGTTGCCATCTGTAGTGATTTTGGAGCCCAAGAAAATAAAGTCTCTCACTGTTTCCATTGTTTGCCTATTTGCCACGAAGTGATGAGACCAGATGCCATGATCTTAGTTTTTGGAATGTTGAGTTTTAAGCCATTTTTTTTTTTCAGTCTCTCACTTTCATCAAGAGGTTCTTTAGTTTCTCTTTGCTTTCTGCCATAAGGGTGGCATAATCTGCATATCTAAGGTTATTGATATTTCTCCCTACATCTTGATTCCAGCTTGTGCTTCATGCAGCCCTGCATTTCGCATGATGTATTCTGCATATGAGTTAAATAAGCAGGGTGACAATATACAACCTTGATGTACTCCTTTCCCAATCTGGAACCCGTCCATTGTTCCATGCCCACTTCTAACTCTTGCTTCCTGATATGCATACAGATTCTTCAGGAGTCAGGTAAGATTGTCTGGTATTCCCATTCTCTTTAAGAATTTTCCACAATTTATTGCAATTTATGCAGTCAATGGCTTTGGTGTAGTCAATAAAGCAGAAATCGATTTTTTTTTCTTTTCTAGGAATTCTCTTCCTTTTTTAATGATCCTACAGATGCTGGCAATTTTAAATCTTGTTCCTCTGCCTTTTCTAAATCCAGCTTGAACATCTGGAATTTTTTGGTTCATGTACTGTTGAAGACTGGCTTGGAGAAGTTTGAGCATTAGTTTGCTAGTGTGTGAGTTGAGTGCAATTGTGCAATAGTTTGAACATTCTTTGGCATTTCCTTTCTTTGGGATTGGAATGAAAACTGGCCAGTGCTGAGTTTTCCAAATTTGCTGATATATTGAGTGCAGCTCTTTAACAGCATCATCTTTTAGACTTTGAAATAGTTCAAAGATGATGGATTTCCATCATTGCCACTAGCTTTGTTTGTAGTGATGCTTCCTAAGGTCCACTTGACTTCACATTCCAGGATGTCTGGTTCTAGGTGTGGGCAAGAATCCTTTAGAAGAAATGGAGTAACCCTCATAGTCAACAAAAGAGTCCAAAATGCAGTACTTGGGTGCAATCTCAAAAATGACAGAATGATAATACCATCATGGTTATGTGGGTCACGAAGATCTTTTTTGCATAGTTCTTCTCTGTGTTCTTGCCACCTCTTCTTATTATCTTCTGCTTCTGTTAGGTCCATACCATTTCTGTCCACTGTTGAGTCCATCACTGCATGAAATATTCCCTTGGTATCTCTAACTTTCTTGAAGAGCTCTCTAGTCTTTCCCATTCCATTCTTTTCCTCTATTTCTTTGCATTGATCTCTGAGAAAGGCTTTCTTATTGCTCCTTGCTATTCTTTGGAACTCTGCATTCAAATGGGTACATTTTTCCTCTTCTCCTTTGCCTTTAGCTTCTCTTCTTTTCTCAGCTATTTGTAAGACCTCCTCAGACAACCATTTTTCCTTTTTGCAGTTCTTTTTCTTGGGGATGGTCTTGATCCCTGCCTCCTATACAATGTCATGAACCTCTGTCCATAGTTCTTCACACACACTATCAGATCTAATCCCTTGAATCTATTTGTTACTTCCACTTTATAATCATAAGGGATTGAGTTAAGTCACACCTGAATGGCCTAGTAGTTTCCCTACTTTCTTCAATTCAAGTCTGACTTTGGCAATAAGGATTTCATAGTCTGAGCCACAGTCAGCTTCTGCCTTTGTTTTTGTTGGCTGTACAGAGCTTCTCCATATTTGGCTGCAAAAAATATAATCAATCTGATTTCAGTATTGACCATCTGGTGGTGTCCATGTGCAGAGTCTTCTCTTGTGTTGTTGGAAGAGGGTGCTTACTATGACCAGTGTGTTCTCTTGGCAAAACTCTGTTAGCCTTTGCCCTGCTTCATTTTGTACTCCAAGGCCAAATTTTCTGGTTACTCCAGATATCTCTTAACTTCCTATTTTTGCATTCCAGTTCCCTATGATGAAAAGGACATATCTTTTTGGATCTTAGTTCTAGAATGTCTTGTAGGTCTTCATAGAACCATTCAACTTCTGCTTCTTCAGCATTACTGGTTGGGGCATAGACTTGGATTACTGTGATATTGGATGGCTTGCCTTGAAAACCAATAGAAATCATTCTGTCAATTTTGAGATTGCACCCAAGTACTGCATTTTGGACTCTTTTGTTGACTATGAGGGTTATTCCATTTCCTCTAAGGAATTCTTGCACACAGTAGTAGATATAATAGTCATCTGAATTAAATTTGCACATTCCAGTCCATTTTAGTTCACTGAAATGTCAGTGTTCACTCTTGCCATCTCCTGCTTGACCTCTAATTTACCTTGATTCATGGACCTAACATTCCAGGTTCCTATGCAATATTGCTCTTTACAGCATCAAATTTTACTTCCATCACCGGTCACATCCACAACTGGATGTTGCTTTTGCTTTGACTCCATCTCTTCATTCTTTCTGGAGTTATTTCTCCACTCTTCTCCAGTAGCATATTGGGCACCTACCAATCTGGGGAGTTTATCTTTCAGTGTCATATCTTTTTGCTTTTTCATAGTGTCCATGGGGTTCTCAAGGCAAGAATACTGAATTGGTTTGCCATTCCCTTCTCCAGTGGACCACATTTTGTCAGAACTCTCCACCATGACCCATCCATCTTGGGTGGCCCTACACGGCATGTCGCATAATTTCATTGACTTAGACAAGGCTGTGGCCCATGTGATCAGTTTGATTAGTTTTTTGTGATTGTGGTTTTCATTCAGGGTGGGAATTCCTGTCGGGGTGGCTGTAGGTCCTGGTGTTTGGAGTTCTATTCCCCACATGTGGCGTGTACATTGGGCACAGGAGCTACTGAGCGGTTTGGAGGTGGTCATCCACATGGAGGCCATTGGATGGGCTGGTGGAGCTGTCCCTGCACTGTTCCTTCCCCGGTGCTGGGTGAAAAAAAAAAAAAAGAAGTTTTTTTTTTTTTTTTTCCATTTATACCTCTCTTTTCCTTTTATCTTTTCATAGACTTTACCTCTATTAATGTTATAAACTCAAATTACAATTGCTATGATATTTGTTTTAAACAGACATTTGTTAAATATATTGCAAAAATAAAAACATCTTTGTCCACATACTTCTTATTGGCATTTAGCATTCTGTGATGCTTTGTTTAGATCCAACTGTCCATCATTTATTATTTGCATAGACTAAAGAAACTTCCTTCAGTAATTTTTCCAGTGAGGGTTTAGTGCTGATAAATTGCTTTGTTGGACCCTTCAGTGGTTAGATCTTACATAATTATAATAAGCACAATATATATTTACAGTGTTCACACTAAGTCCATATAAAATAGTGTGTAATTTTCATCATGAGTTCCATTTTCATCTGTGAATTATTTAGAACTATATTTTACATTTGTTTCCAATACTGTTTAGATAATCTTTCTCTTAGTAATAGCACATTTTATTTTATTTTCATGTAGTCAAGTATCATTAGTTCCTTGATTTTGAGAAGTCCCTTGTGATATACCATGCAGTACATTTTAATGTCAACACTGGATCATCGAAAAAGCAAGAGAGTTCCAGAAAAACATCTATTTCTGCTTTATTGACTATGCCAAAGCCTTTGTGCGGATCATGATAAACTGTGGAAAATTCTGAAAGAGATGGAAATATCAGACCACCTGACCTGCCTCTTGAGAAATGTATATGCAGGTCAGGAAGCAACAGTTAGAACTGGACATGGAACAACAGACTGTTTCCAAATAGGAAAAGGAGTATGTCAAGGCTGTATATGGTCACCCTGCATATTTAACTTATATGCAGAGTACATCATGAGAAATGCTGGGCTGGAAGAAGAACAAGTTGGAATCAAGATTGCAGGGAGAAATATCAATAACCTCAGATATGCAGATGACATCACCCATATGGCAGAAAGCGAAGAGGAACTAAAAAGCCTCTTGATGAAAGTGAAAGAGGAAAGTGAAAAAGTTGGCTTAAAGCTCAGTATTCAGAAAACTAAGATCATGGCATCTGGTCCCATCACTTCATAGGAAATAGATGTGGAAGCAGTGGAAACAGTGTCAGACTTTGTGTTTTGGTGCTCCAAAATCTATGCAGATGGTGATTGCAGCCATGAAATTAAAAGACACTTACTCCTTGGATGGAAATTTATGACCAACCTAGGCAGCATATTAAAAAGCAGAGACATTATTTTGCCAACAAAAGTCCATCTGGTCAAGGCTATGGTTTTTCCAGTAGTCATGTATGGATGTGAGAGTTGGACTGTGAAGAAAGCTGAGCACTGAAAAGTTGATGCTTTTGAACTGTGGTGTTGGAGAAGACTCTTGAGAGTCCCTTGGACTGCAAGGACATCCAACCAGTCCATCCTAAAAGAGATCAGTCCTGGGTGTTCATTGGAAAGACTGATGCTGAAGCTGAAACTCCAGTACTTTGACCACCTCATGTGAAGAGTTGACTCATTGGAAAAGATCGTGATGCTGGGAGGGATTGGGGGCAGGAGGAGCAGGGGACGACAGAGGATGAGATGGCTGAATGGCATCACCGACTCGATGGACATGAATTTGAGGAGTCTGACATGACTGAGTGACTGAACTGAACTGAACTTAATATATGTTTATAAAGTACATATTTTCTTTTATTTCTGGTTTAAGTGGCCTATATTCGTGGTGTTTTTTGTTTGTTTGTTTGTTTCTTCCAGTTTTACTGAGATATGTGTAACAAACAGCACTGTATTGTACAGTGTAATGATTTCACTTACATGCATCATGAAATAATTCCTGCTATAAATTTAGCAAACATTCATTATCTCATAAAGACATAAAAAAGAAGAAAAAGTATATATATTTTAACCTTCTGATTAGAACTCTTAGGATTTGTTCTCTTAACAGCTTTCATATATAACCTTACATCTATGCATGCTAAGTTGCTTTAGTCATGTCTTATTCTTTGCCACCCAATGGACTGTAGCCTCCCAGGCTCCTCCATCCAAGGGATTCTCCAGGCAAGAATACTAAACATATATAACTTTAGGCAGTATTAATTATATTAATCATATTGTACATCACATCACTAATTCTTATTTATCTTACAACTGGAGGTTCTTACCTTTTGATGAACTTAATCCAATTCCCCCTTTCCTCATATCCACCTCCAGTAACCACTAATCTGTTTACCAGGAGTTTTAAACATATTCTGAAATTCTATGACATTTCCCCTGCCAAGATATAGATTCCAGTAGCCATCTTTTTGACTATAGGTTAATATCACAACATATTTCTACTGAGTAGAAAGACTGTATGTGACTATACAATTCTGAGTTTGGGTGATGAAAGGAAATATTCCTTCCCTTTGTCTTGTTCTCTTGAGATTCTTATTCATATAAGAATCTGGTCTCTATACTGTGAGGAACCCCAGGTGAAGCATATGCAGATGTTCCATTTGTCACCTCCGGTCATTATCAACCACCAAACATATGAGTAAGGAAGATTAGGTAATTCCAGCCCCAGCTACATTAGAGAACTCAATAAACCTCTAGAATAATGAGAAATGATAATGACTGCAAAATTAAAAAAAAAAAAAACATAATGTGTGCATGCTCAGTCGTATCTGACGCTTTGTGAAATTATGGACTGTAGCACACCAGGCTTCTCTCATCATAGCATTTTCCAGGCAAGAATACTGGAGGAGTTGCCATTTTCTCCTCCAGGGAATCTTCCCAACCCAGGGATCAAACTCACATCACCTGAGTCTCCTGCACTGTAGGTGAAAAACCAAACAAACTGATTTTATTTTATACTTCTAAATCAAAGTACATTATTTAACTGTCTACATATAAAGTGTTTGCACTATATCATATTTGCTAATTGTTGTTAAATTTTTATATATATTTCCTTCTTTTTTTTTTCCCCCTTCTCCCTTTACTCCTTCCTTCTTTCCTTCATTTCCTCACTCTCTCTTTTTTAATCCTTTCTGAATGAAGTTGTATAAGAATCTCGAGGTTTTTGTGCAATCTTTATTTTTAAAATGCTGCTTCATATTTTATTAGCATATATTTGGGGCTATAAGTTTCATTATTATATTTTTGTTCCAGTAATTTGTTCACTGTAACATTGTGAAATGAATTTGGTTATTTCAAATAAGGCCTTTTGGCCTTTAGTATATTTAGTTTGGTTTTAATGCTGCTACATACACTTTCTTTATTTTAATTTAATTTATGTATTTATGGCTGTGCTAAGCCTTTGTTGCTTCACGTGTGCTTTCTCTATCTGAAGGGAGCAAGGGCTACTCTCTAGTTATACTGCTCAGGCTTTTCATTGTGGTGGCTTCTCTTGTGAAGCGTGTGCTCAAGGCTTGTCAGCCTCAGCAATTGTGGTCTTTGGGTTCTAGAGAGAGCCTCAGTAGTTGTAGCATGTGGGCTTAGTTACTCTGCAGTATGTGGCATGTGGGATCTTCCTGGACCACCAGGTACCAAACCCATGTCTCCTGCATTGACATGCAGATTCTTAGCCACTGGACAACCAGGGAAGTTCATTGCTTTTGATCAGCATTTTCTTGATGTACTCTAACTTTTTAACATTTAACCTTTCTATATTTTTCTCTGTTAGGTGTTTCATGTGAACATCAGGTAACTGAAGTTTTTACTCTTAGAACATTTGTAAAAAAAAATTGGCTGAATAGTTGAAATGATTAACATTCATTGTGATTGCTAAAAGTATGCTCTGTGAAGCAAGGGATTTTTGTCTTTTTTTTTTTATCATAGATTTATTTCCCAGTCTAGAAAAATTTCTGATACATGTTAGATTCTAACATATGCATTAAATAAATGAATTGCAATGATTTAAATTTTGCCTTGTTGTATTTTCTGACTCATATATACAACCATATATTATTATTTATATAACCATGTTTTATTCTTTTTTTCCTAAGTATTAGTGAATTGACTGTTTTCCATATTTTATTATTTTTTAAAATTACATATTAAATATATTTTAGCATTGACTCATATATTTTAATATGTACATTTTAATTTGTACCTCTATTATTTTACCAAAAAATCTAAGAATATGAGAACTCAACTCCTTTTAGTACTTTCCATCTTTAATGTTTTTTGAGAGGCAATAGATTCTAGTAGTTAAGTAAAGTCTCTTAAGACAGATTGCCAGATAGCAAATCTCAAATCAATTACTTATTAGACAAATATAAAATGGACATGCTATAGTTCCATCATGTGTAAAATATGGTAAAATGGTAAGTATCTATTACAGTTGGTCATTATAAAGATTAAATGCACTAGTGCATGTAAAGCAATATGAAACACTTTAAGTGCTGTGTATATTAGCTATTATTATTTTATGGTATAATATTTTATTTCCTCTTTCTTCCATAATTTTAATCAGTAGTTATCTAGATTTATGAAACTTTTGCCTGTGTTTTTGTTGTTGTTACACTCTGCATGTAATAATTTTCAACTTTACTGAGGTATAATTGGCAAAATATTTGTAAGATATTTAGTGTACAATGTCCCAGCCTTTTTGATTATTATTAACTATCAATAACCTCAGATATGCAGATGACATCACCCTTATGGCGGAAAGTGAATAAGAACTAAAGAGCCTCATGATGAAAATGAAAGAGGAGAGTGAAAAAGTTGGCTTAAAGCTCAATATTCAGAAAACTAAGATCATGGCAGCAGGTCCCATCACTTCATGGCAAATAGAGAGGGAAACAGTGGAAACAATGGCTGATTTTATTTTTCTGGGCTCCAAAATCACTGTGGATGGTGATTGCAGCCATGAAATTAAAAGACACTTACTCCTTGGAAGGAAATTTATGACCAACCTAGGCAGTATATTAAAAAGCAGAGACATTACTTTGCCAACAAAGTTCCGTCTGGTCAAGGCTATGGTTTTTCCAGTGGTCATGTATGGATGTGAGAGTTGGACTATAAAGAAAGCTGAACACCGAAGAATTGATGCTTTTGAACTGTGGTGTTGGAGAAGACTCTTGAGAGTCCCTTGGACTGCAAGGAGATCCAACCTCCAACCAGTCCATCCTAAAAGGAGATCAGTCCTGGGTGTTCATTGGAAGGACTGATGCTGAAGCTGAAACTCCAATACTTTGGCCACCTCATGCGAAGAGCTGATTCATTGGAAAAGACCGTGATGCTGGGAGGGATTGGAAGCAGGAGGAGCAGGGTATGACAGAGGATGACATGGCTGAATGGCATCACCGACTTGATGGACATGGGTTTGGGTGGACTCCGAGAGTTGGTGATGGACAGGGAGGCCTGGCATGCTGCAGTTCATGGGGTTGCAAAGAGTCGGACACGACTGAGCAACTGAACTGAACTGAACTTCGTATGACTCATTTGTTCCTTTCAGAATTTAATATTTAGTTATAACTTTGTTATTCCTTCTGTTGATGATATTTATTTGTGGGTTAAATTTCATTAATAGTTATATTGCTTATTGAAAATAATTATTCATATTGCTTTCATCCTTTTATGAACATTTAGCTGGATATACAGTTCTAAATGTAGAGTTATTTCCTTTGCCTTTTGAAGATATTTTAGGTAATTATGGCTTTTACTACTGTTAATAACAGATCAAGGGTCAATTTGATTTTCATTCCTTTAGGACTTTTGTCTTTATTCAGTGCTAAATATTTCTCATCCATTATCACTGGGTGCTGGATGGTGGTTTCCCCTTGTGCATATTTTCTTTCCCTGGATCTCCTACGTTATATTTATATACTCATTATGTCTTCTATTTCCCATACATATATTTCTCCAGCTTAATTTTAGTAGTATTTTCAGTTCTATCTCAAAATTTATACATTATCTCAACAACATCTAGCCTGCTAATTATCATATTCCTTGATTTTTTTTCTTTAAGTCTTTTTCAGTAATTAAATGTTTCTTTCTAAAAGTAACTTTTTACTCTTATTTTTTTTCCCATAGCCTCCAATATATCATTATTCCTTTAATAACTTTAAGTATTCAATTTTATAATGTATTTCATTTTCTCTTATTTCAACGCTGATATTTTGACATGTTAATTGTATGTCTACTTTATTGTATAAGATCATGTTAGACCTTTTTTGTGTATGTGTACATCATTACTTTTACCTTAGGGTCTCTTTACTTCCCTTTTATTATGTTAGTGTCTCATGTGCTCTGTGTTCAGGAAATCTGTGCAGCCTAGTTATGTGTTTCTTCTGTCCTGAATGTCTATATGTGAACCTGTGAGATTGTTTAAGCTTAGCTATCCAGGTAAAAAGTAAAATGCAATGTCATTTCAGAGTTCTAGTTTTTCACGGGTTTGCTTATCCCTAAGAGAACCGCAAAACAGAAAGTTCTTTGTCACTTCTGAGGAACATATGAGCCTGTGGTTTGGCTGAAATATGATTCTTTCATAGGCACCTTAGATTATTTGCCCATTTCTGATTGTACTGGTATGTATATGGGAAGAAGAAAGAGTGATGAGATCTGAGGACAGTGGGTAGAGAAGAGACAGATACCTTGTGTAGGGTAAATGCCCTCCCCACACCTCCATCTTAGAGACAGTCTACCTATGAATATCCTAAACCTATACTTGTGTCTCATTTCTAAATGGATGCCTAAACAATTGAGAGTGAGGTGAATTTGGAAATGGATATTATTCAACACTTTGGCATTTCAATAAATTTACTGTGAGTCTAGAATCCCTGAATCTAGAGTGGATGCTCAGTTAATGTAAAAAAAATGTAGTTTTATTTAAAAGATGTGACCATGTGAATATAAGAGAATCACTGATAAAAATGAGACACTTTAAATGTGTTATATTTTTCCTCATTACTTATTATCTCCTCTTCAAAACATTCAAACACATACATACATATGCATGCAAACAAAAATAGGACAGATGAAACATCCCTAAAAATTTATTTTTCACAGGTTTGTTTCCTAATCTTCATCTTTGAATTTGAGTGGGAGATAATGAGATTATAGAAAATGAGATGATGTAATGACTGTTTCGCTTTCTTATTTTTACTTTATTCATCTTCTTTTATTTATTTATTTAGTTTATGAAATTCACTACCAAGTCCAAGTTCATTCTGCTCTCCTCACCACAGGCCAATAAATCCAAGATATTAGGTGTTGAAGCAAAGAATATGACTATTTGGAAAGCTGGCTGACTAAGAAGATGGCAGACTAATGTTCCAAAATAATCATCTAATTGTGTCTGAATGTCAGGTTCTTTTATAGAACACAGAGTGGGGGGCGAGGAAATACAGGCAAAGAGCCATTAATCTCATAAATATCTTCTAGAAGAACAAGCCTCAGAAGGAGATGTGTTAATTTCTTCCTTCTTGTAGCCACCTACAGGTAGACAGGGTCCTAAATAGAGGCACTTTGGTTTAATATTCAGGTAGAGGGACTGGGTCCCTTGAGGGAGGCAACTATGTAAAACAGAATCCTTTTAGTTAACAAAAGCAATGGGAAGCAAAGGTTAAAATTAAAGAAACAGATCTAACTTGGACTCATAATTGGCTCTTCCCAGTAACAAATTCAGAAACTAAGCATGTTTTATTGTGCCATGCATTCTGCAATGCTGTCAAATAGAGTTTAGTCTTTCTTAACTGTCAGCAAGAGCTTGGAGACATATTCAAGGAGGAAATGAAAATTAACAAAATCTCTCCTCCATAGAGGAGGGCATTCACTAATTTCCTGTGTGAATTGGAGAAATACAACTGAACAAATACATATATTTATGCAGCATTCTCAAAATTAATATGAGTTCAGAAAAGTTGACAGATTAAACACCTTTCCATTAAATAATGAGAAATCAATTGAGGCAGATATCCCCTACAGATTTTTCAAAGGACAAAGAAAGTGACTCATACATTTTTGACAGTGTGAAAAAGAATCAAAGTTTAGAGGAACAAGGTGGTAATTTCCATTGAATCTTATTCTCGATCGTCCTCTCTATTTCTCTCCCCCTCTCTTTTTGTTAACTCAATATTTCTTTCGGATTTTAATAGGGAAGAAAATCTGACTCCATATTGAATATGTTTCTTTAATTTAACCTTGTGTTCTATTGCTTTTGCTGCAAGTTAATCACTAAAGGGATATTGCCAAAAGCTTGGTAGTGGTTGGTCGTGTCCTGACTCTTGCAACCCCACGGACCTTAGCCCACGGGGCTCCTCTGTCCATGGGATTCTTCAGGCAAGAATACTGGAGTGGGTTCCCATTTCCTTCTCCAGGAGATCTTTCCCACCCAGGAATAGAAACCCAATCTCCTGCAATGCAGGCAGCTTCTTTACTGACTGAGCTATGAGGGAATCCCAAACGCTTAAAGTGTATATAATGGTCCATCTCCCAGACCCTCACACCTTAAGGTAAAACTAAAATATCTACGTTCATCCCTCAGGAAACATCCTGACCCAGCCCACCTGTGAATGACTGCAGGAAAGAAATTAATACATCCCCTCCTGAAGTCTGACCTAAAATGGGAGATATTTGCCACAGTTTATGATCTTTTTGTTTGTTTGTTTATTTTTAATTTTACCTCCCCATCTCCCTGCTCTTCTTTCTATAAAAAAAACTAGGATCCAGACTTAGTAAGACAATTCTCTAGGATGTTAGTCAGCCATCTTCTCGGAGTCACAGCTTTCCAAATAAAGTCATTATTCCTTGCCCAAACACCTCTTCTCCTGACTTATTAGCCTGCCGTGTGCTGAGTAGAACAAACTTATACTTGATAACAGGATGTTTCATTAAAGATAATACTGTCCTCAGTTTCATAATTTCATATGTTGGGTTTATGAAAAGAAAGGAAAGCACTGCCTTAAAAATGACTCTCTAGAGAAACATATTTATCTGGGTAATGAGAAGATTGAAAACCTTTCCATTCATTGTGAGAGGTTGGTGGCGAAAAGTCTGAAAGGCATTAAAGATAAATATGATCACCCATATTGATCATGTGAGTCCTGATTTGACAACATAATCAAATGTAATTCATTTAAGGAAAAATACAATGCTATTATCTCAATATATACTACAGAGGCACTTTCCTCACTTTGATCATTGATAATAATGGTTTATTTAAAAATGTCAAGCAGACTGGATTGGTTTGCTTCTCAAACTGTTAGGGGAAATACACTGACTGAAACCACCCACCCACACTGGCCAGACACCATAATAACCATTTGTGTGAGTTATTTTACCACAAGAGGTAAAAACTACTACTACTAGGGTAGGAGCATAGAACTAACAAGCCACCACCAACTGGAAGAGTTCAGGAAAGGCCAAAAAGAGACACCACGTGGTGATGTCCCACCACTTCCCAGAATCCTCCTTGCTAGCATCCATCCTGGCTCAGCAATGAGTGCACCACCCAGAAGGACACTTAGTCAGATTAATTGGCCAAAAATAACCTGGAAACTAATCCGATCACTAATTCCCTGAGACTGTGAGATTGAGTCACATGGCAGAGCTGTTATCCTGGGTTTCCTTACCCTCCTGCTTCCCACCCTATAAAGTCTCTTGCTTTGTTAGTACCTGTGTCTCCTCATACAATTCATTCCTGAATGTTAGACAAGAGCCTTCTTTCAGGCCCTGAAAAGTGTTATCCTTGCAACAAAGCTGTTTAATCAGCCATCTCATAATAACATGTCCACTGATTTTAGTTGAGAAAATCACATTAATTAAATATTGAATATATCCAATGTTATGATACACTGAGAAGATACACAGATAAATAAGTTAACATGAAGAACTGAAAAATATGTACAGACAATAGAATAAAGACCAAGATTTACATGGAAAACTATATTATCCTAAAATTGTCAGTGACTACTCAGTGAAGGCTGGCACCAACATAGGTATTTAAAGGTGAAAGCTGAAGAATATGAGATGGGAAGTTTCTGCTGTTATAGAGGATAGATGGAGTAAAGGATGGTTCTAATAAATGAACAACTGTAAGAGGCAGTAAAGATAAAAAGATCTTGGGCTTATAATTTTCCTTGTGGTAAACATCTTCTTTTAATATTCTTAACATTTCAAAGATTGCTAAATTGTCAAATACATAATTAATGAATAAGTGGACTCTTGTTCAGTTGCTAAGTCATATCTGACTCTTTGAGACTTCATGGACTGTAGCACACAAGGCTTCCCTGCCCTCCACTATCTCCTGAAGTTTTCTGAAACTCATGTCCATTGAGTTTGGTGATGCCATCCAACCATCTCATCCTCTGACGCTCCCATTTCCTCCTGCTTTCAATCTTTCCCAGCATCAGGGTCTTTTCCACTGACTTGGCTCTTTTCATCAGGTGGTCAAAATATTGGAGCTTCAGCATCAGAATAAATGGATAGTGAATTATTAATATTTTCAAGTGGGAACAACATATAATGAAAAGTATATTTATGAAAAATATAAAGTGGACCAAAGTAAACTATATTGAGAATAATCAGTTTGGAAGCACTAAAATGGGAATGCTGTGAGCTTCACAATTAAATAAAAATGAAGTGACAAGTTTAAGAGGCATTATGAAATAAGCTAACCAGATTTGACTATTGATTGGATGCATTGGATGAAGAGAGAGGAGGAAATTTAATTAACTGTAAAGCTTAAAGCCAAGATTAATGTGACGATGGTTTTATTATTCAAACACATTCAGATTAAAAAGAGCTAACCTATTTAGATGAAAATGAAGAGTGGAGATTTATACATGCTGAAATGATAACAGAACATGAAAGCTAGCTTACCATTTTTTTTTTTTTCATTCTGGAAATCTAAACAAGATAAAGGAATTTTCCCCCACTTATATGTTTAGTTTTTGAATGTCCAGAACTCAGAAGAAGCAGAGTTCATCTAAAAATTTACCAAAAAAAATAGATGGTTTAATTCCCAAATTAATTTCAAATGTGTCTGTCATTCCAAAAAATTAAAGATGGATAGATTACAACAAAAAGAAAATCATCAAAATTAGCTTCAATCTCACTGAGGGACCAAGATTCCTAATAATGAAGTCACAAGAACAACAGTGATATTTTCTTCAGACACTCCTGAAATACAAAATATAATGTACATTGCTGTCTTAGACATTTGATTACTTGACTATAATACTATAAGCTGGATCTTCCACATTTTAAAAATTATCATGTAAGAAGACATGATTACTTTTCAATTCTTAAAGTCAAACTGAGATATTTGGGTGCATCTTTCTTTGCAAACGTCTATAATTCTTCAAAGAATCACCTAGCAATTTGAACATGTTAGTTGGTCATTTACCAAATCTGAGTCAATCTACACATGTTGAAAAGTTATCAAAAAGGATTTTTAATGTTGAAGTAGTTAGCAAGTATGTTATCAAATTTAATTTATATTAATGATATATGGGATTATCATATACGGGATTATTATACTTCCACTTAAAATTTTCCTGAAGTTCTAATGGAACGTAGGAAATTGGAAGACTATTCAGTTGAGTATAAAGTATAACTTGAGTAACAACTACAATTGTCTAGCCAACTGTTGTTATGAGACACGTATTTTGCCAAGTGTTTCACATGTATTGTCTTATTTCATTCTTCCAAAACAGATTTTTACAGATCAAAAAAAAAAAAAAAAACTGTTTCAGAAGGCAATGCAAATTTCACAATATCAGACATCTAGCAATCCTTAGAGCAGGGAATCAAATTAAATCTGGATTAACACACAAAAAAATTATGCTATCTGAACTACAAGGTAATACTGGCTAGACTGCCACTATTACATTCTAGTAGAGAGAGAGCTAGATGGAAGAAGAGAAAAAAGGGGGAGGTAGAATGAGTGATAATAAATGATATGAATTAAATAGTGCTTGTGAAGTTGGCAAGTACCAAATCTTTGGGTGTATAGTTTCAATAAAATCAAAGGCACAGAAGCACTTTGTGAGAAGACAGACTCTTTAGTTCAATTCAGTTGCTCAGTCACATCTGACTCTTTGTGACCCCGTTAACTGCAGCACGCCAGGCCTCCCTGTCCATCGCCAACTCCCGGAATTCACCCAAACTCATGTCCATTGAGTCAGTGATGCCATCCAACCATCTCATCCTCTGTTGTCCCCTTCTCCTCCTGCCTTCAATCTTTCTCAGCATCAGGGCCTTTTCCAATGGGTCAGCTCTTTGCATCAGGTGACCAAAGTATTGGAGTTTCAGCTTCAATACCAATCCTTCCAATGAACACCCAGGACTGATCTCCTTTAGGATGGACTGGTTGGATCTCCTTGCAGCCTAAGGGACTCTCAAGAGTCTTCTCCAACACCACAGTTCAAAAGCATCAATTCTTCAGTGCTCAGCTTTCTTTATAGTCCAACTCTCACATCCATACATGACCACTGGAAAAACCATAGCCTTGACTAGACGGACTTTTGTTGACAAAGTAATGTCTCTGCTTTTTGATATGCTATCTAGGTTGGTCAAAACTTTCCTTCCAAGGAGTGAGCATCTTTTAATTTCATGACTGTAATCACCATCTGCAGTGATTATGGAGCCCCAAATAATAAAGTTAGCCACTGTTTCCACCGTTTCCCCATCTATTTGCCATGAAGTGATGGGCCGGATGCCATGATCTTAGTATTCTGAATGTTGAGCTTTAAGCCAACTTTTCCACTCTCCTCTCTCACTTTCATCCAGAGGCTATTTAGTTCTTCCTCACTTTCTGCCATAAGGGTGGTGTCATCTGCATATCTGAGGTTATTGATAGTTCTCCCAGAAATCTTTATTCCAGCTTGTGCTTCTTCCAGCCCAGCATTTCACATGATGTACTCTGCATATAAGTTAAATAATCAGGGTGACAATATACAGCCTTGAGGTACTCCTTTTCCTATTTGAAACCAGTCTGTTGTTCCACGTCCAGCTCTAGCTGTTGCTTCCTGACCTGCATACAGATTTCTCAAGAGGTAGGTCAGGTGGTCTGGTATTCCTTTCTCTTTCACAGTTTTCCACAGGTTATTGTGATCCACACAGTCAAAGGCTTTGGAATAGTCAATAAAGCATAAATAGTTGTTTTTTCTGGAACTCTCCTGCTTTTTCAATGATCCAGCTGATGGATACAGACTCTTAACATGTCCTAATCATAATGAAAGAGACAAATGTAAAAAATGAGAGGAAAAAAGCATGCATTCCTGGATATCTAGATTTTTTTTTATTTACCTCTGAATAATATAAAAATAATGAATATATGGTCTTCTCAGGTGCCTCATTGGTAAAGAATCCATCTGCCAATGCAGGAGATGCAAGTTCAATCCCTGGGTCAGGAAGATTCCCCTGGAGAAGGAAATGGCAACCCACTCCAGTACTCTTGCCTGGGAAATTCCATGGGCAGAGGAGCCTGATGGCATACGGTCCATGGTGTCGCCGAAAGTTGGACATGACTGAGTGACTAAGAAACAGCAAACTGAGAAAAATTTACCTTTGAGTGAACACAAACCCCTACTACTCTTTTATTTCCCCTTCTAATGTTTTTGATGTCATAACTTACATATTACATTTTGTATCCACTAAGAACTTAATGTGGTTGTAGTTGTTTTTAAATGTCTGTTTTTTGTTTTTTGTGTTTTTTTGTTTGTTTGTTTTTATACTCATACTAGAGTTATAACATTGGAGCCACCATGATTACAACATTGGGGTATTCCTAATTTGAACATATATTCATTTTTACCAAAATTTTTGATAAGGAATATTAAACTTTTATGTGATTTTTTTTGTTACTAATTAACATAATTACATTTCATCTTGAAGAAGTCACAATAACATTTTTTGTAAAAGTAATCTATTGGTGATGAACTGCTTCAATTTTTGCTTGCTGGGAAATTTCTTGACCTCTCCTTCAATTCTGAAGGACAAGTTTGCTTTGTGGATTACTCTTATTTGGCAGTTTCTTCTCTTTGTGTGCTATGAATATATCACATTGCTTCCTTCTGGATTGCAAGTGTTAGTTGCTCAGTCGTGTTTGACTGTTTGTGACCCCATGGACTGTAGCCCACCAGGCTTCTCTGTCCATGGGATTTTCCAGGCAAGAATACTGGAGTGTGTTAGGATCTCCTTCTCCAAGAGGTCTTCCTGATTCAGGGATAGGACCCTAATCTTCAGCATTGCATGCAGTTTCTTTACCATCTGAGCCACCAGGGAAAGTTTCTGCTAATAAATATGCTAATAAAAATGCTAATAAATATGGGGGTTTCCTTGTAAATAACAAGTTGTTCTCCTCCTGTTTTTAAGATTTTCTACTTGTCTTTAGCATTTAACAATTATAATGTGTCTTTTTTTTTTTTTTTTTTTTAATGTGTCTTGGAGTGGGTTTCTGTATATTTATCTTATTTAGAACTTTGTTGTATTCTGTATCTCGATGTATGTTGCATTCCTGAAGTTAGGGAAGTTTTCAGCCATCATTTTTTTGAGCAAAATCTTTGACCTTTATGTCTTGCCCTTCTCGGACATCTACAATACCCACATTGATCTTCTTAATAATGTCTCTTAAGTTACCTTCATTCTTTTTCACTATATTTTTTTATTTTGCTCCTCATTGACTAGACACCACTGGCCTGTCTTTGAGTTTCTGATCCTTTCTTCTGTGTGATCTGATCTATTGGTGAATCCTTATATTTAACACTTCAGTTCCATTATTATAGTCTTCAATTCTGTGATTTCTGTTGCTTTTTAATATTTTCTCTTTGTTGGAGTTCTCACTTCCTTCATGCATTGCTCTCCTGACCTTGGTAAGCATCTATAGGAACGTTTTTTCAACTCTGTATTAGATAAATCACTTATCATCAATATAATGGTATTATCAACTTAATGTAATTAATGTGTAAGAAACACTCTAGCTAAAAGTCAGTGCTTTTCAAGTGCATATGAAGCATTTCACCAAGATAGATGACATTTAGTTATAAAGTTACCTTAAAAAACCTTAAAGTATGTTCTGTAAACATAAGGTGATTAAATTAGATGTCAATAACTGAAAAATCTCTGGAAAATACCCAAATATTGGAGAGTTTGTAAATAAGACAATTAAAGTTATATATTAAATGAGAATTTGATACATATATTAAAAGCTATTTAGTAACAAATAAAAATTCAAACATAATTAAAATATGTGGACTACTACTGCATATATAATCACAAGAAAATTTATAGTACTAGTTAGCTATATGAGGAATAAGAATCTCAAATTTGTGCTCTTTCATAGTCTTGCAACAGGAGATTCCAGAAGAAATTGTTTGTCAAATCAATAAACAAAGGGAAAAAATAAAAATCAGATCAGAAATCAATAAAGTAAAAAACATGATAAAAATATTAATGAAATCAAAATCTAGTTCTTTCTGAAGGACAACGAAGTTGATAAACATAAAGCTGATTGATCAAGAGAAATAGAGAGGTATATGTGAGCCAGTGTCAGGAGTATATGTAGTAATATTTTGTAGCTATTACCTTATAGATAATTTTATATTTTGCAAATACTGTATGTTTTTATATTTTATACTATATATATTTAAATTCTATTTATGTTACCTATTTTATAGATTTTAAGTGAAAAAAGGTATCAAAATTATAAAATGAATTTGACAATTTAAAATGGATATATCTCTTGAGAGACAAATTGCTAAAACTGGCCTTCAAAGAAATATTTATATAAATCTGAGCTGTATAGCATATATAAATGGAATTAATAGCTAAAATTTTCCCCATAAAGAAAATTTCCATTCCAGATTGTTGCATTGGAGCAATTTTCTGGGTCTTTTCCTGCAGGCCAATCTCTTGCTTGTCCTCCACTGATTAGTTTGTCTCAGTACCCTCCCCTTAGGTGTGCCTGCACCCGTTAGCCAAGATGGATCTCTAAGTGAGGGCCTTTTGGAAGAGCAAGACTCATCATGATCTGGAACTATCCTCTGACTTTTGACCCCTCAGGGGCCTGTCTGTACAGTCTCCCTCATCCTAAAAGGGGGGTGTGGGATGGGGGGTGGAAAATTCCTTAATTCTTTACTCAGACAGAGTTTTGTCTCTCTTTGTTTTTGTCATGATTATTTCCTTGAGAGGTTTGCAAGAGACAAAGACTGGCTATTTATTCTGCTTCTGTTGTTACTTCCGTTTTAGAGGGCAAGCAGAAGGCTGACTGTAAATTCCTCAACTGGAGCCCACCTAGCTCTCATCTTAGGAAATGCAAAAAGGAGGCTGGCTGGTTGTAAATGTCCAACCTGGAGCCCTTCTATCTCCTACCTCAGTAAGTTTAATAATCTGTTTATACTTCTAAATTTTCTTCATCCAGGAAATCCTAAAGAAATAAGATATCTTTCATATTTAGGAAATGCAGGGGCACTGTATATATATGTTAGAGAATAATATTGAGTGATTTGAAATGTGGAGATCATTTTTCAAAAATTTATAAACAAACATTCAAACAACAGGTTTTAATCTAAGCCTATCAGTGTCATATTTATGTGGCTGTCAAAGGCATATCAATGTTGGTATCCTCATTGCCCATATACATAATTTTGATGCTATAAAGATGTTTTCATACAAATATATATGAATTCAGGTGTGAAATTATCTCAAAGTATATGTATATACCTATGTATATACTATTTGCAGTATATATCAAAATAGTGAAAATTGGTTAAAAAATTTAGGGTAGACCTGGTTATGGGTAATTATAAAATAAGTCAGGCTTTTCCACTTGTATATACTTTTATTTATAGCATGTAGCTCTTCTATAAACTAGGTTCCAAGATGTACCCACCAATAAGATATACTGCCTCCACCTACACACTCTAACAAACCAACCCCTCCTTTTGTTCAGTTTAATTAGTGCCTTTTTGGAAAGGTATTTGTTTTTGTTTGGGTTTCCCAGATGTCTCAGCAGGTAAAGAATCTATCTGCAATGCAGAAGACACAGTAGACATGGGTTCTATCTGTGGGTCCGTCGGGAAGATCCCTGGGAGAAGGAAATTGCAGAACAGTCCAATATTCTCTCCTGGACAGATGCATGGGCTGTAGTCCTCCAGGCTCTTCTGTCCATACTTTACCTTACAAAAAAAGTTTTTAATCTTTGCTTCCATCGCCTAAACAGTTCTCTAGTTTGGTTTTGTTTCTTTCTTTATTTCCTTGTATTTTTTATAGTCACTGCATTTGATTTATTCTACCCAAATGTAAAGGGACAACAAATAAGACCTAATCATGATAATGCTTCCTATGAAAATCTCATGCTTTCATCACTTGTTCCTCATACTTCTTTTACTTTTTGCCTTGAAGGACTTTTTTTTTTTTTTTTTAATAAACTGAAATGTAGTTGATTTGCCATGTTATATTAGTTTCAGGTGTATATCAATGGTATTCAGTAGTTTTACAGATTATATTATATTAAATGTTATTTTAAAATAATGGCTATAATTCCTTGTGCTATACAATATATCCCTGTAGCTTATCTATTTTTTATATAGTAGTTGCTATCTTTTAATCTCTAACCAAAATTTCCCTGCTTCCCCCCCTTAATAATCACTATTTGTTTTCTAAATCTGTGATTGTGTTGTTTTGCACATACACTCATCTGTATTATTTTTTATAATTCATATATAAGTGATATCATACAGTACTTATTGGCTTATTTTAGTAAGCATAATATTATCTAGGTCTATCCACACTACTATAAATGGCAGAGTTACATTCTTTTTTAAATGGAGTAGTAATGTTCCTTGGCATGGTCTTCCTTGTCCATGGGATATCCCAGGCAAGAATATTGCGGTGGGTTGCCATTTCCATTCCTAGGGGATTTTTCCAACCCATGGACAGAGGAGCCTGGCAGGCAACAGTTCATGGGGTTGCAAAGAATGGTACACGACTTAGTGACTAAACAACAGCAACAACCTATCAGCTAGATTATGAAATGCCTCCTCTCTCTCGGTGTCTCTCCATTTCTATTGTGTCTGTTTTTGTGCCAGCAACTCTACGGCTTTGGTTACTGTAATTTGTAGTATAGTTTGAAGTACAGAAGGGTAATACCTCAGCTATGTTTTTTACCCAAGATTGTTTTGGCAATTCAGGGTCTTTTTTGATTCCATATGAATTTTAGGATTATTTGTTCTAGGTCTGTGAAAAATATCTTTTGTTTATTGACAAGGATTGCATAAAATCTACAGATTTCTTTGGGTAGTATGGACATTTTAACGGTTAGTTCTTCCAAACCAAGAGCATGGGATAACTGCTTATTTATTTGTATCATCTTCATTATTTTTTTTTAAATCAGTGTTATCGCTGGGTTCATACATGTTGATCCTAAATTATATGTAGTTGTTTTAAACTGGTAATCCTTTAAGTTCAAATGCATTCTAAATGATTTGCATTTTTTACTCCGTTATAACCCAGTTTATTTTTTTTTATGTCATATTTTACATCTTCATGCTTATCTATTAACTGTATATTACAGTTATAATCCTTTTTGTACTTTTTAACCTTTTATTCTACATGCTGGCTTATTTAATTTATCTTTAATCCTTTGTTTTTGGTCTCCTCTGCTTATAACTACATGACTGGGACATACGGTCCATGACTTGACTTGCTGACTTCCCAGGATCAGTGTCCGCCTCTGCAAATGCCTTTTTCTTCTGAGTTCCCTCACAGAGGCATAGGTTCTGACCCAAACACTGTTCTTCCCTCCATATCTAATTACGCATGTATTTTTCTTAAAGCCAAGATTGTATGGTTATGCTTCTACTGGATTCCGGTTAGTTTTCAGTGAGAATTGTTTCACATATAGATGTATTTTTGCTCTGTTCATGTGGGAAGTGAACTCCATATCCTTTTACCCTGCTGACCTGATCTCTTCTCTCTCTGAATACTTATCATAATTTGTGTCAATTATTAAACAGGTATATGGATTGTACTATCCCATTATTGTTCAATTAGGGTTTTGTTTTCTTTACTGACATTTATCAATAACCTCAGATATGCAGATGACACCACCCTTATGACAGAAAGCAAAGAGGAACTAAAGAGCCTCTTGATGAAAGTAAAAGAGGAGAGTGAAAAAGCTGGCTTAAAACTCAACATTCAAAAACTAAGATCATGGTGTCCGGTGGGGAATGGCAAATAGATAGGGAAACAATGGAAACAGTGAAAGACTTTATTTTCTTGGGCTCCAAAATCACTGCAGATGGTGATTGCACCCATGAAATTAAAAGACACTTTCTCCTTAGAAAAAAAGCTATGACAAACTAAGACAGCATATTAAAAAGCAGAAACATTACTTTGCCAATAAAAAGGTCTGTAAAGTCAAACCTATGGTTTTTCCAGTATTCATGTATGGATGTGAGAGTTGGACCATAAAGAAGGCTGAGAGCTTAATGATTGATGCTTTTGACTGTGGTGTTGGAGAAGGCTCTTGAGAGTCCCTTGGACTGCAAGGAGATCAAACCAGTCAATCTTAAAGGAAACCATTTGAGGAACTGAAAGTGAAAGTGGCTCAGTCTGACTCTTTGCGACCCCATGGACTATACAGTCCAGGGAATTCTCCAGGCCAAAATACTGGAGTGGGTAGCCTTCCCTTCTCCAGGGGACCTTGCCAACCCCGGGATAGAACCCAGGTCACCTGCATTTCAGGGCGATTCTTTACCAGCTGAGCCAAAAGGGAAGCTCAAAGGAAAACAACCCTGAATATCATTGGAAGGACTGATGCTGAAGCTGAAGCTCCAGTACTTTGGCCTCTTATGCAAAGAAGTGACTCATTAGAAAAGATTCTGATGCTGGGAAAGACTGAAGGCAGGAGGAGAAAGGGAAGACAGAGGATGAGATGGTTGGATGGTATCACTGACTCTATGGACATGAGTTTGAGCAAGTTTCAGGAGTTGATAAGGGACAGGAAAGCCTGGCCAGCTGCAGTCCATGGGGTTGCAGAGTCAGACACAAGTGAGTGACTAAGCAACAGCAACAACTGACATTTATATGGTCTTTGATTTTATTAGTTTTATCACTCCATGTATATTACATATATTTTGAATAAAGAGCACTTCTGAAATATCTTTTTTACCAGTTCGTATATTCTTAAGTATATAGTTGATTCAAAGTAACTTTATTCCCATTTTGCATCTAAATATTATTCTAATAAAAAATTAATTCTTTATAAGGCCTTAGGAAAATGAGTGTTACATGACATTATCCTTAATGCAGAATAAGGCATGTTTTAAAGAAGTTTAAGGGTGTGCTGAACAATTTGAGAAGTTGTTTCTAATGAGAAATATAAGGCAATCATTTTATCTAGGGTTAAACCAGTAGAAATCTTCCAAGGTCCATACTTTTAAAAGCATGTATTTGCATAAACTTTTTATTACCGAGTAGTTTTAGGTTTACACAAAATTTGCAAAAATAGCACAGAGAATCCCTGTATACCTCACACTTGTATCCCTCTATTATTAACATCTTGCATTTCTATGGTGCACTTGTCATAATTGATAAACCTTATTGATACACTATTATTAATGTTTCTAATTTATATTTCCCTTGGATTTCACATCATATTTTTTCTTTTCCAGTGTCAGATTGCAAAATAGTGCATTACATTTACTTGTTCATGTTCCTTAGGCTCATTTGGACTGTTATAGATCCTTAAGTTTACTTTGTGGTGACATTGACAGTTTTAAAAAATATTGGTAAAGTATTTTGTAAGTTGATCCTATGGTGTAATTTGACTAATATTTTTCTAAGGGTATATGGGTTTTTGAAAGGAAGACCACAGAGATGAAGTGCAACTTTTATTAGATCACTTCAAGGGTACATGTTATCAATAAAACTTAACAGTCAATGTTGATTTTGGTCACCTGCCTGAAGTAGTATTTTTAAGTTTTTATCATCAAATTAATTTTCTTTACTCATTTTCCATACAGTATACTTTGGAGAGAAGTCACAATGTGCAGATGATATGTATAGAGTGACTTGAAAGCAGAACTGATCAGTAGCCACGTCGTGTCTCACTCTTCACAACCCCATAGACTGCAGTACACTAGGCTTCCCTGTCCCTCACCGTCTCCTGGAGTTTGTCCAAGTTCATGTCCACTGAATCTCTGATGCCATCCAACCATCTCATCTTCTGTTGCCCTCTTCTCCTTTTGCCTTCAATTTTTCCCAAAATCAGGGTCTTTTACTATGGGTCAGCTCTTCACATCAGGTGGCCAAAGTATTGAAGCGTCAGCTTCAGCATCAGTCCTTCCAATGAGTATTCAGGGTTCATTTCCTTTAAGATTGACTGGTTTGTTCTCTTTGCTGACCAAGGGACTCTCAAGCATCTTCTCTAGCACCACAATTCAAAAGCAGAGTATCTACATAAATTATTTAGACTTCTCCTGCACAAAATACTTTGGTCACTCTATTTTCTCCTGAATCCTTGGGCATGCCTTATTATTATTATTATTTTCTTAAGAATAATTCCTTAATTTTCAGCCCTTCAGACTCATCTTGTATATATTTTCTCCCCCATCCCTAGAATTAGCCATCTCTTTAAGGAGAAGTGTTCAATTTTACAATGACTGAGTGGATGCACCACCAATTTATACCACTCTGATAAAAATTAATTATGCTCTCCAAAGCCTAGAAACTCTAAATTACACAATCTTCTATTAACTTATATACTTTAGGAGGAAAAAAAAGTGTGAACTTACATGCATTTAGTTTATTTCCTGCCTTTTCACCCATAACAATATCATTTCCTCAACTTCAATTATTTTTTTTTCCCCTTTTATTCAAAGTGTCTCTTTTTTTTCCCTATGAAGCAAAAATGTACAGAAAGGGCTTAAAAGTCTGTGTAAATGGCATTATGAGCTCTACTCTGCTCAAGTGTTCTGTCAAATATATTTGGCACAGTGCTGTAATTTTCGTACTCTGGAAATGCAAATAGTTTTGTTTCAGGCATATTACATTTGCTTTTCAAATCAGTGTCTTCTATTTAAGCAGAATTGAGCTAGAGTGTATTAGAAATCTAAGAATTGCAGACAACCTTCTTTCTACCGTTGTAATATTAAACACAATTATGGCAAGCAGTGTACTTAGAATGTTATCTAAATTTTCCTGTCAACATGAAAAAATATTTTTACCAGTACCTTGTAACTTTCTTAAGTGTTCTGTGTCAACAGCAAGCTAGTTTTATTTCCAGAATTACCAGGTTCTATTCAAATGAATCAACCTCACTTTATCTTATAATAGATGACAAGAAGAACTTTAGACATTTGTTTAAAATTCAAAGATAATTTTAAAGTTACAAATTATATAAATTTACAAATCTCCCTCATACCAACCATTTCTTTTTTATCAAAATATTTATCAGAGCTGGCACATACTAGGAGAACTTTGTTAATAGTTAATGACTCCTTCCTCCCAATCAATAAAAAGTGAAAAGAAAAGAAAAACAAGTCTCCAGAAGTCAAAAGGTGAATGAGCATCCCTGAAGACTTGACAATCTTCCTCTCTTTAAGGAAATATTATAAGAAAGAAGTAGTCATCCTAACCCTATTATACCTTTCAGAAATTGAAGTCTAGTTCTCAAAGTAATTTAATTGAATGACAATGCAGTCATGCCTTCATCATAGTGATTGCAAATGGAGTGTTTTCCCCATTATTTCTCTGAAATTTGGCAAAAATGAGATCAAAGGAAAGAGAACTTTATTCCTGAATAGAAATAAGTTATAGGTAAGACCACAAAGACTACAAAACCAAGGCACATAAGGAGTCAACTCACATGCAACTAAATACTATGTCTTTTCTGCTCTATATTGATAACAAATTTTTCATTTTTAAAAATTCGTGTCTCCTGAACTAGACTGTAAAGTTCTCAACTAGATTTAAGAACATATGTAAACAGAGTAAAACTACTATGCCAAGTATTTGATATTTTTCATGAATAAATATATTATTTTGAAAATTTTTATATTTATAATCCATTTAGATTTGCATAGTACCCTACAAAAATGTCTTCTAGAAATTACTTACATCAGAGGTATATCCTTTCATGACCCTTAATAATAACCATTTGTTATGGAAATAATCCAAGGGGGAAAGCTCTGTTCTTTCTTTGTTTTTCTTTATAACATATATTTTGAACTTAGCACATGAATTTTTCTTTTAGGGTACCCAAGCCTCAAATATCATGTTGCCCTACTTATTTACATTATAGAGCCTATTATTCCCTAAAATCATTTTATTTGTTTACTTGCATTTCTATTATCAGCCACAATTCACTGAAACTTTAATTACATATGAGAATTAAATTGCTCTGTTGGTCATAATATTGTCTCGGTATCTAGAACAACACATTACATAGTAGGTATCCACTAAATAATGCCATATGAAACTGTGCATTAAAAAAAAGAGAGAACCTAGAGAGAGAACACAACACTACCAGAGATGTGCTTTTGAGAAATTAGATCAGAAAAATTAATATTACCATTGAATTGAATACAATACCACTGTACTAAAAAAGAGCTATTGATTCCAAGATGGTGATAATTCATTCAAAAAATAAATAGTGGCTAAATGCTTTTTCATTACCTAAATTTGGCCAATAATTTAATAGAAACCAGTGTCTTGCCTTTACTCAACTGAAAACCTAATCAGAAGAAAGAAAAGTCAAGAGGTAAATATAAAAATTTGCAGTAAGCATTGTGTTAACAGTAACTATTCTCATTGGAAAAGACCCAGAGGCTGGGAAAGATGGAAGGCAAAACATGTGGGTGGCAGAGGATGAGATGGCTAAACAGCATTAGTGACGCTGTGGATAGAAAATTGAGCAAACTCTGCGTGATAGTAGAGAACAGAGAAGGCATGTGTTCTGCAGTCCATAGGGTGGCAAAGAGCCTGACATGACTTAGTGACTGAACAACAACAAAACGGTAAGCATACGATGCTGTTCAGTTCAGTTCAGTCGCTCAGTCGTGTCCGACTCTTTGCGACCCCATGAATCGCAGCACCTGTCTATCACCAACTTCAGGAGTTTACTCAAATTCATGTCCATCGAGTCAGTGATGCCATCCAGCCATCTCATCCTCCATCATCCCCTTCTCCTCCTGTCCCCAATCCCTCACAGCATCAGGGTCTTTTCCAATGAGTCAACTCTTCGCATGTGGTAGCCAAAGGATTGGAGTTTCAGCTTCAGCATCAGTCCTTCCAATGAACACCTGGGACTGAACGCCTTTAGGATGAACTGGTTGGATCTCTTTGCAGTTCAAGGGATTCTCAAGAGTCGTCTCCAACACCACAGTTCAAAAGCATCAATTCTTCTATGCTCAGCTTTCTTCACAGTCCAACTCTCACATCCATACATGACCACTGGAAAAACCATAGCCTTGACCAGACAGACCTCTGTTGGCAAAGTAATGTCTCTGCTTTTTAATATGCTATCTAGGTTGGTCATAACTTTCCTTCCAAGGAGTAAGCATCTTTTTACTTCATGGCTGCAATCACCATCTGCAGAGATTTTGGAGCCCAAAAAAATAAAGTTTGACACTGTTTCCACTGCTTCCCCATCTATTTCCTATGAAGTGATGGGACCAGATGCCATGATCTTAGTTTTCTGAATGTTGAGTGTTAAGCCAAGTTTTTCACTCTCCTCTTTCTCTTTCATCAAGAGGCTTTTTAGTTCCTCTTCACTTTCTGTCATAAGGATGATGACATCTGAATATCTGAGGTTATTGATTGTTCTCCCAGAAATCTTGATTCCAGCTTGCGCCTCTCCCAGCCCAGCGTTTCTCATGATGTACTCTGCATATGAGTTAAATAAGCAGGGTGACAATATACAGCCTTGACATACTCCTTTTCCTATTTGGAAGCAGTCTGTTTTTCCATGTCCAGTTCTAACTGTTGCTTCCTGACCTGCATATAGGTTTTCAAGAGGCAGGTCAGGTGGTCTGGTATTCCTATCTCTTTCAGAATTTTCCACACTTTATTGTGATCCACAGTCATAGGGTGCTGTAGGAATACAAATTTCTGAAAATGGGATGACAGTTGGATTAAATAGCATTATCAGAAAGAATCTTTTAAGTATTAATTCCAGGTTGATATAGTTACATGTCCTCAGTTGTTATCTCCTCGAAATTAGTCTTTACCATATATCTTTTTCCTATTTTTACTTATAGAACTCATTTAAAAAATATACTGGATCCTCCTTCTATAGTTTCTGTCTTTCATTTTATTTTTTGCTATTGTCAGTCTTTTTTTTTCCTCACTTTTTGCTGCATTCTGAGTAATTTTAATGTCATCTTCTAGCTGACTAGTTCTTTCTATCCTAAGTCCAATATGCTACATTAATGCACTTCCAAACATGATCTTTAAGGTTTTTAATTTTGTCATTAAATGCTTAAATTCTAGAAGATATCTTTTGCTTTCTTTCAAGTCAGTTGACCATTTTATATATATATATATTTTTTTTTCTATAATAAATTCTATGTTTTGTTATTTGGTGCTTTAAACATTTAAAGCACATTTAAAATGTGCTTTTAAGCACATTTGCTGTAAAATCTCTCTTAATTCTAACATATGAAGTTTTTATCAGTCTGTTTATACATATTCTCAATCATAAGTTTTCATATCATTTACCATAATCCTGGTAAACACTGATGCCTGGTGGTCACTGGGGCTTCCCTGATAGCTCAGTTGGTAAAGAATCTACCTGCAATGCAGGAGACCCGTGCTTGATTCCTAGTTTGGGAAGACCCCCCGGAGAAGGGATAGGCCACTCACTCTAGTATTCTTGGACTTCCCTTGTGGTTCAGCTGGTAAAGAATCCGCCTACAATATGGGAGACCTGGGTTTGGTCCCTGGGTTGAGAAGATCCCATGGAGAAGGAAAAGACTTCCCACTCCAGTATTCTGGCCTGGAGAATTCCATGGACTGTATAGTCCATGGGGTTGCGAGGAGTCAGACACGACTGAGCGACTTTCACTTTCACTGGTGGCCACTGACCTAGATAGGAAATTGCTAACTAAATCATTTTATCTATCTATCTATCTATCTGTATATATATATATATATATATATACATATATGTATATATATATATATATTTAAGGGTTGCACATCCACCACTGACACAGACCTTGTATACACTGGGTCACATTTGTGGCAGGGCATCATTTGAGACTGCAATTTCTTGGTGATAACTTTCTCCCCCTTTTAATATCTCCTTTAAAGCACCTTGGGTTTAAGTTAAAGAGTATATTTACTGCTGTTTTTCTCATTCTATGAGGATTTGGTTTCTTTTCCGAATGTCCCATGTGGCACTAGTGGTAAAATAACAAAACAAAACAAAAAAACACCTGCCAGTGCAGAAAACATAACAGATGTGGTGGGTCTGAACCCTGGGTTGAGAAGATCCCCTGGAGAAGGGCATAGCAACCCACTCCAGTATTCTTGCCTGGAGAATCCCATGAACAGAGGAGTCTGGTGGACTACAGTCCCTAATGTCCCAGAGTCAGAAATGAGTGAAGCAACAGCATGCACACACAATTTCTTTTCCAGAAAAGAGAAAAAAGAAGGGAAAATAGAGCCTCAGCTATGAACGTATGATCCAATCTGTTAGTTCAGTCACTCAGTTGTGTCTGACTCTTTGCGACCCCATGAACCACAGCATGCCAGGCCATCACTAACTCCCGGAATTCACCCAAACTCATGTCCATTGAGTCAGTGATGCCATCCAACCATCTCATCCTCTGTCGTCCCCTTCTCCTCCTGCCCTCTATCTCTCCAAGCATCAGGATCTTTTCCAATGAGTCAGCTCTTCACATGAGGTGGCCAAGGTATTGAAGTTTCAGCTTCAACATCAGTCCTTCCAATGAACACCCAGGACTGATCTCCTTTAGGATGGACTGGTTAGATCTCCTTGCATTCCAAGGGACTCTCAAGAGTCTTCTCCAACACCACAGTTCAAAATCATCAATTCTTTGGCGATCAATTTTGTTTATAGTCCAATTCTCACATCCATACATGACTACTGGAAAAACCATAGTCTTGACTAGATGGACCTTTGTTGACAAGATAATGTCTTTGCTTTTTAATATGCTATCTAAGTTGGTCATAACTTTCCTTCCAAGGAGTAAGCATCTTTTAATCCCATGGCTGTGATCCCATAGAGAAGTAGTTAAAAAAATGTGGTTGCTCTAGTTTGAGTAAACTATTTGAGAAACAAACTAAGAAAAAACAACTAATATAAAATATTTAAATTATAAACAAGAACTTCACATTCAATCTATCATTATCTACCATCAGTTTATAAATATTATATTTATTTCTAAGAGATTGCAAAAAAGACAATCATCATTACACGTTCAGGATTAGCCTCTAAATAAATGATAAGTAATGACATTATGAAAATAAATGCATCCCTTTTTTTTTCTGCTTCAGTTAATTCCAAGAATATCCTTCTTCTGATTTTCTGGGATGTTTTCCAATATAAAACCAATAAAGAATGTAGAGCTTATGAAGATAAATTTTTTATATGCCATCTATATTGAAGTATTAAAGAGGGATTAAAATAGATATTGTCAAAGTAGAAAATTATTTAGAGAAAAAATTAGTCCCATCTCTTATTTTTATCTATTCAGTTCTAAGAAATCAAATCTACTCTTGTACCAAGAATATTATGCTATGTTTCAACAATGAGTTTGCTTCATTTTGTTAACAAATTTTAAAAGGCTTTATATAGATGTTGCTGATTCCGTAGATCTGAAAAAGAAAGAAGGTTAAAATACTGAGGAGAAAAATAAATGTCCTAATTTAAAACCAAAGTGGAATTGCAAACAGTTGTATTCTTCCTTTAAAAATGGCTTAGCTCTGACTTTCTGAAAGTTGTAGGGAGGACTGTGAATCTGTATCAGAGGTTAGAGCAGAGGGGATGAAAAGGTCACTTTGCAAGTTAGACAATGAGAACTCACTGGGAGTGGCAGTATGAGTGAAATCTTTGACATTGTGAACTAGGAACTACTTAAAGCTAGACCTATGCCTTATTAATATTTCATGCCTCATTTCTAGCAGTGTGCCAGACACATGGTAAAAAAACACTCAATGGATATTTTGGATGCTTGCAGGATTCTCTGGATGATTGAGGGGAGGAATCAATGCATTTAATGTGCACATTGTAGACTGTAATCGTCAACCAATGTAAATTTTCTCTTTCGTATCTTACCACGATACTAGTGCACATAGATATCTCTTTTGTTGTTTTTTTTTTCCACTAAGCATTTTTTAATTTAAATGTTTTATTTTCTATTGGGATATAGTTGATTAACAATATTGATAATTTCAAGTGAACAGTGAAGTAACTGAGCCATACATATATATGTATCCATTCGACATTTTAGGATGTTCACAGAACAAAGCATATTTCATTTTTTATTATTTTATTGGAAAACACTGTACATTTTGCATTTGAGATTTCATACACTCCTTCTAAGGAGGAATGAAATGCCATGACACACACTTCCAAGGCTGTGATTTTTGGGAAAAGTGACAGTATTCAGAGACAATCCTCTTTGGTCCAAGACAGATGTTCTACTAACAGAGAAGATAAAATATCAGGGGAATATTTGAACCAACTTATTTAATTGGGGAAAGTGGGAAAAGAAATTTAGGGTAAAGTGGAATGTGGGTGACTGTACTAATAGCTGATAAAATCAGATTGCCTTGATTTTTAATTCTAAGATTATGGAGGAAGAATGGTGGAGCAGTGTTTTAAAATAAAACTATGAGTAATTACAGGAGGCAGCTTCAAAGACTAATAATCAAAGTTAAGTCTCAGATGCAGTTTTCTCCTCTCCACACCAAGTTCATACATAACTGCTTCAAATAAATCATAGTTTATTGTAAAGTTGGCAAATAACAGTGCACCATGGGAGATAAAGAGGAGATTAGCTTTGCTTTTTATTAAGTAGCTAGAGGCAAATAAAAGTCATAAAAGTGTTTCAATAAGTGACTGTCTCAACATATCTTATTGGAGCGGCATCAAATATGCACCCTCCCCCACTGCACCTCCTACACATATATTAACAGTGGTCAATGGAATCTCATTATTGTTCCCTACTTAATACAAAGCCAAGTTTAGAAACCCTTGCCTCTGAGTAGCCTTTCTGGATGGTTCTAAGTACTGAGGATAATTTTGCATGTAATGGATATAAAAATAGATATTTGCATATTTTCACAGGTCATACATTTTGTTTCTTTTATTTCTTAATCTTGCATAATTCTATGTTATAAATATTTTATCTTACAATTTTTTTCTATAATTTTTATAGTGGTAAGTTTTACATTTGTGTCTGTGATCCATCTTGAGTTAATTTTTGTATTTGGTATAAAGTATGGATTGAGGGCTTCCCAGGTGGCACTAGTGGTAAAGAACCCACTTGCCAGTGCAGGAGACGAAGAGATGCAGGATTGATCCCTGGGGTTGGGGCGATCCTCTGGAGAATGGCAACCCACTCCAGTATTCTTGACTGGAGAATCCCATAGACAGAGGAGGCTGGTGGGTTATGATCCATATGGTTTCAAAGAGTCGGACACCACTGATGTTACTTGTCATGGCACACACAGATTGAAGTTTATTTTATTATAGTTGAATATCCAAGTTATTAAAAAGACTATCTTTTCTCTACTGAATTATTTTCAATTCATGTTGAAATCAATGTGGGCTTTTTTTTTTTTTCCTGGACTCTACTTTGAGTATTGATTTGTTTGTCTGTCTTAACAGTACCATACTATCTTGATTACTACAGTTTTACCATGAGTCCAGAAATCAGGTAGTGTTAATTATCCAATTTTGTTTTCTTTTTCAAAGTTGTTTGGTGATTGTAGGTCCTATGCCATGACATGCGAATTTTAGAATAAATTTTTGGTTTTTACAGAAGATACATATGTAGCTTGCTTAAATATAATAGATTCCAAGAATGTGATTGTCTTATTGAAGTATAAAAACATAATTACCCAAATTTCTCTTTTATCGGAGTTTACATTTCCACTAGCATAGGGTGCAAAGGCAGTATGCACTCCATTCACATCATCCACCATATGGGAAGTATTATGTATTTTACTATCTAATTCTGCTGTTGGTTAACAAAATACAATACTTCAAAATCATTTCTTTTTTTTTTTTTTTTCAAAATCATTTCTAACACACACACATGCATGCACACACACATATAATGTTAATGAGAAATAGAATATTTTCTGTGAAGGTATTTGAGAGAATTTAAGTAATATATTTTTCCACCTTATTGTTCTCTCTACTTTGGTAATGTTATATGGACATTTAAATGAAAATAATGGTATTATTTATCAAGGCATGTGTTATTTTCTAGAATAATATTTGACATTTCCATTTAGTTTTTAAGTAGCTTTATGATACTTATATAGATATCTGTATTAGTTGATCTTGGTTATTATCATCATATTTGCACTTTCAATTTTATTTTCTGGTTTTAGAAAACTATACTTAAAACCATATTTTCAGGTATACCTGCTAGCAAACATTGTTGATATGCAGTTATACATTGTGATTTCAGTGTTCTTTGGTTCTGAGATCTACCTATGCTTCCAATATCTATCCACATTTACCTTAATGTGTTCTGTTCTAGGTTCTTGCATTTATTTTAGTGAAAAAATACATATTTTAGATAAAATTTTGTATCTGTGTATGTGTGTATTTCTGGAGGAGGGCATGGCAACCCACTCCAGTATTCTTACCTGGAGAATCCCCATGGACAGAGGAGCCTGGTGGGTGACAGCCCATGGGGTCACAAAGAGTCAGACACAATTGAATGACTAAGAACAGCATAGCACTTTTGTGTATTTAGAGTCATTCTATTATTTTATCCCAAATACAGAAGATTAGAGTATAGACAGTCCCTGACTTACAATGACTCAACTAATGACTAATGATTTTCCAAATTCACAATGGTGTGAAATGGATATAACATACAGTAAAAATTGTACTTCAGATTTTGAATTTTGATCTTTTCTCAGGATAGTGATGTAAGGTACCATACTCTATCCAGATGCTGGGTAGAAGCTGTGACCTCCCAGTAATCCACAAGATTTCCCATGTAAACAATCAGCACCATAGATTGTTGATCAACATTGTTGATCAACATTGTAACACACACTTACAACCATTCTGCTTTTCACTTTCAATACAGTATTTAATAAATTACATCAGATTTTCAACATTTTACTACAAAGCAGGCTTTATGTTAGATGATTTTGCCCAACTCTAGGTTAATGTAAAGTGTTCTGAGCACATTTAAGGAGTCTAGACTAAGATACAATGTTGGTGTTTGTGTGTGTGCTTCATCTCTCAATTGTATCCGACTCTCTGTGACCCCATGGACTGTAGCCCATCAGGCTCTTCTGCCACGGGGTTCTCCAAGCAAAAATACTGGAGTGGGTTACCATTCCCTTCTCCAGGGGATCTTCCCAGCCCAGGGATCAAACGCTGGTGTCCTGCACTGAAAGTGGATTTTTTACCCTCTGAGCCACCAGGGAAGCCTATGACGTTGGTAGGAAAGGTGCCTTAAATGGATTCTCAACTTACAACATTTACAACTTATCATGCATTGTTGGGATGTAAGCTTTTTGTAAGTTGAGGAAGATCAATATATAGGCTAAGGTTGCAGAACACGGAATATACTTTTCCTTAAGTTCCTAGATTTATTTAAATTCTATCTGATTTTTTATTAATTTGATCATTTCAGTAAGATCTGGTTATTGATTAAGCTCATATGCACCAATCTTCTGCAGAAGTCTTCATATCAAGCATTAATAGATATTCTTTTCAGGAACATCTGCTTGGTTTTAAGGCTCAGAAGCTGTATAAACATCACATTTAATAATATCAGTGCATAGAATTCTCAACTGAACTTGCATGCTGCTCTTAGAGACTCAGAAATTTGCTGCAGGCATTAACATTGTATGTCCAGAATAAATCTTAGAACATAGATATACGACATTGAACAACTAACTTAAGAAATATTTTCTTCATATGTAAAATTCAGAGCGTTATTCATCAAATACTGTATATATGTGCATGTGTATGTATGTGTGTGTGTTCGAGTATCTGCTATGTGATTAATATACATCATGTTTCAATGTACTTATTAAAATATTTCAAATATCAATTATTGTTTGTATAATGGAACTTTGTTTTTAGTTTACTCTAAAATGTACCTTTAATATAGCAATGTAGCAGTCACATTTTCCCAATCACTGTAGTTTTATATCCAGTCACCTACCTATACCATATCAACACCTATAAGGAACCTATGTGACTCAGTAAGAACCTCAAGGCATTCTCTGGCATCTTAAGAAAAGATAAATGGAGTAGGATGACCGCTTTTGGACTTTGAGAAATGACGTTCATATGAGAAATGCAAATCTGTGTAGTACTAGGCTGACACACACCCTTGTCTATATCATAAATTGTAGACTTTCCCTCTGTGATGTAATGGAGATCATCAACCCAACGGCTTTTGAGCCCAGATCGCTCCCTCTTTCCCTTCTCTTTGAACTGAAGACTTTAGAGTTTCCATCAAAGATGCGGATTCTTAATAAGACACACAAATAGGACTTGTTACATTTGAGCAGCACTATGTTTAACATCAGTATTTCATTCACTAAGGAATATACAAACTGAAGAATTTATTAATCTTTTGCCACAAAAATATGCTGGAGGTTAAGAAATGATTGCTCATATAAGAGAGAAATCATATTATTTTTAATAATTAAATATGGTGTTTGTCTGCCAAAGTTGGGAGAATCACTTTCCCTGATACATATTTTTTTAATTCTCTATGTGTGTGCATGTGTGATTGTGTGTGTAAATATTTTAATGTCAACTCTTTTGTTGATCATATTATTGCTATTCAATAGGAATAGAATAGGTCAGCTTCTCTTAACCTCTGACATCATGAATTGCTCTTGTTATTTCCCTACAGTGGTCAGTATTCCATATGTGTAAGGGGAACATAACTTCATACTCGAAGGAAGCATTTTATTTTTGTATCTGAAAATAGGTACATCCAAACATATATGTCCATATTTGATAATTTAAAGTAGAAATGGGAAATTAAGCTACCTTTAAGTTTGAAAGTTTGTCCCCCCTTTATTTTTTCTTAGAAATATGAACTTAATTCTGACTCTATGCTCACTCTTTCCTATTGGTAATGTTGCCTCAATTTATTTTAATTAGTTCTTGATAGTCAGCTTCTCTGTATATTTTACAATTTGTATTTTTCTTTTATAGCAGGGATAGTTCTATAAAGCATTGGATTTAAAACCAGTGTACTTAGCTATGATTCTCCATATTGTGACAAACTGCTCTTGTCTTTGTGTAAAAAAAATGCACTGCATAAATTCTCTTAAGCCTTTATCCTTTTGGGGGCAGGTACTTTCTATGTCTGGTGGAACATTGCAACATTTTCAGTCCTTATCAAATGTCTTTTGTTTGTAAAAAAGTTCATGATTCACCACCATGCTTTTTGGCCACAGAAAGCAAAGAATCTGCTCTGTAATGAAAACACAACCTTTCAGAAAGGGTTCAAGGAAATTCTTTTTATGGCCAATGAGTAAATAACCTGTGAACATCTTCACAATTGAGCATTATTAAGTTAAACGGGCTTATTAAGATTCATAAAACAATTATAGACATTAGACTGAATTCTCTTGTAATTTTCTTGTGCCTGTCCACATATTAAAGTCAATGGGAACTTTATGCTTTCGGCCATGAGCAAAATGTGGCCCATTTTGAATAAGAATAGCATCACAATTATACTAGCTGAGATAAAAATTAAAAGGTCCATCAATTCTCATGCTTCAGAGGATAAGATTATAACCAGATAGTGCCAGAAAGTTTCTTCTGGGCATGAGGACTCACTAATGGACAGGTGAACTATGACAATTTTCTTTTGGCCCCCTCCTCATAATGTCTCACACACAGAGATATGCCAAAGATAAGACATCAAAGCAAAGCAAATGGGGCATTTGCATTTCACCAGGATGAAATCCTCCCAGGGTCTAACATATTGAGACATAGAGTTCCTAACAGGTGTGGAAAATTTCAATGAAATTATTTTAGAATTTCATCCAACTCAGTGGCAATGAAACTTACCTTCTACTTCTAAACTGACTGTTTTTGTCTTTACATGTGTTCTGGTAATTCACCTTAAACTATGTTTAGCTCTAGGTACAACAATGTGTGCTCTCAGTCGCTCAGTTGTGTCTGACTCTTTGTGACCCCCCAGGACTGTAGCTCCTCTGTCCATGGAATTCTCCAGGCAAGAATGCTGGAGTGGGTTGCTGTTTCCTTCTCCAGGGCATAGCAATATGAGAAGACAATTTCTAGGGAAAAATAGAAATGTTTACACTTAAATGTGAAGAATTAATTAATTGTTACATAACCATTAAACATCCACTATTTTCTGCACAGTGTTTGCGATTGTGAAAACTATAGAAGAAAAATAAGATACCACACATTCCTTCAGAGAGCTGAAAATTCTCCTTTTGAGTTATGTAAGATAGATGGCTTATACATTTAATAGGCATCCAGAAAGCAAATGTGGACTGAAGCAATTGAGGAAGCTCATGATTTTATATATGGAATTGTTAAGAATTATTAAAATACCAGGAAATTATTATTTCCTCTTCGAATTTACCAAGATTCTAAAGTTATTTATTTTGAAAAGTTGTATAAGCATTCCTAATGTAATGTTTGTTAATATAAGTAATATCACTATATATGTGCATAATTTATACTACAAAATTAATCCAAAGGGCTGTTCTTGTTAATTTTCTTTATATTCCAAATATACTAGGGAATAGTGTATTACATTTATATTTAGGGTTTTAATTTAAATTCTTCGTATTGAAGAAATTGCTTATGTGCTTGCTCAGTCATGCAATCATGTCCAACTCTTTGTGACTCTTTGAACTTTAGCTTGCCAGGCTCTTCTATCCATGGAATTTTCTAGGCAAGAATACTGGAGTGGGTTGCCATTTCTTGCTCCAGGGGATTAATACAGTGTTAATCTTACCTATCTTGAAGAAATTAAGGTAGTTTTAATAAACAAACTGTTTTCTAGGGAATGATGGTCATATATTCTTTCCTTTTACCTTCATAAAACCTTGCTTTAGAGCATATATTCTCAACACTCATTGCAAAGTTTTATAATTTATTTCATAATATGATGAGCAATTTTGCCATACCAGTAAAAAATGAATCTGTTCTAACATGTTGATTTGTCTGGAAACATCATAGAAACAAGGCACATGTTGATTGTATAATAACAATAATTTAAAAATGAGAAAGTAGTCCTCACATTGATAGATCATTAACAGGCCCTGCCTTCCCTGGAATGTATATGATAAAAATGCCATGCATGTTTGGTCTTGGCTGCAAGTGTGACAAAGAGTTATCACTCATATAAGGGATGCTTATATGATTTGATAATCTAAAAATAAAATCAAAACAACCACAACATTATTTATATTTTGGCTTCCTGGTTTTAAAATAACTGAAAAACAGCAGTGATGTAAAAATATTCTTCTTGAAGTAATTCATTTTTATCTAGGATAGCTATAACTATTTGGGAAAAAAAAAAAAAAAAAACTCCCTCAAAAATGAATCTGATTGTCAGCAGATTTCAACTTTCTAGTCCTACTGTACCTCTTGTAGAAATTCTAGAAAGAATAGTCTTCCTAGCCACAATAACAGTTCCTCAAATATGAAAAAACATATTTGAATATTTCAGATTCCTTTTAACATTTCTATAGTTCTTTACCATGATGGTCAAATTTATCTAGGTAAACATCTCTTTGCCCATCATAAATAGGGATCAATTAAATTAAAAACAAAATCTTCAGTTATTCTGGACAACTATTAAACAAAATAATTAAAACAAAAATAATTATAATATTAAATTATTTTCTATCATAAAAGCAGCACCATTTTTATTAGTGCAGCTTTGGTTTGGATTTGCATATTAAGAAGTCATTTCATGCCTTGTCACATTTCAGTGTCACAGCATCCACAGATGTTTGTCACCTGAACCATCCTAGTCTCTTTCCTCCAATGATACTATAATTAAAGTTGATTTTCAATTCAGATATTTACACGTATTTTTGCAAAATCCATCTTGTTGATTTCATTTTGGTATGAAATTGTCAAGCCTGTTTTAAACCTTCATTTAGTCATCTATCATGTAAGCTGTCCCTCTCAGCTTCGTTTAACTTCAGGCCTGAAAAGCCTCAATTCAGTGTATTATTTTGTGATATATTTTTTAAGAAAGCTCAAACCAATGCTCTGTGACAACTTAGAGGGGTAGGATTGGGTGGGAGGTGGGAGAAAGTTTCAAGAGGTAGGGGACATATGTATATCTATGGTTGATTCGTGTTGATGTGTGGCAGAAACCAATACAATATTGCAAAACAATTATCTTTCAATTAAAAATAAATTTAAAAAAATAGAGTGTGGTGTTTTTGTACTGCATATCTCTCAACTAGATTCTCATAGTTGCTCAACACATTTTAATAATAATTTTCAGTTGAAGATTCAATTATATTTCCTTCAAGTCATACAGCTTCATCATTTAAAAAAAAAATCCTGAAAGTTCAATCTTAACTTCTCCACCTATATTTTATGAAAACCAAGTTTCATTTTCTAGTCTGATTAAAGAGGTCAAATAAAATCATAGTGAAATTAAAAAATAAAATTTAAGAAAGGAGATTCCAACATAGATCAAAAAAGAAATAAAATTTAAGTTAGAATACAACCAGGTTTGTTGATGTTTATTGACTATTTCCCTTCTTTCTCATTTTTGCTAAATCATTGAACCAAAATGTGATGTTTACTACTTATATCTTACTAGAGAAGTACAGAGATTTTATTTGATAACCGGACTTAGAATGTATATATTATGTCAGTTCAGTTCAGTTCAGTCGCTCAGTAGTGTCCAACTCTTTGCGAGCCCATGAACTGCAGCATGCCAGGTCTCCCTGTCCATCACCAACTCCCGGAATCCACCCAAACCTATGTCTTTCAAGTCGGTGATGCCATCCAACCAACTCATCCTCTGTCGTCCCCTTCTCCTCTGTCCTCCATCTTTCCCAGCATCAGGGTCTTTCTAATGAGTCAACTTTTCACATGAGGTGGCCAAAGTATTGGAGTTTCAGCTTCAGCATCAGTCCTTCCAATGAATACTCAGGACTGATCTCCTTTAGGATGGACTGGTTGGATCTCCTTTCAGTGCAAGGGACTCTCAGAGTCTTCTCCAACACCACAGTTCAAAAGCATCAATTTTTTGGCACTCAGCTTTCTTTATAGTCCAACTCTCACGTTTATACATGACCACTGGAAAAACCATAGCTTTGACTAGATCGACCTTTGTTGGCAAAGTAATGTCTCTGCTTTTTAATATGTTATCTAGGTTGGTCATAACTTTCCTTCCAAAGTGTAAGCATCTTTTAATTTCATATATTATGTATGTAGCAACAATAATGTGACTGAAATAATAACAAGGAGTGGAGAATAATTAAGTTAGAATCTCAATCTATCTATCATCTATCTATGTCTTTATGTCTATCAAAGTAATCTATTCAACAGTAAGAATATTAATTAATTTTATCTGTCTAGATTTGTAGTAATATGCTCAATTAATTCTAATTCAATTAAAAATCCCAGTTTAGATTTTAAAATTCTTTTCTTCATTTTTAAGAGTGTCATGCAATTTAGTTTTAGAACACTTTTTAATACTTTGTATATTATAAATTAATATATGATTGGTCACATAGACTTCCTCTGTCTAGAGGGTGTGTTTTTATGGCTTGTTAAATAAATATTAAAGTTATTTGGAATATTAGGGCTGTTCACATTCCAAAACTGAAATTTTAGCATTTTTGAAAAAATAAAATTCTTAGCATATGAAAATACGCCCAATATTTCTCATGAAATTAATTTTTGGCATTTAGTATGTATGCCTTTTAAACTGGATATGAATCCTCCAGTTACTTCAGTTTCAAGTTTCTTACACTTGCTGTACACTGTGTCTACTTTTGTCTTTGAACACATTTGTTTAATTTGTGAAATAATTTGAAGAACTCTGTTGTAACAATACCATTTCTCACTTAATCAAAATAACTTCTGCCTTAAAATTGACTGATTGACTGATTTATGTGTCTGTTCAGTGAAAAAAATATTTGAATAGATAACTTCTAGCCAAGCACTCTGCAGAGATACTGAAAGAGGTTCTATCCTAGTGATCTTGATATTTAGTGAGAAACTATGGCAAAAATACAGTAAGGCTTGAGGAAAAGGTATCAGTCTGAGTTTAATAAATATCACTCTTACCATACAAACTGGAGAAGAGCATAGCAACCCACTCCAGTATTCTTGACTGGAGAATCCACGGACAGAGGAGCCTGGCAGGCTACAGTGCATACGGTCTCACCTAGTCAGACACAACTGATGTGACTTAGCATGTACACACACCATCAGTTCAGTTCAGTCACTCAGTGTTGTCTGACTCTTTGCTAGTCCATGGACTACAGGAGGCCAGCCATCACTGTCCATCACCAGCTCCCGGAGTTTACTCAAACTCATGTCCGTTGAGTCAGTGATGCCATCCAACCATCTCATCCTCTATTGTCCCCTTCTCCTCTCGCCTTCAATCTTTCCCAGCATCAGGGTCTTTCTAATGAGTCAGCTCTTTGCATCAGGTGGCCAAAGTATTAGAGTTTCAGCTTCAACATCAGTCCTTCCAATGAACATTCAGGACTGATTTCCTTTAGGATGGACTGGTTAGATCTCTTTGCAGCCCAAGGGACTCTCAAGAGTTTTCTCCAACACCACAGTTCAAAAGCATCAATTCTTCAGCGCTCAGCTTTCTTTATACTCCAACTCTCACATCCATACATGACCACTGGAAAAACCATGGCCTTGACTAGACAGACCTTTGTTGGCAAAGTAATGTCTCGGCTTTTTAATATGCTATCTAGGTTGATCATAGCTTTTCTTCCAAGGAACAAAGGTCTTTTAATTTCATGGCTGCAATCACCATCTGCAGTGATTTTTGGAGCCCCCCAAAATAAAGTCTCACTGTTTCCCCATCTAATTGCCATGAAGTGATGGGACCAGATGCCATGATCTTAGTTTTCTGAATTTTGAGCTTTAAGTCAACTTTTTCACTCTCTTCTTTCACTTTCATCAAGAGGCTCTTTAGTTCTTCACTTTCTGCCATAAGGGTGGTATCATTTGCATATCTGAGGTTATTGATATTTCTCCCGGCAATCTTGATTCCAGCTTGTGCTTCCTCCAGCCCAGTGTTTTTCATGATGTACCCTGTATATAAGTTAAATAAGCACAGTGACAATATACAACCTTGACTTACTCCTTTTCTTATTTGGAACCAGTCTGTTATTCCATGTCCAGTTCTAACTGTTGCTTCCTGACCTGCATACAGATTTCTCAAGAGGAAGGTTAGGTGATCTGGTATTTCCATCTTTTTCAGAATTTTCAACAGTTTTTTGTGATCCACACAGTCAAAGGCTTCGGCATAGTCAATAAAACAGAAATAGCAGAGAAAGAGATAGTGTTCAAAAGGAAAAGCAATGCAGAACTTGGTTAAGTGTTAGAAAACAAGAAGTTATGCCTGAAACTAAGACAGACTTCCAAGAACAAAGTCAATATACTAGAATTTAAAAGCAATAAAAAAAAAACAAAAAACTAAGGACTCAAAATACAATTGGTTTTTGCATTTTAGAGTCTTCTTGAGGCTTTCTTGAGAAGAAAATGTGTAATGTGTGATGGAGGAGACAGTTATCAAGTGACTGATGTTGGAAGACACAGAGGAAGAATATATTCTCCTAATTCAAGGAAAGTAACTAAGGAGACATGAATTTTGAATCAGAGGCATCTAGAAACAATGGGGAGAAATATTAATAGATGCTCCTTCATTTGCTAATGGGGAGAAATCAAGAAATATATTTGAAGTTAGAAGATATTATAATTGATAGAGTAAGGTCAATAAGAGAAAAGATGGATATTTATAATATAAACAGAAATCTTTCTTTTCACCTACAGAATAACCCTCCATACCCTTTAAACTTGATAGAAAGTGTTAAGGCTAGGAATAGATGGAGATAGGATTGATAGTACTATATTAGGATAGTGCAAAGTGCTATAGAATTATTTTAGAGAAGATTGTATTATTATTGCATATTTAGAAAGAGCAATTCACTGAAAATAAGATAACAGAAGCTGAAGCAGATCTTTAGCATATGAGATGGAAGTCTCAAAATATTAAGATAGAAAGAGTCCAAGACAGTAGCACAATGGATAGGTCATACCAGTCCTGAACTTCACATCTTGGACTGTTATGGACATGAAATATAGTCTGCTTCTGTTTAAGCCACTGCTGTTTGGACTTTTATTTTAGAAGTTGAAATTATATTAGTCATGATCAAATAGTCCAGGGAAGGAAAACGGCATAGTTGGTGATCTATAAAAGCAACTATTGTGATTGGTACTACTTTATGTCATTGCAAGAATTGGAGTACTATTACCAAAGGGATGTATGAGTATCAAGTACAGCAACAACAAAATAGATTTTCAATTTACAGATCTGACAAATGGTCAAAAATATAAAAGCTAATAGTTGCAGTGTTTTTGTTGCTGTTGTTCAGTCTCCCAGTAACGTCCAAATCTGGGACCCCATGGGCTACAGCACACCAGGCCCCCTTTCCCTCACCTGTGAGTTTGCCTAAGTTCATGTTCATTGCATTAGTGATGCCATTCAGCCATCTCATCCTCTGATGCCCTCTTCTCCTTCTGCCCTCCATCTTTCCCAGCATGAAGGACTTTTCCAATGAGTCATCTGTTCACATCAGATGACCAAAATATTGGAGCTTCAGCTTCAGCATCAGTCCTTCCAGTGAATATTCAGGGTTTATCTCCCTTAAGATTGACTGGTTTGATCACCTGACTCTCCAAGGAACTCTCAGGAGTCTTCTCCAGCACAACTGCCTTCTTATAGTCCAGCTCTCACAATCATACATGACCACTGAGAAGACCATATCCTTTACTACGCAGACCTTTGTCAGCAGAATGATGTCTTTGCTTTTCAACACACTCTAGTTTTGTCACCCCTTCATGGATCATTGCCTTGTCGTGGTGAAGGTGCTTGCATAACTCAATGAAGTTATGAGCCATGCTTTGCAGGACCACCCAAGATGGATTGGTCATGGCAGTGAGTTCTGACAAAACGTGGAGGAGGGCATGGCAAACCACCCCAGTATACTTGCTGTGAGACCCTAATGAACCGTGTAAAAGGCCCAAAAGATCTGACACCAAAGATGAGTGCCCCAGGTCTGAAGGTGTCCAGTATGCTACAGGGGGAAAGCAGAGGAGAATTACCAATAACCCCAGAATGAAGGAAGTAGTTGGGCCAAAGCAGATATGATGCTCAGTTGTTGATGTGTCTGGTGATGAAAGTAAGCTCCAATGCTGCAAAGAACAGTATTGTATAGGAACCTGGAATTTTAGGTTCATGAATCAAGGAAATTGGATGTGGTCAAGCAGGAGATAGTAAGAATAAACATCAACATCTTAGGAATCAGTGAACTAAAATGGACAGAAATGGGAGAATTTAATTCAGATGACCATTATATCTAGAGGAAATGGAATAGCCCTTATAATCAATGAGAGTCAGAAATACAGTACTTGGGTGCAACCTCAAAATGAAAGAAAGGTCTTGGCTTGTTTTCGAAAGAAGTCATTCAACCTACTGCCTACTACTAGGCAGTAATCCAAGCCTATGTCCCTACAACAAATGCTGAAGAAGCTGAATTTGATCATTTCTATTAAGACCTAGAAGTCCTCCTAGAGCTAACACATAAAAAGATGCTCTATTCATTATCAGGGATTGGAATACAAAAGTTGGAGGTCAAGATATACCTGGAGTAAAAGGCAAATTTTGCCTTGGAGAACAAAATGAAGCAGTGCAAAAGCTAACTGAATTCTGCCAAGAGAATGCACTAGTCATAGCAAATATGCTTTTTCAACAACACAAGAGATAACTTGACACATGGACATCACTAAATGATCAAAACCGAAAACAAATAGATTACATTCTTTGTTGTCAAAGATGCAGATGTATATAGTCATCAAAAATAAGACTGGGAGATGACTCTGGTTCAGATCATCAGGTTCTTATAGCAAAATTCAAGCTTAAACTAAAGAAATCTAGGAAAAACACTAGGCCAGCCAGGTATGACTTAAATCAAATCCTGTTTGAATTCGCTGCAGAGGTAACAAATAGATTCAAGGGACTAGATCTAGATAAGAGTGTGCCTAAAAAATTATGGACAGAGGTCCACAATATTGTACAGGAGGCCCAAACAAAACTATCCCAAAGAAAAAGCAAGAAGGCAAAGTGGTTATCTGAGGAGGTTTTATGAATAGCAGAAGAAGAAAAGTGAAAACCAAGTGAGAGAGGGAAAGGTACATTCACTTAAATGCAGAATTTCAAAAATAGATAAAAGAGAAAAGAATACCTTCTTAAATGAAGTGTTTAATTAAAGAAGAAAACAACAAAAGGGGAAAGACTAGAGATATCTTTAGGAAATTTGGAAACATCAAGGGAGATTTCTGCCCAAAGATGGGCACAATAAAGGGTAAAAATGGTAGAGATCCAGTAGATGCTAAAGAGGTCAGAAGAGACAGAAAGAGTACACTGAAGAACTGTATATTAAAAAGCTGTTAGTAAACTGGATCATTAAGATGGTGTGGTTAATCACCCAGAGTCAGACATTCTGGAGTGCTAAGTCAAAGGGGCCTTAAGAAGCACCACTGTTAATAAAGCTAGTGGGTGCAATGGAATTCCAACAGAACTATTCAAATCCCTAAAAGAGGATGGCGTCAAGGTTTTGCATCCATTACATCAGCAAATCTAGAAGATCTGACAGTGCACACAAGATGGAAATGGTCAATCCTCATCCCAATTTCCAAGAAGGGCAGTACCAAAGAATATGCTAACCATCTAACAATCACACTCATCTCCCATTCTAGTAAGATAATGCTTAAAATCTCTTTCTAGGCTTCAGCATTATGTGAACCAAGAATGCCCCGATGTCCAAACTGGGTTTAGAAAAGGAAGAGGAACTAGAGATCAGATTGCCAACATTTGCCAGATTGTAGAAAAATCAAAGGGATTTCAGGAAAAAAAAGAAAAAAAAATCTGTTTTCATCGACTATGCTGTTGAGACAGTTTTCAGTTCAGTTCAGTCGCTCACATGTCTGATTCTTTGTGACCATATGGACTGCAGCAAGCCAAGCTTCCCTGTCCATCACTAGCTCCCAGAACTTACTCAAATTCATGTCTATTGAGTCATTGATGCCATCTAACTACTTTATTCTCTATTGTCCCCTTCTCCTCCTGCCTTCAATCTTTCTCAGCATTAGAGACTTTTCTAATGAGGTAGTTCTTCACATCAGGTAGCCAAAGTATTGGAACTTCAGCTTCAGCATCAGTCATTCCAATGAATATTCAGGGTTGATTTCTTTTTGGATTGACTGGTTAGATCTCCTTGCAGTCCAAGGGACTCTTAAGAGTCTTCTTCAACACCACAGTTCAAAAGCATTGATTCATAAGTGCTCAGCTTTCTTTATGGTCCAACTCACATCCATACATGAACACTGGAAAAACCATAGCTTTGACTATATGGACCTTGGTCAGCAAGTAATGTCTCTGCTTTTTAATATGCTGTCTAGATTTGTCATAGCATTTCTTCCAAGGAGCAAACATCTTTTAATTTCATGGCTGCAGTCACAATCTTCAGTGATTTGGAGCCCAAGAAAATAAAGTCTCTCACTGTTTCCATTGTTTCCTCATCTATTTGCCATGAAGTGATGGTACTGGATGCCAAGATCTTAGTTTTTTAAATGTTTAGTTTTAAGCCAGCTTTTTCACTCTCCTCTTTCACTTTCATCAAAAGACTCTTTAGTTCCTCTTCATTTTCTGCCATAAGGGTGGTGTCATCTGCATAACTGAGGTTATTGACATATTCCTACAATCTTGATTCCAGCTTGTGCTTCATCCAGCCCAGCATTTTGCATGATGTATTCTGCATATAATTTAAATAAGCAGGGTGGCATTATACAGCCTTGACGTACTCCTTTCCCAGTTGGAACCAGTCCATTGTTCCATGTCCAGTTCTAACTGCTGCTTCTTGACTTGCACACAGGTTTCTCAGGAGGCAGGTAAGGTGGTCTGGTATTCCCATCTCTTTCAGAATTTTCCAGAGTTTGCTGTAATACAGTCAAAAGCTTCAGTGTAGTTGATGAAGATATCCTGGAGAAGGGAATGGCAACCCACTCCAGTATTCTTGGGCTTCCCTGGTGGCTCAGAGGATAAAGTGTCTGCCTGCAATGTGGGAGACCCAAGTTCAATCCCTGGGTTTGGAAGATCCCCTGGAGAAGGAAATGGCAACCCACTCCAGTATTCTTGCCTGGAGAATCGCATGGATGGAGGAGCCTGGTGGGCTACAGTCTATGAGATCGCAAAGAGTTGGACACAACTGAGCGACTTCACTTTCACTGTCCTTGATTTTTCGAAGACACAACAGATGTTGGCAATTTGATCTCTGTTTCCTCTTCCTTTTCTAAATCCAGCTTGAACATCTGGAAGTTTTTGGCTCATGTACTGTTGAATCCTGGCTTGGAGAATTTTGAGTATTACTTTGCTAGCATGTGATATGAATGCAACTGTGCGATAGTATGAACATTCTTTGACTGTGTAGATCATGACAAACTGTGGAAAGCTCTTAGAGAGACAAGAATACCAGATCATCTTCCCGTCTCCTGACAAACCTGTATGCAGGTCAAGAAGCAACATTTAGAACCCTATATGGAACAACTGATTGGTTCAAGATCAAGAAAGGAGTATGCCAGAACTGTCTGCTGTCACCCTGTTTATTTAATCTATATGCTGAACACATCATGAGAAATGCTGGGCTGGATAGTTTACAAGCTAGAATCGAGATAGGCAGGAGAAACATCAACAACCTCAGATATGCAGATGGTTCCACTCCAAGGACAGAAAGCAAAGAGGAAATAACCTCTTGATGAGGGTAAAGGAGGAGAGTGAAAAGCCGGTTTAAGACTAAATATTAAAGAAACTAAGATCAAGGCATCCGGCCTCATTACTGCATGGCAAAGAGAAGGGGGAAAGGTGGAAGTAATGACAGATTTCCTCTTTTTGGGCTCCAAAGTCACTGTGGTTGGTGACTGAAGCCACAAAATCAGAAGATGATTGCTTCCTGGCAGGAAAGTGATGACAGTGTCCTTACTATGTGCCAAACATTTTCTAAATACTTTATATTACTTTAACTCATTTGAAGTAGGTATTACTAACATTAATTCCTTACTTTATAGGTAGGAAATCAAGGCATATGGAGGTAAATAATTTGCTCAAAATACAAAGATTTATAACCAGAAAATCTGGCTCTAAAGTTGATGATTTTAATCCATCTCTCCATCTCTCTATCTGTCACTGTCTTACGGACAACTAGTTGAGAAGTAAAAAATGCTGGAGTTTTTAATGATCAAAAATACATATTTACATACATAATTGAATTTTTGTTGTTGTTGTTGTTTTTTTTTAATACAGCAATGTTCAGGAGCTGATTATTGCATTATGTAGGGTGAATTGCTTCTATGATTCTGAATTAGTGTGCTGTTGGTATGTGTGGTTCCCTGATAGCTCAGACAGTAAAGAATCTATCTGCAACGAGAAAGACCCAGGTTTGATCACTGGATCAGGAAGATTCTCTGGAGAAGGAAATGGAGACCCATTTCAGTATTCTTGCCTAGAGAATTCAATAGATAAAGTGTCTGGTGGGATACAGTCCATGGGGTTGCAAAAATTGGGCATTTTTTGATAATGTTGAGGATGGAAGTTGAAATAAAACTGGAAATGCCTAACTTCAGTTATAGTGTTAGTGCAATGACTGTATGTCTTATTGTGGTCCACTGTTAACAAGGTATTTATTACTTGCAGCCAAGTATCCTAACTGATGCAATGATTTATATGAAAAAGAATATTTAAACTACATTAAGAGCACACTTGATATTGATAATTTCAAAACATTTTTATCAATTTTATGTAATGTAGACTTAAATGCAAGCTACAATTGTAGCCTATATAAACTACAACTCATAGTTTCATCATGATCTACACTTGTATTCAGTTCAGTTCAGTCGCTCAGTCATGTCTGACTCTTTGAAACCCTATGAATCGCAGCACGCCAGGCCTCCCTGTCCATCACCAACTCCTGGAGCCTACTCAAACTCATGTCCATCGAGTCAGTGATGCCATCCAACCATCTCATCCTCTGTCATCCCCTTCTCCTCCTGCCCTCAATCCCTCCTAGCATCAGGGTCTTTTCCAATGAGTCAACTCTTCACATGAGGTGGCCAAAGTATTGGAGTTTCAGCCTCAGTCCTTCCAATGAACACCCAGGACTGATCTCCTTTAGGATGGACTGGTTGGATCTCCTTGCAGTCCAAGGGACTCTCAAGTCTTCCCCAACACCACAGTTCAAAAGCATCAATTTTTTGGCACTTAGCTTTCTTGACAGTCCAACTCTCACATTCATATGTATTAATGGCACATAATTCAATAGTTAATAAATTGCTTTTTAAAGTAGTCATCACATAATACTGACCTGACAGTAAGATTGTTCGACAGAATAAAATAGTCTAAAAAAAAAAAAATCTGTATTAAGATTAAAAGAATTCAAGAGAAAGGGAAGTAGAAGAGTGGCTATATTTCCATGCATTTAGAAAGACACATTTTTCAATCAAATAGTAAGTTTTTTGTCAAAAAATGAGATAGACAAGTAGATAGATTTGAAGTTTTTGTTTTTGTTTTTTTTTTTTTTTTCACTAGAAAAAGAGGACAGGAGGAAATTTTGGAGGCAAAAATATAAAAGTAAATCTACCTTTAAGAATCACTTTAAAAAAATCACTTAAAAGTGCTTTTTTTCTTCATTGAAAAAATAACATTATCTTATTCTTCTAAAGTAAGAGCTATGAATTTTCATATACTGTTCATTTGGAAGTGAAGATAAGAGAAATGCATTATTGTTATTATTTAATATATGATTGCACACATGTATATTATATATGAAGATTAAATCCTTTACTTTTAAAACATTTCATCCTACATTTTAAACAGAAACTTAAGAAGCAATTAATAGTGATATCATTTACTCCCTAGCTTTGAAGTGGAAAATGAGAATATGGTTTGAGGCTCTGTGCTACATAACAACCATTTTTAATGCTCCAGTTTGAACTATAGATCCTTAAGTAAGCAGAATAAATGTGCTATTTGGGGCCTCCAGCCCACTTCTAGGAAGATGATGGGCTAATTACTTCACTGAAAATGTCAGAGAATTTTCTCAGCAGATGTCAGTAACAACACAGTGCAACTACAAATATAAACGTGTCATTCTTCTAGCTATTAGTTCAGTCCTGAAAGTAAGTCCTACTTCCTTTCCCAAAAGTCCCTTGAGATCTAGGGCTTGAGACATAAAAATTAGACCATATATCTATTAAATGGGTAGATTATTATATAATCTAGTCAATGAAAGTGAGCCTATTAACCCCACTAAACATTACACTCTTGTCAGCAATGAAAGATAGTGATATTAAAGTTGTTGATTGTGGCAACTAAATGCCCCTTCTAGAATAACTCATATCAGATTCTAATAAAATTTGATATATGCTCTCATGGGAACATTGGAAGACTTTGTTGTTATTTAGTCACTAAGTTGTGTCCGACTCTGTGACCCCATGGACTGCAGCACACCAGGCTGCACTATCCTTCATTATTTCCCAGAGCTTGCTCAAACTCATATCCATTGAGTTGTTGATGCCATACAACCATCTCATCCTCTGTTACCCCATTCTCCTCCTTCCTTCAATCTTTCCCAGCATCAGGAGTCAGTTCTTCACATCAGCTGGCCAAAGTATTGGAGATTCAGCATCAGTCCTTCCACTGAATATTCAGGGTTGATTTCCTTCAGGACTGATTTGATCTCTGTGCAGTCCAAAGAACTCTCAAGAGTCCTATCCAGCACCAGAGTTCAAAAGCATCAATTCTTTGGCACTCAGCTTTCTTTACGGTCTAACTCTCACGTCAGTACATGACTGGAAAAAACATAGTGTTGACTATATGGACATTTGTTGGCAAAAATATGTTTCGGTTTTTAAATTTGCTGTCTACATTTGTCATAGTTTTTCTTCCAAGTAGCAAGTGTCTTAATTCCATGACTGCAGTCACTGTCCACAGTGACTTTGGAACCCAAGAAAATAAATCTGTCAGTTTCCACTTTTTCTCCCATCTAGTTGTCATGAAGCAATGGGACTGGATGTCATGATCTTAGTTTTTAGAATGTTGAGATTTAAGCTAGATTTTTGACTCTCACCCTCAAAAAGCTCTTCAGTTCCTCTTTACTTTCTGCCATTAGAGTGGTATCATCTGCATATCTAAGTTGGTTGGTATTTCTCCCAGCAAACTTGATTACAGCTTTGTGGTTCATCCAGCCTTGCATTTCACCTGATGTATTCTGAACAAAAGTTAAATAAGCAGGGTGACCATATACAGCCTTGTCATGCTCTTTTTCCAGTTTTGAACCAATTAGTTGTTCTATGTCTGGTTCTAACTGTTGCTTCCAGACTTGCATATAGGTTTCTCAGGAGGCAGGTAAGGTGGTCTGGTATTCCCATCCCTTTGAGAATTTTCAGCAGCTTGTGATCCACACAGGCAAAGGTTTTAGCATAAGCAATGAAGCATAAGTGGATGTTTTTCTTTGAACTCCCTTGCTTTATTTTTGATCCATGCAATGGATGTTTGCAGTCTGATCTTTGATTCTTCTGCCTTATATAAGTACAGCTTGAACATCTAGAAGTTCTCAAGTTTACATACTGCTGAAACCTAGCTTGAAGAATTTTTAGCAACCAGGTGGCTTTTTTTTTTTTTTTAATACCTCTGCTGGAATTCCATAAACTCCACTAGCTTTGTTGCTTGTAATACTTCCCAAGGTCCTCCTGACTTCAGACTCCAGGATATCTGGTTCTAGGTGAGTTACCACACCATCATGGTTATCTGGATGATTAAGACTGCCAATTCCACCCATCTAGGTTATCCCAGAGCTCCAGGCTGGGCTCCCTATGTTAGACAGCAGCTTCTCTCTAGTTACCTATTTTACACAGGACAGCATATATACGTCAATGTTACTTTCTCAATTTGTCACACCCTCTTCTTATCCCCTTGAGTCCACCAGACCATTCTCTACATTTGTGTCTCCCAAGGTAATATTTAAATGAAGAGAAAAGTAAAATGTGTTTGTACATGAAATGATTTGGAAGTTGTACCAACCAAAGATCACTCAGAATTAACTGAATAGTTACTACGACTATGTGTGAAATGTTTCCAAGGAATAGGATGACATAGGAAATTAAAGTGATGAAAAAAATGGTGAAAGTGGAGCCTTTCAGGGCTCCAAAAATTTATTGTGGCCAGTGACTGCAGCCATGAAATCAGAATATGATTGCTTCTTGGCAGGAAAGTGATGACGGTGTCCTTACTATGTGCCAAACATTTTCTACATATTTTATAATACTTTCACTCACTTGAAGTAGGTAGCATTTATATTAGTTCCTTACTTTACAGGTAAGAAAATCAAGGCATATGGAGGTAAATAATTTGCTCAAAATACAAAGATTTATAACCAGAAAACCTGGCTGTAAAGTTGATGATTTTAATCACTATCTTTGTTTTTTTTTCTCTCCATCTCTTTCTCTGTCACTGTCTTAGGGACAAACAGCTAGTCGAGATGTAAAAAATGTTGGACGCTTTTAATGATTGAAAATGCATATTTACATACATAATTGAATTTTTCTTTTTATATAACAATGTTCAGGAACTGATTACTGCTTTATGTAGGGTGGATGGCTTCTATGATTCAGGAATTGGTGTACTGTTTGGTATTATGTATGGTTCCCTAGTGGGTTATTAAGACCTTTCTTGTATAATTCTTTTGTGTGTTCTTGCCACCTCTTAATCTTTTCTGCCTCTGTTTGGTTGTTATAGCTTCTGTCCAATGTTGTGCCCTTCTTTGCATAAAATGTTCCCTTTATATCTCCGATTTTCTTGAAGATATCCCTAGTCTTTCCCATTCTGTTTTCTTCTATTTCTTTGTATTGTTCACTTAAGAATGCTTTCTTCCATATATATGCATTAGTATACTGCATTGGTGTTTTTCTTTCTGGCTCACTTCACTCTGTAGAATGGGCTCCAGTTTCATCCACCTCATTAGAACTGATTCAAATGTATTCTTTTTAATGGCTGAGTAAAATTCCATGGTGTATATGTACCACAGCTTCCTTATCCATTTGTTTGCAGATGGGCATCTAGGTTGCTTCCATGTCCTGGCTATTATAAACAGTGCAGCAATGAAAACTGGGGTACACATGTCTCTTTCAGATCTGGTTTCCTCGGTGTGTATGCCCAGGAATGGGATTGCTGGGTCATATGGCAGTTCTATTTCTAGTTTTTTAAGGAATCTCCACACTGTTCTGCATAGTGGCTGTACTACTTTGCATTCCCACCAACAGTGTAAGAGGGTTCCCTTTTCTCCACACCCTCTCCAGCATTTATTGCTTGTAGACTTTTGGATAGCAGTCATTCTGATTGGCGTGAAATGGTACCTCATTGTGGTTTTGATTTGCATTTCTCTAATAATGAGTGATGTTGAGCACCTTTTCATGTGTTTGTTAGCCATCTGTATGTCTTCTTTGGAGAAATGTCTGTTTAGTTCTTTGGCCCATTTTTTGATTGGGTCATTTATTTTTCTGGAATTGAGCTGCAGGTGTTGCTTGTATATTTTTGAGATTAATTCAGTCAGTATACTAACACATATATACGGAATTTAGAAAGATGGTAAAGATAACCCTATATGCAAGACAGAAAAATAGACACAGATGTATAGAACAGACTTTTGGACTCTGGGAGAAGGCAAGGGAGGAATGATCTGAGAGAATAGCATTGAAACATGTATATTATCAATTGTGAAACAGATCACCAGTGCAGGTTTGATGCAACAGACAAGTGCTCAGGGCTGGTGCACTAGGATGACCCAGAGGGATGGGATGGGGAGGGAAGTAGGAGGGCGGTTCAGGATGGGAAACACATGTAAATCCATGGCTGATTCATATCAATGTATGGCAAAAACCACTACAATATTGTAAAGTAATTAGCCTCCAACTAATATAAATAAATGAAAAAAAAAAAGAGAAGAAAAGAATGCTTTCTTGTCTCTCCTTGCTCTTCCCTGTACCTCTGCATTGTTTGGTATATCTTTCCCTTTCTCCTTTGTCTTTCCCTTCTATTCTTTCCTTAGCTATTTTTAAGTCCTGCTCAGGCAGCTGCTTTGCCTTCTTGTATGTCTTTTTCTTGGGGATGATTTTGGTCCCCACTTCCTGTACAATGTTCTGAACCTCTGTTGATAGTTCTTCAGGCACTCTATCTACCAGATCTAATTCTTTGAATCTATTTCTCACCTCCAATGTATAATAATAAGGAATTTTATTTAGATCATACCTGATTGGCCTAGTGGTTTTCCTAGTTTCTTCAATTTAAGCTTGAATTTTGCAATAAGGAGCTCATGATCTGAGCCACTGTCAGCTCCAGGTATTTTTTGTTTGTTTGTTTTTGTTTCAGACTGTATAAAGCTTCTCCATCTTTAGTTGCATAGACTATAACAAATCTATTTTGGGTATTGACAATCTGGTGATGTCCTTGTGTAGAGTCATCTCTTTTGTTGTTGGAAGAGGGTGTTTGGTGTGACCAGTGTGCTCTCTTGGCAAAACTCTGTTAACCAGTTTGTTAACCCTTCTGGAAGTCTGTTTCCCAGATTTATATAAACTCCTCTAAGATTGTTTTTTTCCCCCAGACCCAAGAAAATCTTGAACTCAAAAACGGAATTGCTTATCTAACCTCAGTGCTTGAAAATCTTTCATGTAATTTATTTCAGGTTAAGAAATGACACTTAATATTTCTTTTTCCCATGAGTTATATGCATATAGTAATTTCTTTTCATGTATGTGAGTTGATTGTGTTTGCATTGGAGAAAAGCTTGAGGTCATTGAATTGTTTTATTTTAAAATTAAACATTTTAATGCTGAATGTAACCATATTTAAGAATGAATACTGAATATTTTTATTAAGGAAAATTTGGTTTACTCACATTGACTAATAATCAGTAATATTTTAGGAAGAATTTTTTTCTGTACCCTTCCACGTGTCCTACCTTTCTATCTCGAGTTGATTCCTACTGAAATTACCCCTTGTTTCTTTTCATTTCTTTTTCTTTCTTTCTTTTATTTTTTTAGCATGCGTTTATTTGGCCGCATCAAGTTTTAGTTGTGGCACGTAGGATTTTCATTGTGTTATGTGGCATGTGAACTCCCTAATTGTGGCCCATAGGTTCCAAGGTGCACAGGCTTAGGAGTCGCAGTGCACAGACTTAGCTGCTCCTAGGCATGTAGGATCTTAGTTCTTCGGTCAGGGATTGAACACACGCCCCCTGCATTGCAAGATGAATTCCCAATCACTGAACCACCAAGGAAGTTCCTGTCCTTGTTTCTTTTTATGCTGATGTAAGAATTTAAAATTACATAGTGACAGCTAGATAAAATAAATTAGTTAAAAGACATGTGAGCTAGTGAGATTGTTCTTTCAAACCATCAAATGGAGATCATGTAAAATCCTCTCTGATTACCATAAAAAGCATTGTTTATACTCAAGTTTTACTTAAGCTATATTTTATTTACCTCTATTTCTAGTTGTTTTAAATCCAATCTTATTCATATTATTTTGCACAGTAATATGGCAATGAGCACATATAAAAGTGCTAAATATATTTTTGTTGAATTGAATTAAAAAATCTCATAAAGTGAAACAGAGAACTAATCCAAGAGGCAAAAAACTGACTTCTATTTCTGGCTTTGCCTATAATTGTATACTGTTTAATTTTGTTTAATTTATTGTTATTATAACTCTTTTTATAACAAGCCAGAGTTGTTATTATAACTCTGGCTTTGCATTTTAAAAATTCTGATGAATATGGGGTACCATGCTCTTCTCCAGGAGATTTTCCCAACCCAGGGATTGAACTCGGGTTTCCCACATTACAGGCAGGGTCTTTACCATTTGAGCCATCAGGGAAACTCAAGTTTTGTAGAGGATGGTGGACAATCTTACTCCTTTTTCACCATATAAGTGCATACAAGGGTTAGTTCCTCAGTAATGTCTGATTCTGTGTAATCCCATGGACTATAACCCACCCGTCTCCCCTGTCCATGGAATTCTTCAGGCAAGAATGCTAGAGTGGGTAGCCATTGTCGTCTCCAGGGGATCTTCCTGACCCAGGGATAGAACCAGCATATGCTGCATTGCAAGTGAACTTTTTACCAGCTGAGCAACCAGGGAACCCAATATGATAATGAGCACATAAAATTGTTAAATATATTTTTGTTGAATTGAGAATTTAGTAAAGTGGAACAGAGAATTAATCCAATAAGCAAAGAACTGACTTCTATTTCTGGCTCTGCCTCTAATAGTATATTGTTTACATTTGTTTAATTTATTGTTATTATAACTCTTTTTAACTGGTTTTGCCTTTTAAAAATTCTGATGAATATATGCTGGGTCTCTACTTTGAGGATGTATGTTGGCTACTATTTTATTAAATAATGCCTCTATTTTATATTTTCTGATAAAAATTAGCAGAACTCTTCAGGGACAAATTTTGAGACTCGTGATCTGTTCTTTATGTCATTTAATATTTTTTTTATTTGATAATCGTCATTGAATTGGGAGTTGCATTCTCAGATAAGTTTTAGTCACCATCTTCCAGCCGCTATCTTGTTTTTGTTTCATATGTGTTCTGTCCTGAATGGTTGAAATAGTTATTTTCATAATTATCTTTTGCTTGTTTGTTGCCACAGTTTCTTATTAACTCTTCACCTAAGTGTATTATTCATGGTTCGTTATTAGTGCTTTCCAAACTTACCAAAATGAACATGTTTCACAGAAAATAATTTTTCTGAGCTACCTTTTAACTGCATTTCCCTATTGTGTGTGTATGTATGTGTTTAATATTTGCTAATTTAATTGCTTTTTCATGGTACTGTTATTCTTCATTATGTTTGTTTTTTATTTTGCCTACATTTTGAAACCTTAGATTCCTGTTACATTCTTGGCTGCTTCTGGTTTTGCAGCAAGATCTTCAGAAGCTGGAATGCTGCAACATTTTAATGCAGTGACAGTCTTGCCACTATTTTGTGGAGTCCTATTGCTATTCTCAGGCACAGTGCTTGTGTATTTCCATTCACCCTGTCAGCCTCTGAGTTACTGTACTTTCTCTAGTCCAAGATCTCATACTTGCTGCATCTTCTTGAAAGTGAAAGGGAAGTCTCTCAGTCATGTCCGACTCTTTGCGACCCCGTGGACTGTAGCCCACCAGGCTCCTCCGTCCATGGGATTCTCTAGGCAAGAATACTGGAGTGGGTTGCCATTTCCTTCTCCAGAGGGTTTTCCCGACCCAGGGATTGAACCTGGGTCTCCTGCATTGCAAGCAGACGCTTTAACCTCTGAGCCACCAGGGAAGCATCTCCTTAGAGACTGCAATTAATCACCTTCTGTGAGGCCCTGCCATGAGGTTGTACTGAGGGGGTCATCTCACATGATATTTTCTGTAAATTTTTCTTTCTTGTGTGTGTGCATGCTCAGTTACTTCAGTTGTGTGTGACTCTTTGTGACCCCATGGAGTGTAGTCCACCAGGCTCCTTTGTCCATGGGATTCTCCAGACAAGAGTACTAGAGTGGATTGCCATGCCCCTATACAGAGGATTTTCTTGACCCAGGGATTGAACCCTCGTCTCTTATGACATCCAACGATCTCATCTCTGTCATCCCCTTCTCCTCTTGACTTCAATCTTTCCCAGCATCAGGGTCTTTCCCAATGAGTCAGTTCTTCGTGTCAAGTGGGCAAAGTATTGAAGCTTCAACTTCAGCATCAGTCCTTCCGATGAATATTCAGGATTGATTTCCTTTAGGATGGACTGGTTTGATCTCCTTGAAGTCCAAGGGACTCTCAAGAGTCTTTTCCAACACCACAGTTTAAAAGCATCAATTTTCCAGAGTTCAGCCTTTTTTATGGTCCAACTCTCATATCCATACATGACTACTGGAAAAATCATAGTTTTGACTATACAGAGCTTTGTCGGCAAAGTAATGTCTCTGTTTTTTAATGTGCTGTTTAGCTTTGTCATATCTTTCTTTCAAGGAGCAAGTGACTTTTAATTTCAGGGCTAATGGAAGGAGTGGGTAACAAATAACTGTTAGACCTGAAAAAATAAAGAAAAAAGTCATTATATAGGAAGAAATTCAGAATTGAGCAAAATGAAGGAAAAAAATCATACTTGCATAATTAATGTTGCTGCAAGCAAACATCAAACTATACCAAAGAGAATGAGCAAAGTACTTACTAACTAGTAGTTATTAGCTAAAATAGTTTAAATATTATGGGGCACTCTTTTTAACTGCTTTAATTTTAACAGCTAAATAATGGCTGTTAAAGAGAAATTAGTTTGGAAAAATCTACAATTAAGGTTATTTTAGAAGCATACAGAAGAATCTATCCAGACTCAATTAAAAAAAAAATTAGACTCAAAACAAATTCCCAAAATTTTAATACTGACTCCTGTAGGTGTGATGTAATTGTCTTTAATTTTTTTTTAAGGATCAAGTATATAACAAACTATTATACTATGGACATTAGAAATATGCACCTATTGGTGAATGAAAAATATTGCATTTGAGACTTATGGTGAACTTCCAATGTGAATTTCAAATGTGGACAAAGAAATTTCTCTGTTTTGAACAACAGAATATGGATGAATATGAAACTATCTTACTCAAAGAGAATCTCTTGTAAAGGCACAGTAACACTAAAACTACCTTAGAAAAATGGAAATCTAAACTATTTAAGAAAACAAGAGTGTAAGAAAGCAGTATTTTAAACTAAAATATAATTTTTGCAATATGTTGTTTAAGATGTTTGTTACAAAATTGTTGACTTTAACATTATAAGTATGCATTATCCTTTCGTGTTTCCATGAGTAAAACTATATTTGAGTAGGCTAAAAACTTAAATTGCATTCCTGCTGAAGAGAAGGATTTTTTTCTTAATTTGTACTGCCATATATTTGTGCTTTATGATTTTCAACCTAAAAATAAATAGCCAACCAAGTTAATATTTATTTATTTATTTTTCTAGAATAAACTTTATATTTTAAGGCAACTATAGATTTACATGCATCTGTAAGAAATGACATGGAGAGATACCACATACTCTTCACCTAGTTTCCCCCAGTGGTAGCATCTTGCAAAACATCTTGTTCAATATCACAGTCAGGATATTGACAGTAATACAGTCAAGAGAGCATTCCATCACAAGGACCCTTGTGTCCTTCCATACTCACACTCAGTCTTTATCTTCTAAACTATCCCCTTAATCTCTAGCAACCACTAATGTGTCCTCCATTTCTATAATTTTGTCATTTCAATAATTTTATATACTGTTGATTATATCTTTGGGTTCTGAATTAATGGATTCAACCAACTGTGGATTGAAATTCTGTGACTGGTTGAATTCATGGACGGAAAACCACTGGATGAAGATAATTGACTGTCCTGTGTCATTTTGTATAAAGGATTTGAGTAGCCTTGGATTGTGGTTTATGAGAAAGGTCCTGGAACAACCTTCCCCCCAAAGATATTGAGGGAAGATCGTACATGGGATCATACAGCAGGTGACATTATAGATTGGCTTTTTTCACTCAGCATAATTCTAGGAAATTTCTCCAGGCATGTTGCATGTATCAATTGTCTGTTTCTTTTCATTGTAAAGCAATAATACACAGTATGGATGTACCACAGTTTAATTACTCACCAGTTGAAGGACCTCTAGGTTATTTTTAGTTTGGGACTACTACAAATCAAGCTGCTATAAATATCTATGTACAGGTTTTTGTGTGACCATAAGTTTCTTTTCTTGGAATAAGTGCCTAGGAGTACAACTGTTGGGTCATGTAAGTTGCGCATTTTTGTGTTAATTTTTTTTTTACTGCCTAACTGTTTTCCAGAATAGCCATAGCATTTACATTTACCACAGAAATGTAAGAGTTATCATGTTTCTCATTACCTTGCCAGCATCTGGCATTGCCACTTTTTAAAGCCATTTTGTTGGTATATAGTGCTATCTCATTGTGGTTTTAGTTTGCATTTCCCTAATGTCTAATAACATTGGCATCTTTTCATGTGCTTTTTTGCCATCTATATCCTATTCAATGAAAAGTTTATATATTTTCTCATTTTCTTTTTTTAAGTAGATTTTTTTAATTAAAGGATAATTGTTTTACAATGCTGTTGTGTTCTCTGCCATGCACTAATGTGAATCAGTCATAATAATAAAAATAATAATGATATATATGTGTAAATATTAATATGTTACATTATTATAACATCATAATATGTATACTATATATTGGTGAAAGTCACTCAGTCGCGTCTGACTCTTTGCAACCTTATGGACTGTAGTCTGTCAGTCTTCTCTGTCCATGGAATTCTCCAGGCAAGTATACTGGACTGAGTAGCCTTTCCCTTCTCCAGGGGATCTTACCTAACTCCTTTGAACCTCCCTTCCCTCCTGTTCCACCCATCTATGTCATCCCAGAGCTCCAGGCTGGGCTTCCTATGTTAGACAGCAGCTTCTCTCCAGTTATCTATTTTAAACAGGACAGCATACATATATGTCAATGTTATTTCTCAATTTGTTTTACCCTCTTCTTCTCCCCTTGAGTCCACCAGACCATTCTCTAGATCTGTGTGTCCCAAGATAATATTTAAATGAAGAGAAAAATAAAAAATATCTTTGTTCGTGAAATGATTTGGGAGTTGTACCATCCAAAGATCACTCAGAATTAACTGGGTATTTACTACAGCTATGTGTGAAATGTTTCCAAGGAAGAGGATGACATAGGAAAAATCAAAGTGGTTTAAAAAAAAAAAAAGCTAAATATTCAATTAAATTGACTCTGTGTGTGTGTGCGCGTGCGTGTGTGTGTGCATTTAAATTTTTCTATGACTTTGAATCAGGGTGATCAATTTCTCTAATATAGTAGATGAAGGAAGAGAACAAAGGGTATTAAAATTCTGATCCTTCATGATGCTGATCGGAAATGAAAAGTACTATTTTATATGTCTAAAAATTATCAAGATGATCACTAAAACAATGTGAAGTGTATATGCAAGGTTTACAGTTCTGGTAGAAGAAGCAGAAGAGAATAGCTTAATAATCTAATAAAAGCAAACTGTTTTAAAAAGGAAAGTAGCAACCTTAAGGAATGACACAGAGAAAAAAATAACAACACAAGAAAACATTAGAAACACCTGACTTATCATAAGAAATTTTAATGGACTGTATTTTCTTATGAAAACTCAGACATTTGAAAATTGTTAAAAATTTCATTCTTGGTATATGCTGTTTAACGCACAGACATCTATTAAAAGCTAACTTGAAAAAGTTGAAAATAAGGACTGGGAAAAGGTAGAACTGACAAATATTTCAAAAGTAGAAATTGATATATCCTAGATGTTGATTTGTATAAACCAGTTATATAAATTGAGTAACATCCAAATTATGCCCTCTTCTACAAATATTAAATAGAAGGGTTTAAAAATTAAAAACTCTAACACAGGAAAAATTCAAATCTATTGTTAATTATAAACACATAACAGAGTATGTGTAGACTGTGATCTTACTTGCCTTATCAAACAAAATATTTTGCTGTTAACTATGTGCACATATATACTCACTCATACAAATTGGCTTAGTGGTAAAGAATCCGCCTGCCAATGCAGAAGATGCAGATCAGATCTGTGGGTTTGGAAGACTCCTTAGAGAAGGAAATGGCAACTCACTCCAAGCCTCTTGCCTGGAAAATCCGAAGAACAGAGGAGCCTGATGGGCTACAGTCCATGGGTCGCAAAAGAGTCAGACGCAACTTAGAGACTAAACAACAAATATACACATATATGCTATAAATGTAAAACCATCAAAAGAGGACAAAGAACATATATCCATTTCTCTTGACCTCTATTGGGTTGATTAGAACTATTTAGAGGGACAATGGAAAGTGTGTGAAAAAACCTAAACCTAAAAATTTGCTGTACACGAGATGATGTCTTTAATACTGAGTCTCTAAGGAGTTCAAAATAAAATAATAGAATATGGCTAGCAATAGAAAGAGAAAATGATTGGGGTTTGAAATGGCAATATCAGACAACCTTGGAAAAAATTTACTCTGAAAAAAAAGATTGTTCTATGACACAAACCATAACATCAAGAGTGGAGAACTCTCATGAAATTTCTTCTTAAAATAAGGTATATTCTGAATATAAAATTAATAAAACATTTACAGAAACAGTAAAAACAGGGAGAAACAAATTAGTAATTTCAAGACTTCAATGGATTTCTCTTAATACTGTCATAAACAATGCTGAGCATTTCCTCTAAAATTTTGAGTTCAGAAGGTATCAGTCTCAGTTACTTGATATTGCAATATCAATATATAAGTCTCAGAGTTTCTGTTGGAGAAAACCCCTTAGAGAACAAGTTTGCACTATTTTCATGATTTATGGTTGTTGTTGTTTGATTGCTATGCCATGCCTCACTCTTCGTGACCCCACAGACTGCAGCCTGCCAAGTTCCTTTGTCCTTCACTATCTCCCAGAGATAGGTTAGGTGATCTGCTACATGTATCCCTTTAAAAATCTTCCACATTTTGTTGTGAAGAATACAATCAAAAGCTTTAGCATTGTCAATGAATTTTCACTATATCATATATTATATCTCTCCCCCATCTGGTATATCCATTGCCATACTGCACAGCTGTCTTCTCCTAAAACTGGGAAATAACCAATAGTTTTCAGTCCTCATTGCTGTGGAGAGGTAAGTTGAGGTTGAGTATCTTGAGTTTTAAATTCTTGCAATCCCATTTGTTCTTCTGTTACCTGTCATTGTTCAAATAATTGGTTCCTCATTTGCATTACTTTTATCTTCTCTTCTTGTGACCCTGTCATTTGCATCTGTAATATTGACTTTGAGCATTGAAAAACCATCCTCATTTTATGTTCCTGAACTGTTCCTCACATTCAGCCTAGTGAGACATCCAGTTGTACTAATAAGTGGGCTAGTCTGGGTAGATTTAAAAAATCCATTTAGGCAAAAACTAATTCTAAAGTCAGACTTCTGAAGGCAGTGATTCTGTCCAGGAGTTATCATGATATCAGTTCAACATGTAACCATTGTGGTCTAGTTTTCAATTAGTGAGCCTTCAATTGCTGGGAGGGTCATTCATTGTCTGATTCTCTTAGAGTTCTAATTTCATACATTTCCAGCATCTCTTCTTTTAGAGTAGATTTTATATCTGTTTCTTAACTACAATAATTGGCACTTCAAAGCTATTTTAAAAGTCTTTCCTTTAAAAATCTAAATAATTTATGTCTATTTCTTTTTTAAGTATTCTAATTCAAAATAAATTTCCTACTATCATTTTAGCATTGCTTCTCTATTTGTAAGCTAATAAGAATTCCCTAAATCAGATTTTCTCTGTAGAAATCACTCCAATTACTTAAAAAATAAACAAAACAAAAAATAAATGGTCTCTTAATTGTCACAATCTTTTTGGAGCTCATTCTTCTCTTGTGATCCTTTAATGTTTTGCAATACATAAGCGACATTGCTTTTCTATCAATTCTCAAAAATATTTAATTATATATTTATATAATATATATTTAATTATATGTTTAACTTAAATATATTTATATAATTACATTACATATTTAATTATATATAATATATATATCTCTCTTTTGGTGTTGTCTTCTTGGTTCTTGGATTACTACCCCACCTTTTTCTCAGTCTGCTGGCTTTCCTAATAAAGTTGGTATTCCTTGTCTCAACACCTTGTCACTCAATTTATTGGTCTGTTGGGCAGCAAGTAGTACCAAGCTTAAACTTAGCAGTAATTGTGAACAGAAAATGGACTGGCCTTGTTACAGTGTAAAGAACAGAAATACTCTTTTGTGTTGTATATAAGAAAGAATCAGAATGGGCTTCTCTGATGGCCTAGATGGTAAAGAATCTGCCTGCAATGCAGGAGATCCAGGTTCAATACCTGGGTTAGGCAGATCCCTGGAGAAAAGAATAGCTGTTCATTCCAGTATTCTTGCCTGGAAAATTCCACAGATAGAGGAGCCTCATGGGCTATGGTCCATGGGATTTCAGAGTCGAATATGACTGACACTTTCACTTTTCACAGAGTGGCCTTAGATTGCATTATCATTTTCTGAAGTCAGTGTTCTATTGGGATGTATTGGATATGAATACTTTCCTTAAGGTGGTGGTAGGATTTTCTTGAAGGAATTTCCTTATCTTGAGTCATAATTGCTATAATTCTTGAAATATTAATGAACAATTAATAAAGAATACTGTGGAAGTAGGGCTTAATTTAAAGAGAAGTTGAAACTTTCCTCTGGGATTTCATTCTCAAGATGTAGTCTGAAGAATGGGAAGGCGATAAATGTTTTTATGGGGATACAGGATCTTTGCAACTAGTGGAAGCATGTTAGCAGAATAATGGACCCCAAATTAAAGATAAACCTGGACTTTTGAGCAATAGAATAGCCACATATTTACTCTCAGTGCTGTATTTTGATGCTTCTAGTGAAAAATAGCAATCACTGTAGTGATTTAAGGGAAAAGTCAGTGACAGTATTTGGAAAAACAGAGTAAAGAAAAGAGCAGAAATAAGATGAGCATAATTAGATATTCAAAGGCACCAATGAGAATATATCCAAGAATCCCAAAAATTTTGAAGGAAAACAGAATTTACTTTTCTGTGTAAAACAGCAGAATTCTGCAGATATTAAAATTTAGCTGTTAAAGAACACATAATTTCACAATTTGATGAAATTGGGGCACATATAGAATGATGAGAGGATTAAAAATTTCATAGAATGAGTTATTTTTTATTTGCATTAAATTAGTTCATTTATTAAATTAATGAAAATGTTTCAATTATTTTATTAATAATTAAAATTACTTTCTATTAAAAGTACATTCATCCACAAATGACTACGTAGAAAGTCTTGCATAGAAGAACTGCAAAACATTTTGAAAATTATCCAGAAATAGTTTTAGGTAAGAAGGAAACAAATTTGTTTTTCATTTTTCTGCATCTACAAAATTGGAAAGTTAAAGTTTCCCACTTTAACTATCATCATCCCACTTAAACCATCATCCAGACTTGTAATTCCATATACCCCTCTTTCACTAGAATGAGTCTTATATTTCATTTTAATTTTGTGCTTAAATACCCTCAGGCATCCACATTTCCTCATTGTGTCTGGATTGTGAATGTTTACTTCTGGGGCAAGAACACTTCTGGCAACATGATAGCCATTCAGTCCTGTTAACCCTTCTGCTTTGCTCATTCTCAGCCCCAGCAACACTTAATGCTTGTGATACTTTGATTAATTGATATCACTTACAAAAATAAAACTAGGACAGGAAACTTCTTCTTAGATGTTTCAGCCATTTTTCTCAGTTTAGTGTTTTCTTCCTCCCTCATATTTACAAGCTTTCAAATTCTCTTAGAGCACAAGCACTGACCTTCCAGGAAATAAAGAATGGCTGGTCATTTGATCAGTTTTTAAAAGCTTTCCATTGGGATTATTTATCAGGCTATTTTAAGTGCTCAATTAAAAATGGCCATAGAAAAACTCTTTTGGAATATTTTTCAGTTATTGTAGAGAAGTCCACAGTCAAAATATTCCTGAATTCTCAAATACACAGCATCATTAAATTTACCTCCTTCACAAGCTAAACATCAGTGGAGCCATCTACTGAGACATTGTAATAGAGCATTAGCAACAACAACAACAAAAAATTGACATAACATTGATATGCTTTCAAAGTTTCCTGTAATAAAAGCATACTTTTAAATTTTGTGTCTAATTTGATTCTGTTGATATATATGAGCTCCTGGCCTCCAAATGGCCTTTAGAGTTTCCTCAGTAACAAACTTCAGAATTTAATACCAAGTTGATGGCATTTTTAATTTAATGAAGCAAAACTGTAATCCAATGGTGTCCCTAAAGAAAAAGTAGTACCATTATTTAGAGGGTGTTAAATTTCTCTAACGAAAGCAATTCCAATTATGTTCCTTTTGTTATATAACAAAGATAAGATATAACTTTCTTTAAAGCATGAATATTTAGCTGCCTGTGATAATGGTATCTCAAGCCTCCACTCATAAAAAGTGTCCTGGCTAATGAAATTGATAACTCTGAGAAATAATGCTCAAATTTGGAGGTGGTATGTGGGAGTCACGGTAATTGTTCTAATACAGAAAACAGTAACAAACAGCCCTTCTCTTTTTCCTTTTGAGAAATGCAGGAATACCTTATCTTCCACAATGGACATTAATAACAGAAAACCAGAAGTCAGGGAGACAGTTGGTATTACTGAAAAACAGAATAATGGGCAAAACTGTGCAACTGTGTCCCACCATTCATTCTTTTAGAAATTCTGCAGCTGTTTTTTGATGGGCAGCTGGTGTTTAATCTGAAGGGAAAAAAAAAACAAAAAACACATACAGTTGATGTTAGTTAATGTTCTCAATGACTAAAAATACCATAAACTGTGTCAAGCATGAATCATTTCCGTTCAGTTCAGTCACTCAGTCGTGTCTGACTCTTTGCGACCCCATGGACTGCAGCACACCAGGCCTCCCTGTCCATCACCAACTCCCAGAACCTACTCAAACGCATGTCCATTGAGTCGGTCATGCTGTCCAACCATCTCATCCTCTGTCGTCTCCTTCTCCTCCCACCTTCAGTCTTTCCCAGCATCAGGGTCTTTTCAAATGGGTCAGTTCTTTGCATCAGGTGGCCAAAGTATTGGAGTTTCAGCTTCAGCATCAGTCTTTCCAATAAACACTCAGGACTGATCTCCTTTAGGATGGACTGGCTGGATCTCCTTGCAGTCGAGCATGAATAAAAGTTACAAATTCTGTCATTTGCAATATGCGTGGATACTTGGTATAGGGATATAATCATGATGCTTTGGATAGTGGAGGAAGTAATTTATTAATATTGAGATTTCTGTTTACCTAGACAACAATAAAATGCCACAATTATGTAGCTAGATAAACTATTTCTTCAAATTTACTCAAAAGATAAAGCACAAGATAGACAATTCTTGCTTTTACCTTATGTCACACAGAAAGTGATTAAAAGTATTTATTTCTCACATAAATTTCTGTCTCTAAAAATTGGTGGATACAAACAACACTGCTTTCTTGTAAATGTTGGGAAACTGGGGTTTAACCACTTGATTCATTCCTATAGGAATGAATCAAGTGGTTAAACCCCAAGTGTGTTCAATGCCCTTAAATGTGCCTTCTTGCTACTGAGAATAATTTCAGGTGGCAGTGCACAAACTTTTTCTCTCCCAGTGCCCACATACTTCTTTCAAGTAAAAATTTTCCATGGCATTAATTCAGTAGATGTTAGAACGTAAAATATGCATAGAATATAGAAGCTCTAAACTCCTACTATCCAATATTGAGGGAGGAAAAAATGTCTGCAGTAACTATGGGTCTCAGCACCCCTCAGCTCATCCCATTCTTTCTCATTTCTAGTGTCTATCCTAATATGATTTATCCTAATATGAGAAAGCATTTGCTGGTTGTTCTTTTTTTTCCCATAAACATGGCTATCTAAGTGCCCTTGCAATGAATCCCACAGGCCCTGACTGAAGGGTTCATGATCTTTGTTTCTTAAATCAATACTATCAGCAATTTACTATCAATCTACAGCAAATGGTTAACATTTAGGCAGTTAAATTGATGATGTCTTTCCTCTGAATTAGTGCAATATGTTTTATATGCCTATTTGATATGACTTGAAACATTCTTTAGTGACAACATAAAATAAAATAATTGCCAATCTTTAATTAATCCTATAGCAGTGAGTACTTACACTGAGCATGGATATATACTAATTAACCCAAACCCATATGAACTCTTCTATCAAGGACTTCACAACATAGCAGAAAAGAAAGTCATGAAATTAATAGGTACATATTGTGATAAATACTGTGAAAAATGTATATGACTACAAATTGTGATGAGGACTCCAAAAGAAACCACATGGTAACATGAAAGAAATTTTGAAGACTAGTTAATATTGATTTGAGAGTCAAAGGTTGACAATGAGGGAGGAAATTTAATATAAAACAATCAATGAACCCAGACAGACAGGATAAAGGGAGTTTGACTGAGTGACTGAACATACATACAGACACACAAAGCAGATATAATAATCTTATTTCAAAAAAATCACTCCTGCCACTATTTAAAAGATGAATCAATGTGGATGGATATGTGTTGGGGAGAGGAATCAGTTGAACATTTTATGAGATGCTCAGGAATGTGTTGTAATATTCGAGGTACACAATTGTGAAGTATTGGATTAAGTTTGGCAATAAACTGTTAGAAGGGTGATAGTTTGAGTAATAATTTGGGTCTAATATAATTGATACTTCTTGATGGATTAGAGATAGGGAAGTTTGAAATATTAAGCCCATTTCAAACTCTGGCTTAAATAACTACATACATGCATGTGTTCTTGATCAAAATTTGAAATTGTAGAAGAGATCCATGAGGTAAGGAATACACAGAATTAAATTGTAACCTTGAGATGATTTTGAGCCATCTGAATGCAGACATGGACAAATATGAAAAGGAATCCATGACTAAATATGTTTAATAATGAATATGTATGGTCTATATGAAGAATCATAAAATAGACTGAAAGAAAAATGTAAATACTACTTGAAGAAAAATGCCTTGAGCTATTTTTGAATGCAACTTCTCCATTCATTAATTATGTTTTGTGATTATTACTCAGTAGTGTTAGGAATATTTTATGTAATTTTATAGCAAAGTAATAGCATGTTATATTTTCTATCTTCTCACTTTGGAGAACTGACTTTCCACTGACTTTTCATATAAATTACAGATTAGTGGTAGTATAAGATCTGGAGTTTATACAGTGTAACCTTATGATTTTGTGTATATTGTCTTGGGAAATGTATGTATTGGTACAAAAAGGAAATTTGTAGACTAAATGGAATTGAAAGCGTCTGTAAGAAATTTGTCATACTTACAAACTTTTAAGAAATATTCTTAATAGTTTAAAATACACTTTATTCAGTATCTTGACATCAATCTCTGATCACTACCATTGTTTTGAATGGTATGAACCTTCTTAATGTGGAGCCTCTAATCTAAATTTATATCTAAGAAAATGGCTTCACATATTGTTTCAGGGTCCTTTATTCTATATTGTTAAACAGTTTAATTCATGTTTTAAACACTTGATACTCATTTTTCATTATATATTTTTTCTCATTCTTTTAAAAAATGTTTCTATGGTGTCAAAATAATGTCAAGGTGATGCTCTGTTTTGCTAATAAGAGTCTCTAATTTTAAGTTTTTCAATTATTCTAATTGAGGTTTTGTTTTGAATAATAGGCTTTAACTTTTATTCAATATAGTACATAAATATTTTTGAAAAAAAATTCTTATTTTTCATCAAGGAAATATTTTCAGAATAATTACTTCTGAGCCTGTAAGCTTCAAATATCTTCTAAGGTAATGAATAATTTGTCATTGATCTAAAATGTTTATTTTTCTACTTGCTTTACTCTTATAAGAAAAATGTTGGGATCAAACTCATATCACTTATGCGTCCTGTATCGGCAGGCTAAAAATACAGTTTCACTAGTGCCACCTTTGAAACCTATATGTGTGCATACACACACACACACATACACATTGCAATACTACTTAACCATAAAAAATAGTGAAATAAAGCAATTTTCAGCAATATGGATGAACCTAGAGATTATCATAGTAAATGAAGCAAGTCAGAAAGAGAAAAACAAATACCATATGATACCATGTCTATGTGAAATCTAAAATACAACATGAAAGAACTCATTTACAAAACAGAAACAGATTCACAGACATAGAAACAAGCTCATGGTTATCAAAGCAGAAAGGAGGTGGCAGAGGGAGAAATGAGTTTAGAATTAGAAAATATGAATTGCTGTATATAAAATAAATAAATTACTACATATAAAAGAGATATTATTATAGATAACATAAAGGAGGTCCCACTGTATATCACAGGGAGTTACATTCTATATCTTATAACAAACCATAATGAGGAAAATATGAAAAAGAAAAACTGAATCACTTTGCTGTATACCAAAAACAAACAGAAAATTGTAAATCAACTATACTTCATTAAAAATGCCAGATGTTAAGTCAGTTAAACTTGATTAAATACATCCACATGATTCCAAAGAGAAGTATTAATCTATGTTAAGTGAAAATGATAGTTAAACATATATATTTTATACTTATTTATATATATATATTATATACTATATAATATATATAAATGATATAAATAATATTATAACATATATCAATAATATATTAAAAATAATAACATAAATATATATTAAATATATAAATATATAATTTATTTATATTTATTAAATATAAAATATGCATATAAATATTTTATAATATTTATATTCATATATAATTTATATTTATTAATAAATATAAATATATATTTATGATATTATAGATATTATAGATATATAAAAAATATATTAATAAATATATATAATATTAAATATATAAATATGATAAATATATATTATATATTATAGTATATACTTATATAAATATAAATAAATAATATATATTTATATTTATTATTTATAAATATAAATATAAATATAAAAATATTAAATATATAAAATCTATACTATATAAATATATAAATACAATATATTATATGAATAAATATATATTTATATATAAATATGTAAATATTTATAAATATAAACATGTAAATATAAATATATATATTATAATAATTGCTTGTGCATGCGCTAAGTTGCTTCAGTTGTGTCCAACTCTTTGCAACCTTATGAACTGTAGCCCGCCAGGCTCCACTTTCCATGGGATTCTCCAGGCAAGAATATTGGAGTGAGTGGTCATTTCCTTCTCCAGGGGTCTTCCTTTACACCTCCTGCACTGGCAGGCAGGTTTTTTTTTTTTTTTTTTTTTTTTTACCACTAGTGCCTGCTGGGTAGCCCTATAATAATTGTGTAAGTAAGAAATTAAAGCTATGGATATGAAGAAAGATTAAAAATAAATACACCATGGAAATCACTGAATAATAAACATATAAATTATCTTTTACCTTATTTTTAGTACTTTCTCAATAGTATCAAACAATCTTACCCAAGTGAAACACATAAGAGAAGGTCATGGAAGATTTACTGACTTTTTGCTATCTTTTCATACGTTTCATGATCTCTTAATATGACCATATAGTTATAAAAACTGATTCTATTTTTAGATAGGAATATAGTTAAATAATGTTATTCAGATAAACAGTTTTCAAGCAAATTGGATTAAATATCCCTTCTTTATGTTATGGGGGCTTTAAACTTCTGCTGAAAGTAGATTTTAGAAATTTGTTAAAATAAAGTTTAATAACGAAGAAAGTGAAGCAGACAGTTTAACCTCAGGTTGAAACTAGGTTGCACAAGAATCATAGACAAAACAGGGACACAAGAAATAAGGGTAAGTGAAATAACGTTCTGCAGTTATTCAAGCCATTTGTTCAATTCGGAGACTTTGGAAAACTGCTCTTTTCTTTAAAGGTTATCTGTATAGAGACAATTTTGTTTTGTGTCTCTTTATTCAAATTGATTATGCAACACACTCAGCCTCCCTACCCAGTACTGGTGAATATATTAATTTGGATATTATCAACAGAGTCATTTGCTAGAGTCTGTGGCATGTTTATTTTTCATTATCATGGCAGGATAGATAGCTATCAATAATGGAATATGTTTAAAGGATTTGAATGAGAAATGTTGACATTATTTGCAAATGAATTCCATAGCTTGAAGAGTCAGTCTTCCTTAACTGCATTGATCATTTATCCAAAGTATGATCATGACTTTTTGCAGATCTGTGCAAAAACTCATGAATTTATTTCTCCATGGCCAAATAATATGTGACAATGACATTTGCCTCACCCTTTATTCATGCTAAGAAGGATCAGAACTAGCAAATTAAGCACACTATGTAAGTAATGGAAAAGCTTGCAATCCTCATCTGTTAAGCAATGTCAACACACTTTCTAACCAACAGAAGGTATACATTAATGAGACTATCAGAAATTCACAGATCTGTGTTTACATTTTGCTTCAGAAAATATGGAATAATCAGAACTGTAAGTTATAAAGGTGGCTCAGTGGTAAAGAATCTGCTTGCCAATACAGGAGATGCAGGAGACCCAGGTTCAATCTCTAGGTCTGGAAGATCCCCTGGAGAAGGGAATGGCAAACCACTCCAGTATTCTTGCCTGGAAAATTCCATGGACAGAGGAGACCGGTGGGCTACAGTCCATGGGGTTGCAAAGTATAGAACACAACTGTGCAACTGAATACATACAAGCTCTAAAGGAGTTAAAAGATAATTTGGTCCACTGTTCTCATTCTACCTGTTTATAGAAAAGTAACATGAAGGGGAAATTATCTGCTACTTCAGAGTATGATTAACTTCTTGGTGATAGGATTACTCAAGTTTTCTGAGTAGCAGTCAATGAGCATTTGGCTCCTCATGCCACATAAGCTAGGCCTCTGATGTGTGTGTGTGTGGAGGGGGGGCATGTATTCTTTGGTATATAGAATAATTGCCCCCATGTCTTTTTGTAGTTTGGTGTTCTGATTGACGTCAGTAGTATAAGTTCCATTTTGTTCTGTTTCAGAACAATATCACTTGAATTTTATAGCTAAGAAACAAAAACTAATAATTCTCCCACCTAAGGACATCTTTTTTTATAACTACAACTTAGAGTAACTTTCCATGGCATTTAGTTATGTAGTTTATATATTGTGAGTTTGTCTAAAAGATATTCAAATGTCTATTATTAATATACTCATGAACTAATTATTTGTGAGCCTAAAATTGGTGACCCAAGTCAAATGGATCACATATTCAAAAGAATGTAAAGGCTTCTAACTGAGAGAGACTAGAAGCATTGTGATTTTCTTCAGGTTGCATAGTATCTGATAACTACCTCTCAATCAGAACTCATGAGGCTAAACAATGTCTACCTAAACATTTTACTTTCTACTATGCAACCTGACCTTTCATATTCCAGAAGGATGCAATATAAGAAGTGAGAGGGAATCCCTCAACTATTCATCCAACATTAGGACTGGGAATGAGATTAATTTATTCTTGTATTTATACAATACATATTTATTTAATATCATATACCATACTATGTGTTTGGCTCACTTCTCTGAGGACACAGTGATGAAAAGGACACAATCTCTATACTAGATGCAATAAGACACTTAGAAAAAGAACACATGCAAACAAATTTTAAAAGAAAAGTTGTGTAAGTATTCTAAAAAGATAAGGATAATGATTTTTGTCACTACATAAAATGAATCATCAGTGAAGAGATAACAGAAGAGAAAAGTTTTAAGCTTGGTCTTCTAAAGACTTCATACAAATGATTTAAGTTTCCAAACAGCAGAATGGGTAAGGTAAGTTAGGCAAAAAGAAAAACTTGGTCAAAGTTGGAAAACTTTGGAAGAGTATGACACATATGAGACATAATTAGAACTTAAATTATAGATTGACCTCCTGGAAGAAATGTCAATAGACACTTGCTTCTAGAATCCTTTGGCATGACATTGACATAATTTGGGACAAATTGTCTAGTGCCCCGTGTCTGTGCTTGGTCACTCAGCCATGTCTGACTCTTTGTGACCCCGTGGATTGCAACCTGCCAGGATCCTCTGTCCATGGAATTATCCAGGCAAAGATACTGGAGTGGGCTGCCATTCTCTATTCCAGGGGAATCTTCCTGACTCAGGGATTGAACCTGAGTTTTCTATATCTCCTCCATTGGCTGGCAGGTTCTTTACCACTGAGTCACCTGGAAAGCCCTCTGGTGCCCCCGCAAACCTCCTTAAAAAGTATAGAATACTTAACAAAAATTTTAATGTCAGATAAGTGATAGTATGAGTAAGTCTACTTAGGTTAATTTTCTCAGAACTCTTGGTTTAAATATCCCATGTTTCATGTTAGAAACATGAGGGAGTTTTCTAGGAATGAGGCCTTAATCACATTCACTTCTTTGTGTAGATTTCTTCCCTTCCCAGTGAAGTGACTCTCATATGCTACACTGTATCTACATATATCTGTGAGACAGCTCTTCTGATAACACTGACATTGCTCAGTTTTGCTACTTCATTAACTTATTCAGCTATTCTGGCTCAAAGATTCTCTACTCAGACTTCTGGTTCTTTGATGGTTACACAATGTGAGCCCACACATTGTATTCAATTGTATTCTGCTCCTTTGTTAGAAAAATCCACTCCTTCTCTGACTCCATCTGTTTTACCATCTTTTGTCACCTGTAATTCATTGCTGATAGATGAGAGATTTCAAGTAAAATAATAATAATAATAATAATAATAATAAAATGAACATAGTTATCTTCCTCACTGTGCTTCATCCACAGTATAAAGATCTATGATGTGTCTAAGGTTACAGATTTTAAAATGATGGACAAATAAACTACTATCACAAATATAGATTGCTGGAGGGCTGGGATGGGGAGGGAGATAGGAGGGAGGTTCAAAAGGGAGGGGATATATGTATACTGATGTTTGATTCATGTTGAGGTTTGACAGAAAACAGCAAAATTCTGCAAAGCAATTATCCTTCAATAAAAAATAAATTAATTCAATAAAGAAATATAAAAAGCTGATAGCATGATTTTTCCTGAAAATTGCTTTTTATATACTGTCATGCTCATTTTGGTTGATATTGCAAGAAAAACCTTGAAAATACAATACTTTTTGTGAAATGCATGCATGCACTTCAGCCATTTGTTCTTCTCCACACACCAAAATGATCACTACGAGGCCAAATCACCAGGATATTTAGCACAATTTGTTCAATAGTCTGTCTGTGGGTAGAAGTAGCCTTTTGCTTGAGTATAGATGTTTATAAGAAGTATATTTTTACTTTCAGTAATAAGGAATAATTTAGGCAGCAAGGAATTTCTACTCAATGGCTTATTTCTTCAATGGCTTATACTAGCTACTAATGTAGACAGTATATCTGGGGAAGCCCTTCAAGGAAAGTTGCTTCATATGTAGCAGTGTTTTCTTGGAACTCACCTGTGCCAGGGAAAAGGTGTCACTTTTCTAAACAGCTAAGATATAAATAGAACATTTAAAAAAACAATTGCAGTCATACTCACGTATCAGGCACTACCTTTTCATAATTCTACATGTTAACCTTTTCCTGTTTCCTCACTCCATTAATTCAACTCTGCTACTAAAGACTTTTATATTACTTTTTGTACGCTCAATCAGTCATTCTGGATAAAGTACACTGACAGTTAATATTATAGTTCATATTAATTCATTTTAAGATGTGCCCTCCAGATATGCTTTGCAACTAAAAGTGGTGACAGTTATTTCAAAAATGTGAAGAACTCATATTAGGTGGAAGAAGTTATCTTTGAAATCTCAATTATTCTTTCCCTTGTTACCTGCCTCTCTTCTCACAGAACTTCTCTCGTCACAATCTTTTCTTCCAACTCTACTGGGTAATACATGTCTCTTGGTTTAGGAATCATGTTTGAAATAATTAATTTCTCCACCAGTGTATAGCTGTAGATGAAAGACTAGCATCTGGGTCTAACGCACCTCATGGTCAGTTCTTCCAAATAATAACAGTAAATGTTCATTCACTGTGTTCTAAAGAACTCTCAGAAGGTACATTTCTTGCAAATGATCTCTTCTCTTCCTATTATGTTTATTATTTGTATTAATAAACCTCTTGAAAAGTCCTCAGTCAAAATTCAAAAGCCTTTGTGAAGAAAACTTAGATTAAATACCTTAAAGGACATTTTTTTGTAAGGATTCGGAGAAAATATTCTGTTCAAATAAGCATACTGTGTAGGTCTGAAGAGATCAGCCATCTGAAAATTAATGGGAGGCTGAAGAACTATGATGATATACACAATGCAACTTAAGCTATTCCCTCTGTTTATTAAACCTGAGATACTGAGTTGAAAATCACATACATGTCAATAAAAATGACTTTGGTGTTTCATTGAATAATAATGATGTAAACTATGGAAATTTTATTACCACATACAAGGTATACATATATATAGTGTCAAACATTGTTGGTTGTATTAATTTTAGAAATTTCCAATGGTCAAATTATGACTTATTTTAGGAGAAAAACAAAACAAAAGACTTAAAAACAGAGAAAATGGATAAAAAAGAAAAATTAGAATCAGGAACATAATTTGAAATGTCTGATCATACCATAAGAATGATAGTTGAATATTCTATTTTCCTATTTCCAGGTCATATGAGATTTATTCTAGTGATATACCCATAGCCCAGGTAGATGGTAAGTTAAACTACTGGAACTAAATAATCCACCATTTAGATGTCATTGTTGTTCAGTCATTGTGTCTGACTCTTTATGACCTCCATGTTCTGTCGCTTGTGAGGCTTCCCTGTCTTCCACCATCTCCCAGAGTTTGCTCAAGTTTATGTCCATTGAGTTGGTGATGCTATCTAACCATCTCATCCTCTGCTGCAATCTTCTCCTCGTGCCCTCATTTTTTTCCAGAATTATGAGTCTTTTCCGATGAGTTGACTCTTCACGTCAGGTGGCCAAAGCGTTAGAGCTTCAGCTTCAGCATCAGTCCTTCCAAATGAATATTCAATGTTGATTTTCTTTAAGATTGACTGGTTTGATCTACTTACTGTCTAAGGGATTCCCAAGAGTCTTATCCAGCATCACAATTTGAAGCATCAATTCTTCAGCACTCAGCCTTTTTTAATATCCAAATCTCACATCTGTACATGACTGCTGGAAAAACCATAGCTTTGACTATATGGACATTTGTTGGCAAAGTGATATCTTTGCTTTTTAATATGCTGTTCAGGTTTCTCATAGCTTTCCTTCCAAGAAGCAAGAATTTTCTAATTTTATGGCTGTAGTCATTATCTGCAGTGATTTTGGAACCCAAGAATAGAAAATATGTCACTGTTTCCACTTTTTCCTTCTATTAGCCACGGAGTGATGGGACAGGTGCCATGATCTTAGTTTTTTAAATGTTGAGTTTTTAACCAGATTTTTCACTCTCCTCTTTCACTCCCATCAAGAGGGTCTTTAGTTCCTCTTCACTTCCTGCTATTAGAGTGGTATCATCTGCACATCTGAGGTTATTGATATTTCTCCCAGCAATCTTGATTCCAGCTTTTGCTTTATCCAGCCTGGCATTCCACATGTTGCATTCTGCAAATAAGTTAAATAAACAAGGTGACAATATACAGCCTTGTTATACTCCTTTCCAAACTTTGAACTAATCTGCTTTTCCATGTCAAGTTTTAATAGGAGTAAGTTTTCTCAGGAGACAGGTTACTTGATCTGGTATTCCCATCTCTTTAAGAATTTTCTACAGTTTGTTGTGATCCACACAGTCAAATGCTTTCTCATAGTCAAAAAGCAGAAATAGATATTTTTATGGAATTTTCTTGCTTTCTCTATTTAAATTACATTTAGATAGCACTTAGATAACCATTTGGATAACATTTCTCCAAACTTTACTTTTACTAACATTTTCTGGTAGTAATTAAATTCATCTATAAGAAATTAACATATTAAAATATGCAAACATATTTCTGCATAATATATATACATGTAAACACACAAATATAAACACTAAGAATTCTAGGAGATTATCAAGGCAATTCATGCAACTAATGAGGAGGAAGGTGAAACAAATGTTAATTTGAGATAATCTATCATGGCATCTGGTCCCATCACTTCATGGGAAATAGATAGGGAGACAGTGGAAACAGTGTCAGACTTCATTTTTTTGGGCTCCAAAATCACTGTGGATGGTGACTGCAGCCATGAAATTAAAAGACACTTACTCCTTGGAAGGAAAGTTATGACCAACCTAGATAGCATATTAAAAAGCAGAGACATTACTTTGCCAACAGAGGTCCGTCTGGTCAAGGCTATGGTTTTTCCAGTGGTCATGTATGGATGTGAGAGTTGGACTGTGAAGAAAGCTGAGCACCAAAAAATTGATGCTTTTGAACTGTGGTGTTGGGGAAGACTCTTGAGAGTCCCTTGGACTTCAAGGAGATCCAACCAGTCCATCCTGAAGGAGATCAGTCCTGGGTGTTCATTGGAAGGACTGATGCTGAAGCTGAAACTCCAGTACTTTGGCCACCTCATGCGAAGAGTTGACTCACTGGAAAAGATCCTGATGCTGGGAGGGATTGGGGACAGGAGGAAAAGAGGGCAACAGAGGATGAGATGGCTGGATGGCATCACCGACTCGATGGGCATGGGTTTGAGTAAACTCCGGGAGTTGATGATGGACAGGGAAGCCTGGCGTGCTGCGATTCATGGGGTCACAAAGAGTAGGACACGACTGAGCACTGAACTGAACTGAACTGAATGACCATTAGAAGCTCAGAGTCTTCTTACAGAGGTTTACATATAAAGGAGGTACCATAGCTTGATGAGAAAAAAAATGAGATCACTTAAATAAACTGAGGGAATATTTTTTAGCTAGTTGAATTATACTGTCATTATCTATAAATAGGATATTAATACCCACTTTGTTATGGGAAATCCCTTGGTTGTCTGATGATTAGGATTCCTGTCTTTCACTGTCACTGCCTGGGTTCAATCACTTGTCAGGGAACTGAGATCCCACAAACTGAGTAGCCAAAAAAAAAAAAAAAAAAAAAAATTACTGGTACAGCATGCTATAGTTAAAATAGATAACCAACAGGGACCTACTGTATAGCACAGGGACCTCCGCTCAATACTCTGTAATAACCTAAATGGGAAAATAAATGGAAGAAGAATGGATACATGTATATGTATAACTGAATCATTTTGATGGACAATATATATGAACTGTACACCTGAAATTAACACAACAATCAATCCTCCTCCAACATAAAATAATATTTTTCAGAAAAGAGATTGTAATGAAAATCTGATGAATTCCTTGTGAAGTACTGCTACTAAATAATGTGTTATAAAGGTATCATGAATGACTGTAGGCAAGGCATACTACAGAATTTCAACATGGTACAAATATATAAACAAGCAAAGGATGTTGAGATGACTTCTTTGGTACAGGGTCTTTGGGAAAAGATGTGAAGAATGTTCTAAAGTAGTTACCACCTTTCTGATGTAACTTCATCTAGCCCACTGTTTCCCAAAGTGAGTTTTGTGAACCACTACCTTCCCAATATCTATTTACAGATAGATATTTATCTATTTATATGCTTCAAGTCTTCTTTGAACACAGACCTTGGATAGCACTGAAATACATAACACACAACATGTATCATCACAGCAGGTCTTTGAGCCTTTAATTTGCATTTAGGGACTAGGTATATGTGTGGTGGGAAACAAGGCTGGAAGAGAAAGTATGCAGATTTCCAAAATTTCACCATTAAAAAAAAAAAAAGTTCCCTAGAGTGATACCCTGATAAAATTGAATGATACAACATAATTTTTCAGTTTAGAAAATGCTTGTCCACACCTTTACTTCTGGAAAATTTGACTATGTAGCAAAGGACTTTGAGTTCATGATTTTTTTGGGAGGGGGCATTTGAAGATGGCATTTCTGGTACACAACAGATAGGTAAAGAGATTTAAAATGTTGCAATGAATTATTTAAACCCTTACTCAAGTCCCTCTGAACAGCAGTAAATAAATCCAAGACATTAGTTTGGGGTGGGTAAAGTCCTATTTGAGAATGAAGCTTTAAAAGCAAGCTAAACTACCAGAATCAAAGATTAACATTAGGACCCTTATTTAAAAGCTAAAAAATGGAATGCAAATCAATGGTCAGGTTTTGCTATGATTGTTACTGAAAGGTAGGGTGGACTAGGTAGGCAGCTAGCAGTGACTTGTGTGCCACATAATTGTCAACCTACCAAAGATCTTCCCAAAGGGAATTGCCAGCCATAAGCCCCACATTAAGGGATACTGAAGCATTTTTTTTTTCTGAAGTAGGTATTCATTTAAATGTTATCCATAAATCTCCAATGGCTCAGACAGGTAAAGAAACTGCTTGTAATGAAGGAGACACAGGAGATGCAGATTCAGTCTGTGTGTCAACAAGATCCTGTGGAGAAGGAACTGGCAACCCACTCCAGTATTCCTGCCTGAAAAATCCCATGGACAGAGGAGCCTGGTGGGCTATAGTCCAAAGGGTGGAAAAAGTTAGACACAACTGAATGACTAAGCACACATGTATGCTATACAAACAAAGTTGACACGTCTCTGAGCCAATAGTGCTCAATAACACTTGATTGTTCCTATGGGCTTTGACCCCTCACTTTTAATTTAGATGTTTCTCATGTTACCTTGTAGAATTACAAACATATATTTTTTTTCCTTAAAAATATTAATCAGTGTGGTATTTAAGTTGCCTTTTTAAGATATTAGAATTGTTTCCTAGTGATTTGTGACACGTACACAAACACACACATAAATATACACAATGAAACAAATGAAAATATTTTAAAACATGAAAGCAATGAAGGAAATATATCCAAAAACTAAAAAATGTGTGTTTTATATAGTATTTTGGGTTTTTTCAGGCTTTTATGGTGAAAATGATTTGACAGTAATGTTTAAAATAAGAGAAGAAAACTCTAAGAACATTACAGGAGGTCACAAATAGAGAAAGACAGGCAAAGGGAAGAGAAACAATCTTTCTGATGATACAAATTGCAATTGATGTATCCATATGGCTAGATTGCTTTGCTTTGGTTCTTTGATTTTGGTAATCAAAGAGGTGATTCATCCATTGCAATTATTTGGCAATACTAATAATTGTCAAGGCTGTATATTGTCACCTTGCTTACTTAACTTATATGCAGAGTACATCATGAGAAACGCTGGGCTGGAAGAAGCACAAGCTGGAATCAAGATTGCCGGGAGAAATATCAATAACCTCAGATATGCAGATGACACCACCCTTATGAAAGACAGTGGAGAGAAACTAAAAAGCCTCTTGATGAAAGTGAAAGAGGAGAGTGAAAAAGTTGGCTTAAAGCTTAATATTCAGGAAATTAAGGTCATGGCATCTGGTCCCATCACCTCATGGGAAATAGATGGGGAGACAGTGGAAACAGTGTCAGACTTCATTTTTTTGGGGCTCAAAGATCACTGTGGATGGTGACTGCAGCCATGAAATTAAAAGACACTTACTCCTTGGAAGGAAAGTTATGACCAACCTAGATAGCATATTAAAAAGCAGAGACATTACTTTGCCAACAAAGGTCCATCTAGTCAAGGCTATGGTTTTTCCCGTGGTCATGTATGGATGTGAGAGTTGGACTGTGAAGAAAGCTGAGCGCCGAAGAATTGATGCTTTTGAACTGTGGTGTTGGAGAAGACTCTTGAGAGTCCCTTGGACTGCAAGAGATCCAACCAGTCCATCCTAAATGAGATCAGTCCTGGGTGTTCATTGGAAGGACTGATGCTGAAGCTGAAACTCCAGTACTTTGGCCACCTCATGCGAAGAGTTGACTCATTGGAAAAGACCCTGATGCTGGGAGGGATTGGGGGCGGGAGGAGAAGGGGGAGACAGAAGAAGAGATGGCTGGATGGCATCACTGACTCGATGGGCATGAGTTTGAGTAAACTCCGGGAGTTGGTGATGGACAGGGAGGCCTGGCGTGCTGTGATTCATGGGGTTGCAAAGAGTCGGACATGACTGAGCGACTGAACTGAACTGAACTGAATACTAATAATAATTTGAATTAGCTTTCTAACTCAATTTTCTAGTCAACTTATGCTCACCATGCCATTCACTGTTTTATTTTATCTTCTAAGGAATGAAATAATGTGGGTACCATGATGTTGCTTCTATTCTTTAATTACTTCATTTATTTAACTTATAGGTGAATATTCACTCTCAGGCTATATATTAAGAATTAGTAAAGAAGAGAAAAAAAATACTTTTCCTCAAGTTTTACCCAGCATATTGGGAGAAATATTGTACTGGTTTATAATCCTTGTGGCCCTTTGAGATTCCAATCACTTCTCATCTTCTTGTTCCACTGGAATCCATCTGCACTAAGTGGAGCATCCATCCTTCTTTCAGATTTTCATAAACAACACACCACTACAGTGTGTGACCACACTTATACAGTGCTACCAAAGAGTCAGATGATTCAGCCTAATGTGGCAACCAAGACAAATAGGGAGGGGGTTCAGGAAGGATCCAGGTACATAATTATCCCGGTAAAGACTACCTCAAGTAGTGCTCTTCTTAACCCATCCTAAGTCCTGAATGCTGATTCCTCTGCTGTATCTCATCCTTACCCAATATGAAATGGTAACCAGAACAAGAAGGAATTGCTTGCATTGCATCATGTCTTCTGTTCTTCATTACTCCTTTTTCCTCACTTTCATCATCCTGGGCTTGCACCTCCTAGGTATTATTTAATCCTTCTTTCTTATTTCTAATGAGCGTGGGGTACTGCACAAACATAGAAGCAAACAGATCAACTGGGCTAATAATTACTATGAAAATAGGAAGAAAACAATTAACAAGTGGGAAAACTAACTAGTAATGAAAAGATGACAAATCATTGAGTGATGAATATTTTAGGCCTAGGGTTTGTAATTTTTCAAATGACCTTGCAAGAGAAATACTGTTCACATTAGACATTTTAGGAAAATGCAGTTCAGGTAAAAAGAACCTGACAAGGTCTTGCAGCTAATGTTGATAAAAGAAGATTCAAAACTGCATGTTTTTTTTTTTTTCCTTCCTCACAGACCATGTTCTTTCAGCCCAGTGTTTAAGAGGCTGGGGTCAGTTCAATTCAGTTCAGTCATTCATTCATGTCCGACTCTTTGCGACCCCATGAATCGCAGCATGCCAGGCTTTCCTGTCTATCACAAACTCCCAGAGATTACTCAAACTCATGCCCAGTAAGTAATCGAGTTGGTAATGTCATCCAGCCATATCATCCTCTGTCGTCCCCTTCTCCTCCCGCCCCCAATCCCTCCCAGCATCAGGGTCTTTTCCAATGAGTCAACTCTTCACATGAGGTGGCCAAAGTACTGGAGTTTCAGCTTCAGCATCAGTCCTTCCAATGAACACCCAGGACTGATCTCCTTCAGGATGGACTGGTTGGATCTCCTTGAAGTCCAAGGGACTCTCAAGAGTCTTCCCCAACACCACAGTTCAAAAGCATCAATTCTTTGGTGCTCAGCTTTCTTCACAGTTCAACTCTCACATCCATACATGACCACTGGAAAAACCATAGCCTTGACCAGATGGACCTTTGTTGGCAAAGTAATGTCTCTGCTTTTTAATATGCTATCTAGGTTGGTCATAACTTTCCTTCCAAGGAGTAAGTGTCTTTTAATTTCATGGCTGCAATCACCATCTGCAGTGATTTTGGAGCCTCCCAAAAATAAAGTCTGACACTGTTTCCACTGTCTTCCTATCTATTTCCCATGAGGTGATGGGACCAGATGCCATGATCTTAGTTTTCTGAATGTTAAGTTTTAAGCCAACTTTTTCACTCTCCTCTTTCACTTTCATCAAGAGGCTTTTTGGGTAGACTTCCATAAATATGCAGCTTTATGTAGTTAAGGAGATCATAAGAAGAAAAAAAAAGAGACCTTCCATTCTGAGAGAATAATACAATACTAGTAAAAGGGCATATATTATGTATCACAACCCAAGTGCTTAAATCACTAGGCTGGAGTTTTCTTTTTGCAACTTTGCCTGCAACTTGAGCAATTCAACGGATCATTCCACAACAAGCAACATCTTTCAGGGAAAATAAAATTCATCTAAACTGAGCAGTGAATCCCAATTTTGGAAATAAATAATAAATATAGAATAAAGAATGACTTACAACCACCTGCTGATTTCATAAACTTTTGTTCAGTGTTTGCTTTCATTTTCCTAATAATGTAAGAGAATGTACAAAAATGTAACCCGGAAAGATTATGTAAACTTTTAAGTAAGTTTCTCCCTAGATTTGAATTTGCTCTATAACACGGATATTGACCTAATGGACTGGTATGTTGTTCTGGGAATGCCAAGGTCACTGCTGGAAATATATTTACATGCTGATGAATGATCTATAGATTGCTGAGCTGAGAAAATCTCAAAATTTTCAATGCTTGAATAAATAAATAACAAGAGTCAGAGGCAATGATTCAGAAAAAATGGAGCTTGGGTGATTTTAGTAGGACAAGAATAGAATTAAACCAAGGGGAAATAGATGGAAGAGGAAGAAAAAGAAACCTTTGGTAAAGCCATTATTTGCTTAAAAGTTCACTTACTGTGTTATTTTTTATTTGTTTTGATTTATTGTTAGAGTGCAAGTATACTTGTCTTTTGGAAAGTTATGCTTATGTTATGAAAATACCCTTTCTCTCTCTTGGTATTTTTTTTTAAATTTTCATGTCACTATTTTATTTTTGGACCTTTGCTTTGCAAATCCATTATCTATAAAATATAACTATAGTTTATTAGCATCTAATACATGAGATTGTATTATTTTTATCAATTAAAATATAGTCACATATGCATTCCCAGAGTTCAAAAGAAGATTGTGATTCATAAATGAGTGTGCTGAGTAGGAGAGATCTAATGGGAGTAGCCAAAGTTTTACAGGTGTACAAGTTGCTCATAGGAAAGCAAAATCAGTAGGCTTTACAAATGTTTGAACTACCTAGGGGAGGGATAGCTGGACTTATGGAGGATCTGTGAGTCATCACTCCTTGGACTGCTTCACTGATTTTTTGGGGAAAAAAATTATAAGGAAATAATAAAGGTTAAAAGGAAGAAAGAAGGAAAGGAAGAGGTAGAAAGAATAAACTTCATATTGCTGCTCATAGTAATTCTACAACTATTACATAATAGGTCTATGACTTTGGACAAGTCACTAGAACTCTTTATCTCTCATTTTCTCACCTGAAAAATGGAAATGTAATGCTATATAAATTAGATCAGAGTACTGAAATAGTTGATTCTCAATTCTCTAACTCTCTGAAAGTTCTTAGAGAGAGCATGCCATATTTGGAAAAGCAGAGAAATGAATTTGAAGAAAAGCAGATATGAGTGTGAATCTTCTCTGAATTTCTCACTGAATTGACATGGAAAAGTTATTTAGATGTGTTGGGATGCTTTGATTCTATTAAAAATTGAACCAACTGCTATAGAAGGCATGAGAATAAAGACAGAACTTAGAGTTACTATTAGGGTACTGTTCTGAAAACCTTTCAATAAATAAAACTTTGACTTACTTCTTACACCTGACATTAATCTTTTAATTTTATCTTTCTAGAAACTCCATTTTGACAATCTCATAGTCTTTCTGGCCTTCTCTTTTACCCTTTTCCCAGATTTAAATACTTTTAATTTTTTTCCATCACTTCATGGCAAGTAGATGGGAAAACAATGGAAAAAGTGACAGATTTTATTTTCTTGGGCTCCAAAATCACTGTGACACTGCTTGCAGCCATGAAATTAAAAGATTCTTGCTTCTTGTGAGAAAAGCTATAACAAATCTAGACAGCATATTAAAAGCAGAGACATCAATTTGCTGACAAAGGTCTGTCTGGTAAAACCTATGGTTTTTCCAGTAGTCATGCATGTGTGTGAGAGTTGGGCCATAAAGAAAGCTGAGCACCAAAAAATTGACTCTTTTTAACTGTAGTGCTGGAGAAGACTCTTGAGAGTCACTTGGACTGCAGGATCAAACTGGTCAATCCTAAAGGAAATCAATCCTGAATATTCATTGGAAAGATTGATGCTAAAACTGAAGCTCCAATGCTTTGACCATCTGATGCAAAGAACTGACCTGTTGGAAAAGACCTTGATGCTTAGAATGATTAAGGACAAGAGGAGAAGGGGGCGACAGAAGATGAGATGGTTGGATGGCATCACTGACTCAATGAACATGAATTTGAGAAAACTCTGGGAGATAGTAAAGGACAGGGAAGACTGATGTGCTGCAATCCATGGGGTTGCAAAGAGTCAGACAGGACTCAGTGACTGAACAACAGCAATTTTCTTTCATTATGCTAGGGATTCAGATGAATAAACTTGCAATAGAAACTATCTTTTACCAAGATGTGATAAAACTAATTTAGAAAGAAATGCCAGAACTACCAATCATTCATACACTTTCTGGATAATTTTGGCCCCATGCTATCTTGTCTACTTGTCCTTGGCACATGGAATCTTATGGGAACTACTATAGAACAAGTTCCAGCAGGCTTACAAAGGCAAGGTAGGGCTTCAGGAAATGATCTTAGCCAAAGTTATTGTTGTTGTTGTTATTCAGTCATGAAGTCTTGGCCAACTCTTTGTAGCCCCATGGACTGCAGCATAGCAGGCTCCCCATCCTTCACTGTCTCCTGGAGTTACTACTGTATGATCCTTACTATGTTACGGCCCAACTCCTCTCTGTTACCACCATGACTAATGAATAATATCCACATAATCTCATTCTTAAAGTTTGAAGTTACTATTCCCTTATGAAGAACTTATTACTACCTTTGACCTCCTTAACTTCAGCCATTCTAATTCTCTATGACTGAGCATAATGATGAATGGTAACCATGAAGCTGATATTGTAGGAAAGTCTAATTATTGATACCCTTTGTAGTGAATAAAGTCTTAGAGAATTAATCTTAGAGGAAAGGAAGTCTAGTGAAGAATCTAAAGAGGAATGGACAAAACTAAATTCATATTTTAGGAAGATTTCTCTTTGAACCAAGATAATTATCAATTGAATGTGAGAGGAAGTAGATTTTTGAAAGAAGCAAAGATACCAGCTATACAATACAACTTTTGGACTAACACAATTGAAGAATTTATAGAACACCATGCTAAAGTAGTGGAGAAGGAAATTGCAACCCACTCCAGTATTCTTGCCTGGGAAATCCCATGGACAGAGAAGCCTGACAGACTATAGTCCATGGAGTCACAAAGTGTTGGACACAACTTAACAACTAAACCACCACCATGCTAAGATAGTGAGTAGGGAAAGAAACAAGACTAAACAAAACACTAAAGTAGTATAATCAACATGAAGCGGAATTTAATTAAATATAAGAAATGAGGGAGGAAAACAAACTAAGTTTGAGTCCCAGGTTTTTGGATTGAGATATTTGGTAAATAAGGAAAACACAGATTTGAACAGAATCTAAATTTGGTTTTATGTATAAGGAATGTGATGTTTCTATGAGCAATACAGAAAACATTGACAGTGTTATGGAAACCAATATTGGAAAGAGTTGAAGAATGGAGACATTAATAGTTTCATAGCTACAAGAGTGTCTGCATCTGAGATAATGCAGGGAGGTCAAGTCCATGAGGACTGACCATTTCTTATTATAAAGCATTTCTGTTCGTCTCCATATTCACTATTTTTTAAGCATCAAGAGAACACAGTAGTACACTGTGAATTAATGCCATGCAATCTCTTCACAAATTAGCTTATTCCCAATAAGACTAACATTTTCATTTTTCACGGGCCCCACAAACTATGTAGCCAGTTCTTGTATTGAGGATGTGTGTATGTGTAGATGTGTGTTTATGTATATGTGTGTATATTTACTTCATGGAATTTAGTAATGTGCTACCTTCTAATGGAAAGTCATATACCTAGGATAGTTTTTTTTTTTTTTTCAAGTAGACACAAAGAAGATTTTCTTTTTAAAAAATTTACATTTTAGATCAAAGTAATTGAATCTGAATAGTTTGTGTGATTTGAAAGGAACACCAATGAGGCTACCAAGAACTTAATCACAACTAAGGGGCCATAGGGAGAAACTGAATTTTGGTCTTTGAACATTCTCTTTCATTTTGTGGAATAAATGATGTCCCAAGGGACAAAGTTGCTTTGGGATTCTTGTAAAATATCATTTATTAACTCAGAAATTGCTTAGCATGAGCTCTTAAAAGGAGTTGTGCTTTTTTTTTTTCTTGAAAGCATCATTTTTATCTAGGAAGAAAAAATAAGTCATATGATAATTTTTTAACTACAGTCCAAATAACAGCATGAATAAAAACAACATACAACCATTTGGGGCTTCTCTGGTAGCTTAGCTGGTAAAGAATCTGCCTACCAAGCAGGAGAACCCAGTTCAATTCTTGTGTCTGGAAGATCCATCCACTGGAGAAGGGATAGGCTACCCACTCCAGGTTTCCAGCATGGAAAATTCCACGGATTGTATGGTCCATGTAGTCGCAGAGAGTCGGACACCACTGAGTCCCTTTCATTTTCACAACCATTTTGTTAATTGCCCCAGGACGGTATATATTTAAAAGAAAGTTTCTGTGCTTTTGTTATCATATAAGGCCAATGGTTAGGAAGGAGATCCAGATTTGGAAAGTTAAACTTTTATCTAATAATTAGTCAGAAGAGGGTTCATAAGGAGATTAGGTGTTAAAAATCTGCCCTGTATTCATTGCCCGCCTTCCTATTTCTAGGTTTAATCTCTGGTCAACATATCCTTACTCTTTACTTGCCTTGTGTCTATATACATTTTACTAAGTTTACTGCTGCTTATGTTATTGTCATTTTTAAACTTCAGTATCTATTAGACACAGGTATTCACCTTCATCCTCCTATTTCCAACCATTTATCCCTCCCACAACTCCATTTGAGGGCCAATAATGTTCATTTTCACGAGATTAAATCTCCTTTTTCTGTATAACTTGTTTCATTAGGATTATTGTGGGAAAGTGGAATCTAACATGCTTGCATGCTGCTACTGCTGCTTCTAAGTCGAGTCAGTCGTGTCTGACTCTGTTCGACCCCATAGACGGCAGCCCACCAGGCTCCTCTGTCCTTGGGCTTCTCCAGGGAAGAATACTGGAGTGGGCTGCCAGTTCCTTCTCCAATGCATGAAAGGGAAAAGTGAAAATGAAGTCGTTCAGTCGAGTCTGACTCCTTGTAACCCCATGGACTGTAGCCCACCAGGCTCCTCCATCCATGGGATTTTCCAGGCAAGAGTACTGGAGCGGGTTGCCATTGCCTTCTCCAACATGTTTGCATATTGACTTTTAAACTCTGATATCATTCTGGTGTGGTTACCAGTCCAAACTACCACTGCTCACAGTATGATAGACCAACAAATGAAGAGACAAGTTGTTGGGCCAAGGGATAGTGACTTTCTTTGGAAAGTCAGCAGAGTGAGAAGATGGTGGACTAATATCTCAAATAATCATTTTACCCAAATTAGAACTCAGGCTTTGTGTTACTAAAAGGGAAGAGGGTAGTGGCTGGTTGTTGCAAACTTCTTGGTGCAGGAATCTTTTGTTCTTGCAGTTATCCAAGTAGGTCTGTTTATGGTCCTATAAAACTCCAAGACAAATGCTATTCTCTGTTCCAAAACTTTTAATCTCTATATGATTGGAAACGTGTTCAAAGTGTAAAAGTCAGAACCTTGAGAATAGGTTACTTTTAATATTTCAGGCTATAGACAACATTCCTAAGCAAAAGTGGAGAACCAGCATGACTAACCACAGGCAATAGAGCACAAGGGTTAAAATTAAAGGAATTTATTCAATATACACTCAGGTTTGTTCTCTATTACAGCACTATGTTTCATAATGCCTGATATTGAAGACTTTTCTGAGTCTGCAATTTTTTACCTCATTCTATAGGCACCTTAAATTATGTTTTCATTCACAAAGGCTGTTACTATTGCTCTATTTACTTTTTTTTTTTTTAAGTTTGATCTCATGTTCATTACTATTTCCTGTTTTTATTTGTTTCTGTTTCATGTTAGTTTTTTTTTTTGGGGGGGGGGGGTGGAATTTATTTTGTTCTACTCTATCTCTCCTGATTCCATAAGGAAGTGAATGCATGTAGTTATTTCAGTGTTTAAGTTGTCATTGTGCAGCTACACCCTGAACTTGCACATATTTTCACCCTAGGTCAGTAAACTTTTTCACCCTAAATCAGTAAACTCTTTCTGGCACGGGAAAGAAATATAATTCATGCATTGATCAGTCTGACACTCTCTCTCTCACTCCACCCTACCCCCATATATGGATGTGTGTGTGTGTGTGTATGTGTGTGTGCACGCGCGCATGTGTTACAGTCCCAGTCTAAAGAATGTCACCTGATCTCAAATTGTTTTTTTGTTTAGTTCTGCTATTCTTGATCTTGTGTTAATTAGACATACCAATATTATCATGATTATAACAATTACCACCTTTGGATTCTTTATCATCATTTTCACATTATCAACTATCCAACACATCTAGAACAAAATAGTTTAAGCTTACTGTTTATCATATACTATGTATATGATTCATATTGGAAACTCAGAAAAACGCAGCAAGGTACACATAGTTATCACAACTAAATTACGCTTGAGAAAAATAAGGCAGGAAGGGAAAAATAAAATTCCCATGAACATATAACTAGAAAGTGTCAGTGCTGGAGCAGGAGTGATGGATTAAGATTTGGGAATTAGCAGATGCAATCTCTTATATATAGAATGGATAAACAACAAGGTCCTACTATATAGCATAGGGAATTATATTTAATATTCTGTAATAAACCATAATGAAAAAGAATATGAAAAAATATATGTATATGTATAACTGAATCATTTTGTTGTATAGTAGAAAGTAAAACAATCTAGTAATCAATTATACTTCAATAAAATAATTGAATGAAACAAAGTGGCAGTGCTTGTACATGGATCTGGGTTTGTTTGGATATTACATTTTGTTTTTAAATATATACTTTATTTTTGTCATGATAATACATTATTTTGATGGAAAAACACATCAATTGATTTTGATAGAGATTTAGATAGAAATAAAATACATCAATTTAAATCTTTAAATTTTTCTATATATTACAATCCTTAATAAAAGAGAAGTTATAGAGGTGTTCACTTGGCACAAAACTAGTACATACATCCATTAATCATAGGTATTACCTTAACAGAGATTTTAAATTAGGATAAACTTGAAGGCAAGCTTTCCAAATTAGTTCTATTTGGTTTTACAGATGCATTTATTTATTTAAAGTTCTCAGCATGGTTTACACATGAAGGCATGTAAAATGGCAGCTGATTGTCGAAGAAGAAAGTCTAATCAGTAGCCTGTTCCTTCTGTGGGTAAAGATAAGTTGAAAAGACGACAGCCTGTAGTAACACTAATAACTGCAGAACAGACGGCCTATAGTTGAAATGTTAGAGAGATCAGTAAGGAATCTGTTTCTCTTTTTGCTTATTATAGTCTCAACATGTATTTGTGAGTCAGCTTCTCACCATACCATATGTAAACTGATTATCATTTCACAGGATCTGAGTATGAGATTTTATGAGAAGAAGTAGAAAGAAAATTGGATTTTAAACATAAAACTCAGTAAATAGGGTCGTGTTTGTATTCTTCAACAGTTTAAATATAGTCAGTTGTAAAAAGATTGTGGTTTGCCATAGACAATGAAAACACAACCAGCAGATTGACCTGGAAGACATATTTGGGGTAAAATCAGGAAGAAATGACTGAGATTCCCAGAATTCAAATTATCTCTCCATGACAGAAAGTATCAAGAGGAGACTGCATGGTCATTTGTTAGAGATATATGAATATGGATTCTTCCTTTGGGTGGATAAATAGACTAGTGTCTCTCAGAGGCTTCCACAACACTAAGATCCTATGATCTTATTATCTCCTTGTTCCCGCAGTGTTCCAAGGGCAGGCTACCATTACAAGGCTGGGACCTCAACTCCTCCAGCGGCTGTGTGTGCTGAGAGCATAGCAAAAGGAGACGTGCTGGGAATCTGCGGGGTCTGAAACATGGTATGTTTCAGGGAAAATCTGAAGGGCAGATGTGCTCTGAATATGAAATGACCAAAATCAGTTTAAAGCCTTTTTCTATGCTCAATTCCCAGCTACTTTTGTGAGCCTAGTGCACTGTCTGCAGGCAGGCCATTTTACTCTGCATGCACTTACTTTTCTGAAAATTGTTTCCTTTCTTTTAAAGCAAAAGCCACTGTTAAGAATCAAAGTCTATTTGCATGGTGCAGTGCCAGGACAGTGTAGTTTATTGGACAATAAGCCTTGCTGACAGATCCATTTGAAATCTTAATCCAAGAGCTCTGCTGCATTTATAATGTTATGACAATAGGGCTAAAGTAAAGGATTTTATTTGATCATGATTTTAAATTTATCACTCATTACTTAGGATAACTGAATGGAGAATTAATTTGAATAAAATAGCAAAAGCACTCCCAGTGTTATGAAAGTTTTGACACTGCCAGAACAAAACACTTCTTTTGATGTGCTAAACACTGCTTATACCATTAAAGTACTCTTCTTACACTGCTCAAACTAGTTGGAAGTCCACTATTATTTTCTACAAAGCTGGATCTGGATCTCTGCCTAGAGTATATATCAAATGCCTTTATCATTGGAGTGCTTAAGAAAGAATGTTCCTTAGGAGGGAAAAAAAAAATGATCACTGAATAGAAACAAATAAAAACTGCAGTTCACATTGGGTGTGGGGGAAACAAAGTAAATAGACTAAAACCAGGAAAAGCATACATTTAAAAATAAGACAAGCATCTGACAAATGACACCTAGAATATGACTGAAATGTCAGTGAGGAATTGAGTATACATTATACTATTTAAAGTGAAATATTTTCCAATTAGAGGGTTTAGAATAGGGAAGAAATGAGGTAGAATTAAGAAAGATAAAAGAAGTTTTTTTTTTTTTTTTCCAGCCTCATTGGATATAAAACAACAATAAAGCTTCAAAGGAGCTATTTATTTATAACTTTAGTTTGTTGAATTGTATTAAAATTACAGACTTCTAGGTCTTGGGTAAATTTTAAAGAACATAGTAGTAGAAGATAGGGGAGTTGGAAAGAATATTACAATACACTAAGATCTAAATCTTCATCCTTTGGGTAAGAAACAGAAAGGCAAGATGTGTGAGTAATGTGCCCCAGTTCATGTAGATAGTAGATGGCCATGATCTGGTAATCTCTCTCCACCCACACCACTCCGCCATTATCTCTACCACCTCATTGATTCTCATTCCTCCTTACACTTTTAAAACCGAGAAGGTATGTGTATGCTCTGCTAGTAACACTAATGGTAACACTTGACATATGTTGTGCATATGTTTGGGGGGTGAAGGTATAGCAGGGTGGAAGAGCAGAGAGATATGCTTTGAAAAATATCCAGAGAAATCCTGGTATTTTTGCAGCAAACCTCTCTTACTACTTCTCCTCCACTAATAGCCCCTTTTATTTCAAAGTAAAAATTACTTTCTAGAATTCAGTGTATGTCCACATAATATACTGATTACATAAGCTGTTGATTAACCTACTAGAAATCAGTTTCACTGTCTTTCATAATCATAAAATTGCTGTATATGGATCTTTCTTTAAGAGAATGTGGAGCAGTAAAACATTTGGTGCGTGTGTGAGCGCTAAGTCACTTCAGTCATGTCCGACTCTTTGTGACCCTATGGACTGTAGCCTGCCAAGCTCCCCAATCCATGGGATTCTCCAGGCAAGAATACTGCAGTGGGTTGACATGCCCTCCTCCAGGGAAATTTTGTTACAATGTATTAAAAACAACTCTTCAGACTATTCATTTCAGCCACATAATTATCTTTTTCCCTAGTTTTTACAAAGCCAAATTGTCATTTGAATGACTTGACCAATTATTTGGTTACTATATAGACATTGGGGTCTTCTCTGTAGCTCAAACAATAAAGAATATGCCTGTAATGCAGAAGATCTGGGTTCGATCCGTGGGCCTGCAAGATCATCTGGAGAAAGGAATGGCAGTCCACTCCAGTATTCTTGCCTGGAGAATCCCAAAGACAGAGGAGTCTGGCAGGCTACAGTCTGTAGGATTGCAAACAGCTGGACAGGACTGAGTGACTAACACTACTACTACGCTATATAGACACAGGCTTAGGATAAGATCTCAAGAGTAGATAGAACACTCTCAATTCCCACATAAGACTAGAACAAGAACAACAACATAGGTGGAACACCATGATACAAAGAGGCAAAATGTCCAGATACCTAAATTTTTTCAAACTCTTACTTGTAACTGGGAAAACTCATGGTCACTGATTTAAGATATTTTCACTTATGATTTCTTTGATTTTGCAATAATGTGAAAGTGATACCAATTCAGTGGGAACTGTACTGCAGTTTTGATTTTTGATCTTTCCCAGAGATACATGTTCTTTTGTGATATGGGGCAACATCTGTGAAATAGACTTCTCCGTCAGTCACACATCCTGCAGGTAAACAACTGCTACACTTAGAACCATTTTGTACCCAGACAACTATTCTTTTTTTTTTTTTTTGCTTTCAGTACCATATTCAATAATGTGCATGGGGTAGTCAACACTTTATTATAAGATAGGCTTTGTGTTAGATGATGTTCAAACATATGTAGGCTACTGTAAGTGTTCTGAGCACATTTAAGGTTCACCTAAGTGGATTTTATTAAATAGGAATTTATTAAATACATTTTTAACATGATAGGCTTAATTTATGATGTAACTATTGGAACATAATTCCATTACAAGTTGAGAAATATATATACTGCAAAATGTGTCAGTCTTTATTACCTGCAGGTTCCAGTCATTAAAATTGAAATATTTTATCTGATACACAAATCTGCCTATATTACAATCATTTGCAAGAGTTTGCATTACTAAAAAAGTAATGATATCTCAAAATAAATAAATCTTCAGTTCTTCACACCACAGTTTTTATAAGATAGAAATATCTATCTAATGTATAATTAAATTTAATATGATATTTTAAGGAAGAAAATGCATTTCAAGTAAAACTAGCATAGAAGTGTGAATTGTAAGTACTTTACAGAGAGAGGGAAAAATTATAGAAACTCTGGAATCATGAAGAACTGAGATTTGATTTCTGAATTCATTACTTTGATGATTGTGTGGCTTTGAGCAAATATTTTATTCTCGTTCTCAGTTTCTTCTTCTATAAAGTAGTAGCAATAATTTACTTTCATCATAGGGTTCTGAGAACAGAAATGTGGAGCCTAGCACGAAGACCAGAGGAGTGGAACCCAGAACCAAGGTCACCTCTGAGTCTGACTAAACCCCTTTCTAACTATTGCTGAAACCCACTTGATCATCACTGGAACGCTTCCTGACCCCAAATTAGGCAAAAAATGCCCACCCTATTCTCATCCTATAGCACTCTAACTAGCTGACAAATGCCACCCTTCCAGCAGGTATTTTCTTTGTCTTGAGGCCATGAAAACTGGCTATTAGATGAGTCTAGCTAAAGATTTGTCCATTTTATCTTCTGAAAGAACCAACATTTATTTTTATTAATCTTTGTTATTGCTTCCTTCATTTCTTTTCCATTTATTTCTGCTCTAACCTATATTTTTTCTTTCCTTTTACTAACTTTGGTTTTTTGTTGTTCTTGTTCTTTTTCTAGCTGCGTTAGGTGTAAAGTCAGGTAGTTTGTCTGATATTTTTCTTGTTTTTTGAGGTAGGCTTGTATCACTATAAACTTTCCTCTTAGCACTGCTTTTACTACATCCTATAGTTTTCAGTTGTGATTTTGCTGTCACTTATTTCTAGTTTTTTTTTTTTTTTAATTTCCTCTTTGATTTCTTCAGTGACCTCTTGGCTACTTAGAAACATGGTTTAGCCTCTTTGTGTTTGTGTCTTTTTAGTTTTTTTTTTTTCCCCTATAAAAATGTTGAGGTCAGTAAAAATAAATAAATAAATAAATGATACAATTTCAAGTTTCCAAATTTACCAAGGCTTGATTTGTGATGCAAGATGTGATCTATCCTGGTGAATGCTTCATGTGCACTTGAGAAAAAAGTGTATTCTGCCATTTTTGGATGGAATATCCTATAGAGAGCAATTAGGTCAATCTCATCCAATGTGTCATTTAAGGCTTATGTTTCCTCATTAATTTGTTGTCTGAATGATCTGTCAATTGGTCTGAGTGGGGTGTTAAGTTCGCCATTATTATTGTGTTACTGTTCATTTGCTTTTTATAGTGTTAGCATTTGCTGTATGTATTCAAGTGCTCCAATGTTGGGTGCATATATATTTATAATTGTTATATCTTCTTCTTGGATTGAACCTTTAATCAAAAGTGTAAAGAAAACCTAGACAGACATTTCTCCAAAGAAGGCATACAGATGGCCAGATAATGTTGAGAAAAGATGCTCACCTTCATTCATTATTCGATAATGCAAGTTAAAACTACAGTGAGCTACCATCTCACACCAGTCAGAATGGCCGTCAACAAAAAACGTACAGTTAATGTTGGAGGGGATGTGGAAGAAAGGGAACACTTCTGCACTGTTAGTGGGACTGTAAACTGATACAGCCACTGTAGAAAACAGTGTGAAGATTCCTTTTAAAATTAGGAATAAATCTACCATGTGACCTAGCAATCACACTACTGAGCATATTCCTTGAGAATATCACGATTTTAAAGACACATGTATTCCAATGTTCACTGCAGCAATACTTACAATAGCCAGGATGTAGACTCAAACTATATATCCATCAACAGCTTAATGGATAAAGAAGTTGTAGTACATTTATACAATGGAATATTATCCAGACATATAATTAGGTGGAGCCAGTGGTAAAGAACCTGCCTGACAATGCAGGAGACTTAAGAGATAAGAGTTCAATCTCTGGGTCGGGAAGATCCCCTGAAGGGCATGACAATCACTCCAGTATTCTTTCCTGGAGAAATCCATGGACAGAGGAACCTGGTGGGCTACAGTCCATAGGGCTGCAAAGAATTGTACATGACTGAAGTGTCTTAGGATGAACAAATGCATAAAGAAATGAATTTGAGTCAGTTGTAGTGAGGTAGATGAGCTCAGAGCCTCATATACAGAGAGAGGTAAGTTAGAAAGAGAAAAAGCAAGCATTGTCCTTTAACATATATATATGGAATCTAGAAAAATGTTACTAACGAACCTACTAGAGAACAGATTGTTGATTCAGTAGAAGATGAAGGTGGGACTTACTGAGAAAATAGCACTGATATACATACACTATCATGTGTAAAATAGTTAGTGGGAAGCTGCTAAATAACACAGGGGCCCAGCCTAGTGCTCTGAGATGACTTAGAGGGGTTGAATGTGGGAAGGGAAGGGAGGCTCAGAGGGAAATGATGTATATATAATTATGACTGATTCACTTTGCTGTATGGCAGAAACCAACACAAATTTGTAAAGTATTTTCTACCAATTAAAAAAAAAATTAAAAAATGGCTACTAACCCATAAAAAGTGTCAGCTCTCCTTGGCCTGTCAGGAGGTCAGACTGCTACATTTGCAGTGCCCTCATTATCTCTGCTTCTTGTTTTCAATAAACTCACTCCCTTCTGAAATGAAATGTGTCTGGAAATTCTTTCCCAACTCACATCCAGACTGACACAACAAGAAGGAATTTTAATATATGTGCTAAAAAATATGTGGGTTTCTTTTTTTTTTTTTTTTTGGTATTTCTTTATCCAGAGTTTTCTAAACAATGTATAAACAAAAGTACCGATGGTTATTGTTGATTCTGGTCACAAAATCAGAATAATTCCAATGAATAAAATCTCAGTTTCACGTCTTAGAAGTGATTATTTGGGTGGGGCTTTTCAGAACCTGGCCTGTGTGAGTCTGTGTGTGTGTGTGTTTGTCTAAGCAAGTGCATATGTTAGGCCCCCAATTTCATTAGATGTGTTAACATCCATTTAAGTTCCACTATCCCCATTTCATTTATGTTATTTTTTTTCTCAAATTCATTATAAAGATTATTGGAAACCAGACAACATAATTACCTTTTTCATATTCACCAGACATATTATCTCTCATTTATTGATCATGAGTTTTCCATTTTTAGTATAACACTTTTTTCATCTTACTCTATGTCTTAGGTAAATCATCCAGTTTTTATCTACTCAGGAATATTGGAAGGTGTTGCAAAGTCATTATCTGGTAAATTGGATCCATATAAATAACTCATCAGGATCATTCAGGTCAACAAAGTAAGCATTTTGCTCAAAAGATCTGTATAATTGCCTTAACTATTTTATTTTTTCATGTAAATATATTATGTGCTTCTTAGCAAACTGAAATCTTTTTGAGTTCTCATTTTTAGTCATATACCCCAGAAAAATTGCAAATATGTGGAGACACAATATAGTTATCCACAAAGTTTATTCAATACAGTGGACTAATGGATATGTACTCTCAGTCTCTCAGTTGTGTCTGACTCTTTGTTACCCTATGGATGATATTCCATTATGCTCCTCTGTTAATGGTATTTTTCAGGCAAGAATACTGGAGTGGGTTGCCATTTACTTCTCCAAGGGATCTTCCTGACCCAGGGACTGAACCTGTGTCTCCTGTACTGGTAGACAGATTTTTTACCACTGCACACCTGGGAAGCCCAAAGAATATATTTAACATTTCTTAAATGAGGAATGAGATAAAGACTCAGTATTTAATCAGAATAGATGGTTGTTGAACAGTGCTCAGACACACATGAGATGTGCTTATCCTATTATTCAATCAGAATGAAACAGCTACAGTGAACTATAAATTGTCCAGAAATACACATTGGTAGGCTGTTTTATCATTTAATTATTAAATTCAGTGACATTTAAAATAACCTACTTGTCATGCACTAATCATCTAACAGGGAAAATAAGATGTGTTTTTTCCTATACTTACAGGTTATATTTAGAGAACATTAAAAAAAAAAAAAAATCCACCATCAAATGTGGGTCTTTCTAAAAACAAGCAAAAAGATTGTAATGTCAATCACCTCCCTACTACAACCCAACTTAAAACATTTCAATATCTTTCTGTTGGTCTTAAAATAGACCAAACATTTGTATGAGGTTTAATAACTCTCAAAATAATCTGATCTTCCCTTTCTCTCCAGTGTCATTTCTTGCCCTTCCCCTCTCAAAACTCCCCACATTTTCTCAATCACTTATAGTCAACACTGTCCCTCTTTCTTGGGGCATACTTTGTTCCTTCTTTCTGATCCCTTTTTCTCTTTGACTCATTAGCTCCTATTCTTAAATCTCATCCAAATGTGATTTCCTTAGGAAAGCCTTCCCTTAGCTCACATGCACATTTCCAGAGCATCATAAAACTTACTTGAAATTTTATTTATTTTGTATGATTGATTACTGTCCATTTTCCTCACTAGAATATAACATGCCCATGACTCTTTTTGGTCCTCAGTGTTTATAATAATGTCTGGTAACATAATTGCTCAATAAAATTAGTAGAATAGATTATATTAAATTTAATATTAAAAAAAAAAATAAAGCCCAAACACCACATGTTTCTCAATTCTATTTATGAAATGTCCAGAAAAGCCAAATCTATATAGAGAAAGTAGATTAGTGGTTGCCTAGGGTTAAAATCGGAAATGGGGATTAACTATTAATATAAACTGAAATGAAGAATTTTACTGGAAGAATGAAAATGTTCTAAAATGGGATTATGGAGGAGGTTGTACAACTCAGTAAATTTACTAAAAAAAAAAAAAAATGAAATGAATTGTACGTTTAAAATAAGTGTATTTTATGGTACATAAATCTGCCCATGGAATTCTCCAAGCAAGAATACAAGAGTGGATAGCCATTTCCTTCTCCAGGGGATCTTCATTAATCAGGGATCAAACCCAGGTCTCCTACATTGCAATCAGATTTTTCACCATCTGAGCCACCAGGGAAGCCCCACATTATACTCCAATAAAGATGTTTTCTAAAAATGTTCAATGTGGCCTGACTTTTCCATTAGCTGTGATGTAATTCCAGATAATAGTTTAACTTGTGTTAACTATTTCTGTGAAGAAAACCATGTCATCATCCTTCATGGATTCTGTTAAACCTTTTTATTTGTTTCTATTTGTCTCTTCACAGCTTTTCCAGGCCTTTCTTTAACAGTTTGTATCCAAGGCTTTCTCTGGAAGACTGCCTTGGGCTAATGGAACCACCTGGCAGGAGCCTGGAGTGCTACAGTTCTCAGGGACGACCTTAGCCAATCACTGACTGATAAAGGAGGATGCATGGGCAGATGAGAATGTGGGTTACAGTCCATGGGATAGCAGAGAGTCAGACGTGACTGAGCAGCTGAGCACACACAAAGGAAGTGGGGTCTACTCTGGTGGCTCAGTGGTAAAGAAAATCTGCTTTCCAATGCAGAAGATATGAGTTCAATCCCTGGGTCAGGAAGATCTCCTGGAGAAGGAAATGGCGACCCACTCCAGTATTCTTGGCTGATAAATCTCATGGAGAGAGGAGACCACGAGGCTCCAGTCCATGGGGTTGCTAGAGTCAGATATGATTTAGCGACTGAACAACAAAGGAGGATGGAAACTGAGCTTCCTTGCCTTCACTGAGCGCACACTCTGAGCTGTACCTTATGTCTCCAATAAGGCTGAAGTCAACTTTCCAGGATCTGTGTCTGAATATGTAGCCTCCTTAGTATTAGCATGTTTCCCTTTGCTTTCCTAGTTCCTGAATATAAGATGTGTCAAGTTCTCAGATCTCTTTTTTTAAAGTTCTTGCACATAAACCTACCAGAACTCAGCTCACCCAAGACACTGACTCCACTGAAGTTTTAAAATATCAGAAATAATGTGGGGCAACTTACAATTAACCTTGTACATCATATTCTGACATGAGCCCCAGACCTCTTCCATCTTCTAGGGGTGCTGTGAAGTGCTTATCCTGCTCCTCTTCTCACAGATACATTTCAGATCCAGTTAATCATTTATTACAATGAAGGCATAAAGAAACTCAAAGGGTGGGTTTAAGTAAGAACTTATAGGCATTGCATGTGGCCAGAATGTTGTTGTTATTGGTGATGATTTTGTGTGTTCGGAGAGAAACAAGGCTATAATCATGACCGGTTTTATCTGGATTTGCAACAAACTGCCTTCTCAGTTTAATCATAAGGCTGACATTATAAGCCACATATTTTAGTTATCATTACAGATATAGATGAATAAAATCAATTTTTAAAAATGTTTTAGACAATAGCTATAAGTTTTCACTGGCCAGAATCTTACCAAAGCTTTAGAATGACTATGGAAAGTTTACTTTCGTTCTCCAGGCTTTATAAGATAGGCCATTTAGCACTAATTCAGAGATGTGTTTGTGAGTGTATGTACATGTGTGTGTGTTTGTGTGCTGCTGCTTATGTGTATGTGCAATATCAATTTGTAAATATTTTAAATTATTGGTAATTTGATGAGTCAAATTAATTGCCATATGAGTAATCACTGTTTTGCAATATTTCTATTACATTTGGTAAACAACTGAATGAAAGAAGCTAACACAGCATCACAAAATGCCATAAAGCTAAGTATTAGAATAACACAACCCCAGTGTGCTGAGTACTGACTTATTGCCAAATCTTCAGGGTTCACTTGGGTAAATTGTGCCTAAAAAGACCATTCTTGTGAAATGTTCTCTTTCAGAACATTTCCACTGGGACATATATGGTTTCACAAGCAAGCATTTATATTTTACCCTTTGGACTGTCAATTCACAAATGTCACATTTCCAATATCACTGAACTTCTGGAAAACAGTAATAATACAAAAAAAGACAGAGGGAAATAATATGTCATTTCTACCTGCTATAATAACATATGTTAATAGGTATTCAGCAGTTGGTGTAGAAGATTTTTTTCTTGAAAACTAACTGAAGCATAAGAGAGTAATGAAAAATCATTGAATGGATATTGAAGTTTCCTGCTTTTCTTTCTTTTCCTGTTTAACCTCTCTCTTTCTCTCTCTCTCTCTCTCTCTTTTTTTTTTTTTTCAGAAAACTAAGATCATAGCATCTGGTCCCATCACTTCATGGCAAATAGATGGGGGAACAGTGGAAACAGTGACTGACTCTGTTCTCTTGGGCACCAAAACCACTGCAGATGGTGATTGCAGCCATGAAATTAAAAGACACTTGCTCCTTGGAAGAAAAGCTATGACAAACCTAGAAAGCATATTAAAAAGCAGAGACATAGCTCTGCCAACAATGGTCCATCTATTCAAAGCTATGGTTTTTCCAGTAGTCATGTATGGATGTGAGAACTGGACTATAAAGAAAGCTGAGTGCTGAAGAACGAAAGCTTTTGAACTGTGGTATTGAAGAAGACTCTTGAGAATCCCTTGGACTGCAAGGAGATCCAACCAGTCCATCCTAAAGGAGATCAGTCCTGGGTGTTCATTGGAAGGAGTGATGTTGAAGCTGAAGCTCCAATACTTTGGCCACCTGGTTTGAAGAGCTGACTCATTTGAAAAGACCCTGCTGCTGGGAAAGATTGAATGCAGGAGGAAGAGATGACAGAGAATGAGATGGTTGGATGGCATCATCATTTTGGATTATGTGATGGCATCACATCATCATGATGGACATGAATTTCAGTAAGCTCCTGTAGTTGGTGACGGACAGAGAAGCCAGGTGTTCTGCAGTCTAGAAGGTCAGAAAGATTCGGACATGACTCAACGATTGAACTGAACTGAACTGAACCTTTCTCTTAGTCCTTTTCTGTTTTTCTTCTCTTTCATTTTCTCTCCTCTCCATTTTTTTTCTTCATCTGGTTTCTCTTTTTCTTATTTTTCTCATCTCATCTATTTTTTCCACTTTTCTTCCCTTCTCTGTTTGTCTTCCTTCCTTCTTACTTTTTCTTCTTTTCCCCTCCTTCCTCTTCTTTTTTCCTCCATGAAACAATGGACTGGTTCAAAATTGGGAAAGAAATATGTAAAGTCTGTATATTGTCACCCTGCTTATTTTACTTAAATGCAGAGTACATCATACAAAATGCTAGGCTGGATGAAGCTCAAGCTGGAATCAAGATTGCCAGGAGAAATATCAATAATCTAGGATATGCAGATGACACCATCCTAATGGCAGAAATTGAAGAGGAACTAAAGAGCCTCTTGGTGAAAGTGAAAGAGGAGCATGAAAAAACTGACTTAAAACTCAACATTCAAAAACTAAGATCATGGCATCTGGTCCCATCACTTCATGGGAAATAGATGGGGAAGAAAGTGAAGCAGTGACAGATTTCATTTTCTTGGGCTCCAAAATCACTGTGGATGGTGACTTCAGCCTTGAAATTAAAAGACGCTTGCTCCTTGAAAAGTAAGCTATGACAAAACTAGACAGCATATAAAAAAGCAGAGATATCAGTTTGCCAACAAAGGCCCATCTAGTCAAAGCTATGATTTTTTCTAGTAGTCCTGTTTGGATGTGAGAGTAGGACCAAAAAGAAGGCTGAGTGCTGAATAATTAGTCTATATTGACCTTTAATCACAAAGAAAGTAAATATAAAGTTACTGATAATATTTTGTATTTGAAGAAGATAAACTGAAAGAGTTTAAAAGATTTGTACCCTCATATAAGGCAAAACTTGTCTTTTTTTTTTAACATTCCATGGTAATTTTTATAAAACTCTTTAAAAAGCCATCATATTGGGCTCAGTGTGTTTATTTAATGTCCCTGTCTACTTGTTTGCAACTCAGAGGAAATGGAACTTTGTCCAATACAGCAGTGTGTGTCACACTCTATACAGCAAGGTTGATCAGTGATAAGTTGGTATTATTTTTTCCTGTTAAGATTTTTTTTTAATTTGAAAATTTAAAATAAGATTGCACACATATTTTTAGATAGTAGTTCAAAGAAGCCCATGATTGTAATATTAATTGTTTTGATAAAAATGGGTTAATGCCTATGTATCAATTAATTTCCAATACCAATAATATTAACAGAAGATATAATTACACAAGCTGTTGCCCAAGTGTGACATAAATCTCAAAGAATTTAAGCTTCAGAAACATTTGATAACTCAGTGTGGTATAAAGCCTAAATTTAAAGCTAAGTAGTATGTCCTGCCTTCTTGTTGTTGTTTAGTCACTAAGTCAAGTCCAACTCTTTGCAACCCCATGGACTGCACCATGCCAGGTCCTTCACTGTCTTCCAAAATTTTCTCACATGCATGTCCATTAAGTCAGTGATGCTATCTAACCATATTCTCTGCTGCCACCTCTTCCTTCTGCATTCAGTGTTTCCCAAAATCAGGGTCTTATCAATGAGTCTGCTCTTCGCATCAGATGACCAAAGTATTGGAGCTTCAGCTTCAGCATCAATTATTCCAATGAACATTCAGGGTTCATTTCCTTGAAGATTGACTGGTTTGATCTCCTTGCAGTCCAGTGATCTCTCAAGAGTCTTCTCCAACCCCACAATTCAAAAGCATCAATTGTTTGGCACTCAGCCTTCTTTATGGTCCAACTCTCACGTTCATATGTGACTTGCCTTGAAGCCTAATAAAATCAAGAGGGCTTCAAATGTCTGAGTCAAAGCCTCTATTGCCACTCTGCTCTCATGGATAAGCTCTCCAGCCAAACTACCTTTTAACAAAGTGGCTAGGAATAGTCCCAGATTATTCCTTAGAAGCAGCCTTCAGTTTCCTGCAAGTCTGTGAAATTATTCAAACCAGCCAACCACATCCTCCCATAGCAGTCAGAGGGCACCTCCCAAAGCTTGTTTACTCTGTCCCTAAGTGCAGTCCTGATGTGGACATGTGTAGTCTGCAGTCTTCTCCTCCCCAGGCTCTGAGTGTGATGAATTAAACTATTGTCAATTTCTTTTTTCCAGTGTCAAGTACAATCTGTTGGGCTGTCCTTCCCTAACTGACAGGTTGAAAAGAAAGAGATTAAAATGCTCATGTGTTCTAAGTTGCCTCAGTCATGTCCAACTCTTTGTGACCCTATGGATTGTAGCCTGCCTGGCTCCTCTGTCCATGGGATTCTCAATGCAACTGTACTGGAGTGGGTTACCATGCCCTCCACAGGATCTTCCCAACCAAGGGATCAAACTCTTACCTCTCCCGCAGTGGCAGAAGGGTTCTTTACCCCAGTACCATCTTAGAAGCCCTAAAATACTCATAACAAGTCAAATGCCATAGCCAATCTGCAATTTAAGAAGAGAGTAGGTGAAGTCCATCCTGTGTATAGGCAAGAATGAGTGCAGTGTACAGAATTTAAAAAAAATAATGAAACTAACTAAAAGCTGATTTTTTTTTAATTTATTTTTTATTTTTATTTTTTTCCCAATTATTTTTATTAGTTGGAGGCTAATTACTTTACAATATTGTAGTGGTTTTTGCCATACATTGACATGAATCAGCCATGGATTTACATGTGTTCCTCATCCCGAACCCCCCTCCCACCTCCCTCCCCATCCCATCCCTCTGGGTCATCCCAGTGCACCAGCCCTGAGCACTTGTCTCATGCATCCAACCCGGGCTGGTGATCTGTTTCACACTTGATAATATACATGTTTCGATGCTGTTCTCTCAGATCATCCTACCCTCGCCTTCTCCCACAGAGTTCAAAAGTCTGTTCTATTGTGCACTAGTTCAGTTCAGTTCAGTCGCTCAGTTGTGTCCGACTCTTTGCAACCCCATGAATCGCAGAATGCCAGGCCTCTCTGTCCGTCACCAACTCCTGGAGTTTACTCAAGCTCATGTCTATTGAGTCGGTGATGCCATCCAGCCATCTGCCATCCCCTTCTCCTCCTGCCAGTGCTAGTCATAAAATTCTCCTTCCTGATAGAATAAGCCATCCTCTTCCCCGCCCCCCCCCCCGCCCGCCCACTTACCATTGTACACAGAAATAGTTAGTGCATTACACGCTTATCATTTCATCACAAAAGGCCCATGGTAAAGGAAAAATAATCATGGAAGATTTGACAATGTTGGAAAATTTGTTTCAAGTCAAAAAATCTAAAAATCTTCAGGAATATATACATCATATTGGTGTTCATAGAAACGCCATGTATTATTAAGAATTGAATGTGTTTTAGTGAAGATTACACTCTAGTTGAAACAGGGTTACTATAAGTAGAATACAAGCTCTATGACAAATATTGTCAAAGATCCTCAAAACTTTTGGAAAGAAGAGTGCATGCAAGGACTATATACATCCATCATTCAAAAACTAACAGATAAGACACTCAACAAATTTGAAAGGAATTGTACTTGAAATGAAAGCTACACAAATGTCTTAAAAATAGAAAGACAAACGTTCCTCTGGCATTTAAATGCAAGCAGTGACTTTAAAGACTGAGATTTTTGAATCCTAAAAGTCCCAAGATGGGAACAAAAATCCCATCTTGACTACATGTCAGTTGATCATTAGAAAATGAGAAAACTAGCACTGAGCAGAATTAATATGAAAAAGAGAGATGCTTCATATAAGACAAGTGTCTGGTGCTTGTAGAGACTTAGTAAGATATAGATGATATTAGAATACTGTTTAAAAGGCAGGGTTGAGATTTTATATATATAAAGGCAGCAGCGGTGGTAAAGAACACATTTGCAAATGCAGGAGACATAAGAGACACTGGCTCAATCTCTGGGTTGGAAAGATCCCCTGGAGGAGAGCATGGCAACTCACTCCAGTATTCTTGCCTGGAGAATCCCATGGCCAGAGGAGCTGGGTGGGCTACAGTCCATAGGGTCTTAAAGAGTCGAACATGACTGAAGTGACTGAGCACACCCAACATCTATCTATCTATCTATCTATCTATATGCACATGCATATAGCATCCACTATCAAATAAGCAAGGTTTTTAAGAAATAAAAAAGAACATTATTATACAAAGTACTGTAGGGTGGGGGAAAATAAGATTGCATTATTTGTGCAGCCACTGTGGAGACTCTGGAAAGCAGTCTTTACATTTCTAAAGGACAGTGACATATAAGAGAGACTTGACTGCCTTGCCCTGAATTTTTATTATGCTATATAAAATATAAAGGGAAACCCAAACACGAATTTGAAGTCTATGATAGTCTTGTAACTGACAGAGAAAGAGAGCTTGACTTACTCTAATTACAGCAGAATTATAATGAAGGGGCAAATCTGAAATTTATCTTGCTTCTGATTTTGACTGAACTTGGTCACAGTTCAGAATAAGACTTGAGGAACAAGGTAAATTGTCCTATTAGAAGTAATGTATCAAGAATATCAAATGGTTTAAAAGTCACTGTTAGGCAACTAAGAGAAATATGAGGAAATGGCAGGAGGACAGAAATTACTAGTATGACAAAAGAGATGCTATATATTTGGCTTGCAGATTTAAAAAATTTCACAAGCAGAAATATAAAACTTTATTTGTTTATGTATTTATTTATATTAATTGAAGGCTAATTACTTCACCATATTGCTTTGGTTTTTGCCATACATTGACATGAATCAGCCATGGGTGTATGTGTGGAAAGATAAAGCTTTTAAAATAAGAATCTGTGTTTAAGTTCAAGTTCTAACAAGAACAAAGAAAATCTGAAGTGTGATATCCTATGCCAGTTAAGACGAACTATATATAATCAATTTCAGCAATATTTGTTTAACTTTCAGGTTGCACAATTGAATGTTAATACCATTTTTTCACATGGGTCAAATTAACTTAATTAGCTGGCATTTAATAAGAATGATATTTTCAATTACTTTTCCATATTGAAAATAAACAGAAATAGGAAGCTGAAAATTTAGTCTGGCAGGTTTTGCAATAAGAAATGAGTTTGCTAGGAGAAGATAAGGGATTTGAGGCAGGGATGGAAGAGATATTTTTCCTAACAGAAGTTCTTGGGACAGAAGTCTCTGTATGTATTTGACATTAGAGAAGAATAAGGTAATGTGAAGAAAAGTTTTCTATGAATTATTCTAGTAACATATGACAGAAATAGAGATTAAAATACTAAGTGGATAAACCAATTAATAAAAGTCCATTCTGAATTTGACTAAAATACAAGCATCTCACAGGAATCACTACGTCAATGGATTTTATAGCTCTATTTAATGAACTAACTCTAAGTTATGAAAAGAAAAAGAGAGAAATAGAATGACTAGTTATGCACAGTGAATACTGAATATTGAAGTGAATATTTAAATGATTTATTCACTTTTACAAGATTTTCTTGAGTTCCATCTCAGTACAGGGCTGTTTTATTATTGTTTGGATATGGAGGAAAATAATATACCATGGCCTCTACAACCTACTCAGAGTGTACAGGAAAACTTCAATTACTTATGATTCACTCAGCATCATTTAGGGGGGAAAACTTTTAGTTCAAGGGAATGTCTTACCTTCCCCATAAACTAGGATGTGGGGAAGCATAAGAGAGAGGAGGGGAAGATTGGCATTTAAAGGAGATAGTAAAGAAAACAGGACTTCCCAGATGGTGCCAGTGGTAAAGGACCAGCCTGGCAATGCAGGAGATGCAAGAGACCTGGGTTCGATTCCTGGGTCAGGAAGATCTCCTGGAAAAGGAAATGACAACCTACTCAGTATTCTTGCCTGGAGAATCCCATGGACAGGGGAATCTGGCAGGATACAGCCCATAGAGTCACAAAGACTCAGATACGATGGAAGCAATTTAGCATGCATGCTCACACAGTAAGGAAAACTACAAAAGAAAGGTGGATGATTTATACAGGGAAGTTTCCTGGGTAACATTTTTCCTGCAAAACATTATTTTCCTTAAAGATGACATATAGACAGATATCTTAAAATATAACATGATTTGGAAAGAGTCTTATAGTAGAAATAAGGTTTGTACAATATCTGGTGTGTTGAATTTCATTCCATAATTTCTAATAGTTATTAGAAAAATGATAAAATTACATATTATGTGGATCTCTGTGTGGTCATGTATAACAGATACAGACAGGAACATATCTCCTGGAGAAGGAAATGGCAATCCAATCCAGTATTCTTGCTGGAGAATCCCGTGGATAGAGGAGCCTGGTGGGTTACAGTCTATGGAGTCACAAAGAGTTGGTCATGACTGAGCCACTAAAGTCAGCACAGCACATATATGTTCATATATATGGATATGCAAATATTATATCTATAGAGATGATCAACTATAGAGATTATTTAAGTATTAATAAACTATTTTCAGGCAGAACACAATAGTGACAAATTAGCTGTAGGGTAAGACATGCTAAATATGTATAAAAGGACCATATAATGAGAATAAATGATCAAAATATATAAAAGACAATCAGCAAATTCAGTTATTTTAGGAGGAAATACATACTGTTTGGAATTATATATTTACTAATAAATATTTTCAGCAGGACTGGCTTCATGAAATGAGACCAGAGCCACACAGGAAGGCCCACATTTGAGATGGGATGCTCTGCAGCCGCCAGTTTGAAATTCTTAATAATTTCCTCTTTTACTTTAAGTGAAGCTCAATGGAACAATAAATTCTTGACTGTCTGTTTCCTGGGTCTACCCAGCACTGGAGCATGTGCAACCCAGGGTCTTGGACTCAGTGCAGGAACATTAAGGTGCAGGCTCTGAACATCCACTTACCTGCAGAGTGGGACTCAGGATGCCTGTGAGGACATACAATTGCCCAAGATTATTCTCATGCCCAGGGGAGTGCAAGATTGAATAGCAAATACAAAACATCAGGAGAGCTCAAAAAAGAAAACACTTCATTTCCATTTAAAGAGTTCCTTTTTATAATTATTATTATTTTTTTAACTTTAATTGAGGTATAGTTGATTTACAGTGCTGTGTTAGTTTCAGATATATAGCTAAATGATTCAGTTATACATATATAAATATGCATGTATATAAAAATATAAATGTTCTTTTTCAGATTCTTTTCAAATTTTGTTGTGTTTAGTCACTAAGTCATGTCCGACTCTTTTATAGCCCCATGGACTGTAGCCCACCAGGCTCCTCTGTCCATGTGATTTCCCAGGTAAGAGTACAACTCACAAGAGTGGGTTGCCATTTCCTTCTCCAAGGGATCAACCTGACCTAGGGATCAAACTCATCTCCTACACTGCAGACAGATCCACCACTGAGCCACCCGGGACACACTTTTTCATATATAGGTTGTTACAACTATTGATTATAGTTCCCTGTGCTATGCAGTAAGTCCTTGTTGCTTATCTATATTATATAGAGCAGTGTGTATATGTTTCTCCCAAATTCCTAATTTATCACTCCTCCACCTTTACCCTTTGGTATCCATAAGTTTGTTTTCTATGTTTGTGAGTCTGTTTCTCTTTTGTAAATAAGTTCATTTGTATCATCTTTTTGATTCCACATAAAAGTGATAATATATTTATCTTTCTCTGTCTGACACACTTCACTTAGTGTGGTACTCTCTAGGTCCATCCATGTGCTGTAAATGGCATTATTATGCTTTTAAAAAATTATAAATATTTTCCTACTCATGCATCTTTAAGTTATTTATTAATGTATTGAGCCCATTAATAATTTATGCTTACTATCTTTTATAGTTATATTTATTTTAATTGATTGATGATTATAATATTGGTTTGATTTCTATTTTTATTTTTTGAAGATTTTTTTTCTTTTTTCTTTTTCTATAATTCTTTTTTGTATATTTTATTTTTAATTTGAGGATAAATAATTTGCAGTTTTGTGATGTTTTTGCCATTCATCAACATGAATTGGCATTAGGTTCCCTCCCTCTAGAAGCCCTCCTCACACCTTCTTTCCCATCCCACACTTCTAGGTTGTCACAGAACACTAGCTTTTGTTCCCTGTGTCATACATTGAACTTCCACAGGCTATCTATAATTCTTTTTGTACAGTAATTTTTGTAATGAAGTATAGTTGATTTACAATATTGTGTTAGATTCAGGTATAAAGCAAAGTTATTCAATTATACATATATCTATTATTTATCAGATTGTTTTCTCATATAGGTTATATAAAATATTGAGTATAGTTCCTTATGATATACAGTAGGTCCTTGCTGCTTATCTAAAATTATAAAAACAACAGACATAAAAAATGGGAAAAAAGAAAGTTCATCCCCTTCAAAAAATAATTAATAATGTGTCTGATACATTAATGGACAGTTTAAAAGTATGTAAGTGGAAAATCATCTTATTTCCTATCTAAATAAATAAAGGGTCCTGGCATTTTTATTTTGTACTCAGTCTCACGAAGTATGTTCCCAGCCCTGGCCAATTGGTGATTATCAGCCTTTCAGAATGAATGACCCCTTGTCTTAATAATAAAGCCCAGTTTTATTTTTTTTCTCCCACAATGCCAGTCTATTGTGGGTTGCTCATCCAAGCAAGAGACAGTGCTCCAGATGTCAGCCACATTTTCAGGGTCTGAAGCAGCTTTCTCATACTGCCTTTTTTTTTTTTTTTTTTTAGGGTATTTACTTTGCTGTTTCAGTTTTTAGTTTTGTTTTCAACCGAAATTAGGGAACTGTTGGCAGAGGGAATCAAACTTAATAATTTTGCTGAAAAGATAGACCAGGACTGAAATGCCATTCTGTAATTCCTATTTTCAAACCTATGGAGGTATTCTTTGTAAGAAGCCATGTGGAATCTGAGAAATGGGCAGAAACAAATGTGAAGAAACTTGGATTATAGTGTGCTGTTTAATATCTGGACTGAGTGGTTTAAATCTAACTCTATGTGAAATCATTAGAGGAGATGAGTAAATCTGGATAAGAAACAAAAAATATTCTTATATTATTTTTACTTCTGTATATTTGATACAGGTTAAAATACTTTTTTATCTCTGTATCCCTCTATTATTTTCCTGAGTTGGTGAGCATTTTTATCAAAATTGCTATGTCTTCTTCATTTATTATTTATTTATTATTTTAAAAATATTTATTTATTTATTTATTTATTATTTATTTTATTTTATAAATAAGGCAAATTATTTATTTCCATTGCCTTAAATTCCCTTTACCCCAGGGTTTTAACCTGTTCTTTCCTTTGAAACGTATTCCTCTGTCTTTTTTTTTTTTTCGTTCTCTGCTTGTCTCTATGAAATTATGTAAAACAGTTATCTTTCCCAGTCTTTAAGGCGTGTCTTTGTTTGGGAGCTTCCCTATGCAGTCTGTGTGTGAAAATGAAAGTGTTAGTCACTCAGTACTTTCTGACTTTGTAACCCTATGGACTGTAGCCCACCAGGCTGCTCTGTCCATGGAATTCTTCAAGGAAGAATACTGAAATGGGTAGCCATTCCCCCCTCCAGGGGATCTTCCCAGTTCAAGGATCCAACCCAGGTCTCCTGCGTTGTAGGTGGCTTCTTTACCATCTGAGCCACCAGGAAAGACCCAGTCTGTGTGTATTCAATGGCTTTGGTGGGACTGCTGAATCTGAAATGAGCAGAGCCTGTGTCTTCTCGCTGGCTTAACTAGTCACCACTGCCTCGGTGGAAGGTAGTGCTAGAGTCAGAGGGACACTAAGAAGGTCTAGAACAGGAGTTTGGTGTGAGCAGGGGGCACTGGCTTGCCCACCAGGAAAGTTTCAATCTGCTGTAACTGTGCTGGGACTGGGAACAAATAAATTCATTAGTGTGCTCTTCAAGTGTGGAGTCTGTTTTCCACAGCCCTTCAGAAAAGGCTTGCTTATTTTCATACCAGCTAAGAGGGTTCATCTTCCCAATGTTGGACTCTAGGGTGGGATTTTCTAATATGGGACTCAATTTCTTGTTCCTTGGGGAGACTCTCCAAGCTGGTGATATGCCTCTCGTCTTCTGGATCACATACTAGGTGTGTGGATCCTCACTAGATTACTTCCCTTTCTCTTCTATCCGATTCTATGCACTTCTTTCTATACAGCCTGGTCAGAAAAGTGCTGTTCTGCTCACCAATTTTTATAATCAATCTATTGTGGAAGATCACTTATGTGAAGGAAAGGGACTGTCTTCCTCCTTTCTGAAATTGTTTTCTTGGAAGAATGAAAACATTGGATACCATTGTCAGAATAAATAACTGTATTTATTCTCTCCACCTGTAAAATTTAGATCTTTCTTCAACTAGGAGAGGAGCATGGATTTACTGGGAGTTTTCACTGAGTATTGGACTCAGCTGGAACTCCCTGCTTTCAGCTTTCAGGATTGACTAGAATAAGACTATCATTAGCAATCACTTTTGGAAGACCCTTTGAAGTTCCTTTTAAGATGACATGATTCTAAGCAGCACATTCTCCTGTTTTCCAAAATCTATTATACTGCACTGCTGGAAAATTGAGCTCAAAACCAGAAGCAGGTCAACAATGTTCCTGGTTTGACCTAATACTATGCTATAAAGTATACCCCACCAATGCTCTGAATATAGTCAAGTGGGAAAAACCAATGCATTCTAAGGAGCCAGAGCCAATACTCAAGAGGCTAACTCTATTGACTCCAGAGAGGATTGATTACTCCAGGACTCATGCAAAAATATTGATGGGGAAATGTTGCAAACTCTGCATTCATTGTTGAAATAAAAGGGATTTTCATCTGAGAGAGTCCCTACTTTGATATTCAGGATGTATGAAATGGATAATGCATAATTCAGGCTATGTAGTAAACTCCATGGCTGCCAGGGGGAAGGATGAAGGGAAAGGATATTTAGGGAGTTTGGGGTGGACAAGTACACGCTGCTGTATTTAAAATGGACAATCAATAGGGGCCTACTGTGTGGCACATGGAACTCTGCTCAATATATTTAGAAGCCTGGATGGGAGGAAGTTTGAGGGAGAATACAGATATGTGTATGTGTGACTGAGTCCCCGTGCTATCCACCTGAAACTATCACAACATTGTTGATCAGCTATACTCCAATACAAAATAAAACATTTAGTGAAAACAAAAATAAACAAAAATACCCCAAAACCTCATTGTCCTTATCAGTCTACAAAAATCAAATGACATTCATCTTATACTTAATTAGATGATTGCAAGATACCCCTGAATTGCAGCCACACCATTTGCTCACCATTCTAGGGTGCTGACTCATTTCTTTTTTACTCACTATTCCTTATCTAAATTATATCTGTTTTTCAACTCTCTCCTGAAATGACATCCTCTACAAGGATACAAAATATTTCTCATTGCAGAACCCTCAAAAACTGTGTTGTATTGCTCTGTGGCAATTTAATTTTCTACTATTTGTAAAAATATTTAAGGAACTCACACAATTCTCAGTCACTGGGGGTGAGGAATGTGGTCTCTGGAAATAGATTGGCATGTTGAATCCCCAACCAGTAACTAACCCATATGTATCCCTAGTAAATCACTTACTTTCTTTAAAGTCTCAGTTTCTTTATTTGGAAAATGAGGATAACAATGGTGCCTAGGTCACATACTTTTAGAAATTAAATGATATAATATACGTAAAACAAATAGTAGATTTTCTGATGTAGTAGAGATTCAGTGTTATGGTTGTAATAATTTTCACTAAAAACCATTGCTAAAGGTTTTGCTAAAAACCATTATTTAAATTAAATTCAACTTCTCATCAGTAAACCACCTATTTTCCTCCATAATTTACAGTTAAAATGGGACTTTTATGCAGAATATGTAAGAATGCATACTTAAAAAATCAAAACAATCAAAGGTATAAAAAGCCATATGAATCATTCTATCAAAAAAAAAAAAAAATCCCAAACATATCACTATCCTTTAAACTCTGAGTCATATATTGTAAAACTGACTTTTTTCACTCTCTGGGCAGGCCACATGCAGTTCCTTTCATCTTAGCAGTTTCACACCATTATGTTTCATTACACACTAAGATGTGTCAAATAGGAAAACACTTCACTAACTTGATGAAAATTTAACGTATCATTTATGTACCTATTTCCAGTTCTTAAAATGGTTTCCCAGGCTGAAATAACATGATAAATAGATACGTTGTCTTCTATAAGCTTTGGAGTTTTTAAAAGGAAAAATAAAAACAAGGAAGAGAATGTCTATTCAAAACAATGATTGATGATTGCAAGCCATATGTCTTAATTTGTTGAAGACATGGCTATGTGGGAAGTGATCTAACTGGAGTAGCTTGAAGGACATGGGAAAAAAGTCTTATTCAACATTTTCAACTTAGGGACTTGCAATTCCACCATCTTTTGGTTTTCAGGATCTCCATATGAAAATTCAAATTTTAGCGAGTTAGGTAAGGTTATGATTTCATATTCAACAAAATAGCTTTATTGGTTGGCAGAGAAACAATAGTAAATAGACAAAGATATCTAAACTAGGTAGAGGTGAGAATCAGGTAAGTTCTAGGGGAAAATGGAAGGAAGAGTTAGAAAGAAAAAAAAATAGTAAATTTTGCCATAACGCATCTTAATATCTTCTATAGAGAGAAAGTAATTGGGCATCAGGTTATTCAGCATTGGCTGCTGTTATCAATATTAGCCAAAAATCTATCACTTAAGGAATTTCTTTTTATAAATTCCCTTGGAGGGTAGAATGAAGGATAATATTTTCATTATAAGTCAGATATCAGATGATATCAGTGTGATATGTTTTGTTGGGTATGGAAACAATGATTTATTGGTTTCTTACTTTTTTCCTTGTTTCCAGCTTGCAAAATCAGAACTATGTTTGAACTAGTTTTTACCTAACAGAGTACTATAACTGTATTATAATCCTCTTAGGTCTTTTTCAATCATTCACTGACATGTCTTTGTAATAGCTTCTACTGGGGTCTTCTTTCCTGTCTTGTTTCTTTTTAATGTTCTGGTTTTTCCAATTTCATGACTATTGATGTCACCATTCTGGGTTCTATCAATTTACTTTTCATGTAACCATAAAGTCTGTCTTGTCCTTGTTAAGGACCACAAAAGGATTGTACTCTGTTTGCAAGCTAACATGTTAACAAAATAGCCACTCCAGTTTATTGGATGCTGGCAGAAGGTACAAGATATCTGGTTCATTGGTGGGGAGGCATACACTGGGAGATTGGGATTGACATATACACATAACTATATATATAAATAGATAATAAGAACCTACTGTATAGAACAGGGACCTCTACTTAACTCTGTAAAGACCTATACGGAATAGATTATAAAAAAGAAGATATATGTATACATATAACAGATTCACTTCAGTGCACAGCAGAAATTAACACAATATTGTAAATCAACTTTCAATCCAATAAAATTAATTAAAAAAAAAATTCTGGTTCAGAGAAAAAGGACTTTATTACAACCCTGCAGGCTACATGACTGTTCGCATACGTTTCCCCTTCTTTCCAAGATTCATAGAAATGCTGTGGAATAACTCATGTGAATGCAATGTTCACTGTGGATCTGACTCACAGTAGAGAAATCTCAAGCTTAGGAAATCACTATGTTTTGCAAAGGGGATATTAGCAGTATTGTACTTCACAGAAAACACATTTGCCCTCTACTCCAAAGGGAAATACTATCATAATCTTCCAGCATTTTTGCAATATAACACCCTTGAAAGAGTCTTCTGAAACAAACATGATCTTTTAATGCCTTTTCTCAGAATGTACTTTCAAACCAGAAAAGTTCTTAATTTTGATGATGGGCAGGATATATATACATATGTATTTTTTAAACTTGGTAAATAATGATTTTTTGTGCTGGATCTAAGAAAATGTTTTCAAATCCTAGGTCATAAAGATTTTTTAAATTAATTCATGTGTGTTTTTTTTGTTTGCTTTAAAATGTTTCTATATTTAGGTCTTGGATTCATTTGGTTTAAATTTTGTTTACAGTACGAAGCAGAAATGCAAACTATTTTTGTTGTTGTTGTTGGAATGTGGTTCTTCATTTATCCCAGTAATATTTGTTCAAGTCTGTTCTTTACTCACTGAGTGATCTTGTCACAACTGTCAAAATGAGTTGACAATGATATGTGGGTTTATTTTTGGATGCTCAATTTGATTCTGTTGATTTATATAATCATCCTTAAGCCAGTATCATATTGTTTTGAGTATTATGAATTCATAGTAAATTTTGAAATTGGGAATTGTGATTTCTCCAGATTTATTCTCTTATTAGAAGATTTTATTATTATTATTATTCTTTTGAATCCCTTCAGTTTCCATTTGAATTTTAGGAATGAACTGCCCAAAAAGCCAATTGTGATTTTAATAGTGATTAGATAGGCCATAAACCAGTTCTTGTAGTATATCCATCTTAACAATATTAAATCTTCCAATTTAAAAACATGAAATGTATTTCCACTTATTTGCTCTTATTTAACAGTGGTTTGTATTTTATAGGGCATGAGTTTTGTATATGTTTTATTCAAATTATTCCTAATAATTTTATTTTTGTGGTTATTTTAAAGTTGTTCTCTTAAATTCATTTTCAGATTTCTCATTGCACATGTATATAATACAGTTGATTTAAATACATTAATTTCACTGCCTGCAACCTTGCTGAACTTTTCTGTATATATTATCAGGTTATCGATATATGAACAGAGATCCAGATTGCTTTCCAGTCTTTTATTTCACTTTATTGCTGATTGTTCTGGCTAAAATCTCCAGTACAATATGGGATAGAAGTGGCAAGAATGAATATACTTGTCTTGTTTGTGTTTTGGCAGACAGTGGATTGAGGCCTGGGTTCCACACCAGAAGCCTATGCTTCTGTCCTGGTTTCCAGAAGGATACAGATGTGCAGCCAGAGTATGTGTAATTATACTCTGTTCAGCCTTTGGGCTAGAGCCCTTTCCCTTCCCCCATACTTTGCTAGGGCCATAGGGCCAGATGTCTCAGCCCTGTGACTCTGAAAATGGTGAGATAGTATTCAAGAGGTTTGGGACTTGCTTGATGGGTGGTTTGAGCCTGACCTTTTAAGAAGGGGTCTGGGATAAGAGACTTTACGTGTAGGGGCACTCAGGTTATTTTCTCATCTCAAGATTCCACCCCCCTCCCCCACCGGTCCCAAGAGAATTTCTGTGAGAGCTGTGCTTCTCTGGAAAGAGTAGTCATGGTGCTTTCAAATAACCATTCTCTGAACCTCCTTTAATGCTTTCCCGCTCATCTTCTCTCTGCCCCTCCATCAGGACCTGCACTTACTCCAGCCCACACACCCAAAGTTCCATAGCTCACCCTGTAAGTTCCAAATGTACCCTGATTGCATTCTTATGAAAACTCACACTCCACTCACTGGTGTCAGTGAAGTTCAAAGAAGAATTTCTCCTGATGATCCTGAGTGAGGGCACCAGCTCCCCCATCACAGGGTATTGCCATTTGGTTTGTGTCAGAAAGAGACAGTGATACCCTGATATTGTTCTTCATTGGAAAATCTGGAAAAATAGGCAGTGGTAGTCTTCTGGTAAGAATTCAGACACCTCCCAGCTACTGGGAGGAGCAACTGGGCCACCAGGATTTGTGTGAGTGCCTGTGTGCATGTGTGTATGTGCCTGTATTTTGTTTTCTTTCTTTCTTTCTTTTTTTTTTCCCCTCTACCTACTGTGTGAAGTTCAATAATCTGATAAAGGGTTTTATTCTTTCTCCAGAGCAGTGCTCAAGATGTTGAGCCTAGGGTAATGTTAAAATTAAATGCAAAATGGAGAGATTATAAAAAGTCTCTGTGTAGATAAAACCACATAAGTGAAATTTAATTTAGCTTATTCTGCCAAACAAGAGAAATTTAACTTCGGCTACTTCTTGTAAATGCCTGCGGTAATCATAAAGTAGACAACTCACCTTTCAAAAACTGTATAAGATAACTGCTTTTAACCAATCCCTTGACCTGCAAAAGCCACCACTGTGATAACCCATCGTTGTGCAAGTTAAACAACTTTCTCATTTTTTTCTTTGCAATTGATTCTATAATATTATGCCCTGAGCTTCAACTCTCTTTGAATTTGAATATTCCCATTTCCAAAGTATTCTTATACCCATAATAAACTTTTACTAAATGCTATTTGTTAATTTGGTGATTTTAATTTTGCTATTTGGAGATTCTTGAGAGTTTCTGGCATCAGAACTGGGATTCATTAGAAGATCCCCAATGACCCTGAAACTCACTGCTTTTTCCCCCACCACAGAATTCATGGATAAGTCTCTCTTGGATCCAACTTCTATTCTCTTTATATCTGGACTTCTCCAACTTTATTGTGCATACTTGCATTTTGTTTGTTGAAGCACCTTGACAAGTCACACAATTCTATTTGAAAGAGGAGAAAACATGTGATTTCCTGTGTTTTGAAGTAGCTGTTAAGAAACAGGAGCCCTCAGATTTAAGACATCTTAAGGAATCTAAAGGCAAAGATTGTTCTACCTTGTCTAAAACACTTTCAACATCTCCTTAAAAATCTCTTGCTTCCTGTATGTATAAACACTATGAGCCATGGTCTTATGTCTTTCTGGAAAATGGGTGAGTTTTTGAATAACTTGAAACTGTAATAACCACTTTGAAATATCAACAACCTCAGATATGAAGATGATACTATTCTAATGACAAAGCAAAAAAAAAACAAAAAAAAAAAAAAAAAAAAAAAAAAAAAACTAAAGAGCCTCATGATTAGGATGAAAGAGGAGAGTGAAAAAGCTGGCCTAAAAATAAACATTCAAGAAACTAAGATCATGGCACCAGGTCCCATCACCTCACGGCTAATAGAAGGAAAAAGTGGAAACAGTGACGGATTTTATTTCTCAGGCTCCAAAATCACTGTGGACAGTGAAGTGTAGCCATGAAGATAAAAGACACTTGCCCCTTGGAAAAAAAAAGCTATGACAAACCTAGACAGCAAATTAAAAAGCAGAGACATCACTTTGCTGAAAAAGGTCCATATAGTTAAAATTATGGTTTTTCCAGTAGTTATATATGGATGTGAGTGGTGGGTTGTGGTGCTGGAGAAGACTCTTGAGAGTCTCTTGGACTGCAAGGAGATCAAACCAGTCAATCCTAAAGGAAATCAGTCCTGAATATTCATTGGAAGGACTGATACTGAAACTGAAGCTCCAATACTTGGGCCACCTGATGTGAAGAGCCGACTCATTAGAAAAGACCCTGATGCTGGGAAAGATTGAGGGCAGGAGGAGAATTGGATGACAGAGGATGAGATGGTTGGATGGCAACACTGACTAAGTGAACCTGAGTTTGAGCAAACTCTGGAAGATGGTGAAGGACAGGGAAGCCTGGCATGCTGCAGCCCATGGGGTTGCAAAGAATCAGACATGACTGAGCAAGTGAACAATATATTGTATTTCACTGACTTAAAAAAAAAGTAAAAAGAAAACAAAACTAAGTGCTTGCTGCTGTTTTTGTTCAGTCACTCAGTTGTGTCTTATTCTTTGTAACTCCATGGATTGCAGCACTCCAGGCATCTCTGTTCTCCGCTATCTTCTGGAGTTTTCTTGAACTCATATTTAACTTATATGCAGAGTACATCATGAGAAATGCTGGGCTGGATGAAGCACAAGCTGGAATCAAGATTGCCGGGAGAAATATAAATAACCTCATATACGCAGATGACACCAGCATTATGGCAGAAAGTGAAGAAGAACTAAAGGGCCTCTTGATGAAGGTGAAAGAGGAGAGTGAAAAAGTTGGCTTAAAGCTCAACATTAAGAAAACTAAGATCATGACATCCGGTCTCATCACTTCATGGCAAATAGATGGGGAAACAGTGGAAACAGTGGCTGACTTTATTTTTCTGGGCTCCAAAGTCACTGCAGATGGTGATTTCAGCCATGATTAAAAGACACTCCTTGGAAGGAAAGTTGTGACCAACCTAGACAGCATTTTAAAAATCAGAGACATTACTTTCTCAACAAAGGTCCGTCTAGTAAAGGCTATGGTTTTTCCAGTGGTCATGTATGGATGTGAGAGTTGGACTATAAGGAAAGCTGAGCACCGAAGAATTGATGCTTTTTTGAACTGTGGGGTTGGAGAAGACTCTTGAGAGTCCCTTGGATTGCAAGAAGATCCACCTGGTCCACCCTAAAGGAGATCAGTCCTGGGTGTTCATTGGAAGGACTGATGTTGAAGCTGAACTCCAATACTTTGGCCACCTGATGCAAAGAGCTGACTCATTTGAAAAGACCTTGATGCTGGGAAAGATTGAAGGCAGGAGGAGAAGGGGACAACAGAGGATGAGATGGTTGGATGGCATCACCGACTCAGTGGACATGGGTTTGGGTGGACTCCGGGACTTGGTGATGGACAGGGAGGCCTGGCGTGCTGTGGTTGATGGGGTCACAAAAAGTCAGACATGACTGAGCAACTGAACCGAACTGATGTCCATTGAGTCAGTGATGTCATCCTGCCAACTTATTCTCCTTTGTTGCTTTCTCCTCCTGCCGTCAGTCAAATAATATATAAACTATTTCTAACTCTCTCTGAAACATAGAAACTAAACTAAATACTTTTTAGTTTCACATGATCTGAGATAAACATTGATAAATAAAAGCTAATTTAACTTTTTTGGTTTAGTAAGAATAGGCATTTATTCAGAATTATTTACACTAGTTGTAATAAAGACATACAACTTTTCCTGCCTGGAAATCAGTTATCTCCATGTTAAAGATTAGTCAACAAGTAATGCTGGTTGGTTGCTTAATACCAGAATAATTATTAAAATATAGTAAATTAAATAGTATATGGCATAAAAGTTAATAATAAGTTAAACTAAATAATAGATATTCATTAAATATCTAAATCATATCCAAATAGATAATAAATTGAAACATTAATTGCTAAACATAAGTGTAATAGATCTAAATACTATAACAATAATCTATATAGTTTTGGCTTAATTTTTTACAGAAAGACAAAACTTAGTTAAGTCTATTAATGTCATTTGACACAGTAATAATTATACTATAGAAAGCATGTTTTGAAAAAGTATAGCTTTTTATGCTTATGTGTCTATAAATTTGCTGATCTGCTACAAGATGGTAACCTATAGACAGTTTACAACTGTTTGCTTCCTAGTTTTCAGTGGAAAGTAAAAATTACTACAATTGAAATGTATAAACAATAGGTAAAAATAGAAGCACTATAAATAAGAGCAAAGCAAAATTAAAAGTAAAAGCAGAGCTTTACATACAAATTATACCAATACAGTATACTAACACATATATATGGAATTTAGAAAGATGGTAATGATAACCCTATATGCAAGACAGAAAAAGAGACACAGATGTATAGAACAGACTTTTGGACTCTATGGGAGAAGGCGAGAGTGGGATGACCTGAGAGAACAGCATCGAAACATTTATATTATCAACTGTGAAACAGATCGCCAGTCCAGGTTGGATGCATGAGACAAGTGCTCGGGGCTGGTGCACTGGGAAGACCCAGAGGGATGGGGTGGGGAGGGAGGTGGGAGGGGAGTTCAGGATGGGGAACACATGTAAATCCATGGCTGATTCATGTCAATGTATGGCAAAAACCACTACAATATTGTAAAGTAATTAGCCTCCAACTAATAAAAACAATTGGGAAAAAAAAAAAAGAAAATTGGAAGTGATTTTACATGAAGAATATTCAAGGGATATAAAATGTATTTTTGTTAAGGAAAGAGAGAGCAATGTTTTCTAAAAATAAGATGACTGGTTATTTCAGAATAAGAAAAGAAAAGGCATAAGACAAATCATAAATGGATACAGAAATTTTCAGTTTTCTGGAAAAGAAAGCTTATATTGTGAAGTCAAAGCTAGATGAAATTGGATAGACTGATTTTTAAGGGTTATTTAATGCAAACTTTGTAATGTACTGAAAAACTAAAATTTAATTTTCTCTGTTAAAAAATCACATTTTTCTGTTAATTATTGGTCTGCTCTTAGTAAAAACTGCTGGAATTTTTTTTTTTTTTTTTTTTGGCTTAAAAGGTAATTTACCTAAACTTTGACTCTCAAATATTAATTTGAGAGTATGCATAGACTTACTAGCAAGTCTTCTGGTTTTTCTTTTCCTTTTTTTTTTGATTGTGCACACAGTGTTAGATCTCAGGTCCCTGCCCAAGGACCGAACCCAGGCCACTGCAGTGACAACACTTCATCTTAACCACTATCCCACCAGGGAATTCCCAACTGTTAAGCATGCTAATGGCAGGTTTTCATAGATGTCCTTGATCTATGTTTGTTGAGAGCTTTTGTCAGGAAAGAGTGCTGGATTTTATCATATTTTTATTTATTATTAGTTATTACTATTAATTTTTGTGGGGTTTCCCCATTAATATGGTGTATTAGACGATGTGATTTTTGTATTCTAAACCAACCTTGTATTCTCAGGTTAATAAATCTCATTTGGTGATAGCATAATTTTTTAATACATTTATGGATTTGATTCAATAATATTTTCTTGTGTGTATTTTCCATGTATATATTCATGATAGATATTGGCCTGTGATTTATTTTCTTGTGGATTCTGATTTCAACATCAAAGTAACACTAGCTTCTTTGAGATGTGAAGCAATCTTTCCTCTACCACTTTGTGGAAGATTTTGAGAATTGTTATTATTTTTTCTTTCAATAATCAGTAGAATTTACTGGTGAAGCCATACATTCCTGGGTTTTATCTTTTTATGAGTAGTTTTGTTGGAAATATTTTCTTTGTTTTTGAAAATTCCCTCTTTAGTTTAGTTTTTTTTTTTTTTTTAAATGAGGACATTTAGATCTTATATTTGTTCTTAAATTGGTATCAGTATTTTTTATCTTTCTAGAAATGTGCCTATTCCATCAAAGTTGTCCAATTGTTCATTGTATAACCTAAACTTCAGAGTATGCATAGAATCACTGCCATATAAATATATTTATATATATTTCTGTAAGTTTATGGGAACTATTTCTTATTTTATTGCTGATTTTAATAGTTTTACCTTTTCTTCTCTCTCTCCTTTTTGTCAGTATAGATAAAAATTTGTCAATTTTGATGCTATTTTCAAAGAACAACTTCTGGATGTACTTATTTTTCTACTTCTTTTTTTCTATTTTTTTAAATTTCTATTATATTTTTTCCTTCTATCATATTATTTCAGTCCTTCTGTGTTTGCTTGCTTGCTAAGCTGCTTCAGTTGTGTCTGACTCTTTGCAACCCTATGGACTGTAGCCTGCCTGACTCCTCTGCCTATGAGATTTTTCAGGCAAGAATACTGGAGCGGGTTGCTATGCTCTCCTCCAGGGGATCTTTTCCACCCAGTGATTCAACCTAAGTCTCTTATGTCTCCTGAATTGGCATGCAGGTTCTTTACCAGAAACACCACCTAGGAAGCCTATAATCCTTCTGTATGATTGTGTTTTATTTTGCTCTTTTGTTTCAAGTATGATAAGTTGGAAAGCTAAGTTATTAATTTTATATGCTTCTTTTTGTTAATAGAGGTGTTTTTAGCTATAAATTTCCATGTAAGCATTGCACTTTCTGCTTCCCATAAGTTTTGGTGTATTGTATTTTCATTTTTTTCCATCTCTAAGATTTTATCATTCCTCTTGTCATATTTTTATAATTTAGTTATTTTAAGAATGCAGAATACATCATGAGAAACACTGGACTGATGGAAGCACAAGTTGAAGTCAAGATTGTCAGGAGAAATATCAATAACCTCAGATATGCAGATGATACCACCCTAATGGCAGAAAGTGAAGAGGAAGTAAAGAGCCTCTTGATGAAAGTGATAGAGGAGAGCGAAAAAGTTGGCTTAAAGCTCAACATTTAGAAAACTGAGATCATGGCATCCGGTCCTATCACTTCATGGCAAATAGATGGGGAAATAGTGGCCGACTTTATTTTTCTGGGCTCCAAAATCACTGCAGATGGTTATTGCAGCCATGAAATTAAAGGACACTTACTCCTTGTAAGGAAAGTTATGACCAACATAGATAGCATATTAAAAAGCAGAGACATCACTTTGTCAACAAAGGTCTGTCAAGTCAAGGTTATGGTTTTTCCAGTGGTCATGTATGGATGTGAGAGTTGGACTATAAAGAAAGCTGAGCATTGAAGAATCGATGCTTTTGAGCTGTGTTGGAGAAGACTCTTGAGAGTCCCTTGGACTGCAAGGAGATCCAACCAGTCCATCCTAAAGGAGTTCAGTCCTGGGTGTTCATTGGAAGGACTGATGTTGAAGCTGAAACATCAGTCCTTCCAATGAACAACCTGATGCGAAGAGTGGACTCATTTAAAAAGACCCTGATGCTGGGAAAGATTGAGGGCAGAAGCAGAAGGGGACGACAGAGGATGAGATGTTTGGATGGCATCACTGACTCAATGGACATAGGTTTGGGTAGACTCAGGCAGTTGGTGATGGACAGGGAAACCTGGCGTGCTGCGGTTCATGGGATCGCAAAGAGTCGGACACGAATCTGTGACTGAACTGACCTGAACTAAAGAATGTGTTATTTTATTTTCACATGGTTTTGGATGTCTCATGTTGTTTTTGTTAGATTTCTAATGTCATTTCATTGTGGTCAGAGAATATCCTCTGTTTTATGTCCTAGTATTTTTCTATCCTGAATAATGGCATATGTGCAATTGAGAATAACTTATACTCTGCTTTCAGTGATTTGCCTGTCACATTCTATTACCTTGGTGATGTTTTGTCTAGTTTTTCTGTCCCTAATTGATAGTGAGGTATTTAAGTTTGTAACTACTACTAGTGAATTATCTATTTTTGCTTTCATTTCCAGCAATTTTTTTCTTCATGTATTTTGATGCTCTCTTTGCAGCTTTATGTCTTTATGATTGTTATATCTTCCTGATAAATTGACCATTTTCTCATTATAAAGCATGTCTCTTTTTCACTAATACATTTTTTTTTGCTTTGAAATTTTTGTCTGATATAACATTATTCAAGACCTATAGGTAGTAATCTACTGTGTATTGTTATCAATGTGAGTTATTGTATCAGACACAATGAGTGACATATTCATATCTTCTAGACAACCATGTTCCCAGGGTTGCTTCTAATCACATCCTGGACTGTGCTTGAGGGCTAATCTTTTCATGAGGCTGCAAGGCTTTTCCTCTAGTAGAACAAACCTAAAATAGTGAAAAGCAATTGTCCCCAAAAGAAGCTGTCTATTAATGACAAAAGGGTTCTGTTCTGTTGCCTTTGGTGAGATAACTCTGAATCATGTTTCACAGACAGGTCTGGGTTCTCTCTCTTCTCTCTTATTATCCCCCTGGTGACTAAGGCCTATAGTCCTTCAGAGTAACCTTTTAGAAAATGCACATTTTATCATAGTCTGCCTCTCTCTACCCCATTATGATCATGTAGTTCATAGGATTGCTGCCAAATATACCACTTGCAATCATCTACTTGCTTCAGAGTTTGCTATGGGGGACACAGAAATCATAACTAGTCTTATTCCTAGGTCAGAAAATTAAGGTTACAATTTGCAAAACAACATAGGTTACAGTTTTTTTTTTAATTGAAAAGAGAAAATAATTACTCTTATGTGATAATTTTTTTAGGGTATACTTCATGGAAGAAGAGGAATTTTTGAAGATATATACATATGAGATAGCTGGAAAAGTTGCTCAGATAGAAGCAAAGTTTGAAGGCTGGGATACTGAAAATGTCTAAGTAATTTTCTATTCCTGTGTGTACAGCTTTTTTGCTAATATTGATAGAGAAACCCCCTCACACTTGACAATCCTTAATTCAATCAGATAATTATGGGTATGTTCGGAGAACAAACTCACAGACAGATTTAATGACTTCCTAAAGTACAGTCAGCTTCTTTAATGTTTAATAGGTTTAACTGAGAGTTTTTTAATCTTGAGAAATTATAAACTCCTGGGATGATATTTATAGACTTCCAGAGCTGTATGAACATCAATGTGAATAACATTTCATTTACAGTTTAAGAATTTCCCTATAAATGACTATGGCCAAACTGATCATAAAATGTAAAAGCAAATAGAATCAATGCAAGCAAAGTACTATGTATGTAAAATATAGTAACACATTATTTATAACATGCTCAAATTGTTATTAAAATTCAAATTTCCAAGTTAAGAATTCTTAGAATTTGCCTTAGGCAATTGCATATCTCTCAGCCACCAGAGATCCTTATGTCTTATTCTAAAATATGCTGGATTAAGGTTTTGTTTTTAAGATGCTCAGTAGCCATTCACCAGTTGTTTAAGTAGATTTTATCCATTATACAGGTGTGGACTTCCTTTATAACTAAGTGAACTAACAGGCCAGATTACATAGTAAAGTACTATCCTAGTTTTAGCAATGCTTTGAGCTAGTTCCACTGAACTAGTTTTTGATGTTCTCAAGTAGGACCTGACTGAACCACAGTAACTTCTGATTTGTTGGCACCTCACTAGATTTGTTATTGACCAACTGACTTAACTCAGCTTCACAACTCGGATCATCTTTGCTTGTCTCACCACATCACTTGCCCTAGTGATAACTTTTGATGTTGTTGAAGTGGTTTCCAATCTTCTTTTTTTTAAACCAAATAAATTATCTGACATATGGTTAGAAGGTCTGGATTCATCACTTCTATTTGGTCTGTTTATAGCAAAAGCAAAAGTGTTAGCTGCTCAGTTGTGTCCTACTTTTTGCTACCCCATTGACAGTTACTCACCAGGCTTCTCTGTCCACGGAATTCTCCAGGCAAGAATACTTGAGTGGGTACTCATTCTCTTCTCCAGGGGACCTTCCTGACCCAGGGCTTTTTATGGTATTTGATAATATTTCATCTCTTAACATTATCCAGAAAATATTTGTTAATGACATTGCCTTCCTCCGGCAATAGTTATAACCTTTAACCATATTTTAGACTAAGCATGTGTTTTATTAAAATTTCACCTGTAATTTTTTTCACCAAAATATTATCCAGGAAAAGAGGAATATTAGTATAAAGACGTAACATGTAACCAGTGAAAAATGGTGATGCCTTAACATGGTTTTATTTTGCTTTTTTGTATCCTAAGTTATTGCATAGAAGTGTGAGATACAAGAACAGACTGTTTCTGCATTTTGTGATTTTTCATGGTTTTCTTTTTGTTTGTTTGTTTGTAAATTACCCCATCTGACTACAAATACAAACATACAGGCACACCATAGACTTACTCCAAAAACAAAATGAGGTTTCTGGCAGCTCTTTCAATTACATAAATGATGATGCTTCACTTTGCCATACATATAATAATTTTTAGCAAAATATTTTCTAGTTCCTAAAAAGCTCTTTAATTTGAGCTCATGCTATGCAGAGCTAATAAAGTAACCCAAGCCACACTGTTTCTTGATAGTGCTCTTCTACAATCAGTAAAATGAACTTAGCACATAGGAGAGATGAAACACCCTTCTAATACCAGCTGTCTTTCATTGTTCTTTAATACCCATGCCCCGATTTTATCTAGGCAGCTCTAATTTCTCATTCCCTTTATTATAATTTCATTGTTTCATCTTTATGTTTTCTTATACCATTTTTAGATAAAAAATATTTTATAGCATATAAAAATTTGGGTTTTTTGGTATCCATTCCCAGAAATTCTTTGTGTCTGGAATGTTTGTACTTCTATTTAACACTAACTTTTCCATGTGTCTTAATAGTTGTTTGTATCTCTGTTTCCTCTGTTGATTAAAATGTCCTTGGTGGTAGAATGTGAAGTATACTTTTTGTCTGTCTCCACCAAGAAAAATATATATGAACATATTTAGTCCTTCAGATATTTGTTGAACAAATAAATCAATGTTCAATTCAAGCTTCAATTTTTTCTCAGAAGACACTGTGATATCTTTTTGTTATTTAAATTTAAATGAGAGTCCGTTATTTTCCCCGATTGTCACATGTGTGATGGTTGTGAAATAATAGACAAAAAATTAATACCAACACCCACAAAGTATAGAAGCTCCTTTGATTTGGTAAATTTTACATTGTGTTGACACAGCTATCAACTACACTGTAACAAATTTGTTGTTGTGGTTTAGTCCCTCAGTTGTGTTTGGCTCTTTTGCAACACCATGCACTGTAGAGGAGCAGGCTCCTCTGTTAATGGATTTTCCAGGCAAGAATACTTGAGCAAGTTGCCATGTCCTTCTCCAGGGGATCTTCCCAACCAGGAGATCAAACCCTCATCTCCTGTGTTGTAGGTTGATCCTTTACCACTGAGCCACCTGAGAAGCCTGTGTAACAAATTACCCACTCCCAACTTAAAATACCTTACATATCCATGAATTAAGAATCAAGGTATGTCTTACAGCTCACAAAAGGCTGCAATCAAGATGATATCCTAGATTACAGTCCATTTCAAAGTCACCCTAGGGGAATTTCTATCCCAAGCTCATTCACATGGCTCTTGCTAGGGCTCAAAAGATCTAATTTCAAACTCACATGGGGCTGTTGACAGTTCTCAAGTTCTTCTGGTTTCTGGAGAAATATATCAGTTCCTTGCTACATAGTCCTCTCCATGTGGTCAGTTACAACATTGCCATTGCATCCCCCAGAGTGAGTGAGAGACAGGAGCCATGATCTTTTGTAACCAAATGTGATGTACCACCACCTCTACCATGCTCTATTCATTAGAAATGACAGAAGTCATTTAGGAGATTCACCCCACACTGAAGAGGAAGAGATTGTACAACGAGAAAAATATCAGGAGATGGAGGTTACTGGAAACTGCTTTTCACATCTCTATTTCTTTGCTTCTAAGTCCTACATGGCATTCCACAGCATGCACCTGCCACATTTTATTTATTCATTTTTGTACCAATGACCTAATTTGTCTTAAGTTCCTCATGACACAAACAAGAAAGTTCTGATGAACTTTCATAAAGATGTCCTTTTACATATCATACTCATGTGTCCATGGCAGGAGGGTTTGACTTGTTTTCTAACTATTGGAACAAGACTTTGTCCCTCTTTGCTTGGCATTCCCTATAGGGTTGTTTCTACCAGAACGAACAATCCAAAGGGAGAAAAGTATTCATAAAGCCTTTTTTTCCTAACTTTTCTTTTTATGGCTTCATGATCTTTCATATCTACAATATCTTATTGGTCACAAATGTTAGTTCTATTCATAGTGGGTTGAGTTACAGGAAGGGTAAAGGGGCACGAGCACGATTCGTTGAGACAATCTAGTGGGCTGAAATTTTATGCCTTTAAGCCCAGATAATTTAATAGTTCTTGGAAGTACTTTGTTGTTTTTTACTGTTCAGTAGCTCGGTGTTGTCTGACTATTTGCGACCCCGTGGACTGCAGCAGGCCAAACTTCCTTCATCATGTCTCAGAGCTTGCTCAAACTCATGTCCATTGAGTCAGTGATATCACCCAACCATCTCATCTTCTGCTCCTGCCTTTAATCTTTCCCAGCATCAGGGTTTTTTCTAATGAGTCAGCTCTTCGCATCAGGTGGCCAAAGTATTGGAGCTTCAACCTCAGCACCAGTCCTTCCAAGGAATATTCAGGGTTAATTTACTTTAGGATTGCCTCAGCACCGGTCCTTCCAAGGAATATTCAGGGTTAATTTACTTTAGGATTGACTGGTTGGATCTCCTTGCAGTCCACGGGACTCTCAAGAATCTTCTCCAACACCACAGTTCAAAAGCATCAATTCTATGCTTATCCTTCTTTATGGTTCAAATCTCATAGCCATATATGAATACTGGGAAAAGCATAGCTTTGACTAGATGGACAATTGACAGAAAAGTAATGTCTCTGCTTTTTAATTTGCTGTCTAGTTTTGTCAAATCTTTTCTTCCAAGGAGCAAGTGTTTTTAATTTCATGGCTGCAGTCAATATCAGCAGTGATTTTGGAGCCAAAGAAAATAAAGTGTGTCACTGTTTCCATTGTTTCCCCATCTATTTGCCATGAAGTGATGGGACCAGATGTCATGATCTTCATTTTTTGAATGTTGAGTTTTAAGCCATCTTTTTCACTCTCCTCTTTACCCTTCATCAAGATGATCTTTATTTCCTCTTACTTTCTGCCATGAAGGTGGTGTCAATCTGCATATCTGTGGTTACTGATATTTCTCCCGGCAAACTAGATTTCAACTTGTGGTTCAACAGCCCAGCATTTTGCATGATATACTTTGCATGTAAGTTAAATAAGCAGGGTGACAACATACAGCCTTGATGTACCCCTTTCCTAATATGGAAATAGTCCATTGGTCCATGTCTGGTTCTAAATGTTGCTTCTTGACCTGCATTCATGTTTCTCAGGAGGCAGGTAAGGTGGTGTGGTATTCCCATGTCTTGATGAATTTTCCACAGTTTGTTGTGATCCACACTGTCAAAGGATTCAGCATAGTCAATGAACCAGAAGTAGATGTTATTTTGGAATTTTCTTGCTTTTCTATGATCCAACAGATGTTGGCAATTTGATCTCTGGTTCCTCTGCATTGTCTAAATCCAATGTGTGCATATGGAAGCACTCAATTCATGTACTCTTGAAGCATGGCATGGAGAATTTTGAGCATTAATTTGCTAGTATGTGAAATGAGTGCATTTGTGTGGTAATTTGGTACTTTGAACATGTTTTGGCATTGCCTTCATTGGGACTGGAATGAAAACTGTGGCCAATTTCCCAGTCCAATACACACTACTGAGTTTCCCAAATTTGTTGGTGTATTGACTGCAGCACTTTTACAACATCATCTTTTAGGATTTGAAATAGCTCAGCTGAGATTCTATCACCTGCACTAGCTTTGTTCATAGTGATGTTTCCTGAGGCTCACTTGACTTCACACTCCATGATGTCTGGCTCTAGGTGAGTTATCACACCATTGTGGTTATCTGGGTCATTAAGCTCTTTTCTGTATAGTTCTGCATATTGCCATCTCTTCTTAATATCTTCTGCTTCTGTTAGGTCCATATCATTCTGTCCTTTATTATGCCTATCTTTGCATGAAATATTCCCTTGGTATCTCTAATTTTCTTGAAGAGAGCTCTAGTCTTTCCCGTTCTATTGTTTTCCCCTATTTCTTTGCATTAATCACTGAGGAAGGCTTTCTCATGGCTCCTTGCTATTCTTTGGAACTCTACATTCAGATAAGTATAGTTGTCCTTTTCCCCCTTGCCTTTTGCTTTTATTCTTTCTCAGCTATTTGTGAGCCTGACTCAGATAACCATTTTGCCTTATTGAGTTTCTTTTTCTTGGGAATGGTTTAGATTACCGCCTCTTGTAGAATATCATCAACCTCCGTCTATAGTTCTTAAGACACTCTATCAGATCTAATTCCTTTAATCTGTTTGTCACTTCCACTGTATAATCATAAGGGATTTGATTTATGTCATACCTGAATGGTCTAGTTTCCTTACGTTCTTCAATTTAAATCTGAATTTTGCTATAAGGAGTTCATGACCAGAGCCACAGTCAGCTTCCAGTCTTGTTTTTGCTGACTACATAGAGAGTCTTCATCTTTGACTACAAAGAATATAATCAATCTGATTTCAGTATTTGCCATCTGGTGATGGCTATGTGTCGAGTCATCTGTTGTGTTGTTGCAAGAGGGTCATTGCTGTGACAAGTGCGTACTCTTGGGAAAACTCTGTTAGTTTTTACCCTGCTTCATTTTGTACTTCAAGGCCAAACTTGCCTGTTTCTTTTCTTCTTTTTTTTTTTTTTTAGTTGGAGGCTAATTACTTCAGAACATTTCAGTGGGTTTTGGCATACATTGATATGAATCAGCCATAGAGTTACACATATTCCCCATTCCGATCCCCTCTCCCATCTCGCTCTCCACCCGATTCCTCTGGGTCTTCCCAGTGCACCAGGTCCGAGCATTTGTCTCATGCATCCCACCTGGGCTGGTGATCTGTTTCACCATAGATAGTATACATGCTGTTCTTTTGAAACATCCCACCCTCACCTTCTCCCATAGAGTTCAAAAGTCTGTTCTGTACTTCTGTGTCTCTTTTTCTGTTTTGCATATAGGGTTATCATTACCATCTTTCTAAATTCCATATATATGTGTTAGTATGCTGTAATATTCTTTATCTTTCTGGCTTACTTCGCTCTGTATAATGGGCTCCAGTTTCATCCATCTCATTAGAACTGATTCAAATGAATTCTTTTTAATGGCTGAGTAATATTCCATGGTGTATATGTACCACAGCTTCCTTATCCATTCGTCTGCTGGTGGGCATCTAGGTTGCTTCCATGTCCTGGCTATTATAAACAGTGCTGCGATGAACATTGGGGTGCACGTGTCTCTTTCAGATCTGGTTCCCTCAGTGTGTATGCCCAGAAGTGGGATTGCTGGGTCATAATGCAGTTCTATTTCCAGTTTTTTATTAATTTTCCACACTGTTCTCCATAGTGGCTGTACTAGTTTGCATCCCCACCAACAGTGTAAGAGGGTTCCCTTTTCTCCACACCCTCTCCAGCATTTATTGCTTGTAGACTTTTGGATAGCAGCCATCCTGACTGGCGTGTAGTGGTACCTCATTGTGGTTTTGATTTGCATTTCTCTGATAATGAGTGATGTTGAGCATCTTTTCATGTGTTGTTAGCCAATGCTGTATGTCCTCTTCTGGAGAAATTGTCTGTTTAGTGTCTTTGGCCCATTTTGTTGATTGGGTCATTTATTTTTCTGGAATTGAGCTTCAGGAGTTGCTTGTATATGTTTGAGATTAATCCTTTGTAGATTAATCCTTTGTCTGTTGCTTCATTTGCTATTATTTTCTCCCAATCTGAGGGCTGTCTTTTCACCTTGCTTATAGTTTCCTTTGTTGTGCAAAAGCTTTTAAGTTTATTAGGTCCCATTTGTTTAGTTTTGCTTTTATTTCCAATATTCTGGGAGGTGGGTCATAGAGGATCTTGCTGTGATTTATGTCGGAGAGTGTTTTGCCTATGTTCTCTAGGAGTTTTATAGTTTCTGGTCTTACATTTAGATCTTTAATCCGTTTGAGTTTATTTTTGTGTATGGTGTTAGAAAGTGTTCTAGTTTCATTCTTTTACAAGTGGTTGACCAGTTTTCCCAGCACCACTTGTTAAAGAGGTTGTCTTTTTTCCATTGTATATCCTTGCCTCCTTTGTCAAAGATAAGGTGTCCATAGGTTCGTGGATTTATCTCTGGGCTTTCTATTCTGTTCCATTGATCTATATTTCTGTCTTTGTGCCAGTACCATACTGTCTTGATGACTGTGGCTTTGTAGTAGAGTCTGAAGTCAGGCAGGTTGATTCCTCCAGTTCCATTCTTCTTTCTCAAGATTACTTTGGCTATTCGAGGTTTTTTGTATTTCCATACAAATTGTGAAATTATTTGTTCTAGTTCTGTGAAAAATACCGTTGGTAGCTTGATAGGGATTGCATTGAATCTATAGATTGCTTTGGGTAGAATAGCCATTTTGACAATATTGATTCTTCCAATCCATGAACACGGTATGTTTCTCCATCTGTTTGTGTCCTTCTTTGATTTCTTTCATCAGTGTTTTATAGTTTTCTATGTATAGGTCTTTTGTTTCTTTAGGTAGATATACTCCTAAGTATTTTATTCTTTTTGTTGCAATGGTGAATGGTATTGTTTCCTTAATTTCTCTTTCTGTTTTTTCATTGTTAGTATATAGGAATGCAAGGGATTTCTCTGTGTTAATTTTATATCCTGCAACTTTACTATATTCATTGATTAGCTCTAGTAATTTTCTGGAAGAGTCTTTAGGGTTTTCTATGTAGAGGATCTGCCTGTTTCTTAAGGTATTTCTTGACTTCCTCCTTTTACACTCCAGACTCCTATGATGAAAGGAATTCTTTCTTGAGTGTTAGTTCTAGAAGGTCTTGTAGGGCTTCATAGAACTGGTCAACTTCAGCTTCTTCAGCATTAGAGATTGGGGCATAGACTTGAAATGTTGTGATATTGAATGGTTTGCCTTAGAAACCAACAGATATCATTCTATCATTTTTGAGATTATACCCAAGTGCTGCATTTCAGACACTTTTTGTTGACTCTGAGGGCTACTCCATTTTGTCTAAGGGATTCTTGCCCACAGTAATAGATATAGTGGTCATCTGAGTTAAATTTTCCATTCCGGTGCAATTAGTTCCCTGATTCCTAGAATGTCGACGTTCACTCTTGCCATCTCCTGTTTGACCACTTCCAATTTACCTTGATTCATGGACCTAACATTCCAGTTCCTATGCAAGATTGTTCTTTACAACATACTTTCACCACCAGACATCTCCACAACTGGGCATTGTTTCTGCTTTGGCTCAGCCTCTTGACTTTTTTTGGAGCTGTTTCTCTGCTCTACTCCAGTAACATATTGGGCACTTACTGACCTGGGAGTGCATATTTCAGAGTCATAACTTTTTTGCCTTTTCATACTGTTCATGGAGTTCTCAAAGCAAGAATGCTAAAGTGGTTTGCCATTCTCTTTCCAGTGGACCACGTGTGACCATGTCTGTCCACCTTGGTTGGCCCTACACAGCATGGCTCACAGTTTCATTGAGTTAGACAAGGTTGTGACACTCTCTATTCTTTACTAAAGGCTTTTTTCACAGTTGCAGTTTGTATGTTCTAAGGACATTATTTATACTAATGTCATGTTATAATTCTATTGTGTGAAATTGAGGAAGCTTACTAAATAGCATACTGTGTTGGGCTTTAGACTGCACTTTAATGTGTTTCAGTTAATGTGATTTAAGCACTTGATCCAAACACTACTTGGGCATTTCAATATTCGATTTGACAATTACAATATATATATCTTTGATGAGGTTTTAAATAATAAACACAAAGATTACAAAATGAAGTAAAGCAAGTACCATGAAAGGTATTAAAATATAGTATGGCTTAAAAGAAAGAGAAATGATCTCCAACTGTAGGGTTTGAATAGGACTTCATGGTCCAGGTAACATCAGACTTTGAGAGTTATGAAAGATAGAAATGCTTACAGAGAAGTCAAAATGACTGTAATCCCTCAAATATCAAAAATATAAATAGCACATATATTTACAAAGAGAAAAACAAGTTTTTGAAAATTAGTAGAATGATCAAAATTATTTGACTGTTCAAGTTTGCCTGGAGCATAAAATAAATTACAATCCATATACCTGCCAATAATTGCATTCAATAATTCTACACAATGCCAAGACAGAGAAAAGAGAAAGCATCTAGCTACTGAAAGAGATTTCAAAGTTCAAACTTATTTTCCAATTTTATAGACATTGAGGTGGCAGTGATACATTTATGTGGTCATAGATAAAATATAAAAAATAATAAATTTGAAATCTTTAGTTTTTTCTTATTATACTGTAATAAATTATCTAATGTTATTGTCAAATTTAATTTTGCAAGTAATCCTCCTATGAACCATTACATTGTTAAAGCAAAGCTTAAACTGAATCCAAATGGAAGTTACAAATTTTATTCACTGTACTTTCATTTTTGAAAGTGATACATGTCATCAAAAGTTTGTAATACAAAAATCATGAAGGGCTATTAATTATATTCTATAAAAGCTTCCTAAAAGTTTAGGAATATATGTATTTGTGTGTATATATATATTTGTGTGTGTGTGATGCATTTACACATTCACATGTGTGTACACACACATACTTAACTATACACACAAGAACAAAATAATATAGTAACATAGCAAGTTAAAAAGTATAAATTATGTATCATAGTCTCAGATCATCTTATCTTGTTAGCTTATCTTTATTTTTTTCTCCCTGTTTTGAAGTGATCTTTGTTAATAATTATTCAATAACTTCTCTATTACCATGTTTCTTCATGATATTTTCTAAATTTTCAAATATATTTTGTTAATTAGCTCCTACTTTTCATCTAAATTGGGAATTTTTTTTTTAGTATGGCTATCTTTTTTCAGCAAAGTTCTCAGTGAAATTCTTTATCTTCACAACAATTGTCACATTTGAACATTTACATTTATATGACTTTAGATTAAAGTTTGTAACCTGTTCCAAGTGTCAATAAAGGCAAAGGTACTTATGTAGAGCACCTAGAAAATGGAAAATACTTGATAAATATTTGTAAAATGTGGAAAAGTAAAGGGATGAATATAAATTGTGAAAATTCACAAAAAAACAAAAATATATGTTAAAAGGTCAGGCTTAATGGACTACCAAAGTGATGAAAAACATTCACCTGGAATGTATATTTACTTTTGAAATATTTTGTTTCAATCATTATGTTTTCAACTGGTATCTTTACAACTAATGGCTTCTACTCTGCTTATATACTGAAGATCTTTAAAGCACAGGAAATAATTTCTAAGCAATTTAATCAAATATTGGATGGATATGCATGCATATTGGTGACTGAATATATCAATAAGAATACTGATAGCTATTTTAATTTTTAGCCAGTTTTTGGATAAGCTTATTTCAAAACTCAGAAAATATATATACTTGTTATTGATCCTGTTATGTTTTATAATTGGGTCTCCTCTTTTCAGGTGTCATCTCTTGAAAATACCATTTTGTATGTGATGTGCGGAACAAGGTTGCTAAGTTGCCAGGTGACTAAAATGTCTTTGCCATCTTTGACAATCAAAGCTGACCAAAAACCCAGTGTGAGCACCTCTACCTCTGCAGTGTATTAATTCACAATGACAAGTTGCCTCTAACACCACCAAAAAGCTGGGTTCTTAAAAGGCCAAACAGCACAAAGTTTCATAAAGCTACATTTGCTTCTTGATTCATGACACTTATTAGAACTAAAGTTTATGGCCACAGATTGCAGATTTCAAGTCCAGAATATGTCTTTCAATTTCTCATCCATAAGCTGTTTTCAGTGTAAAAGAAAAGGTCAATAATTACAAGACTGAAAGTGATATGTGAGTAGAGTCCTATGCCATTGATCCCTTTCTTTCTTTTTTCCCCCTTATTTGGATGCTGTCTCAACATTTCTCAACTTGAGAAAATAGCCCTGCCACTTTCTAATTAAATTAATTAGACCTTCCTGGAGTCTTTTTCAGTGTTTTTAACAAGCATTCTTAGTAATTGTTTGTACAACTTTGAAACAGGTTTCTGCCTTCTAGCACAGAATTTTTAAGGAGCTAAATATTCTGGCACTGGATATGAAGGGGAAAAAAATCCACAATAACCTTCTATGTATAACCACAGTAATGTTCACAAGCTTTCATTACTGAAAATATGCTCAAATGATCTTCAGAATATTTCAAAAAAGGAAAGTGGAGAAATTGGGAATAAAACTTGGTTAAGAATATGATAATTTAAGAACAGAAAATGCTTATTAAAAATTCAAAGCTGTGAAGATAAAGTTTGCAGAGAGCTCCTGAGAATTAGAGAGCCTCATTATTCCTATATTAAATGCTGAACTTGAAGAGACCTAATTCATACACAGATAAAGATTGCCAGCCAAAGCTCATGTTCTATAAACATGATTAACAATTCATGTTTCTTTCTTGGAATCTCATTCTGTACCCTAAAATTGCAAGTTATAAATTTTGTGTGAGGGGCTTAATAATCATTTAGGGTAACTATAGTAGATGTGCAAGGCGGAGGAGCAAGTGGGAAGACTTGGTCTTCTCTAGACAATGAAGAAGAAGGAGAATCAGCACAAATATTTTGAGTTGAAGGTATTAAGGGCAACATGTCTGACTTTGAACATATATCAACATATTACTTTTCTTTTTTCTGTACTGTGGTATAGAGTAGATTAATAAAGCTTTATAAAATAAATTAGCAAGATATATTTTCAAAGTGTTTTGAACAATTTCAATAGTCATAGAATTTTAATATAAATGGGACTGATGTTTCTTTCAGCATAGATACTACTTTCTACTACTTTCTCTGTTGTTTTTTGTTTGTTTGTTTGTTTTGTGTGTGTGTGGTTTTTTTTTTTTTTTTTTTTTTTTTCCCCACTACTGATTATCTCATTATCTCTGAGTCTGGCTTTTTCTTTCATTCATCCCCTTATTGAAATAATCTCTCAGAACTCAATAATATCTCCCAATTGTCTAAATTTTCTCCATAATAACTTTTTTCTTAGTTTTTCTCATCATTTAATATATTGATCAGTCAGGCTCATACTTGAAATTCCCAACTTTCTTAATTATATATCCATAGAATTACAATATGATTGAATATCTCCTCTTCCTCTAAGCATCCTTTCATTTTTTGCTTTCCTTGCATCCATTCTTTCTCTTTTGAAAACTAAGAATAGGGCCCAAGGACCAGTGCACTAATCTCCATTCTCCTCTTAATCATTCTTGCTTCAAAGCACATAAACACATCCATGGTTACACATTGTCTCTCTCTTCAAGTGGTGCCAATTTTTTTTTTTTTTTAATGGCTTTGCACTCCTATTGTTCTAGTTATGAGTAATCATATACTTTTCACATTTTCAACAAAATGTCACATGTTCGTCTGTTATGCAGGTGAACTAAACCTGTATAGTAACTATCTTCCTCTTAAATTCTACTTTTACTGATTAAAAATATTTTGGCCACCTGATACAAAGAGCTGATTCACTTGAAAAGACCCTGAAGCTGGGAAAGATTGAGGGCAGGAAGAGAAGGAGGCTTTAGAGGATGAGATAATTGGATGGCATAATTGACTCAATGGATGTGAGTTTGAGTAAACTCCAGGAGATGGTGAAGGACAGAGAAGCCTGACATGCTGCAGTCCACGGAGTCACAAAGAGTCAGATATGATTGAGCGACTGAACAACAACAGATTGAAGAACAATGTTAACTGTGCCTTCAGTTTTTGCATTATACAGACTTAATACAGTAAATCTAATTTTCACTGTTTATTCATTGCTGTTGTTCCTTTGCTAAGTTGTGTCTGACTCTTTGCAACCTCGTGGACTGCAGCAAAACAGCCTCCTCTGTCCTCTATTATCTCCTGAACATTGCTCAAATTCATGTCCATTGAGTTGGTGATGATATCTAACCATCTCAGCCTCTGTTTTCTCCTTCTTTTGCCTTCAATCTTTCCCAGTATCAGGGAATTCAATGCATCTGCTTTTCACATCAGGTGGTCAAAATATTGGAACTTGAGCTTAGGCAACAGTCCTTCCAAAACATACTCAGGGTTGATTTACTTTAGGATGTCTAGTTTGATCTCCTTGCAGTCCAAGGGACTCTCAAGAGTCTTCTCCTGCACCACAATTCAAAAGCATCAATTCTTCAGTGCTCAGCCTTCTTTATGGTCCAACTCTCACATCTGTAGATGACTAATGGAAAAACCATACATTGGCTACAAGGACTTTTCTGAGCAAAGTGATGTCTCTACTCTTTAATATGCCTCTAGGTTTGTCAAAGCTTTCCTACCAAGGAGCAAGCATCTTTTAATTTCATGTATGCAGTAACTGTCCACAGTGAATTTGGAGCCCAAGAAAATAAAACCTGTCACTGCTTCCACTTTTTCCTTCTATTTGCCATGGAGGATAGAACCATATGCAATGACCTTAGACTTTTTAAAGTTGAGTTTCAAACCAGTTTTTTCACTCTCTTCTTTCACCTTCATCAAGATTCTCTTTAGTTCCTCTTTACTTTCTCCCATTAGAGTAGTATCAGCTGCATGTATGAGGTTGTTGATATTTCTCCTGGCAATTTTGATTCCAGCTTGTGATTCATCCAACCCTGCATTTTGAATGGTGTATTCTACATAGACATTAAATAAGCAGGGTGACAATGTATAACTTTTTTGTACTCTTTTTCCACTTTGGAACCAGCCAATTTTTCCATGCCCAGTTCTAACTTTTTTCCTGACCCTGAACACAGATTTCTCAAGAGACAAGTAAGGTGGTCTGGTACTTCGATCTCTTTAAGAATATTCCAGCTTGTTGTGATCCATATGGTCAAAGGCTTTAGGGTAGTCAATGAAGCAGAAGTAAGTTTTTTTTTTTTTTTTAATTCCCTTGTTTTTCCCATGATCCAGAGAATGTTAGCAATTTGGTCTCTTGTTCCTCTGCCTCTTTGAAACCCAGCTTCTACATCTTGAAACTCTCAGTTCACATAATGCTGAAGCCTAGTTTGAAGGATTTTGAACATAACTTTTACCAGAATGTGAAATGAGTGCAGTCATATAGTAATCTGTACATTCTATGGCATTGCCCTTCTTTGGGATTGGAATGAAAACTTAGCTTTTCCAATTGTGGCCACCACTGAGTTTTCCAAATTTGCTGACATATTGAGTGCAACACTTTAACAGCATCATATTTCAGGATTTTTAAATAGCTCAATTGGAATTCCATTACCTCCAATAGCTTTGTTCATAGTAATACTTCCTAAGCCCCACTCAACTTGACACTCGAGGATGTCCTGCTCTAGATGAATGACAACACCATCAACACTTTTTTATATAGTTTTTCTGTGTTTTCTTGCCGTATCTTCTTAATCTATTCTGCTTCTGTTTGATCCTTGGTCTTTCTGTCCTTTTTCATGCCCATCCTTGTATGAAACATTCCCTTGATATCTCCAGTCTTCTTAAAGAGATCTCTAGTCTTACCCAGTCTATTATTTTCCTCTATTTCTTTGCATTGTTCGTTTAAGATGATCTTATCTCTCTTCACTGTTCTCTGGAACTCTGCATTTAGTTGACTATATCTTTTCCTTTCTTAGATGTCTTTTGCTTCTCTTCCTTCCTCAGATATTTATAAAGACTCCTCAGACAATCACTTTGCCTTCTTGCTTTCTGTTTACCTATATGAAATCCTAAAATCTGATTTCATCACAACCCCCTGCAGATCTTTCTCACATCAGCTTCTATTACCATATGCTTATTTTATTAATAAGTAGTGGAAAATATTCTCATTATCCTATTCTATGGTATAACTGATCTATTTCTAATGCTTCAACATATGCATTTAGCACAAAAGGAAAAACAAATGCCTATCCTAAGATTCAAGATTCTTCCACAGAAAGATCCTAGACTATCTATCTAGTTTTTTTTTTTTTTTGTATTAATCTGCTTTATCTATTTCTCTGTGTGTTTGCTTATTTTTAATTATGAGATGTGTGCTTTGATTTATGATTTTACATTGATATTCTCATAGAAAAAAATCAAAATGTTCTATGGAACATTTATTATATATATACATAACAATTGTCTTGTCACATTAGAAAAATCAGATGGCCATCATCTTAATCAAGAAATTCAATTCAATTTTATCTATTATGTGCAAAATACACAATATGAATATTCTGATTAAGGTCACTGAGAAGAAAAAAGCACCATTAAACACTATAACTACCAAAGAGTTCAATTTATATCTAGTCATGAAGAAAATATAGGCAAATCCAAACTGAGTGATCTCTAAGAACAAATTGGCTTGACTTATTTTAAAATGTCAATGTAATAAAAGAGAAAAAATAAATAAGGAATAAGTAAAAAGTCCCCTAGATTAATGAAGATAAAGAGGTTAATGACAAATAAATGAAATTATTAAATATTAAATGGATCCTAAATTTTATAAAGTAGCTATGAAGACCTTTACTAGGGAAATCTAGAAAATTTAAATATGACCAGAAGTTTATTGAATGAATTAAAGTTTTCCCTGGAAACCATCAATTCTTCACAATTTTACAATCATTCTTAACAGCAAATACTTTCAATGGGTAGTATGAAACTTGGCGTGCTTCCCAAGTGGAACTAGCTGTAAACCCTTGCCAATGCAGGAAACATAAAACACTTGGGTTTGATCTCTGGGTTGGGAAGATCCCCTTGAGGAGGACACGGAAACCCACTCCAATATACTTGTCTGGAGAATACCATGGGCAGAAAAGCCTGGATGTCAACAGTCTACAGGGTTGCAAAGAGTCTGACATGACTGAAGCTACTTATATGTACACACACATCAATTGGGGATTAAGTTTTTATATTCTCCAAGTATAAAAAGATTGTTGCTTGACATAGATTTTTCATTAATTCCAAAGAGCAAAAGTGTTATGGACTTCTTTTAAGGAGTCTACTTATATGTTATTAGCATGACACTTTATACTTGCCAAAGGACTTTCATATGTTATCTTATCTCTTATGCTATACTTCAGCTGGTAACAGTTCTGCAAATTTGGCAGAACAGAACTTATTACCATTACTTTACACAAAGTAAGAATGGAATCCATTGCATGTAGGACTATTACATTTCCCTTTGATTAAAATTAATCAAATTTTAAAATTTAAAAATTTTATTTATTTTTTTTTTTGGAAGAAAATTGTCTTATTTATTTTGAAAACCAAATGACTAGGAAAATATATCACAGTCTTGAAACAGCAAACAGACAATATTATCAGTTCAAGTAGTAAGTTAGCAAACAGACAATATTATCATTTCAAGTAGTAAGTTGGTAAAAAGACAAGGTCCTTATCAAAATGATAAGGAGCCAGAACTGGGGCAAGGACAACACATGTAGCAAAGGCCCTGGCAAAAGTGGTATTTGGTAATGGAGGGTAGTTCCTTTATCGCTCTAAAGGAGACACAGTTCATCCTCGAGTTGCTTACTTTTCCTCCTTTGACTTTTTTTGTTGCCAGGGGATTGTCTCAACAAAGCTCTGTTATTTCAGGAGGCAAAGTAAACAACACTGGGTTTAGGCTTTCATTCTGTTTCATGAAAAACAGATTTTTCCAAAGCCCGTACTTCACAACCCTCTTATTTAAGTAGCTAATAGTTCCTCTTTCACTGTTCGTTCCTGAATATGAGCATATAATACTGTCAAAATCCCATTTCCCTTCAAGGCTGAGTGTCACTGTAAGATTGTCTTGTCGCTTGGCTGACTCTGCTGCAGGCGGCCTCAGGGCCCACCATGGCTGCCAGTGAGAGGGAACACTTGTTTCCCTTACCAGTGTGATATCACGGCTTACATTTTTGCAGGGTCTCCAGGCTGAATGATGTAATGTGTGAGAATTTTAAGAAACACACACCCACATCTTGATGGAGAAATGAGTACCTGCAGGGACCCTTGTCCCTGCAAAGTTTTTATCCAAACTGCGTCTCCCAACTTTACATCTTAATGTCATGCCCTTGTCTATAAAAGAATAACAAGCAAAACAAACCCCCTAGAAGCTCCCTGCCCCTTTCTACATTCGTGACTGCATGGATTTTATTAGTTTGTGGAAAATGTTGTAGTGATCCTTCTGGTAAACAGCAGGTGGGCAACAAATAGAAACACCTCCTTTCATACGCCATTAGACCATAAGCAGGTTACATGAACCTGCCAGCCTCGGTATCTTTGCAGTAAGAGAATCTAGTACCTTGGCGGGCCCTGGTTTGGGACAAGGGAGACTCCCTATTGGCAGAAGAAATACTTGCCACATGAAATTCAGACTCACAACAACCTCCTGTGCTATCTGTGACCCAAATTTTAGCACCGTTTTTTTTTTTTTTCATTTCACTTTCTAGGATTGAAACACAAAGGAACCAGTGTCCAAAGGATAGAAACACAGGCCTTAGACTTGCTACCATGCTTAATTTCCTCATTCATCAACTCTCCTTAAAAGACCCAAATCCCCATTCCTCCTTTTAAATCGATTCCTGCCCTCAGCCCTGATGGCCACTAGCAGACAGCTATCTCCCCATGGATGAGAGCGACTCCTTCATCTTCCTGGTCATGGTTGGGATGAGGTTTATGTGGTCATCCACACACTTGGTCAGGCAGGTCTCCAGCTGCCGCTTCACGTGAGGCTCCTTACTCCCTGCATCTATTGAATCTTTGGCCTTGTCATTGCAATACATAGTGCACCAGGCCAGGCGGTCCTGGAACTTCTCCAACTCTCTGGTCACCAGGGCCTGGGCTTGAGCCAGAGGTGCATGGCAGCGTTCAATGCACTGGTGCACTTGCTGCATGGACCCCTGGCTTCCCTCACAACAGGTGGCGCTGCACCGGAACGTAAGGCCCTGCATCTTCCGGATATTCTCCCTCGCCAGACTCTTCACCATGGAGTCCACCGCCTCCTGCACCTGGAGCTGCTGCAGCTCCGCCATGGCTAACCACGTGGTTCCCGGCTGCGCCCTAAAATTTAAAAATTTTAAAATTCACATAATATAGAATTATATAATATGAAAAATTGACACTCTGAAGTCGACTTTCTCACTTGAAGATAACCCTTCTTAGATGAATTTTCTTAAAATAACCTACTAAATATAGTGACATATATTGTGTAGACTTTTTTTTCTTTTCTTAAATAAAACTTGCATATATTATGTAGATTATTATACATATTTTCAGGTATTCCTTTCCTTTTAGAATTTTATCATGGGCATTTCTTTGTATCAAGACATAAAGGCTTCCCTGTCAGCTCAGTGGTAAAGAATTCTCCTGACAATGCAGGAGTTGCAAGTTCAAGTTCTGAGTCAGGAAGATCCCCTAGAGAAGGAAATGGCAACCCACTTCAATATTCTTTACTGGGAAAGTCCATGGACAAAGGAATCTGGTGGACTACAGTCCATGAGGTCCCAAAAAGAGTCAGACATGACACAGTGACTAAACAACAACAACGTAAAGAGTTTAACTATGAGTCAAAGTTCCATATTAATGAGCTTTTAACTTGTTCTCAATGATTACCTAAGATATGCTATGTAGTTTAAATGGTTATTGTATATAACTCTTCCCAAATTTGTGTGATTATTTCAGTAGATAAATTTTAGGAAAAAGTCTCGTCAAATCTAAGGTCATAAATACCTATTTTCTGATTTTCTTCATTTTGCATTATGTGTAGATACGTATTTGTCATTAAGTAAGTGTCTTCAGTCCAGTTCAGTCCGGTTCAGTTCAGTCCCTCAGTCGTGTCTAACTCTTTGAGACCCCATGGACAAAGGATGCAAAGCCTGCCAGCCCATTGCCAATGCCTGGAGTTAACTCAAACTCATGTCCATAGATTCGGTGATGCCATTCAGCCATCTCATTCTTTGTCGTCCCTTCTTCTCGTTCCTTCAATCTTTCCCAGCATCAGGGTCTTTTCCAATGAGCCAGTTTGTCTCATCAGGTGGCCAAAGTATTGGAGCTTCAGCTTCAGCATCAGTCCTTCCAATGAATATTCAGGACTGATTTCCTTTAGGATTGACTTGCTGTATCTCCCTGCAGTCCGAGGAACTTTCAAGAGTCTTCTCAAACACCACAGTTCAAAGGCATCAATTCTTCAGCGCCCAGCTTTCTTTGTAGTTTAACTCTTACATCCATACATGACTACTGGAAAAACCATGGCTTTGACTACACGGACCTTTGCTGGCAAAGTAATGTCTGCTTTTTAATATGCTGTCTAGTTTAGTCATAACTTTCCTTCCAAGGAGGAAGTGTCTTTTAATTTCATGGCTGCAATCACCATCTGCAGTGATTTTGGAGCCCCCCAAAATAAAGTCTGTCACTGTTTGCACTATCTCATCATCTATTTGTCATGAAGTGATGGGACAAGATGCCATGATCTTAGTTTTTTGAATGCTGAGTTTTAAGCAAACTTTTTCATTCTCCTCTTTAACTTTCATCAAGAGGCTCTTTAGTTCTTCTTCGCTTTCTGCTATAAAGGTGGTGTCATCTGCATATCTGGGGTTATTGATATTTCTCCCAGCAATCTTGATCCCAGCTTGTGCTTCCTCCAGCCCAGCATTTCTCATGATGTACTCTGCATATAAGTTAAACAAGCAGGGTGACAATATACAGCCTTGATGTACTGCTTTCCTGGTTTTGAATCAGTCTGTTGTTCCATGTCAGGTTCTAACTGTTGTTTCCTGATCTGCATACAAGTTTCTCAAGAGGCAGGTCAGGTGGCCTGATATTCCCATCTCTTTAATAATTTTCCAGAGTTTGTTGTGGTCCACACAGTCAAAGGCTTTGGCATAGTCAATAACGCAGAAGTAGACATTTTTCTGGAACATTTTTGCTTTTTTGATGATCCAATGGATGTTGGCAATTTGATCTCTTGTTCCTCTGCCTTTTCTAAATCCAGCTTGAACTTCTGGAGGCTCATGGTTCGTGTACAGTTGAAGCATGGCTTGGAGAATTTCAAGTTTTGCTTTATTAGCATGTGAGATGAGTGCAATTGTGCAGTAGTTTGAGCATTCTTTGGCATTGCCTTTCTTTGGGATTGGAATGAAAACTGACCTTTTCCATTCCTGTAGCCACTGCTGAATCTTCCAAATTTCCTGGCATGCTGAGTGAGCACTTTCCCAGCATCATCTTTCAGGATTTTAAATAGCTCAACTGGAATTCCATCACCTCCACTAGATTTGTTTGTAGTGATGCTTCCTAAGGCCCATTTGACTTCTCATTCCAGGATGTCTGACTCTAGGTTGGTGATCACACCATCGTGATTCTCTGGGCCATGAAGGTCTTTTTTGTTCTTCTGTGTATTCCTGCAACCTCTTCTTAATATCTTCTGCTTCTGTTAGGTCCATACCATTTCTGTCCTTCATTGAGTCCATCTTTGGTATCTCTAATTTTCTTGATGGGATTTCTAGACTTCCCCATTATATTCTTTTCCTCTATTTCTTTACATTGTTCGCTGAGGAAGGCTTTCTTATCTCTCCTTGTTATTCTTCGGAACTCTGCATTCAAATGGGTATATCTTTCCTTATCTCTTTTGCCTTTCACTTCTTCTATTCACAGCTATTTGTAAGGCCTCCTCAGAGAACCATTTTGCCTTTTTGTATTTCTTTTCCTTGGGGATGGTCTTGATCCCTGCCTCCTATACAATGTCACGAACCTCCAAACATATTTCTTCAGGCACTCTTTCTATCATGTCTAATCCCTTGAATCTATTTGTCACTTCCACTGTATAATCCTAGGGGATTTGATTTAGGTTATACCTAAATGGTCTAGTGGATTTCCCTGCTTTCTTCAGTTTCAGTGTGAATTTGGCAATAAAGGAGTTCGTGGTCTGTGCCACCGTCAGCTCCCAGCCTTGTTTTTGCTCACTGTATAGAACTTCTCTATCTTTGGCTGCAAAGAGTATAATTGATCTGATTTTGATATTGACCATCTGGTGATGTCCATGTGTAGAGTTGTCTCTTGTGTTGTTGGAAGACAGTGTTTGCTATGACCAGTGCATTTTCTTGGCAGAACTCTTAACCTTTGCCCTGCTTCATTCTGTACTCTAAGGCCAAATTTGCCTGTTACTCCAGATGTTTCTTGATTCCCTACTTTTGCATTCCAGTCCCCTATAATGAACAGGACAACTTTTTGGGGTGTTAGTTCTAGAAGGTCTTGTAGGTCTTCATAGAACCTTTCAACTTCAGATTCTATAGCATTACTGGTCAGGGCATAGACTTAGATTACCATGATATTGAATGCTTTTCCTTGGAAATGAACAGAGATCATTCTGTCGTTTTTGAGATTGCATCCAAGTACTGCATTTTGCACTCTTTTTTTGACTATGATAGCTACTCCATCCATTTCTTCTAAGGGATTCTTGCCCACAGTAGTAGATATAATGGACATCTGAATTAAATTCACCCATCCCAGTCCATTTTAGTTTGCTGATTCCTAGAATGTCGACCTCCACTCTTGCCGTCTCCTGTTTGACCACTTCCAATTTGCCTAGATTTATGGGCTTAACATTCCAGGTTCCTATGTAATATTGCTCTTGACAGAATTGGACTTTATTTCCATCACCAGTCACATCCACTGCTGGGTGTTGTTTTTGCTTTGACGCCATCTCTTCATTCTTTCTGGAGTTATTTCTCCACTGATCTCCAGTAGTATATTGGGCACCTACTGGCCTGGGAAGTTCATCTTTTAGTGTCCTATCTTTTTGCCTTTTCATCCTGTTCATGGGGTTCTCAAGGCAAGAATACTGAAGTGCTTTGCCATTACCTTCTCCAGTGGACCACATTTTGCCAGAACTCTCCACCATGATCTGTCCATCTTGGGTGGCCCTACACAGCATGGCTCATAGTTTCATTTAGTTAGACAAGGCTGTGGTCCATGTGATCAGATTGGTTAGTTTCCTGTGATTGTGATTTTCAGTCAGTCTGCCCTCTGATGGAGAAGGGTAAGAGGTTTATGGAAGCTTCCTGATGGGAGAAACTGACTGAGCAGGAAATTGGGTGTTACTGGTTATGTTTCCACCAATAGCGTCTGAAAGTGGCTGCTTCATTCACAAATTAAGTAATCTTAAAAGTTTTTAAAATTGTGTTTAATATTTTCAATTTGATAAGATGCTTGGTAAAAATAATTTGCTGCTATAGTTTTAATTTGATAGCTCTTGAATACAGTTTATACTGATTGTTGAATACCTACCTTTATGAAAAAAAGTCATACATGGTAAGGAACAGTTTTACCCAAGCTCTGGCATTCACAATAATATCTGATCATTGACAATGCATCTGCCCTGTCAATAATATTCATTGTCTGATTTACAGTTTTTTCCCACAGCAAATTATTTGACAAATATAAAACATAAATGCCATTTTTTTTCCGTTTTATTGACAAATTGACAAAGTTTTAATACATTCAAAGAATACAACATGATGAGTTTACACACACACACATATATATATATACACACACATATAAATATGTATAAGTGTATTTGTATTTACATTATAACAGGATTCTCAATTATAGAGCTGGTAAATTAAAACATCCATTACTTCACATATTTAAAATTCACAATTTTATAAAAATACAAATTATATTATTTAAGTAATTCTAATTTATGCAGCACAATTATCAGTCATCATGTTATACTTCAGAATCTCAGACCTAATGAATATCATCTAATAACTGAAAGTATCTGTCCTTTTAGCAGACTCTCATTATATTGCTCTCAGCCCCTAATTCCTTGAAACCAAAACTTTACTATCTATTTCTGTGAGTTATGGGTTCAACATTATTTATTTGTTTAATTCAATATATAATTGATATCATGTAGTATTTGTCTTTCTCTGTCTGGCTTATTTCATTTAGAATCAGTTCAGTTCAGTTCAGTTCAGTCGCTCAGTCGTGTCCAACTCTTTGCGACCCCATGAATTGCAGCAGCCAGGCACCCCTGTCCATCACCAACTCCCGGAGTTGACTCAAACTCATGCCCATTGAGTCGATGACACCATCCAGCCATCTCATCCTCTCTGTCTTCCCCTCCTCCTCCTGCCCCCAATCCCTCCCAGCATCAGGGTCTTTTCCAATGAGTCAACTCTTAGAATACTGACCTACAATTTCATTCATGCAAATCATCACACATATCGGAATTCTCTAAATTTTTAAGATTGAGTAACATTTTTAAAAATTTATTTACATCATTTTTATCCATTTATCTATTTACAAACTTTTAGGTTGCCTCCAATGTGTTGGCTAATGTGTATAATTCATCAATGAGCATGGGCCTACATATCTACTTAATATAATGATTCTGTATTCTTTAAATATGTATGAATAAATGAGAGTACTGAATCATGCTATAGTTCTATTTTTAATGCTTTTAAGTAAAGTGCATATTGTTTTTTGTGTCTGTACTGGTTTACATTCCCAACAACAATGTATACAGGTTCCCATTTTCTTTATTTTCTCACCAACATTTGTTTTCTGTAGACTTTTTGGTGGTGGTCCTTCTGATACGTATGAGATGATATATCACTGCAGTTTTGATTTGCATTTTTCTAATGATTAGTGATGTTGAGAAGTCTTTCATGTGCCTATTTGCATTTGTATATCTTCAACATAGTAAACAGTCAATAAGAGATAGCTGTAATTATTTATTAAAGTGTGTGTATCCAAGGCACGTGTTTGAATTTGCTTCTGTTGTGTTCAAATCTTTGTGACACTGTGGACTGTAGCCTGCCAGGGTCTTCTGTCCATGGGATTTCCCAGGCAAGAATAATGGAGTGGGTTGTCATTTCCTTCTTCAGGGGTTCTTCCCCATCCAAGGATTGAACCCGCATCTCTTCTCTCTCCTGCATTTGGCAGGCAGGCTTTTTTTACCACTAACACCACCTGGGAAGCCAGTGTATCCACTTCATGTAACTAAAGAGAAAAATGACATGCCATTATTGTTTCAATGATATCTAAGGAAATATTTTTTTAATCCTAGATTATAAACTCCTAAATTGCAGAAATAATTTCTTAATTATTTTTCCACTCTTAGAGTAACCAAATGCCTGCCACAGAGTAAATAAATAATATCTCTTTATTAAAGGATTAAACATTAAACCAATCAATCCTACAGGAAACCAATCCTGAATATTCATTGGAAGGCCTGATGCTGAAACTAAAGCTCCAATACTTTGGCCACCTGATGTGAAGAGCTGACTTATTAGAAAATGCCCTGATGCTGGGAAAGATTGAAGGCAGGAGGAGAAGGAGACGACAGAGGATGGCATCTGTCATTAGAGTGGCTGGGTGGCCTCACTGACTCACTGAACATGAGTTTATTCAAGCTCAGGGAGATGGTGAAGGGCAGGGAAGCCTGGCATGCTTCAGTCCATGGGGTTGCAAAGAATCAGACACTACTGAGAGACTGAACAACAACAAATAAAAGGAATAAATGACATGAATAGATAGTCCACTTAGGTTGCAGTTGGTGTTGTTTATTGTACATGATATAAATGTGCGGACAGAAACTAACTGGTAGATATATTTCCAATATCGTCTGTCAAGCTAAGGCATCACCATATGTACTGGTATACAAAAAGTAAATATCTTCTTTAAATAAAGCTGTCAGAAAAATCTCTCTTTTCTCTAAATGATATCTTAGTAGAATGTGTTGACTAATATTTCTCAAATAAAAGAAGTAGCAAGATATGTTTCAATGAGTCAAAAAAAGAAGAGATTCACCCTAAGTTTTAAAGGACTTGAGAGTATTTTTTTCCTAAAGCTACGTTGGCTATGTACAAGGAAAAGGAGTTTTGGACTGTTTGATGGAGAATTAGATTTATCTTTTATCAGAAGAAAGAGAAAAATAAAAACAAATTTTGTGCTAGAATCCTCCTATGGATCTCTAGATATTCATATAGGGGATTAAGAAATACGTGAAAATTGTATTATATGTGAGAATATTGAGGAAGAAATCCCTGGCTTAAAAATAAAATCAATTGCATCTATGTCATCATTGTCCAACAGAGCTTTCTGTTATAGCAGATATTTTCTTTATAAGTATTATATAAGGCAACCTTAGCCACATAAGGCTACTGAGCAGTTAAACACTGCTATTGCAATTTATAAACTTAAATGTTAAGTAAACTAAATGTTAATCATTTCAAATTTAAACTTCAATAACCATATACATGGCTTTCCCAGTGGTCTGTGGTAAAGAATCTGCCTGCCAATGAATGAGATGCCAGAGATGAAGTTTTGATCTTTGGATCAGGAAGATTCCCTGGAAGAGGAAATGACAATCCACTCCAGTATTCTCGCCTGAAGAATTCCATGGACAGAAGAGATTAGACTAGCGGGCTACAGTCTATTGGGTCACAAATAGTTGGACACGACTGAGTGACTGAGCATGCAACCATATATGACTACTTATTGGACAACACAGTAAGCTCTATATTAGCCTGGGAGCTTCCCTGGTGGCTCAGAGGTTAAAGCATCTGCCTGCAATTTGGGAGACCTGGGATCCATCCTAGGGTTGGGAAGATCCTCTGGAGGAGGGCATGGCAACCTACTCCAGTACTGTTGCCAGGAAAATTCCACAGATGGAGGAGCCTGGTAGGCTACAGTCCATGGGATAGCAAAGAATCGAACACGAGAGAGCAACTTCACTTCTCCCTTCATATTATTTTTAAACCTTCAGAACTACTCAAAAGACAATAGTCGTCTCTCTAACAGGTTTCCCAGGTTTTGTATACTTTTACTTTCTGTAAATAAAATTTAGGATCTTTCAGTATCTCATCATTTTTCCTGAACATCCTACCTGCTCATTACAGTAACTTTAGAGTCCAGTTTCACTAGCCAATATGTCAACAAGCATTGCTCACACTTTCTTCCCACATCTGAAATTCTATCACAATTAATGCAAGAAAGTTTTATTGTAAATATAAGGTGGAGGGATTTGCTTTCAAGGCACTTGCACTTTTTTTTTTTTTTTTTTGAGATGAAAATGCACACAGAAACTATTATGAAAAAAATTAATATTGGTCTATTTAATGCAAAATTTAATTCAATTAATTAATCAAGACAATAGCCTTCTTATTAGAAAAAAATAAAATCTTCATTGTTATGACAGTGTTGATAAGGGCTTTACATGCTAGACATTGCACTGAAAAAATTTGGAGCACTTTTGGAAATTCAAAGCTGTAAGAAAATAGAGTTTTAAAATCTATTCTCAGTTATTTATAACTTCAGATATGCACATGACACCACCCTTATGGCTGAAAGTGAAGAGGGATTAGAGACTCTTGATGAGCTGAAAGAGGGGAGTGAAAAAACTGGCTCAAAGCTCAACATTCCAAAAATGAAGATCATGGCATCTGGTCCCAGCATTTCCTGTCAAATAAATGGGGAAACAATGAAAACAGTGAACATTATTTTCTAGGGATTCAAAATCACTGTGGATGGTGACTGTAGCCATGAAATTAAAAGACATTAGCTTCTTGGAAGAAAAGCTGTGACAAACCTAGACAGCATAATAAAAAACAGAGACATTACTTTACTGACAAAGGTCTGTCTAGTCAAAGCTTTGGTTTTTCCACTGGTCATGTGCAGATATGAGAGTTGGAGCATAAAGAAGGCTGAGCAGCAAAGAATTGATGCTTTTGAACTGTGGTGTTGGAGAAGACTCTTGAGAGTCCCTTGAATGGCAAGGAGATCAAACCAGTCAATCCTAAAGGAAATAAACCCTGAATATCCCTTGAAAGGACTGATACTGAAGCTCCAATACTTTGGCCACCTGAGGTGAGGAGCAGATTCATTGGAAAAGACCCTGATGCTGGGAAAAAACTGAAGTCAATAGGAGAAGGGGCAACAGAGGATGACATGGTTGGATGGCATTGCTGACTCAATGGACATGAGTTTGAGCAAGTTCCAGTAGATGGTGAAGGACAGAGAGGCCTTGCATGCTGCAGTCCATGGGGGTTGCAAAAAGTCAGACACCACTGAGCGATCAAACAACAACCTTCCTTGGTGGCTCAGACCATAAAAAATCTGCCTGCAATGCAGGAGACCCAGGTTTAATCCCTGGATCAAGATTTCCTGGAGAAGGAATGGCTATCCACTTCAGTATTCTTCCCTGGAGATTTCCATGGACAGAGGAGCCTTTAAGGCTACAGTTCATGGGATCGCAAAGACTTGGACATGACTGAGCAACTAACGCAATACAAGAGATCATAAAATGAAAACTATTATATCTAATTGCTAAAATGTAGAAAATTATATACCTTCAGAAAATGTATGGGATTATTCATTAGTTATGTAGCCTATATTATTTCCCCCCTTGCTTCTGCTTCTGCATTAAAAAAAAAAGTTAAAAAAATCCCTAAATGCTAGAGATCTGATGCTGAAAGTTTCAATACTCCCTTAATTGTAACACGATGTAGACAAAATTCTCTTTCAAGGTATGGAGAGCAAGGTCTGTAACCCCAAGTACATTCATTGTCACCATAATTTCACTGAGAAGCTCCAGTGCTGGAGACAATTGGGACCAGCAGAAAAGTGGAAATTATAAGCTGACATGCTCAACAATCTGAGTTGTTTACTTAAGGAAGTAATGACTATGCAGAACACAAAGAGACACATGCCTTGAAATTTTGTGAAATCTGGCAAAAGTACTTCATATTATCAATGCTATATATTATTTTATTATTTTTAAAGCACTCTATAGGTTTTAAAATTCCTTTCTGTTTTAAGTATAAATCGATGATGTGTATAACAGGAAGCGTGAGGTACACTCACTTTTATTTTTGTGGAAAGTAAGTGAGAAAACATTTATGGTAAGACTCTGAAGTAAGAAAATGGCACCTATTTTTTGAAATATCAGATTTTTGTTTGATCAATTAAGTAGACATTTAAATGGTCAACCATCCTATTCACATCAAAACAAAGTTTTAGGACATACATATGTCATACTAAAATTATGCTATGTGATTTCACAGTGATACTTCTGTCTATATAGAATGCAGCATAAAATTAGAAATGTTAAAATCTTCTGAGCCCTTTCTTCTATAACTATACATCCAGTAGTTCACATAGAGAATAATTGAACTAAAAATTGTTACTTGATGAAGATGTCATCAACAATCTCCCATCAGTAGTACACGTGCTTTCACCTGGCATTTGAAATTTCAGTGAGTCTGTTTTATCCAGTTCCTCATGGCCAGTGAATGTCCTGGAATGCGTGGGGGTAGGTGTATACCTGTGAATATTAGGAAATCTTATGAATGTTAAAATTTTGTTTGGATTTTTAACCTTGCCCTGGGCCACCATTTTATATCACTATAGTCTCTAACTTCTTTTACTTGGTGACCAGGAAATATCTGGTAATTTTCTATTCAGTGGCTGAAGCTATTATACATTTTGGAGAAGGTTTCTGCAAAGCATATTCTGCATGGCAATCGACAATCTCTTTATAGTCCAGCACACTGGACAAATCACGCTAATAGTCTCAGGCTGATTTTCCCAGAGGAGTCATTCAACAGGGCCATCTGAAGTCATCTTATTTTTAATCTATTTTGAAAATCAAAGATCCCAACATTTCTGAATTTCTTAAGGTCATTGGTCTACTTTATGTTTCCTGTGATATATAGACTAATTTAGCTTGGAGGTGAAAGATGCAGTTAAGAAGACAAAGTGAAGAAAAGGACTTTGAAATGCAGAACTTTCAGTTTAAAAGGCTATGAATGACCATAAAAGATACAGCAACAAGAGTGTTTCTTTTCATTCTTTCAAGGACTATAGATTGCTAACAGAAGATTGATGGGAATATAGTTCTCTAGTTTTATGTTAATAGTATATCTGTTTTTATTTTCATTTCTCAAATGTTTTTGGAAAAAACTTCTTCAATGATGGAAATTAACTTTATTTTGTGTGAGTGTGTGTGTGTATGTCTATGTGGCCCTGTCTGTATTAAAACTATTTAATATTTTTATTTGTTACAAAAGATATTTTGTACGGTGTCCCTGCTGTTAAATTCATATGAATCTCCTCTCCATATTATGAATAACAAAAGGAGAAAAAATCAACACTAGACAGAAAATCACACCTGCCTCTCCCCTAGTCCTGCAGTGTTTGAAATTTCTCTTCAACACTTCAGTTGAGACTTCCTAAATCACTGTGTCTTTATATCCCTTGACACTGCACTCACTGCCTTCCAAGAACATGGAGCATATTCCATTTTTGACCATTTAAGGATTTTGGAAGATTCTTTTTTAATTGAACTGAAACATTCTCCATTTTAACTTCTGTGCATTCATCTTGGTGCCATTCTCTGGTGTCACATAAAACATGTCTGGATCACTTTTCCACATGATGTTTATCTTTCCAAATCCTTCAGAAGTTTCATGTTTGTAAGCATATATCCTACTGAATTTTCAACCCAAGTCCAATAATGATCAACACATTCTCCAAGAGTCACTGTTGTTAATTTTTTTCATTGTGTTTTCCTTCATTTGACTTGGTTTAATCACTAAATCTTGGCTGACTCTTGAGATCCCATGGATTGTAGGCCTCTAGGCTCCTCTGTTTTCTGTCCATGGGATTTCCTAGGCAGGAATATTGGAGTAGGTTGACATTTCCTTCTCCAGGGGATCTTCCTGACCCAGGGATTGAACCCAAGTCTCCTGCATTACACGCAGTCTCCTGCATTGCAGGCAGATTCATAACCAACTGAGCCACTGGGGAAGCCTACATATACACACACACATATATAGGTGCATTTAGATGTTATCCATTCCAGGAAAATAAAGTATAAATACAGTTGTGGGTGGAAGGGAGGAAAGATCCTTCTACTCCTCCTGTTTTTTACCAAACATGTGTATGCTTCTTCTTTCTCACATAGGAATCTTTCCAGTTTTTCCCACTATTCACTTATTGGCTTGTTTTCTAAGAAATATTAATTCTGTCCAAGAGATATTATACTGGACTATGTCAACTTAAATAAATGCACAATGTGAGAGCTGCAAGTTAAGTTTTATTTGGGGGCAAAATAAAGACTGCAGCTTGAGAGACATTGCTTCTAATAACTCTGAAAAATTGCTCTGAGGACGCAGTGGTGGTGGTTTAGCTGCTAAGTTGTGTCTCATGCTTGCAACCCCATGGACTGTAGCCTGCCAGGCTCCTCGCTCCATGGGATTTTCCAGGCAAGAATACTAGGGTGGTTTGTCATTTTGTTCTCCAGGGACTATTCCCAACCCAGGGATCAAACATGGGTCTCCTGCACTGCAGGAAGATTCTTTACCAACTGCTCCCAGAGGGGGAGACTGAGAAGATAAGGGGAGAATGAGACTAAGGAGGTAAGGGGAGAGTATATAAGAATTTTGCAACAGGGTGGAGATAATTGGGAACATCAAAAGAGCATTCCTTAAATTTAAAAAAAAAAAAAAATAGATGTGCCAAGTTAAAGAATTTAGTGCTTTCCTATGTATGGGAAGATGCAAGAGTCTGGGCTCACTGAAAAGCAATCCTTTGATATGCACCCACAGCTTTCTGGGGTCAATATACTGTGTTTTCACATCCTGAGTATACTCAGGGCTCACCTTAGGGACTTGGCTGTAGTCTGATGACTACTAGATGACAGGTGTTCTTTTCAGCCCTGAGTTTCTGAGGCTTACTAACTCATATTGGAAGGTTGCAATCCTTGATGATTATGATATCTGTTGTTTACTGATATAGAAAGAAATATTCCATTTCTCAACTCTTTTAATAGTGGAGAGTGAGCTCCACTCCACTGAAATAAAAAGGCAGAATTTTTAGGTATTGGGGTTGGGATGAGCTAGTGGGAAAATATTTCCTGACGTTAAAGGGAAGATTGTTCAATGTGATCATATCATCTGTGTTTGCTAATTAGCTAGACTCCTATCCACCTATCTATAGATAATGGAATATAGCAATATCATCCTCCATGGTTACATTTCAAAAAGATACTTCTCAGATCTTTGAGAATGCTATTCTACATTGTAAAATGATTAAGAGTCTGGGATAACATTTATATCTCAAAGGAACAGAAAATGTATAATTATATGTTAAATGTTTTAAGATAAAAGATACCATGGGTCCACGGTCAGGAAGAAATCTATCTAAAGTTTAGTCAAGTTAAAGGGAAAATATCAAGGATGGTTTGGTCAATATTTACTTTTGTTTTTTGTAAATCTGACTTTTATGGAAAGCTTTAATAAGGCAAAAACATATTATGTTGAGAAAGTACTAATTAGCTTTCTCCGTATTGTATTTTTTTCTGCTACCAAGGATAATTCTTAGAAGTGAAATCTTTTGGACTATAGAAAGCTTGATGGATGTGAATCAGTAATTCTCTGAAAGTTCATATATCTTTCAAGTAAGTCTAAATATCTTGACTTTGTAGAAAGTAGAGGAAAGTTCAACTTGGACTTAAAGTAACACTTTTTTTTTCCTTCACTGTACTTTGGCCATTATTGGATATCACTTTAATAAAGGAAACACCTTGATCTCTTTCTTCTACTTGTGGCTACCCTGTGGATACTTTTACATTTTTATTTAGAAACCAGAGAGGATGAGAAATAATAATTATGACCCTAACATATATGAAATGGAGCAGAGAAAGCAGAAATTCTAGGAATTAAAGACCTGAAGAGAAGATAAAATAGATAAAGCAGTTCAAATTGCCATTGTCTTGGGAAAAATTACTGACAAGGGGAAAAAATGCCTCTCATGGACACAGGATACTGAACAGAGTAGGATTGGGATGATATTGGAAACACAATAGACTGACTAAAACTGAGAGGATAAAAATGAGGGAGGAAGACAAAATGGGCCCAAATGTGAGTCAGGAATCTAAGTCATACAAGGTGATCCAGTACTATGCTATACAAAAATGACGATTTAGTATAAACCCATAGTTGACATGTAACCTACAAGGCAAGGAAACTGGAAATCCAAATGGGAGTCAGGGAACTGAATATTGACTTTGGTAAAACTTATCTGACATTCAGTAGAAGAGCACTTCCCACTCCCCTTGTTATGATATGAATTATTCAACTGGAAGCAGAAGGAGGAGAGGTGATTTAATTTGAAGCATAGAAACAAACGCCGACTCAACACCAGTCATAGTCTATAGAGCTGAATAACCTTTAAACAGACTCTTGGAGGGCACAACAAAACCTTGTACACACCAGGATCCAGGAGAAAGGAGCAATGATCCCACAAAAGATGGAGTAGACTTGCCTGTGAGTGACCAGGAGTCTCTGGCAGAGGCAAGGGTCAACAGTGCCCTGCGCTGGGTCAGGGGTATTGACTCCAACAGTCCTGGAAGCTGCAGTGTGCTGGCTTACCCCTACCTCAGGCTAAACTCCATGGAGGGAACACAGCCATACCCATCAGAGTAAAATTGGATTAAAGATTTACTGAGCATGGCCTGCCCACCAGAGCAAGACCCAGTTTTCCCCACAGCCAGTACCTAACATAAGGAAGCCTCCGCAAGCCTCTTATCCTTATCCATCAGAGGGCAGATGGAATGAAAACCACAATCACAGGAAACTAACCAAACTGATCACATGAATCACAGCCTTGTCTAATTCAATGAAACTATAAGCCATGTTGTGTAAAGCCATCCAAGGCAGATGGGTCATGGTAGAGAGTTCTGACAAAACCTGCTCACTGAAGAAAGGAGTAACAAACCACTTCAGCATTCTTGCCTTGAGAACCCCATGAACAATACAAAAAGGCAAAAAAGATATGACATTGAAAGATGAACTCTCCAGATTGGTAGGTGGCCAAAATGTTACAATAGTAGAGTAGAGAAATAGCTCCAGAAGTAATGAAGAGGCTGAGCCAAAGCAGAAAACTTACCCAGTTGTGTATGTGTCTGGTGGTGATAGTAAAGTCTGAAACTGTAAAGAATCTTGCCTAAGAACCTGAATGTTAGGTCCATGAATCAAGGTAAATTGGAAGTGGTCAAACAGGAGATGGCAAGAGTGAATATTGACATTTTAGGAATCAGTGAACTAAAATGGACCAGAAATTTAATTCAGATGACCAGTACATCTACTACTGTGGGCAAGAGTCCATTAGAAGAAATGGAGTAACCATCATAGTACAAAAGAGTCTGAAATGCATCACTTGGGTGCAGTCTAAAACAAAACAAAACAAAAATACTCTGTCCATTTCCAAAACAAACCATTCAGTATCACAGTAAACCAAGTCTATGCCCCAATAGCAAATGCTGAAGAAGCTGAAGTTGAACAGTTCTAAGAAGATCTACAAGACCCTCTAGAGCTAACATCCAAAACAGATGTCCTTTTCATCATAGGGGACTAGCATGCAAAAGGAGGAAGTCAGGAGATACCTGGAGTAACAGGTAAGTTGGGCCTTGGAGTACAAAATAAAACAGGGCAAAGGTTAGCAGAGTTTTGCCAAGAGAACACATTGGTCATAGCAAACACCCTCTTCCAACAACACAAGAGAAGAGGAGACAAACTCTATATATGGGCATCACCAGATGGTCAATACCATGATCAGATTAATTATATTTTTGCAGCCAAAGATGGAGAAGCTCTATACAGTCAGCAAAAAGAAGACTTGGATCTGACTGTGGCTCAGATCATGAACTCCTTATTGTAAAGTTCAGACTTAAACTAAAAAAAAAAAAAGTGCAGAAAAACCACTAGGCCGAGGGAGGAGCCAAGATGGCGGAGGAGTAGGATGGGGAGACCACTTTCTCTCCTACAAATTCATCAAAAGAATAACTGAATGCAGACCAAACTTCACAAAACAACTTCTGATCGCTAGCTGAGGTCATCAGGCGCCCAGAAAAGCAGACCATTGTCTTCAAAAGGAGGTAGGACAAAATATAAAAGATTAAAAGTGAGACAAAAGAGCTAAGGACGGAGACCCGTCCCGGGAAGGGAGTCTTAGGCGGCCTTGCTTGGGCTAGGGTCCGGGCCTGAGTGCCCTGAGGACAATCAGAGGGAGCTTCTGTGAGGTGCCAACTTGAATTGTGGGAGACCAAAAGAGAGAGAGAAAATTAACCGGCCGGAACACACTGCCGGCCGTTCGCAGAACAAAGGGACGGAGAAAGTCCTGAGAAGAGCTCGCAGGCTGCGGACCGGCCCAGCCCCGCCGGAGACAGGAGGCAGGGGGGAGGGGAAGGTCGCGGCGAGACACAGGGCGCAGGCACCCGACCGGCGCAGGCGGGGACTGGGGCTGGGGACGCAGAGGGCGGAAGGCGCGCGCACCCGACTGGCGCCAGCGGAAACTGAGACTGGGTCCGCGGAAGGGCGTGAGTGCGCCACACCTGGGGATAGTGCGCCCATCAAGCCCCTCGCTGCCTGGACCGCTCTGACCGGGAAGGCACAGAGAGCAGGCGCAGCTTTTCCTTCCGCGCTTTTGTGTAACACCCGAGGGCTAGAACCTAGCGCAGCGCGGGGCGCGCTCCATTATAGAACAGCCGGGAGCCTGAGCAGCGCAGACAGAGTAAGCAGCGTCAGCCCCTCCCGGCAGCGCCAGCCCGCCCCCACAGGGCCAGCCCCTCCCCGCAGCGTCAGCCCCGCCCCGCAGCGCCAGCCCATCCCCGCAGCGTCAGCCCCTCCCAGCAGCGCAACGGAACTAGCTACCTGAATAAGAGTCCACCTCCGCCCGCCTGTGTCAGGGCGGAAATGAGGCTCTGAAGAGACCGGCAAACAGAAGCCAAATAAACAAAGGGAACCGCTTCAGAAGGGACTGGTGCAACAGATTAAAATCCCTCTAGAAAACACCGACTTCACCGGAAGGGCCCTGTAGATATCGAGAAGTGTAAGCTGGAACGAGGAGCTATCTGAAACTGAGCCGAACCCACACTGACCGCAACAGCTCCAGAGAAACTCCTAGATATATTTTTACTTTTTTTTTCTAAGTAAGGAAAAAAAAAAATTTTTTTTTCTTTTTATATTTTTCTTTTTTATTTTTTCTCTTTTATTTTCCTTTAAAATTCCCTATTACTCCCCCATTACTCCTTAACTTTCATTTTCATAGATTTTTACGATTTTTTTAATTAGGGGAAAAAAAAAATTTTTTTTTCTTTCTTTTTTTTTTTTTTTTTTTTTCTTTTTTCTTCTTTTTTTTTCCTTTCCATTTTCTCTTTTATTTTCTATTTTTCTTTTTCTCTTATTTCTTTTAAAGTCCTCTAGTACTCCTCTACTACTCTTCATTTTCATTTTCACTACACTATAACCTTACAAAAAAAAAAGAAGAAGCCCTATCTTTAAACCGAAGATTATTCTCTCCCAATCTTGACTCTCTGTTTTCTACCTCAGAACACCTCTATTTCCTCCTTTCCCCTTCTCTTCCCAATCCAATTCTGTGAATCCTTGTAGGTGTCTGAGATACGGAGAACACTCTGGGAACAGACAGCTGCGTAGATCTGTCTCTCTCCTCTTGAGTCCCCCTTTTCTCCTCCTGCTCATCTCTATCTCCCTCCTCCCTTTTCTCCTGTTCATGTAACTCTGTGAACCTCTCTGGGTGTCCCTAACGGGGGAGAATCTTTTCGCCATTAACCTAGAAGTTTATTATCAGTGCTGTATAGTTGGAGAAGTCCTGAGACTACAGGAAGAATAAAACTGAAATCCAGAGGCAGGAAACTTAAGCCCAAAAACCTGAGAACACCAGAAAACTCCTGACTACATGGAACTTTAAGTAATAAGTGACCGTCCAAAAGCCTCCATACCTACACTGAAACCAACCACCACCCAAGAGCCAATAAGTTTTAGACAAGACATACCACGCAAATTCTCCAGCAACACAGGAACATAGCCCCGAATGTCAACATACAGGCTGCCCAAGGTCACACCTAACACATAGACCCATCTCAAAACTCATTACTGGGCACTCCATTGCTCTCCAAAAAGAAGAAATCAAGTTCCACGCACCAGTACACTGACGCAAGCTTCCCTAACCGGGAAACCTTGACAAGCCAATCGTCTAACCCCACCCACTGGGTAAATCCTCCACAATAAAAAGGAACCACAGACCTCCAGAATACAGAAAGTCCACTCCAGACACAGCAATCTAAACAAGATGAAAAGGCAAAGAAATACCCAACAGGTAAAGGAACATGAAAAATGCCCACCAAGTCAAACAAAAGAGGAGGAGATAGGGAATCTACCTGAAAAATAATTTAGAATAATGATAATAAAAATGATCCAAAATCTTGAAAACAAAATGGAGTTACAGATAAATAGCCTGGAGACGAAGATTGAAAAGATACAAGAATTGTTTAATAAAGACCCAGAAGAAATAAAAAAGAGTCAATTAAAAATGAACAATGCAATGAATGAGATCAAAAAAACACTTTGGAGGGAACCAAGAGTAGAATAACGGAGGCAGAAGATAGAATAAGTGAGGTAGAAGATAAAATGGTGGAAATAAATGAAGCAGAGAGGAAAAAAGAAAAAAGGATCAAAAGAAATGAGGACAACCTCAGGGACCTCTGGGACAATGTGAAATGCCCCAACATTCGAATCATAGGAGTTCCAGAAGAAGAAGACAAAAAGAAAGGCCATGAGAAAATACTCGAGGAGATAATAGCTGAAAACTTCCCTAAAATGGGGAAGGAAATAGCCACTCAAGTCCAAGAAACCCAGAGAGTCCCAAACAGGATAAACCCAAGGCGAAACACCCCAAGACACATATTAATCAAACAACAAAGATCAAACACAAAGAACAAATATTAAAAGCAGCAAGGGAAAAACAACAAATAACACACAAAGGGATTCCCATAAGGATAACAGCTGATCTATCAATAGAAACCCTCCAGGCCAGAAGGGAATGGCAGGACATACTGAAAGTAATGAAAGAGAATAACCTACAACCTAGATTACTGTACCCAGCAAGGATCTCATTCAGATATGAAGGAGAATTCAAAAGCTTTACAGACAAGCAAAGCTGAGAGAATTCAGCACCACCAACCAGCTCTTCAACAAATGCTAAAGGATCTTCTCTAGACAGGAAATGCAGAAAGGTTGTATAAACGTGAACCCAAAACAACAAAGTAAATGGCAACGGACCACACCTATTCAATAATTACCTTAAATGTAAATGGGTTGAATGCCCCAACCAAAAGACAAAGATTGGCTGAATGGATACAAAAACAAGACCCCTATATATGCTGTCTACAAGAGACCCACCTCAAAACAAGAGACACATACAGACTAAAAGTGAAGGGCTGGAAAAAAATATTTCACGCAAACGGAGACCAAAAGAAAGCAGGAGTCGCAATACTCATATCAGATAAAATAGACTTTCAAATAAAGGCTGTGAAAAGAGACAAAGAAGGACACTACATAATGATCCAAGGATCAATCCAAGAAGAAGATATAACAATTATAAATATATATGCACCCACATAGGAGCACCGCAATATGTAAGGCAAACACTAACGAGTATGAAAGAGGAAATTAATAGTAACACAATAATAGTGGGAGACTTTAATACCCCACTCACAACTATGGATAGATCAACTAACAGAAAATTAACAAGGAAACACAAACTTTAAATGACACAATGGACCAGCTAGACCTAATTGATATCTATAGGACATTTCACCCCAAAACAATCAACTTCACCTTTTTCTCAAGTGCACACGGAACCTTCTCCAGAATAGATCACATCCTGGGCCATAAATTTAGTCTTGGTAAATTCAAAAAAAAACTGAAATCATTCCAGTCATCTTTTCTGACCACGTGCAGTAAGATTAGATCTCAATTACAGGAAAAAAATTGTTAAAAATTCAAACACATGGAGGGTAAATAACCACGCTTCTGAATAACCAACAAATCATAGAAGAAATCAAAGAAGAGAAATCAAAAAAGAAATCAAAATATGTATAGAAATGAAGAAAATGAAAACACAACAACCCAAAACCAATGGGACACTGTAAAAGCAGTGCTAAGGGGAAGGTTCATAGCATTACAGGCTTACAAAAAAAAAAAAAAAAAAAGCCAAATAAATAACCTAACTCTACACCTAAAGCAATTAGAGAAGGAAGAAATGAAGAACCCCAGGGTTAGCAGAAGGAAAGAAATCTTAAAAATCAGGGCAGAAATAAATGCAAAAGAAACTAAAGAGACCATAGCAAAAATCAACAAAGCTAAAAGCTGATTTTTTGAAAAAATAAACAAAATTGACAAACCATTAGCAAGACTCATTAAGAAACAAAGAGAGAAGAACCAAATCAACAAAATTAGAAATGAAAATGGAGAGATCACAACAGACAACACTGAAATACAAAGGATCATAAGAGACTACTACCAGCAGCTCTATGCCAATAAAATGGACAACTTGGATGAAATGGACAAATTCTTAGAAAAGTATAACTTTCCAAAACTGAACCAGGAAGAAATAGAAGATCTTAACAGAACCATCACAAGCAAGGAAATCGAAACTGTAATCAAAAATCTGCCAGCAAACAAAAGCCCGGGACCAGATGGCTTCACAGCTGAATTCTACCAAAAATTTAGAGAAGAGCTAACACCTATCTTACTCAAACTCTTCCAGAAAATTGCAGATGAAGGTAAACTTCCAAACTCATTCTATGAGGCCACCATCACCCTAATTCCAAAACCAGACAAAGATGCCACAAAAAAAGAAAACTACAGGCCAATATCACTGATGAACATAGATGCAAAAATCCTTAACAAAATTCTAGCAAACAGAATCCAACAACATATTAAAAAAATCATACACCATGACCAAGTGGGCTTTATCCCAGGAATGCAAGGATTCTTCAATATCCGCAAATCAATCAATGTAATACACCACATTAACAAATTGAAAGATAAAAACCATATGATTATCTCAATAGATGCAGAGAAAGCCTTTGACAAAATTCAACACTCATTTATGATTAAAACTCTCCAAAAAGCAGGAATAGAAGGAACATACCTCCACATAATAAAAGCTATATATGACAAACCCACAGCAAGCATCACCCTCAATGGTGAAAAATTGAAAGCATTTCCCCTGAAATCAGGAACAAGACAAGGGTGCCCACTCTCACCACTACTATTCAACATAGTGTTGGAAGTTTTGGCCACAGCAATCAGAGCAAAAAAGAAAGTAAAAGGAATCCGATTAGGAAAAGAAGAGTGAAACTCTCACGTTTGCAGATGACATGATCTCTACATAGAAAACCCTAAAGACTCTTACCAGAAAATTACTAAGAAACTTAATCAATGAATATTAGTAAAGTTGCAGGATATTAAAAATTAACAAACAGAAATCCCTTGCATTCCTATATACTAACAATGAAAAAACAGAAAGGAGAAATTAAGGAAACAATACCAATTCACCATTGCAACAAAAAGAATAAAATACTTAGGAGTATATCTACCTAAAGAAACAAAAGACCTATACATAGAAAACTATAAAACACTGATGAAAGAAATCAAAGAGGACACAAACAGATGGAGAAACATACCGTGTTCATGGATTGGAGGAATCAATATTGTCAAAATGGCTATTCTACCCAAAGCAATCTATAGATTCAATGCAATCCCTATCAAGCTACCAACGGTATTTTTCACAGAACTAGAACAAATAATTTCTCAATTTGTATGGAAATACAAAAAACTCGAATAGCCAAAGTAATCTTGAGAAAGAAGATGGAACTGGAGGAATCAACCTGCCTGACTTCAGACTCTACTACAAAGCCACAGTCATCAAGACAGTATGGTACTGGCACAAAGACAGAAATATAGATCAATGGAACAGAATAGAAAGCCCAGAGATAAATCCACGAACCTATGGACACCTTATCTTTGACAAAGGAGGCAAGGATATACAATGGAAAAAAGACAACCTCTTTAACAAGTGGTGCTGGGAAAACTGGTCAACCACTTGTAAAAGAATGAAACTAGAACACTTTCTAACACCATACACAAAAATAAACTCAAAATGGATTAAAGATCTAAATGTAAGACCAGAAACTATAAAACTCCTAGAGGAGAACATAGGCAAAACACTCTCCGACATAAATCACAGCAAGATCCTCTATGACCCACCTCCCAGAATATTGGAAATAAAAGCAAAACTAAACAAATGGGACCTAATGAAACTTAAAAGCTTTTGCACAACAAAGGAAACTATAAGTAAGGTGAAAAGACAGCCCTCAGATTGGGAGAAAATAATAGCAAATGAAGAAACAGACAAAGGATTAATCTCAAAAATATACAAGCAACTCCTGCAGCTCAATTCCAGAAAAATAAATGACCCAATCAAAAAATGGGCCAAAGAACTAAACAGACATTTCTCCAAAGAAGACATACAGATGGCTAACAAACACATGAAAAGATGCTCAACATCACTCATTATCAGAGAAATGCAAATCAAAACCACAATGAGGTACCATTACACGCCAGTCAGGATGGCTGCTATCCAAAAGTCTACAAGCAATAAATGCTGGAGAGGGTGTGGAGAAAAGGGAACCCTCTTACACTGTTGGTGGGAATGCAAACTAGTACAGCCACTATGGAAAACAGTGTGGAGATTTCTTAAAAACTGGAAATAGAACTGCCATATGACCCAGCAATCCCACTTCTGGGCATACACACTGAGGAAACCAGATCTGAAAGAGACACGTGCACCCCAATGTTCATCGCAGCACTGTTTATAATAGCCAGGACATGGAAGCAACCTAGATGCCCATCAGCAGATGAATGGATAAGGAAGCTGTGGTACATATACACCATGGAATATTACTCAGCCATTAAAAAGAATTCATTTGAATCAGTTCTAATGAGATGGATGAAACTGGAGCCCCTTATACAGAGTGAAGTAAGCCAGAAAGATAAAGAACATTACAGCATACTAACACATATATATGGAATTTAGAAAGATGGTAACGATAACCCTATATGCAAAACAGAAAAAGAGACACAGAAGTACAGAACAGACTTTTGAACTCTGTGGGAGAAGGTGAGGGTGGGATGTTTCAAAAGAACAGCATGTATACTATCTATGGTGAAACAGATCACCAGCCCAGGTGGGATGCATGAGACAAGTGCTCGGGCCTGGTACACTGGGAAGACCCAGAGGAATCGGGTGGAGAGGGAGGTGGGAGGGGGGATCGGGATGGGGAATAAGTGTAAATCTATGGCTGATTCATATCAATGTATGACAAAACCCACTGAAATGTTGTGAAGTAATTAGCCTCCAACTAATAAAAAAATTTAAAAAAATAAAAAAATAAAAAAAATAAAAAATAATAATAATAAAAAAATAATAAAAAAAATAAATAAAAAAATTAAAACAAACAAACAAAAAAACCACTAGGCCATTCAGGTATGACAAAAATCAAATCCCTTATGATAGAACTATGGATAAAGGTTTGTGACATTTTACAGGAGTCAGTGATCAAAACCATCCTCAAGAAAAATGCAAAAAGGCAAATAGTTGTTTGAGGAGGACCTATAAATAACTGAGAAAGGAAGAGAAACAAAAGGGAAAGGAGGAAAGGAAAGATATACCCATCTGACTGCAGAATTCCAAAGAATAGCAAGGAGAGATAAGGAAGCCTTCCTCAGTGAACAACGCAAATAAATACAGGAGAACAATATAATGGGAAAGACTAGAGATCTCTTCTAGAAAATTAGAGATAACAAGAGAACATTTCATGAAAAGATGGGCACAACAAAGGACAAAAATGGTATGGACCTAACAGAAGCAGTAGATATTAAGAGGAAGTGGCGAGAATACACAGAAGAACTATACAAAAAAGATCTTAATGACCCAGATAACCACAAAGGTGTGCTCACTCACCTAGAGCCAGACATCTTGGAGTGTGAAGTCAAGTGGGCCTTAGGATGCATCACTGTGAACAAAGCTAGTGGAGGTTATGGAATTCCAGTCAATCTATTTTAAATCCTAAAAGATGATTCTATAAAAGAGCTGCACTCAATATAACAGCAAATTAGGAAAACTCAGCAGTGGCCCCAGGACTGGAAAAGATCAGTTTTCATTCCAATCCCAAAGAAAGGCAGTGCCAAAGAATGTTCAAACTACTACACAATTGCACTTATATCACATGCTAGCAAAGAAATGCTCACAATTCTCCAAGCTAGGCTTCAATAGTAAATGAACTGAGAATACCCAGATGTTCAAGCTGGATTTAGAAAAGGCAGAGGAACTAGAGATCAAATTACCAACACTGGTTGGATCATAGAAAAGGAAGATATTTCCAGAAAAACATCTACTTCTGCTTAATTGACTACACTAAAGCCTTTGACTGTGTGGATCACAAGAAACTGTGGAAAATTCTTGAAAAGATGGGACTACCAGACCGCCTTACCTGCCTCCTGAGAAATTTTTATGCAGATCAAGAAGCAACAGTTAGAAGTGGGCATGGAACAAATAATTGGTTTCAAATTGGGAAAGAAGTATGTCAAGGCTGTATATTGTCACCTTGCTTATTTAACTCTTATGCAGAGTACATCATGCAAAAGGCTGGCCTTGATGAAGCAAAAGCTGAAGTCAAGATTGCTGTGACATATATCAATAACCTCAAATATGCAGATGACACCACCCTTATGCCAGAAAGTGAAGAGGAGCTATAAAACCTCTTGATGAAGGTTAAAGAGGAAAGTTAAAAAGCTGGCTTAAAACTCAACATTCAAGAAACAAAGAAGATGGCATCCTGTTCCATCACTTCGTGGCAAATAGATGGGAAACAATGGAAACAGTGACACACTTTTATTTTCTTGGGCTCTAAAATCACTGCAGATGGTGACTGTAGCCATGAAATTAAAAGATGCTTGCTCCTTGGAAGAAAAGCTATGACCAATCTAGACAGCATATTAAAAATCAAAGACATTACTTTGCTGACAAAGGTCTGTCTAGTCAAAGCTATGGTTTCTCCGGTAGTCGTGTATGGATGTGAGAGTTGGACTATAAGGAAAGCTGAGCACTGAAGAACTGATGGTTTTGAACTGTGGTGTTGGAGAAGACTCTTGAGAGTCCCTTGCACTGCAAGAAGATCCAACTAGTCCATCCTAAAGGAAATCAGTCCTGAATATTCATTGGAAGGACTGATGCTGAGGCTCCAATACTTTGGCTACCCGTTGCAAAGAACTGACTCATTAGAAAAGGCCCTGATGCTGGGAAAGAGTAAAGGCAGGAGAAGAAGGGAATGACAGAGGATGAGATGGTGGATGGCATCACTGACTCAATGGACATGAATTTGAACAAACTCCAGGAGATCGTGAAGGACAGTGAAGTCTCGTGTGCTGCAGTCTATGGGGTTGCAGAGTGTTAAGCATGATTGAGCAACTGAACAACATTTTTTTTTTTTTTTTTTTAATGATTATAGCTCTAGGGAGCTTCCCAGTTGGTTCAGAGGTAGAGAACACGCCTGACCATGCAGGACACTCTAGTTCAATCCTTGGGTCAGGAAGATCCTTTACTGAAGGAAATGACAACCCACTGCAGTATTCTTGCCTAGGAAATCATGGACAGAGAAGAGTGACTGACTACAGTCCATGTGTTCACAAAAGAGATGGACATGACTTAGAGACTAAAACACAAACAATCTCACAAACTGTGTGAACAAGATAAAATCTAAAGAAAAAATACAAGAAGTCGACAAGTCTGCACACAAGCCTGCACACCATGGGAGATAGTGAGGACTATAACCCCTTATCCCAATGATTAACAGAAATCACTTCCCTTTTTCCTTTTAAAAACTTCCATGACTGAACAGAATCTTCAGAGATTGTTTGGGGGTTACTTAGTCCACCATCTCCCCAGATTGCTAGCATTCTGATTAAAAACAACTTTCACCTCTACCAATATTTCTCTCTCACACAGATATTGACTTTTAAGCAGCAACAACAGGACTCAAGTTTTGTAACACCAAATATTTATCTCTGTATATGAAAGTCTATACCCCAACTTAAAGTAACCTAGTGTTAGAGCTTCAAATAGCCTTAGAAATAATCTATTAAAGCCAAATCAATTTAGAGGTAAAGAAAATATCCAGATAATATAGTTCAATGTCCAAAAGTTCAAATGTACATAATGTATACAGTAAGTGCTTCAAAGCTATTGTCAAAGTTTAGCATTTCTCTGATAGACTTTATGAAGGCAAATCTAAGTTCTATTCTGAGCATGAGAAATGCAGTGGAAATAGAAGGACCCCCCTGGCAGATCTTTGAAGACTAAATTTTCTTCACTTTATTTTCATTAAATCACTAAGGTTGGGGTGACCTTTTATTGGAGTGCCTGATACTTATATGAGAAAGTTCAAAATCAGCATAATGACTGAGCTTAGAAAGTGTTGTGATCATAACAAAACAAAATTTAGAGAATGAAAAAGTAAGTAAAGTAGCAGATTCATATTGGGGATGCATATCCCAAGTCACTTTAAAATGCATTTAGATTATTCAAGCAGCACAACACAATTTTCAATCGGAAACCATTTGATATAAGAAATTGAGATACTACTGCACTCATGATAAAAGATTTTGCATAGATCTGTTTATCCTTAGTTACTCTTTTCTGACTCCTTTGCAATATATATTTTCATAATATATTTGAGTTAAAATTTGAATAATAGAGGCATGCTGAAGTTACTTACCTATCAAAGCTGTGACATTGGAATGGAACTTATTTATATGGGAATCTAGCCTTTTACTGATTTTATATGATAAAATTTAATGGAAATTGCATCAAATTTTGTCAGGAAATTCAATGGCAAGTTACAACTACTTCATTTTTGTTCTTAATAACTGAAGATAGAAACATTTCTCATTAGGGATTTTCTAGTAAATGTTAATATAAGTAATTAATATATCTATGAATATCATGTAATATTTACAAACTGGTATGAAAATATTAACTGATCTCCCACTATTTGCAGCATGGAATCATCAGAACTATGTATAAAATATTAAATAAAATCCATGCCCTTAAGAAACTTAAATGTTCATGACAGTTAAGTAAAACTACAATTATAATGTGATGTGTGATATGATGGAACTTCAAAAAGGGGTCACTGAATGAAGTTTTAAGGGTATAGAAATTTTGTTAGAAGCTAGGATTCCATTTTATGATGAAATATCTGAAAATATTAGCTAGATGAAAAATGGGAAAAATATTCTGTGAAGAAGGGTAATAATAGGGAAAGACAAGCCAGACCTGAAAACAAAAGGGATATGTCTGTGTCAGCTTAGGACTTTGCATTTGATTTTGAAAGATTTAAAACACTGAAATATTTTGAATTAGGTATGTTATTCAGTGCTAAGTTGTGTCTGACTTGCGACCTTATGAACTATAACCTTATGGACTGCAGGCTGTCAGGCTTCCCTATCCTTCATTATCTCCTGAAGTTTGCACAAACTCATGCCCATTGAGTCAGTTATGTCATCCAACATTTCATCCTCTGTCATTCCCTTCTCCTCTTGCCCTCAATCTTTCCCAGTGTCAGAGTCTTCCAATGAGTTGGCTCTTTGCATAAGGTGGCCAAAGTATTAGAGCTTCAGCTTCAATATCAGTCTTTCCAATGAAGGTATGTTAAACCATATTTTTTTTTTTTTTTGAAAGTTTGTTCTTGCTGTATTACAGGGAACAGGGAATTCCAGGAAGGAAAGATTGGAGATTTGTGGGAAATTTTGCAGTAATTTAGAAAAGGGATATTGTTGAATTATTTGTATAGAAAATGGAGTACAAAAATTTTGAGACAGACCAAGGAAGATACTGACAACAAATGGGAGTAGACTTTCTCCAATTTTGGAGATAACACAGAAGATAAAAATCTTAGGGAATGGAGGAGGAGACACATTCAATCAAATCTGTTAGTGGAATAATCAGGTTGCTGTTTGCAGTAAACAGTGAAGCACATGCAAAAGAAGGTGGACTGGGCAAGTATATTCATTTAGTGAATGATGCCCTCAAAGACATTTAAATCTCCAAAAAAGATGGAATAAAGTAAAAGAGCTTCTGAAAACTTCATGGAAAAGAAAAATATTTAGATACAGTGTATGCGAAAGTGGTGAAGTTCTCAAATATCTTACCCTTGGCAATGGAAACATAACAATGACTAGGGACAAATAGATAATATACTAATTACTGTTGAGAACCATTTGTTATTGACATCTCCTATGTAAAGTTTTGTTTTGTTTTGTTTCATTTCTATTTATGTGCTACTCCCAGAAGGGTCAGTAGCTCGAACTAGAAAAGGCAGTGTGATTGTTTTATATACTTTTGAAGCAGCATTATTGTGCCAGAGGCTTCCCTGATGGCTCAGTGGTAAAGAATCCTCCTGCTAATGCAGGAGATGAGGGTCAGGAAGACCCCTTGGAGAAGGAAATGGCAACCCACTTGAGTATTCCTACCTGGAAAAACCCCATGGACAGGAGCCTAACTGGCTTACAGTCCATGAGGTTGCAAAGAGTCGGACACAATTTAGTGAAGGAATAATAACAATATTTGCAAGAAAACGACAAGAATTCTGTGTGTTGAGAATTTAGACCAGAAGATAATTGATATGTTGACTATGGACTTTTGCCAGGAGGTAACAGTCATAGAGAATAGACTTATGGACATGGGGAGGGGGAGGGGAGAATGAAATGTATGGAAAGAGTAACATAGAAACTTACATTACCATATGTAAAATAGATAGCCAATGGGAATTTGCTGTATGGCTCAGGAAACTCAAACAGGGGCTCTGTATCAACCTAGAGGAGTGGGATGGGAGGGAGTTTCAAAAGGGAGGGGATATGTATACTTATGACTGATTCATGTTGAGTTTGACAGAAAACAGAAAAATTATGTAAAGAAAGTATCGTTCAATTAAAAATAAATTAATTTAAAACAAACAAAAAAAAAAAGGGAGTTGATCAACGACTTGGGTAGTGAGGTTGAGATAAAATAGCACATCGTCAGTATGGAGGTTTGAATGAGTTCAAAGAATACAAACAATAGAAAATTATATCTGCCTTACTGGAATGTTGGACATTTTCACTGGGATATACTGAGTGTCAACAAGCCTGAACAGAGAAGTTCATGATTGTGAAATTTTAATAGAATTAGCATTCCCCTAGTTTATTCTGTGTAATACTAGTTAGGTGGGCTGTTATTAAGTGTTATGAAAAAGAAATGTTTAGTAGCCTAAGTAATGTTAAATTAATTTTAAATAACCACTCAGGGATTGCTTGAACTTTTAATATTTGACTTTTTAGTATGAGCTTCCAAAATTGTTTGGCTTTTGTATACATTTTAGCTAAATATGTTATAGTTATAATGATCATAGAAGCTTATTTTGAGAAATACTAAAATGGATAATGTAGGTCAGGTATCAGTGTGATGCCTGGAATAGTATATCCTCAATAATTGCTGCCTTTAAAATCAGTAGCATATTTTGATCTGACCTTCTTTTACATAATCCCATAGACTCATAAAGACAATATTAGAAACTGGCTGTTTTATAGTTCCCATCCTGCTTTCATTGTCTTGTATATTATTGAACTTAAAAAGTGCTTCATGTGTAATTCAGCTGTGGTGACTGAAGTGAAAATAGAGAGCAGAGATATGCATTAGATTAAATTTTGGCACTTAAAGGCAGAAGGAAATAACCTTAAGTTAATGTCCATAAAAGGTGTCCAGTTAATGTATACATGTATACACCAAGGCCACTGTATGAAGGACCAGTACAACTGACACTCTAGGAGAAGTATTAATAGAATACACTGGGTTTGCTCAGTCAAAGTCTTTAATATATTTTAGAATAGATCTGAGATAGGTGATACTTGATCATGCTCCCTCTGGCCTCATCCTCAACCTCCAATCATGAAAACAAAAGAACATCATCATTAAAATCTCCCACTTTTTATATTTTAACAATTCCTCATGCCAGTCTCATATCTAGTACTGATGAAAGATGCTATAAACTAGGGCAATACTGAAATATCTTGGATTTCTAAAATGAACTTTTTAACCTCCTCATTTTTATGATTTCTCTCTCCAGCCTTTTCTTTCTACAACACAGTGTGATATTTTTAAAGGACACATTTTAGTGTTTAAAGGGTTTCCATGGCTTTGCTTTATTCATAAGATTAAAATTTAAATCATTAATATGTTGTATATAAGCATGACTAGACTACTACTGGAGTTTCATTCCCACACGTTTCATCTCCCATGCAATTCCACAAGAAGATGAAAGACAGGAAGATCTTAAGCCTCTTTTCTAAACAAATTTATTTATTTTTAATTAGAGGATAATTGCTTTATAATATTGTGTGGGTTTCTGTCATACATCAATATGAATCAGCCATAGGTGTACATATGTTATCTCCTTCTTGAACCTCCCTCCCACCCCCAACCCCATTCCACCCCACTAGGTTGTCACAGAGCACCAGATTTGAGCTCTCTGCATCGCACAGAAAATTTCTACTGGCTACCTAGTTTTACATATGGTAATTATGTGTTTCAATGTTGCTCTCTCAATTCGCTCCACTTTCTCCCTCCTGCACTGTATCCACAAGTCTATTCTTTATGTCTGCGTCTCTTTTGTTGCCCTGCAAATAGGTTTATCAGTACTATCTTTCTAAATTCCATATATATGTGTTAATATATGATATTTGTTTTTCTATTTCTGACATTTCACTGTATAATAGTCTCTAGGCTCATCCACCTCATTAGAACTGACTCAAATGCATTCCTTTTTATAACTGAGTAATATTTCATTATAAATATGTACCACCACTTCATTATCCATTCATCTGTTAATGGACATCTAGGTTGCTTCCGTTTCCTAGCCATTGTAAATAATGTTGTGGTGAACTTTGGGGTACATGTGTCTTTCAATTATGGTTTCCTCTCCAGTGTTCTTGCCTGGAGAATCCCAGGGACAGTGGAGTCTGGTGGGCTGCCATCGATGGGGTCGCACAGAGTTGACTTAGCAGCAGCAGGAGGGTGTATGCCCAGTAGTGGGATAGACCCATATGATTGGATCATGTGGTAGTTTTATTTCTAGTTTTGGTTTTGCTTTTTAAGTTTTTTGTTTGTTTGTTTGTTTAAGGAAAACTATGTTCTCCATGGTTGCTGTATCAATTTATATTTCCACCAACCATGTAAGAGGGTTTCCTTTTCTCCACATCCTCTCCACCATTTATTTATTGCTTTTATTTTATTTTTTTGATGGCCATTCTGACCAGTGTGAGGTGATACCTCATTGTAGTTTTTATTCACATTTCTCCAATAGGCAGAAGACCTAAACAGGCACTTCTCCAAAGAAAACAAACAGATGGCTAATAAACACATGAAATGATTTTAAGCCTCTTAATGTACCAGACTACTTCATTCCTCATGACTACTTTACCTTTTGTTGTCTTTTCTAGTTAACATTTTCCCTCCCTCTTTTACCTAGTGAACTCCTATGCATTCTTCAGATGTCCATAGAAATTTTATGTCATCAGGAAAGTGTTCTCTAATTTTCTCATATTAATTAGGGTAGTAAAAGTTCACATCCCATCCAATTGATCATTTATAGTTACTATTTCTAAATACACCAAGTGAATATTTTATTTTATTCTTCTATAATATTGAAATAATTTGAGAACAAGAACCATGTCTCTTTTGAACATTCTGTGTTTCCAATGCCAAATAAAGCTAATGGGTATAGAACTGAAGAGCTTCTCAGTAATATACTGCACAGTACTTGATGAATAAATAAATAAATATATTTAATTGAGTAAAGTATTAGAGCAGGGACTACTTTCACAAAGAAAATAATATGCTCACCCTAACCTTTCTCTTTGAGTTTATCACCACTACTTATTGAAAAGGATGGGAGCAAAATGTCATGTAAACCTAAGCAGCAGAATGAATACTAGACAACGTTAGTATGGAAGGAAATTCCAGACAAGGACCAAGTGGAATATCAATTTAGCAGATTAGTTTATGTTACTGACTTCTAATTATCTTTATATAGCACTTTTGTGTGAATAGGACAAGTTTATTTAAAATGATGAGGAAGTTTCTGCCATGTCCACTTGAGTGGGTCAATCTATTTTTGTTCACTGAATTCATTACAAAGCCATTTGAAAATGGGGTAAAGAGAGAACATTTGCCCATATGTTAATATCATTGAGAATCAATTATGTTTATAGGCTGTACAAAATACTGGATAATGTGGAGTGTGTGTGTGTGGCGGCACACTAAAACATGAGGAAGAGTTCTTAAGAAGTAGAAAATACACTTAATTTTGTAGAAAGTGAGTCTGCTCAATCATGACTTTTAAAAATAGAAAGTGATGATTTTCATTCTTGAATCTAATTCATCAGGCTTTCAAGTTTGAATAACTTATAAATGAATTTATTTTAAGCTTTATTCATAAAATGCATTTGTTATCTATGACTTTTATATCCTGTGTACGTTTTAGATAATGAAAAATAAACTGAAATTCATGTTAGAAAATCTATTATTTCCTAAAATAATGTATTGTCCCTAAAAAAGTAAATTATAATACTATCAAGTAGCACTTACTGTGAACTTATTAAGTCCTCACATCAACTCAATAAATTAGGATTTCTATTATGTCTATTATATAGATGAGCAAACTGAAACTTAAGCAAATTATGTGACTGTTTAAAGCTCCACAGTTAATACATCAAGGAGATGGAGATTCAATTTGGAAAGGCTGATTTCAAATAATTCTTCCCATAGATTGTAGGAATCGAAACTCAGATATTTTCCAAAACGTTCATAATATCAACAAGTTTGTATACCTTGGTTATTTATTTTGTGTCAAGCACTATGTTAAGCACTAGGAATTCTAACTTCTCATAAGGGGCTCATCTCAGGATTTAGCAAGGTGTGAGAAAGAAGTATTCAGGTAAAGAGGTAAGTATGGCAAAGGAAGCAAAATGAAAGGAAATATGAGAAATAGTATGGTATATTGAGGAATGAAAGTAGTTCACTTAGACTATAAAAAAAGAGGAGAAGACTCTTGAGAGTCCCTTGGACTGCAAAGAGATCCAACCAGTCAATCCTAAAGGAAATCAACCCTGAATATTCATTGGAAGAACTGATGCTGAAGCTGAACCTCCAATATTTTGGCCACCTGATGCAAAGAGCCTACTCATTCGAAAACACCCTGATGCTGGGAAAGATTGAATGCAGGAGGAGAAGGGGACGACAGAGGATGAGATAGTTGGATAACATCAATGACTCAATGGACATGAGTTTGAGCAAGCTCTGGGAGATGGTGAAGGACAGGGAAGCCTGGTATGCTGCAGTCCATAGGATCGCAAAGAGTTGGACACAACGGACTGACTGAAGAATAGCAACATAATTCAGGAAGTGATGAGTGAGTGCTACAATTGGTAATCAGTTCAGTTCAGGTAATACAGGTATCAAAAATTAAACTGCCTTATACTATATGCAAGCAAATGACTTTGGTTTTTGGTTTAAGGACAATAGGAGCTATAATATATATATATATATTTTAAATTTCCAACCATCAATTTGAAGGTATATTTAAGTATTAAAATTAAGTATATATATATATAAGTATATATGCTTATATATATTAAGTGTATATATATATATTAAGTGTGTATATATATATATATATATATAAATTTTAGGAGGTCTATTTCTATGCTCTCAGGATAAATCATGCAATGAGAAATTGTCATTCTATGTCCCTATGAAAATTTTTGAGATTTTTGATAAAAAAGCCATAATAGTGTGAAAAATAATACAAGTCATTTTTGGGAAACACTTAGAAACTCGATGCTAAGAAATATTGAAGGCAGGAGGAAAAGAGGACAACAGAGAATTACATGGTTGGATGGCATCACCGACTCAATGGACATAAGTTTGAGCAAGCTTCAGGAGTTGGTGATGGATAGGGAAGCCTGGCGTGTTGTGGTCCATGGAGTTGCAAAGATTTGGACATGACTGAATGACTGAACTGAACTGAACTGAAGAAACTTGTAGTTAATTATATTAGAACTTAACTGGTGAGGGTTATCCTAGGGATAGAAACATTGTTTTATCAACTTGTTTGTATTTATTAAAATATTCAGATTGATGCATATATTTTTTAAAATTTTTGAATAATAGTTGGAAACTGTCACCTAGAACATTATTCTAATCAGTTTTCATCATTTCTTGATTTTGTCAACCATTTGATAGCTGAAGATAATTTAGGTGCTGTCTAACTTTGCCAGGCTACCCCAGCCTTTGTTGTGTCTCCTAAGGAAGCCATTTGTTCATTAAAAAATGACTTTAATTTTTGCAATATTTAGATAAACCTTTGTAGAAATACATGTAGAGTGATGCTGATAAACTAAGGTTCATAAATATTCACCAATTCTGAACCAATCATCTCCTTCCAGAAACATGCAACATCATTCAAAGATGTCTGTTTTGCCATCTCTGTGTTTCATCAATATCTTGCTATCTGCACAATGGCCAGGAGAGAAATGCAATTACTATGCTTGCCATGGTTTGATTTCTGATTTCTGTGGAGCTCAAGGTTTACCAGATAAACCTTACTTATTTTGTGAGGCATAATACAGCATATGATGAGTTCCTATTTTCTTCCTGGAGTTGCAAACTCCAGCAAGTTGATGTGAATTTATTGTAGAGATTTGACACTTCTCCAATGTTAATATACTTTCAGTTTAATTTTGTTGCACATTAATATGTGCTTGAAATGCCAACTTCCCCCTTATTGTGGTTCCCAGATTTAGATTAAGTTTGCCTTGCCTGGTTTTGGTTTAGTTGCTAAGCTGTGTTTGATCCATTGAAACCCCATAGACTGTAGCCAATCAAGCTCCTGTATCCACGTTATTTCCCATGCAAGAATACTAGAGTGAGGTGCCACCTCCTTCTCCATTGCATTGCTTAGTGTTTGCTAAAGAGTGAATGCCTTATGCCTTGCTAATTTTTTTTTTAATTTTAGTTGATTTAATTAAACATAACAGCAATACCTTAGATGAACAACCTTAGTGGTCTAAGACCCCAAGGATAGAGAAAGGAGAATAGCAAAGTTCTCAGATGACATTCAGGGTTTAACCTTGAGCACTCAACTGTAATTTAGATCTATTTCCAAATATCTCAAGAGCAAAATTATTTCAAAAACTGATGTTAGCCTGTATGGGAAAATACTGGGAAAATATCTTTTCACAGTCAATTTATGTATTAAAATATCTTGTTTAGGTTTTTTCAAAAAGCAGATGCCAAAAACTGCACTCTCTTACAGATTAAATTTTCAAGTGAAAATAGCTGAAATTTTATTGTAACTATCTGTAAGTTTCATTGTTTTTCTGTTTCTATGATCACTGAAATCAAGTTGTTTAATTTTTAATTGGAAGAAAATCGCTTTACAATGCTGTGTCGTTTTCTGGCATATAACCATAATACATAATCTCCTCCTTCTTGTGCCTCCCTTCCTTCCCCTCATCCCACTCCTCTAGCTCATCAGAAGTCCAGCCTGGCACTCTGTGATGTAAGTCTGCATTTTGGAAGTTATTTTTTATCAGTATGATTTTATTAATCATTAATATTTTATTATGATTAAATAGAGTAAGAAAAATTAGTTTTGATGAAATTTTGAATGTGTTAGTCTAAGAAACTTAATATCTAAGACTCATCGAGGTGAAATAAGACATATCTTTCCATCATTGCACCAGGAAATTGGTTGAATGACTTACTTTGAAAATAATTTTATTCTTTTATACTTATACAAAAAACCAGTATTGATACTAGAAGGGAGAATAAAGGTTTTCAAGCCATCAAACCTACCCATCTTATATGAATAACCAAGGGGCCAATGTATGCCTAAGAGAATAATGAATGTAATTAAGAAAAGCAAAATTTTGTCAAACCCTAAATATACTTGAAATACAAATAGTCTATTGGTATAACTAAAACTAAAAATGAAAAGGCAACAAAATAGTAAAGACATGATTTAAATAGTGTTTTCATATAAAAGGGAACAGAAATATGATAGAGAAGCACACATTATTAGATACACGTTACTTGCAATGAACTAGGTTAGTAGGTTGAGTGGTTTGTAAATTGAGTGGTTGGTACACTAAAATTCATTAAATTATTAAATTAAGAAAATCTTTTCATTCTTCAGATAAGAAGATAAAAACAACAACAACAACAATAAAAACTTTGTGCTCACCCTTATAACAAGGAAGAAGCTTGCTGGAATACAAGTTAATAACTTTCTGGAACACATTAGCAAACTGACCTCTCATGTCTTTTAACTAAACCAAGATCTGGAAGAGCCAGGCATCTGTAGGGAGAGATATAATAGGAAAACCTCGAATTGAGCAAGTGTTGCTGTTGGACATGGAAGAAGCTAATAAGAATTGTTCTGTTTTATTGACTACACCAAAGCCTTTGACTGTGTGGATCACAATAAACTATGGAAAATTCTGAAAGAGATGGGCATACCAGACCACCTGACCTGCCTCTTCAGAAACCTATATGCAGGTCAGGAAACAACAGTTAGAACTAGACATGGAACAACAGACTGGTTCCAAATAGAAAAAGGAGTATGTCAAGGCTGTATATTGTCACTCCTCTTATTAACTTCTATGCAGAGTACATCATGAGAAACTCTGGGCTGGAGAAAGCACAAGCTGGAATCAAAATTGCTGGGAGAAATATCAATAACCACATATGACACAACCCTTATGGCAGAAAGTGAAGAAGAACTAAAGAATCTCTTGATGAAAGCAAAAGAGTAGAGTGAAAAAGTTGACTTAAAGCTCAACATTCACAAAACAAAGATCATAGCATCTGGTCCCATCACTTCATGGAAAATAGATGGAGAAACAGTGGAAACAGTGGCAGACTTTATTTACTTGGGGTCCAAAATCACTGCAGATGGTGACTGCAGCCATGAAATAAAAAGATGCTTACTCCTTGGAAGAGAAGTTATGACCAACCTAGACAGCATATTAAAAAGCAGAGACATTACTTTGTCAACAAAGGTCTGTCTTATCAGGGCTATGGTTTTTCCAGTAGTCATGTATGGATGTGAGAGTTAGACTATAAAGAAATCTGAGTGCCAAAGAATTGATGCTTTTGAACTGTGGTGTTGGAGAAGACTCTTGAGAATGCTTTGGACTGCAAGGAGATCCAACCAGTCCATCCTAAAGGAGACCAGTCCTGAGTGTTCATTGGAAGGACTGATGTTGAAGCTTAAACTCCAATACTTTGGCTACCTCATGTGAAGAACTGACTTATTTGAAAAGACTCTGATGCTGGGAAAGATTGAAGGCAGGAGGAGAAGGGAATGACAGAGGATGAGATGGTTGGATGGCATTACTGACTCAATAGACATGAGTTTGAGTAAACTCCAAGAGTTGGTGTTGGATAGGTAGGCTTAGCATGCTGCAGTCCATGGGGTCGCAAAGAATCAGACACGACTGAGTGACTGAACTGAACTGAATTGAATAAGAATTGAGCTGAAATGTCTTTTATTTATTTATTTATTTTGCTAAAGGCCAAGTGTGGACAATGTGAAAGTGTAAATTCCTTTGGGATTACAGATTTAGAAAATGTTTGCATCAGTTACAGATTTTCTCCATGAGTTTGATGAGGTTCTTACAAGGAAGGCTGGGGAAAACCCTGAGAAATCTTTCCTTGTGATCCTGACTACAGGACCGGGGTAGCTTAAAGTGCTGACACTTTGTTGAGACGTACCTCATATTTCTCCTCTGTGGAACAAAAATCTTGCACTCCAGGTAAAAGGATAATGACTATTGGCTTTTTAGGAAACTGTGTAACCCTTGATACTGGAGAAAGAGTAAAGGAGCATAAAATAAATTATCTGTCTCAGAGGAGAGCCATGGATAGTTCTAACATTATCATTACAAGTGGAGAAGGGGCAAAATAATTACTTCCACCAGACTCTTGGGAACTTTGGACACTCTGCCTGCATAGGATGGAGCCTGTTAGAATATCAGAGGAGAGTTTCTCTCATTGATTTCTACTTCCAAAACAGTAAGAATTTGATAAAACTGTAGAGTATAATTGAGAGAGCATCAGGAAATGTATTCTTTTTCAGGTATAATGAAAAAGGAAAAATAAATAAAAGTGAACAAATATTGAGAACATAACTTCTGGCCAATCTATATCCTAAACATCAAGAAAAATTTGAAATCTGTGGTACATTTTCAACAACAGACCAGCCCAATTTTTAATTAGATTGACATAAGCCCCAACACTAAAATAGCAGAAATAAAGCAGCACTAATAACCATGCATAAGGACTATTTGTCTCAGCATCTACTGTTTTACATAACATGTCTATCTTTTGACTAAAAGTTAGGGTACATAAAAAAAAAAGCAAGATGATATTAACTTCAGAAACACAAAACAACTATTAGATCCTACTTATATGACAAAGATGCTGAAAATACATGACAGAAAATTTAAAAAATAATAATAGGCTAAATATGTTCAGGGTCCAAACTGAATGGGTAGACAATACATAAAATGAGGTACATAAAATATTTTAAAAAGTAACACATTATTTTAAAAAGTAACATATTTTAAAAAGGTGAAGACTCCTTTGATAAACTCATCAGTTGATTCAACAATAAATGAAAGAGTACATGACTCTTTCAGAGCAATAATAATTACCAAAATATAAACAGAACAATATAAACAGAGCAATAATAATTACCAAAATATAAACAGAAAAATTTTAATATAAATATAAACAGAGCAATAATAATTACCAAAATATAAACAGAAAAATTTTAAATGTAAAGAAAATAAGAGACTATAACCTCAAGAGAGTTTTGGGAGAAGACCTGAGGGTCAATATCTATTGGGCTAACACTATCTATTGGGCTAACATATAAGTAAATGGGCTTCCCTGGTGACTTAAACAGTAAAGAATCTCCTGCAATGAAGGAGGCCTGGGTTTGATGGGTTGGGAAGATCCCCTGGAGGAGGAAAAGGCTATCCACTCTGGTATTCTTCACTGGAGAATCCCATAGACAGAGGAGCCTGACAGGCTACAGTGTAAGGGGTCACAAAGAGTCAGACACAACTGAATGACTAACACTTTACATTTTCATAAGTAAGCAGAATCTGAAAGGAAGAAAGAACAAAATAAATATTTGAAGAAATAATGACTATTTTTTTCAAAAAAAAAATGAGAGCAAACTAAAACAAAAACAAAATATCCAAATATGTCATATTTAATGTGATAAAAAATGAAGACAGTGAGTCAAAACAGGAAACAAATATAATATACAGAAGTACAATGATAAGAATTGGAAATTTATTTTGGGAAACCATGCAATTGAAAAAAGAAAAGAGTAAACTAAATACTCTTTATAAGAGTAAAGTAAATACAAATAAATAAAACACTCTCAACTGTGAATTCTATACTCAGTGAAATATTCTATAAAAAGAAGACCAAATTTAAAATTCTCACATAAAAGCTATAAGAGTTTGCTTCCAGTAGGCCTACTCTGTAAGAAATATTTAAGATTTTGTTGACTAGAAAGAAGTTCTGCCTGATAGAAGTAAATAAACCTTTGAAAGCAGAATAAGTATAAAATAAAATTTATTTTTTAGTTTTAATTGCTCTAAAATATAGCTGGGATTTTAAGTTCAGACAATATGATGCAAACCTTTTTCTCCCTACTCCTCTCTGCTAAGCACAACAAAAAATCCTGGAAAAAACAAGAGATAACTAATGAAGAAATGTGAAAGGTATAAGACAAAGAGAAACTCGCTATAGACCTTAGGATTGGAGTGACAAGTGGAGTAACAAGATGCTTTATATACCTCCAGCCAAACAGACAGGCTTCCCAGGTGGCTCAGTGGTAATGAATCCACCTGCCAATACAAGAGACATGGGTTTGATCCCTGGGTTGGGAAGATGCCCTGGAGAAGGAAACCACTTGGAGAATAATAACCCTCTCCAATATTATTGCCTGGGAAACACCATGGACAGAGAAGCCTGGTGGGCTACAGTTTATGGGGTCACAAAAAGAGTTGGACAATACTGGGCAACTAAAATAACAACCAAACAGACAACCCAGACCTAGCATTTCTGATTCACAGTTTAATGACAGAAGGCAACACAGATGGGTTTTACTACTCCTTTAGGCCAAACAAGTATCTTTTAACATCAGTTGAACTAGACATGCACCTGCAAGAGGGCTCTCTCAGTAGACTTGCCATCAGTAAGTGGTCAGAGGAAGTGTTCTCCTTCCCCTCCATGCCTGAGATTCCTTCAAGAGAGATACTGAGGTAGAGTGAAACCTAAAGAACTCAGCCACAGCAACCTGCTTGAGCTTGGTCTTGGTCTTGAGATATTGTGAGTCTTTTTGTCCCAGGGGTTTGAAACTTTTCTTACCTTCCCTGAGACATCAGTGCATTTCAGGGTCATGGGCAACGAAATACCAACATAAAATCTGTCTAGCCGAAGAAGAGTCCTTATCCCCTCAGATCAAAGACTTCTCTCCCTGACTGTAAAACACCCAGAGCCCTGCCTGGGGACCTCCTTCTTATCCTCAGGCAGCAACATCAGGATAAGTAGGAGCCCCAGCAGCACGAGATAAGCCAAACAGACCATTACACAAAGGTTCAGAAAATTAAACTGCCATTGGAACCACAGCCCATAAATATAAGCCAAACCTACATGCTAAATCTAATTAAGCTGAGTGTTTGTTAGAATAAATGATTTAAATTGAACCTAGGGTCAGCTAACAAAACAACCAAAATATCTAGGGTCCTTAAAAAAAAAATCATCCACCCTACTAAGAACAAATAAAATAATAATCTAAATGAGAAAAGTTAATCAAATGATACCAAGACAGAGATGATTCAGATATTATTTACAGCAGTCATCATAAAAATGTTTTAACAAGCAATTAAAATTCTTTGAAATAAAAGCAGAAAGTTTCAGAAAATAAAATGAAATTGAATATTAATGAAATGGAGAAAAAAATGACAACTTGGACTTCATTCGTAGCTGGTTGAATAGGAGTGTTGTTTTTGGCTGGACAGATTTTGTGTTGATATATGTATATATTTGGGCTTTCCTGGTGGCACAGTGAAGAATCTGCTTGCAATACAGAGACCCAGGCTTAATTCCTGTGTCAGGAATAAACCTGGAGAAGGGAATGGCTACCCACTCAAGTATTTGTATATGTATATTTGCAGATATAGTTAAGAATTCTGAGATAAGGTCATCTTCAGTTATATAGATGAGTCTTAAATCTGATGACAATGGTTCTTAAAAGAGGCAAGAGGATAGACACTGGGAGAAAGAGAAAAGGCCATATGAAGACAGAGGACATGACTAAAGTTGTGGGCTACCCAGAAGAAAGGCCTGAACTACCAGAAGACCCATAGGCAAGAAAGAGACAAGAATGGATTCTCCCTTTCAGCTTTCAAAGGGCACGTGGCTTTGCCAACACTTTGATTTTGGACTTCTGGCCTCTAGAACTCTGACAGACTCAATTTCTGTTGGTTTAAGCCACTGCATTTGTGATACTTTGTTGTGATAGTCCTATTTGACAATGAATTTGTCAAAACAAAGCAAAATTTTGCTCTGCAAAAGACCTCCTTCAGAGGCTGTAAAGGCAAAATATAGGTTGGGGGAGGAGCGGGATCTTCATTTCATATATCTGACAAAGAATTAGTATCTAGAGTACTTAAATGTGATGGCTAATTTTATGTGTTAACTTGGCTGAGCTGAGGGAAGTCCTGGTAGCTGGTAAACTAGTATTTCAGGGTGTGTCTGTAAGGGTGTTCCTAGCACAGTTAGTCTTTAAATCCATGAACTGAGTAAAGATCATCCCCATTAATGAGGGCTGAATAGAACAAAAAAATGAAGGACAGATTGGTAGAGTTGGAAATCCATGTTCACATGCCCTTAGACATCATTACTCCTGATTCCCAGGTGATTTACACCATTGACTCCTCTGGTTCTAAGACCTTTAGATTTGAATTGGGACTGTACCACTGACTTCCCTGGGCTTCCAGCTTGTAGACAACAGATCCTAGAACTTCTCAGCCACCATAGTTGTATGAGCTGATCTCTCATCATAAATCTATTTAAATAAATATTAATACATATTTGCATATAATATTACAGCATGTTTATGGAGTCTAAAAACACAGGCATACAAAACTCAATTTTTCAAGGTTGCAAATATACAAGGGTACTAGCTTATGACAAGGGTTAGGGATAGGGCAGGGTGAAGGTAGTAGAGTTGAAGGGAAAAGAGAAAAAAATTAAAGTGAGAACAAATAATAAATTGAAGGGACTTTCATAGACTGTGTGCTTTTACCTGAATAACAGTGAGCAATTTACAATTGATACCCTTTAAAGTTTTTTAAATAATATATATGTACATATCTATCTACATATATAGAAACACATGAATATACTGCTATTTGTTCTGTTTCTCTAAAGAATTCTCATGTAACAAAGATTTCCCAAAAGATAACAGTAAAAAAGCAAGCAATTCAATAAGAAATTGGGCTAAAACATAAACAGACATTGAAGTGAAGAGGACATACATTATTAGATGATGAATAAGCACATGGAAAGAATTACAATATCGTTACCTATCAGATTATATATGCATATTGCTTATCAAATCTGAAAACACAGGCATACAAAACCTGTGGTTATACACACACACTCACACACATACACACACACACACACACACACATATATATACACCACAATGAAATATCACTATGTACCCATCAAAGTGGCTGAAATAAAACATGAATATTGACAACACTAAATGATTATAAGGATGTGAAAAAAAATGGATCACCCATACACTGCTGATGGGATTGCAAAGTGATAACAAACATTCTGGAAAACTTTGGCAGTTTCTTGTAAAGTTAAACTTGCAATTACCATGTTAACAAGCAATTTGTGTTCAGGGGCATTTATCACAGAAAATGAAAACATGTTCACACAACAATCTATACACTAATGCTCATTGCAGATTTATGTATAACCCGAAGTGGTAAAAAAAAAAAAAGTGCAATGTCCTTCAACAGGTGAATGATAAACTGGCAAAACATACAATGGAATACTACTTAGCAATATAAAAAGAGTGAAATATTGATACAGAGGAACCAGATGGATCTCTAGACAATTATGCTAAATGAGAAAAGACAGCTGCTCAAATATACACATTGTATGGTTTCATTTGTAAGACATTTGTGAGATTAGAAAACTTGGGTAAAGAAGAGATTAGTGATTTCCACGATTTTGGAAAATGGAGTAGAAGACAGGAAGGGAACAGTGATGATGGGACCATTTATTTTGTTGACTGTGATGGTGCATATACAAACTGACACCCATTGTAAAACAGTTTAAAACTTACATTATCATATGTAAAATAGATGGCCAATGGGAATTTGCCATAGGACTCAGGAAACTCAAACAGGGGCTTTGTATCAACTTAGAGGGGTGGAATGGGGAGGGAGATGGGAGCGAGTTTCAAAAGGGAGGGGAATATTTGTATACCTATGGCTGATTCATGTGGAGGTTTGACAGAAAACAGCAAACTTCTGTAAAGCAATTATCCTTCAATAAAAAATAAATTAAAAAAATAAACAAAACACTAAATGCATGCGCACACAGTTTAGTACAAATAAAGCTGGTGAAATCTGAACAAGGTTGGTGGGCTTTATCAATTCTAGCAAACTCAATTTGATATTGTACTATAGTTTTCACAAACTATAAAATTGATGAAACTATATAGAACTTATACAGGATTTATACTCACACTAGTTTCAATACATTTTTTATTAAAAATAAAATATTTGAAGATAATTCAAAAAAGTGTAAAATGACTTTTGAAAGATGTTTAATATTATTAGAAATCAAAGAAATGAAAATTAAAACTCTGATAGTATACCACTATATGTGTGTGTGTGTGTATGTATATATATATATATGTATATGAAGTGAAAGTATTAGTTGTTCAGTCATGTCCAACTCGTTGTGATCCCATGGACTATAGCCTGCCAAGATCCTCTGTCCATGGAATTCTCCAGGAAAGATGGAGTGGGTTGCCATTTCTTTCTCCAGGGGATCTTCTCAAAAGGGTGATCAAACCTGGTGATCAAATCGCCTGCATTGCAGGGGAAATCTTTACCATCTGAGCCACAAGAGAAGCCCTTGTGACTAGAATTAAGTCTAACAATACTACTATTAAGGATGTGACATAACATATATTATTGGCAGAAATATTTCAAGAATTATGCAGTGTTTTCTCATTAAACAAACCAGAAATTATCAACTGTTTCAGTAATTCTCTGCAGAGACCTGGATTCAATCCCTGGGGTGGGAAGATCCTCTGGAGAAGGGAATGGCAATCCACTCCAGTATTCTTGCTTAGAGAATCCCATAGACAAAGTAACCTGAATAGCTACAGCTCATGTGGTCGCAAAGAGTCAGGCATGACTGAATGATTAATACTTCAGTAATTCTCTACTTCTGCTTCCTTTACTATCCTAAAGCCTTTGTGTGGATCACAACAAATTGTGGGAAATTCCTAAAGAGATGGGGATACCAGAACACTTTACCTGCCTCCTGAAAAAATCTACTTCTGCTTTATGACTACGCCAAACACTTTGTTTGGATCACAGGAAACTGTCAAAAATTTTAAACTGGTGGGAATACCAGACCACCTGACCTACCTCCTGAGAGATATGTATGGAAAATTCAAGAAGTAACAGTTAGAACTGGACATGGAACAAAAGACTGGTTCCAAATCAAGAAAGGAGTATGCCAAAGCTCCATATTGTCAGCGTGTGTATTTAACTTCTATGCAGAGTACATCATGCTGAAAGCCAGGCTGGATGAAGCACAAGTTGGAATCAAGATTGCTGGGATAAATATAAAAAAAACCTCAGATATGAAGATGACACCACCCTTACGGCAGAAAGCAAAGAACTAAAAATCCTCTTGATAAAAGTGAAAAAGCTGACTTAAAACTCAACATTCAAAAATTAAGATCATGGCATCCAGTCCAAACATTTCATGGCAAATAAATGGGGAACCAATGGAAACAGTGACACACTTTATTTTCTTGGGATCCAAAATCACTGCAGATGGTGACTAAAGCCATGAAATAAAAAGACTCTTGCTCCTTGGAAGAAGAGCTATGACCAACCAAGACAGCATGTTAAAAAGCAAAAACATTACTTTGCCAGCAAAGTCTATCTAATCAAAGCTATGGTTTTTCGAGTAGTCGTGGATTCATGTGAGAGTTGGACTATAAAGAAAGCTGAGCCCTGAAGAACCGACACTTTTGACCTGTGGTTTTGGAATAGACTCTTGAGAGTCCCTTGGACTGCAAGGAGATCCAACCAGTCTATCCTAAAGGGAGTCAGTTCTGAATATTCATTGGAAGGACTGATGCTGATGCTGAAGCTGAAACTCCAATACTTGGGCCACCTGGTGTTAAGAGCTGACTCATATGAAAAGACCTTGATGTTGGGAAAGATTGAGGGCAGGAGGAGAAGGGGAGGACAGAGGATGAGATGGTTGGGTGGCATCCCTGACTCAATGGACATGAGTTTGAGTAAGCTCCAGGAGTTGGTAATGGACAGGGAAGCCTCTTGCCCTGCAATCCCATGGGGTTGCAAAGAGTCAGGCATGAAGAGTGACTGAACTGAACTGGAAAGTGTAAAACATATTGAGTGTAGCACTTTCACAGCATCATTTTTTATAATTTGAAATAGTTCAACTGGAATTTCATCACCTCCACTAGCTTTGTTCATAGCGATGCTTCCTAGAGCCCACTTGACTTCACATTCCAGGATGACTGGCTCTAGGTGAGTGATCACACCACTGTGGTTATTTGGGCATGCAGCAGCTGCACAGCGCAGGAGCAGCTGAGAGGAGCTACCCCACATCCAAGGTAAGGAGCAGCCGTGAAGAGATACCCCATGTCCGAGGTAAGAGAAACCCAAGTAAGACAGTAGGCACTGAGAGAGGGCATCAGAGGGCAAACAGATTGAAACCACAATCACAGACAACTAGCCAATCTGATCACATGGACCACAGCCTTGTCTAACTCAGTGAAACTAAGCCATGCCATGTGGGGCCACCCAAGGTGGATGGGGTATGGTGGAGCGGTCTGACAGAATGTGGTCCACTGGAGAAGGGAATGGCAAACCACTTCAGTATTCTTGCCTTGAGAACCCCATGAATAGTATGAAAAGGCAAAAAATAGGGCACTGAAAGGTCAGTAGGTGCCCAATATGCTATTGGAGATCAGGGGAGAAATAACTCCAGAAAGAATGAAGCAATGAAAACAAAGCAAAAATAACACTCAGTTGTGGATGTGACTGGTAATAGAAACAAGGTCCAATGCTGTAAAGAGCAATATTGCATAGGAACCTGGAATGTTAGGTCCATGAATCAAGACAAATTGGAAGTGGTCAAACAGGAGATGCCAAGAGTGAATGTCAACATTCTAGGAATCAGCGAACTAAGATAGACTGGAATGGGTGAATTTAACTCAGATGACCATTATATATCTACTACTGTGGGCAAGAATCCCTTAGAAGAAATGGAGTAGCCATCAGTGTCAACAAAATAATCCGAAATGCAGTACTTGGATGCAATCTCAAAAACGACAGAATGATCTTTGTTCGTTTCCAAGGAAAACCATTCACTATCATGGTAATCCAAGTCTATGCCCCGACCAGTAATGCTGAAGAAGCTGAAGTTGAATGGTTCTATGAAGACCTACAAGACCTTTTAGAAGTAATACCGAAAAAAGTTGTCTTTTTCATTATAAGGGACTGAAATGCAAAAGTAAGAAGTCAAGAAATACCTGGAGTAACAGGTAAATTTGTCCTTGGAGTACAGAATGAAGCAGGGCAAAGGCTGATAGAGTTTTGCCAAGAGAATGCACTGGTCATAGCAAACACCCTCTTCCAACAACACAAGAGAAGGCTCTACACATGGACATCATCAGATGGCCAACACTGAAATCAAATTGATTATATTCTTTGCAGCCAAAGATGGAGAAGCTCGATACAGTCAGCAAAAACAAGACCAGGAGATGACTGTGCCTCAGATCATCAACTCCTTATTACCAAATTCAGACTTAAATTGAAGAAAGTGTGGAAAACCACTAGACCATTCAGGTATGATCTAAACCAAATCCCTTATGACTATACGGTGGAACTGAGAAATAGATTTAAGGGGCTAGATTTGATAGATGGAGTGCCTTATAAACTATGGATGGAGGTTCATGACATTGTAAGAAGACAGGGATCAAAACCATCCCCAAGAAAAAGAAATGCAAAAAACCAAAATGGCCATCTGAGGAGGCCTTACAAATAGCTGTGAAAAGAAGAGAAGCGAAAAGCAAAGGAGAAAAAGAAAGATATACCCATTTGAAGGCAGAGTTCCAAAGAATAACAAAGGATAGATAAGAAAGCCTTCCTCAGCAATCAATGCAAAGAAATAGAGGAAAACAATAGAATGGGAAAAACTAGAGATTTCTTCATGAAAATTAGAGATACCAAGGGAACATTTCATGCAAAAATGCGCTCAATAAAGGACAAAAATTGTATGGACCTAACAGAAGCAGAAGATATTAAGAAAAGATGGCAAGAATACACAGAAGAACTGTACAAAAAAAGATCTTCATGACTCAGATAAACATGATGGTGTGATCACTCACCTAGAGCCAGACATCCTGGAATGTGACATCAAGTGGGCCTTAGGAACCATCACTAAGAACAAATCTAGTGGAGGTGATGGAATTCCAGTTGATCTATTTCAAATCCTTAAAAATGATGCTGTGAAAGTGCTGCACTCAATATGTCAGCAAATGTGGAATACTCAGCAGTGACCACAGGACTAGAAAAGGTCAGTTTTCATTCTAATCCCAAAGAAAGGCAATGCCAAAGAATGCTCAAACTACCGCACAATTGCCCTCATCTCACACACTAATAAAGTAATGCTCAAAATTCTCAAAGCCAGGCTTCAGTAATACGTGAACCGTGAACTTCCAGACATTCAAGTTGGTTTTAGAAAAGGCAGAGGAACCAGAGATCAAATTGCCAACATCTGCTGGATCATTGAAAAAGCAAGAGTGTTCCAGGAAAACATCTATTTCTGCTTTATTGACTATGCCAAGCCTTTGACTGTGTGGATCACAGTAAACTGTGGAAAATTCCTCAAGAGATGGGAATACCAGGCCATCTGACCCACCTCTTGAGAAACCTGTATGCAGGTCAGGAAGCAACAGTTAGAAATGGACATGAAACAACACACTGGTTCCAAATAGGAAAAGGAGTACGTCAAGGCTGTATATTGTCACCCTGCTATTTAACTTCTATGCAGAGTACATCAGGAGAAACGCTGGGCTGGATGAAGCACAAGCTGAATTCAAGATTGCTGGGATAAATATCAATAACCTCAGATATGCCGATGACACCACCCTTATGGCAGAAAGTGAAGAAGAACTTAAGAGCCTCTTGATGAAAGTGAGAGGAGAGTGAAAAAGTTGGCTTAAAGCTCAACATTAAGAAAACTAAGATCATGGCATCCGCCCCATCACTTCATGGCAAATAGATGGGGAAACAGTGAAAACAGTGGCTGACTTTATTTTTCTGGGCTCCCAAATCACTGCAGATGGTGATTGCAGCCATGAAATTAAAAGACGCTTCTTCCTTGGAAGGAAAGTTATGTCCAAACTATACGGCATATTAAAAAGCAGAAAGTTTATTTTGCCAGCAAAGGTCCTTCTAGTCAAGGCTATGGTTTTTCCTGTAGTCATGTATGGATGTGAGAGTTGGACTATAAAGAAATTTGAACACAGAATAATTGATTTTTTTGAACTGTGGTGTTGGAGAAGGACTCTTGAGAGTCCTTTGGGCTGCAAGGAGATCCAATCAGTCCATCCTAAAGGAAATCAGTCCTGAATGTTCACTGGAAGGACTGATGTTGAAGCTGAAACTCTAATACTTTGGCCACCTGATGTGAAGAGCTGACTCTTTTGAAAAGGCCCTGACGCTGGGAAAGATTGAAGACAGGACGAGAAGGGGACGACAGAGGATGAGATGGTTGGATGACATCACCACCTAAATGGGCATGAGTTTGGGTAAACTCTGGGAGTTGGTGATGAATAGGTAGATCTGGTGTGCTGCAGTTCATGGGGTCCCAAAGAGTCGGACACGACTGAGCAACTGAACGGAACTGAGCTGTGTCATGAAGGTCTTTTTTTTTTTGAATAGTTCTTCTGCATATTCTTGCCATCTCTTCTTAGTGTCTTCTGCTTCTGTTAGGTCCATGCCATTTGTGTCCTTCATTGTTCCCATCTTTTCCTAAAATGTTCCCTTGGTATCTCTAAGTTTCTTGAAGAGATCTTTGGTCTTCCCCATTCTATTGTTTTCTTCTATTTCTTTGCATTGATCTCTGTTGTTTAGTCTTAGCAACTAAACAACAGAAATATTCTCAACAGGGGTCTGATTTTGCCTCATCAGAGACCTTTGTAAATATCTTATTTTTGGCTGTCCCAACTGGCAGTGACTGTTACTGGCATTTAGATGGTTAAGACCATGCTGCTGCTGAATATTCTACAAAGTTTGGAACCACCTCTCAAAATAATTATAATAATTATCTGGTTCATAATGACAAAATACCTGAGGTTCAAAAATCCTGATTTACATATTTACATATGGTCCAGCTGTTCCAATCCTAGATATTATCCAAGAGAAAGGAAAACATATGTCAATATAAGATTGATACACACTGATACTCCTGCAATGTGGGAGACCTGGGTTCAATCCCAGCGTTGGGAAGGTCCTCTGGAGGAGGGCATGGCAACCCACTCCAGTATTCTTGCCCGGAGAATCCACATGGATGGAGGACCCTTGCAGGCTACAGTCCACGGGGTCACAAAGAGTCAGAAGCGACTGAGCCATTAAGCACTACAAACATCTAATGGACTTATTGCTCTGTGGACCATAATTTTGGAAATGTAGAGAGAAATATTTAGTAGACATATATTGGTATTTTCCTTGTGACAGACATAATACTCAGGGCTTTGTATAAATTTTCCTACTCAATTCCTTCAAGGTCCTTGAGACAAGTTTTGTTTCCTCCACTTTGAGATAATGAAATGGAAGCCTGTGTGTGTGTGTGCTCAGCCCCTCAGTCATGTCCAACTCTTTGTGACCCTGTGGACGGTAGCCCACCAGACTCTTCTGTCCTGGAATTTTCCAGGGAAGAATACTGAAACAGGTTGCTATTTCCTACTCCAGGGAATCTTCCTGACCCTTGGATCGAACCTATATCTCTTGCATCTCCTGCATTGACAGGTGAATTCTTTACCATTGTGTCACTTAGGGAAACTCCCAAAATGGATGCCTAGGAAATTTAAATTGAATATAGTCACAAATAAAAGGGAAACCATGAGTTGTTTCTAAATATGCTCTATTTTAAATGTATGCTTTTCTACTTTATTCTAACTTCCAAAGGTGACATGGCAGCAAAATTAATACAGTAAATGGTTGTTAAAAAGAAGTATTTGTAAATAGTGCTGCAATGAATGGGTACACATGTATTTTAGAATTGTGGCTTTCTCAGGGTTTATGCCCAGTAATAAAATTTCTGGGTCATATGGTGGATTTATTCCTGTTTTTTATTTTTTATTTATACCTATATATTTTTTCCAGTGGGATGAAACTTTAGATCTAGAATTACTGTTTTGAAAGAAACACACATTTATAAAGGGGACAGGTCTTGCCATATTACCACCCCAAACCAGAGGAGACATATCTACATGGGTAATAATGAACAGTCTCCTGTTTTCCACACTGATATAGGTACCACATATTAACCATGCTAAATTTTTACACGTCTGAGAGTCAAGATTTGTTATAAATTTGTAATTGTCTGACCAATGAGGTTAAGAACCTAATACATTTTCTTTATTTGAGTTCTTCTAGTGTGACACCCCTGTTGGTGACCCGCCTATTTCCCCAACTGCTTTGTATGTGTCATAGGACTCTCTGTTCATAAATGACATATTTGTTTTTATGCACTGTGATTTTTTTGCCAGTTGTCTATTATATCATTCTGGTACATTTTCCTATGCTGAAGTTTATTTAAATCTTTGTACAAGCTGGCTTGCTCTCTTCGTGTCTTCCATGCCTCTTTTCCTACTCAGTAAACACTTCCTCCTTCCTGTGTTTTCCTCTAACATATTATTTCTTAATTAAACCTGTTACATACAATTGTCTCATATTTCTTTGTAAGGTCTAGGTATGCTTTCTTTATTTTTGGAGAGTTGATAACCTATAGTTAAAACATCATTTCCCCGATGATGAAAAAACTAATCTTATTACATGTTGTTGTTTAGTCACTAAGTTTTGTCTGACTCTTGGGGACCACATGGCCTGTAGCAGCCAGGTTCCTCTGTCTGTGGGATTTACCAGGCAAGAATACTGGAGTGTATTGTTATTTTCTTCTCCATATTTCTAGTTTTTATGGGACTTGCCATACTGTTTTCCACAATGGTTGTATCATTCACATTTCCACTAAGAGAGTACAAAGGTTCTCTTTTCCCCACATCCTCTTCAGCATTTATTGTTTGTAGATATTTTGATAGTGGTCATTCTGACTTGTATGAGGAGATACTTCATTGTAGTTTTGATTTGTAGTTCTCTAATAATTGGTGATACTGAGTGCATTATTGTACAGCAGAAACCAACACAACATTGTAGAGCAATTCTCACCCAATTAAAAAATTAAAAATTGATAAAATTAAAAAAATAAACCCTTCAAAACAGCAAAAAAAAAAAAAAAAAGCAAACAAGCATTTGGATGTTTCCACAATTTTAAAAATTCATATTTGAGATTTCCAATAAAATTCTAGTTTTTTTTTTTTTTTAATTTTTTTATTAGTTGGAGGCTAATTACTTCACAACATTTCAGTGGGTTTTGTCATACATTGATATGAATCAGCCATAGATTTACACTTATTCCCCATCCCGATCCCCCCTCCCACCTCCCTCTCCACCCGATTCCTCTGGGTCTTCCCAGTGCACCAGGCCCGAGCACTTGTCTCATGCATCCCACCTAGGCTGGTGATCTGTTTCACCATAGATAGTATACATGCTGTTCTTTTGAAACATCCCACCCTCACCTTCTCCCACAGAGTTCAAAAGTCTGTTCTGTATTTCTGTGTCTCTTTTTCTGTTTTGCATATAGGGTTATCATTACCATCTTTCTAAATTCCATATATATGTGTTAGTATGCTGTAATGTTCTTTATCTTTCTGGCTTACTTCACTCTGTATAAGGGGCTCCAGTTTCATCCATCTCATTAGAACTGGTTCAAATGAATTCTTTTTAATGGCTGAGTAAATTCCATGGTGTATATGTACCACAGCTTCCTTATCCATTCATCTGCTGATGGGCATCTAGGTTGCTTCCATGTCCTGGCTATTATAAACAGTGCTGCGATGAACATTGGGGTGCACGTGTCTCTTTCAGATCTGGTTTCCTCAGTGTGTATGCCCAGAAGTGGGATTGCTGGGTCATATGGCAGTTCTATTTCCAGTTTTTTAAGGAATCTCCACACTGTTTTCCATAGTGGCTGTACTAGTTTGCATTCCCACCAACAGTGTAAGAGGGTTTCCTTTTCTCCACAGCCTCTCCAGCATATGGGTACTTCAGAAAACATTGACCTATGGAAAGGGCTTCAAATTCTCTTAGTCTCAAAGTCATGGACACTTGTTACATGAAATCATCTCTATTCCTGTGTTGAAGATTGTTTGCCAAACTTCTTTTCAGTCAGTTTCTTGACTAAACCTTTTAGCACTTAGAAATTATATTGCATTGTTTTAGCTTGTCTTTTGTAATAAGGCTTCCCTTATGGCTCAGATGGCAAAATAATCTGCCTGCAATGCAAGAGACCTGGGCTTAATCCCTGGGTTCGGAAGATCCCCTGAAGAAGGGAATAGCTACCCACTCCACTATTCTTGCCTAGAGAATTCCATGGACAGGGGAGCCTGTCTGTCCATGAGGTTGCAAAGAGTTGGACACAACTTGGTGACTAACATTTTAAACTAGCTTATCTTTATCACCACTCCAGGTGGATTAACACATGCTCTCCTTAATGGAACAGCAACTTCCTACTGATAGCTTCTATCACTTCTTGCTAATAAAATATCAACCCATAAATGCTGATTTCTTCAGCTAATAACCCTGGAGAAATTCAAGATATGATCAGTTTCAACAACAGATACTGAATTATGATAAAGCAATAAATAAATATTATGAATTTTTCCTTTTTTACTTGTTTATGAAATAATAGTGATTTGAACAATTCTTAGAATAAAGGTGTTCATTGATACAGGATAAATCAATGACTTCCACTAACCAGAGGGAATGGGAGTTTTAAGAAAACAATCCCTTATTACAATGTTTCTCCTTTACTATTTATACTCTTCTTTATCCTATCACACTGATATGAGCAATCTGAATAATCTACAAGTTATCTTTAGCTTTTTGTGTGTGAAAGTTTGGGTGAGGTTGAGCTTTTAAGAATTTCCCAGAGAGAATTTGTAAGCAAGTGATTCTCTCCAGTGATGATATTGAAGGAAAATGTAGACATCTTCTATGGTGTTTCAAAGTCATGCCAGTAAAAATTCTTGCAGGAAGTCTGAGATGAAATCAAACAAACAAACAAGAACGGGGAAAAGAATGAAATGCAAAAATAAAGTAAAATAAATTGGCAGAGTAATGAATAGGCAAGTCAGGTCAGACTTCAACTTACATAAACAGCTTTACCAAAGGAAGTTTAAAAGGGTAGATATTTGTACCTGCATTAATTGTTGTGACTCATCTCTTTTGACTTTTGATTTCTTGGATCAGAGATAAAGAAATGATATTTTTTCAAGGACTCATATGAGATTCAACCACTATGTTTTAAAAATAGATAAAGGCAAACTATGCGTCTTTAATGTCTTATAGAAATCACATCTCAAAATACATGTAGGAATGCTTCCATAAACTTGAGATAACTTGCATAAAGCTACCTTTTATCAGAATTAAGACATTACATATTCATAAATATTAGTGTAATAAAAATAAACAACTCCATATTCACATATATTAGAAAAAAAAACTGTTTTTTTTCCCCCCTGTCCTAGTTAGCTACAATTACCTGCTCCAGTTCTTTTCTGAGAGGAATCCTGAACACAAACTCTTCTTTCTGCTCAGCAACATGTAACAAAGAATAAATTCTCCACATCTGATATAACTCTATAATCTATTCTCTTAGTTTTATTATTTTTAATTTCCACTTCCTTTGTGGTTCCATCAAATTCTCCCATCAAGCTCTTCAGTTCTTTCATGAAATATTGCACTATCTTCCTATACAAATTGCTCCCTCCTTCCTTCCTAACTTGGATGCTTATATAAGGGTTATATTTTGATTACAGACACAATAAAATGTCTCTACAACTTACACATGGTCCAGTGCCTTCTTAAGGGCTGCTGAATAAAGTCCCAAATAAAGTCCATTCTCTAGAGTTGTTTCTTAAAACCCAGTCCATTCATAGAATCTTACTCTAAGAACCCATAGACTAGTCTCATTGAATTATTGCTTTTCTCCTTGCTTAGAATATTCTTCCTCACTCTGTGTAGTACTACGAAGCCAAGTTTACTTTTTGACACATTTAAAAGTACTACACTAATTAATTTGAATATTGTGTTTATAATTTGTAACAGCCATTTTTAAAAGAATTATTACTCTTGGCCTGGCATTATGATAGAGTGTTGTGACTGACAATATGTAATTTATTTGCCTTACATTTGAAGCCAAATAAAACAGGGCATTAGTGATAAAGAATCCAACTGCCAATAATGAGACATAAGAGACACAGGTTTGATCCCTGGGTTGGTAAGATCCCCTGGAGGAGGGCATGGCAACCCACTCCTGTATTCTTGCCTGGAGAATTCTGTGGACAGAGAAGCCTGGTGGCCTACAGTCTGTGGGGTCACAAAGAGTCAGACACGACTGAGCAACTTAGCATGCAAAGCACACACAAATCAAGAGCAGATAGAGTCAGTTTCTCTCTTCAAGGTATACAGGAGTTTGAAAATTCAGGCACCAGTTCTTATCTTCAATCCCACATCCATTTACTAAGGAGAGCAGATCTGTCTTTTGCAGCATTACCTTACAGTAGTAAAATTATGGTCAGTTATGCTCTTTCTTAGTACCCCTTTCTTCAGAGATAATGGCACCCATCCTCCTGGAGATCAAGGGAATCCAAACAGAATCCCACATAAAGACTGAAGAGTATCGTGAAAATCAGAGGGCCATCATTTTATGACTCAACTGAACTATGCTCAGCCAGAAATCTGTTGATTCATACTTATACTTTTTAGAACAGGAAATAAAGAACCCAAAGAGAAATAGCAATTAGAGGTCTTCAGGGCTATAAGTGGGGCACCAGGATATGACTAGCCATGGCATCTTGCTCAGGAGTGAGCCCTTTGTCTTTAGGACTCAGAATTTCCCCTGCATTAGTGTGTGCTATGTCACTTCAGTCATGTCTGACTCTTTCCTTGGTGGCTCAGATGGTAAAGAATGTCCCCTACTCCTCTGTCAAATCCACATGAAGTACAAAAATTACATTGAATAGAGTGAATCAGTCACCCCCAAGGGGAGAAGTGTAACCTAACATTCAAGCAAAATAACTCTGTCTACTTCTTTTGTCCTTTTCCTTGTTTAGCCCCACCAAACACCCCTGGTCTACTTTGTACTGTGGGAAACAGATAAAAATAATTTTGAATTGTGTATAAAATCACAGCTCTGAATATAATCAAAACATACTTTCAGGAAGCAAAATGAGACCATTTTTAATTTAGAAATGACAAAAAAAAAATAAGGATACTGAGAAGGTAATAACTAAGTAGATGAAAGTGGGTCTGATACAGTTGGAGACTTAAAAAGAATAAAACCATGTATTGTTTATAACCCAGTGACTGCATTATTTGCAAACTGATCCCAAATTAGTGTACCCAACAAACATTTATTGAGCAGTTACCAAATACTTAACATATACAGCCCAAGGGATAAAACATGGGCTAAAACAGAGAACAGTCGTTCTGAGTTTGCAGGCTGATAGATATTGTCTTATCTGTAAAGACTTCTCTTATGCTTACCCCAGCACAGACTTAACTCCTCCACTTTCTGATACGTCAAACCACATCTGCATACAATGATATAAGGGAAATAATAATTTTTATAAGTTTCGCCTATTGTAATTCTTTGTTTTAAAGATACTCTCAATCCACTGTGGGACAGATGTGTTCCATGCCTAAGACTGAAAGTTGAAATGATTTATCATACTGAGAGAAGCAAGTCAGACTGAGGAAGACAAGTATCATATGATATCATTTATATGTGGAAACTTAAAAAAAAAGTACAAATGAACTTATTTACAAAACAGAAATAGAATAACATATAGAAAAAACTTATGGTTTCCAAGGGGAAAAACAGAGGAGAAATAAACTGGGAAACTCTGATTAACATATGCTCACTACTATATATAAAATAGATAACTAATGAAGACTTACCTTATAGCACAAGGAACTCTACTCAACATTCTACAGTGACCTATATGGGAAAAGAATCTAGAAAGTGGTTATATGTATAAGTAAAAATGATTCACTTGATGAACAACATAAACTAACACAGCATTGTAAATCAACTATATTCCAGTAAAAATTAACTTTAAAATAAATAATTAAATCCCTTATTCTGTTAAAAGAGAAAAACAAAATGAAAATGAGTTCAGGGTCAATTCTCCAAACTGTGTGACCTGGAAAATTAAGTGACTCGAATTCCTGTCTCCTAGATGAAAATAATAATATCCTTCAAGGCTGTTATGAGAAAAAATATATATACATATATATACACACACACAGAGATTGTAGATTATGTGTACATATAATATATATTAAATATTATGTATTCAATATACATAACATAAAACACTTGTTGTACAGTATCTGATCCCTAATGACTAATCCCTTTCCATGTGTCTTTCATTTGCTTATCTCCTATATCCAAATCACTCAAATAAAATTTTGGCATATGATAATATCATACTATATTCTTCAAATAGTGTTCCTATATCTCATTTGTATTGATTTACCTTCTTTCAAAGGTTTCCTTTTTTCTTTCATCAGTTTTCACAGGGCTTATCCTATTCTCAGTTTAGGTTTTCCAGTCAGAGCCCTGAGATATTCATAAAATGTTGCCTTTCTCCACCAATATGTGATTCTCAGTTTGCCTTATAAACTTCTCAGTTTAATTACTAAATTGGCAGAGGCGTTTTTAGGCTATCCACTTGGGTTTGTAGTTTTTCTCCATTTTTTCCCATCTGTCATTTATTTACATTTCTGTAGTCATCTTCACAGCTATAGCACTTACCATCCTCTTGGAGCTACATCCCTTGTGGTCTGATAAGGTCTGTGTGTATCTGTTTAAATATTGGAAGTCTATTGTTCTGAAGCCTAAATAGTTATCTGAATCAAATCCAGCTTAAAAAATTGTTTTGAATGGTGATAGCACATGACCTTTTTCTTTTTTTTTTTGCGAAGTTTGAACATTGCTAAATTGTTCTTTCTAGTCAATAAGAATTAAGCCTCTTTCTCTATTTAATAATTATAAAGGATTGTCATTCATGCCCGGGCAAGGAATTCTTTACTAGACTTTCTGCTCTTAAAGGAGACTTCTAATTCAAACGATGTTTCAAATTTCCACATCTTTCTACTGCTCTCCTACTGTTTGAACACCTAAATTTTGTCAGCTTGTCAGCTTTGCGTGTTGGTCAGGGCTCTCCAGGGAAAATATCTTATGTATTATACACACACACACACACACATATATATATATATGTATATATATATATATATATATATATATAGAGAGAGAGAGAGAGAGAGAGAGGAAGCCACAAAGTTCCATGGTCTGTTGTTGATAAGCTGGAGAATGAGTGGTATACTTAAGTCCAAAAGGTAAGGTCTCAGAATCAGGGCCCCAATTTGAATCTGAAGGCCCAAAATCAAGAAGCATCACCAATATCGAAGGGCAAAAGACAGATATCACAGCTGAAGGAGAGAGAGTGAATTTGCCCTTTGTCTACATTTGTTGGTCTTTCAGGTGGCTCAGTGGTAAAGAATACACCTGTCAATAATGGGGCTGCAGGAGATATGGGTTCTATCCCGGGATCGGAAAGATCTCCTGGAGGAGGAAATTGCAACTCACTCAAGTATTCTTGCCAGGATAATCCTATGGACAGAGGATGCTAGAGGGCTACAGTTCATGGGGTCAGAAAGAGTCAGATAAGACTGAGCTTGCAAACATGCCAGATTTTTCTTCTATTCATATCCTCAACAGTAAGGGTGATGCCCACCCTCCTTGGAGAGAGCAATCATCTTTATTAAGTCTCCAGATTCAAAATGGTAATCTTTTTTGGAGACACCTTCCCAGAAGTTCCTAGAAAGTTTTGACCAACCATCTGTGCATGCGTTAGTCCAATAAAGTTGACACATGTTGTCCATCCTGCTCTTTGAGAAGGAATATAGCAGAAAGATTAAATGCATTAAACCTTTGGAGTCAGATGAGTCTGGTTATATTTCTACATTTTGTCATTTATTAGCTGTGTGATGTAAAAAATATCATTTACCCTCAATTTATGGATTTGTGAAACAGAAACAACAATTGGGCTTATCTAAAACTGACTAGAAGAGATCCATGCACATTGTCTGGCAATGTTGTTTAATAATCAGGTGCTTTATATACATCATCACATTTACTCTTAATAACAGCTAAATAATTAAGGTATTATTATCTTTCTCATTATATGTAATAGAAAACTGATTTTCAAAGAATTCAGGCAACTTTTAAATATTTAGTGTAAGTTAGTAGCATATTCTAAATTACATTTCAGTGTTATCTCAGTTTAATTTCTAGGTTCATGTTATTTCTATTATAAATTCATAGAAGATGCATACAGAAAAATATGGTATAGCAGGTATTTCCCAGAGGTAATCTTATTATCCATCTTATCTAGCATCATTCCCTAAGGTTCTGCTCTCTAAGGCTAACCAGTCTGATAACACCTCCATTAATATTATTCACATATTAATTTTGTAGCCATAAAAGTTATTACTCTTACACAATACTGGTGTAAAAAGTCTGGTGGAATCAGATTTTATGTAAGTCATGAAGCGAGTGCATTTGGTGAGTGCAAACTTTTGACCCTTTTTAAATCATATTACCTAGATGTCAATATTTTCTATTTACACATGAGTGACTCAAATCAGGTGATTTGGCATTATTAAGGAAGGAATATATTACTAATATTGACTCTTAATAGGCAATCTACTATGGGCTTCCAGAGTGACTCAGCATTAAAGAGTTCATCTACAAGGCAGGAGATGCAGGACACACAGGTTCGATTTCTGGGTTGAGAAGATCCCCTGGAGGAGGGCATGGCCACGCACTCCAGTATTCTCGCCTGGAGAATTCCTTGGACAGAGGAGCCTGGCAGGCTGAGGTCTATGGGGTTGCAGAGTTGGACACGACTAAAGCAGCTAAGCACAGAGCAGGCAGTGTACCACCACTTGAAACATGGCTGTACACAATTTCAGCTGAAATTTTGTTGTAAAGTTTTGTGATAAACAGAGTGAGGACTTAGGTTGGAGTCCAAGGAACTTGGTTTTCATTTGAATCTCTGGTCTGTTATCAACTCACTATGGAAGTTTAGACAAATCGTTTACTAACAAGTGGGGAGCCCAAATGGTTCTTTGCCTCTTTCTTTAAAAGATAATGATCCATCATTTGCCAAGAACAATATGTATTTATCTCTTCTCACTTTATTGTACATTCTGATTGTATCTCATTCCTGCCTTAGAGATTTTCATTAGTAGTAATTATACACACACACACAAAAAAAGAAGTAACCATTTCTATATCATCTTCCTTCAGGTGCTTGAAATGGAGTGTTGTCAGTTTCTCAAACTCAAAAATCACCTGGCTGTTCTCAGATGCCAGGCAGAGTGTGGAAATTTTTATTGTCAGATTTGTAAACCAAACAATTTCTGTTTCAGAAATATTTTATCACATTATAAATCAACACCAAATGATATAATCTTACTTTAGTAATAAGTAAATTATTTAAATTAATTAATTAATAATATTTAGAATAATATTAAGCATATGAAGAATGAGTTCCTTGGCATATACTTCTCTTTTTTAAAAAATAGTATCCACATATTCTACAGTGTGATTTTTTTATAATTAGGTCAGAATACTGGAGTGGTTTGCCATTTCCTCCTCCAGGGGATCTTCCCAACCCAGAGATTGAACCCAGGTCTCCCGCATTGCAGGAGGATTCTTTACCAGCTGAGCCACAAGGGAAGCCCCAAAGACCATCACGGACAATGCCATTGTCATTTTCTCTGAATGAGTCCATTATTCTGAAAAATAATTGCACATTCAGCAATAGCATATCAGATCCTCCAATTTCATTTCTTTTTTATTTTCCGCAGCAGAGTTGAGTGTAGAAGAGGGTTTAAATTTTTTTTTACTTTCTCCTTGCTAGTTTTAGTTATTCACAGTAATTTAAGAATTGTGGTAAAAACTTCCTTTTGTTCATTTCAGCATTTTCAATGGGACTGAGTTTGCCAGCTAGCAGATTAAATTGCCTATGGAATTACAATAGTCCAGTGATGTCAGTTTCTATATGAGACTTTCTCAGTCCGGATTTTTAGTAAACAGTATCGGCTATGATATTACTTTCCCTTCTTAAATTGCTCAAAGTCACTTTCCCTTTTCATGTAATAAAGAAGCAAATAGTCATGTATGTTGGGCTTCCTGAGTGGCTCCAGTGGTAAAGAATCCTCCTGCCAATGCAGGAGACATGGGTTCGATCCCTGGATCAGGAAAATCCCCTGGAGGAGAAAATGGCAAACCACTCCAGTATTCTTGCCTAGAAAACCCCATGGAACCTGCATGCTCCCTGGGGTCTTAAAGAGTCAAACACTACTTAGTGACCAAACAATGGCAGCGCCTGTCATATATGTTAGCTCTAGTAAAAACTCTGTTATCTAGTTCAGTGATCTTTTATTTTATTTGTTGGTAAAATGTGTAACTACAGGGGTAAGTAACTGGTCTCAAGATCACAGAGTGAATTTGTTCTTTAGATTTGACTCTGATTCCAGTGAAGATACTCAATATCTATTTGGGAATAAGATACTCATTTTCAAAAGCTTTCACATCTGTTAGTGTTAATTAACCTATAACCACAAAGTAGGCTCAAACAATTTAGAATATTTTCAAAAAAGTTAATGGTAACAAATAATTTCATATGAACTCTTAGTTGTCTGGTGAATTAAACTCACCCTGTTGTGGCCATTGAAACTTTTTCTGACCTATAATATAAAAGTTTGACTTCTATCTTCTGTTGAAAGAAATGCCTTTAAGCTCATAAAGTCAGATTCTTTCACTGACTCCCAGTGGATGCAAAGAGTCAGTCCTATTTAAATTCTTCACAAATACAGTGAGCATAAGAGTGTATGCTCATAAATACTTCATTGTTTTTAGTTGTACTTTAAATAATAAATATGCTTGGTTTGGTGAATTTTGGTTTTTAAACATGAAGCCCATTGTTTTCATTAAAATAGCTTTAAAAGACTTTTTCTTTTCTAGTGTTCATCTAGAATTACTGACATATTAAGAATATCCAGTTTAAACTGATAAAATGAGAGCAAACATTTAAATCAAAACTGAATTTTAGGTTCATGACAAGTGCTCTAAAAATGGCCCATGGCAGGTGTTCAAAACTGATTCTTATATTCGGTCACGGGAATGATCTGCACGTTCACATAATTATGAACATTTCTGTTCACAGAGTTTTGTGTGAAGTATTAGTAGACATTGATGTTGGAAACTCAATAGAGTCTTTTCTAGTCTTAGAACTCAGGCTTTCTGTTGGACTATAGCAAAGTGAATATATTTTCTTATATGTACATCCAAAAGGGATGCTATTTCAAACCCTAAAAAAGGATGCTGTTAAAGTTCTGTACTCAATATACCAACAAATTTGGGAAACTGAGCAGTGGCCACAGGACTGGAAAATGTCAGTTTTCATTCCAATCCCAAAGTAAAGCAATGTCAAAGAATGTTCAAACTACCATACAATTGTAAATTCGTAAAGTAATGCTCACACACTAGTAAAGTAACGCTCAAAATCCTCCAAGCCAGGCTTCAACAGTACATGAACTGTGACCTTCCAGATGGTCAAACTGGATTTAAAAAAGGCAGAGGAACTCAGAGATCAAATTGCCAACATCCACTGGATCACCAAAAAAGGAAGAGAGTTCCAGAAAAATATCTACATCTTTATTGACATCTATAGCTTTATTGACTATGTCAAAGTCTTTGACTGTGTAGATCACAACAAGCTGTGGAAAATTCTTCAAGAGATGGGAATACCAGACCACCTGACCTGTCTCCTGAGAAATCTGTATGCAGGTCAAGAAGCAACAGTTATAACTGGACACTGAACAACAGACTGGTTCCAAATCAGGAAAGGAGTACATCAAGACTGTATATTGTCACCCAGCTTATTTAACTTATATACAGAGTACATCATGTGACATGACAGGCTGAATGAAGCACAAGTTAGAATCAAGATTACCAGAAGAAATATCAATAACCTCAGATTTACAGATGGCACCACCCTTGTGGCAGAAAAAGAACTAGCTTCTTGATGAAAGTGAAAGAGGAGAGTGAAAAAGGCGAGTTAAAACTCAACATTTGAAAAAACAAAGATCATGGCATCTGATCCCATCACTTCAAGGCAAATAGATGAGCAAACAATGGAAACAGTGACAGACTCTACTTTTTTGAGCTCTAAAATCACTACAGATGGTGATTGCAGCCATTAAATTAAAAGACACTTACTCTTTGGAAGGAAAGCTATGACCAACTTAGAGCATATTAAAAAGCAGAGACATTGCTTTTTAATTGCTGACAAAGGTCCATCTAGTCAAAGTTATGGTTTCTCCAGTAGTCATGTATGGATGTGAGAGTTGGACTAAGGAAAGCTGAGTGCCGAAGAATTGATACTTTTGAACTGTGTTGTTGGAGAAGACTCTTGAGAGTCCCTTGGACTGCAAGGAGATTCAACCAGTCCATCCTAAAGGAAATCAGTCCTGAATGTTCATTGGAAGGACTGACGTTGAAGCTGAAACTCCAATCCTTTGGCCACCTGATGTGAAGACCTGACTCCTTGGAAAATACCCTCATGCTGGGAAAGATTGAAGCAGGAGGAGAAGGGGATGACAGAGAATGAGATGGCTGGATGGCATCACTGACTCAATGGACATGAGTTTGAGAAAGCTCTGGAAATTAGTAATGGACAGGGAGGCCTTCCATGCTGCAGTCCATGGGGTCACAAAGAGTTGGACATGACTGAACCGAACTGAACTGAAAAAAGATGATAAGAATATTGACTTTTTTGTATGAGAATCTTAGGTGTAAATTTGCATACAGGAGAATGGCAGTATTGATATATAAGAAAAACAATCAGTCTCTTTTGTGGCTCAGTTGAGAAAGAATCCTCTTGCAATGTGGGAGACCTGGCTTTAATCCATGGGTTGGGAAGATCCCTTGGGGAAGGGAGTGGCTACCCACTCCAGTATTCTGGCATGGAGAATTCCATGGACTGTATAGGCCATGGGTTCTCAAAGAGTCAGACACAACTGAGTGATTTTCACCTCACTTCATTATTTATATTAATAATAAAGCAAAATATTACTAAAAATTTATGCTGCTATATGTTGTCAATAAATTATGTTTAAATTCATATATTTTATAAGAAGTGAATGAAAAAGCTCAAAATGTCTTTATCAGTAATTGATATATGTATATACTTATACATGTGCATTTTGTCTATATTTACTATATATGTGTGTATAAAATATATTATACATATTTTGATATATATGTATGCATGCATTATTTGCACTGCAAAAAATCCATATGCATGTATATAAACATACGTTTATACTTGCAAACATATGCAAGAATGCTAAGTGGTGTAAGGATATTTCAGGATTACAAAGAGCTCTTTGAAACAGAAACATTCAGAAAATTTGATGAAATTATTTGAGCAGTATTACTATTGAAAAAGAGAAAAAAATAGAAAAGCAAAGTGATTTAAATTAAGAATGTAATTTATAGGCAACTTTCAAACAATAAAAAAGAAAGTCTAGATTGAATATCCTAGATAAGGATTTATATTAGAAGCATATAAGGGAGAAAAAAATTTAAGGGATAAAAAAATCATTATTTAACAATATTAAAATATTTTAGAGAATGTAATGGAATGGTGATGTCATTTATTCAGTTAATGAAAACAGTTTCACCAATTATTCAGACTAGAAGCAAAATTCACTTTATAGCTTCTACTAAGCAAGTGGTTCAAATCAGTGTTTATGAAGGATTTGGTTATACTGTTTGTCCTTTGTTAAGTCCTGCAATGGCAAACAGACAAATCATCGTTTGTATTCAGGTTTACATATTAGTATCATAAGTTCTGCTAAAATCATCCCTTTTTATCCCTTTATGTGATATAGCTATCATCGAACACATTTAGACTCAAAAAGAGAAAGAAAAACAATACAGGCATCAGAGCATTGTTCAAGTATCATCTAAGCATGTTTCAGACAGAGAATCAGCAACTTTTACTTTTTCCTTGCTTTCTGACAAATTATGTGTGCTAACAATGACTTGTTTCTCTGAGGAACAATTTTTTGTGTGTGATGGTGATGCTATTATTCAATTTTCCCATAATTCTCTGGATGTATGCTTTTAAACTATAAAATAATTAATTATAATTTATTTGTCAAATGTTTCCTTGAGAATAATGTATTTTAAGATAGCTTGAGAAAGCACCTTTCATACTATTAAACACTGTAGCAGACAAGGATTCATAGTGTTTTTTTGATACAAAGGTAAATTTATAGCTATGAAATGTATCCTTATATCATAATTATCTTAGCTTACAGGTGCCATTATTTGTATTAAATAGACTTGACTGAACCATTCAAAAATACATTTTCAATATTATTCAACTCATGGAGAGTATTTTCACTAAATTTTAAAAAGAAAGATGTTACTAAATGTAACTTCAGTTTTAATCAAAGGCAGAATCTTTTGGTAACAAAATTTGATCAAAAAGCATTTCAGTGTTTTCCTTTAGCTTCTGCCTGAAGTCTTTGGTGACTTTAAGACACCTCAGGCTTACCATGAGTTGTTTACATGTTCTTCTACATTACCTTTGCTTAATTAACTAGATTTTAAATTTTGTAGTTTGAGCAAAAACTCAGGCAACAAAACTACAAATTATTAATAATTTATTTTTTTTATTTTGCATTGGGGTGATACTGATTAACAATGTTGTGATACTTTCATGTGAATAGTGAAGAAATTCAGCCAACATATACATGTAGACATTCTCCCCCAAACTCCCCTCCCATCCAGGCTGCCACATATATTGAGCAGAGATCCATGTACTTTACAGTGAGTCCTTGTTGGTTATCCATTTTAAATACAGCAATGTGTACATGTCCATCCTTTACACCCATTCTTCCCCCTGGTAACCATAAGTTCATTCTCTGTGTCTGTAAGTCTCTTTCTGTTTTGTAATTTCATCAGATTACTAACAATTTCAACCTTCTAATTTCCAGCGCTGACAAATGCCACCCTACGTGTTGCTTAAGTATTTAAATGCTTCCATACAAGTTGCAAATATCTTGTGTTCAACCTCTCACCCACTCTGGTGCTGCCTGTGTTCTCCTGTTCCCAGAAATGCCCCAAGCATCAAGACTAATCCAACAGGTTTTTTCTTCAGCAATAAATGTAGCTTCAGTTCTGATTTGCATGTACTCATTCTTCACAAATTATCAAATAATGTAAATATCAGTCAATTACCTCCAACCTATAACACTTCCTTCAAACATTCCATGAAAGGAAAGATGAAGGAAGGAAAAAGCTATGTTACTGGCAATAGTTAGCGTCATCCTGCTTCAGTTGCATACAGAAAATATGCTCAGTGAGTCACTAAGTCTGTTTTTCCAGCAGACACACACCGCTCAAAGGGAAGCGGAAGGAAGAGGTGACAGACTAGACAGATAGACAGCTGGGTGACACGGACTGCTGAGCCTTTACAACAGTCACTGTTGAATTGTGTACAATAAGCGTAGCAAATCTCATCTTATTATTTCCCAGATTATTATATTTTTACCATCAGTCAGTCAGTTGATACCGGAGTCACAAATATTCACCAAATATTATCAAAACACCTTCAAATACATGGAAAAGGTTATTAAAAATATAATCAGAGAACTATACATTTTAAATAATGTTCATTTTAAATTTTCACAAAGAAAAATGCAAGAGAAATGCACCCATTGTTAACCCAGTCAAGTTAAAAACTCTAACTTTAACAGGGATGTGTTACATCAGGCAGGTGGCGCTAGTGGTAAAGAACCTGCCTGCCAATGTATGAGACGTGGGTTCAATCCCTGAGTGGGGAAGATCCCCTGGAGGAGGACATGGCAACCCACTTCAGTATTCCTGACTGGGAAACCCCATGGACACAGGACCCTGGTGGGCTTAAATCCACAGGGTCGTCAGACATGACTGAAACGATTTAGCAAGCACCTCAGGCAGAGGGTGAAGTTAACTCAGAAAATAATTTTTGAACAAAAATGAAAACTATACAGCACAAGACACTTGGAATTTATTAATTCATATCTTATGACAACAGGACTAAAATATACCTTTGCAGTATTTGTGTATAAGGGGATTGCTATGCCGATTTTTGGTATAAATAGCTTTGATGCACTATGTTAGGGATAATAAATTGGGAGTTAAATTCTTGAAGAGGACACACGACTTTCATCTGCAAAATTAAAGATTTATTAATGTTATACTACTTAAATTTAAGTTTTAAGTGAAAGTCGCTCAGTCGTGTCCAACTCTTTGTGTATAGTCCATGGAATTATCCAGGCCAGAATACTGGAGTGGGTAGCCATTCACCTCTCCAGGGGATCTTCCCAGCCCAAGGGTCAAACCCAGGTCACCCACATAGAAGGCAGGTTCTTTACCATCTGAGCCACCAGGGAAGTCCCACTTAATACTACTAAAATAGCACCCAATCCACATTCCAAATTTTACAAAAGAATGAAGCCCAAAGAAAAGAACTAACTTATTCATAGTCCAGTATGCAGTGAGTTACTTTAAGGGTACATATTTACTTACAATGTGTCATTCTGAGTTTTAGAAATAACTCAGACACATTAGTTGTGCCTCTGCATTTATCAAGTCAGAGGACTTCCTTGATTGGGTGACTGAATTGTCTTAGAATTATTTCTAATGAAAACTGCTATTACAACACCAATTTTAAGTCTTTAGTGTAATATGTGGAGGTTTTAGTCTCTCAGTCGTGTCTGACTCTTTGTGGCCCTGTAAACTATAGCTTGCCAGGCTCCTCTGTCCATGGGATTCTCCAGGCAAGAAGACTGGAGTTGTCATGCACTCCTTCAGGGGATCTTCCCTTTCCAGGAATCGAATTCACATCTCTTACGTCTCCTGCGTGGGCAGCTGGGTTCTTTACAATATAGCATTGCCACAGTTTAGTTATTTCTCTCACATGAAATTTAGCTTGTTTTTACTGGGAAAAATACATAGTAACTAGTTGAGACTTATTTGAGAACAACAGTTAGTATTTGCAAATTATTTTAATCTTTGTTTCCTATTAGAAAGGGGTAAAAATAAATGTGTGGTGAGTTTAATTAAGAGGTGCTAAGTCTGTAAAAAAGAATTGACAGAAGCATCTCTTGGAGAAAAAGAAATGCCATTTAATCATCATTTCCCTCAGTATTCTCATTTGCAAATATAAAGATAAGAAAATTCATGTTTTAAAACAGTTTAATATATCAAAGCTTTTATTAGCTTTAATGATTTAGAAAATTATTAGAGCACAATAAATGCTTACAAATAGTAATGTTTTTAATTAATAATCCTATATCCATTAATTAATTGATGCTTATGTTTTAAAGCATGTTAAGTTATTATATGGGTTTGGTAAGACAATAAAGCTGCATCGCTTAATATATAGTACATAATTCAACTGACATACTAATTTGAAATATCTTCCCATACTTATTTCTTCTAGTTTATCCTTGATTAGGCAGCATAGTATAGTCAATAGAAATGTAAGTCCTAGTATTAGAGTGCTTGTGATAAAATCCTTCTCCATCACTTACCAACTCTATGATTGCAGAACTTACATAGTTTCTTTGTACCTAGTATTCTTCTTCAGTGAAATCATGAAGAGAAAGAAAAAAAAAATAGAATTATTTTGTAGACTTCAATGTGTTTCTTGGACAATTAAATGAGTTAATATACTATTGTATTCAGAATAAAATCTATCCTGCCTTATGCATTCAATATATGTGCTTGATTTCTTTATTATTTTTTGTTATTGTTGTGATCAGTTTTATCAGCAGGAAAAAATAAAAGAAAAACACTATCAGAAGGAGAGTTTGAAATTTGAGGAAGAAATTTGGCCAGAAGATCAATTCTACATACAGAGAGAAACTGGACAAAGGTGGAACACTGCAAATGTCTTGGAACCTAAATTCTAAGACTGCTTCTTGTTTGTGCATTTCAGACAAAGTTTGAGATTGATGTAGAAACTGTATTGAATATAAAACCTAAAGGCTTCCTAGTGTTTACACTAGTTTAAGTATACAGACCACCTGACTTGCCTCCTGAGAAATCTGTATGCAGGTCAAGAAACAACAGTTAGAGCAAGACATGGAACAACAGACTGGCTCCAAATCAAGAAAGGAGTACTTCAAGGCTGTATATTGTCACCCTGCTTATTAAACTACTATGCAGAGTACATCATGCGACATTCCAGGCTGGAAGAAGAACAAGATGGAATCAAGATAGCCCGTAGAAATATCAATAACCTCAGGTATGTAGACGACACCATCCTAATGGCAGAAAGAGAGGAAGAACTAAAGAGCCCCTTGATGAAAGTGAAAGAGGAGAGTGAAAAAGTTGGCTTAAAGCACAGCATTCAGAAAACTAAGATCATGGCATCTGGTTCCATCACATCATGGTAAATAGGTGGGGAAACAATGGAAATGGTGAGAGACTTTATTTTTGGGGGCTCCAAAATCACTGCAGATGGTGACTGCAGCCATAAAATTAAAAGACACTTGCTCCTTGGTAGAAAAGCTATGACCAACCTTTTTTTTTTTTTGAAAGTCGCTCAGTCATGTCCGATGCCTTGCGACCCTACAGACTATATAGTCCATGGAATTCTACAGGCCAGAATACTGGAATGGGTAGCCTTTCCCTTCTCCAGGGGGTCATTCCAACCCAGGGATTGAACCCAGGTCTCCCACCTAGACCGCATATTAAAAAGCAGGGACATTACTTTGCCAACAAAGGTCCGTCTAGTCAAAGGTATGGTTTTTCCAGTAGTCATATATGGATGTGAGAGTTGGACTATAAAGAAAGCTGAGTGCCAAAGAATTGATGCTTTTGGAATGTGGCATTTGAGAAGATTCTTGAGAGTCCTGTGGACAGCAAAGAGATCCAACCAGTCAGTCTTAAAGGAAATCAGTCCTGAGTGTTCATTGAAAGGAATGATGCTGTAGCTGAAACTCTAATACTTTGGGCACCTGATGCGAAGATTTGACTCACTGGAAAAGATCCTGATGCTGGGAAAGTTTGAAGGTGGGAGGAGACAGGGATGACAGAGAATGAGATGGTTGGATGACATTAGGGATGCGATGGACATGAGTTTGAGTAGGCTCCAGGAGTTGGTGAGGGACGGGGAAGCCTGGTGTGCTGCAGGTTATGGGGTCGCAAAGAATCGGACATGACTTAGCAACTGAATAACAGCAACAATAATCTATATCACAGCACACTGAATGTATATTTTAAAGGCAGAAGAAAGCCAAGGTCTACACTATCTATACTTAAAAAATTCAGCCACAAGGGAATATAATGTGACAAACATATCACCATTTCCTGATTACTACCTAGACTACACATTTGCCTTTAAATGATACAAATTCTAGACAAACCAAAAAACAGAGTCCTTAAAAATTCAAATGTCTTTAAAATAAAATTATGCCCATATCACAAGAGAAGCATAAATGTTTTTGACTTAAGGCCATTTTATATAACGTGAAGTTTGTCGGCAGTTTATAATTTTACTGCTGTTCTAAATGGGGTATATTATTTAATTATGCTTTCTGAATTTTTTTCTGAAAAATAAGCATCCATTTTTATGATGCAATAAGATTTTTATACCATGGTAACACTTAGCTTTAATTTTTTAATATTTGAGATTTTATTCTTGTAAGCAAGTTATTTCCACTTTTCTAATGAGTACACTACTTACTCTTCTTGTCAAGTTGTATTTTTAATCCTTAGAATGATGCTAAATATTAATGGAAAAGGTGAGCATATTTGCTTCATTTTTACTATTCAGTGATTTTTTTTTAATGTTTCATATTTAAAACTTGATTCATATGTAGGTATTTATGTAAAAATGTAGTATTCTATGCATATTTATATTCAAATATTCTGTATCATTTTTTGCATTTATTGTACTGATCAAGGCTGAATCTGTACTTCATGAAGTGTCTCATATAGTCTTACCATCTATGAATAGATGGCACTGGTGTTATTTTTAATGCATATTTATAGAAGTTTGGTATTTAAGTGTCTCAACATTGGTAATGGATGTTTTGAATTTTAGTCACACTTTAAAAGAATGTTAAGAATAGTTCCTTTATATTGACTGTAAGACAGTGAATTTTATATATGCAAAATGTCCTGACTTCCTATGTAGTCCGGGTTAAGCTTCACATGTAGACTATCATTGTATAGTCTCTATAAATGAGGTTACTATAAAGGCAGTCATCTGAAGCAGGACTGAAAAAAAAAATCAATTAAGGGCCTTTGATGCCTAAGAGATAATCTGAAAATCTGTATGAGCCTTGGACAGGGATAAGTATTTCCCTAGAGCTCAATGATTGCCTGCACCCTTTGCTTCTATGGATGAAAGAAACACCTATATGATGAGTCTTGTGACACCAACTCTACCTTTGACCAGTCTGAAAATCTTGAAATGGAGAAAAGTCAGTGAATTCCTGGATGGTGACTAATGTTAAAAAATACAGACATACTTCAAAGATATTGCAGGGTCAGTTCAGGACCACTGAAATAAAGTCAATACCCAATAAAGCAAGTTACAAGGTGGTTTTTTTGTTCTTTTTTTTTTTTTTTTTAGTTTTCCATTGCATGTAAAAGTTATGTTTAAACTATATGGTAATCTATTAAGTGTGCAGTAGCTTTATGTCTAAAAATATAATGTAAATACCTTAACTAAAAAGTGAAAATGCTAAAAATCAACTGATATTTCGGTTAGTCATAATCTTTTTGCAACAATAATATGCAAAAATCTTTTTGCAATATCAAGATTTCTGATCACTGATCACAGATCACCATGAAAGTGAAAGTGTTAGTCTCTCAGTCCTGTTCAAATCTTTGCCTCCCCATGCACTGTAGCCCTCCAGATTTTCTGTCCATGGAATTCTCCAGACAATAATAATGAAGCAGGCTGCCATTCCCTCCTCCAGGGGATCTTCTAGACCCAGGGATTGAACCCAGGTCTCCCACATTGCAGATCGCTATAATAAACACAATTATAATGAAAAAGTTGAAATATTGTAAGAATTGCCAAAATGTAACATGTGAACATGAAGTAAGCAAATGCTACTGGGGAAAAAAAAAAAAAAAAGCTGCCAATACATTTGTTCAACACCAGGTTGCCACAAATCTTCAATTTGTAAAAAATTCAACATCTGCAAAGCTCAAAAAAGCAAAGTGTAATAAAACAATATATGCCTATAAATAAATGCAAGTAACAAAATAGTGGATGGTCTCTACATTAATTTAATTTACAAAGTTGAAGAAAACAGTGTAAAAATTACTGATAGATTTTACAACCCTACCAAAACATGAATTTTAACATTTGAGATAATACATGATTGGAGACAGTGACATCATCAAGAATGTGGAGTAGGAAACCCTGGCTCTTGTTTCTTCACAGAATCACTGATACAATAACAATTTTGAGAGCAAAATACCTTAAAAGGAATTTTAGAATGCAGATAAAAAGTCAAAGATAAAGAGCACAAACGGAGTGCAGCCCCTATATCAGTCCCTCCCTCAAACCAGCTTAGCTCAGCACCAAGAAGTCCAAAGGCTTCCCCGGTGGCTTAGAAGTAAAGAATCCCCCTGCAAGGCAGGAGACACAGGTTCAATCCCTAGGTTGGGACAATCTCTTGGATAAGGAAATGGCAACACACTGTAGTATTCTTGCCTGGGAACTCCCATGGACAGAGGAGCCTGGTGGGCTACATTCCATGGGGTCGCAAAGAGTCGGACACTTTGATTTCATGGACAACCTGTGATTTCTTTCATGGGAAGAAAAGTGAGATTGGCACCTGTATCTGGTTGCCTGGCCTCCTGCCCTCTCAGGACACATTCCATTGAGTTGGTTTCTATCTCACCTCATATAAAACACTGAACAGTCTGCAGAGCCCAGTCCTCTGGAACGGCAAAGAACAAGGGTAAGACATTCTGTTACAATCAGTGCTGCTCTATGAGACTGGAGAAGGCACACGGCTGAGGCTTTTCCCTCCACAAGAGATGTGTGAAAAGGGCCTTACCCCCAGCATTTCAGAGTGGATCCAGTCTCTGTCTTGCTCCATATGGACTATGGAGAAACCTGCAGAGTCTGGGTCTTGGGGCAGCTTGGGATAAAGGAAAACGGATGAGCATCCTCTTAGAGCTAGCACTGATCTGCAAGATTGTGGAAAGTTGCAGAATGAAAGTCTACGTTTTCAAATGTGTGGACACAAAGCAAACCCACTAGGAACATGGAAATCTAAAACAAATTATACAAACGGATAAAATAAATGTCCAGTAAAAACCTGAACCCCGCTGCAATGCAGGAGTAGTCATGGGAATCACAGGTTCAATTCTTGGGTCAGGAAGATCCTCTGGAGGAGGGCATGGCAACCCACTCCAGTATTCTTGCCTGGAGAATCCCACGCACAGAGGAGCTTGGCAGGCTACAGTCCTTTAGGTCGCAAAGACTTGGACACAACTGATGTGGACTCTCTGCATCTGTAAAAACCTGAAAGAATTAAAGATCTGCTAAGTGCCTGATAAGATTTTAAAATAATCATCTTAAAGTAGTTTGGTGAGTTATGAAGAGCATGGCAGAAAACTAAATCTAAGAAAGAGTAAATGAACAAAATGAGAATATCAGCAAACAGAAACAATTTTAAAGAGCCAAACAAAGATAGTGGAGCTGAAAAAGACAGTAACTGAACTGAAAATACCCCTGACATGTCCAGGAAGTTTGCTCAACATGTCATTAAAATCTATTTTTCCAGTAGACACAAATCAATTAAAGAAGTAGAAAGAGAAAGTGGATGCAAAGAGGAGGAAGAGACAGAAAATAATCCTGTTAACAATAGCATCTAGAACAATAAAATATTTAGTAATACATTTAATCAAGTTAATGAAAGATTTTCACCATGACATGTGTAAATCATTGATAAAACAAAATGAAGAATACGCAAATATAGGAAATATATCCCATGATTATGGTTTTTAATTTTTAATATTTTTGAAACATCCATATTATCCAAAACAGTCTACATATTCAATTCTTTCTCTGTTATTATTCCACTGGGATTTTTCACAGAAATAGGAAAGCAATCTTAAAATTAATGTAAAACCAAAAAAGAGCTCAAACAGCCAAAGAAAGTTTGAGCATGAGCAACAAAGCTGGAGGCAACATAATGCTGTATTTCAAATTATTGCAAGGTTATAGTGATCAAAAAAATCTGATAGTCTCATCAAAATAGACATGGGAATGATAGGGGAACAGAACTGAGAGTTCAGAAATAAATCCATGTGTCTGTATTTAATTGATCTTTGACAAAGGTAGCAAAAGTACACAATGGGGAAAGAATAATCTTTTCAATAAATGGTGTTGTGAAAACTGAATATACACATATAGAAGAATCACACTATATACAAAAATCAACTCAAAATAGATTATAGAATAGCAGAAGATCTTCTTGACATTGTTCTTGGCAATGGTTTTCTTGGATGTAATACAAAACCACAGATTGCAAAAGCAAAAATAGATAAATGAGATTGCATCAAACTAAAAAGCTTCTGTACAGAAAATGAAACGATCAACAGAGTGGAGAGAAAATCAATGGAACAGGGGAAAACATGTAGAAAACATGCATCTGATAAGAAGTTAATATCCAAAATATTTAAAACTCAAACAGTTCAATAGCAAAAAGTAACTTGATCTTAAAATGGGCAAGAACTTTAACAGACTCAAAAAAGTGATACAAATGTCCAATTTACGTGAAAAGATGCTCAATATTACTAATCATCAGAGAAATGTATATCAAGACCACAATGAGATATCACTTTACTTTAGTATGGTTATTATTACAAGAAAAAGATAACAAGTGGACGGATATAGAGAAAAGAGAAGTCTTGTATACTGTCCATGGTAATGTAAATTGCCACAGTCACTATGGAACTCATTATGCAGTCTCTTTAAAAATTAAAAATAGAGCTATCATATGATATAACAATCCTACTCCTGGATACAAAGTGTATTAAATCATTATCTTGAGGATTGCTCTGTACTTGTAGCCTAATTGCAGCATTATTCACAATAGATAGGATATGAACATAACCTAAGTGTCCATCAATGAATAGATTATAAAATGTGATACACACATACTGGAATATTTTTCAGCTTCAAAAAAGAAAACCCTGCCATTTGTAACCACATGGATGAATGTGCTAGACATTATGCTAAGTGACATTATCCAAGAACAGAAAGACAGATACTGCAGGATCTCACTTACATGTGGAAACTAGAAAGATAAAATCTAAGCAGAGTAGAATGGTGGATGCCAAGACATAGAGAGTAGGGAAAATAGGGAGATATTGGTCAGAGTTTGCAAAATTTCAATTATGTAGAATGAAAAAGTTGTGGAGACTTAATGTACATCTTGGGAATTATAGTTAATAACATTGTATTATATACTTGCAATTTGTTAAGAGAGTATATCTTCAGTATTCCTACCAAAAAAAAAATTTAAATACCATCTGAGGTGATGGATCACTTAATTAGCTTGATTGCGATAATTATTTAACAATGTATATGTATATCATAACATTATGTTTTAATCCTTAGGCATAATTTCCGTTTGTCAATAATACCTCAATAAATCTAGAAAAATGCATTTCAGTCTACAGGCTAAATATACATATTATTAGGCAGGTTGTGTTAATAGAATTGGTTCATTCTTACTTTCCTGAAAAAAAAAATTTTTGATGATAACTGACATATGATTTTAATATGGTGTTAGACTTTGTTTTTATGGAAGTCTTCTTAACTATAAATGTGTCACATCCTCCTCCCAACACTACTATGAATTTTGGCTTGGGGATATGAATCAGACGTAGATTGAATTTCTTCTTCCCCCATCACAGATTTTTAAAACTAAGGCACACTGCTTCATACTGAGCACAATAGTTCTTTCTTTCCTCTTATTTTCCTCCTTATCATTACCTTTCAAGGTTCATATATTTGGATTTTGTTTTATCAATTGTATTCACAAAATAAAAAAGCACTTTTATTCTTTGGTATGTTGACATCAAGTAGTCTGTGATTATTTCCCTGGAATTTATTACATACATTTGAATGTCTTGTTTCTCCAACACTAAATAGGCTGAATGTTACACATACACAAACACGCATGCACATACTATTTGACCTGCAAAAGCTATATGTTGGGAAAAATCCACTGATTTTGTTTATTGAAAATGTCTAAATTTAGGAAAGTTACCAGAACACATTAAATTCTTCAAGGCCCTGCATTTGCATACCATAAGCATGTAAGGAAATAGCAAAGGAGCTTCAACAGCTTCAGGAGCCGAAAGGTCACAGGCATAGCCTCATTCCATGATTTTGTTTTCTATCAAGATTCGGGAACACAGTATCCTCTTAGTAAACATCTAGCACTTGTGGGACTGCCCCAAGCAAATGTGCAGTGTTTTGCATATAAATCATCACATTATTCTCTGTGTGCTCCTGGCAAGGTAGAAAGAAATGATCAGCACTATTTAACAAAGGGGGTCACATATCTCTATGCATGTCAGCAAGTTACAGAAAAAAAGTGAACATCTTAATGTATAGTTAAAGGAAATAGTCACACAATTATGTAAACTTTGTTTTATGTCTGTATATTTACATTTAAGAAGTAAAAAATTGAATTAGAGAAGAGTAAAAAATATCTTCAAATTATATATATTCCTAGGTAGGGAAGATCCCCTGGAGAAGAGATTGGCTCCCCACTTCAGTATTCTTGCCTGGGAAATTTCATGGACAGAGGAGCCAGGCAGGCTACAGTCCACGGGGTTGCAAATAGTTGGACATGACTGGGTGATTAACACTGTTTTGGTCTTAATAAAAATCCAAATGCTTTTTTTGCAAACTGAAAACTGATGAAACACTCATACATACAACACAAATGGAGAAATACTTCCATTAACAGGTAGACACACTTTTATTATCAAATAGTCAAAACTTATGGCCCAAGTTCAAGAAATCATTCAAGACTATGTGACTAAAAACTAGATTAACCAAATATCTGATAAACAATTACTTAGTTTCATTCATTACTGTTGGCACTAAAAACAAGTTTTTGTTCCTACTGTCTAAGGGTTCTCTTTCCCATCAGCTAGGATGCTCAAATTTACTTCTAAAAAGAACTACTTTCAAAACTGATAAATGAATGATCAGCAAAGTTATGGTTCTTCTGTTTGTTTGTATGTTTTGAGGCAAGGGTGGTTAGTGGCAGTGATGTGAGAGCAATTGGATACAATAACGTTGAGTTGCCTGTGAAATATTCCAGTAGTCTCTAAGAGGCAAATGATGAATATATAAATCTTTAGTATAAAGTTTAGCAAAATGTGTAAGGGTCAGTTCTAAAGCAAGCAATTTGAGAAATAATTTCACACTTTAATTCTCACACGTGGTAGTAGGAAGTTCTTTCATAAGATCAAATGTGTTTAAGTTAATAACACAATGAAGTTAAAGCTGTTTTTAAGCTATTTTTAAAGTGTAATGGAATTGTGTGTACTCTTCTGGAAAGCAATAGAATAAGGAAACTAAGTTACTGGGTAATACAAATCAGACTGCAAAACAAATGGGTTTCTATTTGAGTTTTGTTTTTTTTTTTTTTTTTTTCTCTTTTTTTTTTTTTTTCTATTTGAGTTTTAAAGAGTTTACCACTTGTTAAGCAAACTTGCTTATAAATATCATATGTAGATAAATAGAAAAGTACTTGACCAGTTTGTGGTGGTCAAAAACAAGCAAATTCATTGATATTACATAACAATCAAGAACAAATACATTGACATAATATTTCTAGACTATTTTAAACACTAAACATATTGTACTTCAAGTCTACTATTTTTTTTTTTTTAATTAGAAAGTCACATATACCTTGAGGCAAGAGATAAACTCAAATATCATTTTAAACAAAATTCAGACCAGATATTTAAACAATTTATAAAACATTTAACAGGACATCATGAAGGCCAAGAATGAATACTGCTAGCCCAAGAAAAATGTGCACCTACTTCTTTGTGATGGCAACACCTAATTCTATAATTTCAATAGAATCAGCTAAGCCATGTCTACATAGACAGAAATCTCTAATGACAAGCTGAAGAATCCTTTTCCTAAAGAAGCTTTGACAGTCTTTCAGTTTGTAAAGAAAAATACATGATTTTTCAAATTTATAGGTGAAATTTTGCTGTAACAAGTGCTAAAAAATATTCAATGATTTAACTAGGATCCAAAAATGAATTTGAGAGACAAGAATGTTGTGCTAAAGCTTAAAAATAAATTAACTTTTAGGACCAGATACTGAATATCAGTAGAGTGACTACATGTTTCCCAAGTATTCTTCCCTTATCAACTTCATCTCTAACAATGGATCTTACCTGCTCTGTGAGTCTATCGTGGCCTTCCTCTCTGGTATAATGGTTTGAAACAGAATCAGACATTGCATTTTTGCATGTGGCAATGAACAAAATTAAGGTTAAATGAAGAGCTGAGAGTTGAGCAATTTCTAGAAAAGAAGTGAATGGAAGCCCAGAGAAAACAAATTCCCACATAAAGAAGATCTGAAGATATTTCTTTAGAAATAAAAGTAAAAACTCAGCTTATCTTGTAGTTTTACAATGACAGTCTTCATACTTCATAGTATATATAGAACATTGTTTAGGGTGGTAGGGGTAGGGATCGGCATGCAACCGACTTTGATAAATCTTATATATACATTTGATATACATACATTTGATAAATCTTATATATTTTCCCTCCCCCCCAAAGAACTGGAATAAGGACCACTTAGTGAAAGTGAAAGTCGCTCAGTCGTGTCTGACTCTTTGTCACCTCATGGACTATACAGCCCACGGAGATCTCCAGGCCAGAATACTGGAGTGGGTAGCCTTTCCCTTCTCCAGGGGCTCTTCACAACTCAGGGATTGAAACCAGGTCTTCCACATTGCAGGCAAATTCTTTATCAGCTAAGCCACAACATAAACTTTTAGCACATCTCACAGATGTAGAGAACAAGATGTCCTGGGGTAAGTAGAAAGGAATCAGTGACTTATGTCAATAAATGGATGATTTCTGTATCAGATTTCACCTCTTTCCATACTTTTTAAACTTCTCTAAAGGATACTGTCTTATAAGTTGTTGACCTTTTCACATGAAGGAAATACACTGGCCCACTTACTATGGCTTTTGTCCTGCTAATAGTTTATTGCTCAGTACATTCTAATAAATTCTGATTTGGGAGCATGTGTCACAAACACATCTTTACCCTGATTTAGCATTGTCTTACCAAATTCAGGAAACTAGCAAAAATTGAATTTCTGAGTCTATGAGACCATAAGAAAGGGTGAGTTCAGGTTTGGAATAAGTGATACACTGCAGAGTCTCAGAGACTGTCCAAGGTCACACATGCTCATTTCATTATGCATTATCTTAAAACTCTTCTAACATATCTGTGAGCAGAGGATTAACACCTAGCCTGGACTGATACTGGCCTGCTGGTAAATGATCTCGGTGTTTATTTTCTGGAAAACTACATTTAAAATAAATGTGGAATTTTGTGTCTGTACACTTTATAAACTTGTAATTGGTAAAAATTCAGTTGAATCGGCCAAACTGAATTTTCTCACAGGCTGTGGGCCTGGATAACTGGTGAGAATTTGAGTTTGCAGTCTCTCAGTGTCAAGGTGACCTACTTTGGTTCTTAGGCACCTGTCTCTGACAGTCCTACACAATCATAGGGGTAAGGGGCAAAATAAGTTTGGAACTGTGGAACCATTGGTCATCCAAATGAGACTGAAATCTGTCTGCTGCTTCTTCAGTCTTTTTGCTTCCATAAAATCAATGCAGTATCAGATTGAAGCTTACTTGTACCTTATAAATCTGATTGTGTTTTCTGACCCATAGCAATTGCAAAGTAAATTTAGAGCTTAATCATATGTTTGTATAACATGGATAAGCAACATGCTAGAGCTTAAAAAAATGGTTTTAAAGTGCAAATAAAACCTTAAGATTTATGAATTTGTATACTTAAAACCAGAGAGACTTTTAATAAACATATTTTGCTTCCTTCCACTATGACTTTGAGACACTCTTATTAGTTTGCTAAGGCAACCATAGCAAAATATCAAAGATAGGGTGGCTTAAAAAACAGAAGTACAATATCTCAAAGTTATGAAGCCTAGAAATTCAACACCAAGGTGATGATATGTTTAATTTCTTCTTATGCCTCTCTCCTAGGTTTACAAATGACTGCTTTCACAAGGTCTCTCCTTTGTGAAGAGGTATCCTTGGCATATTATTATATACAAAAATTTCCTCTTCTTATAAGGACATAAGGCAACTTGAATAGGTGTCCATTATAATAACCTCATATCATCTTAATTATGTTAGTAAAGGCCCCATCTCCAAGTCACAGCTATTTCTTAAGGATTCAGATGTGTGAGTTTCAACATAAGAATTTTGAGAGGGTGGCACAGTTGAGTCCATAACATCCTCCTTGTATTCAAGCCTAGAGTGAATAACCACTTGGTAAGAATATAACAGAGAAGTGATTAAAAAAAAAAAAAAAATAGGACTTTAGCTGCAATCATCTTCCTTGATAGCTCAGTTGGTAAAGAATCTGCCTGCAATGCAGGACACCCCAGTTCAATTCCTGGGTCAGGAAGATCCGCTGGAGAAGGGATAGGCTACTCACTCCATTATTCTTGGGCTTCCTTTGTGGCTCAGCTAGTAAAGAATCTGCCTGCAATGTGGGAGACCTGGGTTTGATCCCTGGGTTGGGAAGACCCCCTGGAGAAGGGAAAGACTACCCACTCCAGTATTCTGGTCTGGAGAATTCTATGGACTGTGTAGTCCAGGGTGTCGCAAAGAGTTGGACATGATTGAGCAACTTTCACTACAATCACCTTAAAAGTATTTTTCAAATAAATATTAGAAATATTTTATAGTTCTAAGGGAATAAACTATTAGTTTAGACCACATGAAATTGTCATTTTTATTGTTCAAAAATTTTAATTACTTGTGCTACTTTTGTGACTGCTAGATCAGAATACAGAAATAAGGCCCATTATAAATAACATGTTATTGATAAAAGAGGAGTTATTCTGGACTTTACCAAGATAGCAGACTAGGGGTACAAGAACACAACTCTGCCCATGAACACATCAAAAATACATTTACATGTGGAATAATCCTTGGAAAAACTAATGGGAGAAAGACTTCTATATAAACACAGCTATAAGAAAGATGCACAGGTAACCAGGTAGGCAAGGAAGTAAAGTGATTACCCTAGGACTTGTGTCCCTGAGAGGTGACTCAGAGGAGAAAGCAGATTATGTGGGTGGAGAACCTCTCTGGAAGTGGGTGGTTGGAGCCATGTTTTGGGTGCCCAGCCCTGGAATCTAAAACAGAGAAGATGAATACTCTTAGCCAATTGGACAGGTGGCAGGACTAAAAGAGGGTAGAGGGAACGTGGACTCCACTTGTGAGGAGCTTGTGCCCAAAGCAGGATGGAGAGGGTGGAAAACTGCAAGCGTGGCTGCTGAGCTTCCTGCAAGTGAGCACGTGAGAAGCAGCCCTGATTTCTGTCTGCAATGGGACCGTTACAGCCTGTGCTCCAACCCATGCAAGAGTGTGCATGGGGCCCTTCCTGCCCTGTGGTGCAGCTCCAACCCTGGAGAAAGCTCCAGAGACTGAGAAGAGAGTTTAACTGAGGCTGAGAAAGGGGCCCATTGCTAGCAGACCCGTATAGAAAGAAATGTTAAAGGGAGTGCTTCAGGTTGAAATGAAAGGACACTAGTGTCTAATTCAAAGACCTAAAATAAGGTAAAAAATAGCATTAAAATAATTGTACTGTATGGACTTAGTCTTTCAGGGTGTCCTGCTCTTTGCAATCCCATGGACTGTAGCCGGCCAGGCTCCTCTGTCCATGGGATTTCCCAAGCAAGAATACTGGAGTGGGTTGCCATTCCTTTTTGCAGGGCATCTTTCCAAACCAGGTGTCAAATCCAGGTCTCCTTTATAGCAGTTGGATTATTTACCATCTGAACCACCAGGTTATGCATTTGTCTTTTGAATCATGTACAAAAGGATACAAATCAAAGATAATAATACTTGATTTATGTATCTAAATGTAAACTGATTGTAATAATTGTAAGAATTACATGACTAAATATAAATTTAGTATTATTGTCTTTGATTTGTATCCTTTTGTACATGATTCAAAAGACAAATGCATAACATAGTTCTTATGAATCTATGTTAAAGTACATACAAATATACAGATGCAATTTATGACAACAATATAAGGAAGCTGTGGTTTATAAAGCAAGTTTTTACACCATTTGAACTGTATTAATTTAAATTGATTATACAAATTAAGATGTTAAGTGTAATCCCCTGGTTAGCCACTAGGAAAATAATTAAAAATATATATATGTTAGGAAAATACGCCACGGGAGGAAAAAAAGCCGCCTCTAAGGACCGGTGGTAAAGGCCTTTATTAAGCGTCTCTCTCGGGCAGAACTCCTGGGGGCTGGTGAGTGAGGAGATAAAGGGAGTCTGCAAGGTATGAGGGGTGGGGAGGGGTTTTATAGTCCGGGCCGGCGTCCAGGCCAGGTCTTTTCATATAAGGAAGAAAGCGTGGGCTACAGCAGTGGTCAGTGTCCGAGGGCTCTATGTTGGTACCTGATTGGACCAGGCTGCAGGGGCCAGCCCCTGGAAGTTTAGCCAGCCTCCGGAATTTGCCTTGCAGCACTTTCCCGGGGCATGCCCCGACCTTTCAATATAGTAAATGGTATAGAAACAGAATCAAAATGGCAAACTAGAAAATATAAATTATAGATGAAAGAATACAATAATGGAGGAATTGAGGAACACAAATCATACAAGATGGACAGATGGAAGGACATTCCAAAACATCAGAAGTAAATTTTCTTCTTATCAGTAATAGTATTAAATGTAAATTGATTAAATTCTAAGTGAAAGACATAGTTTGGAAGGATAGATTTTAAAAATGACCCACTCTATGTTGTCTACAAGAGATTTCTTTAGATCCAAAGACACAAGAAGTTGCAAGTGAAGGGGTGGAAAGATATTTCATGCAAGTATTAAACATAAGGGAATTGTTAGTAGCTGTAACAATATCAGACAAAACAGAATTCAAGTCAAAAACTGTTACAAGAAACAAAGATCAACATTACATACTGATAAAAATGTTAATCCATCACAAAACAATAACAACTGTAAACATATACATAGCTAGCAACAAAGCTCCAAAATATATGAAAAATTAACAGACTTAGAGGAAGAAATGGGAAATTATATAATCACTGGATGTTTCTGTACCCTATATTCAATAACATATAGAACAACTGGGCAGAGGAATAGAGAACTTGAACAATGTTATAAATCAACTAGAACCAGCAAGTATATAGCACTTTGCCTAAATAGAGCATAGTGTTCATTCTTCTAAAGTGAATATGGAGTATTATGTTAGATGATAAAGCATGTTAGATGATAAAACAAGTCACATGTTCATACTTCACTGGATGAAAAAGTCATTTTATTAATTCTGCTGCTGTAGCTTGTCATCAGTTGAAATTGTGTCTTCATCAGAGGTAAGCAGTAGCACCAAGCTTTCATATAAGTGATTTCCCCTGGAATGTTAGTTACACATCAACTAATTCTTCTTGAAATCAATAATTTCACTCAAGCAACTGACCCATAATTTTCTTGCAACTACAGTATCCTGAAGTCTCTATTTTATGATGATGGTAGAATCCAGATATGAGCTTCTTTAACTTTCCTCTGTGGAGCTTTACTATATCTGTACTGAGTTGTATGTTATCAGCCTTTACTACAATTCATCACAACCACATGCTACAAAAAGTCCTCAGGTTTTAGGATTTTGGTTATATCTCTATTATTGCAATGATGATATGTATTTTTTTCCATTTTACATCTTCCATTTAAGTAAGTGAATGTTTCAATGTTAAATTTAAACATCAAATAGAGAAACTGCTTAAAATTTTCAGATATAATAATGTTCAGTCTTCTCATTAAAATAAAATGCATCATTGTAATTATGACTGGCACATTATCACCAACTAATTTTCCTTTAACTGTTCTCAATCCCTGCTTAATAATATTGGAATGCAGGTACATCATTTGCATGAAATTAAAGGTTTGTACTATTGTATATCTTAGGCAGTTCATATTGTATAATATTTCCATATCTGTGATTTCATATATAATACAATTAAAAGATACCTTGTAAATACAAAGAATTGCTAAATGGATTAGTTATTTTTCTCTGGAGATAAGTTTTAACTAGGGACAGTTTTGACTTCCAAAGGGCTTCTGTCAATGTCTGCTGGGCAGACATTTTTATTTATCACACTCAGGAACTTCTATGGCTATTGGCCCTTTAATGGACCGGAACCTGGTGGCCTGGAGTCAACGATAAGAAAGTAAGAGAGAGAAAGAGGCTGATATCCCCTGGTTTACGGAAAGCCAATAGAGTCCTATTCTTAGGGCTTGCGCTGCTGCACGTTGGCACCAGGCGCCCGCTCCAGTGGGTGAAGGCACAGTGCGCCTTCTCGAGAGGGTCTTAGATGCCCGGGCAAGAAACTGAGCTCAGCGGGCCTCCGCGCTCCAAGGATTTAGCCAGAAATAGAGAAAAAGAAAGAAAGAGAAAGAAAGAAAGACACGAGGAGCCAAGCTCTGATGGAGCAAAGGTGTTTTAATCAACATGGTGTGTGCATATGTACTGTCTTGCAAGGTGGTTATTCTCAGCAAAGATAAAGATTAAAATTCCAGACTTACAAAACAGTTGATCCCTATCAAAGAGAGAGTTGCAAACAATCACGTTTTACCATATGGCTCATAAAAAGGAAGAGGGTACTTATCACAGTAATGAGAAATGCCTGGATTCCTCAGCCCCGGGAAAGACACGCCTCTCCTCTTAATTCCTGAATATTCAGGAATTAATAAGGGCCAGAGGGCTCCTGACAGATCCAAAACAGCACACAGGAAGCCTCTTGTTAAATGCTTCCTGACATATGGCATCTAGTATTTAATGCCAGGGATGTTAAGAAGTATTCCATAATACATAAGATGGGCTTCCCTGGTGGCTCAATCATAAAGAATCTGCCTGCTAATGCAGGAGACGTGGGAGATTCAGCTTTGATCCCTGGATCTGGAAGATCCTCTGGAGAAGGAAACAGAAGCCGCTCCAGTATTCTTGCCTATAGAATCCTATGGACAGCGAGTCTGGTGGGCTACAGTCCATGGGGTCACAAAGAGTTGGATGTGATTGAAGTGATTTAGCACAATATACAAGACAGACACCTTACAACTATCAAAATATCAATAAGTTCAATATTGAGACACTCTGTTCTTGAAAAACATTAGCTTGACATAATTTCAATTTCTAACAAATATTAAAACTTGAGCTATAAGGCAATGCATAGATATTTAAGGGTTTTTTTTTTTTTTTAAGTTCAGCTGAAAGTACGAAGGGCTTCCCTGGTAGGTCAGTTGGTAAAGAATCCACTTGCAAAAAAAAAAAGAAAAAAAGAATCCACTTGCAATGCAGGAAACCCCAGTTAGATTCCTGGGTCTGGAAGATCCCCTAGAGAAGGGATAGGCTACCAATTTCAGTATTTTTGGGCTAGTGAAAGCAACTGATGAAGCAAATGACCACTAATGAAGTAAAGAACTGTTTTCTAAGTGCTAGATAATGTGCAGCATTCTTACTTTCATGGCCTGACTTCCTATAATGGAGCAGTCATTTACTTATGGAGCAGCCTCACTGGGTTTATCATATCATACACTTTAGGTGATGGCGTTTCTCCTACTGGTATCATTACTACTAATACTATTGCTATTCATAACTGCAAGAGCAATAGCCATTATTTAGTGGAACATTTGAATAGCAAAAATGCTGTGCTGAGCTCTACACTTTTATTATTTTACTTAATCCTCATTATGAGCCAATGAGATAGATATTATTAGAGAAGAAAATAAAATTCAATCTTCTATCAGTAACTATATATCACTCTAAGAGGTAGCATCTATGGATCAAAACAAAATAAATCCATTCCTTTTTTTTAGAAATGAGTATAGTGATGCCCTGAGAATATACAGTTTCCCTAAGTCCACGAGGCTGCTAAGCAGTAAAGCTAAATTGGAAGGGAAGTTGACTTTCTCCAAAAATAATGTTATCCACTAGCACAGTTTTTATGTGCCATTGGTGCAAAATTTCATTTGGGTGCTTTACAAGTTCAGATTCCAAAATTTCTTTTAAACTTAGCAAATAAAATTCTTCATGGCTGCTGATCATAAATGCCATTCTCAGTAGCATCACATGTTATTTTTATGGCTATGAGTTTGAGAATCATGGAATAATATTATACTAAAAGTTAGAAAGTCAAAAGATATATTTATTTTTTTTCTTTTTCAAGTGTTCTTCATATAAAGGATAGTTCAGGGTTTCAGATAATAGTTAATTTAGGATCTTATTTTTAAAAAATAGTAATAACCATGTATGTGGAAGTATCTTGAGGGAATGAGTTTATAAACTGCTTAAGGACTCCCTAAGGTATTTGTGAGCATTAATTTATATGATATAAACAGAAACTCAAAGTTCTGCATAATCAAAATTTTATGTTGTCAACTCTAAGATTATCTTGTTCAGTTCCACCTATAATAATTGAAACCTTTAGTTGTAAATGTCCATTTTTTTATTTTTCACTGCTTCACAAAGATTTGTCACTGCAGGGATCACTAGGATTCTTTCCAAATATCACAGTTGTCTAAAGTAACCTCCATTGGTACTTGTAAAGATTACACAATGTATGACAAAACTCACTGCAATGTTGTGAACTAATCAGCCTCCAACTAATAAAAATAAATGAAAAAAAAAAAAGATTACACTTCTGCATTGTTCTAAATTAGATAAGGCTGTGTAACTGTCTTTGACCAATGAAATGTGAGTAGAGATGGTACTTCACTTTCAGGAACAATATTTTCAGTCAGTAAATAATTCCCTCTTTTGTCTTCATCTTGGCAAAGTTATTTTAACAAAGGGCGTTAAGAAGGTACCATCAGCCAGGGTGACTACAGTGTGGTAAGGAAGCCTCTGTTTTAAGGATCCTCTGAGATATGTATTGCTGTGGTAATACACTTTAGTCCACTATGACTGTTACAGTCAGTGATAGAAACATTAAGATGGAAAACAGAAACATGGATTATGGAGCAAAGACCTCTGCCACTCTCCTTATCACATGCCGTTATTTTCTTTGGGAGTAAAAAAATCCTGTTATTTGGAACCTAGACACCACGACCATGATGACCACTATGACTGTTACAGTCAGTGATAGAAACATTAAGATGGAAAACAGAAACATGGATTATGGAGCAAAGACCTCTGCCACTCTCCTTATCACATGCCGTTATTTTCTTTGGGAGTAAAAAAATCCTGTTATTTGGAACCTAGACACCACGACCATGATGACAATGAAACACACTTACAAAACAGGAAAAAGCTAAGTTGTTTAAAGTACAAGGTAGATAGATACTGTGCACACACACTCTTAGAAAGTAATCACAAAGCATGAAAAAATATATACTAAGAAGTTATTTTAAAATTGATGGTATAATTTGTAAAACAACATAGAGCTAAAATTTATCCAAACAGTGGAATAATCTTCCTGAGACAATTGATAGACCTTGAGTGTGTAAAAATATCATTGCTTTTAATTTGTAACATAATGAAAGTAAATTGGTTATTTTAACTTATTCCTTAAAACTTAAAATAAATTGTCATTTGGTGTTTGCTTACTTCCTGAGTTTTCTCAGTGATATTTACCTTGCTTTGTTCTATTTTTGTCAAATATAAATCCTCATTGTAAATCTTTCCACATACTACACATCTTACTACACATCCTTGTACTACACATTTCCCCATACTGTGTTATAATATTAATGTACATTTGCTATTGGACTAGTTTTCTAAACTTTTTCCCCCACATCTGTCTTAGACAGGTTTCATAGTGGGCTGTGGAAAAATTGATCTTATTTTTAGGAAAAACAATCCCAGAGCATTTAAAGAGAAAAAAAGAAAAAAATGAAATAAGGCTACCACAGGAATCAATACAAGGTGATGCATCAACACAGTGGTTATTAATTCAAATAAAAAGCTTTTAACTCCATAAGATTTATTTTGAAGTAGCGTCTACAGATGCCTTCCATGGTATCTCAGCTGGTAAAGAATCCACCTGCAAAGCAGGAGACTCGGGGTTTGATTCCTGGGTCAGGAAGATCCTCTGGAGAAAGGATAGGCTACCCACTCCAGTATTCTTGGGCTTCCTTGGTGGCTCAGATGGTAAAGAATGCACCTGCAATGTGAGAGACCTGGGAAAGGCATGACAACCCACCCCAGTATTCTTGCCTGGAGAATCCCCATGGACAGACCATGGTCGGGCTACAGACCATGAGGTCACAGAGAGTCAGCCATGACTGAGTGACTAAGCACGCAGTCCCACTAAAGCATCTCCCATGATTCACACATTAATCTCATGGGGCTTCAGAATGCCCAACTGATGACAGCTGTAAGAACTCCGTCCTGTTTCATAGATGGATTGCCATGACACCCCGATTCTCAACAGAAATATACTCTTTTTGTTTATAGACCCAGTTGAAAGGCTGGGTGTGACGGGAAATTCTTCCACTGGGTTAAGCAAAGAGCAATATGATTGACTGTTCCCTTTTTATTTTTTTTTAACAGGAAAAGTGGTCTGTAATAACAGTATGTACTCCAGGAAAATGGAACTATTTTGGATAGTTGTTCATGGCCTTGGAAATAAGGCATTAGGGTAAGAAAACAAGTAAGCCTTGAGAAGAAATATGAACTGGATGATAATGTGTGCAAAAAATGTGTAGATGTTTTTCTCTGTGTCTCATGTAAGTGCCTATAAAGCATCTTCCTCATGGCCAAACTAGACATTATTGGAAGAATGTATATGACACTTGAGAACATAGCATGACTGAATATCTAATCCTATATCACAAAAACCTATGCTGAGTGCTATGCATCCCTTTCATTAGTTAATTAACTGTCTACTTGCAAACAGCTTGATCACATCAAATTTCCTCCCATTTGGTAGGGTCTATTCTGGAGATGGGTTTACTTTTATTGATACCACTGATACCATCATCCAAGGGCAGTGATAGCCTATTGACAGGGAGTTTCCATTTAAATTGCCTCAGACTGAGGGAGGGCTTCTAAGCTGACACAGTGGATAAAGAATACATTCTAAATTCAGCCAGTTTTTAATCTTATCTAGGTGCACTAACTTATCATTGCAGAACAAACTCTGTAAGTCGGGAAATGTATGTATTTTCAACGTTTGGAAATTTTTGAATTTTCTTTTAGGTAATATTTATTCACTGTAATTTTCTAAGTGATCAAAAGTCGTGATGTTTTATTATTTGGCTTGACTTTCATGCTCTACCTTCCAATTAAAGAATATTCTATCCCTTAAAAAAAAAAATACATCTCATCTGCAATGCAGGAAACACAGGAGACACAGGTTCATTGCTGGGTCAGGAAGATCCCCTGCAGGAGGGCGTGGCAACCAACTCCAGTATTCTTGCCTGGAAATTCCTCTCATGGACAGAAGAACCTGGTGGGCTACAGTCCCTGGGGTCGCAAAGAGTCAGACATGACTGAAACAACTGAACATGTACACAGACTAAGAGAAATATTTGACCAAAGAGGGGAAAAAAAAGTAGTGACATAATAGGCTTATAACTTTGTAATCCACTGCTATTGTGTCTTATTCCATCTTCTAGAAGCAATGTCTTAAGGAATATAGGAATCAACTGTCAAAAGCTTAGCTAAACCTCAGTCAAAAGAATCACCTTTACATATTAATACTCTATAATGCAGAAAACAAATGGCAAATGCACAATGCTAAGTATTCAATATCTATGACACATGGATCTGGTGCTAATGGATAGAAGTGGAATTGTCCTTTACCTATGCTTCTGAGTATTTGATGGCATTATGAATTTAGAATTGAAATATTAAAAGTATATTAGGAGTGTGGAGCTAAAGTATTCTAATTTTATTATATTGAAGGAAATTAAATCGATTTCTTAATTTTGATTTACAATTACTTTGATGATTTAAAATTATGTTTAATTTTTAAGATTAATACCAGAAGAATAAAATAGAGTGTATAGCTTCCAAAGAGGTAGACAAAAACAAACCATCAAAAAAGATTAAAAGAATATTCAGTTAATCAAGAAGAAGGTGATGAAGGAAAAAGGGAGAGAAAGAGAGAGAGAAAGAAATGAATACTTTTACAGAGGAATACATGGTAGACCACTTGTAAATAAGATTAACAAAGTTAGTGATTTGTTCCATGTTTCAGCAATAATAGAATAACTCAAAGCTGTTGTGACACATGATTGAATGCAATGAAAGGATACACTCTCAGTCTTGGGATATACCTAAAAAATAACAACATAATATAATCTTGACGAGTCATAAGAAAAACATACACTGAGAGTGAGTATTAATAATTAAGTTGGAATCTTCAGCAGCAGCATGTAAAGGAAAGACTGAGGAATTACATTAGACTAAAAGAAAGCAAAGAGGTTGCTACAAATTACCGCAAATTGGAAGGCTTTGCAACAGTGGGCATTATTGGGACAAATTTTGAAACTTGAACAACTGTACATTACATGAACTTATTCCATCATTACAATTTTATTGTTTTTGATATCTATACTGAGGTTACATAGAATAAAATCTTTGTAGGGATTACACAGTAAGTTATTCAAATATAAAGGACACTGTGTAAACAACTAACATACACTCATGATTCAGAAAAAAATACTTTTCCTGCAAATGACAAAATAGTCTTTATGTCTATATTTTTAAATGGTTAGAAAAATGCATAAAAATAATCTAAATAATGTAAAAGAAGGGGAAAATAATGGCTAAAGCAGAATTTATGAAATTAGAAAATAATCTTTAAAGATTATTAATAGAGGGAGACTTATTAATTAATAATAATTACTATTATTAATAGAGGGAGACTGAACAGAATCAAATACAAACTGTTTAAAAATAACTGACTATAAAAAGTAAAAAGCAAATAAAGAAGAAAGAAGAAAAAAAGTAGACAATAAACATTAGAAATTTTTAAAAAGTATTTGGAAATAAGTCTGCAAATTTAAATAAGATTATATTCAAACATTATGAAAAGTTTTACATCAACATTGAGATTTTAGATAAAATGGAAATATATTCTAAATATTAGAAAAAATATTTATCTAAATATTATTTAGATAAAATGGAAATAGTTTCCTACACTCAAGAATGACTCTGCAACCATTAAAGACAATAAGAAACTTTTAAATGTTTAATTAACTTTTAAAAAGATCTTTCCCTTAAAACAAAACAACACACAGAGACACACATAAACATATGCAATGCATGCTAGATTTTTTTAATATCAAATTACATCAAAATTTTAATAAAGAAATAAATTCAATCTTACACAAAATTTAGCAGAATACAGAAAGAGAAGCACTGTTTCCCAATTTATGCTGAGAAGATGCAAAAATGTTCCAAATTTATGCTGACAGGATGCAAAGCCTTGATACCAAAATCTGAAGCTGAAATTAAAAAAAAAAAGGAAAATCACAGGTTAATAGCACACTTGGAACAAAAGTGAAAGGAAATTTCATTATATCATTATACAAAATAAATAATACATCATGGATATTTGGGTTTATCCAAGCAATGTAGGTTATTTAATATTAGAAAATAAGTCAATATAACAGCACACTGTTAAAAAAAAGAGGGAGAATATATTTGATAATTTATATTGCTGCAGAAAATTTCTCACAGGATTCAACATTTATTTGTGAGTAAATATCTTACTAGGTGAGAAACAGAGTTTTTAAATTTCATATAAGTAATTCTTAAACTCTTAACAGTGAATATTTTGTTCAAAGTTATAAATTTGAATTCTCTCCCTTTGGAATTTAAAAAAAAAAAAAACAGTGAAAACTAGAGTATCTACTAATATTCAGTGTTGTTAACTGAGGTAATAGCCAATGTTATATATGTATTAAAATTAATTTTATAATATAATTAATTTATTTCTTATCACTGTGCATAGAGAAAATTTAAAACTCTCGTTAAAAATGTATTAGTGTATTTGGCAAGGTTCTGTATATCTAATCAATACATCAAAATCAATTTTACCTCTACGTACTATCAACAGATGGGAACAACTTACAATAAAATGAAAAATAGAAATTGCTTTGGAAAATATATAACAAAGAAATCCAAGATCTATTTGTGTAAAATTTTATGCTTTTATTGATAATCTTTAAAGAAGGCTTGATAAATTAATACATGTAAAGCATTAGAAATTGCATTTTAATGCATGTCCTCAAAATTGTTATTAAATCAATTTATATACATAATTTTTATATCTGCAATCCAAAGTGCTTTATGTTGTTATTTTACACAACTTTAGTAATAAGTTGATTTAGAAATACCTGGAGCCAAGAATAGCCAATACCCTATCATACTAATTACAGAAAAATTTGACTTTAAAAGTCTTTTTTTTTTTTCATTTATTTTTATTAGTTGGAGGCTAATTACTTTACAATATTGTAGTGGTTTTTGCCATACATTGACATGAATCAGCCAGGGATTTACATGTGTTCCCCATCCCTATCCCCCCTCCCACCTCCCTCTCCATCCCATCCCTCTGGGTCTTCAGGGTGGGATGTTCTGAGAGAATAGCATAGCATTAAAAGTCTTAAAAATGAAATGCTGTAGTAATAACAAAGTTGTGTAAATAGATCAATGCAAAGGAAGGAGGAAACTAGATACAGATACAAGTATATATATGAACTATTCACATATGATTGAGAAGGTAATCCAGAGTGGGAAAATTTGTCTTTTTTAATAAAAAGGTGCTTGTAGCTGGTTGATTTAATATCTATGTTTAAGGCAAAATGTAAATGCCTCAGAAAATCATGAAAGATAATATTTTAAGAACTTTGAAACATGGAAGATTTTCTGAAACAAGAACAAAAACTTTAATTAGACTTTTGGCAAGACAGAAATGACAGTAGTAGAATTCTTAAGGACCTTGAATATCCAATAAGGCTAACATACATGCAAAATGCCAGAGTAGGAAGATCCAAGGGTTGGTCCCTCCATCTAAGCAACCATTGAACTGGAAAGAATTAAATCAATTATTTTGGAACACAGGAATATGATTGGTCACTTATAACAGAAAGGGGAGTGCTTGATGAAGCCATATTTGGTAAGAAAGTAGAATCCATAAACCATTTTCCATGCCTCATTCCTCAGCCCCTTTATCACCTTGGGGACAGTGGTCTGCATTCCTTGGTTGTATAGCTGATTCTGTGGCAGGCACAGGAGACTTTATGCTCCAAAAACTAGAGGATGTGCATTTGGGTTGGTGTGGCAGAACTCTGAAGAACTGGCAGAGTCCTTCCTTGGTTTTAGTCTTTTTGGCCACAGTGATCTCCCCTGGTGGCATCTATCAGGGCATGTAAAGTAGAATCCTTCTTCCCCATTCCCATTCCCATTTGATAATATCTTTGTCAGATCACTGTCTGAAGATAGAGAAAATCTTGGGGTGCATGCTCAGTCTTTGCAACCTTGTGGACTCCAGCTCACCAGGCTTCTCTGTCCATGGATTTTCCCAGGCAAGAATACTTGAGTGGGTTGCCATTTCCTCCTCCAGGGGATCTGCCTGACCCAATGTGGATCAAACCCACATCTCCTGCATCTCCAGTATTGCAGTGGCTTTGTTACCTCTTGAGCCACTGGGGTTTCTGCCAACACTTTGTTAGATCATTGTCTGAAGATAGAGAAAATGGACCAAAAATTTCAATGTACAAAAGGAGTACACATTTTGGTAAAATAGACACAAATGGACATTCCCAAGCCTTCACAAGCAAAAGCAACAGTCCCTGAGGACTGAGAATCATACTTCCAAATTTACTACATTATAACACAGAATGCTCAGTTCTTTACAAAAATATTACAAACCATTCAAAGAAACTTGAAAGAATGACCCATTGAAAATACAAAAATGACTCTGACAGAAACCAAAGAAACCCAGACTTCTGTAATTACTGAATTCACCAACATAGTAAAAAGATAACATTCCATGAAAAAGTAGGATTTGTCTCAAGAATTCAAGGCTGAATCAACGTGCTAAATAAATTAACATACCGCACTATATCAATAGAATAAAGGGGAAATGCCACATGATAGTCTCCCCCAATGGCTCACTGGTAAAGAATCCACGTGCAATGAAAAAAATGCAGGAGAGTTGGGTTCGATCCCTGAGTTAAGAAAATTCCCTGGAAAAAGAAATGCAACCCACTCCAGTATTCTTGCCTGGAAAATCCAATGGACAGAGGAACCTGGCAGGCTACAGTCCATGGGATCACAAAGAGTCAGATATGACTGAGTGTGAGCTTGAAAAGCTTGAGAATCCCTGTAGAGGCAGAAAAAGGAATTGACACAACACCTTTTTGTGATATAAAAACAATCAGCAAAACAAAAATATTTGGAAGAAAACTACTTCAATCTCATAAAACTCTTTTGGAAAATTTACAGCTAAAATTAAACTTCACAGACAAATAGTAAAAGAGTGAAAGATCAGGAAAAAGACAAAGATATCTGCTCTCATTATTGCTGTTCAACATTGTACTAGAGACTCTATTAAAGAAAATTAGGAAAAAAATTTCCAAATTGAAAAAGAAGTATTAAAACTATTTGCACATGATATGATCTTGTTTATAGTACATCCTGAAGAATAACAACAAACAATTACAACTAACAAATGACTTCAAAAATCTGCTATATTTTTTATGCACTGACAATAAATGGTATGAAAATTAAAGTAGGAAATTAAGGAGATTAGAAAACAAAGAACGTGGAGATGAATTTGAAAAATAATTTGACTTAGACACTAAATCCATAAATATTGTCAAAAAAATTAGAAGTTCAAATGAATGGGAAGACATTTCACATTTATAAAATGAAAGCTTGTCATTACTAAGATGTCAGTACCCTCCAAAGTGACTTATATTTCAACTTTTAAATTGCCTTTTTTTGACAGAAATAAATAAACTGATTCTAAAACTCATAAGAAATATAAGTGACCAGGAAGAGGACTAAGAAACAAAGAAAGAAAATAACTGGCTTACTCACACTTCCCAAATTTAAAATACACTTTATTAAACTATGATAGTCAATACTGACATATAGATTAAGGACATAATAAATGAAATGAATTGAGGATACCCAAATAAACCTAAACATATTTGGGCAATTGGTGTCTGACTAAGAGCACTAAGACAATTCAATGTGAAAACAAAAAAATAGTCTTTTCAACAAAGAGTGCTTGACCAAATATATACCCACATTCAACAGTTAAGCTGAACACCTACTTTAAATAATACTCAAAATTTAATACTCAAAATGAATCAAAGATCTAAATATAAGTGCTAAAATTTTAAAAATCCTATAGGGAACATGCATATAAATTTTTTATGACCTTGGATTAAGCAGTTGTTTTATAGATATGGCACCTAAAATACAAACAGCAAGAGGGGAAAACGTATAATGGACTTCCTCAAAATTAAAACTTTTAAGCAACAAAGAGTACAATCAAGAAAGTGAAACTCACAGAGTGGGAGAAATCTTTGCAAATCATGCCTGCTAAGTCTTTATTGTTGTTCAGCCACTCAGTCGTGTCTGACTCTTTGTGACCCCTTGGGCTGCAGCATGCCAGGCTTCTCTGTCCTTCACCAAACTCACGTCCATTGAGTCAGTGATGCCATCCAACAGTCTAGTCCTCTGCCGTCCACTTTGCCGCCTGCCTTCAATCTTCTCCAGTATCAGGGTCTTTTCTAATAAGTCAACTCTAATTAGGTAGCTAAAGTATTGGAGTTTCAGCTTCAGCATCAGTCCTTCCAATTATTATTCAAGATTGATTTCCTTTAGGATTCACTGGTTTGACCTCCTTGTAGTCCAGGGACTCTCAAGAGTCTTCTCCAATACCACAATTCAAAACCATCAATTCTTCAGTGCTCAGCTTTATGTCCCAACTCTCACATCCATACATGACTGCTGGAAAAAAACATAGCTTTGACTAGATGGACCTTAATTGGTAAAGTAATGTCTCTGCTTTTTAATCTGCTGTCTAGGTTTGTCATAGCTTTTCTTCCAAGGAGCAAGTATCTTTTAATTTCAAGGCTGCAGTCACCATCTGCAGTGATTTTGGAGCCCCCCAAAATAAATTCTGTCACTGTTTCCATTGTTTCCCCTTCTATTTGCCATGAAGTGATGGGACCAGATGCCATCATCTTTGTTGTTGTTGTTGTTGTTTTTAAGTTGATTTTTAACCTAGCTTTTTCACTCTCCTCTTTCACTTTCATCAAGAGGCTCTTCAGTTCCTCTTCACTTTCTACTATAAGGTTGGTGTCATCTACATATTAGATGTTATTGATGTTTCTCCCAGCAATCTTGATTCCAGCTTGTGCTTCATCCAGCCCGGCATTTTGCACAATATACTCTACCTATTCAATAATATCTTATATGCATATTGCTAAGTGGAAGAAGCCATTATGCAAAAGTTGCATATTGTATCATTCCAACTATATGACACTCTGTAAAAGGCAAAACTATAAAAAGAGACATATTAGTAAACACATCAGTCATGATGAAGGTTGGAGGAGAAGGAATAAAGGGTTAAGTAGGCAGAGTAAAGGGTTATTTTTAAGGCAGTGAAACAATTCTTTATAATGCTCTACTGGTGAATGTATGTTATTAAGATTCATCAAAATAGATAAATGTACAAGACAAAAGATGAATCCTAATGTAAACTATGGATGCTAATTAATAATAGTGTATTGATACAGGTTCAATTGTAGCAAATATATTACATTATTGAAATATGTTAAAATAGCATAGTCTGTGGATTTGAGGGTATATATGCTGTTTTTTTATAAACCAACACCTACTCTAAAAAATGAATTCAATTACTGAAAAAAGAAAAGCTTGCTAAGATTTGTTTTCCGAGTCACCATTTTGTAATTTTTTGCATGTTCCTCTGCATATATTGATAGATTCACACCTAATTGTATCTTTTTTTTAAGTCATTGTAAACAGTATTATGTTTTATGTTTCTTTTCTTATTTAGAGTTCACCCTTTTATTGTTGGAATATAGAAGTGGGATCAAGATGACAGAATAGGAAAACTCTGAGCTCACCTCCTCTCACCTTCTCACATAAACATCAATATTCTCTTTGAGAATGTCCTGGCTACTAGCAGAGTGGGTCTTTTACAAACAAGATTACAGAGAAACAAACACACAGAGTCTAGTAAAAGCAGAGAAGCAATCTACTCTACCACATTCCTGGCAGGTGACCCAGAAGAAGGGGGAGATATCACAGTCTTGGGCATCACCTTAAGGAGCAAGGTGTTCAGATATCATGTTGGGCAACCAGCAGTGAAGTCCGGCACTGGGAAAATGACTTCTCTTGCCTGGTTTGAAAAGCAGTGAGGCTTATTGGATGGCTAGAGGAAACCAAGACTCCTCTCCTAGAATGTGCCCAAAGGAGCTTTCTCTTATTTCAAATACAGAAACAGCAGATTGAAAAGTTCCAGGTGCTCTGGCTAGCTTGCTAAGACCATCTCAGGATGCTCCCCAGCCTACACTAGGCTCCTCTTCCAGTCTCTCCTGGTCCTGACCAGAACAGAAAATGCCTGAAAACCAGAGAAATGGGGCTGCCTTAGAATTGTGGATCCTGCTTCATGGGGCCCAGCCTTACCCCTGACCAAGATGGAGATCACCATGACACTAAGTAGAAGCAGAGGTACTCAGAGTTGCTGCTCCAGCCACTTGGGTTCTGAATCTGCCCAAAGTATGGAAAGACTGCTCATGCTAGGGAGAATATCAGCTCCCTCAGAGCTCCTGCTCTGGTCCCTTGGATTCTGGTCCCACTCCTCATCAGAGCTGGACTGGCCACTAAGCCTTGGAAGAGCCCTGGCTAATGCATGGCTCCACTTCTGGCTTATCCAACTCTAGCCCTATGCCTCATGAAGATGGGGTGCCAGAGCACCCCAGGAAAGATGCTTCCAGTGACCACTTCATATATACTTCTCTCACCAAAACCACTAGGCACTAACAAACTGCAGAGGGGTGTTTTGAACACATAGAAACTTTGCACACAAGTTTCTTGGAATCAGAAACTCTTTCATTTCATTTCATAGAGAGAATCAAAGAGAGTTAAACAAATTGAGAATACACAGGAATATGTTCCAAGTGAAGAACAAGATAAAATCCCAGAAAATAAAACTAAGGAAACAGAGATAAGTAACTTATTTAAAAGAGTTCAAAGCAATAGTGATTAAAAAAAAAAAAAAAAGTCACACTGACTTTGGGAAACGAATAGAGGAAGTCAATGAGAACTTCAACCAAGAACCAGAAAACATAAAAAGAACCAATCTGAAATAAAAACATGCATAAGAAGAAATTAACAACAGATTAGATAACACAGAAGAATGCATAAGCAACATGGAAGACAGGATATTAGAAGTCATCCAATCAGAAAAGAAAAGGCAAATTTACAAATGAAGGTAGTTTATGGAATCTCTGTGACATCAAGCAAATCAATCTTATCATTATAAGAGCCCCAAAGGTGAAGAAAGAGAGAAAGGGGAAGAAATCATATTTGATGAAATTATGGCTAAAACATTTCTAACCTGAAAAAGGCAAAAAATATCTAGGTTCAAGAAGCACAGAGACTCAATCAAGATAAATAAAATATCCACACAGAGACATATAATTAAAAAGCAAAAATTAAACAGAGAATTTTAAAGGTGATAAGAGAAAAAGAGTCACAAGTAAGGGGCTCCTTATAACACCATTAGCTTATTTTTCAATATTAATAGTTTTAATATTGAAGTTAAATATTAATAATATTCAATATTATTAAATTATAATTGATTTAATTGTTATTAATAATATTAATAACCCTATTAATATACACAATATTAATAACTCTAAAGGAAGAAATAACTTAAAGGAAGAAACTTAAAATAAAGGACACTCTACAAAGCAAATGGTTCAGATTTGTTGGAGAAAGATTTCCAAACAAGCAAAAGCCAAAAGAGTCTATCACCCCTAAACCAGTCTTCCAAAAAATGTTAATGGCTTTCTTTTTTTTTTGAGATTATTTTATTTATTCATGTTTTTAATTAATTTATTTTAATTGGAAGCTAATTACTTTACAATATTGTGGTGGTTTTTGCCATATATTGACATGAATCAGCCATCCTGAACCCTCCTCCCACCTTCCTCGCCATGCAAAAATAAGAAAAGGTTATACCAAAAAATAAGAAAATGTTTTAAGGAAAAGTATCACCACAAAATGTAAACATATAGGAAAAGATAAAAATCATCTTATCATCTCATCTTAATAGATGCAGAAAAATCATTTGATAAAATTGAACATCCATTCATGATAAATGTTCTCAATAAATTTGGTATGGTGGAAAATGCGTCAATATTATAAAGACCATTCATGACCAACCCACAACTAACTTCATACTCAGTGGTAAAGCACAGGAAGTTTTCCCTTTAAGATAAAGAACAAGACAAGGATACTCACTCTTGTCATTTATATTTAACATAGTATCCAAAGTTCTGGCTGCAGAAATCAGACCAGAAAAAAAAAAAAAAGAAAGAAAAGTTATCCAAATTGGAAGAGAAACAGTGAAAATTGTGACTATTTGAAGATGATATGATACCCCTAAAGATTTCACCAAAAAAGAAAGTACTAAAATTAAATAAACTACTAGTGAAATTGAAAGATACAAGATTAATATAGGAAATTTGTTACATTTCTATACAAAGGGAGTGAAAGATCAGAAAAAGAAATAAAGAAAACACCCCACTTAAATTAAAATCAAAAGGAAAAATACTTAGGAATAAATTTAACCAAGGTACTGAAAGGGTAGTACTCAGAAAACTGTAAAACATTGATGAAGGAAACTGAAGTAGGTGAAAATAAATGGAAAGATATTCACTGTTCCTGGATGAAAAAATTAATATTGTTAAAATGCCTATACTACTCAAAGCAATCTATAAACAATGTAATTCTTATGAAAATATACATGTCATTTTCCACAAAACTAGAATAAATAAACCTAAAATTTGTAAGGAGCTACAAAACTCCCTGAATTACCAAAACAATTTGATTAAAAAAAAAAAGAACAACTCTGGAGGTATCAAATTCCTTGACTTCAGGAAATACTGCAAAGCTACAGTAGCCAAAACATGGTACTGGCACAAAAAAGAAGAGTTCAATGGCACAAAATGGAGATGGATTCCAGAAATAAACACACATATGCAATGAATTCATCTATGACAAAGGCAGCAAAAAATACAATGGAGAAATAATAGTCTCTTCAATAAGTGGTGTAAGGAAAACTGGACAGCTACATGTACAATAATGAAAGGAAAACATCTCACACCATCCAAAAAAATTAAAATCCTGAATGTAAGCCCTGAAGCCATAAAATTGCTAGAAGAAAGCATAGGCAGTGCAGTCTTTGGCTTTGGTCTTATTGCATAAGTCTTATTTATATCTGCCTCCTCAAGCAAGGGAACTAATAGCAAAAATAAATAAATGGGACCTAATCAAAGCCAGGCTTCAGCAATATGTAAACTGTGAACTTCAAGCTGGTTTGTTCAAACTGGTTTTAGAAAAGGCAGAGGAACCAGAGATCAAACTGCCAACATCTGGTGGATCATCAAAAAAGCAAGAGAGTTCCAGAGAAACATCTATTTCTGCTTTATTGACTATACCAAAGCCTTTGACTGTGTGGATCACAATAAACTGTAGAAAATTCTTCAAGAGATAGGAATACCAGACCACCTGATCTGCCTCTTGAGAAACCTGTATGCAGGTCAGGAAGCAACAGTTAGAACCGGACATGGAACAACAGACTGGTTCCAAATAGGTAAAGGAGTACGTCAAGGCTGTATATTGTCACCCTACTTATTTAACTTATGTGCAGAGTACATCATGAGAAACGCTGGGTTGGAGGAAGCACAAGCTGGAATCAAGATTGCCAGGAGAAATATCAATAAACTCAGATATGCAGATGACACCACCCTTATGGCAGAAAGTGAAGAAGAACTAAAGAGCCTCCTGATGAAAGTGAAAGAAGAGAGTGAAAAAGTTGGCTTAAAGCTCAGCATTCAGAAAACTAAGATCATGGCACCTGGTTCCATCACTTCATGGGAAATAGATGGGGAAACAGTGGAAAGAGTGGCTGACTATTTTTCTGGGCTCCAAAATCACTGCAGATGGAGATTGAAGCCATGTAATTAAAAGACGCTTACTCCTTGGAAGGAAAGTTATGACCAACCTAGACAGCATGTTAAAAAGCAGAGACATTACTTTGCCAACAAAGATCCATCTAGTCAAGGCTGTGGTTTTTCCAGTGGTCATGTATGGATGCGAGAGTTGGAGTATAAAGAAAGCTGAGCGCCGAAAAATTGATGCTTTTGAACTGTGGTGTTGGAGGAAACTTTTGAGAGTCCCTTGGACTGCAAGGAGATCTAACCAGTCCATCTAAAAGAGATCAGTCCTGGGTGTTCATTGGAAGGACTGATGTTGAAGCTGAAACTCCAATACTTTGGCCACCTGATGCAAAGAACTGACTCATTTGAAAAGAACATGATGCTGGGAACGATTGAGGGCAGGAGGAGAAGGGGATGAAAGAGGATGAGGTGGTTGGATGGCATCACCGACTCAATGGAAATGGGTTTGGGTGGACTCCAGGAGTTGGTGATGGACAGGGAGGCCTGGCGTGCTGCAGTTCATGGGGTCGCAAAAAGTCGGACATGACTGAGCGACTGAACTGAACTGAACTGAATCAAAGTAGAATGCTTTAGCACAGAGAAAGAAATAATCAACACAGTGAAAAGACAGCTTATTGAATGGGAGAACATTTTACAAATTATACTCCCATGAAGGGTTAATATTCAAAATATACAAATAACTCATAGAATTCAGTATTTAAAACACTTGATTAAAATATGGGCAGAGGATCTGAATAGGCATTTTTCCAAAACAGACATACAGATAGGCAACTGACACATGAAAAGATGCTCCAATCATCAGGGAAATGCAAATCAAAACAACATTTAAATATCATCGCATACCTGTCAGAGTGGTAATTGTCAAAAATGCTAGAAATAATAAGTGTTGGTGATAAAAGATAACCTTTTTGCACTGTTGGTGGGAATGAAGATTTGTATAGCCACTAAAGTGAAACAGTATGGATGTTCCTTAAAAAAATTAAACAGCTTAAAATAGGACTAGTATATAATCCTACAAACCCACTTCTGGTTATTTATACAAAGAAAACATAAATACTAATTCAAAAAGATATCCACATCTCACTGTTCAGTGTATCATTACTGATAGTACCAAAATATAGAAACAATCTAAGTGTCCATCAACAGACAAATGGGTTAAGTGTATATATATATACATATATAAGCATATATATATATGTATATATGTTAACATATATATTGATCAGCTATAAAAAAGAATGAAATTCTACCATTTGCAGCAATGTGAACGTACCTAGAAGTATTATGCTTAGTGAAATGTCAGACAGAGAAAAGCAAATGCAATATATTTTCATTTTTATGTGGAATGTAAGATGTAAAACAAAGGAACAAATATAATGAAACAGAAATAGACTCATAGATACAGAGAACTAACTAGTAATTTCCAGAGGGAAGTTAGTGGGGCTAGGGTCCAAATAAATGAAGAAGATTAAGAGGAATGAACTAGCAGGAGTAAAATGAATAAGGTGCAAGATGTAATACACTGTACGATGGATATTGTCAATATTTTACAATAACTTTGTGTGACATACATTCTATAAAATTACTGGATTGTGAATTTTAAACTAAAATAATACTGCACATCAAATATATCTCAATAATAATAAATAAAATAAAATGATTTCATGACTGGTATATAGGAAAGAATTGACTTTTCTTTTAGGCTTGCATCCTGTCACAATGCTATATTCATTTATTTATTCTAGGAGGTTTTCAGTTGTTCATGTTGATTCTTGCAATTTTTTATGTAGGCAATATTGTCTTCTGTGAATAAAATCAGTTTATTTATTTATTACCAACGTGCATGTATTCCATTTCTTTGTCTTGTATGATTGCTTCAGTTAGCAATTCCAGCATAATGTGAGAGAGGACAATTTTGCCTTGTTCTTCAATTTAGGGGTAAAATGTCCATTTTATCACAATTTATGTATAAACTTGGTGATTGATATTTTGCAGAAGTTGTTTTTAAATTTATGAGTTTTTTCTCTATTCATAGATTGCTGAGATTGTTTGGTCATCAATAGGTGGTGGAAATTATCAAATATTTTTTTTCTGCCCAAATGATATAGTTGTTTTTTTTTTCTTTCCACTGTATTGACTTGATTTTTAAATGATGAAATACCCCCGAAAAAGTAAACTAAATTTCATTTTCCATTCAGTTCAGTTCAGTCGCTCAGTCATGTCCGACTCTGCGACCCCTTGAACTGCAGCACGCCAGGCCTCCCTGTCCATCACCAACTCCCGGAGTCCACCCAAACCCATGTCCATTGAGTCGGTGATGCCATCCAACCATCTCATCCTCTGTTGTCCCCTTATTATATATCATTATTACTTTTTAATTTGAGGTTTTGATTTGCTAATTCTTAAAGGAGAATATTTTCATTTGTATTCATGAGTGATCTTGGCCTGTCCTTTTTTCTTCTAATATATTCATCTAATTTTAATAATAGGCTAATGCAGGACTCATTGAATAAATTGGGAACTTTTCCTCTGTTTCAATATTCCAGAAGAAAATGTGGAAAATTGGTGTTACCTCTACCTTAAACAATCGACAGAGTATAATGGTAAACATTATCTGTTCTGATGATCTCCCATTTGGAAGGTTATTCATTATTAATTCAGTTTACTTTATATATATATATATATATATATATATAAATATATAAATTATTATGTTATATATAATAATTTATTATATATAATAAATTATACACACACATATATGTGTGTGTGTATATATATATATATATATATATATATATATATATATACATACATCAGCTGGTAAAGAATCCACCTGCAATGTGGGAGACCTAGGTGTGCTGGGTTGCAAAGTTCCCCTGGAGGAAGGAATGACAACCCACCCCAGGATTCTTGCCTGGAGAATCCCCATGAACAGAGGTGCTTGGTGGGCTACAGTCTGTGGGGTTGCAATGAGTTGAACACCACTGAGTGACTAAGCACAGCACAGCACATGTGAGATTTGACAGCTTATATCTGAAAATTAATTGATTGGTGTTGCTCAGTGACTAAGTTATGTTCAACTTTTTGCAATCCAATGGACTGTAGCATGCCAGGCTCCTCTCTCCTCCACTGTCTCCCAGAATTTGTTCAAATTCATGTCCAAAATAACTGATGCATTTAATCTAAATTACAAAATTCATGGCCTTGGAATTATTTATAGTATTCCTTCAGTAAAATCTCAGTGCCCAGTGAATCAGCAGTGATGATTACTGAAACAAATCCTATATTGGTAACTTTCATCTTTTTCTTGTTTAGCCTAGCTGCAAGGTTGTAAATTTTACTCCTCTTTTCCAAGAAAATAGTTTTCAGTTTTGTTAATTTCTCCTTTGATTTATTAGTTTTAAGCTCATAAATTTCTGCTTTACATTTTATTCTCTTCATCTACTAGCTTCAGACTGCTTAAGTTATTTCTGCAGTGTACAATGTTGGAAATAGTATTTTCATTTTAAGCCCCACTTCTTTTATACGGATACATTTAATTCTACAGATTCTCATTGAAACACTACTTTTCTTCCATCTCAGAAATATTATTTTGTTGTAAATTTTATTTAATTAAATATTTTAACTTTCTGATACATCATCTTTGATCCATGTGCTATTTAAAACTATGTATTAAGTCCATGTGTTATTTAATATCCAAATATTAGAGTTTTTCCAGTTATATTTCTGTAATTAATCTGGTTTAGCTCTAATGTGGAAGAAGAACATATTTTGTATGGTTTCTATTCCGCTACATTTTTTGAGATTTTTGATACAATGTGTGGTCTGTCATGTTGTTGAATGCATGTTGTCACTTCAGTTGTGTCCAACTCTGCAACCTTATGGACCATAGCCCACCAGATTCTTTTGTCCAAGGGATTCTCCAGGCCACAATACTGGAATAGGTTGCCATGCCCTCCTTCAGGGGATCTTCCTGACCCAGGGATCAAACACAAGTCTCTGTCTCCTACAATGGCAGGCACTTTAATTACCACTAGCATGGACTGAGAAGCCCTCTTTTATTAAATAGAGTAGTCTATATATGCTAATACTTCAAGGCCAGACTTGCCTGTTACTCCAGGTATCTCTTAACTTCATACTTTTGCATTCCAGTCCCTATGATGAAAAGAATATCTTTTTTGGTGTTACTTCTAGACAATCTTGTAGGTCTCTAGAGACTTAGAAGAAAAAGAAACACAAAAAGGCAAAATCATTGTCTGAGAAACCCCTCACAAATAGCTGAGAAGTGAAAGGAAAGGAGAAAAGGAAAGGTAAACCTATGTGAATGCACAGTTCCAAACAATAGCAAGGAGAGCAAAGAAAGCTTTCTTAAGTAAATAATGCAAAGAAATAGAGGGGAAAAAAGAATTAGAAAGACTAGAGATCTCTTCAAGACAATTAGATATACCAAGGGAAGGTTTCATGCAAAGATGGGCACAATAAAGGGCAGTTAGTGTAGACCTAACAGAAGCAGAAGATATTAAGAAGAGTGGCAAGGTACACAGAATAACTGTACGAAAGAGTTCCTAACGACCTGGATAACCACAATGATGTAATCACTCACCTAGAGCCAGACTTCCTGGAGAGTGAAGTCAGTTGGGACTTAGGAAACATTACTGCAAGCAAAGCTAGTGGAGGTGATGGAATTCCAGCTGATTTATTTCAAATCTTAAAAGATGATCCTGTTAAAGTGCTGCTCTCAACATGCCAGCGAATTGGAAAACTCATCAGTGGCCACAGAACTGGGAAAGGTCAGCTTTCATTCCAATCCCAAAGAAGGACAATACCAAAGAATGTTCAAACTGCCACACGATTGCACTCATTTCATATGCTAGCAAGATTATGTCCCAAATCCTTCAATCTAGGCTTCAAAAGTATGTGAATAGAGAGCTTCCAGATGTACAATGTGGATCTAAAAAAGGATGATGAACCAGCGGTCAAATTGCCAACATGTGTTGGATCATGGAAAAAGCAAGGGAAATCAAGAAAAACAAGTACTTCTGTTTCATTGACTATGCTAAAGCCTTTGACTGTGTCAGACTGTGGAAAATTCTTAAAGAGACACCTTGTCTGCCTCCTGAGAAAACTGTATGCAAGTCAAGAAGCAATAGTTAGAATCAAAGATGGAACAACAGACTGATTCAAAATTGGGAAAGAAGTATATTTAGCTGCATATTGTCACCCTGCTTATTTAACTTCTATGCAGAGTACATCATGTGAAATGCTGGGCTGGATGAAGCTCATGCTGGATCAAGATTGCCCAGAGAAATATCAATAAACTCAGATATGCAGATGACACCACCCTTATGGCAGAAAGTGAAGAGGAACTAAAGAAACTATTGATGAGGGTGAAAGAGGAGAGTGAAAAAGCTGGCTTAAAGATCAACATTCAAAGAACTAAGATCATGACATCCATTCCCATCACTTCATGGCGAATAGATGGTGAAAAAGTGGAAACAGTGACAGACTTTATTTCCTTGGGATCCAAAATCACTGCAGATGGTGACTGCAGCCAAGAAACTAAAAGATGCCTGCTCCTTAGAAGAAAAGTGGTGACAAAACTAGACAGCATATTAAAAAGAAGAGACATCACTTTGCTGACAAAGTTCTGCTTAGTCAAACTATGACTTTTCCAGTAATTACGTATTGATGTGAGATTTGGACCATAAAGAAGGCTGAGTGCCAAAGAATTGATGTTTTTGAGCTGTGGTGTTGGAGAAGACTCTTGAGAGTCCCTTGGATAGCAAGGAAATCAATCCAATCAATCCTGAAGCTAATTAACTCTGAATATTAAAAAAAAAAAAAAAACCTGAATATTCATTGGAAGGACTGCTGCTGAAGCTGAGGTTACACTACTTGGACCACCTGATGTGAAGGGTTGACCTATTAGAAAAGACCCTGATGCTGGGAAAGATTGAAGGCATGAGGAGAAGGGGATGGCAGATGACAAGATAGGTGGATGGCATCACTGATTCAATGGACATGTTTTAGCAAACTTCAGGAGATAGTGAAAAGACAGGGAAGCCTGGCATGCTCTAGTCCATGGGATCGAAAACAATTGGGCATGACTGAGTGACTGAACAACAGCAATATATGCTAATCGTTTCCAGTTTATTGATGGTGTTGTTTAATTCAACTCTATCAACATTGATTTATTTCCATTGGATATATCATTACTAAAAGAGAGGTTTGAATTCTCCAACTCTAATTGTGGATTTGTTTTTTTCCTGTTGCAATTTCAATGGTTTTTGCTATATATTTGCTTAAGTTTTCTATTGTTCTGGTGTATGTTTTCAAATTTATCATTTGTTCTACAAAGAAATGAAGGTAAAAAGCACGAATCATGTTGTTTATAAAAAGTTCATGAGACGTTTATAATATTTTCCTTATGTAACATTTTATAAAAAGGTACTTCAACTCAATGGCATAAAGCAACAGGCTTATTATTATCATTAATTCTGTGAATCATTAATTCAAATAGTCATGGGAGGATAATTTCTTTTTATGCTTCACTATGTCTGAGGCTTCAGCTGACAAGGTTTGAAAGACTGTGGTGACTTGAATGATTGCAGCTGTAATTATCCAGAGGATTCTTCAGTCACATTTTTGGTGTCTAGGTCTGTTAGGTAGGAAGTTAGGCGTGAGCAACAAGAGGTGGCCTACCTAAAAAAGATTCAAGATGATTTCTAAACCCCGCCCAAGTCACACCCCAGTGTGACCCAGAAGAGCTCACAGATATGCTACAAAATAACCACAGAGACTTTTCCAACTCTGGTGCTTGCATTCTAGGTGCATAGCATAGTGGATACCAACTAACCACAGGGATTTCAACTCAGCCACATGTGCCCTTGATGCAGAGCTGTGTCCTCAAGTGACCTTAGGGAGCAGCAGGCTATTAAGGACTCATAAATATTCTATGCATAATACATCTGATTACAAAAGACTGAATTATGGGAAAGACATGTGCCATACTGCCTGCTGCTATGTAATTTGCAACTGTCAATTAAAACTGTCAGCCATGTCCACTTAGATGAAAGTACTGTCTTTGAAACCCCTGAACCTCATCATTACGACACCGGTGCCTCTCTTGCCTTGGCCCACCTTCCCTTGAGGAGTTCTTCCTGTTCTTACTTCACTAAAATTGTTTTTGCCATGGGTAAGACATAGATTCTTCTTTGTATCCTAACCAAGAACCGAAGTCCACAAAGAAGGGTCCTCTTAGACTCTCCTTATCAGGTAACAAATCTAAGATACCTTGACTAACTGTTCAATTTGCCTGAAACAGAGGAGCAGGAATGATGCTGTAGCAATTTTTGAAAATGACAATGTGCTACAAAATAAATAATCACATATATATGTATATATATATATTATGACTATAAGTAAAGAAATGATCATCTTAAAATTCAGGCTAGCAGATAAAAATAAGGCAATGGGAGTGATTGCAACAACTGATATTGTTACAATATTGTTATAACAACAACAAATATTTACTTGAATATTTAAATTGCTAGAGTTGTGATTTTCTTCCTTTCTGTTTTCATTGATTTAAAATAAATATGTATATAAGTTTTCAGGAGCAGATTTAATTCTTCCTATGAAAATTTCCCTTCCATCTACCAAATCTAACACTGCCACATTAAATTTCTAAATATATTACTCAACCTAATGAAGGCAGAAATTTTGAATATTTTACATTCACAGTGATATCTCTAGTAAGAACAGACCACACAGCCTGTGGTAGAAACTCTATATATTTTGAACAGATGACTATATGAACTGAAAATCCAGTACAGGTGAAGCAGTATAATACAATGATTCAGAGCAAAATCTCACAGACTAACTGGCTTCACATTTTGGTTTAGCCCCTTGTTAACTTCTTACCAGCCACTTTATACCATAAGCTGTTTACTCAATTTGTCATGGCCTCTGTTTTCTTGTCTGTAAAATGAGGATATTAGTAGAACATTTTTTCATTGTCATTTATAGGATTAAATACTTGTAAGTTTCATAGAACATTGAACCAGACAAGTACCTAAACCTAACATTTAATTACAAAAAAGTGATACATACTAACTACTAAAAAATTATGGCTGTTAACAGTACTGTTGCAATTGTTATTTTCTTTTGATGCTTTGAACAGCAGTGACTCTTATGCATCATTTACTTGGCAAAATTAGATGTCATTGAAATCTGTGTCTGCTAATGATACCTAAAAGCATCTTCCAGAGATATGGCATGTTTGATCAATGACAACAGAAACACGTTAGTCAGTCTGTGCTTTTTTCTTTCTTCATTTGTTTGCTTTTATTTTTCTTTTTTCCTTACATATAGCTCAGACTCTTAAAATCAAAAGTGAAGGAAATTGAACACTGCATTTCTTAGATCATAAAGAAAGTAGAGCTTTTTTCTCACATGGCCCGGCTTAACACTGAGACTTGTAACTTAACATTTATGAATCTCTGTTTTCTTATTGACAGTAAAAGAAACTTGTCTTACCTTGCTAGGCAACTGTGCCAAATAAATTATATGCACATAAAAAGTACCTGACACAAAGCAGACACTCTTTCTATTTGAGTTTCTTTCTTCACCCTGCCTTCCTTCTCCCATCAGTTCACATTTTCTGCCCTGGTAACACTATTAACTGCCTCGTTTCATACTTTTTATGTTCCTTAATAAAATTCAATTTATTTTGTGTATAATTACTGGAAATCACTCATTCAAAATAATAATATTAGGATTTTGTTTCCTTCAGGATTACTTAAAAAAAACAAAAAATGAATCACAAAAGTGCCTACTAAGAAGTTTATTGTGAAAGAAAAATTAATTGTAAGATTGGAATAGTCGTAGCTGCACAGTAAACAGTGGTGAAAGCTAATTTTAAGACATTGAAAAAATGAAATGATTCAATGTATATAAGGCAATCAATATAGCATAAAAGCATTGATAATTATAAGGTTTTGGCCTCATTTATATCTCATGTGTCTTCCTGAAAGTGCAATTTAAGTATTTGTGTCCAAAGGAAGGTGGAACATTACAGAGGTCAAACCATTGGCACAAGATGACTTGACAGGCATGAATTAAGGACAAGAATATTTTATTTGAATATTTAGTGATTATAGATCATAGTTGATGTCTGATAGATGTCTCAAAATTTTAGATGGCCTTGCCATTGGAATCCTAATATTTACTGTATGCTTATGTATCTTCCTAAAATTCCTGTGGCTTAACTACTTTTAGAATGTCTCTTAGAGAGAAGTTTAGCATGTCTGTTTCTCTATTCAAGGCCAGACAGTAAGTATTCCAACTCTGTTGCAAAATTGTGCAAAACTATTCAATTCTGCTTTTGAAGAATGGAAGAAGGCATAGAAAATATGCACACAAATGAGTGTGTTACAATAAAGTCTTATTCACAAAACAGTTTGTGAGCTGGATTTGGCCTGCAGGCCATGGTTCCTCAATGTCTACTCTTAAATATACATCAAAAGGAACCAAGTAAGGGCTTCTCTTTATCAGATATTGGAAAGTTCATGTACTATGAATCTGTAATCTTATGTTCCACTAACCATCATTTATTAGCTGATTTTTCTTGGATTGCTTTTTTAATATCAGAACTATTTGATATGCTATTATATGTTGAAAACACAGCTTTATACAGATGATGGCTCTTTTCGGTAGTGAACATCTTCTATAAAATATGATGCTGGATGCCTACATTTCTTCACTGAAGGGCAAGGGCACTGAAGAATGTTCAGAGAGAAAAGAACCTTAGAATTCAGATCTAGCCAATCAGAATTTCTAATTTAGCCTCAGTGAGTAATGCAGGAATGTTAATATCACCTAAACTAGGTAGTCATCCTTAGGATGCTCTTGCAATTGTTATTAAATTTCAGGACTGCAATAGAATTGCATTTTATGAAAGTAACAGGAGTGTGAAGCTCCTCGAATCCATCCCATCTGTACTGTGTGTGTGTGCTCAGTTGCATCTGACTCTTTGAAATCCTATGGACTGTAGCCGACCAGTCTCCTCTGTTCATGGAATTTTCCAGGCAAGAATACTGGAGTAGGTTGCCATTTCCTTCTCCAGAGGATCTTTCCAACCTAGGGATCAAATCCTTGCCTATCCTCATTGGCAAATGGATTCTTTACCACTGTGCCACAGTAAATCTGCTATCTGTGATAGAAGTCAAAAGAGAAGAAAGAAAAATAATAAAACTAAGCAGTGCCCAGATATTAACATTTCTATCCTGGACCCAATTACACTCTAAGCTGGTTTTTTATTTTATTTATTTGTCTATGACTCTGAATACAAGTTTGAGTTATGTCTTTATATTTGAAATAAAAAGATATTTAGTAGTAAGTTATTACATTATATGTTTGGCTAAAATTTTATCTTCTCTACAAGCAGAAATAGCCATGGGAGACATATCATAGTATTTTATCAGCAGTGAGATCATGAAATCTGAGTCTAGAGTTTTGGTTCAAGTCCTAGGTCAACCACTCCTAACTGTGTGATCTTGGAAAAGTTATTTAACCTCTTTCTTTAAAATTTTTGTTATTTCATATCTGCAATGTGGAAGATGATGTGGATTGTTGTAAGGACTGTTATTGTTGTTCAGTTGCTCAGTCATGCCCAGCTCTTTGCAACCCCATGGACTGCAGCAGCACACCAGGCTTCCCTGTCCCTCGCCATCTCTCTAAAGAGTCTTCTCCAACACCACAATTCAAAAGCATCAGTTCTTCAGAGCTCAACCTTCTTTATGGTCCAACTCTCAAATCCATACATGACTACTGGAAAAAACCATAGCTTTAACTATACGGACCTTTTTCTGCAAAGTAGTGTCTCTGCTTTTTAATACACTGTGATAATAGGTGTTGGGGTCCTTTAATGGGCTGGAACCTGGTGGTACGGAGTCGACGACAAGAAAGTGAAAGAGAGAAAGAAGCTGATATCCCTTGGTTTACGCAGAGGACCAATAAAGTCCTTGACACAGGACTTGCATCCCTCACGAAGGCACCAGGCGCCCTCTCGAGGGGGTCTTAGAAGCCCGGGCAGAAAAGTGAGCACGACGGGTCTCCACGCTCCAGAGAGTCAGCCAGAAAAAAAGAGAGAGAGAGAGAGAAAGAGAGAGAGAGAGACAAAAAAGACCCAGGGACCTAAGCTCTGATGAAGCAAAGGTACTTTAATGATTTTTCTATGAGTATATATAGGCTGCAGTACAAAAAACTTCTTTCGGGAAAGATAGGGATCAGAAAACCAAATATACAGTAACCGTTACCAAGGGAACAAGGGGTAATCTTAGTCACAAGGTCAGGAGACAATCCATATCTCATGAAGGGAGAGCAAGACTAAGCAATTTTGTCAAAAAGAGAATGTTTACTAAAGGAGACCCAAGCCTGCCTCACACAATGACCTCAGTCCCTGGGAGCAGCGTGCTGTTCCGCTTGAAGAGGGACAAAGGACTCAGGAGAGACAGCACGTAGGCATCCTCCCTTCAAATACTCCCTGACAAATAGGTATGTGGACCTTCAAAGGGTAGTTGATAGAGGGTAAGCATCCAAAACTTTTATCTATAATTTATATTTTATTGACAAAGTTTTTCTCAAATCACCTGTGCTATGAAGATAAGGAGCCAAAGAGTATGTCTACAGGTGTTGCACATCAGAGTGTGGGAAAAGAGAAGTCTGAAAGTGAACATTGGATCATAGAGAAAACAAACACCAGGTATAATAATGTAGACAACATTTCTACAGTTATGATCTTGCCTGAGATTTTTGTAGTGGACAGCACACTGTTTTAGTATTATCCTATTCTAGTACTATTGCATATATGTGTTCACCATACATAAAAGTGAAGATCTCAAGTATACAGGCAGACATATTAAAAGAACAAAATATCACACAAAACCTTACCAAACCAACAACACAAACCATAGCCCTATGAAATCAAATGCAAATATGTTGAATTAAATTTGTTTTGTTTAAACAACCATTTTATAATTTTCATTTTAATTATAAATTGCATGACTGATTCCCAACTCAGTTTCAGATACGTTAATTTTTATCATTAGAACTCTAAGGAAGAGCTCCAGCTTTCAACTGGGCATTGCAACTCAAACCTTTATTCATAAACAAGTACTGGACTGAAAAACTGGGTGATAGTTATATAGTTTATGTATATAAGTGGATATATATCATATATGTCATATTCAATATATATGGACACACTATAAATATATGTGAATAAATATTTAATTATATATGATATATAAATATTTATGAATATACTATTCATGCATGACCTAAATCAAATCCCTTATGACTATACAGTGGAAGTGAGAAATAGATTTAAGGGACTAGATCTGATAGACAGAGAGCCTGATGAACTATGGACGGAGGTTCGTGACACTGTACAGGAGACAGGGATCAAGACCGTCCCCATGGAAAAGAAATGCAAAAAGGCAAAAAGGTTGCCTGAGGAGGCCTTACAAATAGCTGTGAAAAGAGAAGCAAAAAGGAAAAGAGAAAAGGAAAGATATTTCCATTTGAATGCAAAGTTCCAAAGAATAGCAAGCAGAGATAAGAAAGCCTTTCTCAGTGATCAATGCAAATAAATAGAAGAAAACAACAGAGTGGGAAAGACTAGAGATCTCTTCAAGGAAATTAGAGATACCAGGGGAACACTTCATGCAAAGATGGGTTCAATAAAGGACAGAAATGGTATGGACCTGACAGAAGCAGAAGATATTAAGAAGAGGTGAAAAGAATTCACAGAAGAACTATACAAAAAAGATCTTCATGACCCAGATAATCATGATGGTATGATCACTCACCTAGAGCCAGACATCCTGGAATGTGAAGTCAGGTGGGCCTTAGAAAGCATCACTACGAACAAAGCTAGTAGAAGTGATGGAATTCGAGTTGAGCTATTTCAAATCCTGAAAGATGATGCTGTGAAAGTGCTCCACTCAATATGCCACCAAATTTGGAAAACTCAGCAGTGGCCACAAGACTGGAAAAGGACAGTTTTCATTCCAATCCCAAAGAAAGGTAGTGCCAAATAATTCTCCAACTATCACACAATTGCACTCATCTCAGGAGCTGGTAAAGTAATGCTCAAAATTCTCCAAGCCAGGCTTCAGCAATATGTGAACTGTGAACTTCCAGATGTGCAAGCTGGTTTTAGAAAAGGCAGAGGAACCAGAGATCAGATGGCCAACATCCACTGGATCATTGAAAAAGCAAGAGAGTTCCAGAAAAAGATCTATTTCTGCTTTATTGACTATGCCAAAGCCTTTAACTGTGTAGATTTAATAAACTATGGAGAATTCTTCAAGAGATTGGAATACCAGACTGCCTGACACACATCTTGAGAAACCTATATAAAGGTCAGAGAGCAACAATTAGAACCGGGCACAGACCAACAGACTGGCTCCAAATAGGAAAAGGAGTCCGTCAAGGCAGTATATTGTCACCCTGCTTATTTAACTTATATGCAGAATACATCATGAGAAACGCTGGGCTGGAGGAAGGACAAGCTGGAATCAAGATTGCTGGGAGAAATATCAATAACCTCAGATATGCAGATGACACCACCCTTATGGCAGAAAGTGAAGAGGAACTAAAATGCCTCTTGATGAAAGTGAGAGGAGAGTGAAAAAGTTGGCTTAAAGCTCAACATTCAGAAAACTGAGATCATGGCATCTGGTCCCATCACTTCATGGCAAATAGATGGGGAAACAGTGGAAGCAGTGTCAGACTTTGTTTTTTTGGGCTCCAAAATCACAGCAGATGGTGATTGCAGCCATGAAATTAAAAGACCCTTACTCCTTGGAAGGAAAGTTATGACCAACCTAGATAGCATATTGAAAAGCAGAGACATTTCTTTGCCAACAAAGGTCTGTCTAGTCAAGGCTATGGTTTTTCCAGTGGTCATGTATGGATGTGAGAGTTGGACTATGAAGAAAGCTGAGTGCCGAAAAATTGATGCTTTTGAACTGTGGTGCTGGCGAAGACTCTTTAGAGTCCCCTGAACTGCAAGGAGATCCAACCAGTCCATCCTAAAGGAGATAAGTTCTGGGTGTTCATTGGATGGACTGATGCTGAAGCTGAAACTCCAGTACTTCGGCCACCTCATGCGAAGAATTGACTCATTGGATAAGATCCTGATGCTGGGAGGGATTGGGGGCAGGAGGAGAAGGGGATGACAGAGGATGAGATGGCTGGATGGCATCACCGACTCAATGGACATGAGTTTGGGTAAACTCCTGGAGTTTGTGATGGACAGGGAGGCCTGGTGTGCTGCTATTCATGGGGTCGCAAAGAGTCGGACATGACTGAGTGACTGAACTGAGCTGAACTGACTGAATCATAAATGAATACTGGACAGCAAACTGAGAAATATTTTTTTTAAGTAGTGTGATAAAACACATATGTATAATGAATCTAATAATAAAACATATGGAGTTGTTTTTTGTGCAGTTTTATTTTTTGCCCTTTCATTTCATTTTCATGGTAATTTACTTTTCCCACCTATATAAAATTATCAGTCCATTGCCAATTAAAGTTTTGGAGGAAAGATCTTTTTCCATCAATAGTTTTAGAATTGCTTCAATGAGGCATGAGATAGTGCTCTGGGAGCAAGGAAAATTTTAAAGCAGACTTGGCATACATCTGGAATTTGTTGGGCTGACTCTCAAGAGGCAACAGTTAAGCCCATGTCAATATCTAAAAGTCATCAGTAGCCACATTCATTCACTGTATGTTTTAAGCTCATGGGACTAGAAATGATGAGGTGAATACAGCTCCAGGGAAGGAACTCTCCTTCCCAATAAGCAGAACCAGAAAACTGATGTCCTTGGAAAGCAAAAAGCCATTTCTACAAAAATCTACCAGGATTAAGAAGAGAAATCTGGGGGAATGAAATTGATGAGATGCCAGCATTAAGTTAAAATGTGAAGTGCAGGGACTTCCGTAGCAGTCCAGTGATTAAGAATCTGCCCGGCAACACAAGGGACATGGGTTCAATCCCTGGTCAGGGAACTAACAACCCACATGCTATTGAACAACTAAGCCCACTCACCACAACTACTGAGCCCACACATCCTGGAGCTTGCCGATCCTGAGTTTCACAGCTAAAACCTGACACAAACAAATAAGTAAATAATTTAAAACACAAAAACAAAATGTGACATTCATCTAACACTGTGGATGAGGCTCTCTTCTCTGGTAACTTTCAACATTTCTGAGAATAAAATTACCATAGCTTCTGCTGAATTCAAAGATGACCCCAAAGGTTAAGAATTGCTACCATGAGCAGAGTATGTCAGTAATTTCAGTGATGAACATCCCTGGAAATACAAACAAGATGACAGGAAACAGAATTCACACATAATCCAGTCAATCGGATGCACAAAGGTCACCAATGTACATAAACCTGTCCTGTCCCACTCCAAATATAGTTGTTTTACATGATCTGTTCAGAGAATCTGGAAACAACCCTGGCTAGGTTGTAGAACCACTGGGTCTGTGTGTTTTCAGGAAGTTTTATTCATAACTAAGAACAAATAGGCATAAGTAATGTTAACTTTCAAGCAAAACTGTAAGGTTCCAAGAAGGTAGGAAAACTATGACAAACCTAAACCGTTAGAGCTAAACCTAGCATATTAAAAAGCAGAGACATCACTTTGCCAACAAGGTCTGTTTAGTAAAAGCTATGATTTTTCCAGTAGTCATGTATTGATGTGACAGTTGGAGCATAAAGAAGATTGAGAGCCACAGAAAAAGGCTGTGAGTTTTTGAACTGTGGTACTGGAGAAAACTCTTGAGCATCCTTTGGACAGTAAGGAGATTAAACAAGTCAGTCCTACAGAAAATCAACCCTGACTATTCACTGGAAGGACTGATGCTGAAGCTGAAAGTGCCAACTCATTGGAAAAGATCCTGATGCTGGTAAAGATTGAGGGCATGAGAAGAAGATGAGATGGTTGGATGGTATCACCAACTCAATGGGCATGAATTTGAGCAAACCCCAAGAGAGAGTGAAGGAGAGGGATGCCTGGTGTGCTGCAATTCATGGGGTCGTAAATAGTTGGACATGACTTAGCGACTGAACAACAACAAAGAATCATTGTGCAAGAGAACCTCTTAACTTTACCAACAGACAGAATTGTAAATTTCTAACATATAAAAAATATAGGAAATAATTTTTGTTTATATATAATATCCAAACTTTTATGAAATTATGTTTCAAGCACCTTTATGAAGTTACTAGAACAGGAAAATTATCTTGAGTTGGACATAATTTCAAAGTTTAGAGATAATAGGCAAAGCTTTACCACTATAATACTGTAGTTTATTATTCCATCCACATGAGAGACGGCAGTTAAAATTCTCTCCCCCTCATCTTACTCTATCAAATAATTGATTCCTATATATATATATATATATTTAATTCTGGAAATTTAAATTTCTTTAAATTTGTTAAAAAAAAAACAAAACAAAACACTCTTAATTGCCAACCTATGATCCTCCCTCACATGAATTCTTAGGTTTTGAAAGAAATAAAATTTTTCCTATCACTTTTAACTTCCCTTTCACTTCATTTCCCTTCAATAAACCAAACTGACACACAATTGAACTATGTCACTTGGTGAATTGAACCACCAAATTAATTAGTTCAGAGGTAATCTGCAAGGAAGAACAATTTTATGAACATCAATAAAATAAGCCATATTAGATAGAATAATTATTTCCTGTTACTCCACAGGCTTATTTGAAAAATTCCCGTCTTTAAAAGTATGTATTTCTCTCAGTCTACTCCTTTTACTCTTCCACTTGACTTTTTAAAGTGAACCATATTTCCAAAAGTTGGGCTATTTTCCCAGTATTTTAAGTACTTAAATCTTAAGAATCCTAAGAATATCAAACATTATTCTGACAAAACTAATAGTTATCATTGAGTTTTATTGTCTGAATATGAACTGCATTCAATTTGTTTCTGGTTAAGTCCACAATATCTTACATTTTGAATAATACTTCATGAGGCTTTTCTGATCACTAAAATTCATTTTCAGCATGCCAATATCCAAGTCATGTACCTTGAGCACATTTTCACAGTGGCCTAGGACAAGCCTCCATTTCTTAACTGGTTTAGAATCTGAGCTGAGATTTTGCTTTAAAAAATGCCACTCTTTTTATTTTTACAATAGTTTGAAAAATAATGTATTAACAGTATGCAATATTTGACTTGACTTACCAGATGGCTCAGCGGTAAAGAACCCACCTTCCCATTCAGGAGATGCAGGTCCGATCCCTGGGTTGGGAAGATCCCCTGGGAAGGAAATGACAACCCACTCCAGTATTCTTGCCTGGGAATCCCACAGACAGAGGAGCATGGTGGGCTACTGTCCATGGGGTCGCAAAAGAGTCAGACATGACTGAGCTACTAAAAACCACACACTACCAATGCTTGACTTAGAGCTACACACTTTTTTCTTTATTTAAAAAAGTTGATTTACTTTTATTTTTAATTCTAGTCCCCGAACAAGGAGCTATTATGATGATGTATCCATTTTGTTGCAGTCATGGTTCTCTGTGTACAGAAGCACAGTGCTAGCATGTGGAACAAGTGACTTTCTGAAAACTAATGGAAAAGTCAAATTCTGCAAGTTACATATGAATGGAATCTGCCATAGTCTTGCACATGTGTGTGCTAAGTCACTTCAGTCATGTTGACTCTGTGAGACCCTGTGAACAGTAGCCTGCCGGGCAATTCCATCCATGAGATTTCCCAGGCAAGAATACCCTATTGGGTTGCCATGCCCTCCTCCAGGAGATCTTCCCTACCCAGGGATCAAATCCATACTTCTTTCATCTCTTACACTGGCAGGTAGGTTCTTTACCACTAATGCCACCTGGGAAGCTATAATCTTACCTCTCCCCAAACTTTAATACTATATGTAGTGTAATACAAAATCCATCAACTTCATCTTCTAGTAGGCTTTACCCTTATGTCTAAGAAAATTTAAATAGAATACACACACACACACACACACACACACACACACATATTTCTTTTCCTTACTTTTTTTCAAGCAGCTTAATATTTTCACAATATTAACAATGAAGGACTGTTCATAGGAAGCCTTCAGGTCCATTTATATCAAAACTAGAAAAGCAGAAAAGGCATAGTGCCCTTTTCAATGCACCATGAATGTCAGAGCCCTTGTGCTAGACTGTATTGATTCAGGTTTGACCACGTGACTTGTACTGACCACTGGAATGTGAAAAAAGGATTGTTACTTTAGTCTAGACCCACGATGAGACCTCAGTGTGATGCACAACCTGGAAAAGAGCCACCGCATGAAACTTGTTGACGCTTCTGTGTTTCATGGAACCCCTGAGTGTAGCGGTTGCACTTGATTACCACATTACAGCACAGTGACTGCTCCAGCTCTTATCAAGGAGAGTTCTTTGCTTCCACAACTCAGCCGAATTTAGCCCTATGTTCTGTGAATGGAGCTTTCAACTAGAGCACATTAGGACAGTTTTCTAATATAGAACTACATGATAATAAATACAGTTGGGTCTATCTAGTACTAATGTTTTGTATATCTCTTTAATATGATGCTTGAACCTAATCTGATGTTGTTAATAAGGGGACAGGAGTTAAAATGTCAACTGCTTGACCAATATATGTACTCTTAGCAAATCACTTAGTCCAATTTCTCTTTTCTTCCTATTTTCTTTGCTGAAAAAAGGTGTTGTAGTGAACTCAGTCCTATAGCAATGAATTTTTTCCTGTCTTTCTTTAGCTACTACACTAAGAATCTGAGAAAATAAAGAGGAATATATTGTGTTCTCTTTCTTTTTGGGAGCTTGCAGGTAAGGTGTGGACGAAGGGATGTAAGAACAGTTGTAACTCAGAGACCTGAGTGTTATATAAAATAAATGTGGAACCTTCTATGGAAACCCATAAAGCAAAAAGACCTCTTAGCTAAAGAATAGGAACTATATAACATACACTGACATTTCTAAGGAAGTCAAACTAAGGAATAGGAGGCAAGAACCAAGCCCTCATTTGGACACATGAAAATGTGTGTCATTTTGGGGACTTTTTTATGTAATCTGCTGTTTCTAAAATTAGGGTATGACTTGTGGAGAAATTTGAAAAGGGCAACAGATGAGATTTTGAGAAGGCTGGGGTCAATATGTAAAGTGTTTTCTTTTCCTGGTAATTGGGAAAATAGGCAAAAGAGATTTTTTTAAATATTGGGTTGGCAAAATGTCTATTTGGGTTATTCTGTAACATCTTATGGAAAATCCTGAATGAACGTTTAAAAAGGCTACCCCAATAAAATGTTTATTAAAAATCTTTAAATGGAAGAAGGATTGAATTTAGTTCCATTTTACAGAGGTGATTATTTGTGATGTTTTGAAAGAAAACCTAGAGTCAAGGGATAGTTGTGCCAAGCTAATCTGTGGAACTGTTGGGATGAGCTATCTCATTTGGCAGTGAAAGAGAACTGTGCCAAGAGGAACAGAAACAGACAGAGCCTAAAGAATTTGGTGTGATGGAGTCAGAAGTACCTTGTGATTAATGAGATGAAATAGATGTAAAAACAACTCAATCATTGAAGAGAACCTTGAGGTTTTTCTCTGAGTTGATAAATGGAGAATGTACTAGATATAAGGATTGCTGGGACATCAAGCCAAAAGTTGGGTGGATTAAAGAACAGAAATTTATTTTCTCACAATTCTGGGAGCTGGAAGTCCAAGGCCAAAGTGCCACCAGAGTTGATTTCCTCCGAGGCCTCTGTCCTTGGCTTGGCATGTAGTTGTTCTCTTGCTACTTGTTCACATGATCTTACTTCTGTGCAGGAACGACTCCAGAACCTCTTGGTGTTTCCTAATCTCTTCTTCTTATAAAGATACCAATCAGGTTGGATAAGAAAGTGTCCGAAGGACCTCATTTTAACTTTACTGCTTCTTTCAAGTCTCTATCTCCAAATACAGCCATATTTTGAGGTAATGGAGGTTAGGATTTCAACATATGAATTTGGGAGGTGGGGACTCAATTGTCTATAATGAACAATGGTGTGATAAAATAAGCTAGAACACACAAGAAATAGTTTTTTTTTTTTTTTTTTAAGAAAGCATTATTATTCAGGACTCTTTAATTTATATATATATGAAGATTTCAAATATGTCTGGTATGAATACTGTGTGTAACTCTGAAGATCAGGATCATCATAAAGACTGGTGTAGGTCATCAACTACTGTGGCTTGAATCCAAGAGGGCTGAAAGTTAATATTCCAATATGGACAGAATCTTGGTGAATAGCTTAATGAGCCAAGGGAATAAGTGGAATCCTGTAAATATGAGATATGATTGGGAATAAGCAAACTGTGATATGGTTTTGCTATCAGGAAGCTAAAAGAGAGGCATCATTAGAAGGAAAGAAGCTCATGCTCTACTTTGAATCATATCACTCCTATTTAGCATGCTCAATTCCAGACACCATACTTTAAATGGGAGAACAGAGAGGCTGGAAATTTATTTTAAGAATGGCATAAAGATACAAAACTTTAATGTATCCACTCTCACTCAACACATTGTTATTTAATTTAGTTTTGCTAAGTCAATAGTTGTATTATACCACATGTTAAGCAACCATTTATAATAACTGAAGCTCCTTAGAGTTTGGTTTATAATGATCAAAGAGCCATTAATCAGAAAATCTCATGACTAAATGTGAAACTACATTGTCACAAAGAATATGAATAAGAAATACATATTATGAGATTTTATATATACACACACACACACACATATACACAAACATATGGACTTCCCTTTTGACTCAACACGTAAAAAATCCACCTGCAATGTGGGAGACCTGGGTTTGATCCCTGGGTTGGGAAGATCCCCTGGAGAAGGGAATGGCTACCCACTCCAGTATTTTGGCCTGGAGAATTCCATGGACAGTCCATGGGATTACAAAGAGACAGACACAAGTGAGAGACTTTCAGTTCACTTCACTTCATATTTATATATGTATATATAAAACATTTCTTATTAACTTCAATATTTCTTGTACTGGATCACAGGAAATATTGAAGTGAATAAGAAACACTTTCCTTATGGAAGAGACTATTCCAAGACAAGATACATATTTTCTTTTTCTAAAATTTTAAATTTTATTTACTTTTAATTGGAACATAACTGCTTTACAACATTGTGTTGGTTTCTGCCGTATATATATCAACATGAATCAGCCATAGGTACACATATACCCCTTCCTTCTTGAACCTCACTCCCACCTCCCACCTCATCCCACTCCTCTAGGTTGTTACAGCACCAAATTTGGGCTACCTCTGTCACACAGCAAATTTCCACTGGTTATCTATTCTACATACAGTAATGAATTTGTTTCAGTGCTACTCTCTCAATTTGTCCCACCTTCTCCTTTCCCCCATTATGTCCACAAGTCTGTTCTCTATGTCTGCATCTCCACTGCTGCCCTGCAAATAGGTTCATCAGATTCCATATATATGCCTTAATACATGATATTTGTTTTTCTCTTTCTGAATTACTTCACTCTGTATAATAGTTGACAAACCTATTTCTCAAAGAGCCTTGCTCTCTGTTAGTTATATGTCTAAAGGGTGACGTGATGACAAATACTTGGATGTTACAGGGGAAAACATTTCCTTTTGCTAAGTTTGGCTCCTAACTCATAAGAGCTGAATTGAGGGTCAAAATCAGAGAAAAGGAACACAGAGGGAGTCATCTAAGATGTGAAGAATTTTATTAATCTATTGAAAGCTGAAGTCTTCCACTTTCTGAGTTATCCTGATTGTTGTAAAGAGGGGAAACCTTGAAGCAATTAGATGTCATAGTCCCACTGACTGTAATGAAGAGATTGCAGTATGTTTCAGTGAGTGTGTGTTGGAAGGAGTGGGGAACAACTCAGTGTTCTTGAGTGAAGAAGTGGATATGCTTATTACAGGCACCTGGTAGAGAAAGGTGGAGAAAGAGCTAGGACAAGATTGCAAAGTGGATCTTTTTAATCTTTCAAAGCAAGATTACAAACTGGATCAACAAAACTGAGATGAGAGAATCAATATATATATTCTAAAATACTGTGATAAGCAGTGGAGTGTCACAGTTACCTAAGGCCTCCAGATAGCAGGATACATACATCAGCAACCCTGCCATCAAAGAGTTCCTCATTTAATGGGGAGAAAATGCAGGCTAAAATCAAAGTAAGGACATGTGCATGGTGCTACCTGGCACAAACAAAGAACAGTCATGTCATGTTTGGGTGAGAAAAGTACTGATAGAGGTGGCATCCACACTATCTTGGACTTCTCTGATGGTCCAGTGGTTGGGGATATGACTGCCAATGCAGGGGACATGGGTTGGATCCCTGGTCTGGGAAGGTTTCACACGCCACAGGGCAGCTAAGCCCCTGGCTCTGCAGCTACTGAAGCCTGCATGTCTACAGCCCATGCTCTGCAAGAAGAGAATACAATGAGAAGCATTCTGCATTCTGCAATGAAAAGCTCATGCACCATAACTAGAGAATAGCCTTCACTTGCTACAACTAGAGCAAGCTTATGTGTAGCAACACAGGTCCAACACAGCTGAAAATAAATAAGTGAACTAATTAAAAAAACAAAACAAACAACAACAACAACAAAAACACTGTTTTAACAGACTTGTTGTTCAGGTGCTATGTCATGTCCAACTCTTTGTGACCCCATGGATTACAGCAAACCAGGCCTCCCTGTCCCTCATTATCTCCCGGATTTTGCCCAAGTTCATGTCTTAACATTCTAGATAGTCTAGTAGTAACAGACTAGGTAGGGTTTTCACTGTGTTCTGAATGTTCATGTCCTCTCCAAATTTCAAATGTTGGAAACTTAATCCCTAAGGTAAAACCATTAGGAGATGAGGCCTTTGCATGGTTATTAGGTCATGAGAGGAGAACCCGTGTGGATGGAAGTATCATCATTATGAAAGAGAGTTGACAGAGCTGACTACCCTTCTTTCCTCATGCAAGGACACATAGTTGGCAGCCTGCAACCTAGAAGAGTACTTTCACCAGAGTCTGGCCATTGTGGCACCCTGATCATGGATGCCTTCTAACCTCCAAATATGTAAGATATGAATTTCCATTGATTATAAACTACTCATTCTGAAGCATTTTATTAGGGCAGTTATAAAGGACTAAAACAGTTATCCAGACCAATGGGATTGGAAATGATATTTCAGTCACAGGAGACAGTATAAGCATAATCTTGCCATGGGACTGATTGTGGTATGTGCACTAAAGTAAAGCAAATGTGCATAGGCAATAATTTAAGTGGCTGGCTCTCCACCTTCCAAAATAATCAAGGAAAAAAAAAGTATGAAGACAGAAACACTGACTTGGAACTCTAGAACTGTGTCAGAAATAAGTTGTAGATGCTCCTGAACCTTTCTAACTTCTACAAGTTTGTTATCTGGGCTATCTTTGCATCCCCACATAGAATAGCATGAAGACGACAATAACAACAACAGCAAAAGTTTACATTCTTATACTTAGGAATAGAGGAACAGGAAAACTGATAAGACTATTTCTCTCTGTATATGCTAAGTTGCTTCACTTGTGTCTGACTCTCTGTCCCTATGGGCTATAGCACTCCAGGCTCCTCTGTCCAAGGGATTCTCCAAGCAAGAATACTAGAAACGGTTGCCATGCCCTCCTCTAAGGGATCTTCCCAACACAGGGATCGAACCCACATCTCTTTATATCTCCGTCTCCTGCATTGGCAGGCAGGTTCTTTAACATTAGTGACACCTGGGAAGCCCTATTTCTTTCCGTACCAAGTAACAACATGTAATAGCAGAGTTATAAGGCAAAAGAAAATGGATTGAATTTCTTGGGCTTGAAGAAAGGAGAAAAATTTTTAAAAAATTAAAGGCACCCCAATCTATTCAATCTGCAAGGAGATCAAACCAATCAATCCTAAAGGAAATCAATCCTAAATATTCATTGGAAGGACTGATGCTGAAGCAAAGCTCCAGTACTTTGGCCACCTGATGTGGAGAGCTGACTCATTAGAAAAGACCCTGAGGCTGGGAAAGATTGAAGGTAGGAGGAGAAGGGGACAACAGATGATGAGATGGTTGGATGGTATCACCAACTCAATGGACTTGAGTTTGAGCAAGCTCTGGGAAATGGTGAAGGACAGGGAAGCCTGACATACTACAGTCCATGGGATCTCAAAGAGTCAGACAGGACTGAGCGACTGAACAACATCATCAAATCTATGCAAAGCAAGTTTTAGGAAAAGGGATAAATCAGATTAACCAGCCAGTCAGCAACTCTATAAATGTCTCAAATATTATCTAACACCTGCCTTCCTTCCTTTCTTTTATTCTTGGTTTCTCAATATGTTGTCAATCTAGAAGGATTTTCCTCATAGACAGTGAAAGTATAAAATATTTTCCCCACTGTTGCTTAAAAAAAAGAAAAAAAAAAAGAACTATGCTTACATCACTTGTACAAAATGCCTATATGGTACTGCAGCTGTGGGGATATGGTATTTGAAAGTGCAAAGGAAAAGACAGTACCATTAAAATTGCCTTGACTATACCACAAGGCTGTTCAGTAACAAAGAAGATATCTGTCTTGTCCAGGTTAAATAAAACATCAATCGCTCCAGTGAAATATGCTTAAAATTTGAGTTTATTTATGGGCATGCACCGGCAATTGCAGTCACCAATATAAATACAATACATTTCAGTTAGAAACAGACCACATATCAGAAAGTGTCTTGAGGGTCTGATAAGCAAGGCAATTGTGGGTAGAAATATGTAAAAAGTTTGTGATGGATTAATGGAAGTGACTTTTTTTAAAAAAATCTTTTGGCAAAGCAAAGGAGGTGCAATGCAGGAATAAAAGATGAGCAAGAATAAATTTTCACTATGTGAAGGCACTCTTTCTGTAATTCACTGTACTTTGCATTCAGAGATGAGGCTACTGAGGAAGCTTGATCTCGTGGATACTTGTGGGTGTATAATACATTTTCATAAGCTTGTTTTGACAAATATATCTAATGAGTTGGAAAATACAAAATAAACATTAATAATAGCAATAAAGAATAAAAATACATGTGCGTGCACGGTCAGTCACTTCAGTCCTGTCCGAATCTTTGCGACCCTTCGGACTGTAGCCTGCCAGGTTCCCCTGTCCATGGGATTCTCCAGGCAATAACACTGGAGTGGGTTACCATGCCCTCCTCCAGTGGATCTTCCTGACCCAGGGATCAAACCCACATCTGTTGCATTGCAGGCAGATTTTTTACCTACTGAACCACTTGGGGAGCCCAGAGAATGCACTCTGCTTTTAACAGGATTACATTGTATTTGGGAAACCAGGAAACTGAAAGTAAAGTTGTGTAAAGGTTAGGTAAGGTAAGGTCAGGTTTTCTTGTGTTATAGTCCAACTTTCTCAAAGACTCTAATGCTGTAATTGACAACTCATTCTGAAAATTAAAAGGTACAGCTTCAGCTTCTAATTTATTTTTGGAGCAGATTCTTCCAGAATATCTTGAGCCCTAGAAGTGGTTTTGTCAGTCTTGGCATCAGGCAAGGAAACTGGAGGGAGAAAGAGCTCCATTGTGAGAGAATGCTTGGGAGAGCCTGTGTCCAACTTTGAAGGTCTTGTCCAGGTGCTTGTGTATGCTTATTCAATTTGAAGATGAATGTGAGCAGGTAAGGTGGTGAACTTAACACATTTGTTCAGGATGTCCCCTGTTTTAAAACAAAAACTCCCACATTTTGGAATTCTCCTAAGTTCAGGAAAAATTTGGTCAATTGGTCATCCTAGATATAGGAGAGATCAGCATCTCTCCCCCAAACAGAATTGACTGGCTATCAGGACGTGGAGATGGACCTTGGTAACTCTAGCTATTAAGTAAAAGGCCATGGGATGGGGGCAGTGCTTATAGAATTGGGAAAAACATCAAATTTTACAGAATAGTCATACTTCATGTAATAAGGACTCATTCCTGGTGGGTATAGAGAACTCTGTAAAAAATATAAGCTGGGAAAATTGCCATCATCCTTCCTAGTTAGGGACTCTCTAAAGGTGTTGGTGGTAGTGGCAGTTTAGTCAGTAAGTTGTGTCCCACTCTTGTGACCCCCTGGGGGAAAGCCTGCCAAGCTCCTCTGTCCATGAGATTTCCCAGGCAAGAATAATGGAGTGGGTTGCCATTTCCTTCTCCAGGGCATCTTCCTGACCCAGGGATCCAACCTGAGTCTCCTGAATCACAGGCAGATACTTTACTGACTGAGGCACCAATATATGTGCATCCTCAGATGCTCAGTCAATGTCTGATTCTTTGCAACAGCAGGGACTGTAGCCCACCAGGCTCCTCTGTCCATGGGATTCTCCCAGCAAGAATATTGGAGCAGGTTGCTATTTTCTCCTGCAGGGATCTTCCCAACCAAGGATGGAAACTTCTTCTCTTATATCTTCTGTATTGGCAAGTGAGTTCTTTACCACTAGCAAAGAGGTAAGAGCTCACAAATAAGAAGTTTTGAAGTAGATAACAGAGGGAGAGATGGTTACCAAGTTTCTGTAGAATTCCTAACTTCAGAAGCTATAGGGTATTGTTCAGGTGAGATTCAAAGACCACCAACTTTATCACACAGACCCAAATGGCAGCACTGTTTTCCAGATTAAGGGAATTGGCAGCTGGCAAGGACATATGTAGATAGTTTCTGGCAATATAAGATACCAGATTGGATGTAGGCACCAAAAACTGATGCTGACAGACTGATAAAAAGGAAACATCCATAAAACATCCTGTTTCTTCCAATGTGTCCTTGACCAGGACTTAAGCAGATAAAACCCTCTCATTTCTGGCAATGGGTATGAGGGAAACCTATAAAGTTAAGATGGAATTGAAAGGGAATATTAGAGTCAAATTTGGTGTTGGTCATGGAATTTAGATGCAAAGCCTGATGAAGATGGGTAAATAGTAACCAAAACTGCAATCATTGTACTGAATTAAAATCACCCTTCATTGTATTTACTTTAGGAGTAACTGATGGGAAAATAAGCCTGATTTGCAGGATAGAAAAAGGAATGATTTGGGTACAGAATACTTGTGGTTCAATATTACTGCAGTGTTATCTTTCTAGAAGCGATGGATTTGCTTTTTCTTTTCCACTCAAAATTAACTTAAATAGCACACAATTTACATGACTTCCTAGAGATAAGAGTCTCACCTGGCCTGTAAGCAAAAGCTGATTATGTTATGTGATTACCTCTCACCACAGGATTCATTCTACAAAGCACTTCTTGTGGCATACTGACAGAACAAGAATACTAGCAGTTACTTAAAAACAATCCCCAGTGCTCAGCTTATCTGTGTCTTCCTGGACTGACAAAAGGATCATGGAGTCTGTGTGTTGTATAGCCAGAGGCAAATAGGGAATCAAAGGCAGGCAGGAACATATCTTATTAAAACAGAATATGCCTTTGTGCGTGTTAAGTTGAGTCATGTCCGACTCACTGCAATGCAAGGGACCATAGCCTTCCAGGCTCTTCTCTCCATGGGATTCTTCAGGCAAGAATACTGGAGTGGGTTGCCATGCCCTCCAGGGAATCTTCCTGACCCAGGGATAAAACCAGCATTTCTTATCTCTCCTGCATTGGCAGGCAGGTTTTTTTTTTACCACTAGTACCACCTGGGAAGCCCAGACAGAATATATTCATCTATAAACCACACTCTGAGATATCCATGCCAAGTATTTCATGGAAAATGCTTCTAAAGAAGCTGAACTAAGTATACATAAAAATTAAGGTGAATAGAGAAGACAGGCTATTGGGCAGTTGTAAATAAAGTTTAAAGACTAAATAAGGAAGATAGATAAAAATGCAAGATGGTATACAGGAGATACTGGGAAAGAATCCAGAAATATTGGACATCGACCTAGAGGAAGTCTCTATTTATTAGTTTTGTTTACACTGTGGAATTGAGCCCCTGCTCCAGGGATCTTGGGATGAGGAGCCCAAGGCCCCTGAGACCCCTTCCTTCTACCAATCCCCAGTTTGTATTTAGCTGCTAAATAATATTCCCATTCCCACTGGCTCCCCTTTTTCTCTAGGGAATCCAGGTGCTGTCCCATTCTCACTGTTTACATTTCACCTCTACCCTATTGTATGCCATATTGCTGGGTTTTTTATTTTTGCAAAACAAAGTGACAAAAATTCAGGAAAAAAAAAAAAAAGATGACCAAATATGAAACAATGCAGTTAATTGGAAGGGCTTCTCTAAGCTGGATATAAAGTATGTGAGTGCTGTGTTTAAAGAAATGCTCTAGTACAAAATATAAGATGATAGTTTCTTTTTATTTTTCAATTTTTGTTCTTATTTCCTTCTTTGGTTCTATGACATGGAAATGTATTAAGACATTAAGAATAAATAATGTCAACTGGAATTATTTTATTTTCTCTTAGGATAACTTACCATAGGAATGTAGAAAAAAACATCATGCTCAGTGTTTGAAATCACAGGTTCCAACATTGATCATGTTTACCATTTGTTTGGTCCTAGATAATTTGTAAAAGACCAGAATTTCAGTTTCCTTGTCATTAGAATGGTGGAAAAATATGTCTATTTTGGAGATAATACGAAATATAAAATATAATGAGATATATGAAAAAAGTTGCTAAGGGCATTCTAAATTTAAAACCTGAGTGTTAATGACTATATTTTCTTCTTTCCAACCTTCTAATTTATTGTTCTGGACTATAATGATCTGATTGTTTAAGCTACAATTTGCATTTTATTATTTTTTGAAAACCATCTCCAGCTTCACCTGGTTCCTTAACAATGTTACATTCTGTCATATTCATGATATTTTCCCTCATGAAAGAAACCTGGCTGTCACAGTGCCAAGAATCATATACAGACATGATAGTGTAAGGTGGAATAAGAGAAACATGCATTCATCAGACACACCTTGTATGATACTGATCAGTGCAGAAATCTTTCAAACAATCCCTCATAATACTTATCCTCACATCCTATTGGTTTCAATTCAGTTCAGTTCAGTTCTGTCGCTCAGTCGTGTCCGACACTTTATGACAACGTGGACTGTAGCACACCAGGCCTCCCTGTCCATCGCCAACTCCCGGAGTTTACTCAAACTCATCTCCATTGAGTCAGTAATGCCATCCAGCTATCTCATCCTCTGTCGCCCCCTTATCCTCCTGCCCTCAATCTTTCCTGGCCTCAGCATCTTTTCAAGAAGTCAGTTCTTCGAATCAAGTAGCCAGAGTACTGGAGTTTCAGCTTCAGCGTCTGTCCTTCCAATGAATATTCAGGACTGATTTCCTGTAGGATGGAGTGGTTCTATCACCTTGCAGCCCAAGGGACTCTCAAGAGTCTTCTCCAACACCACAGTTCAAAAGTATTAATTCTTCTGCACTCAGCTTTCTTTATAGTCCAACTCTCACATCCATACATGACTACTGGAAAAACCACAGCTTTGACTAGACAGATGTTTGTTGGCAAAGTAATGTCTCTGCTTTTTAATATTCTGTCTAGGTTGGTCATAACTTTTCTTCCAAGAAGCAAGTGTCTTTTAAATTCATGGCTGCAATCACCATCTGCAGTGATTTTGGAGCCCAAAATAATAAAGTCAGCCACTTTTTCCACTGTTTCCTCATCTATTTCCCATGAAATGATGGGACCGGATGCTATGATCTTAGCTTTCTGAATGTTGAGTTTTAAGCTAACTTTTTCACTCTCCTCTTTCACTTTCATCAAGAGGCTCTTTAGTTCTTCTTCTCTTTCTGCCATAAAGGTGGTGTCATCTGTATATCTGAGGTTATTGATATTTCTCCTGGCAATCTTGATTCCAGCTTGTGCTTCTTCCAGCCCAGCGTTTCTCATGATGTACTCTGCATATAAATTAAATAAGCAGGATGGCAAGACACAGCCTCGATGTACTCCTTTTCCTATTTGGAACCAGTCTGTTGTTCCATGTCCAGTTCTAACTGTTGCTTCCTGATCTGCATACAGACTTGTCAGGAGGCAGGTCAGGTGGTCTGATATTCCATTTCTATAAGAATTTTCCAGAGTTTGCTATGGTCAACACATTCAAAGTCTTTGGCATAGTCAATAAAGCAGAAATAGATCTTTTTTCTGGAACTCTTGCTTTTTCAATGATCCAATAGATGTTGGCAATTTGATCTCTGATTCCTCTGCCTTTTCTAAATACAGCTTGAACATTTGGAAGTTCATGGTTCATGTATTGTTGAAGCCTGGCTTGGAGAATTTTGAGCGTTACTTTACTAGTGTGTGAGATAAGTGCAATTGTGCAGTAGTTTGAGAATTCTTTGGCATTGCCTATCTTTGGGATTGGAATGAATACTGACATTTTCTTGTCCTATGGCCACTGCTGAGTTTTCCAAATTTGCTGGCATATTGAGTGCAGCACTTTCACAGCATCATATTTTTGAATTTGAAGTAGCTCGACAGGAATTCCACCACCTCCGCTAACTTTGTTCATAGTGATGCTTCCTAAGGCCCACTTGAATTCACTTTCTAGGATCTGACTCTAGGTGAGTGATCATACTATTGTGATTATCTGGGTCGTGAAGATCTTTTTGTATATTTTTCTGTGTATTTTTGCCACCTCTTCTTAATATCTTCTGCTTCTGTTAGCTCCCTACCATTTCTGTCCTTTATGTGCACAGCTTTGTATGAAGTATTCCCTTGGTATCTCTAATTTTCTTGAAGCGACCGCTAGTTTTTCCCATTCTGTTGCTTTCCTCTGTTTCTTTGCATTGATTGCTGAGGAACGCTTTCTTATCTCTCCTTGCTATTCTTCGGAACTCTGCATTCAAATGGGTATAACTCTCCTTTTCTCCTTTGCCTTTCACTTCTCTTCTATTCATAGCTATTTGTAAGGTGTCCTCAGACAATCATTTTTCACTTTTGCATTTCTTTTCCTTGGGGATGATCTTGATCCCTGCCTCCTGTACAATGTCCCAAACCTCCTTCCATAATTCTTCAGGCACTCTGTCTATCAGATCTAATCCCTTGAAATATTTGTCATTTCCACTGTATAATCCTAAGGGATTTGATTTAGGTCATACCTGAATGGTCTAGTAGTTTTCCCTACTTTCTTCAATTTAAGTCTGAATTTGGTGATAAGGAGTTCATGGTCTGAGGCACAGTCATCTCCTGGTCTTGTTTTTGCTGACTGTATAGAACTTCTCCATCTTTGGCTACAAAAAAATATAATCAATCTGATTTCGGTACTGACCATCTGGTGATGTCCATGTGCAGATTCTTCTCTTGTGTTGTTGTAAAAGGGTGTTTTCTATGACCAGAGCATTCTCTTGGCAAAACTCTGTTAGCCTTTGCCCTATTGGTCTAAAATTTATCATATCCCCATGCCTTAACTGATAAGATGAACTTGACTATTATGCTGAGCTTAGACCAATCAGAACCTAACCTGAAGCATAAAGTTTCTCTATGAAGACACAAAACATGAAGAAAACCAGGGTTTTGTTGAGATGAAGAGTGGGTATGTTTGGCTGATAACAATAAATGTCTTCACACAAATATTATTCATGATTTGATAGTATTATTAACTTACTTTCTAATAAATAGAGGATTTCACAGAAATATAATTAAAAAGTCTGATTTCATGGGTTTTTTTTTTTTTTTCCCTTGAATCTCATCTTGGAAAATACTTTCTATTTTTCAATAATTACTGATCTTTCCTGAAACTGCAGAACCAGAAGAATCCGTGGGAGTTATAATTAAATGTTACAACTTTAGAAAATTAAGCAAAATTCTAATTCTAAATAAATATTATAATATGCATTCTTCAAAATAAAAACATCAGGTGCCTGCAACTACTTATAATAGATTTTATAATATCTATGTGTACAGAGAATCATATTCCATCAGTTCAGTCGCTCAGTCATGTCCCACTCTTTGTGACCCTGTGAACCGCAGCATGCCAGGCCTCCCTGTCCATCACCAACTCCCGGAGTCCACCCAAACGCATATCCATTGAGTCGGTGATGCCATCCAACCATCTCATCCCCTGTCATCCCCTTCTCCTCATGCCCTCAATCTTTCCCAGCATCAGGGTCTTTTCTATTGAGTCAGCTCTTCACATCAGGTGGCCAAAGTATTGGAGTTTCAGCTTCAACATCAGTCTTACCAATTAACATACAGGACTGATCTCCTTTAGGATGGACTGGTTGGATCTCCTTGCAGCCCAAGGGACTCTCAAGGGTCTTCTCCAACACCACAGTTCAAAAGTATTAATTCTTCAGCGCTCAGCTCTCTTTATAGTCCAACTCTCACATCCATACATGACCACTGGAAAAACCATAGCCTTGACTAGATGGACTTTGTTGACAAAGTAATGTCTCTGCTTTTCAATATGCTGTCTAGGTTGGTCATAACTTTCCTCCCAAGGAGTAAGGTCTTTTAATTTCATGGCTGCAATCACCATCTGCAGTGATTTTGGAGCCCAGAAAAATAAAGTCTGTCACTGTTTCCCCACCTATTTGCCATGAAGTGATGGGACCTGATGCCATGATCTTAGTTCTCTGAATGTTGAGTTTTAAGCTAACTTTTTCACTCTTCTCCTTCACTTTCATCAAGAGGCTCTTTAGTTCTTCTTCGCTTTCTGCTATAAGGGTGGTGTCATCTGCATATCTGAGGTTATTGATATTTCTCCCTGCAATCTTGAGTCCAGCTTGTGCTTCCTCCAGCCCAGTGTTTCTCATCATGTACTCTGCATTTAAGTTAAATAAGCAGGACGACAAGACACAGCCTTGACGTACTCCTTTTCCTATTTGGAACCAGTCTGTTGTTCCATGTCCAGTTCTAACTGTTGCTTCCTGACCTGCATACAGGTTTCTCAAGAGGCAGGTCAGGTGGTCTGGTGTCCCCCTCTCTTTCAGAATTTTCCACAGTTTATTGTAATCCACACAATCACATTCCATAGTAATGGCTAAAGTTAGATGATTTTGTGTGTCAATGTAGTCATATTTTTTACCATTATTTTAAACTCACTTGCTTTTCATTTTCTTTCTATAGTTAACAGAGGAAAACAAATTGATTCATATTTTTAAATTTTGTGAATAACCAATGGAAACACAAAATAAATGTTCTCTATGATATTTTACACTAATATCTTGGAATCCTAGATGATTAACATTCTAATCAATTTTGGTTGTGCCAATTACATTAACAGTTTCTCATCTCGTTTTACTCTTTTTGGAATCTCCACAAATAAAAAAAAAAAAAAGAAGAAGAAGAACTGATTCTCATGATCAAAGGAAAGAAAAAATAAGGTTTTTAATAAGATATTACTTCAATAGTTATGAACATTTGATATTACATTTACTAACACTGATTCACACAATACCCCTATGGGCTGTTAATTCATACCTGGGGTATAATGTTGTAAGCTTCAAGTATTTTTTTTTTTTTCTTTAGGGTAAAAGAGAAAAAAAAAAAAATTTAAACTATCTCATCCATAGTTCATAGAAATTGAGTAAGCTAGATTTTGTTTCATGAAAAGTAAAAGTATTAGTTGCTCAGTTGTGTCCGCCTCTTTGTGACCCCATGGACTGTAGCCTGCCAGGCTCCTCTGTCCATGAAATTCTGCAGGCAAGAATACTGGAATGAGTAGCCATTCTCTTCTCCAGGAGATCTTCCCAACCCAGGGATCAAATCTGGGTCTCCTCTCCTGGCTGGAAGATTCTTTACTGTTTGAGCCACCAGGGGATTGTTTTCATGACTTCAGGTTAAAATCAGAACAGATAGGTAAAGTTTCAAGGCAATTCTGAATTTAAAAAAAAAGAATTCTACCTTGATATCAAAATTTCCATTTTCTAATCTAAGCCATTTGTACATTATTGCAATCCTGTACAACTCACCTTTGCTGAAGTGCTTTTAGGTAGCAATGCACACTAAAAATCATTGTGTTGGAATCAAATCTCCTGAGAACATGCTTGTCATAGAAAGACTTTTGTTCCTTAATAAAACAACTTTTTCTTATCTGTATGAACACAGTATTTTTTACAATGGAGATGTTTTATAATATTGAACTAAATTACCTTGTGATATCAGCTGCTCCTTGACAGTAGTGAATGGTCTCTCAAGTTCCAAACAACTGTAGATACATAAGAAACCTGTGTTCATCCTAACACATTGAAAACTAAAATATAAAACAATGAAAATCTTGACCAAGTAGTTGCAACAAAATAAATTAAATCTGTTTTTTTTTTTAATTATAGCAATGTGTTATGTAGTTTATAATAGTTTCCTGAACATCACATTTGGTCTATTGATTGGGTGGATATATCTATAGGCATGTTAGTATCCATGGTGTTCAGGTAAACTTCTTTCATAGCTCAGCTGGAAAAGAATCTGGTTTCAATGAAGGAGACCTGGGTTTGATTACTGGTTGGGAAGTTCTCTTGGAGAAAGAAATGGCAACTCAGTCCAATATTCTTGCCTGGGAAATCCCATGGACAGAGGAGCCTGGCGGACTACAGTCCATTGGGTTGCAAGAGTCAGAAACATCTTAGTGACTAAACCACCATGGTGTTCAGATAAATCCACCTTGGTATAAGGTAAAGGGAGCATGGGTGGAGGCAATACATTTTCCTTAATTTCTTTCTTTTTTAAAGCCCAAGTTCTTCTTTTTTAAAAATTTTATTTCATGGTGTTTTTTGTTTGTTTATTTGTTTTAATTTTTGACCTTGTTGTGCAGCATGTGAGATCTCAGTTCTCTGGCCAGGGATCAAAACTGAGATCTCTGCATCAGAAGAATGCACCAGGGAAGTCCTCCCTTATTATTATTATTTTTTTAACATAATTAGAAGCATAAGACAAGCTTTCATGGAAGACACTGTATCTTCATATTGTTGTGAAGTCCCAAGGGGTAGTTATTCTCATTTTATAGTAAGCAACTCTGAGTCTTATAGAAATTATGGAAGTAAAAAAGATAAATGGAGGAAAATTTCAGATCATGAAGATAGAATCAGAGTATGCCAGATGGGCTACTTGGTATGTAAACAGCTATTTAAGTCACCTTGGAGACATCACATGCCCAGCACCACTACCTACAATGAGAAAGATGGAGAAGAGATACTCAACATCTGAAGGAGATGCTCTCTTCCTCCTTTTGCTCTATATGTGGACCTCTTAAATACTACTGGCCAGAGGGAACATTGTATCCTGCACCTGGGATGTGGAGTATCTGAATCTCAAAAGAGCTGTGACAGTCCCAGTGGAAAGGTCCAAGAAACAAGAGTCTGAAGCTAAGCTAGAGTTTTAGTCAGTAAACTGAGCAATGTCAGGCCAAGCAGGAAAAAACATAACACGAAACTTAGAAGACAAAACCATACGCATGACATAGAGGAGGCAAGGCACAAAAGCTGAGGCAGAAGAGGAATAACAGTTCAAAAGAAAAAAAATAAATAAATAAAAACCAAAGTGCTGTATAGAGATAGTGGTACCAAATGATATCAATTTAGGAATGATCAATTTTGCCGCAAGATTATGGAAACTTTTGCTTGCAGTCCATTATACTTCCACTGGGAAAGCAATGACATAGAAAATGCTCAGTTCTCAGCAGTGAACCACTCTTTAACTAAGAGTTTATAGACTCCATTTATTTTATAGATTTACACTCAGGAAACTAATATAATCTCAGTTTACTTAATATTATGAAAGAAAAATGCACAAAAATCCCATAAGATGCTTCAAAATAGTTTCAAATGGAGTACTTGAATTATAATATTTGATTTAACTCTCAAACTATCCGATGTAAAAATTTTTATCCTTCCACTGAGTTATCTTCATTTCTCTACTCCTGGCAAGTGGCATTTATCTGTCATCTCAGCTGTTTGACCTCAAATAGATAGTTGGTATATACATAAGTGCAGGAGATTTTGTGAAAAATTTTGACTGATTAAAAATCTTAGACTACTTCAGCCAATTTTTTGTCTTTAGTTCTTTTCATGAACAAGACAGTTGTACCTTGTTTCCTATTTGTGATGTGTTGTTCAGTCACTCAGTTGTGTCTGACTCTTTGCAACCCCATGGACTGCAGCAAGCCAGGTTTTTCTGTCCTTCACCATCTCCGACATTGCTCAAATTCATGTCCATTGAGCTGATGATGCCATCCAACCATCTTATCCTCTGTCATCCCCTTCTACTCCTGCCTTCAGTCTTTTAGTCAGCATCAGGACTAAAAGCATTTGTGGGATCAGGACTTATCCCACAAGTCAGTTCTTCACATCAGGTGGCTTCAGCTTCAGCATCAGTCCTTCCAATGAATATTCCTTTAGGGTTGATTTCCTTTAGGATTGACTGGTTTGATCTCCTTGCAGTTCAAGGGACTCTCAAGAGTTTTCTCCAACACCATAGTTCAAAAGCACCAATTCTTCAGTGCTCAGCATTCTTTATGGTCTATCTCACATTTGTACATGGTTACTGGAAAAACCATAGCTTTTACTGTACAGACCTTTGTCAGCAAAGTGGCAATAATTAACAGTAATCTGATTTTTCAAGGCAAGATCATCTCCAGCCTATCTGGATTATCTACTGTCTTAATATTTGCTTAATGTCCGACTATATTATAACAACTCATAAAGGTGCTAAAGTAACCATAATATTTTAACTCAGCAAATAGGGATACTCCCTCATTTCCTGGGTCACTCTCCTGACTTAGTCCATGTACCTCGTTGTTACTTTGCTTTTGCTTTATAGGATGACTGACTAATCCACAGGATAGAAGGCTTCTGAACATTTAAAAGAAAAAAAGTGTTTATTCTTCCTAGAAAAGCATCTCCCACTCAAGTATGTACCAGTAATATATTTTGCTTTTTTATTGCTTATTTTAGTCATTATATTCTACATTAACTGAACTCCAGTTCTCATTGCAGACTATTCTCTAATATGCCAATATCAAAATTATGTATGTAAGTTACCCTTTCTATAATTTACATAGTTAGAGTGTGGCTATTAAATATTATTTCATATTCCTGGTGAAATTGTCCATTTATAATCATACAATTATTAATTTCCCTTAGTAATGCTATTTTCCTTAATTCTATTTTTCTTATATTAATATTGCAACACTAAGTGCATTTTACTATTCTTATTATTAACTAAGTCAATGCTTTATCCAGGTTTCTTTATTTTTAATGTTCTTTTTCCGTTCCAGGATCTTATCCAGGATAAACTGTACATTTACTTGATTGCTCTCCCTAGTCTCCTCTTTGCTTTGTCAATTTCTTAGATTTTTCTTTCTTTTAAGACCTAGAGTGTTTTAAGGAGTATTGGTCAGATATCTTGCAGAACATTATTTCCTTAAGATTTGTCTGTTGTTTGTCTTATGATTACCCCGGGGGTTACTAGCTTTTGGGAGGAAGACTACAGAGGTGAAGTGTTATTAATATTACATCATAGCAAGAGTACATAATATCAACATGACATCACTGTTCGTGTTGTCCTTACCCACAATACTGAGGTAGCATTTGTTGACTTTCTCCACTGTAAAGTTGTCCTCTCTTTTCAATACTGTGTGTTTTTTTTTTTTTTAAAGAAAGTCACTATTCATCATGAAGTGCAGAATTATATTCCACTTACTTGAGGGTAGATTATGTACTCAAATTATTTGGAATTTTTCTTCATGAAAGATGTGTACCTGACTGCCTGCCTGCGTCCTTCCTCCTTCCTTCTATCCTTCCCTCTTTCCTCTTTTCTCAATTATTTATGGCAGTCTGAACAAATGGATATTCACACTCTGGGTGATAATACAGTATTGCTTTTTTTTCTTTTGTTTTTGGTCATTGGTCAAGTTGTTCTGGCTTGCACCATTGGGAGTTTTTCTGTTTAGGTGATCAGTTCCTTTGTCAGTTTTCCACCAATGTATGATGCTCCGATATCACCTTATATATTTCTTGCCCTGGTCCTAAGTCCACTTTTTCTCCAGAGATCCCCGATTCAGTTTGTTTGCATACATTAGAAATCAAGATCTGAGTTCTACATCTAGCCTACTAACTTTATTTTAGCTAATATTTGTGTATTATATATTTATATATATATTAACGGAAAACATTCCTCTCATAATACTTTGTGTCTCCTTTTAACATAAAATTAATTTCACAAAATTTGATTAACTTTTTGTTTTGTAAATCTGAATTTAATGTATTTTGATTACTAATAAGCATTATTTCAAAAATTCTGTTTTGTGTCTCATAATTAGCAAATTTATCTTTGCTTCTACTTTCATTCTTTTTGGTTTCATTCTTTTCTGTTGGATTTACTTATTTTTCTCTAAATCTTTCTCTTTTCTCTTTCTGATTTGGAAATTAAATATGCTATATATCTTATTTATTTTTTATTTGATAACTTTGAAAATTCCCACATGGATATTTAACTTTAAAATTCCCTAATTATAATAGTATCTTCACTTTTACCACTTACATTCACATTACAAGTCCATCTTTTATTTTCACTACATATCGAATTTATACTTGATTAATGCTTACTTAGGGCTCCCTGGTGGCTCAGACGGTAAACCGTCTGCCTGCAATGTGGGAGACACGGGTTCGATCCCGGGGTTGGGAAGATCCCCTGGAGAAGCAAATGGCAACCCACTCCAGTACTCTTGCCTAGAAAACTCCATGGATGGAGGACCCTGGTGGGCTACAGTCCATAGGGTCGCAAAGAGTCGGACACAACTAAATGACTTCACTTCACTAATGCTTACTTATATTTAAATTTATATTTACCAATCTCTAATATTCACTATTTTTTTTCGTCACTCAGCTTTCTTCACAGTCCAACTCTCACATCCATACATGACCACTGGAAAAACCATAGCTTGACTAGATGGACCTTTGTTGGCAAAGTAATGTCTCTGCTTTTTAATATGCTATCTAGTTTGCTTATAACTAATTTCATGGCTGCAATCACCATCTTCAGTGATTTTGGAGCCCCAAAAAATAAAGTCTGACACTATTTCCACTGTTTCCCCACCTATTTGCCATGAGTGATGAGACCAGATGACATGATCTTGGTTTTCTAAATGTTGAGCTTTAAACCAACTTTGTCATTCTCTTCTTTCACTTTCATCAAGGGGCTTTACAGTTCCTCTTCACTTTCCGCCATAAGGGTGATGTCATCTGCATATCTATGGTTATTGATATTTCTTCCGGCAATCTTGATTCCAGCTTGTGCTTCTTCCAGCCGTGTTTCTCATGATGTACTCTGCATATAAATTAAATAAGCAGGGTGACAATATACAGCCTTGATGTACTCCTTTTCCTATTTGCAACCAGTCTGTTGTTCCATGTCCAGTTCTAACTGTTGCTTCTTGACCTGCATACAGGTTTCTCAAAAGGCAGGTCAGGTGGTCTGGTAATCCCATTTTTTCAGAATTTTCCACAGTTTATTGTGATCCTGTGGCCTCTGCTGAGTTTTCCAAATTTGCTGGCATATTGAGTGCAGCATATGAACATCATCTTTTAGGATTTGAAATAGCTTAGCTGGAATTGCATCACCTTCACTATCTTTGTTCATAGTAGTGTTTCCTAAGGCCCACTTTACTTCATATTTCAGGATGTCTGGTTCTAGGTGTATGACCAAACCATCGTGTTTATCCAGATGGTTAAAACTTTCTTGTACAGTACCTCTGTGTATTCTTGCCAGCTCTTCTTAATCTCATCTACTTTTGTTAGGTTCTTGCTGCTTCTGTCCTTTATTATGCCCATCAGTGGAAACAGTGTCAGACTTTATTTTTGGGGGCTCCAAAATCACTGCAGATGGTGACTGCAGCCATGAAATTAAAAGACACTCCTTGGAAGGAAAGTTATGACCAACCTAGATAGCATATTAAAAAGCAGAAACATTACTTTGCCAACAAAGGTCCATCTGATCAAGGCTATGGTTTTTCCAGTGGTCATGTATGGATGTCAGAGTTGGACTGTGAAGAAAGCTGAGCGCCGAAGAATTCATGCTTTTGAATTGTGGTGTTGGAGAAGACTCTTGAGAGTCCCTTGGACTGCAAGGAGATCCAACCAATCCATCCTGAAGGAGATCAGTCCTGGGTGTTCACTGGAAGGACTGATGCTGAAGCTGAAACTCCAATACTTTGGCCAATCTCATGTGAAGAGTTGACTCACTGGAAAAGACCCTGATGCTGGGAGGGATTGGGGGCAGGAGGAGAAGGATACGACAGAGGCTGAGATGACTGGATGGCATCACCGACTTAATGGACATGAGTTTGGGTAAACTCCTGGAGTTGGTGATGGACAGGGAGGCCTGGAGTGCTGCGATTCATGGGGTCGCAAAGAGTTGGACACGACTGAGTGACTGAACTGAACTGAACTGAAGGCAGTTCTACTTTAAAAGATGACATAACTGATTGACATTTTGGTTTGACAGTTTGGTTTCAACTGATTGAATAATTCAGTTTCATTTCTTCACTGATGCAATATTCTCATTTATATTTTATATAAATTTTATGCTTCATAATGGCTTACACATTGACAAGTGGATGTGGCAGTCTTAAAATAGTGGATGGTAAGAGCTGTATCGACTTGTTGAAAATACTGGGAGATTAAATAAAAAAAAAATTCCTGCAAGAGTGAAATAATCATATGTAAAGCCATATTGCATACTTATTAAATGTTTTGTCATTTTACTTTTCATGGCAAAATTATCTTACAGCCTATTGTTTGTGTTGTGAAACTTCTTGGGGCAAACGAGTTGGTGACAAAAACAAAAGACATGAAACCTTACACAGTGAAACAGTTTTCTTTGGAAATCAGTGCAGCTCTTCATAATGGATAATAAACAAATGATGCAGGCTTAATGTGTTAAAATCTATTTGTCATATCATGATAAAATAGAATAATTTTACACTCAATTTCACGTCCTCTTCAACAGAGTTTTTGAAAATGTTTCTTTTCTTAGTACACTTACGTTTGTGTGTGGTCAGGATAGATGATGTTTGTATCATAAAACAAATTGAATGTGAAGTTTTTATTCCCATTAGGTTTTTCAGGCAGCTTCAGTATCACCAACTCTGCCCTGGGAGAAACAATGTGGGTGCACACTGGTTAAAGACATTCTATATTGTTGATATGCATTGGTTTAATGTAATCTTAAAAAGTTCTCTTTGATATCAAAACTTTCAGATATTTCTGGAACTTGTAATTGCATAACAACATGGATAGAAAAATAAAATTTAAAAGTTCTGTCAGTATCTTTATTACAAAATAGCAATCTCAGAGGTTTATACCTTAGCTGTAAAATTTATAGTTAATTCAATCATTGCCCCAGGGCCTAGTTCAGGGGTGAATTTAATTATCTGGAACATATTTTAAGCAAAATTTTCAAGTTATAGCAGCACTTGAGATATACATTTTCCAGTTTACAATGTTTAGTCTAATAACAGAGACTTTTTAACTTTCCAGTTTAGAAAATTAAAAAGACCATATCCCTGCCACTTTTTGATAAAAAAAAAAAAAAGGTAATAGCACTTTTTCTCGTCCTTCAAATTGCAAATCCAAGTGCTCAGACGGTTGATGAATCTTTGTATTCATACAACTTTTTATCACTTTGCAGAAATTATCCAAATAAGCTGAATTGATGGAACTGGCAGGAGAAAATTAAAACTATACAAGTTTTATTTATCCTTGTTACTCGACAATGAATTCACTGAACATTAGGATTAAAACTGACTTCAGAGATAATCCCATTCAATTCCATATTTTTCAGATAACGACTCTGAAGCTCCAATAAGTATAGCAATATCTTGTGATAGTGGGAACAAATGGAAATTATTTCCAGTTCCTGGCTTCCCTAATAGCTCAGTTGTAGAGAATCTGCCTGCAATGCAGGAGAGCCCAGGATAGGTTCACCCACCCCAGTATTCTTGGGTTTTCCTTGTGGCTCAGCTGTTAAAGAATTCGTTCGCAATGCGGGAGACCTGGGTTTGATCCCTGGGTTGAGAAGATCCCCTGGAGAAGGGAAACACAACCCACACCAGTTTTCTGGCTTGGAGAATTCCATGGACTGTATAGTTTGGGGTCACAAAGAATCAGACACGACTGAGTGACTTTCACTTTCACTCCTAGTTTTCTGTCTGTGCTGTCTTCTAGTGTCCAAATGATACTTTCTGCACTCTATTCATTGGTATTTTCCTGATTACTAGTCACTCTGAGGTTTTAAAAATCTTTTCTAATACCCAATTCACTTATTCTTTTGAAAATATCTGTTAAAATATAAGGCTAATTTTTGTTGGGTTGTTCTATTATTAAATTTGAAATGTGATTTTAAAATGTGATATAAAAGTCCAATTTAGCTTTTTTTAGTTATTAAAAAATCAACTGTCTCCATAGATTTCCTTAGTTACATCTAATGCTGCTGCTTCTAAGTCATTTCAGTTATGTCCAACTCTGTGTGACCCTAAAGATGGCAGCCCACCAGGCTTCTCTGTTCCTGGGATTCTCCAGGCAAGAATACTAGAATGGTTGCCATTTCCTTCTCCATAGTTACACCTAATATCCTTTTCCTATTCCATCATTCCATCCAAGATATCATACTACATCTAGTTGCCATTTCTCTTTAAGCTACTCTTGCTTCTTTTTTCCATGACCTTGACAGTTTTGAGGAGTACTAGTCAAATATTTTATATGATGGTCCAATATTAGAATTTTTCTACTGTGTTTCTTGGGACAAACCTGAGTTTATAGATCACTGGCAGGAGCACCGTGGAGGTAAAGTTATATTTTCACCACAGTATTTCAGTTTTACTTACAATATGATTTATGACTTATTCTGATGGAGTTGATCACCTGTTTAGGTTAGTATCTGTTAGTTACATCATTGGAAAATTACCTTTTGCTTCCCTCCCATTGTTTCCATACTGTATACTTTGTATGTAAGCTAAAACGTGCAGCCAGCATCTAAGGCATGCTATTTGAAATTCTTGTGCATGGGAGACTTGTCAGTTCTCTGTTAATCATTTAACAATTTATTTATCTTAATATGGACACATGAATATTTTACTCTTTGAGTTATAATTCAAATACTCTATTTTACTGCTCAAATAGTTTCAGCTTGCCTGTTGGGAGCTATTTCAATAGACTCCTGCACCACTTGAACATGCTCTCATCAGTTTGTGCATGTGGCCTTTTTGTTGTTGTTTTTTGTTTTGTTTGTTTTTGAGTGCTTCCTTACTTTGCTGTTCTTCAAGACACTTCAGGCTTATCTTGTATAGGTCCTGCATTATTCCTAGATTCACTCATTTCATTAAGGAACCTGGGCTCTGTTTATTAAGAGTGACTTTATAAACCAAGATGTGGGTGTCAGATGTACTTGTTGATGCTAGAGTATTGTTCCCTTAGAATCTCTCAACTGACAGAGCAAAAAATATGTACTTATATTAACTCTTGAACACATCTAGACATATTTTACTATATAATGGTCTGTATCAATATGAAGTTAAACATTAGTTCACACTGATGTCTCCATTCACTAGTTAATTACCAAGTGGATCATTCTCATTTCTTGACCTTATTTATCTTATGGACTCTACCAGTAGGACTCTTGGCTTTGCCATCTGATATCCATTTGATTCATTATGTCATTCCAGTATAGTGAAAGTCGCTCAGTCCTGTCCGACTCTTTACAACCCCATGGATATACAGCTCCTAGAATTCTCCAGGTCAGAATGCTGGAGTGGGTAGCATTTGTTTCCTCCAGGGGATCTTCCTAACCCAGGTCTCCCACGTTGCAGGCAGATTCTTTACCAACTGAGCCACCAGAGAAGCCCAAGAATACTGCAGTGGGTAGCCTATCCCTTCTCCAGTGGATCTTCCTGATCCAGGAATCAAACCAGGGTCTCCTATATCATCCCACTATACATACAGTAGTGTCAGAATTATTAAACCATACATTGATGAGAAATAATTTGATCAACTACAGTACAGTATCAATGTTCAGTTCCTTTGGACTTTAGTTTTGTATAATTCACTCATTTCTAAAGATATTCATTATCAGCATTTCTTTACTCCATCCCCTTCAGAGAAGCTGTTTCATATATTGGTAAATAAGTTACATTCTTATATTGTAAGTCTTCATTCTTTTCCTGGATTTCCCCCATCTCCTAAATGAAATTAAAACTTGAATACATTTAGACTTACTATTTGTGAAGATTTTTTTAAATTTATTTATTTTTTATTGAAGGATAATTGCTTTACAGAATTTTGCTGTTTTCGGTCAAATCTCAACATGAATCAGCCATAGGTATACATATATTTCCTCCCTTTTGAAACTCCCTTCTGTCTCCCTCCCCATCCCACCCCTCTAGGTTTCTTAATGGATTCTGACAAATGCATGATATTTTGTATCCATAATTATAATCATATAGGATGATTTTACTGTGCAAATAATTCTCAGTGCTTCACCTATTTATCCCATCCCTCTAAGTCCCCAGGAACCATTTGTCTTTTTCCCATCTCTATAGAGTTTTATGTTTTTCAGAATGTTCAGTAATAGGAATCATAAAATATTTAGCTTTGACAGAAGCTTTCTATCAGTTATCATTATATATTTAAAGTTCTTCCATGTCCAAGGGACTCTGAAGAGTCTCATTTTTTTTTTAATAAAACAATATTTTGTTCTATGGAAGTGCCAGTGTTTTTACCCCTTCAGCTGTCAAATCACATCTTGTTTAACTCCAGATGTAGTCATTATAAATGAAACTGTTTTAAATATTTGTATGTAAGTTTTTGCATGAACACAGGTTGTCATGTTTACCTTTGTAAGACACTTACACCTTTTATCCCAAGTTATTGTGTTATTTTTAGTTCCTACTGACACTAAATACAAGTTCTAGCTATTCTTCTTTTTCATGGTAATTTGGAATTTCCATTTGTAAGTCAGTGTATTACGTGTTTGTTTCTCATTATTTTTTAATTTTCAAATCCTATGGAAAATATAATGAACGTTATTTCATATGTTTATTTGTATCATTTTATTGAAGTATTGTAGATGTGCACCTTATGTTAATTTCAGGTGTACAACAGAGTGATCCAATAATGAAATACATTACAAAATGATTGCCACAAGTCCAATAAACATCTGCCAGCATATAAAACACAGTGTCATTGACTATATTACCTTGTGTATTGTGTTACTATGATGTTTATTTTATAATTAGGAGTTTATATCTCTTTCTCCCCCTCAAGTACGGCACCAAACCCTCATCCTCTACCCTCTGACAATCACGTTTTCTCTCTGTATCAATGTCTTTTTCTGTTTTTTTTTTTTTTAAATTCTGCACTTAAGTAAGATCATACAGTGTGTGTCTTTCTCTGTCTGACTTATTTACTTCACATTATGTCCTTTATGTTCAACCATGTTGTCACAAATGTCAATATTTCATTTTTTTATGGCTAAGTAGTCTTCTGCTAGCTATTGTAAACAGTGCTGCAATGTGTCTCTTTCAAATTCTGGTTGCCTTGGGTACATGCTGAGCAGTGGGACTGCTGGGCTGTATGGCAGTTCTAGTCTGGTTTTTTGAGGAATCTCTACACTGTTCTCCAAGGTGGCTGTAGCAGTTTGCATTCCCACTGATGGTGTAAGAGGGTTCCCTTTTCTCCACACCCTCCCTAGCATTCATTGTTTGTAGATTTTTTGATAATGGCCATTCTGACCAGTGTGAGATGATACTTATTTTGGTTTTGATTTGTATTTCTCTTATAATGAGTGATGTTGAACATCTTTTCACGTGTTTATTAGCCATCTTTATGCCTTCTTTGGATAAGTATGTGTTTAGATCTTTTGCCCACTCTTTGATTGGGTTGTTCATTTTTCTGTTATTGAGCTACATGAGCTACTTGCATATTTTGATATTAAGTTGTGTGATTTCTTTAATATAATTTGGATATTAACCTCAGTGTGTGTGTGTATATATATATATATATAACTTTCAGGTATTTTCTCCCATTTAATAGATTGTCTTTTTGGTTTTTGTTTTGTTGATAGTTTCCTTTGCTGACAAAAACTTCTTAGTTTGATGTTGTTCATGAACATTTTGCTCTTATTTCTCTTGTCTGAGAAGACAGATCCAAGAAAAAAATGCTGCTAAGACCAATATCAAAGAGTTTACTGCTTATGTTTTTTTCCTAGGAATTTTATGGTTTCAGGTCTTACATTTAAGTCTTGTACAAAACTATTATTACATTTATTTTTGTATATGGTTTGGAAAGTAGTTCAGTTTGATTCTATTGTATGTAAATATCCAGATTTTCCAACATTATTTTTTTAAAGATACTGCCTTTTCCCCAGGCCATATTTTCACCTCCCTTATCATAGATTAACTGACCACATAAATATGGGTTTATTTCTGGGATTCTTTTTCTGCTCCATTGGTTGTTACATTGTGTGTGTGTGTGTGTGTGAAATTTCACTACTGACTTACCTTTGTAGTATGGACATACTTTGTATGGACACCTTTGTAGTATGGACATACCTTTGTAGTATGGACTAAAATTAGAAGGAAGGATACCTCTGGATTTGCTCTTCTTTTTCAAGATCACTCTGGTCATTTTGGTTCTTTTTTGATTCCATACAAATTTTAGGGGTTTTGTTCTAATTCTGTGAAAGATGCCATGGGTATTTTAGTAGGGGCTTCATTGAATTTCCAGATTGTTTTCAGTATTATGGACATTTTCACAATATTGATTTTCCAATCCATGAACATGGTATTTCATTTATTTTTCTCTCTTTCTTTCCTTTTTTTTTTTTCCTGAGCACAGTATTTCCATGTATTTTGTGTCATGCTCAATTTTGTTATTCAGTGTCTTAAAATCTTGGAGAACAAGCATTTCATCTCCTTTATTAAATTTATTCCTATGCATTTTATTCACCTTTATGAAACTGTAAATGGGATTATCTTAATTTCTCTTTCTGATACGTTGTCTTTAGCATATAGAAAATATACAGGTTCTGTATATTAACTGTTATACTGCAACTTTAAAGAATTCAATTAGTTCTAATACTTTTCTTTTGATGGAATCTATAGGCTTTTCTATGCATAGTTTATGTCATGTGCAGACAATGACATTTTTCCCTTCTTCCTTTCCAGTTTGAATGCCTCTTAATTTTATAATCTGAATGCTGTGGCTAGGACTTCCAATACTATGTTGAATAAAAACACTGAACATGGGCATCCTTGTCTTTTTTCTGATCTTGGTGGAAATGCTTTTAGCTTTTCAACATTAAATATTATGTTAGTTGTGGGTTTGTTTTATATGACCTTTATTATATTGAGGTATATAGCTTTGTTACAGACTTTGTTGAGATCTTTATCATAAATGGGTGTAGAACTTGTGTTAAATGGTGTGGTTTTTTTTTTTTTTTATCTATTTAGATGATTTTTTGAGTTTAAGTTTTCATTTTGTTAATGTAGTGTTTATATTGACCTTATTCCTCATGCTATACAATATATTCCTGTGACTCATTTATTTTATAACTAAAGTTTTGTATGGGGCTTCCCCAGTGTCTCAGTGGTAAAGAGTCTGCATGCAATACAGGAGACATGGGGGAGGACTGGTTCAATCCCTGGGTTGGGAAGATCTCCTGAAGGAGGAAATGGCTATCCACTCCAGGATTCTTGCTTGGAAAATTCCATGGAGAGAGGAGCCTGGCAGGCTATAGTCCATGGGGTCATAAAGAGCTGGACATGACTGATTGACTGAGCACACTCAGCTTTTTACCTTTTAATCCCCTTCACTTATTTCATGACCACCTTTATGAGTCTGTTTTTACTCTGTTTGCTTGTTACTTGTTTTTTTAGATTTCATATATACAGTATTTTATTTCTCTGCCTGGCTTATTTCACTTAGAATAACACCCTCTAGATCCATCTATGTTGTTACAAAAGGCAAGTTTTATTTTTTAGGGTAAATAGTTCAACATATATAAATATAGATCATCTTCTTACATAGATGCTTAACTTAGTTTGCTTCAAAATTTTGTCTACATTTTGTCTTAAATAATGTTGCAATGAACATTGGTGTACATACATATTTTTGAATTAGTATTTTTGTGTTCTTCAGGTAAATACACAGAAATGGAATTACTGGATCATATAGCAGTTTGATTTTTAAGTTTTTGAGAAAACTTCATACTGATTTTCTTAGTGGCTGTACCCTACTACGGAAATCCCATCAACAGTGCATGAGTGTTACCTTTTCTCCACACCCTCAAAAATGCTGGTTATTTGTTGACCTTTTGATGGTAGTGATTCTGACAGGTATGAAGTGATATCTCATTGTGGTTTTGATTTGCATTTCCCTGATGATTATTGATGTTTAGTTTGTGAGCCAGATTGCCATGTCTTCTTTGGAAAAATATTTACTCAGACCCTCTGCCCATTTTTCTTTGGTTTGTTTGTCCATTTCTTGATGTTGACCTGTATGAGTTTCTGTATACTCTGGATATTAACACCTTACCGGATATGTCATTTGTGATGTTTTCTACCATTTGGTATGTTGCTTTTTCATTCTGTTGAGAATTTCCATCACTGTGCAAAACCTTTTCTAGTTTTCTGTAGTCCCATTTGTTTCTTTTGCTTTTTTGCCCTTGCCTAAGGAGACAGACTTAAAAAAAAAAAAAAAATCAAACTGCTATGAGCAATGTCAAAAATTGTACTGCCTATGTTTCCTTCTAAGAGTTTTATGATTTTAGGTTTATATTCAGGTTTTTAATTCATTTTGAGAGCTTGGGATATATAGTGTGAGGAAGTATTACAATTTGATTCTTTCATATTTATCTATCCAGTTTGCCAATATCATTTTTTGAAGAGGCTGTCTTTCCCCATCATATATGATTCCTTCCATGTCACAGATTAATTGACCATATTTTTTTTGGCATATCTCTAGGCTTTCTATTCTGTTCCATTGATCTATGTATCTATTTTTGCTCCTGTATTATTTCATTTTGATTCCTTTAGTATAGCTTTGTAGTATAGTTTGAAATATTATTGTTTTTGCTTAGTTGATAAATTGTGTCTGACGCTTTTGTGACCCCATGGATTGATTGTAGCCCATCAGGCTTCTCTGTCAATGGGATTTCCTAGGCAACAATACTAGAATGGATTGCCATTTCCTTCTCCAGGGGATCTTCCTAACTCAGGGATCAAACCCATGTCTTCTATATTGGTTGGCAGGTTCTTTACCACTGAGCCAACAGGTAAGGGAGCATAATGCTACAATTTTGTTCTTTCTCATATTTGCTTAGGCTATTCAGGAAGCTTTGTGCTTCCCAACAGATTTTAGATCTGATAATTTCTACTTTAATTCCATCACGGTCTGAGGACAAATTTTGAGTGATTTACTTTTAAAAAACTAATAAGGTACTTTTAATGAACAAGAACCTGGTCTGTTTTGGTGAATGGTTCTGTGTGAGCTTTGAAAGAATGTATATTAGACTGTTCTTTGAGTATTTGTGTAAATGTCAATTAGAACAAAGTTATTGATAATACTCTTCAGTTCAACTGTATTCTTACTGATTTTCTATTTTTTTAACCCGTCCATTGCTGAAAGAAAAGTACCAAGTCCCCCAGTGAAATAATGGATTTGTCTCTTTTTCCTTGCAGATCATCAGGCTGTTTTATAATTTTATCTCACAAGACTCTATCTATTTTGAGATCTTATTTGTGTATATGTTCTAATAATGTCTAGCAATTACATTTTATCAATATTGGAATCAAATTTCTGAGCATCTCATTTTTCAAAACATGATTTTAGCCTACTTAATTATATTTACATTTTTTGAAAGGCAGTAGACTATATACATATATAAATATATATATATGTATATATGCATGAAATAGAATGCAAATGCAGTTTTATAGATCTCTATATACTTACATGAATCCATTGCTGGATTCATCATTCTATTTCATTGTTTTACTGCATAGTATCACACCATTGCCATAAAAGCTCAATTATTGAAATCATTCTTAATCTTTCACTTTTTTTCTCAAAATTCCATTATATATTTTTTAGCTCATCTTCATTCAACTATACAATTAAATATATAGTTCCTATTAGTAAATGTAGATCAGACATTGAGAGTTAGGGTGGAAATAATGATGTCTATGTGCTATTAATAAAGGAATCTATTGTTACAAATATATCTAACAAAATCACTACATATAATTTTTACAATGATTAATCCAAAATAAATTTATTTTGGCTATTTTACAAAGGTATTGTTTAAGTTGCTCTTTTTATTTTATTACCTTGCAAACTATGGAAAGTATAGTATTAAATATGATACACCTCAAACCAAGATCATCAACCAAAACATATTGCTAAGTGCCTTTGGAAACTGGAGAAATGAAGTACTAGGCATAAGACAGTGCCTCCCTACTCCTTCCTCTGCTCTGCTATAAAATGTCTTACATCTGTTAAAACATAGTCACTAAATATTCTAAATTCCCCTTGGACACAAATTTTAATGAGAATATCAGTGCTTTTTGAATAAAACATCATCCCATATCTCTAATTTTAAAGTTATGATATCCATAAGGATTCAAAATATATTGTACAAACTCATATCATCTTTTCCATTTATTAGTTATTATCTTGTGTATCTATACTATGTCAATCCTTTGCTGATTCTATTTTTTATGAGTATTGTTTATTTCATTATTTTTGTCTTGTTATATAGACCAAAATATGTTTATTACCAGTCACCTTTTTCCATATTATAATCTCCTTCTTACCAAGTTCTTTATCAGAATTTTAATAATAAAATATTATGCTTTTCAAATCTTAAAAATAAGAAATTGTGTTTAAATAGACTTTTCTGTTTCCTGTCATCATATTGAAAAATATGTTTAATGTTATGGTCTAAAACACACCATGAATATTACAAAGTATATAAAAATAAGACCAGCAATATGTATTAGGTAATTCACATTTTATTCTTTCACAATTTATTAACTTCTAATCTGATAACAGAAAAGGGCATCTTGTCAGATAAACAAAAACTATTTTCTCCAGTCTTGAAGAGGATAATTAAAACAAAGAAACAAAGTGAAAACTATGCTCATGGCCTCATCTTTTTTTCCTCTTCAACAATAGGTAGCAGGTTTTATATAACTGATGATCCATCATTTCAAAATTACCTCTATATAGAGATAATATATACCTCTCTATAGATATAAGTATTAAAGTACAACTCATATATTAATATGAAAAAAATATTCAATTTACAGGTTCAGTGCAATACCTATCAAATTATTGATGACATGTTTCACAGAACTAGAACAAAAAAAACATTAAATTTATATGGAGACACAAAATACTCTTAATAGGTCTTTGGTCTCACGATTCCAAAGCAAACTTGAGAAAAAAACCCAAATCTGGAAGAATCAAGCTTCCTGACTTCAGACTATACTTAAAGCTACAGTCATCAAAACGTTATGGCACTGGCACAAAAACAGAAAATAGATCAGTGGAACAGGAAAATAAGCCCATGCAAATATGGTCAATTAATATACAAAAAGGGAGGCAATGATATGCAATGGAAAAAAGACAGTCTCTTCAATAAGTGGTTCTGGGAAACCTGGACAACTACATATAAAAGAATGAAATTAGAACACTCTCTAACACCACACATAAAAATAAACTCAAAATGGATTAAAGATTTAAATGTAAGATCTGATACTATAAAACTTTTAGAGGAAAACATAGGAAGACTACTCTTTGACATAGATCACAGCACTATCATTTTTGATCTTTCTCCTGGAGTAATGGAAACAAAACAAAAATAAGCAAAAGGAACCTAATTAAGCTCAAAAGCTTTTGCACAGCAAAGAAAACCATAAACAAAAAGGACAACCCACAGAATGGGAGAAAATATTTGCAAATGATGCAACTGACAAGGAACTAGTCTGCAAATATCAACAGCTCATGCAGCTCAGTATCAAAAAATAAACAACCCAATCAAAAAATTGTGCAGAAGAGATAAACATTTCTTCAAAAAAGGCATATAGATGGCCAAAAGATACATCAAAACATGTTCAACATTGCTAATCATTAGAGTAATTAATAAAAGTACAATGAGATATCACCTCATTCTGGTCAGAATGGAAATCATCAAAAAGTCTACAAACAATAAATATTGGAGAGGGTTTGGGGAAAAAGGAACCCTCCTACACTGTTGTGTATGCATGCTAAGTTGCTTCAGCTATGTCCAACTCTGTGCGACCCAATGGACTATAGCTTGCCAGGCTCCTCTCTCCGTGGGATTCTCCAGGCAAGAACACTGGAGTGGGTTGCCATTCCCTTCTCCAGGGGATCTTTCCAACCAGGGATCAAACCCATGTCTCCAACATCTCCTTCAGTGGCAGGCAGGTTGTTTACCAATAGCACCACCTGGGAAGCCCCTAAACTGTTGCATGTGATATAAATTGGTATGGCCACTATGAAGAACAGCATGGAATTTCCTTAAAAAACAAAGTATGGATAACACATGGTCTTGCAATTCCCCTCTTGAGCATATATCTGGAAAACCATGGTTTGAAAGGATACATTTACTCCAATGTTCTCTGCAGCACTGTTTACAATAGTCAAGACATGGAAGCAACTTAAATGTCCATTGGCAGATGAATGGATAAAGATGTATTACATATATGCAATGGAATATTACATAGCCATTAAAAGGAGTGGAATAATGCCATTTGCAGCAATATGGATGGGCCTGCATATTATCATGCTAAGGGAAGTAAGTAAAAAACAAATAAGATACAATATCACCTATATGCAGAATCTTAAAAAAATGATACAAATGGATTTACAAAATGGAAATGGATTTACAGACTTAGAAAACAAACTTACAGTTACCAAAAGGGAAAGATGGTGGGGGTATAAATAGGGAGTTTGGTATTGACACACACATACTACTATATTTAAAACAGACAACCAACAATAACTTATTTATAGCACAGAAAATCTGCTCAGTATTCTGTAATAACCTAAATAGGGAAAATTTTTGAAAAAGAATAGATAGATGTCTTATGTATAACTGAATTACTTTTCTGTGCACCTGAAATGAACAGAGCATTATTAATCAACTATACTTCCATATAAAATAAAATTTTAAAAATATTTTAGTGATTAGTGGCTATTAAGGGAGATAGGAGGCTTAAAACTTGAACACTATGTGATTCAGTGACATCTTACAATTATGAAAAGAAGGTCTTAAGGTATCTGCTATATTTAAGAAATGCAGATATTTTTGAAATTTGGGAATGGATGGAAGAAGATGCTGACAAGCATTTAAAGTATGGGAAAATTTGATTTTGAATGCTCTGGTTTTGGCTTCCCATAGATGGTATTTTTGAAAACGTAGAGATGTTGATGTCCATTAAGACAAGTCCAGAAAATTAATTCTATTAGATTTTGCTGATTATGATCAGTCTGAGATGAAGACTCAGTTCTTTACTTGCAAATCAGGATTATGTACCTTAACATGGACCTTATGGACAGATATTAAAAATTCATGAATTGGATTGCTTTTGAAAAATGAACTACAATTACTCACTTCTTAAAAAAAAAAAAAAATTAGTTTCTGTCATGAAAGCTGCATTGAGAAAAATTCCAAGGAAATGTTTGGTCTCAATGGGTTAAGTTCTCTGTTTTACTTAGAATGCCTTCTGTGTTATGGACAGCCATGTACTGCTAAGGAATAATGGGATATATCTAAATGTTTCATTTTCCTCTGCTGATCATTATTATATATATATATATATATATTATATATATATATTATATATATATTATTATTATTATATACACACACACTTCACACACACACTTCTCTGACCTAAGCTATCTTCTCTTATTTTCATTATTTTTTTTTACTTTAGATTTTCAACAAATGAGTTTTACCTCAAATGTCATCAAATCACCAACTCACATAATTTAGGAATAGAAAAATTGAGCAAAGAAGGTTTATGACTTATATCTTAGTGATTAAAGTATATATAAGTTGACTCTGACAGATCTTAATTCAAGTTGATTAAGTACTACCAGTGAAACTATCGGAGAAGGCAATGGCAACCCACTCCAGTACTCTTGCCTGGAAAATCCCATGGACATGACGGTGGTGCCTGGTAGGCTGCAGTCCATGGGGTCGCGAAGAGGACACGACTGAGCGACTTCACTTTCACTTTTCACTTTCATGCATTGGAGAAGGAAATGGCAACCCACTCCAGTGTTCTTGCCTGGAGAACCCCAGGGACCGAGAAGTCTGGTGGGCTGCCGTCTATGGGGCTGCACAGAGTTGGACACGACTGACGTGACTTAGCAGCAGTGAAATTAAAAGCAAGTTTCTTAAAGTCTCTGAACATATTTTCTCAACTGTAAGTGAAATTAATAAAAGTCTACCTCATGATGCTTCTGTAGGGGATATATGCATACTTGTGATTAAGATTTGTTGTTCAGTCACTCAGTCGAGTCCAATTCTTTGCAACCCATGGAGTGCAGCACACCAGGCTTCCCTGTCCTTCACCATCTCATGGAGTTTGCTCAAACTCATCCATTGAGTCTGTGATGCCTTCCAACCATCTCATCCTCTGCCATCCCCTTCTCATCCTGCCTTCTATCTTTCCCAGCATCCCATCAGTGATTAAGATGGTGCCAGGTAAAAAGCTATAATAAATAGTATTGACAGTGATAACAGTAGAAATTGCAATAGCTAATTTCCCCCTTATACTCCTGGTCGTCAGCTAGAATGTAGGGTAACTGATACTGAACTGTAGTCTTATTATAAAGACATCTTTCTCAAGAGTTTCTCAGTGAGAATGATACTCCTAGTATCTCCACTGCAATGTACAAATCCTTTCTAAGATAACCACAGACTTTTATAGAGAGTGAAATATTCAACTGTGACATCTCATATTTTGTTCTTTCCTTGAGATAAATAGATATACGTATGAAAAATGGAAGGAAGGACTTGCCTTATTATGCTCAAAAGTAAAGGCAAAAATGTTTACTGTGATTGCCACTGACTTTCTGAAATTTTCCACTTACATTTCTGTAAGATGATTCTTGCCCCTATGACCAGAAGCTGATATTTCTTTGGTTGAATAGAAGTTTATCAAGAGGTTGAATAACTCATCATTAAGAAGTTTACAAAAGAAAAATGCTGTGTATTTCATTGTATTCATTGAGTTAAAAATAAATGAGGAAAATCGTTAATATTTTACGCTCTTCTTAAATATATGAAATTGGTATTTTTAGCCATGTTATGTCTAGGTTGGAGAATTACAGTCCCAAGGTTAATGCAAGAGAGATCACAAGATAGTGATCCTTTTTTAGTCATTCAGAAAAATTCAATAGTGTTTTCCTGGAGCTTCAGTGAGGAAAAAAAAAAAACAAAAAACAAAACTTGTCATGCCAGCAGCTAAGCAGTATGTGTCAAGAGAAAGAAACCGCTGCTTAGTGCCAGCAGTCCAGAATGGCAACTGTAGGCATGATTGTTTTTTGCTGGTGGCTTCAGGTCATAGATGCACAGAGTAAGCCCTGATTAAAAGAGTAACTCACAATGGTGGGAGAGCAATGTCTTCTGCTCCAAGTTACAGCTCCTTTGGGTTTGCGATGTGACCAGAGCAAGGGTTGGTATATGTAACCCTACTGGCTCTCTGGACAAAACAATACAAATTCAGTTAGTAGTTTTTCACATGATGTTGAATATTTACTATTATATAAATAAGAGCTTCCCGGGTAGCACTAGTTGTAAGGAATCCACCTGCCAATGCAGGACATACAAGACACACGGATTCAATCCCTGTCAGGATGTAGGACACTCCTGGAGTAGAAAATGGCAATCCACTCCAGGATCCTTGCCTAGAAAATTCCATGGACAGAGGAACCTAGCCAGCTACAACCCTTCGGATCACAAAGAGTCAGATATAACTGAATTACTATGCATTGAGCACATACATATTACAAAAATTAAGTTACCATTTGATAGAAATAGCATACTGTAAAAATGAAAAACATAGATTCTATATACTGACTATCTGATTTCATGTGCAGAATTCATTGCTTCTCTAGGGTGTGACCAATAAGCTAACTTTTTTGCATCAGTTTACTTTTTTATATAAAGAGATCATAAACAGTATGCATGTTTTAGTGTTGTAATAGGTTCAAAAGAGTTACACACACACATGCATATATACTTTTTTCTTTTTTTTTAATCCAATCTCCAAAATATGCCCATGGGGTCAACACACACCATGTTTTTACTGACTACTCTGAAGAGGATTGTGGCAGGTCTGTTGGTTCTGTTGGCTGCTCAGTACATACTAAGTTCTGTCTGCCTATTACCGAATACACAGAAGGGCAAGACTGTCCATGAGTCTCTTGGTGTATGGCACTGTATCCCATGATTCCCACAAGTGCACTTTTGTCCATGGGCAAATATATAAGTAGCTGTTAAAAATGAGATGGGGAAAGGGGAATATCTTATGTCGCCATGATGTTGACATTACTGCCTATCTTTCTTTTACTGATAAATAATGTTTCATTGTGTGGACATGCCACATTATGTTTATCCATTCATTATTTGCTGAACAATTAGATTGTTTTAACTTTAGGTCTATTATAAACAATGCTGCTAAAAAAATGTGTAACTCTTGGGTAAAAGCCTTAAAGTTGCTTTATAGGTAGAAAGAAGGAAAATGATGAATAAATAGCTCTAAATTTTATTCTAATATGATTTTTTTTCACTTACTAGTTTATCTAATTTTTCTTCTCTTGCATCAAAACCATAAATATCCTCTGCACAGGTCACACATTCCACTTCATTTTCATCAGGTTAGTTCAGCTTAGTTGTGTTATGTGGCGGCAAACCCACATTCCCTTTAAAGTCTCCTTAATTATCTCAATTATAAAGTTCAATTTATTTCTTTATTACCTTGTAAAACTTAATTTGCCTCTTCTTGTCACTTACTATATTCTACTTGGAGGGTTCCCAGATGGCTCAGTGGGTAAAGAAACTGCCTGCAATGCCAGAGATGTGGGAGATATGGGTTCAATTCCAGTGTTGGGAAGATCTCCTGGAGGAAGAAGGAGCATGGCAACCCACTCCAGTACTCTTGCCTGGAGAATCCCATGGACAGAGGAGCCTGGCAGGCTACAGTCCTTAAGCTCCAAAGAGTTCGACATTAATGAAGTGACTCAGCACATATTCTACTTGAGGGTACAGGTACCTACAAACTCCCTCATTGCCAAATGATTCATAAAGGAAAAAACTCTCATATCTGGATTAAAATTAAAAATACTGCTTAGCTAAAACCCACATTAATAACATTTAATTTTATTGCTTCTTTAAAGACCCTACCTCCAAAAGTTATATTGGTGCTACTGGGGTTTAGGACTTTTAACATGTGGATTTGGCAGGATATTTTCCAGCCCATAATATGACCTCAATCTACTAAATGTGTAGTACTTAGATACAATTAAGAATTTTCTGATTGTAAATAGAGTCAATTTGACATAAAATCATATTTCTCCTTACATTCTATGGCAATGTAGTTAAAGGTTAGAGAGGGAAATAACCATCTTCCCACATCTTTATCCCCAAGAACATAAGGTGTCAAATTAATCACACAAATATTGAGTTAGCCAAAAAGTTTGTTCATGGTTTTCCATAGGATGCTATGGAAAACCATGAACAAATATTTTTGCCAAACTCAATATATATTTGCATTCTTCTCATATTCCGAGGTTCCTTCCCATGCATATGTGAGAAAGAACTGTAATCATGTAAGGCAGTATTTGTTATCCTTCTCCTTCCAATGTAAAAACGGGCTATAAAATGCCCAATGACTTGCTGAAGGCTAAGGGTAGGACAGTGATTTCTCCAATGCCCTGATTAGTTTTATAATAACTACCATATAAAACTTGATCATTTTGCTCATTAGCAGCTATACAAAAAAGTAAGAAAATACCACTCTGTTTTCCTTAAGCTGTTCTGAAATTGGGTTATTATACTTCTCTTTTTGCTGCCTAAAGTTGCTTAGAAGGTAATTCAAATAAAAACATAATTTGCAAGATTATAGCATAATTTTAATGTGCTGTTTATCTTTGTATAGTTCCCTGAAGCAGTGAATATGGTAAACAGAATAATAATATCCCAAAGATGTCTCCCTTCAGGTCCCCAGAATCTGTGAATACATTAGGTTATACAGCAAAGAAAAATAATTTTTCTTTGTAGATGGAGTTAAGTTGCAGATGGAGTTAAGTCTGCTAATTAATTGACCTGGGATGAGGAAGTTATCCTGGGTTATCTGAGTGGGCCCAATATAATCACAAGTGACCTTAAAGTGGAAGAAGGAGCAGAAGAGGAGTCAGGATAATGTGATGTGAGAAGAACCTAACCCATTCTTGCTGGCTTTCATGATACAAGAAAAGAACTAAGGAATAAAATCTGTACCTATAAGTGGAAAAGGCTTCCCTGATGGCTCAGCAGGTAAAAAGTCTTACCTGTAATGCAGGAAACACAGGAGATACAGATCTGATCCCTGGGTTGGGAAGATCTCCTGAAGAAGAAAATGGCAGCCTATCCCAGTATTCTTGTCTGAAAAATCCCATGGACAGAGGAGCCTGGTGCTATAATCAAAAGGGTTGCAAAGAGTCAGACAAGACTTAACAACTAAGCATGCACATAAGCAGGAAAACATAAGGAAATTGATTCTCTCTTACAGCCTATAGATGGAAATACAGCCCAACTGATACCTCAATTTTAGCCCAGAGAGAGTCATTTTAGACTTCTCTTCCTCAGAACTGTAAGCTAATAATTTGTTTTATTTGAACCACTAAGTTTATGATAAATTGTCAAGGCAGCAGAAAAAGAAAGTACTTTAATATAGTGAATTAAATACTTCACACTCATTGCTTCATATGTGGTTTCTATTAATTTAACCAAAAGTATGAGGAGGATCTTCCATATGCAAAAATTGCTAACAGGTGATGAAGCAGTGTTCCTCTAAATCAACTTCTTCCTTCCCCACTTCCGAGCCTAACAGAGCCAGGCATCAGTTTTCCATTATATTTTATTACCCTGCTCTTCCATACAAAACTTTAACTCTTTGGAACCCAGTACTGCTGTTACTGAACCCAATACTGGTGCATATATGATCACATACATAACAGTGTCAGGATCTCTTGTTTTGGCTGAATGAGGGAGAATGATCCTTTGAAAGAACAGCAACAGAAATAACAGGAGCAGAAGCAGGTGATATTTATTGAGCCCTTAAATATGCCAGGTATTTTGGTAAACCCTTTACACATATCATCAGATTTAATCTTTGCAGCAACCAATGAAGTAGATTGGAACACTCTATAGCTCTTTGACACTTGAGAAAACTGCAGAGTGGAGAGGATAAGATACTTCTCCAATACCAGGAGGTAGAGCCAGGACTACTAGATAGGCTGTTTGATTTAAGAACCTTTAGTTACCACTGTATACCCTATCTCCCAAAGACAACAATGCAAAAACATTTATTTGAGGGAAAAAAGTGCTGTGGAATAACAACAAGGCTGAGTATGCAATGGAGGAAATAGCATACCTCGATATATGACATACACTGCTTTCTTACATTTGAAATAAATCCAAACAGTAATATCAACATTGGAATACAGAGTTCTTCAGATTGTTAAAAAGATACTTAAATTTTTAAAAAGAAGTTTCCTTAGGAAGGGTCAGGAGAGGATGGCTAACACGTATTCAGCATTTCAGCTCTGTGAAAGGCCTTGCATTTTATTTATTTATTTATTTTGCATATTATTTGTGCAAGTTCATTCAAATCAAAAGCACCCATTTGGTAAATATTAGTCTTCCATTTCAAAATTGATTGAAAGCACAAAACTGAAATTTTAAAAGCTAGAAGCAAATTATTTTCATAATGAGCATCAGAAATAAGCTCTCTTACAAATAGTTCTACCTCCGAAGATTCAAAAGATCATGCTCTTTTCCTTGTTATCTTGCTTATCAAAAGATTTTGTTCAATAGATTTCTGCCATCCCAGTTCATTGATGTACCACTATTACTGGCTTGTTAGAGAAGTGAGAAGTTGGTGTAGAGAAGAGAATGAGCTAGAAATAGTAAAATATTAGGTATATTATAATCATTCAGAAATTATATTCAGATAATGATATATTTTGTAAATATTTCCATAACATATACTTGTATAATTATACATCCTATATACTTCATGTATACATAGTGTGTGTGTGTGTGTGTGTGTGTGTGTGTGTGTGTGTGTATATATTTAAAAGAAAATTTAAATATATAAGAAACCACTATTACCTCTCAAATGTTAAGAATCTTAAACAGGTAAAGCCTGCCTTTAAGTAACAATTGAATGTGGTCTTTTGATGCAATACTCAAACATTCATTTTCATCTTTGAGTTTGAATCCAAAATGTCACTTCATGTGTTAATGGCAATAGTTGTATTCACTTCCCTAGGCTGAATTGAGCTGTCATCCCTCAGTTCTTCTTCTTACCTCATAGTCTCCTGATTATATAATGCCTATCAAAATGAATTTATTCTCTCTGCTAAATGTGATACAATTCAGGAAAATAGAGAAGCTTTATTAATCTTTCTAGTTTATGTAATTAAATAAGTTGCTCAATAATGTATGCCAAAGTAAAAGTGGCTCAGTTGTGTTGACTCTTTGTGACCCGAGGGACTATATAGTCCATGGGATTCTCCAGGCCAGAATACTGGAGCGGGTAGCTGTTTCCTTCTCCAAAGGATCTTCCCAAACCAGGGATCAAAACCAGGTCTCCCGCATTGCAGGCGGATTCTTTACCACCTGATCCACCAGGAAAGCCCAAGAATCCTGGAGCGGGTAGCCTCCAGTGAGTGTGCTGGAGAACATAAATTGAAATCAAGCTGTCCCTCTAGCTAAAATGAGAGATGATGAATCTGCAATAGAAAGGGATTTTTGCACAAGGCAATGAAAAATTACATGGAACAAGAACATGGTACATGATAGTGTAAGAGAAAAGAAGAAATATGGGATTACATCTACATTGTTAGCTAAGTTAAAGAAATAGACATTTTATTACAAAATGCTTTATTAATAAGACTCTCCAGCAGAGATTTTTTTCTTTGCCACTTTTAAACGATTGTTACTATTTTTGAAGATTCTTTCTCTCTTCAAGATTCCAGATATATTTTCCTCACTACTTACCATCCATCATCAAGTGTTACAAAGGTCATTTTTTTTTTTTTGCCTGTGTCTGGGACTATGCAAATACAATTAAAAAATTAATATATTATAGAAGTGAGATTATAGTAAAAGGCTCTTTAATTAACTTTCAGAGTTCATTTGAGCCAGCACTCAATTAGTATTTCTATATATTCTGTTAAAATGTCTTGATTTGAGTTTTATAAAATTACAGATAATTAATAGAGTATCTATAAAAATTTTGATTTAAAAATTATAAACATAGTACATTTAAAGAATGATATGTCAACTGGATGTTGTCTACCTTGATATCTGATGAGGTCACACAGAGTTAGCATGACGGATTTTCATTTTCATCTTCCTTTTTGGAAATGGGAATCTTTTTTAGAGAGTTCAATATGTCACAATTTTGAATTTATAATGCATTCTTTAGCTTTACTTTTATACTATCCAGGATAGATTATATCAGTTTATTCCAATAGCAGCATTATATTCATTCTACTATATTAGACCATTCTAGACCCTAGTTCTGAAATGTCAACCACAAGTGGATAAATTTTTAATAATTATTCTTTTTTAAAATATGAGTGCATCTACATAAATTTGGAAGCATGAACTGTTGATATAAAAGTGTTTATTGAACCATTTATCTCCTCATGTTGAAATACTTATGTACAATTTTTTAAATCCTGGTCCAATCTATCCAAAATATAGGCATAAGGGCTTAATGAGTAGAAACATCCACTTTGCAGAATGAGAAGCAGAATACTTTATGTCGCATTTTCAGACATAAATCCTTATCAATAAAAAAAATGGTGATTAGGAAAAAATGAACATACATGGATTGGTGCAGCTTGATAAATAAATGGAATAATTATACTCTATTTTTTCTTCCATAGTGATGACTGACTCATCATGTTATAAGTCTAGAAAGATGTCATATTAAAGCAAAAACCATTCTAAATATTTTTCTAGAATGAAGTTTCTGTTTTTCACAAGAAAGAATACAATAGTAAGATAATCAAAATTGCAGCATGTTTCCATAAAATCTAGCTACTTTCCTTTTTCAACAAAGGTTCCCCTGTATCCCAAATATTGATATAAATGAAGAAGATGGGGTCAAAGTCACACTAAAAGACCAGTGACTGGATATGGACATACAGTAACATTTATAAGCTCACACTTACTGCATCAGTTATATAGCACTGATTTAGCATGGAGCCAGCATTCTTGATCAGTGCCATATTTTACAATTGAATGTTCACACAACTGCATTTGTTACTGTGTAGAATTCTCTGATGACCTACTAAGAACCATTCTTTCCTCTGCTAGTATGCCTTACTACATGATGAATAGTTCATCTGTCTATTTATTTTTCAAAAATAGAACTTTTCCTGTGTTAAAATGAGATCCCTGATGACAAAATTCCTTTCTAGATTCCATTAATCCTCTAATCCCTTATGGTTGGGCTTCCCTGGTGGCTCAGCTGGTAAAGAATCTGCCTGCAATGCGGGAGATGTGGGTTCGATCCCTGGGTTGGGGAGATCCCATGGAGAAGGGAAAAGCTACCCACTCCAGTATCCTGGCCTGGAGAACACCATGGACTGTATAATCCATGGTGTCGCAAAGATTCGGGCATGACTGAGCGGCTCTCACTTCACTTCACTTCACCCTTATGGTTCCTGGAGAAGGAAATGGCAACGCACTCCAGTATTCTTGCCTGGAGAATCCCATGGAAAGAAGAGCCTGGCAAGCCCCAGTCCATGGGGTCACAAAGAGTCAGACATGCATGAGAGACTAACACGTCTTTACGGTTATGAAAGCCTTATACTTTTGGTATTTAAAGCTTACTTTTTAAACTCTCAATTATTTAGAATTCTCCTTTTTTGATACTCATATTCAAATCATGCCACCAGTTTATTTGTCCAGTACTAAGTGTATAAATCAAATTGTTGAGATAAAAATGTTATGTCTACTCTCAATGAAAATTCATAATTCTGATAGGCAAAAATATTTTCCAAAAAAAAATTCTTCTAAATTTTAGTTATGGAAAAAATAAAGTGGACATGCTTTTCCCTATTAGCATCACAAAAGAGAGCTGAAAACATTGGACATTATAAATAAAATAAACATAAGGTTTTTAAAAATGGAGAGAATGTGAAAGAAAAACTTGTTGCAAGAATGACACGATGCTGAGTTGCCGGTCAGAATATTGGAAAATCCAGCAAATCAAAAATCTGCCAAACAAAAGTTGATTGAAGACTATACATTCTGTATTCATCAGGTTGTATAGAGGTAACTCCAAGCACCCAACAAATGAAGAGCCTCAAAGTGTTAAGTAGTTAGAATAGGAAAAAGGAGTCCATAATGGCAGTGGCTAAAAGACAAAGAAAGGGAAAAGCCCACAAAAATAGAACAAAGGATGGTCTGAGGGCCGAAGTGAGAACCTCAGGTGAAACAAACAGCCCTCCTGGCTTGCCTGATTTACCTAGAGCAGGCTTGGGGGAAGAGAGAAAACATAAAAAGAGGAGCCAAAATTGAGCCAGGGGCTCGCCTCTCTTCTCTTTGTGTCTTTTGTATTGGCCCACCCTCACACCTCTAGGATACATTTTCCTTTGCTTCTCAAATAAAACTGAGTTGTAACACTGGTCCATCCATTGCTTCAAATTTTTGACACAGTGAGACAGAACCGGGAAAATTACATACTCCCCTGACATAAACTGAGCTGTAACACTGGTCTGCATGTCGCTTCAAATTTTTGCTATGGTGAGACAGAACCGAGGAAATTACAAACTCCCCTACATATGTGGTACCATGACTCGATTTAACCTGACTGAAACAACCTGGGCTTGGTCTATGCAAGGCAGGGGCCAAGCACAGCAGTATCCCAACTCAGCAAAAGTCCCCACAGTGGAAGTTGAATGCAAAGAAAACCCAGCACAGTGGAAGTGATGAGAAACCCAGCGTGCTGGAAACCAGAACAACAAAAACTAACTTGACAGGAAGCTCATGCGGTTCAGTCTCAGATTCTAGAAGACCTCTCGTTAAGGTAGGGGGGTCCTCCTTCTTGTGGCTGGAAGGACATATAGCTAACAGAATCTTAATTCCTTTACAATCTCTCATTTTTTGTTTTCTTGAACCCCCCACAAACAAGAGAACATCAGTGGGTGCAGTCGAGGGACTCTGGCAGGAGTATTTAGTTGCTGTTGCTCAAGTGGGTGGAGGTTCTTCTGTCCTTAATCTTCTTTGTGCCAAGGATCAGGCCAATAAAAACTGAGCACAGGTTAGGTATTTAGCAGATTTTCCCACAGGTTATGAAGGGGATTTCTTGGCTTGTTTCCCCACTGCTCTTTCCTCCCATTCTTCATCTCCTCTCTCCATCTATTTCACTGCTTATAAAGTATTGGGCAGGTCATCATCTTTCCATTTCTGAAAGTTGTGCTTGAAACTGATTACCTAAGATTGGGACTCAAACCCACGTGGCAGGGACTATGTGCTATGCTTAGTCATTCAGTCATATCTGATTGGGACTAGAGCCTGGCCAAAATGCAGGGTGCCTGGTTTTAGGACCTAATGAAGCTCAGGCTCTTGATGTCTCATTGCAAGAAAATTCAGTGAGAAACACAGCAATGGGTAAGAGGTAGACTTGTTCAGATTCAGAGAGAAACAAACTACACAGAGTGTGGGCCATTGCAGAGGGTGAGTGTGGTGGCCATGAAATGTGGTGTGGCTAGTTTTTGCAAGCTGGATGATTTCATATGCTACTAAGTGGGAAGATCATTCCAACAATTGGAGAACCACCTACTCCTCTGTCTTTTGACAGTGACTTGGAACTCTCCTGACACTTCTGGGTGTGGCATTTAGCTTGCAGATTGAAGATCAAGGTTTAGCTGAACTGACTTCTCATCTTGGATGCATTTGATTTTAATCAGTTTACGTTATGCCCTTGGGCTATGTTGGGCTTCCCTTGTGGCTGAGCTGGTAAAGAATCCACTTGCAATGTGGGAGACCTGGGTTCAATTCCTGAGTTGGGAAGATCCCTTGGAGAAAGGAAAGGCTACCCACTCCAGTATTCTGGCCTGGAGAATTCCATGGACAGTCCATGGGGTCGCAAAGAGTTGGACACGATTGAGCAACTTTCACTTTCACTTGAACTATATCATTCTTTCAAAAGTTGTGCCCCTGCCACCTTCCCTCCTGTTTCATGCTCTTTTCATGAGCCCTGTCCAAGCCCACAATGCTGCTTTACAATCTTCTGGAGGGACAACCAGAATAGCTGGCCGTTGGGAGGGAAATACTGTATAATATCCAACCCCTCTAGATATTCAGGGCTTCATCTTTTGTGTTTCCTACAGCATATGCAATAAGAGCATCTCTCAGTGAACACTAGGGTGGGTGACAGGTGCACAATGCCTGCTAGAAGTCCATCTTGTGGTGCCATCCCTTCAAGGACAATTGAGCTTCCAGGGATAATGTTTGCCACTTTGGGAGTTAGCCTTGTGGGCCATTTGGGCCCAAACCCTTACCACCCTTCTCCTAAAGTAATAAGCATACCCCTAGATCAAATATCCACTCCACTTATATGGAACATCTGATCTGCTGCCTCGTCTCAGTTTGTTCTTAAGCCACTTACTAATTCCTACAACCAGGACCCTGCCCCCCTTTTGGTAACATCACTCCACCCCGCTTATTATTAAAGTACTCTTAATGCCCCTAACAGGACCAGATGACTCACTCCTTTGTCATTACTTCTGTTATTACCTAAAATGGGTCTATGACAATGAAATTTTTACCATTGGAAGCACCCTAAACTGCTCTTATGAAGGACTAGAGGAGGAAATCAGTGACTTACATGCCCTCATAGCAATAAAAGGATAAGGCTTATGGCTGTTTCACCAGGTTCCCAGTCTCAGGACACAGACTTGGATTATTTTACATCATGGAGTATATTCCCATCTGCAGTGGACAAACCAGCAATGAGTTAAGATTACAACCCCTTAATCCTACCCAGCACTGGTCACAGCGGATACCTTGGGGACACCCAACTCTAGTCAAGGTGTCCCAGAAGATTGAGCTGCCTTGACCTGCCTAGGGTTCTTGTCCTTGGAAGGTTATCACCCCTCAACCTGTCCAGGGATCAGCCAGTCCAGGGGTCCCAGGAGGTCAACATGCCTCAACCTGCCCAGGGACCCAATTCTCGGGGGGCCTGCCTTGACCTGCCTGGGTGATTCAATCTCCAGGAGGATGTCATGCCTCAGCCTCACTGGGGATCTGCACCTGACCCAGGGATGCCTGGCTCTCAGGTTGCAATAGTACTGGGTAGGACAAGCTTCAAAAATACTCAACCCTAAAGAGGTCCACCCATGGAAATAGAAGGAGGCCTATTAGTTGTTGTTGTTGTTGTTTTTTCTTTTCCTCCCTATCATTACTGTTTTTCAGATGGGAAATGACCAATCCACTTACCAACAGATGCCCTTGGGGTTAATCATTGATAACTGGAAGCTGTTCAATCCTCTAACCCTAAGGAGAAGTTGCTTAAAATTCTTCTGTGTTACTACATGGCCATGATATCCTCTGAGGGACAAGGAACACCAGCCTGAGGATGGGAATTTAAATTATGATACCATCCTGCAGCTAGATTTATTCTGCAAAAGACAAGGGAAATGGACAGAGATTCCCTATGTCCAAATATTCTTCCAGCTAAGAGATATGAAGGAACTCTGTCTTAATTATGGGATTGTTGCATGCCCTAAAAGTGAGCCTACTAGGCAAATGGTGTTAGGCACAGACAAGCAAGAGAAGGAAGCACCTGTAAAGACTCACCTCCCATGACTCCTGAGTTACCTGATGCTCCTTCCTTGTATCCAAATGTGCCCACATATCCAGGAGCATCCCTTCCATGAAAGCCAACTCGAGTATGGAGGAGAATTTGGACCAACCCGGGTCCATAAGCCCTTCTCTCTCTTAGGACTAAGACAGATCAAATAAGACCTGGGAAGCTATACAGATGACCCAGGCAAATATAGAGATATTCCAGCACATTACCTTGGCCTTTGACTTGATGTGGAAGGACATCATGGTTATATTTAGTCAAACTTTATCTGACCCTGAACATGCTAGGGTCTTAAAGGAAGCTCAAATGTATGCAATGGGGCTTCCCAGTAGGGGAAAACTGTGGTCCCCTCCTCAGATCCTAATTGGAATTATAATGACCCTGAACACATCTGGGAAAGAGATCATTTCCTGATCCGTGTAAAGGCAGGACTAAAAGCAGCCCAGCAAGAAGTAATCAGCTATGCCCGGGTCTCAGCAATAACTTAGGAGCCCAACAAGATCCCCATTGCCTTTCTGGAAAGGCTAAAAGAGGGCATCCAAAAGTTTACCAATCTGGATTTAGACTCTTATGAGGGACAGGTGATTTTAAAGGACTAAGTCCTGTCTTAAAGTTCATCAGACATCAGGATAAAGTCACAACAGCTACAGCAGCAGGGCTCTGCTGCCTCTTTAGATGAGATGGTCCAGACAGCCACCAATACCTTTTACAATGGAGAGGGAATCCAAGGCCCAGGAGAAGGAGAAAAGGAAAGAGACAAGGCATGCCCAGATGCTGGCCACCCTCCAGGGAAGCCCTACGGCAAACCCCAAGTCCTTGAAGGACAAGGCACAAGGCAAATGCCCAATCTGCAGACAGGCAGGACCAAAGAGGGTCCAAACTGCGACAAGTCTCCTAAAATAGCTTGTGACAAATGTCATCAATTGGGACATTGGGTGACACTCTGCCCTCAGGAGCCAACAGCCTCAAGGTCAAGCACCAAGCCTTCCCTCACGATGGTTCAATAGGACTGAAGCGTCCCACTCCAGCTAGCCTGCCTGTCACAGATAACCATCACAGGGCTGGAACCAAGGGTGAAATTGTATCTAGCAGGTAGGCTCAAGAATTTCTTGGTTGACACAGGGGCTACCTATTCTGTCCTGACCTCCTACTCCAAAACCTTCTCCTCCCAAACCTGTACCATTTTGGGTGTTACAGGAAAAACAATTACAAAAAAATTCACTTTGTTGCTGGGATGGACAAATATTTCCCCATCAGTTTCTGGTGTTTCCTGAGTGTCCTACTCCCTTATAGGGAAGAGATCTCTCCCTGCCTTTGGAATCTTGCAGCTATTGTAGTCCTGATAGAAGATGCTTTAAAACTATCTTTTGGGGGAAAACTAACTATTTTTACCAGCTACCAAGTGAAACAACTCCTGAATGGGAGAGGCCATTTATGGATGTCTGGTCAAAGATCCTCAGATATCAAGTAGTGCTGATGGAAAATCCAGACCTGACTATATACCTTTCTGAGGTTCTTAACCCAACTACCCTCCTGCCTACACCTGAGGGCTCTCTCCCCTTTTGCTGTTGCTTAGAAACCTTGGACCAATGGACAAAACCCTGAGAGGGATTGTCAGAAGATCCTCTGACCAAACCAGAGGAAATCAGGTATACTGATGGAAGCAGCTTTGTCTTGGATGGATAAAGAAGAGCCAGATATGCAGCAGTCTCCAATTTTGAGACCATAGAAGTTATATTTTTGCCACAAGTTACTTCAGTCCAATTTGCTGAGCTCATAGCCCTGACTTGAGCTTTGGAACTGGGAAAAGGAAAAACAGTAGCCATTTACACTGCCTCTAAGTATGCCTTTCTGGTACTACATGCACATGCTGCTATTTGGGAAAAAAAGAGGCCATTTGACCACCCGAGGGCCCCCAATCAAAAATGGTGATCAAATCCTTAGGCTCTTGGGGCACTTCATCTGCCCACTGAGGTTTCAGTCTCCCATTGTGAAGGACACAAAAAAGGGAACATGGAAGTTGTACCAGGGAACCAAGCAGCCAATCAGGCAGTTAAGAGAGGAGCATTACAAAACAATGAACTAATAGGGGTTGCCACCTTAGTTCCACAGACTAATTTCCCAGAAACTCCTTCATATACTTAAGATGAGACTCTTAAATCTAAGAGTGAGGGCTTTCAAGAAGATCATATGGGCGTGGTTCCACAAGGAGGGACTCCTTTATCTGCCTGGGAACCTCCAGTCTCCCTGAGACTGCCTGGGTACCTCCAGTCTCCCTGAGACCAGTCTCAAACCCTCTGGTCTTATACCATGGCCTTTGGGCAATTCCAACAGAATATACATTTGAGGGGTGTCAACCAGGACCCAAAAGATTCTAAAGAGCCACCATTATATGTTCCAGAGACTCAAGTCCTAATTAAAGTCTGGAAAGATGGGTCCCCAAAGCCTCAAGGCCAGCCCACATGTAAGGGCCCATACCCTGTAATACTTTCTACCCCCATAGCAGTCAAGGTACCAGGATACGACTCCCGGATTCACTACTCATGAGTCAAGTCATAGAAGCAAACAGAAGAGGACACTCAATACACCTGTGAGCCCCTGGGGGATATTAGATGCCTATTCAGAACAACAAATGAGTGTCATTATAAAGAACACACCCAAAATTAAGTTTCTAGTAGTAAGATTTCTCAGGACAGCTCTAAACATCACAGTTTGGCAGGGGTTGTACTCCAAAATAGACAGGAGATAGATCCGATCCCTGAACAAGGAGGTACTTGAGCCATCTTGATTGGGATGTGTTGTTCCTGGTTAAATACCTCCAGCTAAGTTTTTTTTTTTTTTTTTTAAAGTCTCACAGTCCTCAAGAAAAACATTCCAGATCTTACAGAACCTCAAAAGAATGAGCTGGAGAGTTCTCGGAGTGGCTACAATCTCTCTTTGTGGGATCCTTCTCCTGTCAAGGGAGAATTTGGAGTTGGCTAATGCCCCTGCTAATCCTTGTTATCACCATATTGATGCTGCTTATGATTGCTCTGTGTATTATCAATTGTCTGACCTGTTTTTCCTCTTCCCGGGCAACAAACTACAACATGCAGTGCCAGTTCATCAAGAATATATGGAACTACAGCCAACTATGGAAAATATCACTCACTCTTAGATGAACACTGCTCTAAGGACTCTGAGGCTTGAGACTAGCAAGAGGGGAAGGCCCAATGCTCCTTGCCATCTTAGTTCAGCAGGAGGTAGCCAGAGAGATCATGACGCCCCTATTCCCAAAGAATTGGGCCTTCCATCTCATGAGGGGGAACATTAGGTAGTTAGAATAGGAAAAAGGAGTCCACAATAGTGGTGGCTAAAAGACAAAGAAGGGAAAAAACCCGCAAAAATGGAACAAAGAAAGGTCCGAGGAGGACAGGAGTGAGAACCTCAGGTGAAACAAACAGCCCTCCTGGCTACATAGGGCTGGCTCAGGGGGAGGAGAGCCGGGGGCTCACCTCTCTTCTCTTCATGTCTTTCAGGTTGGCCCACCCTCACGCCTCCAGGATGTATTTTCCTTTGCTGTAACTGAGGAAAACTGTAATTTTTGTAAAACTGAGCTGTAACACTGGTCCATACGCCACTTCAAATTTTTGCTGTGGTGAGACAGAACCGAGGAAATTACAAACTCCCACAACAAGAGAAATCTGAGGGAGGAGATAAAACTTCATTCCAAACTCTGCTTAATAAAAACATCCACTTTGATATGACATTGGAGGCCAGGTGGGAATCTTAGACTTCATCCTCTACCCAGTGGTAATAAGATGTCTCTTCTCCCCTCACTGGGGTTGCTTCAGGTAAAGACCAGTGAAGTGTCAGGATTTTTATAAGTGCTTAATAGTAGGGACAACCTCTCCTTCAGTGCCAGTGGAAGACAAGTGAGGAGCAATAACAAGGTGTTGTTTACCTCCTAGTCACGGAGATATTAGTGGAAGCTTGGAAGGGAGCCTAAATCACCACTCTCATCAGGCAGCAACAAGGATTCCTTCCCTCTCCCAGATGTCAATGAAAGTCAAGAGGGAGAGCCTGGAATTTTTCTCCAAAACGAGGATAACTCGGAGCACCTCCTTCTTTTGTAACAATAGTGTCTGAATGTGCGGCTAATGGGCACAATTTAATTACAAAGGGTTGCAAAGGGACTCGTTCAGTTTTGGAGGTAAACTTGGCTCTGGGCACCATCTGTGGCCTTGATGCAAGACCTTGCGCCTGTAGCCTTGAGGCAGGACTCCACATAGTCTATTTCTGTTTTGCCAGTAAGTTCATTTAGATTCCACATATAAGTTATGCCACATGATATTTGTCTTTTGGAAGCCAGAATGTCTCTGGTTTACAATCCTCAGGTGGTCCATAGCTTAGAGGTCTATTAGTTCATCTTGCCTGGGGAAAACAACCTGAGTTTTATGTTAATGATGGGGCCTGTAATAGCAATTGTAGTACATTAACAGTGCTATCAGTGACAGAACTTTCAGTTGTGTGACTCTGATTGATTAGTACTCATTACCACAGGATTGAGGTCAGAGGGGACAAGAAAGAAACGAAGTTCTGGATGGAGGGATTAATCATACACTAAGGGAGCTAGATTATAGGGGAACTCAATTTCAAGATGTTTATTTGAGAAGGAGATCCCAATGATATTCAGTTGATATAAAGAATATCTAAAATGCCATGGAAGGCATGCAAAATCAAATTTGAAAGAGAGCCAGACTTAGGACACTGCCTAAGTCAAAAGTCACACCATGGCCACCATGCTGGCCATGACCTAACTGGAAAGCCATGTTCTGTGACACCAATAGGATTGTATGGTTCTGGAGAGCTAATTTGCTAGCATTCAGAATCTATGATAGTGGTCCTTTAGTGAGGACAAATAATAACTAATAATGACAACAGCAACAGTAATTCAGAAACAAGAAAATCAACAAGCATAAAGTAATGTGTATGCTTCTGGCACTCCTCTAACAATATTACAATTACATATTTAATGCTCAGAACAACCCTACAGAATAATTTCTATTTTTGTCCCATTTCTTGAAAGAAACTGAGAAGCAAAGTTAATCAGCTTGTTAATTAAAAAAAAAAAAAATCAAAATTGGCCATGCTTTCAGTCTTTGAGCAAAGAATTGAGAAGCTCTCATGTAGGATTATTTTAAATATTAAGGTAAATATACTTTCAAGGATCTTGGATTTATACACAGCTTGGTAGAACAAATTTTGTTGGTGTTCATATCTGACTCTTTGTGACCCCATAGACTGCAGCACGCCAGGCTAACCTGTCCCTCACCATTTCCTGGAGTCTGCCCAGTTTCATGTCCAGTGAACTGGTGATGCCATCCAACTGTCCCATCCTTTGTTGCCCTCTTCTCCTTCTGTCTTCAATCTTTCTCAGCATCAGGATCTTTTCCAATGAGTCAGCTGTTCACATCAGATAGAACAATATGTGTCAGGAAATAAATCTTTTCCTAGTTGAGTGCAAAACTTCATCTATTAGTCATAGAGATGGCAAGTAGTAATTGTGCCAAAATGGAAAAGGGTAAGCATGATGCTAGAATGTCAATGAATTGGAAGTGTGTACTTCCTTAGTTTTTGGCTAAGTATTATAGTTCCAGCCAGGTCATGACTTAAGAAACAGAATTGGTATATTCATCTACTAATGTGAAATGCTTCACACATACAGATGTATTATTTTGAATGATTCCTGTGTAATACAGAAGTCATTGTTGAGATTTTAATAAGAAGGTGATAGGGTATAGTGGAGTAAAGGGCTTTATCAGTTCATCTTGAAGAAAGTTTCTGAGCATTTTCTCAAACTGTTATAACGGATTGGGTTTGGTATAGTCGCTATGTTGTGTCTGACTTTTGCAACCCCTTGGACCTTAGCCCACCAGGCTCCTCTGTCCATGAGATTTCCCAGACAAGAATACTGGAGTGGATTGCCATTTCCTTCTCCAAATATTTTGTCAGTGTGCTATTTCAGCTTTGATGGTAAGGATCCTACATTTCATAAAAGGACATGACACTGCACCTAGTTGTAGCAAAGTTTGCAGGTGCAAGGTGGATTCTTCATCACAGTTAGGGGTATAGAGTGTTTTTGAGATCTAGACAATTTTTAAACAGTGAGCCATAAGGCCACAGAAAATTTATTGTTTTATTCCTTGTGTGTACTATCAAATTAACAACTTTAAACATCTTGTCTCTTTTTAAAAGTTGAAGCTTTGTGTGTCCTAATATAAGCCTGTCTACAAAAAAGATAATGAGTTCTGTCAGGCATAGGACATTTCTCTGAAATCAGGAATACTTTCTGGAGCACTGCTGTTTTTCTAGCATCTCACAGCTCCTCTAGCAAAGCTGGCACACCTGCAAATGCAGGGTACTTTTAGGCTTTTGGAAGGTTTGATGGCATGATGCCTTGTAACTCATCTCCAGTACTTCCTTAATGACCACTCAAAGCTGTAGGAGGAAATGATTCAGTGACATTATGTAGCTTGGAAACTAATAGAAAAGACTGAGTTAGTTAGTGCTGCAAATCCTAAAATAAAGAAAGTAATATATTTATAAAATTATAGATATAAATGTGGCATTGATTGGGCCAAGGGGGGGGGGGGGACATGAACCCAATGTGATGTGTGAATGACTTTTATTTCTATATAAGGACGTGCATAGCAGTCATAGCATAAGCTCACCTTTAAGGAGAGAACCCCTATTAGAGTTTCTTTACAATTATTTCAAATAGACACTTTTGGCAGTCTGGTAAAACCAGTGGACCCCTACTCAAAATGATGTTTTAATAAGTTTCAAATTAAATATCTAGGATTTTAAAGAAAAAATATTAAAATATACTTAACATTCATTGATATTTAACATTATAAATTTAATATTAAATATACTTAATTTCCAAGTTAAGAGCAATTTAATATCCAAAATAAGATCAGTAAACTTGCTAAGTCAACTTGGAGACAGATAGAGAAGTGAGTATCATATTATGAGTTCCAAGAGTTCATACATTTTACTTGATTTAGAAACCAGAACAAGATATTTTAAATTTAATGTACCAATAAAAATAATGTGACTTAGATGATAACACTGACTTTGACAAGGAATGTAACTTTGGTTTTCTTTTTAAGGGAATTATAAAACTTAGTTTATGCATAAGAAATTTTGCTGACTAAAGGATATTGTGACTGTTTTAAGATCTGCAGACGTAAAACTAAATAAGGAATTGATCAAAATGATCACATCAGTTCAATTTAGTCACTCAGTCGTGTCCAACTCTTTGCAGCCCAATGGACTGCCACATGCCAGGCCTCCCGGTTCGTCACCAACTCCCAGAGTTTACTCAAACTCATGTCCATTGAGTTGGTGATGCCATCCAGCCATCTCTTCCTCTGTTGTCCCCTTCTCCTCTCGCCTTCAATCTTTCCCAATATCAGGGTCTTTAAAAATGAGTCAGTTCTTCATATCAGGTGGCCGAAGTATTGGAGTTTCAGCTTCAACATCAGTCCTTCTGATGAATATTCAGGACTGATTTCCTTTAGGATGGACTGGTTGGATATCCTTGCAGTCGAAGGGACTCTCAAGAGTCTTCTCCAACACCACAGTTCAAAAGCATCAATTCTTTGGCACTCAACTTTCTTTATAGTCCAATTCTCATATCCATACATGATTACTGGAAAAACCATAGCCTTGACTAGATGGACTTTTGTTGGCAAAGTAATATCTCTGCTTTTTAATATGCTGTCTTCAGTTCAGTTCAGTCTCTCAGTTGTGTCTGAATCTTTGTGACCCCATGGACTGCAGCACATCATACCTCCCTGTCCATCACCAACTTCTGGAGTTTATCCAAACCCATGTGCATTTAGTCAGTGATGCCATCCAACCATCTTATCCTCTGTCATCCCCTTCTCATCCTGCCTGCAATCTTTCTCAGGATCAGGGTCTTTTCAAATGAGTCAGTTCTTTGCATCAGGTGGCCAAAGTGTTGGAGTTTCAGCTTCAACATCAGTCCTTCCAATGAACACCCAGGACTGATCTCCTTTAGGATGGACTGGTTGGATCTCCTTGCAGTCCAAGGGCCTCTCAGGAGTCTTCTCCACACCACAGTTCAAAAGCATTAGTTCTATGGTACTCAGCTTTCTTTATAGCCCAACTCTCACATCCATACATGACCACTGGGGGGGAAAAAAAAAAAAACATAGCTTTGACTAGATGGACCTTTGTTGGCAAAGTAATGTTTCTGCTTTTTATTTATTTATTTATGTCTCTGCTTTTTAATATGCTGTCTAGGTTGGTCATAACTTTCCTTCCAAGGAGTAAGCATCTTTTAATTTCATGGCTGCAATCACCATCTTCAGTGATTTTGGAGCCCCAAAAATAAAGGCAGTCACTGTTTCCACTGTTTCCCCATCTATTTCCCATGAATTGATGGGACCAGATGCCATGGTCTTAGATTTCTGGATGTTGAGCTTTAAGCCAACTTTTTTACTCTCTTCTTTCACTTTCATCAAGAGGCTCTTCACTTTCTTCCATAAGGGTGGTGTCATCTGCATATCTGAGGTTATTGATATTTCTCCCAGCAATCTTGATTCCAGCTTGTGCTTTATTCAGCCCAGCATTTCTCATGATGTACTCTGCATATAAGTTAAATAATCAGGGTGACAATATACAATCTTGGTGTACTCCTTTTCCTATTTTGAACCTGTTTGTTGTTCCATGTCCAGTTCTAACTGTTGCTTCCTGACCTGCATACAGGTTTCGCAAGAGGCAGGTCAGGTGGTCTTGTATGCCCATCTCTTTCAGAATCTTCTACAGTTTATTGTGATCCACATAGTCAAAGGTTTTGACATAGTCAATAAAGCAGAAATAGATGTTTTTCTGGAACTCTCTTGCTTTATCGATGATCCAGTGGATGTTGGCAATTTGATCTCTGGTTCCTCTGCCTTTTCTAAAACCAGCTTGAATATCTGGAAGTTCACAGTTCATATATTGCTGAAGCCTGGCTTGGAGAATTTTGAGCATTACTTTACTAGCATGTGAGATGAGTGCAATTGTGAGGTAGTTTGAGCATTCTTTGGCATTGTCTTTATTTGGGATTGGAATGAAAACTGACCTTTTCCAGTCCTGTGGCCACTGCTGAATTTTCCAAATTTGCTGGCATATTGAGTGCAGCATTTTTGCAGCATCATCTTTCAGGATTTGAAATAGCTCAACTGGAATTTCATCACCTCCACTATCTTTGTTCGTAGTGATGCTTCCTAAGGCCCACTTGACTTCACATTCCAGGATGTCTGGCTCTAGGTGAGTGTGAGTGATCACACCATCATGATTATCTGGGTCATAAAGATATTTTTTTGGATAGTTCTTCTGTGTATTCTTCCCCCCTCTTCTTAATATCTTCTGCTCACATAGTTTAGAGAAAAATGCATATTTGCATCACATCTAGCCATCTATTTTCAATATGCAAAATCTCAGTTCCTACATGGTGATCAATTACTTTTTATGTGACCTAGGATTGCCATAAGATCATCATAAAATGGTAATCTTTTTTTGCAAAAGTATAAGAAGTCATAAAACTCAATTTTAAGCTGTAAACTAAAGGGAGAATTTTGTCACTGGGATAGATTAAAGTTTTTGACTAAATGAATTTTCTTGCCAAAAGGGCTTACAGTTCTTCAAATAATCTATTTTCCTGACAGAATAAATCATTGCATGTGACAAAATGCAGTTCCTCAGAAAGGATTTAGCTTTCTCCTCAAATCCATTCTCTTTGTAGAAATATATGTTGCAAGAGAGCAGCAGTTCCAAATCTCAGATTTCTTGCAGGGAAACGTATTTATACTCAGCAGTGTAAGTGTTTACAATTGGTAGAAATTTAGCAAATAGATTGTAGAAGGTGTAAAAGGTATAGATTTTAGGTGGATGTCAGTTTTTACTTTGAATTAGAGCTTTGAGTTTCAGAACTCACAGCACTATTTGATAACTGGAATTGTTCCTCGATCCTTAAGTTCCCTATGTGGCACAATTTTATTTGTTCTGCTCAATTTAATGGAGAATTAAAGTAAATAAGGAGTAGGGCCGGGCAGGACATATGATTTGAGGAATAAAAGTTGTTTCTTATTGCAAATTTTGTAAATGTAAATTCATGTTCTGAGATCCAACAAATGCTATCTTCAACTGTATGTATTAGTCATAAATGATTGCATGTATTTGCGAGAGGCTGTGTGGCTTAAATTCACTTCTCAAAAGGGCTAATGACATAGAACACTAAAACTAAAGTCCAGGTATTTCTGTGGTGTTCCTTCCAATGCAGAAGATGCAGGTTTGATCCCTGGTCCAGGAACTAATATCACACACGCCATGGGGCAACTGAGTCCATGTGCCACAGTTACTAAGCCCTCACTCTATAGCCTGAAAGTTGTCACCACTGAAGTCTGCATGCCCCAGAACCCATGCTCCACAAGAGAAGCCACTGCAATTAGAAGCCTGCACACCACAACTAGAGAGTAGCCCTACTCGCCACAACTCTAGAAAGCCTGTGAGCAGCAACAAAGACCTAGCTCAGCTAAAAATAAATAAACAATAAAGCTAAAGTCCAGAAAGACAGATTCAAACTTTCCAAAGTGGGTTGCTGCTGCTACTGCTGCTACATCGCTTAAGTCGTGTCCAACTCTGTGCGACCCCACAGAGGGCAGCCCACTAGGCTTTGCCGTCCCTGGGATTCTCCAGGCAAGAATACTGGAGTGGGGTGCCGTTTCCTTCTCCAGTGAAGGAAAGTGAAAAGTGAAAGTGAAGTCGTTCAGTAGTGTCCGACTCTTCGCAACCCCATGGACTGCAGCCTACCAGGCTCCTCCGTGCATGGGATTTTCCAGGCAAGAGTACTGGAGTGGGGTGCCATCGCCTTCTCCATCTCAAAGTGGGTGGTGGGGCATAAATGTGAGAAGAAGGAAATGAGAAATCTTCAAACATTGGCCAAGTATGATTTTAGGTCAAAATGAATGATGTTAACCTCTAATTACATAACACCATTACGGAGAAGAAATGTATTTGATAATGTGCTGTTAATTAGCTTCAGTATTGTCTGACTCTTTACAAACCTATGGACTGTAGCCCGTCAGGCACCATGGTCCATGGGATTCTCCAGGCAAGAATACTGCAGTGGGTTGCTGTGCACTCCTCCAGGGATCTTCCCAATGCAGGGATCGAAACTGTATATCTTAAGTCCTGCATTAGCAGGCAGGTTCTTTACCACTAGCACCATGTAAGAAGCCCATTTGATAATAGTGTGCTTATTACACACTTTCAGCAAGATCAAATGATATGCAATATTATAGCAGATGCAGAAATATTCTTGATTAAATAATTTACTGCAAATATCATTGATTTTAAAGCTAATTGTTGACTTACACAACAATGAAAGGATCTTCTAATGACAAGGATAATTTCTTCTTGATCTCTTTTTTTAAATATAAATTTATTTATTTTAATTGGAGGCTAATTACAATATTGTAGTGGTTTTTCCATACATTGACATGAATCTGCCACAGGTGTACATGTGTTTCCCATCCTGAACCCCCTACCACCTCCCTCCCCATCCCATCCCTCTGGGTCATCCCAGTGCACCAGCCCAGAGCACCCTGTCTCATGCGTCGAACCTGGACTGGCGATTTATTTCACATATGATAATATACATGTTTCAATGCCATTCTCCCAAATCATCCCACCCTCGCCCTCTCCCACAGAGTCCAAAAGACTGTTATTTACATCTGTGTTTGTTTTGCTGTCTCGCATATACGGTTATCATTACCATCTTTCTAAATTCCATATATATGGGCTAGTACACTGTATTGGTATTTTTCTTTCTGGCTTACTTCACTCTGTATAATAGGCTCCAGTTGCATCAACCTCATTAGAACTGATTCAAATATATTCTTTTTAATGGCTGAGTAATATTCCATAGTGTATATGTACCAAAGCTTTCTTATCCATTCGTCTGCTTGTGGACATCTATGTTTCTTCCATGTCCTGGTTATTATAAACAGTGCTGCAATGAACATTGGGGTACACGTGTCTCTTTCAGATCTGGTTTCCTCGGTGTGTATGCCCAGGAGTGGGATTGCTGGATCATATGGCAGTTCTAGTTACAGTTTTTTTAAGGAATCTCCACACTGTTCTCCATAGTGGCTGTATTAATTTGCATTCCCACCAACAGTGTAAGAGGGTTCTCTTTTCTCCACACCCTCTCCAGCATTTATTGCTTGTAGACTTTTGGATAGCAGCCATCCTGACTGGCGTGAAATGGTGCCTCATTGTGGTTTTGATTTGCATTTCTCTGATAATGAGTGATGTTGAGCATCTTTTCATGTGTTTGTTAGCCATCTGTATGTCTTCTTTGGAGAAATGTCTGTTTAGTTTTTTGGCCCATTTTTTGATTGGGTCATTTATTTTTCTGGAATTGAGCTGCAGGTGTTGCTTGTATATTTTTGAGATTAATTCTTTGCCAGTTGCTTCATTTGCTATTATTTTCTCCCAATCTGAAGGCTGTCTTTTCACCTTGCTTATAGTTTCCTTTGTTGTGCAAAAGCTTTTTATTTTAATTAGGTCCCATTTGTTTATTTTTGCTTTTATTTCCAATATCTGGGAGGTGGTTCATAGAGAATCCTGCTATGATTTATGTCGGAGAGTGTTTTGCCTATGTTTTCCTCTAGGAGTTTTATAGTTTTTGGTCTTACGTTTAGATCTTTAATCCATCTTGAGTTTATTTTTGTGTGTGGTGTTAGAAAGTGTTCTAGTTTCATTCTTTGCATGGAATTTCTTTTTTCTAACCCGTCGTTTTCAGTCTGTATGTGTCCCTTGTTTTGAGGTTGGTATCTTGTAGACAACATATATAGGAGTCTTGTTTTTGTATCCATTCAGCCAGTCTTTGTCTTTTGGTTGGGGCATTCAACCCATTTACATTTAAGGTAATTATTGCTAAGTATGATCCCATTGCCATTTACTTTGTTGTTTTGGGTTAGATTTATACACCCTTTCTGTGTTTACTGTCTAGAGAAGAGCCTTTAGCATTTGCTGGAGAGCTGATTTGGTGGTGCTGAATTCTCTTGGCCAAAATATAATTTTTGACTTCCCTTTCAAGCAGCAAATTTACCCTGATTTTTTTCCTCTTTCAGTGAGTTATACATAAGATACCTTCTAGAAATGTAAAAGCAAATTGTAGTACAATGTTTGATTAGATAAATACAAAGATATATACATACTTTTTCACCTGAATGTCTACAATTATATACAGAGCTTTTTGTACATTTTGAACATTTGCCTCATGATTTGATATATCATCTTTATCTTCATAACAATCAAAATTATTAAACCCAAGTGTGCCCAATGTGGCATTATTCACACAAGTATCACTATACTCTGACCAGTTTTGTTACCTAGTAGAAGCTAACAGGGGCTTTCCTGGTGGCTCAGACTATAAAGACTCTGCCTGCAAAGAGGGAGACCTGAGTTTGATCCCTGGGTTTGGAAAATCTCCTGAAGGAGGGATTGGCAACCCACTCCAGTATTCTTGCCTGGAGAATCCCTGTGGCGAGAAGAGCCTGGCAGGCTACAGTCCATGTGGTTGCAAAGAGTCTGTCAGAACTAAGCAACTAAACACAGCACAAAAGCTAACAGATTGGTTCCTATTTTAATTCCAAATTAAATATATATTTTTTGCAGAGGATTAATTACCACTACAGAATCAATTACAGAATGTTTGCTAGATCTTTGGGATCATTTGGTTGTTTCAATATTCCCATTCTCTCTGCTTTTCCAGACACCAAGACAACATAAACATGAAATAAAAGTCAACCATTTTAGGCCAGAAAGCATGTTTATATATTTTAATGGCAATGTTGTTTACTCCAGATTTATGTCTCTATCAGTGGAATGTAATACAGATGGGACACTATTAGCAAACATGTATGTGTAAAGAAGTAATTTTAATAAGTAAAACCAGCATCTTTCTTCTCTACAGAAAGTAGAGTATATATTTTTGTTTGCTTCTGTTTTGTGAGTATATTTGTATGTATACATTTTTGTTGACTAACGTTTAGCCCTTATTTTGTACTATATGGATGATATAGGAAAGATATATTCCGAATATCCAGAAATTGTAAGCATTTTACATTCTTTCTGCAGTGTCTGTAATCTTTCTTCAGTAGCTTCTGGGTGATAAAATACAGCAACTCTATTCCAAAACCCATTCAGTTGGGAATCTCTGAAAGTATAAAATTTTAGTATTAGCCTAGACTTACAAATGCAGTTTTAAAATATTGACTTCTATATACTATGAACATGTTACCAAAAGGTGTTTGAAATAAGTGTAAACATAAATATATATTGTTGGGCATGTTTTCTATTCATGATGGTGTTTTGTAAGCTAAATATGTGTAAAACAGACTTGATTATCACAAACTATATGTGCCTTTATGTCCTTGAATTCAACAGAAAGAGATGATATATACAATAATACTTCCTCAAGCTATCTACATTTCTCAAGAGAGTCTTAGTCTCTGTTCACTCCTTGTTGTGGTTTTATCCTGCTATTAGCTACTTATTTTCTTTTATTGTTTATGTACAACAGATAAAAATGTTGTACAAATGAGGATTTCTACATGAAGACATTAAATTTATTTCAAATATGAATTTTAGCTTTAATAACAACGCTTATTTTTAAGGGCATGCCTTAATATTAATAACCTACAAAATAAATCCCTGCATGACTATAACTCTCAGGACAAAGAAATATTTATAGAAGATTGCATCACCTCCTGAATAACAAATAAAACTATATAACAGAGCACATTTCCCTAAAGATCTAGACTTCTAATCTGTCTGGCTTTGAATCTGAAGCCTACTTGAAAAACTCCTCAAGTAGCTATTTACCACAGCACTTATGGAAAAAAAAAAAAAATCACAGTCATTTTAGTAAAATAATTTAATTATTTAAACTTTTATAATAGATTCATATAAACAATTCAACTGAAACAAGAGATGGATTAATTGCTATTTCAAGTTTATGTTAGCCTGGGAAACTTTGCAAGGATGGAATAAAGTTATTATTTTTTGTTTGTTTGTTTTGGAACAAAGTTCTTATTGCATCTCTGTTTTCACTCATTCCATGGGGGAAGTGGGACAGGGCACACCAAAACTCCTAATTCTTCAATTAGGTGTTCCCAAAGCCCCTCTTCCTCTACTGATCTCATAAACACAGTGTCCTTTGCTTCACTTGGGGATTCAGCTCACATAAGCTCCCTTTTATGTTCACAGTGCAGAAAGGTTGCTTGAACAAAGGCAGAGAAAGGTTAATGCCAGCAAAAATTCATTAACCCAGTTTTAATGTTGTCTTTAGGCCTGCCAATTCAGGAGATGTAAGAGATGTGGGTTTGATCCCTGAATCGGGAAGATCCCCTGGAGTAGGAAATGGCAATATGCTACAGTATTCTTGCCTGGAAAATTCCATGGACAGAGGAACCTGATAGGTTACAACCCATGAGGTCACAAAGAGTTACAGGACTGAGCAACTGAGCACACACACACACACACACACACACACACACACACACACACACATAACTTACCTCCTTCCTAAAATACTAAGATATTCACAGTTTTAAGCATTTTGCCTATAATGATTAATTTAACCCACACATGAGTCTATAATATAGGTACAACTATCATCCCGGTTTTACAAATGAGGGAACCAAGGCACAGAAACATATGTTTCATCGTCATGAAGCTAGTAGATAAAGAGTATGATTGTATACAGTGTCCATAGTGTTAGGCACTGCAATCTGCTGTTATTATCAAATTTCGAATTAAAAAAAAAAGAAAAAAATCTGTTGTTTGGAAGCTATTTCTGTTCTTTCGCAAGCCACCCTTCATTTTTTACATTACTGTTTCTTAGAAATCTAGTTTATTTATTACTTATAACAGCTCACCCACAGTATGATGAAGTTGCTTCAACCCCTGATTGTGTAGTCTCTCCTGTTTGTGATTGCTGGCAGGAACAGTACTGCCTGGCAGGATGACCTAAAGTGATGGAAATATTGTATATCTTCACTGGTTGATACAAAATGTGTGCTGATCACTCAGTTGTGTTTGACTCTTAGATTATAGCCCACCAGACTCCTCTGTCCATGGAATTTTCCAGGTAAGAATACTGCAGTGGGTTGCTATTTCCTTCTCCAGGAAGGATTTTCCTGATCCAGGGATCAAACCTGGGTCTCCTGCATTCCAGGCAAATTTTTTACCATCTGAGCCACCATAGAAACCATAGACACTGGTTAGCTCCATTTGGCCTAAAGGGAGTTTTAAATGTGGGGAGTGCAATTGAGGAAATGAAATTTTAATTTAATTTTAAAATTATAACTAAATCAAATTAAAATAAACACCTGTGGTTAGTGACTTTCATATAGAACAGCATTGACCTTGAACTTTTAACATCTTTAGAGTTTAAAAATGGAAATACAAATTTATTTTTATAGCCAACAGTTCAGTTGATTCTCTAGTATACTTTATATATTTCCCTACATGCCACTGCTTTCTTATAACTCAGACAATTCTATGGTTCAATTTTCTTCTTGCTGTTGGAGGGAGATTGGGAAAAAAAAAATGAGCAAACATTAATAAGAAAAGTGCTTCATGTGTTGAGAAGTTTTAAAGTGCTAAAGAAAAAGGAAAAATATGATGGGAGAGAGGTAGGATTGAATTGTAAAAGTATATGTAACAGTCTGGATAAGCAAGTACTGTTGCAGTAACAAACGATTCCCCAAATTTCAGTGGCATAACACTGCCAAATTTATTTCTCATCAAAACTACAAGTTGAACAATAATAGTCTCTCTTGCTCTATTCATTTTAATCCAGCAAGGATCCATCCTAATAGAGCTTCCTCTTTATTTGTGCTTCAATAGTTTTAATAGTGGTAGAAATTGAAGAACAAGAGTGAAAGACAGATAGCACGCCAACAACTCTTAAAGCATTTGCATAGTAATAACTCATGGCATGTCAGTTTTCATTTCACCAACATAAGCAAATCACATGGTCACATGTTAACCCAAAGGGTCAGAAAAGTTTGGAAATCACCTGAGTCCATTTTTCTTATTAAACATATGCAATTATCCTTTCCTCAGTGAAGCAAATAATATCCCAGTCAACGTAATCCTGATGAAGTCCCCATATGGACTGCAATATGGCTCCTTTTGACCTGGAGATAAAATTTTGTAAAAGTTTATAGTAATTATAGCCACAGACCCCAATAAATACTCATCAAAACAGAGCATAGGAGACATAAATTGCTAATCACGTCTCAGCAATTCTTAAATCTCAGAGGACAGTTTATGAATCTATCCTGCTTTGACTATGAAAGAACATATGAAAGCCCTGGAACATTGAAAAATCACTGTTCTTTGCAAAAGAGCAAATTACTTAGCTTAACTTTTACACAGAGTAAGAATTGCAAAGAAAAATTAAAATATCAAATGGACATAGACTTATTCTTTAAAAGTTGTAATTTTTAATTTAAAAACAGACATACCTCTTTTTATTGAATTTCACTTAATTGCACTTCCCAGTTATTGCATTTTTACAAATTGAAGGTTCATGGCAACTCTGTGTTAAGCAAGTCTATCAGCACCATTTTTTTTCCCCCAACAATATTTTTCACTTTATGTCTCTATGTTACATTCTTGTGATATTTCAAACTCTTTATTACTATTATATTTGATTAGGTGATTTACAACCAATGATCTTTGATGTTACTATTTTAATTTGGGGGAGAGTACCACACATTGCATCCATGTAAGACAGCAAGCTTCATCAATAAATATGTTCTTACTACTCCATTAACTGGCTGTCCATTCATCTCTCTCCCTCTCCTTGGCCACCCTATTATCTGAAACACATTAATATTTAAATTAGATCAACTAATAACCGTACAATGGTCTCTAAGTGTTCAAGTAAAAGGAAGATTCACACATCTCTCACTTTATATCAAGAGCTAGAAATGATTAATCTTGATTAGAAAGGCATATTGAAAGACAAAATAGGCCAAAAGGTAGGCATCTTGCACCAGTTAGTCAAATTGCGCATGCACAGGAAAAAATAAAGGAAATTAAAAGTGCTACTCCAGTGAATTCATGAATGATAAGAAAGTGTTATTGCTGATATGGAGACATTTTTAGCTGTCTGGATAGAAGGCCAAACCAGCCACAGCATTCCCTTAAACCAAAGTTTAATCCAGAGCAAGGCTTTAATTCTCTTTAATTCTATGAAGCCTCATAAAAGTGAGGATGATGCAGAAGAAAAGTTTGAAGCAAGCAGAAGTTGATTCATGAAGTTTCAGGAAAGAAGTCACCTCTATAACCTAACTAGTGCAAAATGAAGCAGTGAATGCTAATGTAGAAAATCCAGCAAGCTATACAATTCCAGCTAAGATAATAATAGTGACTAGAACAAACAACAGATATTCAATATAGATACAATAACCTTCTATTGGAAGAAGAAGTCATTGAGGACATTCAAAGCTAGAGAGGCCAAGTCAATGTCTGCTTTAGATTCAAAGGACAGGATGACTCTTGTTACGGGACTAATGCAGCTGATGACTTGAGTTGAAGACAATGCTCATTTACTATTCCAAAAATTCAAAGGCTCTTAAGAATTATGCTAAATTGACTCTACCTAAAATCTATAAATGGAACAACAAAGTCTGGATGATAGCAAATCTATTTACAACATGATTCATTGAATATTTTAAGCCCACTTTTGAAACTTACTTCTCAGAAAAAGGAAAGTTCCTTTTAAAATATTACTGCTCATTGACAATGAACCTGTTTGCTTAAGAGCTCTCATGTATATGTACAATGAGATTAATGTTGTTTTCATGCCTGCTAGCATATCCATCCTGCAGCCTGTGGTTCTAGGAATAATTTTAACTTTCAAGTGTTAGCATTTTAAAAATACATTTCATAGTGCTATAGCTGCCATAGATAATGATTTCTTGGATGGATCTGGGAAAAGTCAATTGAAAACCTCTGGTAAGGATTTACCATTCCATATGCCCTAAAGAACATTTGTGATTCATGAAGAGATCAAAATAAACAGTAGTTTAGAATGTGATTCCAAATCCTAAGGGTTGACTTTAAAGATTTTAAGACTTCAGTGGAGGATGTGAGCAATATATGGTAGAAATAAGAAGAGAAGTGGAGTCTGAAGATGTAACTGAATTGCTGAAGATTCATGATAGATCTTAATAGATGAGGAGTTGCTTCTTATAAATGAGCAAAGAAAGTGGTATCTTGAGATGGAATCTACTCCTGTGAAGATGCTGCAAAGACAGTTGAAATGACAACAAATGATATAAACAATTTACAGAGCAGTGGCAGGGTTTGAGAATTGACTACAGTTTTGAAAGAAATTCAACTGTGGGTACATTGCTATAAAACAGCATTCCATGCTACAGAGAAATCATCCCTGAAAAGAAGAGTTAGTTAATGTGACAAACTTCACTGTATTCTTAAAAAGAAAAACAAAACAAAAACAAAAACAGTCATGGCCACTCCAATCTTTAATAACCACCAACCTGATAGGTTAGTAGTGGTGACTTGAACTGAACCTGCAATTTCTTAGAGACATCTATAACCAGTATTCTTAGATGTTCTTTATTTGAACAATTAAAGAAAATAAATGACTCTAAAAAGGTATATAAACTAAGATCATAGTATATGATCCCATCACTTCATGGCAAATAGTTGGGAAAACAGTGGAAACAATGGCTGACTATTTTTGGGGGTTCCAAAATCACTGAAGATGGTGACTGCAGCCATGAAATTAAAAGAAGTTTATTCATTGAAAGGAAAGTTATGACCAACCTAGACAGCATATTAAAAAGCAGAGACATTACTTTGACAACAAAGGTCCATCTAATCAAGGCTATGGTTTTTCCAGTAGTCATGTATGGATGTGAGAGTTGGACTATAAAGAAAGCTGAGCACTGAAGAATTGATGCTTTTGAAAAGTGGTGTTGGAGAAAACTCTTGGGTTCCTTGGGCTGCAAGGAGATCCAACCAGTCAATCCTAAAGGAGATCAGTCCTGGCTGTTCATTGGAAGGACTGATGTTGGAGCTGAAACTCCAATACTTTGGCCATCTGATGCAAAGAACTGACTCATTGGAAAAGACCCTGACACTGGGAAAGATTGAAGGCAAAAGGAGAAGGGGACGACAGAGGATGAGATGGTTGGATGGCATCACTGATTCAATGGACATGAGTTTGGGTAAACTCCAGAAGTTGGTGATGGACAGGGAGGCCTGGCATGCTGCAGTCCATAGGGTCGCAAAGAGTTGGACATGACTGAACAACTGAACTGAACTGATCTGAATATATAGCATCTTTTTTTTTTTTTTTAATTTTTTTTAATTTTTTTTTTTATATAGCATCTTAACACTAAAAATGTGATAAAATTTATTGAAAGTTTTGCTGTTCAAAAAGAACTTTAAATATAATATTTTATTTTAATCTCAGATACTATTTGATATCTAGTGACATTTTAACGTATATAATGTGTGTTTATATGTATATGCATATGTATATACATACATATTATATAAACATATCTAGAGAAATCTTGGTTCCTAAATGAAGTAGATAGAGTCAAATTTTTCAATCTGTTTTTTGTTTTCAACTCTATGTTCTTTCTTTAGACTACACTGCCTACTACAAGGTTTGACTGATTATATAAAACTTCATATTATACAGAGCCTTCATGGGTGGACACAAAGAGTAGAAAAAGAAAGAAATAATGCCTTAAATAGTAAGCATGAAAATGTAAAACAAAACAGAGATTAAATAATTTACCAATCATTCAGTTATCCCTTCCAATGTGTCAGCATTGAGATTAAAACATTCAAGAGAGGAAACTCCAATTATATTCATGAGAGAACTTCATCATAAAAATGGAATGAGTGGCCTATATTTTGAAGGATGACAGAGTTTTATTAAATAATAAAAATAAGAAATGGAGAAGGAATCTTTTACTATTAATAATATCTTAGAATATGCTGTGTCTGTGGTAAATGTAGAAAGTTCAACTTAGATAAGAGTATGAGAAGCATGAACTTCCCTGGTAGCAGAGTGGTAAAGAACCCTCCTGCCAATGAAGGAAACACAGGAGGGGCTGCAGGTTTGATCCCTGGGTAGAGAAGATCCCTTGGAGAAGGAAATGGCAACCCAATCAATCAAGTGTTCTTGCCTGGAAAATCCTAAGGACAGAGGAGTCTGGCAGTCTAAAGTCCATGGGATCACAAAAAGTCGGACATGACTTAGCAACTAAAAGCAACAGCAATGAGAAATATATACATGAAAATAGGAATAAAAAATGTTTTCTTTCAGAAGTCACATTGTAATTGGCTCCTGAGTTAATGGAGGCAGCTCTTATCTCATAAGCCAATTGGTAAATAGGGCAATGGTAAACATACATCTATTGGTAAATAGATGTAACAGAGAGCCTTATTTCATTTCTACTCTACACTACTCTCTTCCATGAAATTTAATATCCATTTAAACTAATATTTCCATTTCAATGAATAATTCATTGGTTACACAGAGGGTCATTGAGTTACACACTTCCACAACTGTCCATTTAACAGTCATGCATTCTCTCAAATAAATGAGACAGAATACCTTAAGTTGAACCACTGGTGATCTTAACAGTAAGCATATTAAATGAATGACTAACATATTACATGACTCCATTAAAAGGCAAAAGTAATTATATAGATTTTAATTTAAAGAAAAGGCATTAGTGACTAATCTAATGAGGTACAAATGACTACATGTTTATAATGAGGAATGGGAGTTGTGTTATGTGTAGTATTCATTTGAATAAAAGAATTACTACATTATTACAAAAAAGCACTTTGAAAATTTTCCTTATACTTTGAAATGAGAATGCTTATAACTTTGTCAATTTTTCTCTTCTTTGATCCCCAAAGGTGTACTTTAAAAAGAGGAAGAAGAATTAGAATCTGTTGGAAAAACAGCCTGTTTCTTTCTCATCCTCAGTTTTTTTCTGACATAACCATTGAAATGATCAGGTAGACTTCTTTTTTCCAGACTCAATCTTTTTATTTATCCCCTAGTAACACTTAGTGTCCCATACTCATATTTACTTGCTAGAGTTTTTGTATTTACTTCTCTTCCTTTTACCCTATCTCAGGGACTCTATAGTAGTCATTTCCAATTTAATGTGCAATAATGCTGATGTACTTCCTTTTTCTGTATAATCTACACTTTTATATTATTCCTTTTTTGATTGGGTCATTTGTTTTTCCAGAATTGAGCTGCAGGAGTTGCTTGTATATTTTTGAGATTAATCCTTTGTCTGTTGCTTCATTTGCTATTATTTTCTCCCAATCTGAGGGCTGTCTTTTCACCTTGCTTATAGTTTCCTTTGTTGTGCAAAAGCTTTTAAGTTTCATTAGGTCCCATGTGTTTATTTTTGCTTTTATTTCCAATATTCTGGGAGGTGGGTCATAGAGGATCCTGCTGCGATTTATGTCAGAGAGTGTTTTGCCTATGTTTCCCTCTAGGAGTTTTATAGTCTCTGGTCTTACATTTAGATCTCTAATCCATTTTGAGTTTATTTTTGTGTATGGTGTTAGAAAGTGTTCTAGTTTCATTCTTTTACAAGTGGTTGACCAGTTTTCCCAGCACCACTTGTTAAAGAGGTTGTCTTTTTTTCCATTGTATATTCTTGCCTCCATTGTCGAAGATAAGGTGTCCATAGGTTCGTGATTTATCTCCGGGCTTTTTATTCTGTTCCATTGATCTATATTTCTGTCTTTGTGCCAGTACCATACTGTCTTGATGACTGTGGCTTTGTAGTATTGTCTGATATCAGGCAGGTTGATTCCTCCAGTTCCATTCTTCTTTCTAAAGATTACTTTGGCTATTCAAGGTTTTTTGTATTTCCATACAAATTGTGAAATTATTTGTTCTAGACTTGTGAAAAGTACTGTTGGTAGCTTGATAGGGATTGCACTGAATCTATAGATTGCTTTGGGTAGTATAGCCATTTTGACAATATTGATTCTTCCAATGCATGAACACAGTATATTTCTCCATCTGTTTGTGTCCTCTTTAATTTCTTTCATCAGTGTTTTATAGTTTTCTATGTATAGGTCTTTTGTTTCTTTAGGTAGATATACTCCTAAGTATTTTATTCTTTTTGTTGCAATGGTGAATGGTATTGTTTCCCTAATTTCTCTTTCTGTTTTCTCACTGTTAGTGTATAGGAATGCAAGGGATTTCTGTGTGTTAATTTTATATCCTGCAAATTTACTATATTCATTGATTAGCTCTAGTAATTTTCTGGTAGAGTCTTTAGGGTTTTCTATGTACAGGATCATGTCATCTGCAAGAACTAAACAGACATTTCTCCAAAGAAGACATACAGATGGCTAACAAACACATGAAAAGATGCTCAACATCACTCATTATCAGAGAAATGCAAATCAAAACCACAATGAGGTACCATTACACGCCAGTCAGGATGGCTGCTATCCAAAAGTCTACAAGCAATAAATGCTGGAGAGGGTGTGGAGAAAAGGGAACCCTCTTATACTGTTGGTGGGAATGCAAACTATTACAGCTGCTATGGAGAAGAGTGTGGAGATTTCTTTAAAAAACTGTAACTAGAACTGCCATATGACCCAACAATCCCACTTCTGGGCATACACACTGAGGAAACCAGATCTGAAAGAGACACGTGCACCCCAATGTTCATCGCAGCACTGTTTATAATAGCCAGGACATGGAAGCAACCTAGATGCCCATCAGCAGACGAATGGATAAGGAAGCTGTGGTACATATACACCATGGAATATTACTCAGCCATTAAAAAGAATTCATTTGAATCAGTTCTAATGAGATGGATGAAACTGGAGCCCATTATACAGAGTGAAGTAAGCCAGAAAGATAAAGACCAATACAGTATACTAACACATATATATGGAATTTAGAAAGATGGTAATGATAACCCTATATGCAAAACAGAACAAGAGACACAGATGTACAGAAGAGACTTTTGGACTCTGTGGGAGAAGGCGAGGGTGGGATGTTTTGAGAGAACAGCATCAAAACATGTATATTATCTAGGGTGAAACAGATCACCAGCCCAGACTGGATGCATGAGACAAGTGCTCAGGCCTGGTGCACTGGGAAGACCCAGAGGACTCAGGTGGAGAGGGAGGTGGGAGGGGGGATCAGGATGGGGAATACATGTAAATCCATGGCTAATTCATGTCAATGTATGACAAAAACCACTACAATATTGTAAAGTAATTAGCCTCCAACTAATAAAAATAAATGGAAAAAAAAATTTAAAAATAAAATGGATCTTATAATTGATGATATATTATTCTTGAGTCATAGTTTTGTGATTTAGATAGATACTCTGTTCACACCAATCAGGGAGTTAAAAGAATTGAACAAAAGTAAAGGAAACTTTCCAGACCTCTTGAATATATCCCATGTAATAACAAAATGGCAATCACTTGTCTTAGGTTTTTCATTAGGTCTTTCTAAACTTTAATAATTCTGCTTCTGAAGCAATAAAAAACTCAAGGAGTGTTATGGGATATTCTACTCCAAATGTACATGATTATATATACCATAGAGGTGACAAATAGATTCAAGGAATTAGATCTGGTAGACAGAGTGCCTGAAGAACAATGGGCAAAAGTTCACAACACTGTACAAGAAGTAATGACCAAAACCACCCAAAGAAAAAGAAATGCAAGAATATAAAGAGATTGTCTGATTAGACTTTACAAATAGCTGAGGAAAGAAGAGAAGTGAAAGGCAAGAGAGAAAGGTCAGTTTTCATTCCAATTCAAAAGAAGGCCAATTCCAAAGAATGTTCAAACTACCATATAATTACATTCATTTCACACAGCCAGTAGAGTTATGCTAAAAATCTTTCAAGCTAGGCTTCAGCGCTACATGAACAGAGAACTTTCAAATGTATAAGCTGGGTTTTGAAAAGGCAGAGGAATCAGAGATCGGATTGCCAACATTCATTGGATCATAGGGAATGCAAAGGAATTCCAGAAAAAAAAAAAAAAACAACATCTGCTTATGCTTAATTGATCATGAAAAGCTTTTGACTGTGTGGATCACAACGAACTGTGGAAAATTCTTATCGAGATGGAAATAGCATATCATCTTACCTGTCTTCTGAGAAACCTGTATGCGGGTCAAGAAGCAACAGTTCGAACTTTATATTGAACAACTGACTGGTTCAAAATTGGGTAAGAAGTACATCAAGGCTGTTTATTTTTACCCTGTTTATTTAACTTCTATGCAGAGTACATCATGTGAAATATCAGGCTGGATGAATCACAAGCTGGACTCAAGATTACTGGGAGAAATATCAACAACCTAAGATATGCAGGTGATTCCACTCTAATGGCAGAAACTGAAGAGGAACTAAAGAGCCTCTTGATGGGGGTAAAAGAGGAGAGCAAAAAAGCTGGTTTGAATCTCGACATTAAAAACAAAAACAAAAAACACAAGATCATGACCTCCAGTTCCATCACATCATGTTAAATAAAAAGGGAAAAAGTGGAAGCAGTGACAGATTTTATTTTCTTGGGTTCCAAAATCCCTGTGAATGGTACTGCAGCCATGAAATTAAAAATCACTTGAACCTCAGAAGGAAAGCTATGACAAACCTAGGCTGCTCATTAAAGAGCAGAGATATCACTTTGCTGACAAACTTCCATATAGGCAAAGTTACAGTTTTTCCAGTGTCATTTACAGATGTAAGAGTTAAACCATAAAGAAGACTGAGTGCCAAAGAATTAATGCTTTCAAATTGTGGTGCTGCGGAGGACGCTTGAGAGTCTTGTGGACTGCAAGATCATGCCAGTAAATCATAAAGGAAATCAACACTGAACATGTATTGGAAGGACTGTTGCTGAAGCTGAAGCTTCAATACTTTGGCCACCAGATGTGAAGAGCTAACACATTAGGAAAGACCCCGATGCTGGAAAAAGACTGAAGGCAAAGGGAAAAGATGTCAATAGAAGATGAGATGGTCAGATAGCATCACCAACACAGTAAACATGAAACTGAGTAAACTCAAGGAAATAGTGGAGGACAAAGGAGTCTTGAATGCTGCAATCAGTGGGGTCACAACGAGTTGGATATGATTTAGTGACTGAACAACAGATTCATACTAAAAATTAATATGCACATTCCCCACACTTTAGAAGTGAAGTTATGACTTTAGGATGAAGAAACAAAAGATTGTCTTGCTTTATTATGAGAGACATATTTTTCAAGTATTTTTGACATCAGGAAAGGGAGCAAGCACCTTACACACTCATAGAAGAATGTGATTAGTAAATGTTATAGAAGTAAGGGTACATTTGAACTGATTTTTCAGTGATGAAATCCAGCAGGCTGACAGAGGGTTGAGAAGATTTCCATACCTCAGGGTTAACATGTGAAATGTCAAAGAAGTGAATAATCAAATTTGTAAGTTGTGATTCGTTCATTGAAACCAAACAGTATATGGTGCATGACAGTGGAAGATAACACTGAAATAGTATATATTATAAATAAAATATCATGTACAGTAATACTATTTCAAGATACTTGATATTAACTTCTGTGTGGCAGAGAGCAGAGTCTCAGCAAGATATTTCACAAGAAAAATTTCATTATAGACATAACCTTTAGCAACAATGTTGAAGCCAGACTTGGTTATTAAGGCAGAGGTATAATGTAGATCAGTCAAGAAATGAAATGATTGGAATTATTTATACAGTACTACATATTCAAAGGGAAGGAAAATATTCAGGTTAACTTTTTGAAATGGATTTATAGCTGGTGGGAAGAAGATCAAATGGTCAAAATAATTTGATATCACCAATGAAGTTTGTGAAATATGAATGTTGACAACATCTGAAATATGTTTAAAAATCACATAATTTCCATGAAGAGAGCAAAATAAACTCTTCTATAATTAATATGAATAATCTTTATTTCCCACAACATTTTATCACACATAACTTATTAAGATATTGAGAGTATCCTCAATATTTTTTTCTTACTTTCCTTAAACTTGGCCCTGCTCTTTCCAAACTTAACATCTGCTGCTGTTGTGTGATAAATATTATACAAATTTCATAAGTCTCTGAATCCCATTCCATGAAAACTAATCTAAACTTGCTTCCAATAATGCACCAGAATGAACGATACTGCAGAATGCCAACAACTCGGATTGAAGGTCTGAGAATGAAGCTCACAAAGTTAAAAGTGGGGAATCATGTGTGTGTGTGCTTATATGACTGAATATGTTTTCCACATATAAAAATAAAGTAACTGAATGTGACTCACATTGCTCAAAATGGCAAACTAGAGGTTCTGTTTTAAAATTATAATTAGTTAATTTTTTTGAATTGAAAAATATATTAATTGCATTTAAAGAGACATCTTCATTTGCCTCTCATGAATTTCTTAAAGCATAATGAAAATATTCTATGACAATATATTTAGTTCTCTTTCTTCTAGTCAATCAACAAACACATATTTATTTATAACATATTATGCTATGTATGGGGCTTCCCTGATGGCTCAGCAGTAAAGAATACACCTGCAGTGCACGAGATACAGGAGATGCAGTTCGATCTCTGGGTCAGGAAAATCCCCTGGAGGAGGGTATGGTAACCCACTCCAGTATTCTTGCCTGGAGAATTCCATGGACAGAAGAGCCTACAGTCCATGGGGTTGCAACAAGTCAGACATGACTGAAGTGACTTAGCACACATGCATGCTATGTATGAAATTTGGAGTAAAGAATGAGAAAAGTACTTTGTAACAACCTAGAGGGGTGGGCATGGGTGGGAGGTAGGAGGGAGGTTCAAGAGGGAAGGGACATATGTATACCTACAGCTGACTCATGTTGATGTATGGCAGAAACCAATACAATATTGTAAAACAATTGTCCTTCAATTAAAATAAATAAATTAAAAATGAAACTAGTCCAAGGCCTTCTGTAATCAGGTTTACAAATCACTACGTGAATCTTTAGAGGGTGTGAGAGCTAATTTCATGTCTCAGTTTGAGCCTATGGTGCTCAAATCTGGTCAAATATATGTCTAGATGTTGCTGTGAAAGTATTGTTTGTATGTGAATAGCATTTAAATTGTTAAACTTTGGATAAAGATTATCCTTGATAATGTTAGTAAGCCTCATCCAATCCACTGAAGACCTTAACAGAAAAGACTGAGGGACCCAGAAATGGAAGAATTACCTTTGGACTCAAGACTGCAATATTGACTCCTGGCAAAATTTCCAGGCTAGCACTGCAGATTTCACATTTGCCTGTGCCCCAAATCATGTGATTCAATTCCTAAAGATAAATTTCTCTCTAGATATATGTATATGTGTGTGTTTGTGTATCCTATTGGCTTTGGCTTTCTGGAAACCCTAACTAAATAGCCAGTAACAGCATATTAAGAAATATAATGGCCAAAAGGGAAAATCTGCAGGTTAGTTCCAGAGATGTGATTTCTTTGTCACAAAGATGATGGGCACACTATACACTTGAAAACCCATTTACTTTGATGTCACATAGGAAACACAGGGCTCTTTGTAAGTGTAATGTCAAAACTGTAAACATTTTGGCTTGGATACTAAAGACATATGATTTGATAAAAGAGTAAAAGAATTACAGGAGAATTGTTCAAGGAAAGCAAAATTATTCAGGGAAAGGAAAACAAATTCTCCTGTAGTAAAAGAAGATGAAAGTAAAATTCACTCAGTTGTGTCCAACTCTTTGTGACCCCATAACTATACAATCTATGGAATTCTCCAGGTCAAAATACTGGAGAGGGTAGTTGTTCCCTTCTCCATGAGATCTTCCAAACCCAGGGATTGATCCCAGGTCTCCTACATTGCAGGTGGATTCCTTACCAGCTGAGCCACCAGGGAAGCCCAAGAACACTGGAGTAGTAGCCCTTCCCTTCTTCAGGGGCTCTTTCAGACCCAGGAATCGAACCAGGGTCTCCTGCATTGCAGGCGGATTCTTTACCAACTGAACTACTAGGGAAGATGATAGTAAAAGAACTACAAGAGAACTATTCAGGGAAAGCAAAAGTTCATTTGTACTTCAGAGAGAGTGGAGAAAATCATATGATTTAGAGTAAAAGTTGTGGTTTGGGTATGATTTCTGTCGAGCACTGCTTCTGCAATCTTCAAGGGAAAAAAAAAAAACAAAAACTGTGCTTTTTTTTGTAAGCTCTGAAGCAAAGTGAAAGTCACTTATTTGTGTCCGACTTTTTGCAACCCCATAGGCTATGCAGTCCATGGAATTCTCCAGGCCAGAATACTGGAGTAGGTAGCCTTTCCCCTCTCCAGGGGATCTTCCCAACCCACGGATTGAACCCAGGTCATCCGCATTTCAGGTGGATTCTTTACCGGCTGAGCCACAAGGGAAACCCAAGCATACTGGGGTGGGTAGCCAATGCCTTCTCCAGCGGACGTTTCCGATCCAGGAATCCAACGAGGGTCTCCTGCATGGCAGTTGCATTCTTTACCAACTGAGCTATCAGGAAAGCTTTGGTAAGCTCTGTCAACCTTAATATCTTGTCTATAGAACAGTAAACAGATAGAGCTGGGAGGACAAAAAGTTTCTGTTGTACGTACCTCACTGGCAAGTCAGATGTGTGAGTGAAACTGCTACTGCTAAGTCACTTCAGTCGTGTCCGACTCTGTGCCACCCCATAAACAGCAGCCCACCAGGCTCCCCAGTCCCTGGGATTCTCCAGGCAAGAATATTGGAGTGGGCTGCCATTTCCTTCTCTAGGAAACTAGGTCCTCTTAATTGTATGTTCTAAGAAAGAAAGAAAGCAAAGTGAAGTCGCTCAGTCCTGTCCGACTCTTTGCGACACTTTGCGACCTGGTGGACTGTAGTCTATCGGGCTCCTTGGTCCATGGGATTTTCCAGGCAAGAATACTGCAGTGGGTTGCCATTTCCTTCTCTAGGAAATCTTCCTGACCCAGGGACTGAACCCAGGTCTCCCGCCTTGTAGGCAGACGCTTTATCCTCTGAGCCAGCAGGGAAGTCAAAGCCAATATAATAAAAAGAAAATAAAGGAAAAACAAAACAAAACTGTTGAAACTCCTCCAAGTGCAATAATCCACATTCCACATTTACTTCTTAATTTTAGTTCAACACCTTTTCCAAAATTTATTTTCTGTATGAGGAGAATGATAAAGAGTATAATCTGCTACTTTATTGCATTAACTGGAAACACATATTCTTAGAGGACTAAGTATAACTCCTACTAAAGTACTTTTCACATTATGACAGTCATTTCATAACCATCAAAACACGCTTTTTTGTACTGGACATTTGGCCATTAAAAATGTCTTCCTAGACTATAGAGACAACAGGTGAAATTAATTTTAGAGTTGAATTTACATTAAAACTTTAGAATTGCAGCTATGTTAATAACAAATTCAGTTCAGTTCAGTTCAGTCCCTCAGTCGTGTCTGACTCTTTTCCACCCCATGAATTGCAGCACGCCAGGCCTCCCTGTCCATCACAAACTCCCAGAGTTTACCCAAACTTATGTCCATCGGGTTGGTGATGCCATCCAGCCATCTCATCCTCTGTCATCCCCTTCTCTTCCTGCCCCCAATCCCTCCCAGCATCAGGGTCTTATCCAATGAGTCAACTCTTCACATGAGGTGACCAAAGTATTGGAGTTTCAGCTTCAGCATCAGTCCTTCCAATGAACACGCAGGACTGATCTCCCTTAGGATGGACTGGTTGGATCTCCTTGTAGTCCAAGGGACTGTCAAGAGTCTTCTCCAACACCACAGTTCAAAAGCATCAGTTCTTCAGCGTTCAGTTTTCTTCACAGTCCAACTCTCACATCGATACATGACCACTGGAATAACAAGGGTAAATTGTGCCAATTTAGGTAGGTTTAATTCCTGAAAGTTAGTGAAGAACAGCAAGGTGAATGTTACATTAATTCAAGCTCTTTCCTTAAAACATCTGCCAATTAAAGTAATGCCAGGTTAGAGTCCTAGTAAAAAATAAAAGTTTGGAGATGCTAAATTTGCTGGGAATTGAAGAACGTAATTCTCCAGAGTAGGTGACAATAGGAAAACGAACCCAAATATCTGTTTGTTAAGTGTCATTGAGATGTATGCAAAGCATTTTAAAAACCTAACTTCAAACTATGAAAGAGTTAAAGCTTAACTGTGCTCTATCAGCCTTTCAAAAGGAAATGCAAGGCTCTTAATCGAAAGATAAGATCATATCTCCATGATTTTAATATACTATAAAATACTCCATATCTTTATTTTTTCTGTTCTTTCTTCAATAAACTTATTTTTGCCATAGGTAAGACCTCAGCTTCTTCTTTGTGCCCTTACTGAGAACTGAGGCCCATGAGAAAGAGTCCTCTTCAACTCTGATTATTTACTAACCGTAGAACTATACTTATATCAGAAATAGAGATTTGGGAGCAAGAAGAAAGAAACAAAAGTATAAATTCAATGACAAGTTATGACAATATTAAGGTAATGTACTTAAAAATTTAATTTAAAAATTATAGTGAAAAATAGATTAAATTAAAAAGAAAACATATTTAGCCAATTTAAATAAATATATATATTATATTTTATTTATGTATATATACTTCTGACTATACTTTCACTTGTATACTTGTACATGGACTATTTATCAAAATGATCATATCTAGATCATAAAATAAGTTTAAATGAATTTTAGAAGATTGAAATCATAATGAGAATGTTCTATGATAGTGGAATCAAAGTAGAAAACAGTATCATAATTATCACACAAATTCAAAAATGCTAGCAAATTGAAATATGCAATTTATATAACTTGTCAGAAAAATAAAATTGATATTAATCTTCATAGTTTAGTGCTAAAGCTGCTCTTACAGGGAAATTGTAGCTTTTAGTGAATATATTAAAAAAAAAGACATGTGATTAATTTATTTAACAATGTGCTAATACATTAATAAAAATATAAACAGCTATATAAATAATATGAAAAATAAGTCATTTAAATATGGGCATAATTGGAACAAGTACTTCAAAAAGAATATCTAAATGCATCATAAATTTATGGTAATATATCTAACATTATTAGGCATCAGAAAAAGACAAATAACCATGATGTGCTTTTTCTGTGAACACACCAAAATAACAAACATTGAAATGATTGGTAGTGTCAAGTCCCAAAAAGCATTTAGAATAAATGGATTTTTAAAAATATTTTTTTCTGATAAAAGTACAAATTGGTAGAATCACTTTGTAAAGCTGTTTGGCAGGGTGTACTGAAACTCAGCCTAGTTTCAACCATACACACCAGTGGCACAATTTGTGATTTACTCAAAATATAAAATGCAACTATAAGAAGCTGTATTCCTAAGATCCCAAAACTGGAAACAATACATGTCCATTAAAAGTAGAAGAAATTTGTTTGCAATCATATTGTCTTACGATGAACAACCACACAGCCATTTACAAAAAAGTATGTTCCGTGAAACTCAGGTGTACATTGAACAACTGTATGTGTATGTGAATTTATGTGTATGTGTGTGTGTGTGTGTGTGTGTGTGTGTGTGCATACGGAGAGAGAGAAGAGAAAGAAGGGAAGAGAGGGAAGAGGATATATTGAATAATTTTATAGACATGAAGTTAAAAAAAAGACGTTTTTGAAGAAATAAGGATAAGAGTTACATTCGGTGGGAGATTATTGAATGAGGTTTAAAGAGGGATTCATCTGGATAATGAAGAGTTCAAGTTGCTCTAGCTGTACATATAGGGTATAGATTTGAATGCATTTGTTGTTGCTGTTTAGTTACTAAGTCGTGTCCAACTATTTTGTGACCATGTGAACTGTAATACACCAGTCTCCTCTGTCTGTGGGACTCTGAGGTTAGGAAACTGGAGTGTGTTGCCATTTCCTTCTGCAGGGGATCTTTCTGACCCAAGGATCAAACCCATCTCCCCTACATTGGCAGGCAAGTTCTTTACCACTGGGCCACCAGGGAAGTCCCTGTGAATGTAATAATGTGTATTAGAAGTATGTATTATATGTTTACAAATTCTTCAAGTTTTCCTTTAGCTTTTTGTAGTTTATTGCTTTTGTATCATATCTTAACTTTCAAAAAATTAAAAATTAAATACCTTAGAGAATATTATTTTGATGTCAAGAACTCTGTGATTTCCCCTACATATCTCCATCATGAAAATGCATACATACAATAAAACTCATTTTTTAAAAAAGATGAATATAAAAAACTTAAAACTACTGCCAACTTTTCAGATACTTTTCAACTTCATTGCTTAACTTTAAATGCAATTAGGCTTATGTATATAAGCTGAATTTTTAAAATAGTACTTGCTTTTTAATAAGAGAAGTAGGGACTTCTCTGCAAGTCCAGAGGTTAAGAGTCCACACTTCCAGTGCAGGGGTAATGGGTTTGATCTCCGGTCAGTGAACTCAAGATTCCACATGCCACCCTTTTGCAGCCAAAAACAAATAGATAAAGAAATAAGTAAAGAAAGAAAGAGAAAAAAGAGAAGCTATTATTCAATTATCAGTTCAGTTAAGTTCATTCACTTAGTCATGTCGATTCTGTGACCCTATGGACTTCAGCACGCCCAGGCTTCCCTGTCCATCACCAGCTCCCAGAGCTTGCTCAGACTCATGTCGATTGAGTTGGTGATTCCATCCAACCATCTCATCCTCTGTCATCCTCTTCTCCTTCTGCCTTCAATCTTTCCAGCATCAGGGTATTTTCCAGTGAGTCTGTCTTTGGCATCAGGTGGCCAAAGTATTGGAGTTTCAGCTTTAGCATCAGTCTTTCCAGTGAATATTCAGGGCTGATTTCCTTTAGGATGGACTGGTTGGATCTCCTTGTAGTCCAAGGGACTCTCAACTCTCAACTCTTCTTCAACAACACAGTTCAAAATCATCAATTCTTCAGCACTCAGCTTTCTTTATAGTCCAACTCTCACATCTATACATGACCACTGGAAAAACCATAGCCTTGACCAGATGGACCTTTGTTGGCAAAGTAATGTCTCTGCTTTTTAATATGCTGTCTAGGTTGGACATAGTTTGTTTTGTTTTTTTTTTTTCCCAAGGAGTAAGTATAATTTTATTTTATGGCTGCAGTCACCATCTGCAGTGATTTTGGAGTCCCAAAAAATAAAGTCTGCCACTGTTTCCATTGTTTCCCTATCTGTTTGCTATGAAATGATGGGGCCAGATGCCAAGATCTTAGTTTTCTGAATGTTGAATTTTAAGCCAGCTTTTTCACTCTCCTCTTTACTTTCATCAAGAGGATCTTCAGTTCCTCTTCACTTTCTGCCATAAAGGCGGTGTCATCTGCATGTCTGAGGTTATTGATATTTCTCCCCACAATCTTGATTCCAGCTTGTGCTTTATCCAGACCAGCATTCTGCATGATGCACTCTGCATATAAGTTCAATAAGCAGTGTGATGATTTGCAGCCTTGATGTATTCCTTTCCCAATTTGGAACCAGTCTGTTGTTCCATGTCCGGTTCTAACTGTTGCTTCTTGACCTGAATACTGATTTTGCCAGAAGCAGGTAAGGTGGTCTGGTGTTCCCAGCTCTTGAAGAATTTCCCACAGTTTATTGTGATCCACACAGTCAAAGGCTTTGGCATAGTCAATAAGGCAGAAATAGATGTTTTTCTGGAACTCTCTTGCTTTTTTGATGATCCTGCAGATATTGGCAATTTGATCTCTGGTCCCTCTGTCTTTTCTAAATCCAGCTTGAACATCTGGAAGTTCTCGGTTCATGTATTGCTGAAGCCTGGCTTGGAGAATTTTGAGCATTACTTTACTAGCGTGTGAGATGAGGGCAATTGTGCGGTAGTTGGAGCATTCTTTGGGATTGCCTTTCTTAGGGATTAGAATGAAAACTGACCTTTTCCAGTCCTGTGGCCACTGCTGAGTTTTCCAAATTTGCTGGCATATTGCGGGCAGCACTTTCACAGCATCATCTTTCAGGATTTGAAATAGTTCAACTGGAATTCCATCACATCCACCAGCTCTGTTCGTAGTGATGCTTTCTAAGGCCCACCTGACTTCACATTCCAGGATGTCTGGCTCTAGGTGAGTGATCACATCATTGTGATTATCTGGGTCATGAAGATCTTTTTTGTACAGTTCTTCTGTGTATTCTTGCCACCTCTTCTTAATATCTTCTGCTTCTGTTAAGTCCATACCATTCCTGTCCTTTATCGAACCCACCTTTGTGTGAAATGTCCCCTTGGTATCTCTAATTTTCTTGAAGAGATCTCTCGTCTTTCTAAAAAAAAAGTACAGGTTAATTCTAAGTGCAATAAACAAAAAAGATATTTAAATGCACTAAATAAGACAATCGAAGATTTGTTTTATTGGTCTTGAATTATTTGACACTTGAATTAAGTTGTGGTATTATTACAGGTGACTATCAATAAGCTAAAAGTTATTGTGTATGTACTTTTTTGTTTTCAAAATAAAGATAGAAGTGAAGAGAGGAGAAAGCTAATCAAAACCCTCTAGGACCACCTGCCAACACTGGGTTTATAGCATCCAATTTAGAGTACATGAACAAATCTCTTCTTGAGTTGACAGTCCAATATTAATTAAATAATTTCTGCAGGGATTCCCTGGTGGTCCAGTGCAAAGAATCTGTCTGCCAATACAGGGGACATGGGTACAACCCCTGGTCCAGGAATATTACAGGGTAATCTGCAGGGTAACTAAGCCCGTGAGCCTACAGTACTGAGCCTGAGAGCCAAACCTGCTGAAACCTGAGTGTCTAGAGCCTGTGCTTAACAAGAGAAGCCACAGAAATGAGAATCCCATGCACCATAACTAGAGAGTAGCCACTGCTCACTGCAACTAGAGAAAAGCCACATGCAGCAACAGACTCAGTGTAGCCAAAACTGAATTTAAAACTTTTATTTATACAATATTTTATTAAGAGTATGTCTAGCATTATATCATAAATATCTTGTTAAGTCACTTTTTTGAGCATTTATCTCATGAAAGGCACATTTTTGCCTATGTAAGAAATTCACTTCTGTTGATTTCATACTTATGACATTGCTATATAAAAAATGATTGCCACAGTAACAACACACCTCTGTGTACTTGTTGCAAATCTCTTCTAATTCCCAATATGGAGTGATAATCAAAAGTCTGACACCAGCTGGGTTGTTTTTTTTTTTGGGGGGTGGGGGGAACTTGATCTGCTTTTTTAAAAAATGTTTAAGTATCTTAAAGAATTTGTCTTTGTAATAATGGCTTTTAAAGCTATAGGGAAATAAGATATACTTCTCAATGTTTTTCTTTGAATGTGAGTAACCCTTTTTAGTTGATATAATCAGAAGTCTTAGAAAAACTAATGCTATTACTACTGATGATGATTTATGATGATTCTTATTTTAGTATGGTTCATTTCCTTTTCACCATATTAAGCAAATTGTCACCATTTTGTCTCTGAATTTTCAGGGATTTTTTTTGGAGAAAATCATCAGAAAATGACTGAAGTCTTTCTTTGTTAAGACAAACTTGCATTTACTAAATATCAGTTCTACTCTTAATCTATACTGAAAAAAAATAATACTTCGATTTTGGTGTTTCCAATTTTCTTGGTATCTTCCCTACCTGCTTTTAATTTTATATAGCTGACTTTTCCTCTTATCTTGCATTTAACTTGCCATTTTCTACAGAAGTCATGCTATCATATATATTATCATTTACATTCAAAAAGTTTTAAATTTTGTTTCATTTTTGAATTATTTTTTTGTTGTTATTTAATTCTACTGGATGTGTGGTAATGTGACTTTTTTTCAATCTATCTTGATTTTTTAAAATGTTTTACATTGTTAGTTGTTTTATGCGTTTCTCATCTTTCAGTAAAATAAAACTCCTGCCTTAATTTCATCTAATAAACAGAGTTTGAATATTGCCCTTGGCACAATTTCTGGATTAGTAAGTAAAGATCCAATCTGTTATTAGATCAAGAGGGATGATGAGTAGATATTTAATGACTTTATGCCAGTTCCAAGTTCAAATAGCAGCCTTTGATCTAATGTAATTCTGTAAGTCTGAAATACAGATATGTCCTACTGCTTAACTCTGAATACCTCTGTATATCACAAATTAATGTCACCATAATTCTTTGCCAAAATTCTCATTATTTGTTTTTTCTTGTTTGTGGCAGTTGCAAAAATTATACCTTCTAGATTGTGATACATCTGTGGTCCTTAATGGACACTTGCACATGTTTTCCTGAAAGTTTCCATATATTGTTCTAACTGACTTAGGGATGGATATGTGAAGAGATAAGGAAGGTGGTTTTCTGATGGCAAAAGGCCATTTGTTCCAGGAATAGATTTCAGGGCAATGGGCTCCTGTGAAGAATTTGTGTTTAGTATTCAAGTGGTAGACAGAGGAGAAAGTGGGATTAACTACTTTCCCGTTTCTGACAGACATTTCACTCTATGTGTAATGCAGGTAGACTGTCTTCTGTGCCCTACTGAACTTTAATGATAGATTTGGAACTAATCTTAGTTTAAGTTGGTGATGTGAGTTTTCATCTATCATATTGCTTCTATATAAAATATGATGAAAGTTAGGAAAGAATATGCTGAGGGCTCCTGGTCAGAACCAGATGACATTTTAAAAATTAGAGGTCAATTTTTCATTTATTACTCTATTCCCTGGTCATTTAATTTTCTTTCAAATAATTATCTTGTCTTTTTTTTTCAGACCTCTGTTGTCATTCTTAAATAACTTGAGATGGAAAATGTATAATGTATAAAGGTTTGGAGCAATACAATTTAATCCTGAAACAATCTCCTTAACAGGCATCTTAGTAAAACAAAACTTTACTTATATAGTAATTAAAAATCTGGATAATAATGGAGAAACACCCCATATTTAAAAAATGTTTTATGCTTATAAGCAAATCTGTTTAACTGAATTCATTAAAAACAGCATCCTTAAGAGCCTGATTTTATGCACTTAGCAATTTACTGTACATATATTAACCTAGATGATCAATGCAAAAATGTATGCATATACATACTTATACAGTGTATTTTACATATATACACACATATACATATCTAATTTTACCAACCAACCAACCAATTGCCTGTGTTTATTATGTTGTACATATAAATAAAGGAATTCTTAAACCTGATAAGTCAAATACTTTGGGGATAACAAAGGTGAAATTTCTGATGCATAATCATGATTACAGATCATGTGCAATGGTCATATTTATTTTCTTAAGCAATATTTACTGAAAAAAATCTAAAAGGAGTTCATATCAGCCAACTTTTCAGAATTTTGGATAATGTATATTTGATAATGAATGGTAAAGGCCAGTATAAAGTATTTTTAAACACATTTGCCATTACTTCAACATTCCATGTGTAATTTGGAATTGGATTCTATCATCTAATTTCTTAGATCTTCACTCTCCTTACCCTCAACCTCAAAAACAGTATCTATTATAATGACCTGAAATTATTAGGTCTACAATAAATCACTGTTAGTTGATTGATTGTATATATAAGATTTATTCAAAGATAATGATCTCAAGTTTTACACTGTGATTCTAATACAAATGTATATGTATATATATAGCTATTTAATTTTGGTTTTGCATACATTTTAAATATAAAAAAGGTAAACTATGGGATAAACTATTCTCATTTAAACCCAGTCTTCCTCATTAATTTTTCATTGTGCAAATCTCTGTCTATGCAATACAATGGAGACCTTCAGGTGTTTAACAAGACGCACTGCCAAGTTTTAATAGAATTCTGCTGATGATAGACTTTGGAGTTACTACTCCTCTGACTTTCCTAACTATAAATCCTTCAGACTTGGCCATCGTTCAAGTCAAAGCTGTTAGAATTATTCATGCTTGCTATGTTGCTTTAAAACTGAATCTTTTCTACAAATACTTTGCAGAGAAAGCAATAAGAAAATGGTTGAGAATAAAAATCTATGCAAAATCAAGGTGGTATTATTACCTATTTATTTCACTTGTCTGTTGCAAGAGAGGTACATTGTTGTAAGATTTTTGCTTAATGAGCTGATACTAAAAATTGGCAAAACACATAACCTTGGACTACATATTTTGTGTTAGAGAGGCCAACAGGGCAAATTATCAAACTCTGTCTCTTTTTATATTGAGCACTGCATTAGAAATTCTCAACTAAAGGAAATATTGCTCCCCAGGCATCGTTTTGCAGGATCTAGTGATATTTCATTTTGTCACACTGTGTGGAGACAGCTACTGTCATCTGTAGGGTGGTGGTTGGGAATGACGCTAAACATCTAGCTCCTAGAAAAAGAATTATACAATCATGATGTCTATGGTGCTGAATTAAACACCAAGACAATGGATTAGACTAAATCTTGCTATTTTTTACAGCACAATTGTCTCAGTGGCTTAAGCTTTTACTAACAATCTAAGATTTTTTCCATTCCCAGGACTGGAACATCCTCATTACTTGTTTCAAATCACTTTAAGCTGCTCAGTATAAAATGCAAGGAATCACATTCTCTACCCTAGGGAAAGCAGGACCCTCTGGACTGAGGTGGATAAATATAGGTGTTAATAAATAGTGTTTCAAGTTTTTTGAAATTTAAAATATCTGGACAGATGGCTTCTAGGTTAGATACTGTTAATGTACTTAAACTTTTACTGGTATCCTATAGGTTGTAGTCATCTGTTACATATTGCCATAGGTGTTAATGAGATTAAGTGTCTACTGTATATTAAGGAAGCTGAAGTGGAAAAGTCCTTAATCTCACAATTCTCCACGCAGAGAAGTGGCACATGCCTGGTATAGACAAGACAAGCTCTGGAACTCCAGCTGTTCAGAAACAAAGATGATATCTATGTTTACCTTAATCCCAGAAAAGTGAAAGTAAAGTGAAATTGTCAATCCGTTGTAACTGACTCTTTGCGACGCTGGGGACTGTAGTCCGCCAGGCTCCTCTGTCAGTGAGATTCTCCAGGCAAGAATATTGGAGTGGGTTGCCATGCCCCAGTCCAAGGGATCTTCCCAACTCAGGGATAGAACCCAGATCTCCTGCAACACCTGGATTGTAGGCAGAATCTTTATTGCTGAGCCACCAGGCAAATCCCGTTGCTCATTAGTAGGTCTGTATTGTGAGCCATGGAAGAGGCATCTCTCATTCTTGGGAGGTAGGGGAAATGCTTTGCTGAGGGGAAAAAAAAATGATTTTAAATCTAGAATATAACTTAACCTAAACGCTGCCTCTCAGGTTGTGATATTCAGTTGCCTCAATGAGAAAGGTTGGAAGGAAAAATAATACTTACTTGTCCAGAGATGTTTCATTTTTACAATCTGATCATGCCAAAGAAATGTTCAGAGTTTATGAGGAGGGCATTTAGAGTGCAATTCTTCAAGGTACTCTTACCTTTTTTCTGTAGGAAAAAATGTATTTTAAAAATTTTGGATATCTTAAAAGGAACTTTTTACCTACTGACTACTGTTACTGAATCTTTTTCTGACTTGTAATTTATCTTCAGTTTCTTTCTATTGGCTACACTAATGGATAATAGATATTCTTTCCTTAGACTGTCATTTGACAGCACAAGTCATTTTCAAGTTAACCACATAGTGATACATTCATTTGCCAGAGAGATCTTAGGTTGAACAATTTTCTGGTCTGAGCAGCTACATTTTATGTTATCATCAAGTCCCAGGTGGTGCCATTGTAACATTACACGTTTAAGAAATTAAAATATAAGCCAGAATACTCGTGACACATATAAAGTACAATTAAATATTACAGTGTCCATTCATTTTTAATTCTCCCCTTCTCAACTATAGTTGGTTTACCTGTATGCCTACTCATTATCTCATCTTATCTTGTCAAAATAAGTTTTTTTAATTAAAAAATTGTTTAGATAGATTTAGTGTTAAGAATAGCTATAACTAGTGTTCTTTCCCCTTCATTTAAACTATCAAAAATTAATGACTATAAAATTTTATAACATTCTAGGCAGTGTTGCTCCAATTCCCAATTTAAGGTAACTGTATTTTGCTGTTTTCTAACATGATTGTTTTCATACTGTTCATGGGGTTCTCAAGGCCAGGATACTGAAGTGGTTTGCCATTCCCTTCTCCAGTGAACCACCTTTTGTCAGGCCCTAACTAGTAGGGACATGCCCTTCAGCCACTCCATGTAGCTGGATGACATGTCCAGGGCCCTGGTGGTCCCACTGCTAGTCCTCATTGAGTGAGTAAACCTTCATTGTGTGTGGGGTGTCGGTCAATGTGAGGCCTGGGGTCAAAGCGAAGGCCCTGCTGGAATGGCTGGAAGGGTGTCAGAGGAAGGCTATAGATGATGTTGGATGATGCCAGGAGAGGAGGGCCCCCTGGCCTCACTGCTGCTGCTGGCTGCCCTGAAGCCCATCTTATGGCCCAGGAGTTGCTGTCAGCCCTAGAGCCCATCTGCCAGTCAGATGATTTCCTTAAAAATTAATTTTGGCAAATAGTAAGAAGCAGGATCTAATGGGGACAAATGATATAGTCAAGCTTGATTGAATTTAAAATTATTTTGCAATGAGTTTTCAGTTAAGAGGAATCCAAAACAAACAACATAATTCCATCAGATAGGAAATTAACTTGATTAAACATATGGGTTTATTGTCTTAGTATTTAAATATCTTAAGTAGGAAGTCAGTTGAGAAAGTTTCAGATTCCTGATTGCAAGTCATGTCAAAAGTGATATGGTGTCCTTGGAGGAGACATTGTAATCTAAAAGTGAGGATTCTTAAATTTTATTCCTGTAACACACGAGTCTATCTTTTTAATGATCAAATGCTTTAAATGGACAAAAGTAATTTCGTGGGTGACTAATTCCACAGATGGAAAATCATACCTACCACCTGTTCGAGGTAAACTACACTGATACAGTTTCCCAAACACCTGGGTTTGTCCTTGCTCTTCTATTTACATGCTTCATGACCTTGGAAAATATATCAATATGTTGCCGGGTATCAGCTTTGTGGTTACAATAGAAAGATAATGTGATAATAAAATACTCTCTACCTATTATGACTCCTGATTTGAAGTTAAACATATAAATCAAACTATGGCACAAAAAGTTACATTAGTAATTTACAAATGTGAGCTGCAGTAGACATGAGTATTAAGAGTCATCACACTGAAGTCCTGTTAGCAATAGCTCTTTAAGAATTATACGAACTGAAGTAGCTTTCTCATCTTCAAAAGGGCCACATAGAAGTAGAAAAGGCAAGTCAAGCTTTGTCAAATGCTGACTTCCCAAACAACCCAAGAAACACATTTCTAAGTCGAAGCTGGGTTTTTTGCTTGCTGCATTGAAGAAGAGTACTACCTTGAGAGAGTTTTATTAATAGTATCAGTGAGGAGTCTGAAATTTTGTGATCTCGTTTCAAGTAAGTGCTTCAGTGAAAGTATTTAATTCCTATTGAGTAAGGAGCATGATATAGTATTTCAGAATTTGTGGATATAAATTTCAACAGCTTTAGAGGGTAAGCAATTGCTTATTGTTGTCTACTGAAAAGTGAATGGTTTTATGTGTATTAAAGTGAGTTCTTCAGGAAGTCCCTGAAGCAAACAGTAACGCTATTTAAACATTTATCTTCTTGGATACAAATTTTCTGGAAGAACAAAGTCATATTGATGAAGACAGCGAAATTTTATTAGTGAAGAGAGCCAAAAAAAAAGTGGTGTTAATATAGACGGTAAGCTGAGTGAGTTGCAACGCCACAGACTGTAGTACGCTGGGCTCCTCTGTCAATGGAATTCTCTACACAAAAATACTAGATTGTATAGTATTTTTGTATTTATCCAGGAGACCTTCCCAACCCAGGGATCAAACTCGCGTCTCCTGCGTTGCAGGTAGATTCTTTACCATCTGGGCCACCAGAGAAGCCCCATAGATGGTTTCAGTCCTCTTTAAATAATCAAAATATTCAAATAAAAACTGTGTTTACTTATATATACTCTATAACTAAAAGGAATCTTATATATGTTCAAATCTTTCCTGAACCTAATATAAACCACCAGTATGAATTTCTGAAAATAATTTAGATAAACAAAATGATCCCCTGGGAAAATGCTAGATTAGTATATCGAGGAGGGCATAGCAACCCACTCCAGTATGCCTGCCTGGAAAAATCCCCATGGACAGAGGAGCCTGGTGGGCTACAGGCCATGGGGCCACAAAGAGTAGGACATGACTGAGTGACTAAGAACAGCACAGCAGTATAATGAGAGAACTAGTAGAAATAGAGAGAGTCAATTTGACATTGACTTTGCATTATATAGAACTTAATAAAAATGACATACTCCTATCCCTCCATGTCATCTGGATCTTGGAGAATGATAGGAACAAACTCCAGGGAAATAACATTTTATTTACTTGTATTTTTTTTTTTTAATTTTTGTGGAAATGTATCATCTCTTCTTAGGTAATAACAAATTATATTTCTTTTAAAGCAGCTATATTTGAATAATATGATGGGATTTTTCTGTTCTTGGTACTAATATTAGACAAAAAATAGTTATAAAATGAGACAAAGGTTTTTCATTACAGAGTCAAGCTGTAGAGTATTTTAAAAATAATAGTCTGATATTTTTTTTGCTGAAATAAAAATATCATGACAAAGATATGTTTCATATAGCAAAAAATAATATTATTATTTATTCTATACAAATGATATTACAGGGACTTTGATTAAATTTCAAAATCATTTTATTAAATTGCATGCAAAAGATTAAGTCCAATATTTACAGTTCATGGAAGGGCTGAGAAGAAGCATTGAATAACCAGTGATTTTTTTTTGTTGTTGTTGTTCTTGCAAATATCATTGAGTCTTATTACTGCATTGTCCTTCCCAGAAATTAATATACACTAAAAAGCTACAGAGTTATAATATTGAAAATACAGAGAATTTTCAAGGAAAAGACAAAGTATTCATTTTGCATTGCTGCTAGTTTAATTTTAAGATGTTTATTTCATTGTTTGCATAGTATTTACATCTGATCTATAAATTCCAATTAAGAACTACTTAGATAGAAACTATAATATCTTTTATCAAATTAATTGAAACCTAATGAACTTGTTTGAATAGATGAAAAAACATTGTCTGAAATTCTTTAAATAAAATTATAATAATAATAATAATACTGATGTATGTGTAAAAAGTTCTTTCAATCCAATCAGACTTCTGATTCTCCATTTTTATTTAGCTTCAAATTGTTTTGAAGTTATATATTTAATGCTCAAATATTGAGGTGTTAGGTTGCCAGATTTAAATCATCCAAAGCAAAACTTGATATGGCAATGATTATTTTAACCTTCCACACTCTAATTGGCATATACTAGACAATCAATTAAAAGAAAATCAATCTTTAAAAAGTGAATATTAAAAAAAAGAAACAAAAAACCTTTCTAATCACTGGAATATGTCTTAATTTCTTGGTAATGAATGTGTAGAAATAAAGTTAAATGAACACACACCATAAATTTTGACCCAAGTATAATACTGAACTGTAGTTAAAACATACCCTACATATGGTAATGAATATGCTATAATTTTTAAAATAGTTATTTTCAAATTGTAAATGTGATCCCAAGTTATGCCTAGGAATCTGGACGATGATTTAGATAGGATTTATAGAGAAGACTGCCTACCCATGATAGTATAAACCTGGGGTTCATGCCATTCCAATAACCAAAGTAAAGTAGTTTGAAGAGCCTCCCATTTCCAACACTGCTGCTGCCGCTAAGTCGCTTCAGTCGTGTCCGACTCTGTGCAACCCCATAGACGGCAGCCCACCAGGCTCCCCTGTCCCTGGGATCCTCCAGGCAAGAACACTGGAGTGGGTTGCCATTTCCTTCTCCAATCCAGGAAAGTCAAAAGTGAAAGTGAAGTCGCTCAGTCATGCCCGACTCATAGCAACTCCATGGACTGAAGCCTTCCAGGGTCCTCCATCCATTGGATTTTCCAACATTGCTAAGTTGTTTCAGTCGTGTCTGACTCTGTGCGACCCCATAGATGGCAGTCCACCAGGCTCCCCCGTCCCTGGGATTATCCAGGCAAGAACACTGGAGTGGGTTGCCATTTCCTTCTCCAATGCGTGAAAGTGAAAAGTGAAAGTGAAGTCTCTCAGTCATATCTGATTCTTCGTGACCCCGTGGACTGCAGCCTACCAGGCACCGCCGTCATGTCCATGGGATTTTCCAGGCAAGAGTACTGGAGTGGGGTGCCATTGCCTTCTTCGACATTAAGGGCTGGCAAAAATGCTCGTTTCCTCACTTGGTATAGTAATCCGAACTGAGGCTTTCACTTGTTATTTGTTAAGAATTTCAGCAAGTTGAATATTTGCCGTTAGCACCAATTTGCTTATTTACAAAAAGTGGATAATAACTGTGCACTCCAGGAGTTGTATGGGAAAAAAATGCTAAGTTCATAATGATATTTAAGAAGTAGTTGACATTAAATTGTTAATCTCTCAAACTGCACTTTCTCTACTGGCTTCTCTTTTTTTTCCCTAAAAACTACCATTTTATGTTCACTTAATGTAGAACATGATTTACTTTGGACTCCATGCCTCCTTCGAAGCTCATTTTATGTAGACCCTTTGGATTTAATATTTTTGCATCAGGAGGCATAAATCAGTTGTGCTGTTCTATTTTCTTACTGTATTGTGCTCATGCTCAGTCTCTAAGTTATGTTCAACTCTTTGAGACTCCCCTGGACTGTAGCTCTCCAGACTTCTCTGTCCATGGAATTTCCCAGGCAAGATTACTGGAGTGGGTTGCCATTTCCTTCTCCAGGCGATCATCCTGACTGAGGGATTGAAGTCACCTCTCCTGCTTGGTAGGTGGATTCTTCACCACAAAGCTACCAGGGAAGCCCGTCTTGCTGCATATCAATAATAAATAATAGAAATATTAGCAACAACAATAATAATGGAAAATAATAGTAGTCATTGACATTTATTGTTCTTGATTATTGACTCAATAATGTTTTTTTTAGTCTTCACCAAAAGATTAGTGCTTATTCATATTAGACAGAGGAGGGAACTAAAATTTAAGGATGCTTAAAAATATTATTCCAGGCCACACTGCTGTTAGATGTGTAGGCTAATATTTGAATCAGGATCATCTAACCCCAGAATTCATGATTTTGATCATCACCCAAAGAAGTCAGTTCTGCTAACCTAACAGTTCAGTAACTGTGTCCATGCCCATCCCCCTAGCCTTCATTTCTGAGCAGATCTACACAGCTGGGCTGCCAAATTATCTTGCAGACTGAAAGATCAGATTATATTTAACTTTTTAGCTTTTTCAAAATAACTTTACAGTTTGTATTCACTGTTACTTCAAAAAAAAAAAAATCTTTAAGCTCTACCCTTGGAGTGCAGTCCTAATATCACTCACCTAGGGCAAGGAATAGCTAAGCCACATAAGGACTCAAAGTAATAGGAAAAATATGTTCTTTCATGCCAGTGCTACTCTAAGGGTACTGCTGAGAAATATGTCCCTACAGATGTGGTCAATTGTTTCTGCAGCAATGTAGTCACTGGAACAATACTAGATGTGTTGCGCAATGCTGTCAAAGGACTTTTTTTTTTTTTTTTCTTCCTCTTCTCTAATGTTGATATCTGGTCTCTCTTGGTTTATTAGTCAACTCTGATCACTACATTGGTAAAATCTTACAACAGTTATAAATGGAACATCTGGCTTTGGGCACATGGAGTGAAGTGAAGTGAAAGATGCTCAGTCATGTCTGACTCTTTGCAACCCCATGGACTTCTCCATGGGGTCCATGGAATTCTCTAGGTCAGAATACTGGATGGAGTGGGTAGCCTTTCCCTTTTCCAGGGGATCTTCCCAACCCAGGGATTGAACCTAGGTCTCCCGCATTGCAGACAGATTCTTTACCAGCTGAGCCACCAGGGAAGGCCAAGAACACTGGAGTGGGTAGCCTATCCCTTCTCCAGGAGATCTTCCCAACCCAAGAATTGAACCGTGATCTCCTGCATTGCAGGCAGATTCTTTACCAGCTGAGCTATCAGGGAAAACCTTGGGCACATGAGCTTGCCAGTGTTCGTAGGATCATGTTTCTAATTTCAAAAACATTGATGGCCTTTTCTAGTCAACTTCACCCAAATACCAAGTAAAAGCACCCTCCTCCAGTAAGGATGTCCTCACCAAGGTCTGATTTTACTTTGGGTACTTGCTGTGTTAAGTATGTCTGGCAGGGCCAGGCCCAGTGCCCGCCCCAGGGATGAGGAGAAGGGAGGGTGAGAATTGTCATTTATTTGAAGTCACCTCTGGAGCTATTTCCCCAAGTCATCATCATGAAGTCACAGAGCATCATTAAGTTCTGAACAATGCTCATAATATAGCTTTAAAATGTCCATTAAAAATGACATTACCTGACTTGCAATATGCTTTATTTCACATATGAAATTCCTGTAATAATTTTATGGACCAATTATACCTCATTTTGGTTTTTGCATTAAAATGTAATTTATTAAATTAGTCAGCATAAATAGATATTACAGATTTGTAACACCTTTGATTTTTCATTTATTTATACTGTTATTTGGTGGGGGGGGCAGGAAAGAGGAGAAGGTGGCAGAGAGGAATACAGGGAGGGATAAGGAGGTTCCCCAGGCTCTGCAGGGTCCTTTCTGGAAACGTTCTAGCATTTCTATTCCTTCTCCACCATTAAGTAAGCAGATAAAAATTTTAAAAGAAAAGTAGACAGAGGAAGGAGGGTAGGAAGGAGGGGAGAAATAAGGATGTTGATAACATACTCTTGTATCTTTGGTTGAAAGAAAGTATATTTGAGGCAAGCACATATATACACAAATTAAATCGTTAGTCAAATTAGCCTGCATCTCATAACCTTATCTTCTAAGCCAAAGGAAGTCTTTGTGATGTTCTATATAATGCAATTCATTTTTAAAAATCCAAACTTTTCTGTTGTGCATCTTTTGAATAACATAACATATTTAAAATTATTTTTATTTCAAAAAAGTAAAGCATTTGGCTGAAACAGTCCCTAGAAAAGTGTTGAAATAAATAGACATTTAAAGTAAATGAAACAAAAATGTTCAATGAAAAAGCAAATGATGTAGTGATTTAAAACAAATCACATTATTGTTTCATAGTTTGATTTAAAGTGCCTCTGATTCAGCGTAACTCAAAAGGCTGCAATCAAGGTGACGGTCAGAGTTACAGCCATTTTAAGGCTCAATGAGGAGCAGTATCCTTTCAGTACCACTCTTCTGACTGTTGACAGTTCTTAGGTCTTCATTAGTGTTTGACGGGAAACATGGTTTACTATCATGTTACTGTTTTCATAGGATGGCTCACAATATGACAGCTTGTCTTCCCCAGAGAAGAGACCGAAACAAAAGTCACAATCTTTTTATAAGCTATTCTTGGAAATGATATACTGTTGCATTACCATATTTTATTTGTTAGAAGAGAGTCCATACTCATATTCACATACAGTGTTACATGAATACCATGGAACAGAGATCTTTGGGGGCCATCTTCAAGTCTGTCCATTGCACAACACAAATATATATCTAAGATAGTAAATTAACTACATTATATTCAGACAATGGAAAATTATATAACACTCAAAATGAATGAAGTACAGAGAAACCACATAATATTCCTAAATATTAGTAAAACAACATCCACTGAAATAAACTCCAAAAATACATAAAGCATAATACTCATTAAAAATTTGAAGAATAATTTACATCAAAATATCTTATACTTTTTAAGTAATACACATATATTCATATATATATAAATATATTTTCAAAATGTACCTCAATTATTATTTTAAAAGAATATATATGAATATACTTCATACACACACACACACACACACATATATAAAACTTTATAATAAGAATATCAAAGTATTCCAGATAATGGTTAACTTAGGGTATATGAGATAATAAAATGTGTTGATACAGTGAACATGTGGTAAGATACAGATTTTTATCAATGTTTTAGTTCTTCTGCCTATGGATTTGCAGATGCAAATACCTTATTAAATATTTAAGCCTAGACCAAAAAAGAGAGCATATAATATTGCATGAATATGTGTGTCAACTCTGCATGTCATAGTCCAGTTAAAAAAAATAAAAACATCACTACCAAAAATGATGAAACAGTAAATAGATCTGATCTAATGTACAAGGTGGGAATAAAAATATAACCTTTAATTTTTGGTCATCATCGTTAAGAGAAATATAGTGAATCCCTGGTCTCTGAACTGATAAAGATGTTATAGTAAACAGAAGTCCAATATACACAAGATCTGCGCAACCCTGGCTAATAGAAAAGGAAGGACTCAAGGGCACATTAACAAGTTGTGTTGGGAATCAATCTTGCTACATGTCTGGGTCTTAACTTTAAAGTTCAAAGCACCTACATTAAACCAGTATGAAAAAAAATTTATCAGACATAGTGATCAGAATAAATTATTGTAGCAAGGACCAAAGTTAGATGGCGTTATTGTCTTTCTGGACTGCCAGTCTGTTAAAAACTGTGGACTCGAAAAGAAATGGAAGTTTTGGACATATGAATTTAGAACAAAATTACACCATGATAAAATCTTGGTGAATGAAGTCATGATCCCTGCAAGTTCCTAAATTTGGTAGTAAGAAATACTGAAATTTCTTCTGAGACAAAAGACTATGTATGTAGGTGGACCTCCCCACCTCTGTAATTATGGTCAATCATAATGTTATAACCAACTTTAGATGAAAGATCCTAATTGTTAGGCATAAACCAAGTCACTGTAGAAACAAACTTTTTTTTTTTTCCCCTGTCAGACAAGTAGCCTTATAGCTTATCAATCTTCTTTATAGTTGGATTAGTCATACGACACTGCTTTGACCAAATACATGCAGACAAAAATTGTACATGCTGCTTCCATGTGAGGTCCATCAGACTTCCTTTATGACCTTCAGTTTTCTTCTCCCACAGACCAACCGGAAATGAACAGTCTTGGTAACTATTGGAGCATTACCATGAAGTCTACAAGGTGTCTCTGTAGAATTCCTTAGAGTTGTACTTCCCTCTTCTCATCCCTTACTACGTTATCTAAGCATGAAATAAACTACTATTGGGTCAAGCCTCTAAAGCTCTGTGGCTTATCTCCTTGTTGCTTTTGCTGTTTACTCACCAAGTCACGTTTGACTCTGTGACCCTCCACCTGGCTCCTCTGTCTATGTGATTTCCCAGGCAAGAATACGGAAGTAGGTTGCTATTTCCTTCTCCAGGGGCTCTTCCTGACCCAGAGGTCAAACCACATCTCCTTCATTAGCAGGCAGATTCTTTACTGCCGGGCCAGAGGGGAAGTTTATCTCTTACAGCATCCAATTTTACATTATGAATGCTATCATATTTTGACTAGTATTCAAACATGGTTGAAACCAAGAAGATTGAATTCTTTAGCATCCCTGATTCCATACATTTGGTTTTGGCGTCATTAGCCCGGACCTGTAACGAATCGATAACTCTGCTTATTCTGAGAACATAACGTTGTTTGAGACAGCTGCAGTATGGTGTTAATGTTAGCATGGACCATGGTCTTTCGTGCTGTCTGCTGTCTGATATCTTTGGACTCTTACTAAAAGAATGTCTGAAAGATTAGTTCAGCATTTAAAGACTTATAAGAAACGCTTATTGAAATTCCCTGGTGGTTCAGTAGTTAAGAATCCGACTTCCAATGCAGGGCACGCTGGTTCAATCCCTGGTTGGGGAACTAAGATTACATATGTTGCAGGGCACCTAAGTCTGTGCATAGCAACCCCTGGGACCGCAGGGTCTGGAGGAGCTCATGTGCTGCAACTACAAAGAAGCCCTTGTGCTGCAATGAAGATCTCACATGCTGCAACTAAACCTGATACTCACCCAAATAAATAAATAAATATTTTTTTTAAAAGAAAAATAAATACACCCATTATGTGGAAGAGTAATCTGGTTGGAGTTGTTTAAGAAGCAACATCCACACAAGAATTGGGAAGATACTATTGTTAGGGGAAGCACAATGATTGAAACTGCCCAGCCTGGCCAGGCACCATAGTAACCATTTGCACGAGTTGTTTTATGACAGGAGGTCCTGGTAAGGAACATGGAACTAATAAGCCTCCACCAACTTGAAGAGTTCGGGAAAAGTCAAAAGGAGACACCACATGTCCAACCACCTCCCAGAATTCTCTCTGGCATGCATTTTGGCTGAACAAGGGGTGGACCTCCAGGAAAGACTCAGAGTCAGAATGATCAGCTAAAGACAAACCAGAAACTAATGGCATCACCATAAAAACCTAGACTGCAAGCCGTGTGGCAGAGCAGTTCTCCTGGGTTCCCTTATCCTACTGCCCTCCAACCAGGTGCCCTTTCCCAATAAAATCTCTTGCTTTCTCAGCATATGTGTCTCCTCAGACAATTAATTGCCAAGTGTTAGACAAGAGCCCAGTTTCAGGACCTGGAAGGTGTCCCCCTTCCTGCAACACTATGCTTGCCAAAACCAAGAATAATATACAGGGGAATTTAATCTTAAAATTTAATTTACTTGGATGTTGACTCTTTGAACTTTAATTTTCGAGAGAATTTGATATCCTAACTTTTAACTTCTTAATAAGAGAATAGTAATAGGTGAAATTACATTAAAAATGAGCCTTCTGGATGTTGCATTGAATATTAGACAATACTGGTCTTTACTGGCAAATAGTCATTTTAAACTCTTGGAGAGAACGATTTGACATAATTAAGAATAAGGCATAGAGTAGGAAGTGAATTTTCACTCTTGAGACCAGGGTACACTGTAACTGAGTTCAGTTTAATGGACTTTCTTGACTAGGTTCAGAACCTTGCTGGGGTGAAAGCTACACTGAGCATCATAGATCCCAGGATGACACTCAGGGGAGCAGTAACTGGTCTAAGAGCAAAAGTCTTGCTTTCTGACAACAAGACCATAGTGACAGGCCATTTATCAGGAATAAAAGTAATAGTATGTCCTCCTTCACTCTGACCTCTGTGTCTATTGACAAGTTGATTCTGAACTCTGTCAAGGGAGAGGAATTCAATTTTCTAGAACCTAAAAATCCTATATCTTGCTATGTTGCAGGTACTGTGCCCCAGAAAACATAAGCATGAATGATGACTTGGGGCTGAAAGAGAATAACAGCAAGGAAGCGTGTCAATTTAAACATGAAAAGACTAAGATTAATTTTAATTTCTATTCTACCATTACTAATAGATGAATATGAGAAAATGACTTTGAAATCTTTGATTTTTCAAAAATCAACCTGCACTCAATTTATATATTTCTTTCCTTTGACCATGATGGCTAAAATTTTCTCCCTGACTTTACTCAACTTTAGAAAGATTTCTTTTTGACCACAGGCCTCCAGTCTCCCTTTCCTCTGCCTGTCCTCTGAATGTGCTAGCAATCCAGTGTCAAGGATAAAAAACTTTTCTGAGATGAGCAGTATCTATTTCTCTACCTACAGGTTACAGCTATTTGGAGTTCCAACCAGAGCAGAAGTTGTTTTCCTGAGGTTTTAGTTGTTGACAGATACTGAATTTCAATTCCATTTCTTATCCCATTACAATTTCCCAGTATGATTTTTTTTTTTTCCTTTTAGAGAATTCCCTTAGATCTAAAAACACAGTAGTACCGAGGTCCCAACATAAAGTGTAAGGGTCTTCTCCATAGAGAGCAGTTCTGTTTTTGGAGGCCACAGGATTCTGACCTCCTGATTTCTGAGTCTTGCAAATGCAGAGTTCTACATCTCTGTTGTCTTTATTCTACTTGCAGATGCTCCCAAGCAGAAGCAACTCCTGATCACTGAGGCTCTGAACATCTCTGTTCCTTACCTAGTATTACGGTTGCATTATCTTTGATGATCAGAAAATATTTTCTCTTTAAAAATCAACCTATACTCAATTTATGTATTTTCTCCCCGACCTGACTCAGCTTTAGAAAGATTTCTTCTTGATCATAGGCCTCCAGTCTTTTAATCCTTTACTTCTTCTTTATATTTAAAAAGAAAAGAATAGGAGCTTGGCTGAGACCTCTGTGCTTGACTCGCTTGCTGGTAGGCTGAGTTTTGCAGAGTGAACAAGGAAAGAGTGAATTGTTATGCTGAAGACTGTTTGGTACAGCTGAAGTACCAACATTTCAAGTGTTTTATAAAACATATTACTAATTATTGTTCTATAACTACTGTGAAAGCATATGGAAACACCTTTTTTTTTTTTAACACTTTATTGATTTTGTTACAATATTGCTTCTGTTTTCTGTTTTGGTTTTTTGACTACCAGGCATGTCAGATTTTAGCTCCCCAAGGAGGGTTTGAAGCCACATCCTCTGCATTGAAAGGCAAAGTCTTAACCACTGGACCATCAGGGAAGTCTCAGAAAACATCTTTTAGAGCAAAGAATAGAAGTGAGTGAAGTTAATTTCCCCAAGAAATACCATGAATTAATGTAAAAGTCTTTGAAAGAAATTAGAAAACCACTCCAGGCTCATGATTAAAGAAGATTTTAGAGTATAGAAAGTATGTTATATTGTTTGGTGCCTGATAAGAAAAAAACTCCAATACTTCGGCCACCTGATGCAAAGCCCTGACTCATTGGAAAAGACCCTGATGCTGGGAAAGATTGAAGGCAGGAGGAGAAGGGGATGACAGAGGATGAGATGGTTGGATGGCATCACCGACTGGACAGGGAAGCCTGGCGTGCTACAGTTCATGGGGTTGTAAAGAGTCAGATACAACTGAGCCCCTGAACTGAACTGAAGAAAAAAAGGTGATGTAAAACTATGGAATTTTAATGTTAAATAACATTTAGTGGTATTCTAGCTCAGTTTTCCTTTCTACAGAAACTTGCTTTTTATGTAGTAGCCTTTCTACCCAGATCAAAGTTGGAAACATAATTTGATAAAACACCACCTTCTATGCTGAACAAATCTAATTGCTAAAAAGTTCTTTCCAGTAACATGACTGCCAATATTTATGACATAGAGTGATATATGCATGTGTGTGTGTATGTATGTATGTGTATATATATACATATATACATGTATATATATACATATATATATGTATGTATAATTTCATATGTATATTATGTCATTATTGGGGAATTTCATTATATAGTTTATAAATATCAGTGTATATTTAAATTTAATGCATTTTGTGAACACAGAAGTTAGCAGTTTGAATTCATTTGGTTTATGAATAAAGGAGATTGACAAATACATGGGTATAGTAAACAAAGCTCTAGGCATAATGATTAATGACTCAAAAAAAGAAAACACAAAAAAACTACTTGTTTCAATATGTTAAGAAGAATAACATAAAATCAATGAAAATGTAACAAATTCTTGTTCAGGCAGAATGAAGTAGCTTCCATAATGTAATGTTCATGATAAAGGCTCAATGATATTTTTCAAATATTTTGTTATATGGTCGTTAATAACCCAGTTTTATTTCTAAACTGAGGAAAGATGTCCACTTAGCAAATCTCAGTTAATACGATCATAAGCCTTAGACTTGGCCAACATTTTTTTTTTTCTTTCTTCCTTTCCTCCTCCTGCCTCCTCTCTCTCCTTCCCCCTTCCTCCCCACTCCCACTCTCCCCTTCAGTTGCTTTCCTGTAGAAGCAAACCTTTATTTTGATGAATTCAGCCTGATTCAATAAAGTAACTGAACACATTTTCATATTTTAAACCTAGAACTTACTAACATTATTGAGTTATGTCTAAAGCCATTTCTGATGGTTCATCTGTCTAACTCTTTTAAAAATAATTATTGCCAGAAGAGTATTGGAGTGGGTTGCCATTTCCTTCTCCAGGGGATCTTCCCAACCCAGAGATTGAACCCAGGTCTCCCACATTGCAGGCAGACACTTTACCGTCTGAACCATCAGGGAAGCCACCGATCAGGCATCACAGCGGGTCAAATAATTAGGTCAGTTAAGACAATAGAGTCCAGAACACATATTAAGCAGTCCATAGTATTTTTTATAAGCTTTAAATTATGAATTTTGATTCACTTATTAGTTATGATTTATTTTATTAAATAATTAAATAAATTGCCTAAAATTGTATATATGATAATTCTGTGTTACATTCAAACTTTCCAAAGAGTACAACTTTAAATATTTTAAATTGTGAAAATCATTCCATATGTCTTTATTCTGAAGATACATGGATAAGAATACAGTACACATTTCAAATATTTTTTTCTTTCTTTAATGTGGACCTTTTTTAAAGTCTTTATTGAATTTGTTACAATATTGTTTCTTTTTTATGTTTTGTATTTCAGCCTTTTAGCATGTGGGATTTGACTTCCCCAACCAGGGATTGAACTTTAACCTCTGAACAGTCAGGGAAGTCCTAAGGTTATTAAAATATGTTATCAGGTTCTGCTTTTAATTTTTATAAACCTTTATGTAAAGGGCTAACTTTGTTTACAGAATTCTTATTACAAGTAAAGCTACATTCTTGCTGTGCTCAGTCACTAAGTTGTGTCTGACACTTTTCAACAATGTAGACTGTAGCCTGCTAGGCTCCTCTGTCCATGGGACTTTCCAGGCAAGGATATTAGAGTGCATTCTTCCTGACCCAGGAAGAACCGGTGTCTCCTGCCTTGCAGGCAGATTCTTTACCACAGAGCCACATTCTTGCTAATTAACACTAAATGTTCAGAAGATAAAGAATCTGCTTGCAATCCAAGAGACCTTGGTTTGAACCCCAGGTCAAAAAGATCCTCTAGAGGAGAGAATGGCAATCCACTCCAGTATTCTTTTTTTTTTTTTTTCCATTTATTTTTATTAGTTGGAGGCTAATTACTTTAAAATATAAATCCATGGCTGATTCATGTCAATGTATGGCAAAAACCACTCCAGTATTCTTGCTTGGAAAATTCCATGGACAGAGGAGCTTGGTGGGCTACAATCCATGGGATCATAAAGAATTGGACACGACTGAGCAACTAACACACGTTAGACTGAAATTCTCAATCTGACTAGCAATTACACATAATTAAATAATATATTTGTTATAAAAATATAGTCAGGTGAATTTTGAATATACATCCTTATAGATGAAAAACCTTTTTTTTTTTGTCCCCCCCATCCCCCACCTCCTTCAATGCAAGGAAAAATCCAGGCCTTTGCTATGCATGTCTTCTCCCTGTGTGTCTCCTTTACTACTTACACAAAACTTTTCGGTTTTGGTCACCAAATGTGTGGAGGTTTTTTCCCCACCAAGCAATTCTCTGTAACATCAGCTGGGTTTCCTACAGTTTAGTTTAATTCTGACACTATTTACTCCAAGATCCCACAACTTGAGGGCTCAGTCTTAAATACTACTCAGCTGTTTTCACCAATAGATACACATTTCAGATGCCGATTGTAAGTCTAGGTTATTACCCGTGTTTCTGCCGCTCATCTACAGATTGAAAGTTTCAATGATCCCTCTCCTTGGGCTTGATTGATTTGCTAGAATGACTCATAGAACTCAGAAACACAAAACATTTACTAATTTATTAAAGAAGATATACAGCCAGGTTTTTTTTTTTTTCAATAAACGTACGATAAACCCTCTGTATTTGTGGATTTCACATTCATGGCTTCAACCAACTACAGATGGAATTTTGATCCATGGTCACTTAAATGTGAGGAAATGAAACCCATGTACATAGAGAGCCTGCGTGTATGCATGCTCAGTCACTTCAGTTGTGTCCAACTCTTTGTGACCCCATGGACTGTAGCCAACAAAGGTCCTCTGTTGATGGGATTTCCCAGGCAAGAATACTGGACTAGGTTTCCATGCCCTCCTTCAGGGAATCTTCTAAACCCAGGGTTGAATCTCTTGTGTTACCTACATTTAAGGTGGATTCTTTACCCCTGGGGGCTTCCCAGGTGGCACTAGTGATAAAGAACCCGCCCTCCAGTGCGGGAGACATGAGAGACATGGGTTCAATCCCTGGGTCAAGAAAATCACTTAGAGGAGAGCATGGAAATCCATTCCAGTATCCTTGCTTGAAGAATCCCATGGTCAGAGGAGCCTGGAGAGCTACAGTCCATGGGATCATGCAGAGCGGACAGGACTGAAGCGACTTAGCCTGTACAAACACACACTTTACAACTAAGTCACCAGGGAAGCTGGTATAGAGGGACTACAGTACATAAATAAGAATTTATAAGGTGAATAATCATTTCTAGAGGATGTATAAAGGTTACACACATCTGAAGAAAATAATTATGCTTATTGGTTTAAAGTTAGAAACTTTAAAAGACAAACAGATATGGTTAACGATGGTTATTGATCTCTTCTCATTTGGAATACTCTTTAAAGCTGATCTCTGCCTCAGTTCAGTTCAGTCTCTCAGTCATGTCTGACTCTTTGCGACCCCATGCACTGCAGCATGTCAGGTTCCCCTGTCCATCGCCAACTCCCAGAGCTTGCTTAAACTCATGTCCATCGAGTCAGTTATGCCATCCAACTATCTCATTCTCTGTCATCCACTATTCCTCCTGTCTTCAATCTTCCCCAGCATCAGAGTCTTTTCTAATTAGTCAGTTCTTCGCATCAGGTGGCCAAAGTATAGGTGCTTCAGCTTCACCATCAGTCCCTCCAGTGAACATTCAGGACTGATTTCCTTTAGGATTGACTACTTTCATCTCCTTGCAATCCAAAGGACTCTCAAGAGTCTACCCTAACACCACAGTTCAAAAGCATCAAATCTTTGATGCTCAACTTTCTTTATGGTCCAATTCTCATATCCATCCATGAATTCTAGAAAAACCACAGCTTTGACTAGACAGACCTTTGTTGGCAAAGCAATATCTCTGCTTTTTAATATGTTGTCTAGGCTGGTCATAGGTTTCCTTCCAAGGAGTAAGTGTCTTTTAACTTTATGGTTCCAGTCAACATCTGCAGTGATTCTGGAGCCCAAGAAAATAAAGTCTCTCACTGTTTCCATTGCTTCCCCATCTATTTGCCATGAAGTGATGGGACCGGATGCCATGATGTTTGTTTTTTAATGTTGAGTTTTAAGTCAACTTTTTCACTCTCCCTAGTTAAGCTAAATCTAGCTAAATCTAAATGAGCAAGTCAAGTTAATCTAGTTAAGTTAAATCTAGTTAAGTTAAAAGGATCTTTGCCTAGTTAAGTTAAAATGAGTAACTCAAAGATAATACAAAGATATTTATAGAAAAAAATAAAAATATTTTATGGCTCTTAGTGGGGATTTTAGAAAAGCTTTCAGCTTAGTTATAGATTTTGAAATATATAAGGCTTATAGGAATCTCCACCTCTTGGGAGATAAAGGAAGACAAGGAAACTATATTTATTATCTCTGTGTAACTCAAATCTTAAAATGATTCTTAAATAAACTTTTTTTATCTTTAAAAAAACAAGTCCCCCCCCTTAAATAAACCTGAGGTTTTGTTTGTTTGTTTGTTTGTTTGTTTTTTAATCTATACAACTACTGACTTCGTTAGATGCTGGAGGGGAAGGGGACATTTTATTTTCTTCTGAAAATGCACATACTATCTTTTTTTTTTTTTAATTTTTTATCTTATTTTTTAAAAAATACATTTTAGCATTGAATTCAGACAACTTTTGATTAAGGAAAGAATACAATATTCTTTACATTTTGTTATTTACTGACACATGCTAACGAAGGACCCCAGCCAAAGTGTAAATTTGTTTTAGAAATACTGCTGTAGTCTTATTTTTCCCCATTACATTCTAGAATTTATTATGGTTTCCACAATAATTTTTTCTTTTAAATTGGAAAACTTTATAATAGTGAAAATGATTTGCTTGGAGTAAAGTTCAAAAACAAAAAGATGAAATGTCTACTTCCAAGCAAGATAGTATAACAGTGATCATACTTATCTTCCTGTCTGAAATAAAAATAACAACAAGCAGAAGATAAAAAAGACAAAATACTTGAAACAATAGTTTTCAAGACACTGGATGTCAGGCAACAAAGGACAGTAATTCCTGAGAAATAGAAGACAGATAAGAAGGGCCCTAAAACCACAACAACTTACTGTCTTGAGGGAGTTTTTGAGCCACTGCACAAGGGGGATCTATGTGAAGATTGGTAGACTGCTTTGACCTAAGGAAACAGACATGAGAGATGGGGAGATTGAAGTGATTACAGTTGGCAAGACAGCTCACTGGAGAGAACAGAGATATGAAAAAGATAAGCTGAAGATATTTTTTGAATATTCCATACAGTACTGGACAACACATATATTTGAAGAAGCTACCTGAAACTTTTTGCTATTGCTTTTGAGCTGCTACAGCAAAATAACATACACTAGGTGGGTTATAAGAAATAGAAAAGTATTTCATACAGTTTTCTCTGGAATCTGGAAGTCTGAGTTCAAGTTGCTAGCAGATTGCTGCTGGGTGAGATCCTGCCCCCCATCTTAGAGAACATCTTTTCACTGTGCCCTCCCATAGCAGAAAAGAGGGAGCTCTCTATTATAAGTCATCTCTTTTATAAGGTCAGTTATCCCATTCATGAGAATTCTGGCCTCATAACCTAATCAACTTTCAAAGGCTGCATCTCTTAATATCATAACATTGTGCATTAAGATCTCAACACATGGATTTTGGGGGATACAGAAATTCAGACCATAGCATTATGTTCCTGGTATTCCAAAATTCACATCCTTCTAACATGCAAAAAACATCCATCCCCTGCCAGTAGCCCCAAAATTCTTAACTTGTTTCAGCAAAATTCAAAAGTCCAAAATTTCATCTAGGAATCTAAATTAGGTACAGATGAGATTCATCGTACAACCATTCTGAGGTAAATTTCTCTCCAACTGTGAACCTGTGAAACCAAATAAGTTATGCTTTTCTAAAATACAATGAGTGGTACAGGCAAAGAATGGACACACCCATTCCTAAAAGGACAAATAGGAAAAATAGGAAAAAAGGGAAGGACAGATCCCAAATCCTGAGCAAGTTTAAAATCCAGCAAGGAAAACAACATTAACACTGCCACCTGCAATGGAAGCACAGAGTCCGAATCACTGAACCACCAAGGAAGTCCCAGAATAATCTTTCTTCACTAGGTGCTTGGTCCTCCAATCCCATTGTGAAGCTGTCCCAATGTTCAGATTTCCTGGGTCAGAAATTGGGCCCCAAAGGTTTCCAGGGAGGATGTTCCCAAAGTTTAGGGCTTCCTTACACTAGCTTCCCAGTGGCACAATGGTAAAAATCCACCTGCCAATGCAGGAGATGGGAGAGACACAGGATTGATCCCTGGGTCAGGAAGATTCTCTGGAGTAGGAAATGGCAACCCACTTCAGTATTCTTGCCCGTAAAATTTCACGGACAGAAGAGCCTGATGGGATTGAGTCCATGGTGTTGCAAAGGTTGGATATGACTGAACAAGCTCAGAGTCTGGATCAACTTCACAGCTCTCTGTACTGGGCATTGATAGAAAGAGAACTCTGCAGTGACCTCTCTCTGGCCAAATTTATTAAACTTTGGGTCTGTGAAGGGAGGGCAACCCAGGTGATATGGGTAATGCCTTTCAGGTCATTCTTATCTTGTCTTTAGCAATAGACTCTCTGTTTAGGTGACTGACTAATCTCTCCATTTTCATCATGAATACCTCCTAGCTTCTGTTGAGAAGAACAACTCATACTAATTACCTTATCTAATTTGGCCATATCATTGAGCATGTCTCTGAATAGACTTTCTCACTTTTTACCCCATTAATAATAGGATAAAATTTTTCAAACTTTTAAAGTTCTACTTAACTTTTGATCAATAATTCTCTCTGTTATCATTCATCTCTTCTCATATTTTACTATAAGCATCCAAGAGGAACCAGGTCACTACTTTACTATATTCCTTATGTATTTCCTCAGTGAAATATTCAATTTCATTGCTCACAAGTTCTAATTTTGACAGAACTCTGGAATACAGACGTATTTCTACCATGTTTATTGCCACCCTACAATAAAATAGGAAGAGAATAAATTTTATCTCCTTATGCTTGTGCTGAGTCTTCTCTTACCCTCAAACTTTATCACTCCTCTTTCTTGGATTTTGAAATCCTGACTGGGACTTAACCTCAGACCTCTCTGTCTAAGTCCCTCAGATTCAGACTGAATTAAACCACTGGCTTCTCTAGTTCTCTAGCACATAGACAGCAAATTATGGGGCTTAGCAGCTTCCATACCTGTGTGAGTAAATTTCTACAATTTTTTTATCTCTATCTGTATGTCCTATTTGTTCTGCTTTCCCAGAGAACCCTGACCAATACAGTGTGGTTATGTCATTTCATTTATAATATACATAGATTCATTTTATTTTTTTTCATAGATTCATTTTAATTTCAGCAGTTTCAGTTATCTTTTATACATAGAGAAGAAAATCACTCTTTGTAGTGCATGGTTCCATTTATTTCAATAAATTCAAAGTCTGCCCAACATAGTACTGACTCAGAATGTACCACCACTCCAAGCATTCCCACAGGCTGCTTTTTTGTGTTCAGGTGGTTCAGACAGTAAAGAATCCCCTCTGCAATGCAGGAGACTTGGGTTAATCCCTGGGTTAGGAAGAGCCCCTGGAGAAGGGAATGGTTACCCACTCCAGTATTCTTGCCTGGAAAATTCCATGGACAGAGGAGCCTGGTGGGCTACAGTCCATGGGGTTGCAAAGAGTCAGAAAAAACTGAATGTCTAATACTCTCACTTTCTGCCTGCATACCCAAACGTGGCAAACATCCACCTTTGCCTGTCTCTGCAGAGTTGCCCTTTTGTAAATATAATTTGAATAAAACCATGGCACATGGAGTCTTTAAGCCTAAAATTTTTCACATAATTTATAATGCATTCTTGTTAAAGTGATTTCCAATGTTTTTCTTTGTTATCAGAATGTGTTGGCTATTCTCTTTCTTTTGTCTTTCAACATTAATTTTAGAATTAAATTATGAAAAAGCAGAGGAACCAGAGACCAAATTGCCAACATATGCTGGATTATTGAAAAAGCAAGAGAGTTCCAGAAAATCATCTATTTCTGCTTTATTGACTATGCCAAAATCTTTGACTGTGGGGATCACAATAAACTGTGGAAAATGTTGAAAGAGATGGGAATACCAGACCACCTGACTGACCTGCCTCTTGAGAAATCTGTATGCAGGTCCGGAAGCAACAGTTAGAACTGGACATGGAACAACAGACTGGTTCCAAAAAGGAATAGGAACACCTCAAGGCTGTATATTGTCACTCTGCTTATCTAACATATACAGAGTACATCATGTGAAATGCTGGGCTGGAAGAAGCACAAGCTGGAATCAAGATTGCTGGAAGAAATATCAATAACCTCAGATAAGCAGATGACACCACCCTTATGGCAGAAAGTAAAGAACTAAAGAGCCTCTTGACAAAAGTGAAAGAAGAGAGTGAAAAAGTTGGCTTAAAGCTCAACATTCAGAAAACTAAGATCACAGCATCTGGTCCCATCATTTCATGGCAAATAGATGTGGAAACAAACAGCAGCAGACTTTATTTTGGGGGGCTCCAAAATCACTGTGAATGGTGACTGCAGCCATGAAATTAAAAGATGCTTAGTCCTTGGAAGGAAAGTTATGACCAACCTAGATAGCATATTAAAAAGGAGAGACATTACTTTGCCAACAAAGGTCTGTCTAGTCAAGGCTATGGTTTTTCCAGGGGTCATGCATGGATGTGAGAGTTCGGCTGTGAAGAAAGCTGAACACCGAACAATTGATGCTTTTGAACTGTGGTGTTGGAGAAGACTCTTGAGAGTCCCTTGGACTGCAAGGAGATCCAACCAGTCCATCCTAAAGGAGATCAGTCCTGGGTGTTCATTGGAAGGACTGATGCTGAAGCTGAAACTCCAATACTTTGGCCACCTCATGGGAAGAGTTGACTCATTGGAAAAGACCCTGATGCTGGGAGGGATTGGGGGCAGGAGGAGAAGGGGACGACAGAGGATGAGATGACTGGATGGCATCACCGACTCGATGGACATGAGTTTGAGTAAACTCTGGGAGTTGGTGATGGACAGGAAGGCCTGGTGTGCTGCGATTCATGGGGTCGCAAAGAGTCGGACACAACTGAGCAACTGAACTGAACTAAATGTTAAATTTATATTGATAATTTGTCATTGTTTTCTAATATAAGCATATTATGTTATAAATTTTCCTTAAGAGATGGCTTTATGTGTGTTCCATAATTTTTGATACGTTGAATTTTCATTTCTTCAGTTGTTAGATGAATTATTTTATAAATGTCCAATATATCAAGTGAATTGATAACACTTTTCAAACCACTCATGTCATTACTGGTTATCTGCCTTATTGCTGTATTAATCACTGAGATAGAGATGAATTCTCCAACTTTAGTTGTATAGAAGGCAGTTTGTCACCTTCCAGTTTTATCAATTTTTGCTTCTTGAACTTTGAAATGCTTCATGTTAATTACACACATATTTAGAATAGTTATATTTATATGTTTTCATAAATTTGTTCTACTTTGGATTACACAATATCTTTCCTTATCCCTGATACTCTTCCCTGCTATGAAATGTAGGTTGTCTGGTATGAATATAGCTATGTCAGTTTCTTTTAAAAAGTCAGTCTTTGCACAATACATGTTTCAAAGTTTTATTTTTGAATTATATTCATAATTAAGGCAGAATTTCTTGTAGAAAGCATATAATTGAATTTAACTTTTTTTACCCAATTAGGTTATCTATGGTGTTAAATGGTAGGTTTGGGAACTCACATTTCATGTAATAAATGATATAGATGGGTTGAATACTACCTTCTTGCTAGTTTTCTATTTATTCAAAATGCCCTTTATTCTTCTTATTCTACTTATATAGTTTCATAGATTAATCAAGCATTCTTACAATTTTTTTCTGTCTCCTTTTTTAATCAATTATTTATGATGTTGTTTAGTAGTTAAGTCATATCTGACTCTTTGTGACCCCATGGGTTGCAGCTCTCCAGGCTCATCTATCCTCCACTATCTCCCAGAATTTGCTCAGATTCATGTCTTTTGAGTCTGTGTTGCTATCTAACCATCTCATCCTCTGCTTTCTTGTTCTTTTGTTGCCTTCAATCTTTCCCAGCATCAGTGTCTTTTCCAATGAGTCAACTCATCACATCAGGTGGCCAAATATTGGGGCTTCAGTTTCAGCATCAGTCCTTCCAGTGAATGTTCAAGGTTGATTTCTGTTAGGATTGACTGGTTTGATTTCTGTGAATTCCAAGGGACTCTCAAGAGTCTTCTCCAGCACAACAATTCAAAAGAATAAATTCTTCTGCTCTTTTTAAATTTTTGCAGTTATCCTGGTGATTTCAATATATGTTTTTAATAAATCAAAGTTTTGTATGTTAGGAGACACTGAAACTCCTTTAAATATTCTATTTTAGTTGATAAAATAAAAGACTTAGGGGCTTTACAGGTAGTGCAGTGATAAAGAATCTGCCTGCCAATGCAGGAGTCACAGATTTAATCCTTGAGTCAGGAGTAGGAAATAAAGTAGGAAACAGCAATACACTCTAGTATTCTCGACTGTAAAATTCCATGGACAAAGGAACCTTGCAGACTACAGTCCATGGAGTCCCAGAGAGTTGGACACTACCAAGCAGGCACATGCATGCATGCACTCTTTCCTAGGGGTGTTGTGCAGAAAAGTCTCAGGACATAGATTCAAAGGAACTTCCTATGCTGGCTACAGGTTGTGCTAGAAACATTTGCTGGTGTTACTTGGCCAATTTGGTATATCTCTATAGCGGAAGGGGTGTCTCAGTCCTGGCAGGATTGGAGGGTATTTCTTCTGGCCACTTCATGTTGGTAGGACTACAGTCTGTCCTTTTGTAGTTAATGCTGGGTTCACCTCTTTACCAGGTAATGATACAGGGCTTCCGTTGTAGCTCAGTTGGTGAAATCCACCTGCAATGCAGGAGACCCAGGTTTGACTCCTGAGTCCGATTCTTGGGTCAGGAAGATCCCCTGGAGAAGGAAATTTCAACCCACTCCAGTATTATTGCCTGGAAAATCCCATGAACAGAGAATCCTGGGGCGCTACAGTCCATGGGATCTCAAGAGTCAGGCTTGGTGACTAAACTGCCACCACTGGGCTCACCTGTTGTCAGAACTTCCCTTCCATCCGGAAAAGAATGAGTCCTCCTGAGCTGTCCTCTGTTGAAGGTCCTGTTGTTGCTGGGTTGTTTCTCTACTCCTGGAGCTCCTAGTAAGTTTTACTTATTACTACCTTTCAGAGTTCTCCTTTGGTTGTGTTGTAAGATATCTAGGTTTTATAGTTATTGTCAGGAGTCACTTAGCTGTTCTATTGCAACACACACACACACACAAATACTATCCAAGCCTAAAAAAAAAAAAATTAGGTAAAGTTAAAGAAAATCATGGGAGATTTTGTTTTGTTTGCTATGTATGTTTCTGTGCAACATTGAACTTGTTGGAACTTGTTGTCTGCTTTTAAGATACTATTTCCTATTCCTGAAAGTGACAAAGCAAGCTGGAATAATTATATTCTAATGAGAAAGAATGCAAAGGACACAAAATATGAGTTTCTGAACAACTGACAAAGTAACCAATATGTAACCTGAAGATAAAACTGTTCTGGATAATTATTTCTATTCTCATACATATATATCATGATATCTCATGGCAAGGTTTGTATTTATCTTTCTTAATGATCAGAATGCTTTCTAAAATTCTCGGCTCTTTGTAAATATGAACTACATTTACATCTGTCTCTGTTAGTAATGACCGATCTATTAGAAACTCTGGGCTACTTTATATGTTTTATCGTTTTTTAGTCTCTCACTGTCTTAACATTTTGTTGAAAACTGAAATATCAACCCTAATTTTAACCCATGGTTTAGTATCTACTTGAGGATAATATCATATCTGACAATGTCTTGTACAGTACTTACAGTATATAATACCAGAGTACTCATGTTATTATCTAAGGTCATAGACTTTTAAAATTCCAAGTGCTAAAAAACATGTTCCTCCAGTGCAAGTCTTTTTATGGGAAAATGCACTTAAAAATAATTCCCATTTAAGATTATTATCCAATTTGTGTTATATCTGTAGAGAGGTGAGGAAGCAGGATTTTTATACCCTTCAAACATTTAAAAGGTTCAAGACATAACTTCAAAGCATTTATACATCACTAATCTATGAAAAGATAGACTTCTATGTTACCCTGAACAGTGACTCATAAACACATCTCTTCCTTTTTTCATAGCAAATTGATTGTTTGGTTATATATATATATATGTATATGTATATGCATGTATATGTGTATATATATACATATAAAATGGCTGAATGAATATTTGATTTTTATTTACAAATATAGAAGGAGAAACTTAAGTACCAGAAACAGGAAATCAGCAATAGAAAAATTAAAGCAAAAATATATCCAAAAAAACAATAAATTCACCCATGGAAACTTTCATCTGGCTTAGAGACATTTCATTATGAGACATATGAAATTCCTGAATATCACATCTGACCTCTTCACCTCAAGAGAAGACATAGCAAGTAACTAAATAAAACCAATTTGTTGAGAGCTGAAAGTAGGAAGGACAAACAGGAGAGGTTACAACACATAAGGGCCTCCGGTCCTGCTTTTCAGTATGACAAAGATCCTACCCAGTGAACTGCCTCACAAACACAACAATAAAAGCTAGACACCATATAAAAAAGAATGATCTGAATGAATTAGGAGAGGGAAATGGAGCACACAAATCGGGTCAGAAGTTGAAATTCTTGGAAAATGGTAGATAGGCAGATATAGAAGTAAATTCCAAAAAGTAATTTTTTTTTCAGGTTTTATCCTATGTCTCAGTGAAGTCACATCCAACATAGCATAGGTCAGAGCACTGTGGAGATAACTCAGACATCGTGGCAAAAATATCAGTCCTTCTGATCTGGAAAAACAGAAAAGTTAAGCCAGCTAGGGGTTGACACTGCAGTGAGATGGGGATTACAAAATTTCTTCTATGGTTTGACTGACATCATTACTACATGTACAGAATAGTCAAAATAGTTCAGCCAAATATAAAAGATCTGGACTTAGACTGAAGCTGTCATCGAATAAACAAGAGTTCAGATGTTCAAATTCTGTCATGAAAATTACATGTTAAAGAAAGAAAAAAAAAAAAAAAGAAACCTCAAAGAAGAAAAGCTTATTTAAATCCAGAATCTCCTATTTCCCAAGATACAAACAAAAATTATCTGACATAGAAGAATTAAAATAATGTAATGCATTTTCAAGACAGAAAATGTCAGTTAGTATCATCCCCATGATTAACCAAGAACTGATGGCGTGTTAAAGCAGCAATTATAACAATCCTCAATGATGTAATATTATACAAAATATGTTTTCAAAATGGATAAAAATTTAAGCTGTGAAACATAGACCATAAAACAAATCAAAAGGGAATGAAATTATTTTAAATCTATGATTTAAAAATTCATGAGTGTAAATAAAAACAGTTGGAGATGACAAATGAAAGAGTTAGTTATTAATAACTTGAAGATACATAAACAGAATTTATACAAGATGAATAAATAGAGAAAGCAGATGAGGTAAAAATTATTGAGTCTTTAAAACCTTTAGATGATATCAAGCAGTCCAATAAAGATAAAACTGAAATATTAAAAAAAGAAGAGGAGAGAGAAGACAGGGTAGAAACAGTATAGTAGAAATAATGGTAAAACATTTCCTAATTGTGAAATAGACCAGAAGTTTCAGATATATGATATAAAATGAAAAATAAACAGAATGAATTCAAAGAAACTCATGCTGCATTATACTATAATCAGTGAGGAAAGCCAAGATAAAAAACATTTTTTTTTTTCTAGGAATAAGTGAAAACAATATATTACTTAGAGAAATTTACAAATTTAAATCCTTAAACTAGAAAAGAGAAAATTCTCAATTTACCTACCTATGTTTATTTTATTTTTTTAAATAAGCAAATTAAAACCAAAACAATGGAATGAAGGTATATAACAGAAAATAACAAAATTAATACAATAGAAAATAGAAAATCATAGATAAAATCAAAGAAAATGGGAAAAGTAAACTATAGAACCAACAAAGCCAAAAGCTATTTCTTAATGAATTTCATAGAAACATCAATAAAATTGACATCTTACTGAGAAAGAAAAACAGAAAGATGGTATATATATATATAAGCACTAAATAATATATAATTTATATATATTAATATCATTAAATAATATATATATTCAAGAATTAAATGATAATTCAAGAATATTCTGTGTGACTGTATTGCAATAAATGTGACAATATATTACATATAAACTGCAAAATTTCCCTGGTAGTCATAAATTATCCAAATTAACCCTCAATAAATAGAAAACTTGAATTTTCTTTATCAATGAAATAATTTGACTTCTTAATTTCAAAGATATTCATAAAGACTTTGTTAGCATTAAGGGATTTGAAAGATGAATTTTGTCAAATATTTAAGTAAAAAACAACACGCATGCTGCTCAAATTCTTTCAGGAAATTGAGAAGGAATATTTATCACCTTATTTTATGGGGACAATGTTCCTTTGATAAAATCAAAGACATCACAAGAAACAGAATTAGAAATAAATATAGATACAAAATTTCTTAACAATATATTGATATACAAGTTCAATAATATATAAAACATATAATACTTTATGGCCATGTGCTTTTTATTCTGGGAATGCAAGATTAATTTAATGTAAAATTAATCAATGTAGTCACAATAATAATATATAGAAAAAGTCTTGATTATTTCAGTACATTTGAAAAATATTTGATAAGATTCAACAATTTTCATGGCAAGAAATCTCAGGAAACTAGGAATGGAAGAAAGTTTCTTCAAGCTGATAAGAAATTCTACAACAATGTACAATATTATTGATTGCAAATCAATTATAAATGTGTCAATTCTTTCTACCTATGGTCATGGATAAGACAAGGATGGATATTCTCCTCAGTTTTATTTGACAATGTACTAGAGAACATATCAAGTGTATTGAGGTGAGAAAAATAAATTAAATATATAAATATTGAAAAGGAACAAAAAAATTCTGTTTTTATTTGCAGATAATATATAAAGACTGGCAAAGAAACTAGGAAGAAGAGGATGAAAAGATAAGCAAGAACTGGATACAAAAGATATTTATATGAAAAGAAGGGAATTTAGAATTTATAAGGCAGATTTTGAAGACACATTGAATAGTGTTAAATCAGCTTCGAAGATAAATAGCTAGATATTGCTGAAATTTTACTCTTTTTGTCAGTTGCAAGAGAGATTGAAGATATATGACAAGAGGTTTGAGGATACTTAGATTATTATAGTACTCTACTGATCTTGCTATATTTTATGTACTAAAAATCAACAATAACATTATCCTTAATTTACCATTTAAAATTTATGTTTATATAATTTAATCTTCATTTTAGAAATGAAAGAACACAGATACAATTCATTAATTTATTTACTTATTAATTTATTCCCTCAGTTTTTAAAAATGTATACCTTATGTTTTTTCATAAGGTAATTTCAGACATACACATCAAAAAATCATTCATATTGAATTATGGTTATGTTTTTATTTCTAGATTCACATTAATAAAAAATGTGCTGTCTGCACCTTAGAAATATGGGAACTATATTGATTGCAAGATGTTATTTTAAGAAAAACATTATTGACATTACTTTCCATACTAACTTTATGTTTTGTGGAACTTGGGTAGCAAGAGAAATGCTTTTAAATGTACATAGACACTTGCTGCTCTCTGATGGTAGCTGGAATATGATGTAGTAGAAAAGGCACAAGCCAACTTAAAGTAGAGATTGGAGTGACTTTGCCAATGATGAGACAATGAATAACCTCAGAATGCAATGTTTTTTCTTCCATTAAACTGGGAGACTGTAACTTTTCTGTTGGTCCAGTGGTTAAAACGTTGCTTTCAATGCAACAGGGCACGGGTTGGATCCCTGGTCAGGGAAGAAAGATGTCACGTATGCTACTCAGTGCAATCAATAAATAAATAAGTGAATGAATTTAATTACTACAAAAAAGCAAAAACTGGGATACTGAGTTAGCTGATTGCTGCATTTCTCTCAGTGTTGAATATTCTCCAGTTTATCATGACATCATTATCTCTAGCTTTCTTCTTCTTTCTTTCTATCTAATCTATCTTTCTTATTTTCAGGGTTAAAGCAAGTCTCTCAAGATTGGCCCTGTGCATTTCTTGCTTATCCAGGTGCATACTAAATCACTATCCTTCACTTTGTACTTATAAAATTAAGGAGTGATGATGTTAAGCAAAATAGTGCTGCCTTTATTACAATGCAAAATAATAAGTATTTCTACTGACTTTTGGGTAGCAACAGCTACCCACTCCAGTATCTTGCCTGGAGAATTCCATGGACAGAGGAGTCTGGCGGGGTCCTCCACAGGATTGCAGAGAGTTGGACATGCCTGAGCGACTAACATTTTCAAGGAAACTGAAAATATATTCACAAATAAAACTGGCATACATATTCACAGAAGCATTATTCATAATAGCCAAAAAGTAGAAACAATCTAAATGTCTATTAACTACTAAATGGATAAGTGAAAAGTGGTATATCCATACAAAAGAATTTTATTCTGCCAAAAAAGAAGTGAAGTACAAATACGTGCTACTCATGGACAAACCTTGAATATATTATGCTCAGTGAAAAAGTCAGTTACAAAAGTCCACATATTTTTATTCCATTTTATATGAGATGTGCAGGATAAGTAGAGACACAAAGCAATTCCGTAGTTTTCAAGGTCTGGAGGAGTAACTGCTAACAGGTACAAGAGTTTCTCTTTGGAATGATGAACATATTTTAAAATTAATTATAGTGATAGCTGAACAACTTTGTGAATATACTAAAAACCACTGAATTGTACATTTTAAAAGGAATTTTTATGGTTTTAATTTTATGCTAAGGTAAATTATACCTTTAAAAAAGACTAAGAAATAAAGCATTGTATATGACTCAATATTAGCGAAAAAACATATATGCATAGAATAACGATTGAAAGGAAATTTTTTAGAAAAGTATTTCTGTTAATATTAGCAAGCAGTTTAACCACATGGTATAATTGTTTCTAACTGTAGATAACACAAGTCTTGGTGATCATGAATTTTTAATGGGATTTGAGTTTTAAAGACACTGGAATAAAAATAGACCTTAGAATTGTTGAGTAATGTTGACTATACATTAAATTCTGATATGCATCAGAAGGATAATATATCTGTATGAATTCCATTTCTATTTATCATTATTTGTATCCTACCTCATTAACTTTTAATGAATTTGACTTTTATTTGCCATCCAAATATAGGAAAGTCTAATTTTTTTTTCTACAATGTCTAATACTTTTGAAGAAACAAAGAGTATTTTCTCTTGGTATGCAATTTATATTTACAGCTGGATTTCATTTCTTGAATCTCTTACAGCTGAAAATAGAAAGAAAGCTATAAAATTCTTGGTTACAAAGTCCTTTTGAGAATTTGCTATGAAACCATCATATTCTCATTGCAAGAACAGAACATTTTCTCCATGAGAACCCAGGAGATCATGTCCTGACATAAATTTCCTGATGCCCCAAAGAAAGACTAGAACAAGGTGTTTGAAAATGTCATAAGCTGAAGGAATTATTCTTGGCTATCATGCAGTCAGGCAATATGAAATTTTAGAGAGGAATATATTTAGGGCAGGTGTCTATTTCATTGATTCTTATCCTATACTAGAGAGTGGATTTGTGATAATAGACATGCTTGAAAATCTGCCTCAACATGACTTGTGGACAGTGAGAAGCCTTATTCAAATAGAAGATCATCATGGCATGGGGTCTGACCTACAGAAATGAGCAAAGGTTAAGTGGAAAAATCATATTTATATCTCTTTTTTATTTAAGGAAAAGCCACATGCAAAAGTTATTTCCAAGGGCCTGGGCTTGATCCCCATATGAAGAAGGTAACTATCACCTGTAGAATGACCTCTTACAACTCACACCTATCAGTATGACTCTAGGTTTTATACTTTGGTGATCTTTGCTGCTAAGAGTTGGGGAAATCTAGATTTTTTTTTTCAATTATTTCATCTTGAATTACAATTTTCAATAACTTTCAATTATTTCATCTTGAATTACACTGAGAAGCATTTATCTGTTGAGGTATGCCCTATGCTGACTACAAAGCTATTTAACCATGGATACTTAGGAACTGACCAGGATTTTCCTCAGATATCACTGAACTGCTCACAAAACTTTCTGTATCCAATGTTCAAGATTAAACTTCTATTTCTAGCTAGATGTCTTCACACTGTGGTCCAGAGTCTGAATGATTCCACATAGAGCTATCAGGAGACATCAAGAGAAGTGAAGGGCAGAGTAATAAGATTCTACTCCATTGAAGCAAAGCAATCCCCTCATTTTTATCTGTTCTACCTATAAGAATTATTGATTAAAATTCAAGAAAGGATTAATTGTGGAAAACTAGACAATGATGGTTGTAACTTGATCATGTCTAGGTGATGTTAGTGGTAAAGAGCCTGCCTGCCAGTGCAGGAGACGTGAGAGACAAGTTCAGTCCCTGCGTGGGGAAGATTCCCTGGAGGAACGAACGGCAACCCTCTCTAGTATTCTTGCCTGGAGAATCCCATGGACAGAGGAGCCTGAGGGGCTAAAGTCCATAGAGTCGCAGAGTTGGACATGACTGAGGCGACTTAGCAGGCACAATACTATAAAAGGCCTCAACTTTGTTCAATTGCATTCTCTCTTTCCTTAGAATATAGTTGTGACTTGTTTATTACTTAATGCAAGTAATCAACATTCTAGACTTTGGACTATGAAAAGACCTGTGAAAACTGAGGGGGGCAAGTTTCTGATTTGGTGAGTTTCTCACTCTGCCTTATTGTCAGAGACCTCAATCCTTCTTTGAAACCCAGTCACTTGTTCCTCCAATTGAGTCACATAAATCGCCTACAGGAGAGAGCAGAAAAGACCTCCTCCACTCCGTATCAACAGGGATTAAAGAGATTCAAGTCATTTGTTTTCTCACTCAAATGAAGTAATAGAATCAATGGAGATTAGTGGCAATTGAATCATAGTGTTCAGAGGTGATAAAGAAAAAATAATTTTCTCACATCCATGTTAAAAATAAGCATACTTCTCTGTCTACAAATAGACAGTGGTGTTACTGGCAGAGTATATTTGAGAGGATTTAGGTATTTGGATTTTGATGACAGCGTGGCAGCCTCAGAGTGACTCTGCATAAATAGCCATCCCACTGACATCTTAGAACGTCCCTACAGACAATGACTTCCTCCTGAATGGGCCTCCCGTGCTCTCTGGGCACTGACCCATTTCTCTGTGCATTGCCCTTCCTCCTTTCAGAGAAGCAGTGCATGCATACTAAGTAGAATGCAGAGTGTTTGCACAGTCAGCATTATTTTAGCACTTTATAGTATCACCCTTTTTTTTTTTTTCAAATATTCACTTATTTTGGTAGCATCAACTTTAAACTCCAAAAGGAAGTTTGAAGTTAAAGGACCTATGATTACATGCCATGACCAATGGGATCCTCTCTTCTCTTTTTATTTTTACTTTTTAAATTGAATTGTAGTTGATTAAAAAAATATTGTGACATTTTCAGGAGTAAAGCAAAACAATTCAGGTACACACACACATGTACATGTACATATGCACAAATACACATGTAAATGTGTAGATGTGTATGTGTTTGTGTATATATATGTATATTTTTTCATATTCTTTTTCATTATAGATTTTACAAGGTATTAAATATAGTACTTTGTACTATACAGCAGTACTTGTTCACCAACTTTATATATAGTAGTGTGTATCTGTTAATCCCAAATTCTTAATTTATCCCTTTTCCCCTTCCCCCTTTGGCAGCCGTAAGTTTGTTCTCTAAGTTGTGAGTCTGTATTTGTTTTGTAAATAAGTTTTTTTGTTTTGTTTTGTTTTGTTTTTTTTTTATTATTTTTTTTTCCCAGTGGGTTTTGTCATACATTGATATGAATCAGCCATGGATTTACACGTATTCCCAATCCCGATCCCCCCTCCCACCTCTCTCTCCACCCGACTCCTCCGGGTCTTCCCAGTGCACCAGGTCCGAGCACCTGTCCCATGCATCCCACCTGGGCTGGTGATCTGTTTCACCATAGATAGTATACATGCTGTTCTTTTGAAATATCCCACCCTCACATTCTCCCACAGAGTTCAAAAGTCTGTTCTGTATTTTTGTGTCTCTTTTTCTGTTTTGCATATAGGGTTATCGTTACCATCTTTCTAAATTCCATATATATGTGTTAGTATGCTGTAATGTTCTTTATCTTTCTGGCTTACTTCACTCTGTATAATGGGCTCCAGTTTCATCCATCTCATTAGAACTGATTCAAATGAATTCTTTTAATGGCTGAGTAATATTCCATGGTGTATATGTACCACAGCTTCCTTATCCATTCATCTGCTGATGGGCATCTAGGTTGCTTCCATGTCCTGGCTATTATAAACAGTGCTGCGATGAACATTGGGGTGCACGTGTCTCTTTCAGATCTGGTTTCCTCGGTGTGTATGCCCAGAAGTGGGATTGCTGGGTCATATGGCAGTTCTATTTCCAGTTTTTTAAAGAAATCTCCACACTGTTTTCCATAGCGGCTGTACTAGTTTGCATTCCCACCAACAGTGTAAGAGGGTTCCCTTTTCTCCACACCCTCTCCAGCATTTATTGCTTGTAGACTTTTGGATAGCAGCCATCCTGACTGGCGTGTAATGGTACCTCATTGTGGTTTTGATTTGCATTTCTCTAATAATGAGTGATGTTGAGCATCTTTTCATGTGTTTGTTAGCCATCTGTATGTCTTCTTTGGAGAAATGTCTGTAAATAGTTAATTTGTGTAATTTCTTTCAGAATCCACATGTAAGTGATATTATATTTATCTTTCTCTGATACCATATAAGTGATATCATAATATATTTAAGATACCTGTTTGACTTATTTCACCTAATATGATAATCTCTAACTCCATCCATATTGCTACAAATGGCATTATTTCATTATCATTTATGGCTGAATAATATTCAGTATGTGCTGTGAATATATATATACATATATATATATATATATATATATGTAGAGAGAGAGAGATCAAAACTTCTTTATCCAATCATCTGGACATTTAGGTTACTTCCATGTCTTGGCTATTGTCAGTAGTGCTACTATAAACATTGGGGTACCTGTATCTTTTCAAATTAGAGTTTTTGTCTTTCCCAGGCATTGTAGGATCTTAAGGTAACTCAATTTTAGTTTCTTAAGCAACCCACACTATTCCCAATAGTACAGGTTTGTTCCCCTTTCTCCACACACTCTGTAGCATTTAATATTGTAGACTTTTCAATAATGGCCATTCTGAAGGTGTGAGGTGTATGTCATTGTAGCTTTGGTTTGTATTCCTCTAATAATTAGGGGTGTTGAGCATCTTTTCGTGTGCCTGTTGGCTGTCTGTATGTCTTCTTTGGAGGAATGTCTAGTTAGGCCTTCTACAGACTTTGTGATTAGGTTTTTGTTTTTTTGTTGTTGTTGCTTTTTATTATATATTGAAATATATGAACTGTTTGTATATTTTGGAAATTAAGACTCTGTCCTTTCTTCTTAAATGTAGTCTGGTAGTATTTTAAGTAAATTCTCATCTTTGTAGATTGTGTGGTAATGGTAAAATGAATATGGTCTAACTTAATGAGAGATGGAATCCATAATCTGCCACTTAGCAAGGTTGACCTTGGACATACTCTGTCTTAGCCTAAATATAGAGTAATCACAGGCAGGAAATTGGACATAACAGAAACAACTGGTCATTAGGCCACACTTAAACTCTTCAAACAGTACATGACCTCTTAAAAGTCATTTCATTTCTCAGGGACTAAGTTACCTTCATTGCAAATGAGCAAAATACCTTGATAAATGTTTTTCTAGATTTAGATTTTATTTTTTATTTGTTTGGGAGCAAGAAAGAGTGTTTAAAGTGAAATTCAATAAGAGCTCCTTTAAAACGTTTTTATATAGTTTTTTAAAGTAAAAGCAGGACTGAAACTGGCCCAATCAGAAGCATACTAATTCAGGTAAAGGGGACAATGGAAGGGGACAGGTGGAGAAGACAAGGGGACAGGTGGAGAAGAATAGGTCACTGACATGCCAGTGCCAAAATTAGACAATTATATCCATCTATGCTGTTTTATTTATAAAGCTAAATTATCAGTTAATAAGATATCATGAAAGCTACATTTATTCAATATAAGTGAAAGCTGCTCAGTCATATCTGACTCATTGCGACCCCATGGACTATACAGTCCATGGAATTCTCCAGGCCAGAATACTGGAGTGGGTAGTTTTCCCTTCTCCAGGGGATCTTCCCAACCCCAGGATTGAACCCAGGTCTTCTGCATTGCAGGCAGATCCTTTACCAGCTGAGCCACAAGGGAAGCCTAAGAATGCTAGAGTGGGTAGCCTATCCCTTCTTCAGCAGACCTTCTCAACCCTGGAATCAGACCGGGGTCTCCTGCATTGCAGGCATATTCTTTACCAACTGAGCTATAAGGGAAGCCTCCATTCAATATAAGGGATTTATTTTATTCAGTTCAGTTCAGCCACTCAGTCATGTCCAACTCTTTATGACCCCATGGACTGCAGCATGCCAGGCCTTCATGTCCATCACCAACTCCTGGAGCCTACTCAAATTCATGTCCATTGCGTAGGTGATGACATCCAACCATCTCATGCTCTGCTATCCACTTCTCCTCCTGCTTTCAATCTTTTCCAGCATCAGGGTCTTTTCCAATGAGCCGGTTCTTTGCATCAGGTGGCCAAAGTACTGGAGTTTCAGCTTCAGCATCAGTCCTTCCAATCAATATTCAGGACTGATTTCCTTTAGGATTGACTGGGTGGATCTCCTTTCAGTCCAAGGGACTCTCAAGAGTCTTCTCCAACATCACAGTTCAAAAACATCAATTCTTCAGTGCTCAGCTTTCTTTATAGTCCAACTCTCACATCCAGACATGACTACCAGAAAAAACATAGCTTTGACTAGATGGATCTTAGTTGGTAAAGTAATGTCTCTGCTTTTTAATATGCTGTCTAGGTTGGCCATAGCTTTTCTTCCAAGGAGCAAGTGCCTTTTAATTTCATGGCTGCAGTCAACATCTGCATCAATTTTGGAGTCCCCCAAAATAAAGTCTGTCACTGTTTTCATTGTTTCCCCATCTATTTGCCATGAAATGATGGGACTGGATGCTGTGATCTTAGTTTTCTGAATGTTGAGTTTAAGCCAACTTTTTCATTCTCCTCTTTCACTTTCATCAAGATGCTCTTTAGTTCTTTGCTTTCTGCCATAAGGGTGGTGTCATTCACATATCTGAGGTTATTGATATTTCTCCTGGCAATCTTGATTCCAGCTTGTGCTTCATTGAGCCTGGCATTTTGCATGATGTAGTCTGCATATAAGTTAGATAAGCAGGGTGACAATATACAGCCTTGACATACTCCTTTCCCTATTTGGATCCAGTCTGTTGTTCCATATCCAGTTCTAACTGTTGCTTCTTGACCTGCATACAGATTTCTCAGGAGGCAGGTCAGGTGGTCTGGTATTCCCATTTCTTTAAGGATTTTCCACATTATTTTCCTATGTGGAGTTAAAGTATTATTTTAAATGGTGAATCAGTAATAAAACATGGGATATGTAATCTTAAAATGCCCTTAATTAAAAAAAAATTTAAAAAAAAAATGGTTGTTCCCAGCATGTTTTCTTAAACATTAAAAGTCCATGAACAAAAAATTCTAGGAATCACTGGTACAAGTCAAGTAGCAAACAATTCTGATTGGAGCCCATCCTGTTTGTGACTAAGATTAGTAACATAGAGTATGAAAGCTATAAATGTCAAGGTAGCTATTACTATTATCTCTGTTGTATTAGTGAAGAAACAGGGTCTCAGGAAGACAAGTTCCTTTTCCAAAGATTCATAGTCACTTCTTTGAGACTTGAAAGCCTATGTTTTTAATGCTCTTGGTGAATTGAAGTAGTAAGGATAGAGTAGATTTTGCCTAGCATTGTTGGGTAATAATAAAATGTTATTTAGAACAGAATGACTTTCAATACCTTCTTTGTGAAGTAAAATGATTTTGTGTTGTAGATATGCCTTATATGTAAGACATAGGTAAAATCAGAGCTACTATTTCTTAAAATATTATTGATGCTTTACTTTAAAGAACTGTGAGGAGAAGCAACTTGTAGAAGAAGTGGAGATAGAGGAATAAAATGAAGGTAGTACAATCTATGATTAAGCTAGAAAAATGCTAATGCAATGGTATACAGACTTTTGGTTTCAGATGTATCTCAGTTAATATCTCAAATCCACCCATTATGTGCTATATCAATTTGGCAAAAGAGTATGAACGTAAATGAAAATAAGGAAACCTTACAAATACTAGAAGAAAACATGGGTGAATTCCCCTTCAGACTAGCATAGGGAAAGACTTTCTAGCTGTGTCTAACTGTGACTCAGCCTCCTTTTCTTTCTTTTGGCAACAAACCTAACTTGTCTTCAGGAGACTGGGTGTGACTTCAGTAAAGCTCTCAACCAAAGAGCATTGCCTTCTTTAGGCAAAACTTGTGTTTATGAACACAGCTAGTCCAGTAAGGATTTTTCCCTTGGAATTAAAATCAGTTTTAGCATTTGCAGTTTATATCATTAAAACATTAAATAGAATAGAGCCAGACACATTCAAATTACTCAAACACTCTCCTCACCAATAAGGCAAAAATTGGTAGATTTTCCCCTCACATTGAGAGATTATTTCTGTACTGAAGAGGGAAAAAAGTAAAATGGTAAAGGAATTTTGGAAGTTTTAAGTTTGAGACTTAACAACTTAGATTTTGAAGACTTGGCAGCATTTGAAATATTAACTGTTAGAAACAGGAGAGTTCACTTAGAACATGGGCAGAGGGTGACTGTTTGATGACTTAGTAGATATTAAAGACAGGGCACTATACTTATTTAAATATACAAAATGGTGCAATATTCAGATGGATCAAGGTAATGGAGATGTAGAAATTAGCTGAGGTCCTATCTTTTCTGGGCTCTTGATAAGCTCTATAATAAATCAAAAGTTGCATGAGTTAAGTGAAAATTCAAATTTTAAAAATTAAAGACAAGAAATTTTACAGTTTTGCATTATGCATTCATTTATCTTTCATTGTTCTGCTTGGGTTTCAGTTAAGTAGTTAACTATGGTGACCAAGTTATGCTGATAATAGTGAAGCAAATTTCTTGTTTGCAAATTTCTTCAGACACACAGTATTGCATTTTAATTGCTAATTACAGCAGATTTTCATCATAAGTCTTGTTAAACACAATATCCAATCTGTGGATAGATTTAACACAAGAAAATGAAACTAGTAGTCTGTAGAAAACAGTAGTGGACTTGAAGAACAAAAGATGGAGTAAAGATAAAAGACCTGGGAAGGGAAAAGAGTATAAGAAATGAGAGAGTGGCAGGTTACTGTCAGTGGATGCAAATTACAGTTGAAGGTTTCGAGACAGTACATGTATTTGTGAGAACAACTCTTGGTATACAAACACAGTTATACATAGATAAAACCATGCAAAAACAAATATTGTCTATTAGGTCAAGGAAATGCCCTCTGGGATAATTAGATCTCTCACATTGATAACAGAAGCTGGATAGTTAGAAAACCTGTCAACTAAATTTTGGGATAAACTAAGAGGTTGGGAAATGACAATGATAATAAGCAACATTGAAGTCCTTCTTTGTATGTATGTCCCTTTCAGTATTTCCAGATTATTACCTAGGCAATAAAATGGCTACTCCATCTTTAGAGGATTAGGCTCAAATGTGAAGACAAACAAATGAACAGGAAAACAATCAGCTATCAGATGTGCAATTGTCTCTGCCTATGCTCCTAAATGGACTTCCCTGGTGGCTCAGATGGTTAAGCGTCTGCCCACAATGTGGGAGAACCTGGTTCAATCCCTGGGATGGGAAGATCTCCTGGAGAAGGAAATGGCAACCCACTCCAGTATTCTTGCCTGGAAAAAACCATGAATGGAAGAGCCTGATAGGCTACAGTCCATGGGGTCCAAAGAGTCATACACGCCTGAGCAACTTCACTTTCACTTTCACGTTCCTAACTAGCACCAGACTAGTCTTTAAATTCTCCAAGAAAAGTGATTCTATTTATTCTTGTGGTATCTCTCAACATTGTACAAGCTGAAAACAAACAAAAGCTTCCTTATGGAAATATTTAAGGTTTAAGAAGGATAAATATGACATTACCAATAAAAGATTAATTTTAATAATAGTAATCACTCTCAAATAGTAATGAACAAGTGGGCATTATATTGCTGTGGCAACTATTATTTTATATTGATTATATATCTGCCTGATAAAATACATCTGCCTTTTTGTTACTAAAAGAACCTCACCATGATATTTTATTTTATAAGGGGATTTTTTTTTTTTTTTCCCTCACTCTCACAGTACAGCCTGACATCAGGGAGAGGGGAATGTATGCTTTAACCAGAGAAGAAATCTGGAGAGTTACCTTAGGAATTTCATTAATTGAGTATACTCTTGTGAAAGAAATAAACACTACTTATCAATACTGCCAGGGATGATAGGTGGGAAGAAGTGAAACATCTTAGGAATCTAGAGGCTGACAAGATATATTTTATCAGTCTTACATGAATGGCTTAATTTCTCCATGGATTAAACCTCAGAATTGCCAATTTTTGAATAGTGCATTGCATCTGTGGGAAAATCTACAGACTATTAAGTAAAGGAAATTAATATTTCTTTCTCATTTCAAAGAAGAGGCTTACTATTCTACTCCAGCATATTAAATTCCAGTCAAGTTTCCATATACTCAGAATTATCTGAGATAACTAGTTTCAATTCTCTGTAGTTAATAAAATGCATGTAGTATTGTCTAAGAAAAAAAAAATGTGAAATTGGAAGTGTTAGTTGGCTCAGTCATATCTCTTTGCAACTCCATGGAGTGTAGCTTGCCAGACTCCTTTGTCCATGAAATTCCTTAGGCAAGAATACTGGACTGGGGAGCCATTCCCTTTTCTAAGAAATCTTCCTGACCCAGTTCTCCTGCATTGTGGGTAGATTCTTTACCATCTGAGCCACTATTTTCCTTTTCTACTTGCCACCAAATGATTTAACTTGGTTCAGGTTTATCCCATTAAAACAGCACAACCATTAAAGAAAAAAAAAAAAAAAACATTTAATATTGCATAGGGTTGTTGTAGTAACTTGAAATGCTGGATACTATTTCTTTTGATTGGGGAAAAAAAAAATAGGTACCAAGTGACAGGCTCTTGGAGGTAAGTCAGGCACCAAAAGAAAGAACCTAGAAATACCAAAGAAGATATTCACCAAACTCTGACTTTGTCCATAATTAGTCCTAATATTTCACATAAAATTTTGCCACCTATTAACTGTCCAGAGGATTTATTTTCTCATCTCAAATGTTCTCATTCACATTGGTGAGTTGAAAAAAGTCATATATGCAGAGAAAATATGAGAAGGAAGAAAATACAAAATAATTAAATATTTCAGTTTCCCTAATAAACAAAGTTTAAGGTAGAAGTTTTCACTCTATCATATTATGGGGAATTTCAATCAGGGGGAAGCAAAAGTGAAGGACAAAGGAAAGTAAGACAGGCAAATAGAAGGACTATTTGTCCTCAGTAAGCACAGCTGATGGTAGGACTTCCTTAGAAAGGCCAAACAAAACTACTGTATCTCAGGGAAATTGATTGAGGTAGAATGGAAAAACAATTTCTCAGCTTCCATTCGCTATTAGTCAAAGCCTATTCATGGGTCATTATGTCCAGGATATATTACCTGGCCCCTCACTTGAGCTTTGGCGATGTCAGATGGTCTGTGTATCCAGACTGGGTGGTGCACAGATGTAGCTGTCTCTACTTAACCATCTGCCTTGTACATGTGAGATCCTAGCTCTGTGGTGGTGGCAGCATTTGCTGAAGCAATATGGGCTAGAAACATCTTTAGGGTCATCTTAGAGCCAAAAAGTATGCAAGGTCTAAAGTTGGAGAAGTACGTTATTGAGCGTAACTTGGGTGGCACATAATTTAGTTTGGTAAAGGCATTTCCTGTCCCATTTCTATAGAGTTGGAACATAGAGGAAAGAACATTGCTCTCAGTTGTAAGAAAGTATATATCCAGTCCTCAAAGGTCACCACCAGTTGAAATATTCCAAAAAGAGCTCAATAAGAGGACTAAGCAAACACAGCTGTTAATATTCATAGCCATCTTGCTTCTCCCAATCTAGTTTAGTGTTCCTCCACCATTGGCCATCACTTTGGCTGATGTGGATTGCTTTCTTGAAGAGATAGATCATAGTGAGCCCATGATGATCTGTATATCTAGCCTCTTTGTCCTTGTGTATATGGTTAGGAAAGCTATTTTCATATTATGTAGGCCACTGAAGCACAGGAAAACTATCACCACCCCCCTGAGATAATCAGGTCGGATTATTAGTATTAACAGTATAATTCCTATAATTTCTTCCTTTGCTTCCTAGTTTCCCAATAAATAAAACCCCAAATAGCCAAGTGATAGCTCCAGATTGCAGTTCAGTACATGCCTTACTATATGCCCTGGTAAGAGCATATTGATATGGTGATAAAATTATCACCACCATTCACACCAAAGGAAGCAAAAACAATTACCTGACAGATCCTAAGACACGGGGAATGAGATGTGCAAATTCTTCACTTGGATAACTGGGAATGAGTGTGTGACATGTTGGTCTTACCCTCACTCCTTAACTGCTGGAATGCTATATCCTACTGTGAACACTGCACTCTGCACTAATCATCAATTAGTTAGTAATTAAGTAATAACCTGCATCCTGAAAGACAATGCTCAGTTTCACAAAGTGTTGTCAACTTGGTACATTAATTAAGTCTTCAGCGCTCTATTCCAACAGCAGCACTTCTGTTCAATGAGACTATCTGATTCTTGTTGGTAGAGTACATGACACGACCAATGAAAGCCATGATTATACACTGATTGTCACAATTTCTTTTCTGGAAAGATCAGAGGCAATGTTGTGTAGGGCACCATGTCAATAGACCAGGTATGCTGTAAATCTTCTGATACTAGTACAGACAACTTCACATTATTAGGGTTTCTCTTGATGCTTCAGTTACTACACACAAGCATTAATGGCTAAGCCAACTATTGATTCTAACATGGTTGAGTTTCTACTTCTTGCCAAAGTGGATGGAGTTTGGTGAGACTGTCAGTATTTGGTGGCTGCTAATCCTGAAGAATGATGCTACATTAATGTTTCACCATCTATCTCTGTTGCTGATAATTTGGATGCCAGTAGTTGTTAGCTAGCATGTCCTTAGAGAAGAGAAGGTCCTGTTTTGGTGCTCACACATACATCCCATCCCTTCCCAGAGGGTTACTCAGTCCATGGGCATGTGTAGAAGTGCCAAGATGGTCAAGGGAAGTGTCAAAGTGACCATCAGAGGACGAGTCACATAGGCAGTCAACTAGACAGTTTTCCCCTATAGCTCAGTGGGTGAAGAATCAGCCTACAATGCAGGAGACACAGGAGAGACACGGGTTCAATCCCAGGGTAAGGAAGATCCCCTGGAGAAGGAAATAGGAACCCACTTAAATATCCTGGCCTGAAAAATTGCATGGGCAGGGAAGCCTGGCAGGCTACAATCCAAAGGTTCACAAAAGAGCTGGACATGACTGAGCAACTGAGTACACATCTGTGGTGAATTTCTGTTGATCATTCACAGGAGACAAAAGTTGCTGGCATCTTTTCTTCTCATTTCTTAGATTTATCTAAATATCCATTCCTGAGGTAACTTTATTTTGAAATTTCCTCTCTTGTTCTTGTTAGGCCTCTGATCAAACAATGCAGTTATTCTCTAAAGCCCAATATTATGGTTATATCCTTGCATCAGGTCAGACTTACTCTCCCACCAGACAATGGGCTTTATTTGACAATTGTGTTAAGACTTACCCTTGAGGTGAGTTGTAATTCAGTAGAAGATCTTCTGCAGCTAGTGCCAAATTATTGCATTAGTTATGAATCTGGCCTACATCCTTTCCTCCCTCTTAAGGAACCACATGTGAAGATACAGGCGTGAGTTAAGTGAGAGGTGATGGGTCAACTGAAGCAGATGGCATGGGAGTCTGAACTTCATTATTATGTCATTTACTTCTTTCTTCTATATTTGCTAAAGTCTGATTTCAAATGAACCACTGCCATGATGACATAAATTATGTCTATGCCCAACTCATCCTATGACTGGGTGAATTTGATAATACCCTGGTCTCTTAAATGTAATTTAATTACTGGGTATTTTGTCTCTTTTCTGCCCAACAGTAAAGTATCTGAAGTCAGCGTAATTAGTGTGTCCATTAAATTGCTGGACATGTTTTCTTTTGTTGTTGCTGTTATTGTTTAGTCACTAAATTGTGTCTGAGTCTTTGGGGATACCGTAGACTGTAGATAGCCAGGCTCCTCTGCCCTTAGCATTTCCCAGACAAGAATACTGGAGTGGATTGCCATTTCCTTCTCCATGGGATGTTCCTGACCAGGTATCAAACCCATGCCTCTTGCATTGCAAGTGGATTCTCTACTGCTGAACCACCAGGGAAGCCACCCTCCCCACTGTTTTTTGTTGTTTTTTTTTTGTTTTTTGGAGTATAATTGCTTTACAATGTTGTGTGCAACATGAATCAGCTATATGTATATGTATATGTATATGTGTATGTATATCCTACCCCTCTTGAGCCTCCCTTGCACTTGCACTTGCCTTCCCACCCCTGTAGATTATCATAGAGCACCAAGCCGAGCTCCCTGTCCTATATAATAGTTCCCTGCTGGCTATCTGTTTTACACATGATAGTGTATTTATGTTAATGCTACTCTCTCAGTTTCTGCCCCTCCTTCTCATCCTGTGTCCACAAGTCTGTTCTCTGTGTCTGCTGTCTCTATTCCTGTCCTTTGGTGGGACTATATTTGATATGAAATTCCATTGGTACTCCATGAAACTTTCTGCATCCAAGGTACAGAAACAGATAAGCAAAAGCCCAAGAACTAAAGCATCCAGAAGGAAGAACCAGCATCTAAATGCCTGCAAGAGTTATCATTTTATAAGCAACAGAGCTGAGAATAGAAGTTATGTTTATTATACTCAGTCCTGTAATCTTATTAAAAGAGAAGATGTACAAAGTCATAATTTTCCTTTTGGTGGTAAAGCAAAATCAATAAAAAACATATCATCTTTCAAGCCAAAATGGGTTTCTTTATATTATTGAAGGTAATGCCTGTGAAAACTTAAATACAGTTATAGAGAAACGGCTGAATTGTCAATATAAAATAGCTGTAATTGCTATATGTCACAAATAGAATTAGCATATATTTCTACACTAAATTCCAACCCTATTTGGAAACTGAGCCTTGATTCTGTGAAAAACAAGACTTACAACATACACTTAGAGAGAGGAAAACATAGCTAGCACATACAAGCATAATATTCTTGTACTTATAAAATGCTTTTGCATACATTACTATGATTTTATTACATTCAAGTATTTAGAGTGAATTTAAAAAATATCTTTAGAAATACAGTTGAGTCTAACTTAACAAAAGAATAAAGAATATTATAATTATGATGCTATTGGTAGTGTTTACATAAAATAAATTTCTTAAGCACTTTTTCTCTCAATAAAATTAATCTACTCCCTCTAGACTTTGATTTTATTATGTTCATTTGCATATGAGTCATCATTTAAAAGGCTTCCCAGGTGACACTAACGGTGAAGAGCCCACCTGCAAATGTGGGAGACATAAGAGAGAGGTTCAAACCGTGTCAGGAAGATCCCCTAGCTGAGGGCGTGGCAACCAACTCCAGTATCCTTGCCTGGAGAATGCCTTGGACAGAGAAACCTGGTGGGCTGAAGTCCATACCGTTGCGAAGAGTCAAACATGACTGAGGTGACTTAGCACAGAGGCATGCATCACTTAATACACATTATAATATATAAAATTAATTCAGTCCTTCACCAAAGTTAAAAATGCTAGGATTCTAGTGTATTTCAGATAACATCAAAGATGAATACTTTATATTCTAATTATTTATTAAACTTTTTGAGTTTCAGACATTCTTTGACATGTTCAGTACTGATTATAAAGCAGAAACATGGAGAAAGACTTAGGTCATAATTTACATAAGTGAAAAAGCAAGTCAGATTTCTTTCAGAAAATCAGAAAATTAATAATGAGAGGTGTATGGGCATGGAAACAATTATGTACACAGAGCTCACTTACCAAGAACAAAGTTGTCAATATATGTACATGTGAGCACTGACTGCAAAAAAGTCAAGGTTTCACATAAAATTTCTGCCTCCTGAAATTTATTGACTAATTGATATGTTTCTTGAAATGTGAAATTTTCAGTGCTACATTCAGGATTCTTCCAGCAAACTGAAGTAATTATCTACCCTTACTATTGGACACATTTGCTTGGGGTAAGGAGCAGAGGCAATTTATGTGGCTTATGGGAACATCCTTATGATCTCAGATATACTCTTTGGGATTCTTATAATCACTCCCAGAAGGCCCCAAAGCACTTTCTTTTATTAAAAAACATAGAAGAACTTTCAGAAAAGTAAAAAAATCATTCTCAGATCAGCCTTACTGAATTATCAACAAATAAAATTGAAAGTTTCAATTTCCCTTCTCACCTGTGGACTATCAGCTATCATATTGTTTGTATGAATTTTAAATTTTAATGCTGAAGATATTTAAAGAGAATTACAAGCATAATATCTTATATGCTTTATCATATGTTAAAACATATCTAAACATTAAAACACTTTTCATCAATGGCCAAGCATGACATTAATAAAAGTAATAGAAGATTCATTTAGCAAAAGTAATAGAAATTCAATAATGTCATCTAATATATAACCCATATTCAAATTCAACAAATTGTTTGACTTATCTCTGGATTTCGTATCCCTTGAGATTGTAATTCCCTCTTGGTTTCTCAGCAGTTAAAACAATGACTGTGTTTTTATCTTTTTTAAAAATCATTACTCTTTGACACCGATGCACCCATCCTTGCTTTGTTGCTGTTATTAAGATTTTATTTCTTCCTCTTAAAAGCTGTTATTTACCATCCTTTGACATCAGTTTGTCTTATGCTAAAATTTGTACCTATAACTCTGATCTCTGCAAATTAAAATCTCTATTTGGAATTGACAATTGAGTGGAGAAATCTGGCTGCCCACAGCATGCTAAGCTCAATATTTCACACATAAACCCTTTATATCTACCTCTCCCTTGCCACATTGAAATCTATTCCTTTTCTTCTGTTCATTTGATAACTCAGGCCAGATGAGAATAAAGGTACGGTTTCTCTCCTTTTTCATAACCATCAAATTTTGTGTGTGTGTTAATTCAGAAAGAATTTTTCAGTAATCTTCTGATTTACAAATTTCACCTTCACATATATGCAATTTAAAAACCATAACTTATCATTCTTATAACTGTATTTATAAACCCAATGTGTCTAACTTGGCCTTTTTTCTGTATTTATCTGTTCTTTTTCATATAAGCCATTAGTAATTCATATTTCATTATTTGAGTTTATAATGTCTTTCTTCCATAACTATTTTCTTATAATAGGTGTCTATAGTTCTATTATAATGGAATTTAACATGATATTTAATAGCATAACTCAGATTTTCATTTTTGCTAAGAATAAATTTATGCACTCAGTATTTCAAATGTTGGCTCTCAACTTGAATGATAGCTCCAGTCATTTATTTTGAAACTTTCATTCTCAGTCTTATCCTCAAAAAGATTAGTGGAGACTGTGTCTTAATGATCACACATTTCATATTTTGGATTTACAGTTGTGGTTCCTCCTGATACTGGGACTAGCTTAGTTCCAGCTACACCAAATAATTTTTGCTAGTTGTGTTTATTTTCTTCAGCCAACCAAGACAAGGAGCTGTGTCAAACCTCAGACAGTTGGACTAAGTTTTTTCAGCTTCTATTAATAGGTAGGGAGCCCCAGCCTCTGGTTTCAAAATGTGAGCCAGACTTTGTTTTTCAATAAAGCCTAAGGTGATTTTGGACCCTGTTATCCAAGAACTGAACCTACAGACCCTCTTCTCATTGATTCAATCCTTGATCCCAGCAGGAACACAACTTCTGCCCTTGTTTGCTACAGTATATTTCTATTCATATTCTGGCCATGAAAATATTTCTCTTGTTTATAGCTCTATCATTTTAATGTACTCTTAAGATTGCCATTTTTGAAGGGAAAGGAATATTTAAATGCATGAACTATAGACTTATGTTGGCCAGAATTCCCCCAGTTACTTTTCAAGAACCAATGAAATATCTTGTCCATAGCAGCAAAATATATTCAACACTTTCTGCTGTTTTCTCATTACTCATTCACTTATAAAAAGCAATCTGTAGTCAATCCCTAATATTTTATAAAATCTACTGTCAGATAATCACTGATAATGCCTGTGCTGCCACCCCTATTTCAACTTAACTTTTGTCCTCTTCAATTTCTGCAGCAGTAGATACTTGTTAATCTCTTTCTGCTTTAAATAATTTTTGGTAGTGCTATTTCCATAGTTCATACACATTATTATTCTATTATAAGAGTATTAATGTCAAATCAAAGCAAATAGAATAGAGGCAGGTCTTTTACTATGCTCATTATAACACACATGAATTTCTTGTTATAGAGAAGAGTCAAGTCAAGATAAACAACTCAGACTGAAATTTAAAGTTAATCAATATTTTTGTTTTGTTTTGTTTTTTGCTAATCATGAGAAAGAAAATTAATTATTTTCTAAAGAGTCATTTAAAATTTTTATTTTCCTGCATGTAACTCAGTGAGTTCACTTTAGTCACTCAGTCATGTCTGACTCTTTGGGACCACATGGACTGCATCACACCAGGCTTCCCTATCCATCATCAACACCTGGAGCTTCCTCAAACTCATGTCCATCTAGTTGGTGATGCCATCCAACCATCTCATCCTCTGTCATCTCCTACTCCTCCAGCCTTCAATCTTTCCCAGCATTAGGGTCTTTTCCAATGAGTCAATTCTTTGCATCAGGAGGCCAAAGTATCAGAGTTTCAGCCTCAGCATCAGTCCCTCTAATATTCAGGATAGATTTCCTTGACCATTGACTCTTTTAATCTCTTTGCAGTCAAAAGGGACTCTCAGGAGTCGTCTACAACACCACAGTTCAAAAGCATCTATTCTTCGGTGCTTAGCTTTCTTTATAGTCCAACTCTCACATCCATACATGACTAATCGAAAAACCATAGCTTTGACTAGATGGACCTTTGTCAGAAAAGTAATGTCTCTGCTTTTTAATATGCTAACTAGGTTGGCCATAACTTTCCTTCCAAGGAGTAAGCGTCTTTTAATTTCATGGCTGCAATCACCATCTGCAGTGATCTTGGAGCCCCCCAAAATAAAGTCTGATACTGTTTCCACTGTTTCCTCATCTATTTCCATGAACTGATGGGACCAGATGCCATGATCTTAGTTTTCTGAATGTTGAGCTTTAAGCCACCTTTTTCACTCTCCTCTTTCACTTTCATCAAGAGGGTTTTTAGCTCCTCTTCACTTTCTGCCATAAGGGTGGTGTCATCTCCATATCTGTGGTTATTGATATTTCTCCCAGCAATCTTGATTCCAGCTTGTGCTTGCTCCAACCCAGCGTTTCTCATGATGTACTCTGCATGAGTTAAATGAGCAGGGTGACAGTATATGGCCTTGACGTACTTCTTTTCCTATTTAGAACCAGTCTGTTATTCCATGTCCAGTTCTAACTGTTGCTTCCTGACCTGCATATAGGTTTCTCAAGAGGCAGGTCAGGTGGTCTGGTATTCCCATCTCTTTCAAAATTTTCCACAGTTTATTGTGATCCACACAGTCAAAGGCTTTGGCATAGTCAATAAAGCAGAAATAGACGTTTTTCTGGAACTCACTTGCTTTTTCAATGATCCAGCAAATGTTGGCAATTTGATCTCTGGAATTCCTTTGGTAAAGATTTGTGAGTAGGGCAGTCTCCATCCCCCTTCTGATGTCTATGTCAGAAGCTTTCTCTATCCCTTTTTCACTTTAATAAAACTCTGCTACACAAAAGATCTTCAGTGATCAAGCCTGGTCCTGAAGTAAAATCTTCTTCTTTGGAGATTATGAATCTGACATCATTCACAGTAAGCTATCACACCCAAGAACTGCATTATGGACTCTCATTGACTATGAGTCCTACTCCATTTCTTCAAAGGGATTCTTGCCCACAGTAGTAGATATAATGGTCATGTGAGTTAAATTCACCCATTCCAGTCCATTTTAGTTTGCTGATTCCTAAAACGTATGTTCACTCTTGCCATCTGTTTGACCACTTCCAATTTACCTTGATTCATGGACCTAACATTCCAGGTTCCTATGCAATATTGTTTTTTGTAGCATCGAACTTTACTTCCATCACCAGTCACATCAACAACTAGGTTTTTTGTTTTTTTTTTTTTTTTTTTTTTTTTTTTTTTCTTTTTGCTTTGGCTCTGTCTCTTCATTCTTTCTGGAGTTATTTCTCCACTGATCTCCAATAGCACATTGGGCACCTATGGACCTGGAGAGTTCATCTTTCAGTGTGCTATATTTTTGCCTTTTCTTACTGTTCATGGGATTCTCAAGGCAAGAATACTGAAGTGGCTTGCCATTCCCTCCTCCAGTGGACCACATTTTGTCAGAACTCTTCACCATGACCCATCCGACCTGGGTGACTCTACATGGCATGGCTCATAGTTTCATTGAGTTAGACAAGGCTATGGTCCATGTGATCAGTTTGATTAGTTTTCTGTGACTGTGGTTTTCATTCTGTCTGTCATCATATAGATAAGGATAAGAAGCTTCCTTATGGGAGACACTGACTGTTGGGGAAACTAGGTCTTGTTCTGATGGGTGGGGCCATGCTCAGTAAGTCTTTAGTCCAATTTTCTGTTGATTGGCAGGGCTGTGTTCCCTCCCTGTTGTTTGACCTGAGACCAAACTAATGGTGGAGGTGATGAAGAAATGACAACCTCCTTCAAAAGGTCCTGTGCGTGGACTGTCACACTCAGAGCCCCCGACCCTGCAGCTCTACAGCCGGCCTCCTCCAACCCACGCCTCCACTGGAGGCTCCTGGACACTCAGAGGCAAGTCTGGGTCAGTCTCTTGTGGGGTCCCTGCTCCTTTCTCCTGGGTCCTGGTGTGCAGAAGGCTTTGTTTGTGCCCTCCAAGAGTTGGTTTTCCCAGTCCTGTGTAATTTCTGGCCACTCTATGGTGGGGTAATGCCGATCTCCTCAAAGAGGGCTTATATCACACCCAGGTCTACTGCATCCAGGGCACCGGCCCCTGTGGCAGGCCACTGCTGATCTGTACCTCCGCGGGAGACACTCAAATCAGGTCTGGCTCAGTCTCTGAGGTCTTCTGGTGCACAAGGTTTTGTTTGAGCTCTCCAAGTGTCTCTGGTGGGTATCGGGTTTGATTCTAAATGCAGTCTATCCCCTCCTACCATCTTGCTGGGGTTTCTCCTTTGCCTTTGGACATGGGGTAACTCGAGGAAAGAAAACAAGTGGAACAAAATGTAATTTTGAATTCTGATTTGTCAGCTTATTTTATACAAACTGATATTGGAGATTACTGAATTTAGTAATTTAACATCATAATTCAGTAATTTTCCAGTATTTCTGCCTGGAGAATTCCATGGACAGAAGAGCCTGGCGGGCTACAGTCCATGGCATTACAAAGAATCAGACACGACTGAAGCGACTTAGCATGTACGCAAGCATCAAAGAATAATAATTCTCAGAAAAGCCATAAGGTCTACTTAAGAGTATGTTCATTCCCTAACAGTGTCATTTTGTTTTTTGCTCAACCAGTATTTACTGAACAACTGTATTATTAAGCCTGTTAATAGATTTAGAATATAAAGGCCATTGACTGTAAACCTGAGGTTCACTTGTCATTAGAAAATTAAACTTTAAATAGTACATTCTGTCTTGGAGAAAGAGAAGTAATTGATTCTGACTATGAAACAATGGCATTTAAGATGAACATACAGAAAAGAGGATCATAGTAATAAACAAATAAGAAAAATACGGAAAAACATATGTCTTCAAAACTGTACTCTGTATATTTGTCTTTCATTTTTACCCTTTACGTCACTCACCATAAAGTATTGCTTGGCCTCTCCTTGGAAGAAAGATGTTTCTGACACAGGTGAAGTCACATATGAAGATGATGTGTTGAGAAGTACATCTGGGGGAAATAATTGGGACAAGATCATGAGGGAATTGAATCATAAACTAAGACAGAATATCCATTCTCTTGTAATAGGCCATGCAGAAAATACAGGCTGATGGAGCAATTCAAAAACTGTAAATGCTCACACTTGGAGGATGACCCAGATAATGTCAAAGTATGAGCCATTTATTATATTTGTGTCACAATTCTTTGTGCTCTCATATGTTTGGAGACTCTTTAATATGGCACTGTCTTTCATTTTTCACACTTAATTTTGGTACATTTGACTATGGTCCCTGAAGCTTCCCATGTGACTCAGTGGTAAATCATCTGCTTGCAATGCAGAGACCTGGCTATGATCCCTGGGTTGGGAAGATCCCCTGGAGAAGGTAATGGCACACCACCCCAGTATTCTTGCCTGGAGAATTTCCTGGACAGGGGAGCCTCGTGGGCTGCAGTCCATGGGGTCACAAAAAGTTGGGCACAACTGAGCTATTAACAGTATCCTTGAAGCTAGAGAGCATGATTTATTTATATTGTATCCTTAGAGCTTATTATAGTTTCTTAAAAAAGAAAAAACACTGAAATTAGAAACAAATAAAGCACCTAAAATGTAATTTTAAATATGTAAATAGTTAAAGTCTTCATTTTTTTTTCTTTTATAGGTACCTGACTTTTAAATTATAAGCAACAACAAAAAAATTAAATGGATATAAAATAGTCTCTGAAATACATTATAATTTGTTTTACATGTTATATTTCTCACCCTCCCTTTAAATCAGAGTGCCCACATGACTAACTTCTCAGCATAGGTACATTATTACAAAAACTGGAAAACTTTTAGTTATGAGTCCTAAGCCCCTGAGTGAATAATTGTCCAGTCTTTCTTTCCCTTTTCCTGAGCTGGAGTATGGAATTATACATGACTTAATTTCAACAATAAAATGGAAAAAAAAAAAAATGTTGTCCTTGAAAAGCTGTCACTGTGAATTGCTGAACTGAAACTCTTATATGAATTGAAATGAACTTCTTTGTTGAATCCATTGTATTTGGATATCCTTATTTATTTATTTATTTATTTTTGCAATAGCTTAGGTTCGTTTGTCTATTATAATAATTCGTACAAAAATAAGGCATTACTTTAACAAAAAATATATGTGACCTCTATTTAGCAACAGAGTGGCAGATCAGAAGGCACTTGTGTTGCCTCTGGATAACAGATGAGCTTTATTCTGTGCACCTGGGCTTAGTCGCTTCAGCCCTGTCTATTCTTATTCTACTGTGGAGTAATGGATGACAAAACTTCAGTGATTAAAGTGAATGAATATTGTTCAGATAATTGTTGCCTAACTGGTTTGAAAAATACAGCTTCTTTTATATTTATGCCAGAAGATAAGGCTGTTACCAGAGGTTTTCTGGAAGGTCTTTATGATGTCCAGGGACAAAAGGAAAGTTTGTCTAATACATAATGTATTTGTCTAATATTATAATTTTTGATGTCTAATGATTGGACTAAGACATGGTCTTCCTACTTAAGCTTTTGACTGAACAAAGCTGATCCAAGTCAGGTATGAGTAAAATTAGAATGAGAGGAACAGTTAGAGAACAGAAGATTGAGCATAAGAAATTCTCTAAGAAAAACATGAAACTCAGAGTGGGCCCCAATCTTTTGACACCATGGGCCAGTTTCATGGAAAATAGTTTCTCCAGGGACTGGGAGTGGGGGGATGGTTTCAGGATGATTCAAGGGCATCACATTTATTGTGTACTTTATTTCTATTATTATTACATAATGATATATAATGAAATAATTATATATCACATTCACCATAACACAGAACCAGTGGAAACCCTGAGTTTGTTTTCCTGCAACTAGGTGGTTCCATCTAAAGATGATGGGAGGCAGTGACAGTAAGTTTCAACCTCCTATGAGAATCCAGTGCCACCGCTGATCTGACAGTGGTGTAGAGCCCAGGTGACAATGTGAGTGATGGGGAACAACTATAAATAGAGATGAAGCTTTGCTCTTTAATAGCCATTTATATCCTGCTGCACAGCCCAGTTCCTACCAGGCCACAGACCGCTACCAGTCAGTGGTACCTGGAGGTTGAGGACCCCTGGTCTATGACCAAATATAGCAGAAACCTGCTTTTTAATGAAACAATTGATAGTCAAAAAACCTGACTCTATTTGTTTTTTATCTTTTTCTCTTTTGTGATCTTCTTTATTTTAATATTTTGTTAGCTGTATTGAAGTATAATTAATACAATAAAATTCACTGATTTTAAGTCTGTGATAAGATAAATTTTGAGAAATGTGTACAGCCATGTAAATACAATGTTGCATTAAAGTGTGGAACATTATCTCCATTATCTCCAAAAAGTTTCTGTGGCTTCTTTGCACTTTCCACTCACTGGACACTGGCAACAACTGATCAGCAGTCTATATCTATAATTTTGCCTTTTATAAAATTTCATGTTATTGGTGCCAAACAGTATCAATATTTTTGCATCTAAATTATTCATTTAGCATAGTATACATGAAATTCCCCATGCTGTAGCATATATGAGTAATTAATTATTTTTCACTGCTTAATAGTATTTTATCATGTGGATCTACCAGTTTGTTTATCCACTCATCAGTTGATTGATATTTAGTTATGACTGAGGATTATGAATAAAGTTGCAGTGGACTGCTGCTACTGCTAAGTCATTTCAGTTGTGTCCGACTCTGTGCGACTCCATAGACGGCAGCCCACCAGGCTCCCCCTTCCCTGGAATTCTCCAGGCAAGAACACTGGAGTGGGTTGCCACTTTCTTATCCAATGCATGAAAGTGAAAAGTGAAAGTCAAGTTGCTCAGTCGTGTCCGACTCTTAGCGACCCCATGGACTGCAGCCCACCAGGCTCCTCCATCCATGGGATTTTCCAGGCAAGAGTACTGGAGTGGGGTGCCATTGCTTTCTCCAGTAGTGAACATTTGCATGCAAATAGTTTTGTGGCGAAACACTTTCATTTATTTGGGGTAAATACTTAAGAATATAATTGCTCAGGCTTCCCTGGTGGCTCAGTGATAAAGAATCCATCTGCCAATGCAGGAGACATGGGTTCAATTCCTGGTCCAGGAAGATTCCACATGCCTCAGAGCAACTAAGTCCATGTGTCACAACTATTGAGCCTGTGCTTTAGAGCCCAGGAGCTGCAACTATTGAGCCCATACACAACAACTACTAAATGTGTTAAAGTTGTGCCCTAGAGCTTGTGCTCTGCAACAAGAGAAGCCACTGCAGTGAGAAACTCATGGATTGCAACCAGAGAGTAGCTTACACTCACTGCAATTAAAAAAAAGCCCATGCAGCAATGAAGACCCAGCACTGCCAAAAATAAATAAATAAATACATTTAAAAATTATTTTAAAAAAAGAATATAATTGCTTAGTCATATGGTAAATGTATGTCTAATATTTTAAGACACAAAACTGCTTTCCAAATTGGCCTTGCCATTTTTTATTCCCATCAGGAATGTATGAAAATCTAGTTACACCATATGTCTGTAATGTTTTATATTCCCAGTCTTTTAATTTTATCCATTTTATATAATACATGTATAGTGAGTGGCACTTATTATGATAATTTTAAAAAGATGTCCACAAAACCTTCGAAACTCTTCCCAACTGTTTTGAATGGACATTCATTGACTCTGTCAATCAATTTTGGGAGAAAACAGATATTAATTATACTCAACCATCTTCTTCAAGAGCTGCTCCTTTAGGTCATATTTAGCTTTCTCACCAACATTCTGTAGTTTTTGCAGACTTTTTATAATAAATTAATATTTCAGTATGCTTTTAAATTTGTGAGGTTACTTTAAGTATTATTTTTATACCAAAGTACATTTGTTGATTATGGTATAGATAATTTTTATATTTGTTTCCTGAGACTTACTGAACTCATTTATTAGTTCTAGTACCTAATTTCAAATTTCTTAATATTTTCTATTTAGTTATATCTTCTATTAAAAAATAACATATTTTTTTCCAATTTATATTACTTTTGCTTTATTTATTTCTTTAGTGCACTGAGCAAAACCTCCAGAAAAATGGAAAATGATTTGAGGACAGTAAATATTTTTGCCTTTTTCCCAATGTTAAGGAAAAGCATTCAATCTTACATAGTCATGTGTGATATAAACTCTCATTTTTCATAAATACCCTTTATAAAGATGAGAGTTTTAAATTCAAGTTAAGTAAAATTGTTAATCACAAATGGATGTTAGATTATATCAAGTTTTTCCACAGCTGAAGAAACGATCATATGTGTTTTTGTAATTGGGTGAATTACAGTTTGTGTTTCTGTTAAACCAACCTGAAAATAAGATATTTTCCTCATGTATTGTGAGATTCAATTTAATAATATTTTAAAGTATTTTTATGCATGTGATCTCCTTTTCTTTGATCCTCTAAGCCTGAAAACGTCAGAATATAGACAAATGAAGACATATTTTATTTCTATAGAGTACTTTGTTGACATATTTTACTTGTTTTGTTGTTTGTTTTGATTTTAGTTACAATGTTTTAAAGGTGCCATCTACATTCTTCAGAGTTCCTTTTTTTAATGAATAGATGCTTGTCATCCCCCCCACCCCACTCCTGCCACCCCCGCCCCCGCCGTGAGCTTTTACTGACTGCTCTATTTAAAGATTGCTTTTCTAGACAGTTTTTGATGTTGTTGTTTAATTGCTAAATCCTTCTGGAATCACTGTGACTTCATGGACTGTAGCATGCCAGGCTCCTCTGTCTTCCACTATTTTCAAGAGTTTAAATTCATGTCCATCAAGTTGGTGATGTGATCTAAACATCTCATCTTTTGCTTCCCCCTTCTCCTTTTGTCTTCAATCTTTCCTAGCATCAGGTTCTTTTCCAAAGACTTGGCTCTTTGCATCTGCTGGCCAAAGTATTGGAGCTCCAGCTTCAGCATCAGTCCTTCCAATGAATATTCAGGGTTGATTTCCTTTAGGATTGACTAGCTTGATCTCCTTGCAGCCCAAAGGGCTCTCAAGAGTCTTCTTCAGCACTACAGTCTGAAAGCATCAATTCTCCACTGCTCAGCCTTCTTTCTAGTCCGACTCTCATATCCCTATATGATGACTGGAAAAGTCATACCTTTGACTATCCAGACCAGAGTGATATCTCTGCTAACAAAGGTTTATTATAGCTTTCTTTTCAAGGAGCAAACAGCTTTTAATTTCTTGTCTGCAATCACAGTCTGCAGTGGTTTTGGAGCCCAGGATAAAATCTTTTACTGCAGTTAGTGGTATCATCTGCATATGTGAAGTTGATATTTCTTCTGGCAATCTTGATTCCAGCTTGTGATTCATATAGCCCAGCATTTTGCATGATGTTCTCTCCATATAAGTTAAATAAACAAGGTGACAATATACAGCCCAGTCATGTTCCTTCCCAATTTTGAAGCAATCAGTTGTTCCATGGCCAGGTCTAATTATTGCTTCCTGACCCACATACAAGTTTCTAAGGAGACATGTGAAGTGGTCTGGCATTCCCATCTCTTTAAGAATTTTCCAATTTGTTGTGATCCACACAGTCAAAGGCTTTATTATAGTCGATAAAGCAAAAGTAGATATTTTTCTGGAATTCTCTTGCTTTTTATATGATCCAATGGATGTTGGCGATTTGATCTCTGGTTCCTCTGCCTTTTCTAAATCCAGCTTGAACATCTGGAAGTTCAAGGTTCATGTCTTTTTGAAGGCTGGCTTGGAGAATTTCGAGCATTACTTTACTAGTGTGTGAGATGAATGCAATTGCGTGGTAGTTTGAACATTCTTGGGTGAAGCACTTTCACAGCACCATCTTCCAGGATTTGAAATAGCTCAACTGGAATTCCATCACTTCCACTAGCTTTGTTCTGTTCTGTTTTGTTCACTTCCACTAGCTTAGCTCTGTTTGTAGCGATTCTTCCTAGGCCCACTTGACTTCACATTCCAGGATGTCTGTCACTAGGTGAGTGATCACACCATCGTGATTATCTTGGTAGTGAAGATCTTTTTTGTACAGTTCTTCTGTGTATTCTTGCCACCTCTTCTTAATATCATCTGCTTATGTCAGGTCCATACCATTCCTGTCCTCTTTTGAGCCCATCTTTGCATGAAATGTTCCCTTAGTGTCTCTGATTTTCTGGAAGAGATCTCTAGTCTTTCCCATTCTATTATTTTCCTCTGTTTCTTTGCACTGATCACTGAGGAAGACTTTCTTATCTCTCCTTGCTATTCTTTGGAACTGCATTCAAAAGGGGAGATCTTTCCTTTTCTCCTCTGCTTTCACTTCTCTTCTTTTCACAGCTATTTGTAAGGCCTCCTCAGACAGCTGTTTTGCCTTTTTTGCATTTCTTTTTCTTGGGGATGGTCTTGATCCCTGTCTCTTATACAGTGTCATGAAGCTCCATCCATAGTTCATCAGGCACTCTGTCTATCAGATCTAGTCCCTTAAATACATTTCTCACTTCCACTGTATAATCATAACAGATTTGATTTAGATCTACCTGAATGGTTTGATTTAGGTCATACCTGAATGGTCTAGTGGTTTTCCCTACTTTCTTCAATTTAAGTCTGAATTTAGCAGTAAGGAGTTCATGATCTGAGCCACAGTCAGCTCCTGGTCTTGTTTTTGCTGACTGTATAGAGCTTCTCCATCTTTGGCTGCAAAGAATATAATCAATCTGATTTTGGTGTTGACCATCTGGTGATGTCCATGTCTTCTCCTGTGTTGTTGAAAGAGGGTGTTTGCTATGTCCAGTGCGTTCTCCTGGCAAAACTCTATTAGCCTTTGCCCAGCTTCATTTTGTACTCCAAGGCCAAATTTGCCTGTTACTCCAGGTATCTCTTGACTTCCTACTTTGAGATCTGCATATCTACATGCACATCTCAGATATGCAGATGACATCACCCTTATGGCAGAAAGTGAAAATGAACTAAAAAGCCTCGTGATGAAAGTGAAGGAGGAGAGTGAAAAAGTTGGCTTAAAGCTCAACATTCAGAAAACTAAGATCATGGCATCTGGTCCCATCACTTTATGGCAAATAGATGGGGGAACAGTGGAAACAGTGTCAGACTTTATTTTCTTGGGCTCCAGAATCATTGCAGATTGTGATTTCAACCATGAAATTAAAAGACGCTTACTCCTTGGAAGGAAAGTTATGACCAACCTAGACAGCATATTAAAAAGCAGAGACATTACTTTGCCATCAAAGCTCCGTCTAGTCAAGGCTATGGTTTTTCCAGTGGTCATGTATGGATCTGAGAGTTGGATTGTAGGAAGGCTGAGCACCGAAGAGTTGATGCTTTTGAACTGTGGTGTTGGAGAAGACTCTTGAGAGTCCCTTGGACTGCAAGGAGATCTACCCAGTCCATCCTAAAGGAGATCAGTCCTGGGTGTTCATTGGAAGGACTGATGCTGAAGCTGAAACTCCAGTACTTTGGCCACCTCATGTAAAGAGTTGACTCATTTGAAAAGACCCTGATGGTGGGAGGGATTGGGGGCAGGAGGAGAAGGGGACGATAGAGGACGAGATGGCTGGATGGTATTACCGACATGATGGACATGAGTTTGAGTAAACTCCCAGAGTTGGTAATGGACAGGGAGGCCTGGCGTGCTGCGATTCATGGGGTCGCAAATAGTCGGACACGACTGAACGACTGGACTGAACTGAACTGAACTGAACTGAACTGAATAGTTTAGTGGTTATCCACACTTTCTTCAATTTAAGTCTGAATTTGGCAATAAGGAGTTCAATAATGATCTGAACCACAGTCAGCTACCAGTCTTGTTTTTGCTGACTGTATATAGCTTCTTCATTTTTGGCTGCAAAGAATATAATCAATCTGATTTCAGTGTTGGCCCTCTGGTGATATCCATGTGTAGAGTCTTCTCTTGCGTTGTTGGAACAGGGTGTTTCCTATGACCAGTGTGTTCTCTTGGCAAACTCTGTTCACCTTTTCCCTGCTTAATTCTGCAATCAAAGGCCAAATTTGCCTGTTACTCCAAGTGTTTCTTGGCTTCCTATTTTTTCATTCCAGTCTCCTATAATGAAAAGGACATTGTTGGGGGGGGGTGTAAGTTCTAGAAGGTCTTGTAGGTCTTCATAGAACCGTTCAACTTCAGCTTCTTCAACGTTACTGGTCAGGGCATAGACTCGGGTTACCGTGGTATTGAATGGTTTGCCTTGGAAACGAACAGAGATCATTCTGTCGTTTTTTGAGATTGCATCCAAGTTCTGCATTCCAGACTCTTTTGTTGACTATGATGGCTTGTCCATTTCTTCTAAGAGATTCCTGCCCACAATAGAATCTATAATGGTCATCTGGATTAAATTCACTCATTCCAGTCCGTTTTAGTTCGCTGATTTCTAGAATGTTGACGTTCACTCCTGCCATCTCTTGTTTGACCACTTTCAATTTGCCTTGATTCATGGACCTAACATTCCAGGTTCCTATGCAATATTGCTCTTTATAGCATCGAACCTTGCTTCTATCACCAGTCACATCCACGACTGGGTGTTGTTTTCTCTTTGGTGCCATCCCTTCATTCTTTCTGGAGTTATTTCTCCACTGATCTCCAGTAGCATATTGAGCACCTACCGACCTGGGGAGTTTATCTTTCAATGTTCTATCTTTTTGCCTTTTCTTACTGTTCATGGAGTTCTCAAGGCAAGAATACTGAAGTGGTTTGCCATTCCCTTCTCCAGGGAACCACATTCTATCTGACCTCTTCACCATGACCCGTCAGTCTTGGGCGGCCCTACATGGCATAGCCTAGCTTCATTGAGTTAGACAAGGCTATGGTCCATGTATCAGATTGGCTAGTTTTCTGTGATTGTGGTTTTAATCTGCCTGCCCTCTGATGCTCTCTCTCAGTGCCCACCATATTACTTGGGTTTCTCTTACCTTGGATGTATCATAAGTTGTATTTGCATCTTGGTTTGTATGGAGGTCAGGAAGCAACAGTTAGAACTGTACATGGAACAGACTGGTTCCAAATAGGAAAAGGTGTATATCAAGACTGTATACTGTCACCCTGCTTATTTAACTTATATGCAGAATACATCATGAGAAACACTGGGCTGGAAGAAGCACATGCCTAAATCAAGATTGCCAGGAGAATATCAATAACCTCAGATGTGCAATGACACCACCCTTATGGCAGAAAGTGAAGAAGATCTAAAGAGCCTCTTGATGAAAGCGAAAGGGGAGAGTAAAAAACTTGACTTAAAGCTCAACATTCAGAAAACTGAGATCATAGCATCTGGTCCCATCACTTCATGGCAAATAGGTGGGTAAACAGTGGCTGGCTTTATTTTTTGGGGCTCCAAAATCATAGCAGATAGTGATTGCAGCCATGAAATTAAAAGATGTTTACTCATTGGAAGGAAAGTTATGACCAACCTAGAAAGCATAATAAAAAACAGAGACTATTTTGTTAACAAAGGTCCATCTAGTCAAGGCTATGGTTTTTCCAGTAGTCATGTATAGATGTTAGAGTTGGACTATAAAAAGACCTGAGTGCTGAAAAAATTACGCTTTTCAACTGTGGTGTGAGAGAAGACTCTTGAGAGTTCCTTGGAATACAAAAAGATCCAACCAGTCCATCCTAAAGGAGATCAGTCCTAGGTGTTCATTGGAAGGACTGATATTGAAGCTGAAACTCCAACACTTCGGCCATCTAATGCGAAGAGCTGACTCATTGGAAAAGACCCCAGTTCTAGGAAAGACTGAGGGAAGGAGGAGAAGGGGACGACAGAGGATGAGATGGCTGGATGACATCACCGACTCGATGGGCATGAGTTCGAGTAAACTCCGGGTGTTTGTGATGGACAGGAAGGCCTGGTGTGCTGTGATTCATGGAGTCGCAAAGAATCGGACACGACTGAGTGACTGAACTGAAGGGAGGCCTGGCGTGCTGCAGTTCATGGGGTCACAAAGAGTCAGACACAGCTGAGCGACTGAACTGAATTGAACTTAACCAATATATAAATTGACCACATACTTAGAAAATTACCATAGTAGGAAGTTTATGCTCCTTGTGTATTTAAAACTAAACCAATCAATGCTGTGGAACATCCCTACTAAAACTTCAAGTCTTATGCATTAATCCTCAAATCTTAAAAATGTTAGTAAGAGGGAGCTATTTAATCAAGCTGTGTGTGCTATTCTTTACATATAAAGATTCTTTACATTTCAAAGGTGTAGTAGAAACTCCAAGATATGTGTGTATAGTGTATTTATATTTCAGTAATTGTATTTGACAACTGCTATGTTCAAGGTAATCTTCTAGATAATAAGATAAATAAGTGAGCAGGATAGATGAATAGTCTTTCTTCAGGAAGTGGATATACTCATGTGAGGATAATGTAAGCAAAAACAATAAAAACAAACAGAAACATTTGATGTAATTTCTAATATTAATGATTAATAAAAGGGAAAGTAAACCAGAAAAAGAAGACAAGGATGACATGTGTTGGAAATTACCTAATATAAAAAGAATAAAATGATAATACGAGAGGTGGCTGAGCAAGGTCCTAAGTGATAGGAGGTGGTGATCTGGAGATTTGGAGCACTGCATCAGCATACTTAGCACAGGTGGTTGTCAAACATGATATAATCAATTTCACAGCACTGATTGAATATACCAAGAAGGAACATCCAAATTCATAACATTTGTAGACACTCTAGAAATGTGCTATGGATATGAGGATCTGACCACATTAATTGATGACTGAATCATTAGGAGGTGTTCATACATGTTATTTGCAATAACATAAATAAATAACATATGTGGCACTTAGGGTGTTTATTCAAGAAAAATTAGCTATTCTTTCTGATCCAGAAATACTCACAAACTTTAGACTCAGAAAGAATTGGTTTTGAATGTTGACTTTGTTTCACAACAGTCATGTCTTTTACTAGTAGTTTAACTGCGTGCTGGCTTCCCTGGTGGCTCAGAGGGTAAAGAATCTGCCTGCAATGTGGGAGATGCAGGTTTGATCCCTGAGTCAGGAAGATATCCTGGAGAAGGTAAAGGCAACCCACTCCAGTATTCTTGTGTGAAGAATTCAATGGACAGAGGAGCCTGGCAGGCTACAGTTCATGGGATCACAAAGAGCTGGATACAACTGAGTGACTAACACTTTCACTTTTTCTTTAACTCAATGCCACATTTGCTCTACTTTTAAATGAGATTATTGGCACTTTCCCATATATGTGTTTAATAAAATTTATGAGGTAAGGTATATAAAAAAACTTATCCTAAAGTCTGATCTATTAATTACTTGGTGGTTAGGAATAGTGTCTAGGTAATAGTAAGGAAAAAATAACAACATCATAGAGTTACTTAATGAAAGATAGAGTCTTATAGATATAGGTGAAAATATTTCTTTTCTTATTTCCCCTCTTTATATAATAGATACATACTTAGTTTGCCTGCTAGTGTCTGCATCTACAATGATAGAAAAGCTATTGGTACCCAATAAAGATTGCATTATGTGCAAAATTAATCAATTTTCTAAAATTTGTAGAAGTATATAGTTAGATAAATATTTAGATATTATAAGAATGTGAAAAAGGAAAATCTAGATTACTATTATTCCATTTAAAATGTGTATACCTAAGTAGCCCTAAAACTCAGTCTAAGTGGGTAATACAGAAGAAAACACATAATCTTATTTTTCATTTATAGAAATATAGCTCATATTTTATATATATTTGTAAATTTATATTTTTATGAATAATGCATGTTGCAAAGCAGAAATGGTTCTGGAGGGACACGAAGCTGGTAAAGAGGTGAAAAATAACATCACATGAAATTATTTTTGATAGTACTGAATGGAAAAATCAAATATGGGCATTATAGCTGCCTATAGATTTGTGAGGATACAGCAGAAAAAAATTGCTGATATTATTCTGTGTAGCTCTGAAAGTAAAATTAGTATCAACAGCAACAAGTCTGAGGCAAATAAAGATGGGTCACAAAAGAATAATATCCCATTAAGAAATCAAATCCTCAAACTGCTTCAGTTCAGTTCAGTTCAGTCACTCAGTCGTGTCCGACTCTTTGCGACCCTATGAACCGCAGTATGCCAAACCTCCCTGTCCATCACCAGCTCCCGGAGTTTACCCAAACTTATGTCCATTGAGTCGCTTATGCCATCTAACCATCTCATCCTCTGTCGTCCCCTTCTCCTCCTGCCTTCAATCTTTTCCAACATTAGGATCTTTTCAAATGAGTCAACTCTTCGCATCAGGTGGCCAAAATATTGGAGTTGCAGCTTCAACATCAGTCCTTCCAATGAACACTCAGGACTGATCTCCTTTAGGATGGACTGGTTGGATCTCCTTGCAGTCCAGGGGACTCTCAAGAGTCTTCTCCAACACCACAGTTCAAAAGCATCAATTTTTCAGCGCTCAGCTTTCTTTATAGTGCAACTCTCACATCCATACATGACTACTGGAAAAACCATAACGTTGACTAGACAGACCTTTGTTGACAAAGTAATGTCTCTGCTTTTTAATATGCTATCTAGGTTGGTCATAACTTTCCTTCCAAGGAGTAAGAGTCTTTTAATTTCATGGCTGCAATCACCATCTGCAGTGATTTTGGAGCCCAGAAAAATAGGCAGCCACTGTTTCCCCATCTATTTGCCATGAAGTTATGGGACTGGATGCCATGATCTTAGTTTTCTGAATTTTGAGTTTTAAGCCAACTTTTTCACTTTCCCCTTTCACTTTCATCAAGAGGCTCTTCAGTTCTTCTTCACTTTATGCCATAAGGGTGGTCTCATCTGCATATCTGAGGTTAGTAAAATCAAATAATCAGCCACTAGAAAACTCATAATCAGATTTCCTTCTCTAGTTTCTGAGTTGACCATTTCAAATTTTAAAAGTATAAAATGTAAATTATATAAATAAAAAATAAATAAAAATATGGGCTCAGAGGCCTTCATTTTTTTATTATGTCTTGAAAACCTAAAATTTTCTCCCATCTGGACTCAGTGAATCTGAAATATAATAAGTTGGGAACTGTATTATCTCTCTGACCTCTGCCAGGTGTACTCACTTGTGTACATTTGAGACAGAAAAGATACCAAGGAGCAAAATTACTCTCCAGAGGCTCTAGTTTTTCAACAAACTTGAAATCAATTTCAAGTAGAAAAAAAAATGTATTATAATTATTGAAGTGTGACCCCACTTCTTTTAGCATAAAAGACAATGGCATTGCCTTCATTGGTTGAAAAAACCTAGATGCATAATTGAGTCTGATTGTTCCTTCTCTTTACCAGCATTAATAAAGGCACTGGGCTTCCCAGGTGGCACAATGGTAAAAAATGCATTTGTCAATGCAGGAGATTAACGAAACATGGGTTCAATCCCTGGGTTAGAAGTTTATCCCCTGGAGTAGGAAATGACAACCCACTCCAGTAGTTTTGCCTGGAAAATGTCATGGGCAGAGGAGCCTGGTGGACTACAGTCCATGAGATTGCAAAGAGTCAGACATGACACAACAACAACAACAATGATAAAATACCACGCAAACTCAACCTATTACAATTCTAAAGTGACATTTATTGTCATTTCCCTAGCATAAAATCTTAGAAATATAATTTTTAAAATTAATGATTTTAGAGTAAATTAAACTAGAATCAGTGTTTCCTATTTCCTATGATTGTAATAAATCATGTTATTTTAGCCAAAAAGATTTAGAGTATATGCATGTGTGCGTACTTAGTCACTTCAGTCAGGTGCAACTCTTTGCAACCCTATGGACGATAGACCACAAAGCTCCTCTGTCCATGGAATTCTTTACACAAGAATACCGGAGTGGGTTGCCATGCCCTCCTCTAGGGGAAAATCCCAACCCAGAGACTGAATCTGTGTCTTCTGCGTTGCAGGCAGAGTCTTTACACACCTGGGAAGCCCTCAGAGTACGTGTAAGAATTTTTTATTCTTTTTGCATGCTCTTTTGAGTGAAAAGTCACACTTCGATAGCTATCTGGATTTTTTAAATATATCAATCTGAAACTTACTTTTAAACACAAGTGTGATTTACTCTGTTAAAATTCAGGAAAAGAAACATTACTGTTTAGAAGGTTAGAAAATTAAATTCATAAGTTTAAAGAGGAATCGATACTTGCTGCTGCTTATTTAATAAATTGATATTTGTGATGAAAGAGGGAACTGTTTAAATCATAATCTTCTTTTTCAGTGTTGATTATTGACCATCACAACAAATATATCTTGATGACAATGAAAGTGTTCTCAAATTATTCATAATTATTTTATTACAGTGGATGATACTATTAACTAATTATGAGTAAGGTAATAAAATAAACATTCAGAAATGTAGCTATGACAGAAATTAATAAATATAATGTATTCACATATGTATATGTATTCATGATTGTAGATATAAATGCTAAAATTGGTATACAATATTTAAATATTTAAGAAACCCACAAGACTATTGTAATAACTCATCAAAAAAAGTTTCTTTACCTCTTTCTTCAGGTTTGTTGTTGTTTTTCTCTTGATAGTCTCAGGGTAGTCCCTTTAGGAACCAGTCAGATGTCAATTCTTACTATCAAACTGAGACATTTTAAATTACTTTTGGGGTATTTAAAGACAAAAATACAAGGTTTTTAAATTCCATACAAGCATTTTTGTATAAAATTAACATAGTGGAAACATGGCTACCATTTACCAGTCTTGTGAATTACCAATACACCACTTAATTACCTTTATCTGCCCAAGTGTAAAATTCTTAATCTATAACAATAGTACTAGTGTCTTCTTTGCACATTAATTGAAAGAATTAGTGATAAATATTTTAAACACTGATTACAATATTATGATTCACCCATTTGTAATGTTTTTGTTTTGAAACAGAAAATAAATATCTCAAGGTTTGTAACAATAAACTTGCATAAGATTTCCCCTCTGCCTTGTTAAGAATATGATAAAATTCCTACTTCTAAGCAGCAAAACATGGGATGCATTGCATAGATGGAGACACTGAATTTGGTTCTTATGAAGAAAATTTTTCCAGGAAAAAGAGTTGTCTAATAATGTGATGAGTTTTCTTAATGAGGGTTGTTCAGTTGCTCAGTTGAGTCCAGTTCATGGACTACAGCTCACCAGGCTCCCCTGTCCTTCACCATCTCCCAGAGTTTGCACAAACTCATGTCTGTTGAGTCAGTGATACCATCCAACCATCTTATCCTTTGTCATCCCCTTCTCCTCCTACCTTCAGTCTTTCCCACCATCAGGATATTTTCCAATGAGTCAGTTCTTTGCATCAGGTGGCCAAAGTATTGGAGCTTCAGGTTCATATCAGTACTCAGATTCTTAAGGTCATATGTTAGGACAGGAAACATTTAAGTTAGATAGTTAAATTCATATTAATTTTTATTTTCCAATTTACTTTGGCCCATAAAAGGAGGTGGTAGTGGTTTAGATGCCAAAGTTTTGTCTGACTCTTGTGACCCCATAAACTGTAGCCCACCAGGCTCCTCTGTCCATGTGATTTCCCAGATATAAATACTGGAGTGGTTTGTTATTTCCTTCTCAAACTTGTCTTGGTATTCAAATTCAAATTCATACAGAATCACCCTCATAAGAATGTTTTCAGTTTATTTTAATAAGGTTCACCTTAAATGCTTTGCTCCCTTATTTGCTAGATTCACTTGTGCTCTTCTCCAGCAACTAGAGTCTCAGGAATGATTGTCCTCTGACCCTAGTTCATTTAATCCACAAAATCTCTGCTGTTTCCCAGTGAATTTCCTATATTTCCACTATACATACTGTTCTTAGCATGATGTAGAGACTTAGAAAGCAGCATGTTTTACACTGACATTCACATAATTATGATCTGTGTTAAGGGAGGAGTTTGGAACCACTTGAGTAACAGCCAAGTAGGCATAAGGAATTGATCTTTTCTCAAACGAGCAATCGTTATGTAAAAACTTCCTTCCTTCAGGTGTGAATAGCAATGAAATAAATAATAATAATAATAAAGCCTATATGATTTTATTACATAGTGAGAACAGGAAGCTCACTATCGTCTAATAGTAATCACGTGTGAAGGTAACATGGGGAATTTAAAATTAAGAAGCATGGGTAAATTATTCAATGCTATTTATATGTGTGACAAATCAATGACCTGCTTTAGAAAGAGCATAGACTAATGATGTAGAAACAGAAGTGTAATTCTCAGTTCTGTCAAAATCTGAAAAATTACGTATTGCTTCACTGCAATTTGATCTTATGTGAGGCTATAGGTGTAAGTGGTAAATAAGTACTCGAAAATATATTCCAGGGTACTAATAATATCAGGGATGATAAAGATAAGAGTTGGAGACTACCTAAACCAATAATCTATTTCTAAACAATTCTGTCCTAAAAACTCAAAGGGAAGGTCAATATGATTTAACAAAATTTTATTTCAGAGTTCTACTTGGAATTGTGAAAACATTTATCACAACCTTGATATGCACCCTCTCCACTGTTGTTTATTACATAATATACAATCCTTTATGCAATTGGCTTTTCTTTAATTCTCATTTTATCATTCTTCAGGCTTTCTTTTATCATTCTTTCAATATTCCCTCCAATATTTTAAATGTATCTAATAAAAGGGTTACATATTGAAAACAAATTCAATCCATATTCTGAAGTTATTCAACATGCTTATTCTACTTCTTGTGAGCTTCATCTTATGCAAGGCATAGTTTATTTTTAAATTAGCTAGAAGAAAGTAACCACTAATATTTTTAAAATAAAAGAAAGAGAATTGAACATTGTCTCTTCTTAGAGAAGACTGAAAACCCTATGATAAGTTTACTGAATTATACATGTGATATTTCAGAAAATCTCAGCAACCAAAGTGACTGGATTACTGGAAAGTCTACTTGGGGAGTAGAAGATTGGTAAACATTTAGAAAAAATTATTCCATAAAATTAAAGAGGGCGTTGACTTGGAGGAATAAAAGGCAACAACAATACATTGATCAACATTCTGAGAGTAGAGCACACAGATTTTCAGTAAACACTTAGCATAGGTGACATTTCAGATAATCTCAAGGTTTCTAATTACCAATTTTCCTGAGATTCTGCTCCTTAAATATATGATTTTATTTGTCATGTTTTCTCATAAATGAGTGAAAATATAGGCAAAATATGGCACAGATGCTTCTCTAGCTATTAAATAAGGAAAGGGAAGACAGTCAGGTCTATTGATTACTAAGAGGATTGCATGCATGCCTGCTAAGTCGCTTCATTTGTGTCTGACTCTTTGTGACTCTATGGAATGTAACCCTCCAGGCTCCTCTCTGTCCATGGGATTCTCCAGGCAAGAATACAAGAGTGAGTTGTCATGCCCTGTTTCAGAGGATCTTCCCAACCCAGGGACTGAACCCATGTCTCTTATATCCCCTGCATTGGCAGGTGGGTTCTTTACCACTAGCACTCCTGAGAAGTCCACTAAGAGGATTAGCCTAACTAAAATCATGGAATGAATAACTAAAATGAAGATGTAGCAAGTGAGGTCTTGAAATCTAAAAGAAGTTTAAGAATTATAGGTACCAGGAAAAGAAGAAGGAATACATTCATTCTCTTAGGGAAATAATCATATTGAAAATGTTTATTAGTCTTCATTTCAATTAATGATTTCTATCATTAAGGATATTTTTGTTTTTTGTTTCAGACTTTTGTTATGGACCATTTTTAAACTCTTTTTTGAGTTTGTTACAGTATTGCATTGCTTCTGTTTTATGTTTTGGATTTTTAGCTGCTAGGCATGTGGGATCTTAGCTGCTCAACTTGGGATTGAAGCCATATCCCCTGCATTGGAAGGAGAAGTCTTGGACTTCACTGGATCACCAGAGAACTCCTAAAAATATCTTTGATTTAGAATTCCATTGATGCTTATTAGCAAGAAAATCTAACTGTTGGCTATCATTTTGGATCCTCCATATGTAAAATGGGACCTATATGTTCTGAGATCACTGACGATTAAAGTATAGCATTGCTCAAACAAATCAACTAGAAATATTTCTGAAGAAGAATGATAATCAGGTACTACTTAGAATATAGAAAAGCTTTATTTTATCCCCTAAGCCATAAATTTAACAGGGTTAATATGTTGACACCTTTTGTGTAGTTAGCCAGAATGAAATGTATACAAAAGGGGTGATTTCTTTAAACTAATATTGTACAAAACAATCTCATATCTAAAAGGTAACAGCAATTTCATGGAAAATTTCTTTCCAAAATGCACAGAGAGCCAACAACAGCAAATTACAAGTGCACAAATTGCCTAAGTTGTCTCCAGTTGCCTTTTAGGTACATTTGAAAAGAGGCATTCTTTGGCTTGCAATAATAAATGTTCTATTAAATTAGCTGACACTTAAATAAATATCACCTTCCATTCACATTGAATTCCAGAAGCACTGGTAAGAATTTTTATAGATTATTTCCAATTACCAGATGACAAAAGCAATAAACAAATGCTGAACTATTTTCCAAGATGAATATTGAAGTTAAAAATTTAAAGTGACCTAATAAAAGGCATATTATCTGGAAAGTCTGACTTTGGAGCTTCCCACTATTTCTTAAGTTTCTGCCTTAGCACCGTATCCTATTATAGGTAAAGGGAAAATTAGTTTGCTTGCTCTAAAATAAATAAAATCTGTCATATCTGTGGGAGCTCATGCATGCTGATAGCTATCTAGAAGAAGATGATCTTCTGAGAATAAGATGTTTAAAAACATTTTCAGCTACTCATACTCTCAGACTTAGGCACACACAGAATGGGCAGGAAAAGTCAAATTTTTTTTTTCTGGTAAAAAATTTATGGGTTCCCCATGAGGATTCCATCAGTGGAACATGGACTGAGGATAAGTAGTTAAACTTGCATAAGACTTCCCTGAAATAACTTACCTGAAGAGAAAGGTATACTTCCTCTAAGATGTAAAATATTTAGCTAGAAGTGCCATATATTATTGGTAGGAAAGAAAATTGATGCTAACATTCAGGAAATTGCATTGTTAATTTTATATAAAACCCATAAAAGAGAGGATTTAGCTTCACTTTCAGGTGTTTTTAAAAGGGCTGAAAAGAAACATACTCTTTTGCCTCAAAGATACCACTTCAGAGAATTTATCTGAAAAGGTTAAAAGCAGACTTACTATAAACATGTGCATAAAGACATTCCCGGAAGTAGCTTTATATGAACAAAATAGGAACAACCCATATAGTTAACCAATATTAATTTGTTAAATATATTTTTGTATATTCATAAAAATCATTGTTATTTAATTAATAATTCCAATATAGATACATAGTTATGTAACCATGAAATGATTTGGCTGTATTTTTGGTTGGGCATAGCATGACCACATTTCACAAAATAGCTTATCCTCATATATACATAGGAAAAAAACACTGTAAGATTTACAGCAAAGAAAGGAGCAATGTCTTTACATATGGATTTTAAAATTACAGGTAATACATATTCCTATTGTTCTCATAATCTATTTTGAATGCAATAAAATATATAATCTTGCAAAATTTTTTAAAATGTTTAAACAAAAAAGACAAATCATGAAAATTTCAGCAGTATTAGAAGTAAGTAACATCAGGACAAAAGAGTGTTAAAAAGAAGAGACAAACCCTTTCTCTCTCATCTAAGGGGAAGTCAACAAGTGTTAGGGTGTTAAACAAAAATTTGGGTATTGCTGCAGCTGGGGAAGGGAGTAGAGGGTGGCTTAGTAGACATGTGCATGGAGGAGGAGGCTTCCCAGGTGGCACTAGTGGTAAAGAACATGCCTGAAAATGCAGGAGATATTGGAGATGCAGGTTCAATCCCTGGCTCTGATCCTTGGGTCAGGAAGATCCCCTGGAGATGGGAATCACAACCCACTTCCAATATTCTTGCCTGGAGAATCCCATGGGACAGAAGAGCATGAAGGGCTGCAGTCCATAGGGTTGCAAAGAGTTGGCCACGACTGAAACAACCCAGCAAGCACAAACGCATGTGGAGGAGGAATTGGAAACACTTGCGAAAGCCACACTCTAGAGAAAAAAGCCCAGTAACATACTGAGGTTTGATCAGAAAATTAGAGCATACAATCCTTCCCTCACATGGAACTTTTGCATTAACAGAGCCCCAGAATAATAAAAGTGGATCATGGTTGAAAGACTTATGCAGAGTAACCGTACTTAGGGGAACACTAAGTCAAGAAGAGAGATGAAAACAAGAACACTGGAAAAATTTTATGTTTCTGTTATTAGTACTTATGACAAATATTAAACACACCAACTCTTAGCCAGATTAACATCAATTTTCACATGGAAAGCCTATTTAACTCAGTTTTATTGCTGACACAATGTTTCTGGCTTTCAACAGAAAATTATTGTTGTGTAGTCACTAAGTCATGTCCAATTCTTCTGCGAACCCATGGATTGTAACCTGCCAGGCTCCTCTCTCCGTGGGATTCTCCAAGCAAGAATACTGGAGTGGGTTGCCACTCCACAGGATCTTCCAGATGAGTCTTACAGGCTGTAGTCCATGGGGTCCCAAAGAGTCGGACATGATTAAAAAATTATCACTCCCTCACCCCAGGGGAAGACCCAACAGAAAATTATAAGGTATGAAAAAAACTGCAGAAAAACAAAGTCTGAAAAGACAAAGCAAGCATCAGAGCCACATTCAAGTGTGATGCAAATGTTGGAAATTTCAGTCAGGAATTTAAAATAACTATGATTAATATATTAGAGACCCTACTGACAAAAGGAGACAACATCGAAACTAGATGAATAATGTCAGCTGAAATATGAACAAATTTTGAGAATTATGAGAAAGCATCAAAAGGCAAAGCTAAACAAGTACTTTTACAGCTCAATAATAAGAGAATAAATAACTCAATTAAAAAGGGGTAAAATATCTAAGCAAGTGAAAGTGAACAAACACCTCACCAAAGAAGATGTGCAAATGGAAAATAAGCATATGAGAGAATTTCAGCATCACTTGTCATAAGGGATATGCAAATTAAAATAACAATGAACTATAGTCACACTCCTATTAGAATTGCTAAAAGTCAAAGATGGGATAAATCCAATTGTCAAGCATGTAGTGGAACAGGGAATCTCATTCACAGCTCAACCTTGAAAAAGGATCGATGAGTTAACCACATGATAAAGGATTAGAGCTAGAACTATAGATGAATAAATATAGAAACGATTGTAAGCATGTGTAAGGGGAAAGATAGTATACATATTTCTCCAAAATCAAGCAGATGATGACTGCAGCCATGAAATTAAAAGATGCTTGCACATTGGAAGAAAAGTTATGACTAATCTAGACAGTGTATTAGAAATCAGAAACATTACTTTGCCAACAAAGGTCTGTCTAGTCAAAGCTATGGTTTTTCCAGTAGACGTGTATGGATATCAGAATTGGACTATAAAGAAAGCTGCGCACTGAAGAATTGATGCTTTTGAACTGTGGTGTTGGAGAAGACTCTTGAGGGTCCCTTGGACCTCAAGTCTATCTTAAAGGAAATCAGTCCTGAATATTCATTGGAAGGACTGATGATGAGGCTGAAACTCCAGTACTTTGGCCACCTGATGCGAAGAGCTGACTCGCTGCAAAAGACCCTAATGCTGAGAAAGACTGAAGGCAGGAGGAGAAGGGGTCGACTGAGGGTGAGATGGTTGGATGACATCACCGACTCATTGGACACGAGTTTGAGTAAACTCCAGGAGTTGGTGATGGACAGGGAGGCCTGGCATGCTGCTGTCCTTGGGGTCTCAAAGAGTCAGACATGACTCTGTCCAGGCTCTGTCCACTGAGAAAGCCTAGAAGCAGACATATCTCAGTAACAATGACAAGAACCAATATCCAGAACTTGGTATCTATTTCCATTCTTTAACAATAAAAAGTTTTCTTTGAGAAAGGATTGATTCTATCACCAGGGGAGGGAGTATGTAAGATGAACCTTGATCCACTTGTAGTAGTACGCAAAAAAGATAATGAAGATATGACAAACATACAGAGAAGCCAAAGAAACAGAAAAATGTATAATAGTCAAACTAAAATCAGAGCAACAGAATAAAAAATGTACAAATAAAAATACATATATAATATTGGAATATAATTTGTTACAAAATATTCATGATTTCACAGTCATTTAAATAAATGACAGAATAGATTTTATTAAATAAATAAATGATGGGGGAAAGAAAATCTCACATATAAAACAAAGTTAAACAATTTATGTAGATATCCTTCTTCAAGGGAATGGAGTGTAGCATTCACCTGTGTGTTCTGAATATCACAGCTTCCTTCCAAAGAGTTCCATCAGGGAAGTAGGGAAAGAGTGTAACATTGCAAAAACCTTACAAACCTAACCCTCAACATGTGATGAATGTCCACATTAATGGTGATGAGTTAATTAAAGTCCTTGGTGTATAATTTATTTTGGCTTCCCTGGTGGCTCAGTGGTAAAGAATCTGCCTGCCAATGCAGATAACAAGGATTTGATCCCTGGGTTGGAAAGATACCCTGGAGAAGAAAATGCCACTCCAGTATTCTTGCCTGGGAAAGCCCATGAAGAAAGGAGCCTGGCAGGCTACAGTCCATGGGGTTGCAAGGAGTCAGACATGACTGAGAGACTAAATAAAAAACAATAATTGATTTATGCATTAGATTCAGGTGTATACCAAAGTGAATCTGTTATACAAATACAAGTCATGTTAATTACTTGTATCTTTGATATGGTGTGAAGGTAATCATTCTTTATATTTTCAGTCTTTCTTTTAAGTGCTCATAACTTCTGTTCAGTCATCAGGAAAACATTAGCAAAACTTGAGAGACACTCTACAAAATACCTAAACAGTACTCCTCAAAACAGACAAACTCATCAACAGAAAATGAAAGCCTGAGACATTATTCCAGGATAGAGAAGCCTGAGGAGAGATGACCACCAAATGTAGTGTGGTGATATGGAAGCATACCACAGAAAGGGCATTATAGAATAGTTCAGTTCAATTCAGTCACTCAGTGGTGTCTGACTTTTTTGTGACCCCATGGACTGCAGCGTGCCAGCCCTCCCTGTCCATCACCAATTCCCAGAATTTACTCAAACTCATCTTCATTGAGTAAGTGATGCCATCCAACCATTTCATCCTCTCCTTCTCCTCCCACCTTCAATCTTCCCCAGCATTAGGGTCTTTTCCAATGAGTCAGCTCTTCGCATCAGGTAGCAAAAATATTGGAGTTTCAGCTTCAACATCAGTCCTTCCAGTGAACACTCAGGACTGATTTCCTTTAGGATAGACTGATTGGATCTCGTTACAGTCCAAGGGCCTCTCAAGAGTCTTCTCCAACACCACAGTTCAAAAGCATCAATTCTTCGGTGCTCAGCTTTCTTTATAGTCCAAATTTGACATCCATACATGACTACTGGAAAAATCATAGCTTTGACTAGGCGGACTTTTGTTGGCAAAGTAATGTCTCTGCTTTTTAATATGCTGTCTAGGTTGGTCATAGCTTTTCTTTCGAGGAGCAAGCGTCTTTTAATTCAAATTGAAAAATAATATTTAGATAATGATAATATATCAATGAGCTTCCCTACTGGTTCATTAATAAGTCAATTCATTAATTGCAACATGCATTATATCAGCGTAATTTGTGTTGTACTGTCACTAAGTTATGTCAAATTCTTTGCAATCCAATGGACTTGCAAACCTCATGGACAAATCAGGCTCATCTGTCCTTCACTATTTCCTGGAGTTTGCTCAAATTCATCTTCATTGTAAAAAGGAGGAGAAGACAATAACAAATGACAGAGTTGGCATCACTGACTCAGTGGACATGAATTTGAGCAAACTCTGGGACATGATGAAGGACAGGGACACCTGGCAAGCTATAGTCCTTGAGGTCACAAAGAGTGGAACACAACTGAATGACTCAACAGCAACAACAATATCCATTGAGTCGGGATGCTATATAATCATCTCATCATCTGCATCCCTCCTCTCCTTTTGCCATCAATCTTTCCCAGCATCAGGGTCTTTTCTAATGATTCAGCCTGTTGAATCAGGTGGCCAAAGTACTGGAGCTACACCTTCAGCATCAGTCCTATCAATGAATATTCAGGGTTGATTTCCTTTAGGATTGAGAACAATAGGAGAACTGAGTATTCAGTTCAGTTCAGTCACTCAGTCGTGTCCGAATCTTTGCGGCCCCATGAATCGCAGCACGCCAGGCCTCCCTGTCCATCACAAACACTCGGAGTTTGCTCAAACTCATGCCCATCGCGTCGGTGATGCCATCCAGCCATCTCATCCTCTGTCATCCCCTTCTCCTCCTGCCCCCAATCCCTCCCAGCATCAGTGTCTTTTCCAATGAGTCAACCCTTCTCATGAGGTGGCCAAAGTATTGGAGTTTCAGCTTCAACGTCAGTCCTTCTGTGAACACCCAGGACTTATCTCCTTCAGGATGGACTGGTCGGATATTCCTTGCAGTCCAAGGGACTCTCAAGAGCCTTCTCCAACACCACAGTTCAAAAGCATCAATTTTTCAGCACTCAGCTTTCCTCACAGTCCAACTCTCAGATCCATACATGACCACTGGAAAAACTATAGCCTTGACCAGATGGACCTTTGTTGACAAAGTAATGTCTCTGCTTTTTAATATGCTATCTAGGTTGGTCATAACTTTCCTTCCAAGGAGTAAGTGTCTTTTAATTTCATGGCTGCAATCACCATCTGCAGTGATTTTGGAGCCCCCAAAAATGAAGTCTGACACTGTTTACACTGTCTCACCATCTATTTCCCATGAGGTGATGGGACCAGATGCCATGATCTTAGTTTTCTGAATGTTAAGCTTTAAGCCAACTTTTTCACTCTCCTCTTTCACTTTCATCAAGTGGCTTTTTAGTTCCTCTTCACTTTCTGCCATAAGGGTGATGTCATCTGCATATCTATGGTTATTGATATTTCTCCCGGCAATCTTGATTCCAGCTTGTGCTTCTTCCAGCCCAGCGTTTCTCATGATGTACTCTGCATATAAGTTAAATAAGCAGGGTGACAATATACAGCCTTGACGTACTCCTTTTCCTATTTGGAACCAGTCTGTTGTTCCATGTCCAGTTCTAACTGTTGCTTCCTGACTTGCATACAGGTTTCTCAAGAGGCAGGTCAGGTGGTCTGGTATTCCCATCTCCTTCAGAATTTTCCACAGTTTATTGTGATCCACACAGTCAAAGGCTTTGGCATAGTCAATAAAGCAGAAATAGATTTTTTTTTTTTTTCTGGAACTTTCTTGCTTTTTCGATGATCCAGCAGATGTTGACAATTTGATCTCTGGTTCCTTGGCCTTTTCTAAAACCAGCTTGATCATCTGGAAGTTCTCAGTTCACATATCGCTGAAGCCTGGCTTGGAGAATTTTGAGCATTACTTTACTAGCGTGTGAGATGAGTGCAATTGTACAGTAGTTTGAGCATTCTTTGACATTACCTTTCTTTGGGATTGGAATGAAAACTGACCTTTTCCAGTCCTGTGGCCACTACTGAGTTTTCCAAATTTGCTGGCATATTGAGTGAAGCACTTTCATAGCATCATCCTTTAGGATTTGAAATAGCTCAACTGGATTTCCATCACATCCACTAGCTTTCTTCATAGTGATGCTTTCTAAGGCCTACTTGACTTCACATTCCAGGATGATTGGCTCTAGGTGAGTGGTCACACCATTGTGATTATCTGGGTCATGAAGATTTTTTTGTACAGTTCTTCTGTGTATTCTTGCTGCCTCTTCTTAATATCTTTTGCTTTAGCTAGGTCCATACCATTTCTGTCCTTTATTGAGCTGATTTTTGCATGAAATATTCCCTTGGTATCTCTAATTTTCTTGAAGAGATCTCTAGTCTTTCCCATTCTGTTGTTTTCCTCTATTTCTTTGCATTGATGGCTGAGGAAGGCTGTCTTAGCTCTCCTGGTTATTCTTTGGAACTTGGCATTCAATGGGAATGTCTTTCCTTTTCTCCTTTGCTTTTCACTTCTCTTCTTTTCACAACTATTTGTAAGGCCTCCTCAGACGACCATTTTGCCTTTTTGCATTTCTTTTCCATGGGGATGGTATTGATCCCTGTCTCCTGTACAATGGCATGAACCTCCGACCATAGTTCATCAGGCTCTCTGTCTATAAGATCTAGTCCCTTAAATCCATTTCTCACTTCCACTGTATAGTCATAAAGGATTTGATTTAGGTCATACCTGAATGGTCTACTGGTTATCCCTACTTTCTTCAGTTTAAGTCTGAATTTGGCAATAAGGATTTCATGATCTGAGCCACAGTCAGCTCCCAGTCTTGTTTTTGCTGACTGTATAGAACTTCTCCATCTTTGGCTGCAAAGAATATAATCAATCTGACTTCAGTGTTGACCATCTGGTGATGTCCATCTGGTGATGTCTTGTGTTGTTGGAAGAGGGTGTTTGCTATGACCAGTGTGTTCTCTGGGCAAAACTCTATTAGCCTTTTCCCTGCTTCATTCCATACTCCAAGGCCAAATTTGTCTGTTACTCCAGGTGATTCTTGAGTTCCTACTTTTGCATTCCAGTCTCCTATAATGAAAAGGACATTTTTTTCTGGGTGTTAGTTCTAAAAGATCTTGTAGGTCTTCATAGAACTGCTCAACTTCAGCTTCTTCAGCATTACTAGTTGGACATAGGCTTGGATTACAGTGATATTGAATGGTTTGCCTTGGAAACTAACAGAAATCATTCTGTCGTTTTTGAGATTGTATCCAAATACTGAATTTCGGACTCTTTTGTTGACTGTGATGGCTACTCTATTTCTTCTAAGGGATTCCTGCCCACAGTAGTAAATATTATGGTCATCTGAGTTAAATTCACCCATTCCAGCCCATTTTAGTTCACAGATTCCTAGAATGTTGACATTCACTCTTGCCATCTCCCGTCTGACCACTTCCAATTTGCCTGGATTCATGGACCTAACATTCCAGGTCCTATGCGATATTGCTCTTTACAGCATCAGACCTTGCTTCTATCACCAGTCCCATCCACAACTGGGTATTGTTTTTGCTTTGGCTCCATCTCTTCATTCTTTCTGGAGTTATTTCTCCACTGATCTCCAGTAGCATACTGGGCACCTACTGACCTGGGGAGCTCCTGTTTCAGTATCCTATCATTTTGCCTTCTCATACTGTTCATGGGGTACTCAAGGCAAGAATGGAGAAGGTTTGCCATTCCCTTCTCCAGTGGACCACATTCTGTCAGAACTGAGTATAAATACCCTGAAATCCTGGATACTATTTTTGCAACTTTTCTGTAAATCTAAGCCTATTTATTTAAAATCTATTTTTAGAAAGCAAAAACGAATATTGCAAATTTTTTCTAAATATTTCATGACCACATTTCCCTCTTTATTTGCTACCTTAAATGCTATAATTATAATCTTGTTCTAAGAATAGTGATTATTTTTATCATCTGCTTCCTAGAAATCGTGAGCATAAGGGCCCTAGCACAGTCTGCCAGGTGACTGCTCCTGCTGACAAGATTCACTGCATGCACCCAGGGGTTTATTTCTTCAGGTCTGATTTGCAAAGAATATTTGATACAATCCTTTCAGCTGAGAGGGACTTTCCTGGTGGCTCAGATGATAAAGAATCTGCCTGCAATGCAGGAAATGTAGGCTTTGAACCCTAGGTTGGAAATAGCCCCTGGAGAAAGGAATGGCTATCCACTCCAGTATTCTTGCCTAAAAAATCCCATGGACAGAGGGGCCACTGATACTAGTCATATATTGTAGGAAATAAATTGTCTACATCTTTGATGACTTTCATATTTGGTTTTCTTTTTTTTTTAATTGATATATAATCAACATGCAACCTTATATTAATTTCAGGTAGACAACATAACAATTTGATATTTAAGCATATTGCAAAATAATCACCACAGTAAGTGTAGTTAAGATTCATCACCACATATAGTTAACAGAAATTTTTTTCTTGTGATGATGACTTTTAAGATTTACTGTCTTGTCAACTTTCAAATATGCAATGCAACATTATTAACTATAGTCACCATGCTGAACATTATGTAGTTATGACTTGCTTATTTTATAACTAAAAGTTTGTAACTCTTGATTTGCATATTTTTTCACTGACATTTTTGCCTGGAAAAATTACAAAATGGATAGGCCCAAAAATGAACTACCTTATTCCTCTTGCTAATTTAGCAAGGGTTCTGTCAGCTGCCTAAGATTGTTCTCCCTGTTCTTAATATTTGTCAGGCATTTTGAAACAAAACAAAACAAAACAAAAAAAAAAGAAAAGGAAATAAATAAAATGTAACAAAAAAACATTATTTTATATTCTTTTCTCTAGATATAAAGAGGACAGATATTTATGCAAATACGTCACCAGAAACAACTCTATTTGGGAATAACACCCATTAAGAAATGACTGCAGCTTCTCAGTTCTACCTTGAGAACCAATTTCCAGTTCACTTTGCAGTTGCTGGTGACAAAATTGCTTCACTTCTCAAGAAACTAAAGAAATATTTCCTTATCCCCTAGATGCACCACCTACAAATATGTTACTTTGAGTAAACACAATTTCTACTGATAGGTCCAGTTTAAAATTTCAAAGAAAATTAATTAGATCATTATTTAAGGATGATATAATCCAGCTTCCAAGGAATTAATATGGTTATTTTACCCTTTTAAAAATGCACTGTGAATGTCATGCATTCATCCTAAAGAGTTATTGCTCAGTGGGTCAGGGAAATAATTGAAAATACTGAACTAACAATGTTGTAATTAGTTTATTTATTTGCATTGAGTATGACTCTATGAATCCTACCCTTTGATGGATAGAAGTTCAGGGAGAGTTAATCAGATGTTGGCTCAACTGCAGAAATGAGATTAAGTTCTAGAATCCTAAAGACAACATAGGAAGTAAAAAGCAACCAGAAAACTAAAGAAACAAGGAAATCTAGATAAATTTCACACAGTCGTGTCTGACTCTTTGCAATCCTCTGTACTGTAGCCCACCAGACTACTCAGTCCATGGGATTTTCCAGGTAATATACTCTAGCGGGTTGCCATGCCTTCCTCCAGGGTATCCTCTGGACTGAGGGATCAGACCAGCATCTCTTATGTCTCCTGCATTGGCAGGTGGGTTCTTTACTACTAGCACCACCTGGAAAGCCCAAGGAGGTAATATGGAGGTACAATACAGAAATAGACAGATAGCAAGGATAGGGAGATAAACTATGCTGAAGAGTTCAACCACACTGCCACAAAGGAGTAGAAACCTGTGCAGCTGGTATCAGAGAAAAAATATTTTGAAAACAAAATGGAGACTTCAAGAAATATTGAAATCTTGAACTTAAATGGATATTTTTTTTGCAGGTGTATTGTTTATGGATGAGTTGACCTTACTAGGGGAGGGCAGGGAGGAAGAAAGGTTCATATTCTTAAGTTGGGATGAGACTCCCATATGCAAAATTCTATCTAGCCAAAATCAATTTAGTATCACTGTTAGCAGGTGGTCACAGAGCTTCAGTCAAGACCGGGGTTTCTCAGGATTTCCACTACTGACATTTTGGACCAGATACTTCTTTCTTAAGAGAAGATTGTCATGTGAATTCTAGGAAGTTTACCAGCATGCCCCATCCCTTCTCCAGTTGTGATAATCAAAAGTGTCTCCAGACACGGCCACATGTCGCCTTAGGATTAAAATCTGGCCTCCTCACTGAATATTACTGGTTTAGACCACTTCAATGACAGAGAATCTACATGTTTGTCCATCTGACTATGTGGCCTCAAAGTGGACAGTCTCTGATGTTTAGAAAGAGGTCTTTTAGATAGCAAATCAGAAAATATTTCTTATATAGGAAATGACAAACAATGGGACTTAACAGATATTGCCAATGCTACTGAGCCTGAGGAACAAATGAAAAATTATAATATCGTGTCATAATTGGTTGCAAGAGAACAAGCACTAGACTTCTAGAGTCGCATAGAACACAACTTCTTGAAATTCCCAAGTTGTCTGTGGGTCTAACTGGGACACAGAAAATGATCAGCTAGACTACTGTTTCATAATCAATATCCAGAAGACTTAATGATTAAGTTTGCATTCTGATTTGTGGACAAGGGCAGGAAAAATTTACATTTTAATCTCTCCTTCTGAGAGGATAATAGGCAGGAAGGCTGGGGGCCCCCAGGCAGAAGAAATAGACTGCAAGTGTCAGATTTTTATTTTTTACTTTTTGTTCTCTATACAAAATTAAAAGGATGTTTCTTTTAAAATTCTGTGTTGCCATGACGACACCTGGCTCCACCTGAACTTGACTTTCCTCAAACCTTGAGCTAACCAATGTGTTTTTCTTATGGAAATATTTTTCTTAAGCTATGTTAATGAACTGTGTATTTACCTTAGACTCTGTCTTTCTTCAAGTCAGCTCCTCTGAAGGCTCAGAACCAATAACTGCTCAACAAACCAGCATGTTTTACTCCTGGAAATGGTCTCTTAACCTATGTTAATGAAACCATATATTTGCTCAGAAGCCTACCTTTCTCCAAGATTTCATGTCAATTGTTTTATGGCCTGGAATGACTCACCTTGTGCCAATGTTATCTCAGAATGCATATTGTGGTTGAAGGGCCTGGTACCACCCTCTGAGTTTTGAGACATTTTCTTTCTCTAATTAGGAGCTTGCTAATAGGTACATAAAGTGAAGTAAAGTGAAGTCGCTCAGTTGTCTCCGACTCTTTGCAACCCTATAAACTGTAGCCTACCAGGATCCTCAGTCCATGGGATTTTCCAGGCAAGAAAACTGGAGTGGGTTGCCATTTCCTTCTCCAGGGGAATAGGTATATAACTCCTTGCTAAAAATTAGCAAAGGGGACATTCTTTCTGTCCCCGTCTGATGTTTATGTCAGAAGCTTTCTCTATCTCTTTTATACTTTAATAAAACTTTATTACACAAAAGCTCTGAAGATTAAGCCTCGTCACTGGCCCCGAATCTAATTCCTCTCCTCCAAAGGCCAAGAATTCTGACATTTTTCATGACTCATAGCGGCAACCTTTCACTTCTTCACAGCTGGCAAAGGGGACAAGGAAGTCTTTGAAATATAAAAATGAGGATATTAGAATAATTAGGTTATGTATTACGTATAAAAGAAAAACTGGGAAGTAATGATAAAATAGTGGCAGACAAAATTTGAATGATGCTTTTTCAGCTTTAATTTATACCAGACTCAGTTCAGTTCAGTCACTCAGTCGTGTCTGACTTTTTGCGACCGCATGAATCGCAGCACTGGACTGGAGTTTACTAAATTGAACATGAGTAAATGAGTATAACCAAGATCACTGCAGATGGTGATTGCAGTCATGAAATTAAATGACGCTTACTCCTTGGAAGGAAAGTTATGACCAACCTAAATAGCATATTAAAAAGCAGAGACATTACTTTGCCAACAAAGGTCCATCTGATCAAGGCTATGGTTTTTCCAATGGTCATGTATAGATGTGAGAGTTGGACTGTGAAGAAAGCTGAGAGCCGAAAAATTGATGCTTTTGAAGTGTGGTGTTGGAGAAGACTCTTAAGAGTCCCTTGGACTGCAAGAAGATCCAGCCAGTCCATCCTAAAGGAGATCAGTCCTGGGTGTTCATTGGAAGGACTGATGCTGAAGCTGAATCTCCAGTCCTTTGGCCACCTCATGTGAAGAGTTGACTCACTGGAAAAGACCCTGATGCTGGGAGGGATTGGGGGCAGGAGGAGAAGGGGACAACAGAGGATGAGATGGCTGGATGGCATCACCGACTCGATGGGCATGGGTTTGAGGAAACTCCAAGAGTTAGTGATGGACAGGGAGGCCTGGCGTGCTGCAGTCCATGAGGTGGCAGAGTCGGACACGACTGAGCGACTGAACTGACTGACTGACTGAAACGAGTATAAAATGAGTCTATGTTTCTAGCAAAGTTGAAATTAAGTAAATTAGTTTTTCTGCTCACAAGAAAGAATGGGTAACCTTCATTCAATTCTGTTTATAATTTCTTTTGATAAATTTAACCGAAACATTTGTTTGCTAAGCATTCTATAATTTTGCATGGATCAATATCAATTTAGTGCTGCTGTATTTTGCTCAATTTTCATGTAGGTTAAAAAAAAAATACTTGCCAGAATACATAAGTATATCTACAAAGCTCATAAATATTATATATGGTAAGACTAAAATGGGTTTTTTTAGGTCTTCTACCCTTTTTTAAATATTGAGCTGCTTGGGCTGTTTGTATATTTTGAAGATTAATCCTTTTGTCCATTGCTTCATTTGCAAATTTCTTTTCCCATTTTGAGGGTTGTCTTTCTGTCTTGTGTAAAATAGATAGCTAGTGGGAGCCTGGGGTACAGCACAGGGAACTCAGCTGGGTGCTCTGTAATGACTTAAAGGGATGCAGGATGGGATGGGGGAATGGGAGGGAGGTCTAAGAAGGAAGGGATATATATAAATATATATTTATATACACTTACCTACCTCACCCCAACCTTCTCCTACAACAAAATGAATCAGTTATATATGTATATATGACTTATTACATAGAGAGTAGAAGTCAATACAACATGTGTGCCTGGTAAGTAGTTTCAGTCATGAAAGTCACTACTTTGTGACTCTATGGACTGTAGCCTGCAAGGTTCTTCTGTCTATGGGATTTTCCAGGCCAGAATACTGGAGTGGGCTGCCATGACCTCCTTCAGGGGATCTTCCTGACCCAGGGATTGAAACCAAGTCTCTCTGTCTCCTGCATTGGCAGGAGGATTCTTTACCACTAGTGCCACCTGGAAAGTCCAACAAAACATTGTGAAGAAATTATACTCCAGTAAAAAAGACTAAAATGGGGATGATTTCAAACTTACAGAAAAAGAAAATAAAACAGATGAATAAATGGGGGTCATTTATTCTCTGAGGGGTAAATGTCAGGAAGCATTTAATAGGAGGTTTCCTGTGTGCTGTTTTGGATCTGTCAATAATCCTTTGGTCCTTATTAATTCCTGAATATTCAGGAATTAAGAGGAGAGGTATGCCTTTCCTGGGGCTGAGGAATCCAGGCATTTCCTTTGTTAGTTTCTCATTATGGTGATAAGTATCCTCTTCTCTCTTTAATAGGGGTCATCTTGTGTTTTGTAAGTCTGGAATTCTAATGTTTATCTTTGCTGAGAATAACTACCTTGTAAGACAGTATATATACCCACACCATGTTGATTAAAACACCTTTGCTCCATCAGAGCTTTGGTCCCATGTCTGTCTGTCTTCCTTCCTTCCTTCCTTCCTTCCTTTCTTCCTTTGTTTCTTTGTTTCTTTCTTTCTCTCTCTCTCTCTCTCTCTCTCTATTTCTGGCTGATTCCCTGGAGTGCGAAAGCTGGCTGTGTAACCCAGGGAATATTAGCCTCGACTCAGACCACCAGGTTCCAGTCCATTAAAGGACCAACAGGTAAAGAACAATAATTTGCTACTTGATGAAAATGTTGTCATGCATGAGAGTCCTTTACTAGTTTATCATGTGTCATGCTAACGCTATGCGTGCTAAGTCGCTTCAGTCGTGTCCGACTCTGTGTGACCCTATGGACAGCAGCCCACCAGGCTCCTCTGTCCATGGGATTCTCTAGGCAAGAATACTGGAGTGGGTTGCCATTTCCTTCTCTAATCATGTGTCACTCCCTAATTATTATGCACATATTTTCCAACCATTCAAACATTCAATTTTTGCTAGAGTGTCACACTTGGACTGACTTCAAACATCTTATCCAGTCATGACTATATGTTATGCACCCCACCCTGCTTCTTGGGTTGCTGAGACCAAAGCTTGGGTAGGATGTAGCATATATGTTTAGAGGTATACTTATCGAAAAAGCAAGAGAGTACCAGAAAAACATTTATTTCTGCTTTACTGATTATGCCAAAGCCTTTGACTGTGTGGATCACAATAAACTGTGAAAAATTCTGAAAGAGATGGGAATACCAGACCACCTGACCTACCTCTTGAGAAATCTGTATGCAGGTCAGGAAGCAGCAGTTAGAACTGGACATGGAACAACAGACTGGTTACAAAGAGGAAAAGGAGTCAGTCAAGTTTCTATACTGTCACCCTGCTTATTTAACTTATATACAGAGTACATCATGAGAAACACTGGGCTGGAAGAAGCACAAGCTGGAATCAGCTTGCCGGGAGACATATCAATAAACTCAGATATGCGGATGACACCACCCTTATGGCAGAAAGTGAAAAATAACTAGAGCCTCTTGATGAAAGTGAAAGGGGAGAGTGAAAAAGTTGACTTAAAGCTCAACATTCAGAAAACTAAGATCATGGCATCTGGTCCCATCACTTCATGGGAAATAGATGGGGAAACAGTGGAAACAGTGTCAGACTTCATTTTTTGGGGCTCCAAAATCACTGCAGAAGGTGATTGCAGCCATGAAATTAGAAGACGCTTACTCCTTGGAAGGGAAGTTATGACCAACCTAGATAGCATATTAAAAGGCAGAGACATTACTTTGTCAACAAAGGTCCATCTAGTCAATTCATTTCAGTTCACTCACTCAGTTGTGTCTGACTCTTTGTGACCCCATGAATCGCAGCACGCCAGGCCTCCTTGTCCATCACCAACTCCTGGAGTCCACCCAAACTCATGTCCAAGAGTCAGTGATGCCATCCAACCATCTCATCCTCTGTAGCCCCTTCTCCTCCTGCCTTCAATCTTTCCCACTATCAGCGTTTTTCCCAATGAGTCAGCTCTTCGCCCCAGGTGGCCAAAAGTATTGGAGTTTCAGCTTCAACATCAGTCCGTCCAATGAACACCCAGGACTGATCTCCTTTAGGATGGACTGGTTAGATCTCCTAGCAGTCCAAGGGACTCTCAAGAGTCTTTTCCAACACCACAGTTCAAAGGCATCAATTCTTCGGCGCTCAGCTTTCTTCACAGTCCAACTCTCACATCCATACATGACCACTGGAAAAACCATAGCCTTGACTAGATGAACCTTTGTTGGCAAAGTAATGTCTCTGCTTTTTAATAGCTGTCTAGGTTGGTCATAACTTTCCTTCCAAGGAAGAAGCATCTTCTAATTTCATGGCTGCCACCACCATCTGCAGTGATTTTGGAGCCCAGAAAAATAAAGTCAGTCACTGTTTCCACTGTTTCCCCGTCTATTTCCCATGAAGTGATGGGACCAGATGTCATGATCTTAGTTTTCTGAATATTGAACATTAAGCCAACTTAGTCAGTCTCCTCTTTCACTTTCATCAAGAGGCTCTTGAGTTCTTCTTCACTTTCTCCCATAAGGGTGTTGTCATCTGCATATCTGTGGTTATTGATATTTCTCCCAGCAATCTTGATTCCAGCTCATGCTTCCTCCAGTCCAGCATTTCTCATGATGTACTCTGCATAAAAGTTAAATAAGCAGGGTGACAATATACAGCCTTGACATACTCCTTTTCCTATTTGGTCAAGGCTATGGTTTTTCCAGTAGTCACGTATGGATGTGAGAATTGGACTATAAATGAAGCTGAACACCAAAGAACTGATGCTTTTGAACTGTGGTGTTGGAGAAGACTCTTGAGAGTCCCTTAGACTGCAAGGAAATCCAACCAGTCCATCCTAAAACAGATCAGTCCTGGGTTTCATTGGAAGGACAGATGTTGAAGCTGAAACTCTAATATTTTGGCCACCTGATGCAAAGAGCTAACTCATTGGAGAAGACGTTGATGCTGGAAACAATTGAGGGCAGGAGGAGAAGGGAATGACAGAGGATGAGATCGTTGCATTGCATCACCAACTCAATGGACAGGGGTTTGGGTAAACTCCAGGAGTTGGTAATGGACAGGGATTCCTGGTGTGCGGCTGCTCATGGAGTCGCAAAGAGTTGGAAAGGACTGAGCGACTGAACTGAATTGAACTTGACTAGCCCCTGACCTCTGAACAGGAAAGATTCTATTATGTCATTTATTCTCCAGAGTTCCCAGCAGGATGAGTTTGAATACAGATTTCACCCAAGATCACAACCTTGAGTAGCCCCTTTCTTTTAACTGTGCTGCTCCCCTCCCACTCTTGCCTGGCTCTTCTTTTTTTTTTTTTTCCATTTATTTTTATTAGTTGGAGGCTAATTACTTTACAATATTGTAGTGGTTTTTGCCATACATTGACATGAATCAGTCATGGATTTACATGTGTTCCCCTTTAAAAAGATGGTAACGATAACCCTATATGCAGGACAGAAAAAGAGACATAGATCTATAGAACAGACTTTTGGCCTGACTCTTCTTATTTGCCCAGAAACCCCATGCATACAAATTATCTCAGCTTCTTCTCCTAGTAATAAACCTAACACACCAGCTTAAGTTAAAGACTGAGCATCTTAAACTCTTGTCATTATGAGAAAATATTGATTTGGATATGTGTTCCTGATAATAAACAATGACTACTGAAGCTTAATATTCTTGTGAAATTTGTTAATTTCATTATTTAATTGTATGTGTTAACACTTGAAGCAGAAGTCTTATTTCAACATAAATCCATTTTCAAAGAATAGTAAACATAATCAAAATAGGCTAGTATTAGACTTTTTAGTACTTTGGTTATTCATCTGATGTGTTCTTAACTAGGATCTTCTTAAGGTATAATAGAAAATTATGATATAGCTGTGGTATGATTTGCAAAAGGCCTTTAAGACCACCAGGACTTCCCTGGTAACTCAGATGGTAAAGAATCTGCCTCCAATGCAAGAGACCCAGGTTTGATCCCTGGGTTGGGAAGATCCCCTGGAGGAAATGGCAACACACTCTAGTATTCTTGCCTGGAGAATTCCACAGACAGAGGGGCCTGGTTGGCTATAGCTCATGGAGTTGCAGAGAGTCAGACACGACTAAGAGACTTTCAGTTCAGTTTAAGACCACCATCCAAACACCCTCTTCTACTAAATTTCCTCTATCATTATGCTAAAAGTTTAAATAATGCATCATTACAGAGTCAATTGTCTCTATACAATAATTGACCAAAGTTTTTAAACTAATACTTCTGACATAGTTCAGTCACTCAATTGTGTCCAACTCTTTACAACACCATGGACTGCAGTATGCCAGGCTTCCCTGTCCATCACTAACACCCAGAGCTTGCTCAAACTCATGTAAAGAAACAAAACAACCCCCTTTAATAAAATGAAGATATATAAGTCTACTGTATGTCAAAGACATGATAATTTGTAGTTGTTCTCTGTTATTTTGAAGAAATACAAATTGTTGCTCAAAATTATTTTATGGCTGCCATGTTTCCTCTATAATGAAATATTCAAAATAATAAGGTAAATGTGTCAAAATACTTACCAAAGGAAGAATTTATTTTTAGCATTTAATAAACTACATGAGTAAATGTGATAAGCCCATGATATCAAATATATCAATATTATTAGCAGAGGAAACCAGAAACATACTTTCTTCTTTATCTTTCCTTTTTAGCTATGTTTATCTCAGTGATGTGTTTGTTCATTTTGTAACATAAGTTCAGCTTTATATGCTGCTTTTGTGTGTAATAAAGATGCTACAACCAAAAATATCTTTTGATGACCATTTGTAAAGCATCTATGTCAATGAATATTAGAAAATATTTTATTTTTCAGAATTTGAGTATACAAAAAATGAGGACTAGTAATTTGAAAATAATTTCAATTGAATAGACTATTAATTTTGCTAATGTATTAAGCATTTTGAATTTAAGATGAATTACAACATGCAGTTGTTTTATGAAAATGAGAGATGGAGAACTATATTTTTGGCACTTCAAAATTTCATCTCTACTTTTTTCCTTCATCTTTCTAAAGAGGGACAGAAAATAAAGAAAGGATGTAGCAGAGAGAGAAGAGATTCTTTTCTTCCTTTCAATAGGTAAAATTGATGCAGAAATGTGCTTGTTTGTAGCCTACAATGTTCACTGGCTAATTTCTTTCCTGTGAATGAGGTTCTTGAGATATATGCAATAAGCCAGTTTGACTTGCCATTTTTCAGTATATTAATACAAATCTGAATTGTGAGTCTATTGCTCACTTGTTAAGGCTCATTTTCATAGATATTTATATACATAAAATATTAAGGTGTACCTTTGTTCCTTTGCTCTTGATGTATTTTTTTACTGGCTTATAGCTCTGTAAAAATTTGACTTAAAAAAACAAAATAGTTTTAATCTGGAGAGGCAGGAAGAAAAAAAAAATTGAGCAGGAAACACTGCCAGGGAACACAACCCATAACCAGTGTAGTACTCCTTTTGAATGGATAACTTATAAAATTTCTGGAATGGAGCTTGCTTAGGGCAGAGAAGGGAATCCCTCCCTGAATTCCTTATTCTATGATGATAAAATCAAGAAAGTGTGCAAGTTACACTGTTTACCTAGAGACAGATCACAGACCTTACCTAATCTCCACATTTATCTATTCTATACTAAAACATATAATAAAGACTTAGCTTTATTCCTTATATTAATCAAGTAAGTCAGCATTTATTTTCACATCATACAGAAAATAAATTGAGTCACTGATAAATAGTGAAATGTGTCTGAGATAAATTCTATTCACTTTATTGTAAGAATATCAATATAATTCATTACAGACTTCTTAGATCATGTGAATGAAAAGAGGATAGAGAAAAAGGGCACTCTCTTGCTTTGGATAAAATCAGGAATTCTCTCTCAAACACAGGGTCCTGAGATAAGATATGACACAAAAGTAGCCCTGTGAGTCTAGAATTAATTATAACAGGAATTTGGATTCCTATTCTGTGTGCAAAGGAGAAATATTAAAATATTTATAATAAAAGATTCACAAAGCTAAAAAACAAATACAAAGTAAAAAATAATGGAAGAAGGACTGCTCTTCTTTCTAGACTAATGAAGACATAAAAAAAACTTTCTTTCTCATACACAGGCAGATTATAAGGGTGAAGCAATGTTGCACATGCAGGAACTCCTATCATGGAAATGAAGAGGGAAAATAGAGCCAGCCATGTACATCTGAGGACTTTGTGGCTTTCTATGGGCTTCCCTAATAGCTCAGTGGGTAAAGAATCTGCCTACAATACAGGAGACTTTGCACATGTGGGTTTGATCCCTTCATCGGGAAGATCCCCTGGAGTAGAGTATGGCAACTACTCCAGTGTTCTTGCAAGGAAAATTCCACGGACAGAGAAGCCTGGCAGGCTATCATCCATGGGGTTGCCAAGAGTCAGCCACAACTGAGCACACAAGCATGTGGAGCATTTAGCAATGCCATCATACATATGAAAAAAAAAAAAAAGTGTAACTGTTAGTTGCTCAGTCGTGTCTGTCTGATTCTTTGTGGTTCCATGGACTGTTGCCAACCAGGATTCTCTGTCCATGGAATCCTCCAGACAGGAATACTGGAGTGGGTAGCCATTCTCTTCTCCAAGGGATCTGCCTGACCCAGGGATCAAACCCAGTCTCCTGCATTGCAGGAAGATTTTTTACCATCTGAGCCACCAGTGAAGTCCATTATACTTGCTTTTCTACAAATTGAATGAACACTGTACTTCATTAAAAAAAAATATTTTGTTAATAATTTGAACAAAACCACAGTCTCAAGCCTCCAGGAATGAAACCTGGATTTATCTTTGATCTTCAGTCACCAAGGGTATATTTCTTACCATTCCCCTAAATTATTTCCCATTTTCTGTTCCTACTACCATCAGCTCAAAAACATGGACTAGTCACTGCACTCTTGCTAGCTCCATGACTTCCCAGCTAGCCTGACTCCTTGACCATCCCAGTCTGTACCCCATAATCATTTTGCCCTCACTTTTAGGATCATTTTCTTCCTTCAATCACTTTGTTTTTCTTAAAATTGCAGCACTCATAGTGCATAGGGGAAAACATCCTAAAGTTTTTAGAAAAATTAAATATAATCATGATAAATTCACTAGAACTTATCCCCAGTTTTCAGGAAACCCAAGGAGTAGATGAACATCTTATAACACACACACACACACACACACACACACACACTCTTTGAGCTGCAGTATGTGAAGCCCAGACACAAAGAAGCTCTAAAAGACAGATGATCAATTTTATTTAACAACTCCATTACATAGAAGAGGAAGAGAGAGTGAGAACAAATAGAGACAGAAAGAATAAAAATAAATCACAAGGTAAGGGAGAAGCTATAAACTAAAGACATGTAATAAACATATTCAACCAATTGCAGCAAAGAGACCTTATCTGGATTCTGGCTTAAAGTAAAGAAAATTAAAATATATGAAATAATCTGAAAATTGATGGGATATTTATTGATATTCATATTGTATTGTTATTTGTATCAGGGATCATATTTTTAAACATTTATGGCAGAAATCTAAAGCTATATAAAAATGTGCATCAGACTAATTCTGCAAGGGAAAGGAATCTCTATAACTCTAGATGAATAATTTCCAAGCATTATTATGCAGTAAAATTATTTGTAAAGTGATTGCTAGGCCTCCATCTCTGGTGTTTTTGATTGAATAGGTGTAGACTGAAGCCTGAAGATTTGCATTTCTGACTAGTTCTTAGGTAATACTGCTTCTTTTGGTACAGGCATCACATTTTGAGAATCATTTGACACATGAAACAATATTCTATGAATTGATAATTATTAAGCTAGAAAGTAGGTGTCTAGGGGTTCACTATGCTGTTCTTTCTACTTTTGTACATGTTTAAAATTTCCCATGGTTTTAAAAAGTTGAAAAATATCCAAAGCATTTTTTTTAGTGTTAGAATTCAGGATACTGTTTAACTGAAGAAATGAAAGAGGATAGTGTTGGAAAGAATACAACAGGCATTTTTGCATATCATTATGTTCTATTGCTTAGCCTGGGAAATATTTACATGGGTTTGTTTGCTTTATTTCACTACTCTTTAACAAAGTTTATTATAAAAAAGAAATCCTGTAGTAGGTTTTTTTTCTGGCATCATGATGATAATACAGAGATATGGAAAGCTAGCAAATGACCAAAAAAACTATAGTAAACATAGATCATTAGGAAGATAGATAGATGGATTTACTGTATACTGCATTTTTTCTTCCTTATTGAGATTGAGTGCCTTTGAGAGATACAGGGAAGCATTGCCTAACTAGGGAATGCAACCTAAGTTTATTATCTATTTAGAACTGATACTACCTCAGGAGCGTTCCTCTGCACCTGCAACTTTTTGAGTGAGTATGTAAATGAATCTTCATTTATATAAAAAAAATTAACAACAATACATATGCCAGTCAGCATGGCATTTCTTTTCTACGCTTTAAGCAAAATGTATCAAAAGAATTGCTCACTATGCTTGTGTCCCCCAGTACCACACCTCTCACTCTCTTAAATTCTCCCCTATATGCTTTTGTCCCAAGCGCTCCATTGAGGTTGCTCCTGTCAAAGTTAATGACAGCAATTCTAATCATCCGCTGTCCCCTTCTTTGAACTATAGCAGCATTTGGTATACAAAGCTGCTGTAACACTTTCTGAAAATATACTTTTCACTTGACTTTAGGGTTTTTTCTTGTCTCCCCTTCTTCCCTCACTGAACAAATGAGCTTAGGCTCATTTGCTAGTTTTCTTCTTCTTTGTGATTTCTGAAATTGGAAGTGCCCTGAGAATGAGATCCCAAACCTTTTATTCTCTCTTCACTGTACCCTGGTAGTATATTTTTTTCCCATGACTAAGTTTCATTTATAAGCTGATTACTTCAAGATGTACATCTTATTGACTTATCTGTCTTCTGAACTCTAGACCCATATCATAACATAATCATATTCTAAAACTCACTATCAGTGTTTCTAATTATGTGTCTCAAAGGAAATTTCAAATGCATCATGTGCAAAACAAATAATGATTCTTTTTCCTCAAAACTGTCTATTCCTGTATTTCCACATTAGTAAATAATGTTACCAGCTTTTATAGGTGTGAAGTCAGAACCCAGGATTTATCTTTGATTTCTCTCTTTCACCACTAAAACACTGTAATTAATTCTATCAGAAAGTTTTGCTTGATGGATGAAACAGAATTACTGAAAATGACCCTAGGTGGTCACTCTGCATCTCTCAGGCAATGAACTACGTAGTAATGAGGATTCCTCCTTTAAGTAGGAATAAGCTTCGTCCTACTTAAGGGAGAGAATAGCATCTTCCTACTTAAGAGGAAGAATAGTATCTTCCTCTCCTAAACAGAAAGGTTGTAATTTTCAATAGCTCCATGATGAACATGTTCTGGGAAGGAGAGGTTCCCAAACACCTATGAAACACTGGCAGACAATTCAGACTGTGGACATACAAACAGTTTATGTGCCCTTTTTTGAAAGAGGCTAACTTCCTATAAGAAGGCATAGGAGCAAGAATTTTGAGATGCCTTCACAGGAAAGCAAATCCACCCTATGGGTTCATCCCTGGTTCCAGGAATTGTACCCATATGTTAAGTGTGCCCTGTTCTCTTGCACTAATACCAGTTTTTAAGTTTCTCCATTGAAACCCATCCCTTAACCCGTGTTTTGAGACACCATGGAAATCTTCCCTTACTCTATTTCATGCATGCATGTGTGTTAAGGCACTTCAGTTGTGCTGGACTCTTTGAGACCCTATGGACCATAACCCACCAGGCTCCTCTCTCCATGGGATTCTTCAAGCAAGAATATTGGAGTGGGTGCCATGACCTCCTCCAGGGGATCTTCCTGACCCAGGGATTGAACCCACATCTCTTAAGTCCCCTGCATTGGCAGGCAGGTTCTTTACCACTAGCGCCACCTAGGAAACCCCTATTGCATGTGTGTGTGTCTGTCTGTCTGTCTGTGTGTGTTGGTCACTGAGTCGTGTCTGACTCTTTGTGACCCCACGGACTAGAGCCCACCAGGCTCCTCTCTCCATGGAATTATCCAAGCAAAAATACTGGAGGGGGTTGCCATTTCATTCTTCAGGGAATCTTCCCAACCCAGCGATCAAACTCGGGCCTCCTGGATTGCAAACATATTCTTTACCGTCTGAGTCACCAGGGAAGCCTATTGCATGAGAAATGACTAACAACAAATGACCTCCTTTGACACCCAAGTGGTAACAATGAAGGTACTAGTCCTACAAAATACTTGTTAATTCTGCTTCCAAAATATACTTAAAATGTCACAAAAGCAAAAATAAACAAAGGTGACCTACTTAAACTAAAAAAGGCTTTGCACAGCAAGGGAAACTATCAACAAAATGTACATATAACCTACTGATGGGAGAAATATTTGCAAATTATATGACAAATAAAGGGTTAATATCTGAACTATATAGACAGCTCATATGGTTCAATACAAAAAAGTGCAATTTAAAAATGGGCAGTCAGAAAAAGATAAAAATAAAAATAATAAAAATAAAATAAAAATGGGCAGCCTGGATAGCAGGGGAGTTTTGGAGAGATGGATACATGTACATGTATGTCTGACTCCCTTTGTTGTTTACATGAAACTGTCATAATATTGGTTGTTAATAAGCTATACCCCAAAGCAAAATAAAAAGTATTTAAAAAGTGGGAAGACCTGAATAAACACTTTTCCAAAGAAGATGTGCAGATAGCCAACAGACATATGAAAAGATGCTAAAAATTACTAATCATTCAAGAAATGAAAGCCCAAACACAATGAGGTATCACCTCACACCAGTCAAAATTACTAATATTAATAAGTCTAGAGGTTTCTAGACTTATTCATTAATAAGTCTAGTGGCTCAGTGGTAAAGCAAGAAAGAAAGAAAGTGAAGTTGCTCAGTCGTGTCCAACTCTTTGCGACTCCATGGACTGTAGCCTACCAGGCTCCTCCGTCCATGGGATTTTCCAGGCAGGAGTGGGTTGCCATTTCCTTCTCTAGGGGATCTTCCTGACCCAGGGAAGGAACCCGGGTCTCCTGCATTATAGGTAGACACTTTTACTGTCTGAGCCACAAAAATCCACCTGCCAATGCCTGCCAGTGCAGGAGATGTGCATTAGATCCCAGGGTCGGGAAGATCCTCTGGGGAAGAAAATGGCCCACTCCAGTATTCTTGCCTGGAAAATCCTATGGATATATATATAACACAGGGAGCTCAAACTCGGTGCTCTGTGACAACCTAGAAGGGTGGGATGGGATGGGAAATGGGAGGGAGATTCAAGAGGGAGGGGACATCTGTATACTTATGGCTGATTCATGTTGATGTATGACAGAAACTAACACAATATTGTAAAACAATTATCCTCCTATTAAAAACTTTTTTTTTCATTTATTTTTATTAGTTAGAGGCTAATTACTTTACAATATTGTAGAGATTTTTGCCATACATTGACATAAATCAGCCATGGATTTACATGTGTTCCCCATCCCATCCCTCTGGGTCTTCCCAGTGCACCAGCCCTGAGCACTTGTCTCATGCACCCAACCTGGGCTGGTGATCTGTTTCATCCTTGATAGTATACTTGTTTCAATGCTATTCTCTTAGAACATCCCACCCTCACCTTCTCCCACAGAGTCCAAAAGTCTGTTCTATACATCTGTGTCTCTTTTTCTGTTTTGCATATTGGGTTATCGTTACCATTTTTTTAAATTCCATATATATATGTTAGTATACTGTATTGGTCTTTATCTTTCTGGCTTACTTCACTCTGTATAATGGGCTCCAGTTTCATCCATCTCATTAGAACTGATTCAAATGAATTCTTTTTAATGGCTGAGTAATATTCCATTGTGTATATGTACCATAGCTTCCTTATCCAAAACTTTTTAAAACATCAAAAAAAAGTTTATTAATAACACATGTTAGTGAGGATGTGGAGAAAACAGAACACGTGTATTGTTAGTGGAAATGTGAATTGTTGCAGTCACTGTGAAAAAGAGTATGGAGGTTTCTTAAAAAAAACTATAAATGGAAACTTTATAGGACTAAGCAGTACCATTGGTGAGAATATACCTAGGAAAATGAAATACTAACATGAAAAAAAAGCATGCATCCCCATGTATAGTGCAGCATTATTTACAATAGCCAAGGTATGGAAACAATCTGTGCTCACTCACTGGTAAATGAATAAAGAAGACACACACATACACATTGGAATATAACTCAACCGTAAAAAGAATGGAATCTTATTTGTGACAAAATGGATGGTATATATATATATATACCTTCATTTTATGAAGAATGAAATTCCACTATTTGCAACCACATAGATTGACTTAGAGGGTATTATACTTAGTGAAATAAGTCATACAGAGAAAAACAAATAATGATTAAATATTTTTATAGATTGTACTTCCTAGTCTTGATAAAAGTTCCCAAGATTAATCTACCTGCCACCAAGTAGGAAAAATGTTTGAGATATACACTAATCTGAGCTACAGGATAGTTTTTTAAATTTAAGTTTGTTGTTCATCTGTGTTTGTAACTTTTAAAAATAATAGCTGTACTATATTTATTTATATACTACTTTGCTTCCCTTTTCCTCTTCTTAAAGATGCCTACCTTCTTCTGCCCCTTAGATTCCTCCAGGCACTCTTTGTATCTCCAAGAAGCTCCTCTGCCTACCCAACTACAGAGAAATCTACCTTTTGAATTCCTAGAGAAATAATTATCTTTATCCCATATTCATTACCTCTTATCTATAATCTACTGTCAGATAATACATGCATTTATTTTTTCTTCCTCTGCAACATTTATTTATTCATTCAAATATACTTACTAAATGCTTACTATGTGTAAACATTGTCTTACAAAATGGGAATATAGCAGAACACAGAAAGAAACAAACAAACAAAACAGAACAACTCCTCCTTTCTGAAGCATATATTTCAGTATCACAGGCAGATGATGCACATAATAAATATATTTGTTATTTTATGTTAGATAAGGATATCTGATAAGGAGAAAATAATTAGGAACTAAATGAAATTTGGAGGTATCAGGAAGGAAGATAAATTTTTCTAAATGTGCTGAGCAGAGAAGTATTCACTGAGAAGATGAAAATGATGCTAGTGAGCTTGCTATGTGTATAGCTTGGGGAAGAGCATAGTGGAAAGAGGAAATAGCAAATGAAAAATCCTATCGGTGAGCCAACTTGGAGGGTTTTTGTTTTGTTTTGTTTTGTTTTGTTTTTAGAAACAGCAATAATCTCAGTATTCAGAGTGATCAAGTAATAAGAGAACAAAGGATATAAAGCCAAAGAGACAATTCTAGGGGTTGAGAGGGAGCAGATCATGTAAGGGATTTTAGATCAGAACACAGATTTACATGATTATTTAGAGAGAGATGGAAAACAAAAATAATTTTAAACAGAAGAGTGATAAAATTTGATTTAAGTTTTTAAAAGATCCCATTCTGTTAGGAAAAGACTGCAAAGGGAGATTGTCAGAAGGGGACTTACTTGGAAGACTTGCAATTATCAAAATATAGTAAGATAAAGACATATTGGGCCGGAATAATAGCAGCATTAGCCAGTGAAATAAGATCAGGTTTTAGATATACATAAAAGTAGACCCAACCAAATTTGATAGTAAATTGCATGTGAGATATGAAAAAAGGAGAATCAGGAATAAAACCAGTTGTGCTTTTTTTTTAATTTATTGAAAAATAGTTAACTTATAATTTTGTGCTAATTTCAGATGTACAGAAAAGTGATTCAGTTGCACATATATATATTTTTCAAATTCTTTTCCTTTATGGTTTATCACAGGATATTGAATGCAGCTACCTGTACTAAACAGTAGGACCTTGATGTTTACCTATTCTATATGCAATAGTTTGATTCTGCTAATCTCAGATTTCTAATCCATCTGCCCTTGACACCTCCTAGGCAACCACAAGTATGTTCTCAATGACTGAATATATTTCTGTCTTGTAGGTAAAGTTTTCTGTATTATAGAGTCCACATAGAAGTGATTTCATTTGGTATTTGTCTTTCTCTTTCTGACTTACTTCACTTCGTATTATGATTTCTTGGTTCATTCATGTTGCTGCAAATGGCATAGCTTCATTCTTTTTTATAGCTGCAAATTATTCTGTTATATTGTGTATATGTAATCACATCTTCTTTATCCATTCATTTGTAGATGGACATTTACGTTATTTCTGTGTCTTGACTATTGTTCATAGTACCATTATGAACATAAGGTGAACTTATATCTTTTTAAATTATAGTTTTGTTTGTATATATACCCAGGAATGGTTGCTGGATCATATGGAAACTCTGTTTTTAATTTTTTGAGGAATCTCCATATCATTTTCCACAAGGGCTTTGCCAATTTACAGTCCCACAAACAATGCAAGAAGTTTCCCTTTCCTCTACACCCTCTATAGTATTTGTGATTTGTAAACTTTTTAATGATGGCCATTCTGACTAGTGTGAAGTGATATCTCATTGTAGTTTTGATTTGCATTCTTCTTGCCTGGAGAATCTCATGGATGGAGGTGCCTGGTGGGCTACAGTCCACAGGGTCACAAAGAGTCGGACATGACTGAGCAACCTAACTAACTAACTAATAATTAGCAATTTGGAGTATCTTTTCATGTGCTACTATTTCATATTAGTTTTCTATGAGAGTATATGTCTGTATACTCTTTGAAGGCACAGCCTTTGGTTTCTTTATAATGCTATGCCAAAAAGCAATAACCAATAAATATGAATTGAAATATTTTATTTTTCTGTCTCACCAGTTTCCTTAAGTTGTGCATATTTTTTTGACTCAAAGTTCTGAGGCAGAAAATGTTAATTTGTGTTGTCTTTTCTTTCTGAGGTGACTAGTGTCCTCCAAGTGGTTTCTTCTCCCTGAGCCCAGCAAGGAGACCCCTCATTGCAGTTGCTTTATGCAACTGGAAGTCCATTTAATAAGCTGTGATCATTAAGCAAAGGGAATAATAAATATTAAAAAGTGGAAGTAACTTTATAGGATGGATTTCTTACTGTAACAGGGAAATCTCTGTAACTATACTGTCTAATCCAGTAGCCACTAGGTATGTGCAACTATTGAAACATGACTAACCCACATTTCAAGGAAAAACTGAAATTCACATGAAATTTCAAATACGTAGCACAAAATTGGAAAAGTCTTATTTTTATACTCATTGCATGTTGTAATTATAATGCTTTGGATATATTGGGTTTAATCAAATACATTATTTAATTTCTACTTTAAAATTATTTTAAATGAGAATACCATAAAACTTTTTTTTTTTTTTTTGCACATAGGTTTTATTTATTTATTTATTTATTTTTTTTTTCCATTTATTTTTATTAGTTGGAGGCTAATTACTTCACAACATTTCAGTGGGTTTTGTCATACATTGACATGAATCAGCCATGGAGTTACATGTATTCCCCATCCCGATCCCCCTCCACTCCCTTACCCGATTCCTCTTGGGACTTCCAGTGTAACCATGGCCGAGCACGTTTGTCTCTGCTCCCACCGTGGGCTGGTTGATACTGTTTTACTATAGATAATATACATGGCTCTTCTGTCGAAAATCCCACCTCACCTTCTCCCAAAGAGTCGCAAAAGTCTGTTTCTATTACATCTGTGTCTCTTTTTTTTTTTTTTTTATAGGGTTATCGTTATCACCTTTCTAAATTCCATATATATGTGTTAGTATGCTGTAATGTTCTTTATCTTTCTGGTTTACTTCACTCTGTATAATGGGCTCCAGCTTCATCCATCTCATTAGTACTGATTCAAATGAATTCTTTTTAACGGCTGAGTAATATTCCATGGTGTATATGTACCACAGCTTCCTTATCCATTCATCTGCTGATGGGCATCTAGGTTGCTTCCATGTCCTGGCTATTATAAACAGTGCTGCGATGAACATTGGGGTGCATGTGTCTCTTTCAGATCTGGTTTCCTCAGTGTGTATGCCCAGAGTGGGATTGCTGGGTCATATGGCAGTTCTATTTCCAGTTTTTTAAGAAATCTCCACACTGTTTTCCATAGCGGCTGTACTAGTTTGCATTCCCACCAACAGTGTAAGAGGGTTCCCTTTTCTCCACACCCTCTCCAGCATTTATTGCTTGTAGACTTTTGGATAGCAGCCATCCTGACTGGCGTGTAATGGTACCTCATTGTGGTTTTGATTTGCATTTCTCTGATAATGAGTGATGTTGAGCATCTTTTCATGTGTTTGTTAGCCATCTGTGAGAATACCAGAAAATTTATAATTACATATATAGCTTGCATTTCTGGTTCATGTTTTGTTTCCTTTGGATAATGCTATTCTATAATATGCATTGTAGCCTGAGTGTTTGTGATAACAAAGAGCACACCACTTATTTAGATAGCAGTGCATCACACCCCATATCAGATAACTCCAGAATTTGAATAGATTTTCCTTATTTTAAGCAAAATCATTTTCTTAAAATTCAATTGCCATAGGTTCAAATGATGTTCTCTCCATGTATAATGAACCATTTAAACGTTTCAAATATGTCAATTTCATTCAATATATACAACATATTAACTCAATCTATACTGATGTAATAAACCTTCCAGGTATTGTTGTCTGCTGCTGCTGCTGCTAAATCGCTTCAGTCGTGTTCGACTCTGTGCGATCCCATAGGCGACAGCCTACCAGGCTCCGCCGCCCCTGGGATTCTCCAGGCAAGAACACTGGAGTGGGTTGCCATTTCCTTCTCCAATGCATGAAAGTGGAAAGTGAAAGTGAAGTCGCTCGGTTGTGTCCGACTCCTAGCAACCCCATGGACTGCAGCCTACAAGGCTCCTCTGCCCATGAGGATTTCCAGGCTAGAATATTGGATTGGGTTGCCATTTCCTTCTCCTGGGAATCTTCCCAAACTAAGGATAGAATTTGAGTCCCCTGCAACTCTCCTGCAGTGCAGGCGGATTCTTTACCAGTAAACCACTATTTTCAGATAATATATGAAGTATTTTGGGGTAGATGAACTTTGGAGTCTCTGCCAAATTATGGCATGTGAGAAGAAGCCTTCTAATGTTCTAGCCACTAGGTTATCATGCAGTTGTACACTACTTTCTCTAAGCTTTGCTTGATTCCTCTCACATCCCCGTTTGCCCTGTAGAAATCCTTGTAATGTCTTTTCACATTCAGTTCAGTTCAGTTCAGTCGCTCAGTCATGTCCGACTCTTTGCAACCCCATGAATCGCAGCACGCCAGGCCTCCCTGTCCATCACAAACTCTTGGAGATTAGTCAAACACATGTCCATCGAGTCGGTGATGCCATCCAGCCATCTCATCCTCTGTCATCCCCTTTTCCTCCTGCCCCCAATCCCTCCCAGCATCAGGGTCTTTCCCAATGAGTCAACTCTTCCCGTAAGGTGGCCAATATTGGAGTTTCAGCTTCAGCATCAGTCCTTCCAATGAACACCCAGGACTGATCTCCTTTAGGATGGACTGGATGGATCTCCTTGCAGTCCAAGGGACTCTCAAAAGTCTTCTCCAACACCACAGTTCAAAAGCATCAATTTTTCAGCGCTCAGCTTTCTTCACAATCCAGCTGTCACATCCATACATGACTACTGGAAAAACCATAGCCTTGACTAGACAGACCTTTGTTGGCAAAGTAATGTCTCTGCTTTTTAATATGCTATCTAGGTTGGCCATAACTTTCCTTCCAAGGAATAAGTGTCTTTTAATTTCATGGCTGCAATCAACATTTGCAGTGATTTTGGAGCCTGAAAAAGTAAAGTCTGACACTGTTTCCACTGTCTCCCCATCTATTTCCCATGAGGTGATGGGACCATATGCCATGATCTTAGTTTTCTGAACGTTAAGCTTTAGGCCAACTTTTTCACTCTCCTCTTTCACTTTCATCAAGAGGCTTTTTAGTTCCTCTTCACTTTCTGCCATAAGGGTGGTGTCATCTGAATATCTGAGATTATTGATATTTCTCCCAGCAATCTTGATTCCAGCTTGTGCTTCTTCCAGCCCAGCATTTCTCATGATGTTCTCTGCATATACGTTAAATAAGCAGGGTGACAATATACAGCCTTGACATACTCCTTTTCCTATTTGGAACCAGTCTGTTGTTCCATGTTCAGTTCTAACTGTTGCTTCCTGATCGGCATATAGGTTTCTCAAGAGGCAGGTCAGGTGGTCTGGTATGCCCATCTCTTGAAGAATTTTCCACAGTTTGTTGTGATCCACACAGTCAAAGGCATTGGCCTAGTCAATAAAGCAGAAATATATGTTTTTCTGGAACTCTCTTGCTTTTTCGATGATCCAGCGAATGTTGACAATTTGATCTCTGGTTCCTCTGCCTTTTCTAAAACCAGCTTGAACATCTGAAAGTTCTCGGTTTATGTATTACTGAAGCCTGGCTTGCAGAATTTTGAGCATTACTTTACTAGCGTGTGAGATGAGCGCAATTGTGTGGTAATTTGAGCTTTCCTTGGGATTGCCTTTCTTTGGGATTGGAATGAAAACTGACCTTTTCCAGTCCTGTGGCCACTGCTGAGTTTTGCAAATTTGCTGGCATATTGTGTGCAGCACTTTCATAGCATCATCCTTTAGGATTTGAAATAGCTCAACTGGAATTCCATTACCTCCACTAGCTTTGTTCATAGTGATGCTTTCTAAGGCCCACTACTAAGGCAAAAACAGCCTTTGCAAATGTTTTTTTTTTTTTTTTCCTGCATGATAAATCCTCTTGATAATGCAGGATGCAAGGAAGGAACAGTAGAAGAACAGGGGAAAATCAATTTCAATTAATAATAATAATAAACAAAATCAGCAGGTGAAATTCAACCAACAGGGTTGGTTTCTTCCAAACTGTTTCATCACATTAACCATCTTCAAAATCACTACTCAAGGTACCTGGAGTGATTATCAACTTTAGAGTTATTTTCTCCCAATTGTAAAGTGTTCTGGTAATATCACAGACCCACAGAACTCTGTGACCTTCATTTGTGCTTTTTTGAAGGCACGATTGCTTGCTAAATTCTGGGTCTGACAGTCACAATGCATTTTGGTTGAAAATCTGAAATATGCAAACTTGGCAATTTTTGCTGCTCTATGGAAATAGAAGCAGATGTGAGGAATACTTTTCTCTGTAATTAAGAGGAAATGTATGATTTAGCCTCATCTTTCCCCCAATATTCAGAACAACAATGTGTCCTGCTTCAATCCAGAGAGAAAGCTAATCTCTTTTCAGGAGGTATTCCATCCATCTGGTGTAAGAAGGCCCTATCTGCAGCCAGAAGATAAAATGCAGAATATGAACAGTAATATAAGACTCTGAATGCGCTATGTGTTTAGTCTCTCAGTCGTGTCTGACTCTCTGTGATCTCATGGACTGCAGACCTGACAGGCTCCTCTGTCCATGGGATTCTCCAGGCAAGAATACTGGAGTGGGTTGCCATGCCCTCCTCCAGGGAATCTTCCCAACCCAAGGATCGAACCTAAGTCTCCCTCATTGCAGGAGGATTCTTTACCATCTGAGCCACCAGGGAAGCCCAAGACTCTGAGTAAATATAACAATTAGAACACTTGTCAATCATTTGAAAAGTACTTTTGAGGTCACTTTTGCGGTTTTCTGTACATATTTTGTTCATCTGATTTATTGTTACAAGTAAGTTTGGTGTTCTCTTTATTATCATCATATAAAACTTCAAAAATCTAAAAAGTCAACCACAAAGAAAAATGATAGTGGTAAAGAGTAACAAAGTCTATGTGCAGAAGAAGGGGCTGATCAAGATTCTCTTTTAGATCATACTTACTCTTTAAATATGCCTCCTGGAACTGCTTTTTATATTATGGCTTATTACTTTTTTAAATGAAATATGCACAAGTTACAAAGACAGTAGAAGGATGAAAATGGAAGCCTCCCCCCCCCCCTCTGGTGAATATTGCAAGTAAGATTTATTTATTAGATTATCAGCCAAATTTGAAAATAGCAATGGGAATTGAAGAGAATGGTTGAATGCTGAGGTGTCATTCAGAGAGTGAGGGCTTATGATGTGAGAGAAATATGAAAGCACTTTTACAGAGGGTGAAGTCATGGAAAAATAAGTATTACACAACAGACCTAAGAGTGTCCTGGGCTTCCCTGGTTGATCAGGGCTTGATCCTTGGATATGGAAGATCCCCTGGTGGAGGGAATGGCAATCCACTCCAGTATTCTTGCCTGGGAAATCCCATGGACAGAGGAGCCTTGCAGGCTAAAGTCCAGGAGGTTAGAAGAGATTCAGACATGCCTTAGTGACTAAACAACAACAAAAACTGTGACCTAGTGTTGACCCTTGTTAAAAGAATGTCAGTTTCAATGGGGAAATTTCCCATTAAGCATAGGGTGAAAGAAGTATTTTTTGGAGGAGGGATGCTGTCATGAGATTTTGAAGAAATGAAATCATTTTCACTTACTAGTCCAGAGGTTGTGGGCCAAACACTTCTTCTCTTTTCATGGCACTGACATACATGGCAAATAATGATTAATGTGGTAATCAAGGTTCTTTGTGAAAATAGTTGGGCAAAATTATTTTATAAAGGGTTCAGTTTCTTTTACAGTGGGGAATCTGGAGTCCCCTTCAATTGGTGGAACACTTTATATAAAAGGCTTGTGTTTGGTTCATCTTTAGTTCAGACTGATAGAAAATGGAATCACAGGAACCATTTTTGAAACTGGTGTTCCATAACCCCTTGACTATTTCCAGTCAAGAGTGACATGTCTGAAAAGTGTGTCCTAAAGCAAGTAGCCTAATGTTGCTGGAAAGTGGCTAAAGATGTTGAAACTGAAATCCTTAATGCAAAGTGATAGAAGACAACATACACCCCTCGAGATTATGTAGTGTCTCCTGTATGGAGCATCACCACAGATTATTCTATTTATATAAATGTAAGAAAAAAAAGTGTTGTGATTCCACTGCAGAGAAGTAGAAAGAAAAGATGCATTTATTGTTCTCTGTGTAAAAGTAAAACTATTTGAAAGAAGGTGATGCTGTAGTAAGAATTATAATAGGAATTGGGCAAATGGTGTCACTGTTTCCAATTTACTAATATTTAGCAACAGGTGTGTGTGTGTTTGCTCAGTCATGTCTGGCTCTTTGCAACCACATGCACTGTAACCCACCAGTTTCCTCTGTCCAAGGGATTTCCCAGGCAAGAGTACTGGAGGAGATTGCCATCCTTCTTGAGGAGATCTTCCTGACCCAGGGATTGAACTCACATCTCTTTTGTCTCCTGCATTGGCAGACAGGTTCTTTACCTGCTGAATCACCAGAGAAGTCCTTTAGCAACAGGAATAGCTAACAAACCAGTGGGTTATGCAGGTATGCACAGTGCCATCTGAAGCCAATCATACGCAATAGGATTAAATGAATGAAGGCATTTGGGGAAAAAACAAAGAACAGGTAGATTCTCAAAGATGACTGCATTTAGGTGAAACCATTATAGGTGGTACATGACCAGGTGAAAAATCATGCACCTCCTTCCCTCCTTATTAGTAATACTCCTAATTAATCAAATATGCTACATGTCAATCAAAATATCCCTGTGTGTATATTTGAATAAAGGGTTATGATGGTGAATGGTGAAGTCAGACCGTGTCACTAATTCCCATATATTTATTTTATAATCCACATCCTCAAAAAGAAAAGCATTCCTAAATGTCCAGCCCAGCTCTCTATGAAAGGTGAACACTAGATAAGAAAGTGAGTCTCGTTTGCAGCTTGACGGAGGAGGAAATGAAATGCTTAGAAATTAGATTAAGTATTAAATAATTTTATACCACAGTCTATCTATCTTTATTAGAAACTGGCTTCTCTGTTGGCTCAGTTAGTAAAGAATCCACCTGCAATGTGGGAAACCTGGGTTTGATCCCTGGGTTGGGAAGATCCCCTCAAGGAGGACATGGCAACCCACTCCGGTATTCTTGCCTAGAGAATCCCCACGAACAAGGGAGCCTGGCAGACTACAGTCCATGGGGTCGCAAAGAGTCAGACATGACTGAGTGACTACGCACATCACATAGTTATCAGAACAAATTAGTCTATGTCTCTATAAAATTGGTTCCTGGCATAATGCCCCAGTTTCAAACTTCCTGAACTCTAGAAATCTCTGTATTTGCTTCCAAGTAGAATAAAATTTGAGAAAAGAGCACAAATCAGCTCATTGGACATTTTCTGATATTACTACTTGTATTTTGTTTGGAACTTCCAATTGACATATGCTTTCATTTAGTATTAGTGATAAAATGTTTATATATTAATAAAAGGTACTTCCTTGGTGGCTCAGATGGTAAAGAATCTGCTTGCAATGCATGAGGCCTGGGTTCATTCTCCAGGTCAGGAGAAGGAAATGACAATCCACTCCAATATTATTGCCTGGAGAATTCCATGGACAGAGGAACTTGGTGGGCTACAGTCTTTAGGGTCACAGAGTTGGGCATGATTGAGTGACTAACACCTTCAATCACTTAAAGCATTAAAGTTAGATCAAGGACCAGAAAGAAAATGATCCTGCCCTTATCAACCCTGTGTTCTGGAAGAAGAGATGGAAGCATAGGTATACATACAGGTAGACAGGTGCAATAAGGAAAAACCAAATAGACCAATATATGATAAGAGTGCTAATCAGATAGAGTACAAGGGGAATATTTCTTGGAAGGAATGAGAAATTGAGCAATGTGGGAAAAAAATAAACACCAAATGAAAGTTCCTAATGCTGGAAAAGATTGATGGCAGGAGGAGAAGGGGAAGACAGAGGATGAGATGGTTGAATGACATTACCAACTTGATGACCATGAGTTTGAGCAAGCTCCAGGAGTTGGTGATGGACATAGAAGCCTGAGTGCTGCAGTCCATGGGGTTCCAGAGAGTCAAATACGACTGAGTGACTGAACTGAACTGGAAGTTCCTGAGATGGAAGCAAGCTTGGCTTATTTAAGGAACCACAAAAAGTCAATGGGATTGATTTCCAAGGGACTCAGCCTGCAGTAGCTTGAATCAGGATTTCGGTCCCTCATTAAAGATTGAAGTCAGGCTGAGAGCAATGAGAGAGCTGAATACAAGTCACTAGGCTACAAGGGGCCAGTGGTCAGTAACATGGCCTCAGCCTGTCAGCTGTGTAGAAATGAATTTCCACATAGAGATGGGAAGTAGTGAAACAAGTTAAGTGTTTATTAGGAGGAAAAAGAATACTTGTGGATGGACATACAAGCAGACTCAGAGAGAGTTGTGCCTTTGTGGTAGTTTGATTAAGTGACATGGGGCATTTCTTCTGAGTTTCCTTTGGCCAGTCATCTTGCTTTTCCCCACTCTGAGTTTATATTTGGTGTATCTTAAGGTCCTCCCATGTGTGCACATATGTCTCTTAGCCAAGATGAACTCCAGTAAAGAGGCCTATGGGTAGGTTGGAATCACTCTGAGGTGACACTCCAAGAGTCTTTCTATACTTGTGTAGTCAGTAAGGTCTCCTCAGCTTTGAGAATAAAGAATATGTGGTCTTATTTATCTCTTGTGAAGGCAGGACTTGGCTTTTCCTCTCTCCTGCCATTTTGAAGATCCAGCTGTTCAGCCTGGGGTCTATCTATCTCCTGCCTCAGAACTAGAGTTACATAACCAAGAAAGAGACTATTAGGGGCATCATTTAGAAAGATATACTAGAGCCAGGTCAGGTAGGAGAATGGTTTTCAGTTCTGGAAAGGATTAGTCATTCAGTCGTGTCTGACTCTTTGAGACCCCATGGATTGTAGCCTGCCAGGCTCTTCTGTCCATGGAATTCTCCAACAAGAAAACTGGAGAGGTTGCCATTTCCTTCTCCAGGGGGTCTTCCCAACCCAGAGATTGAACCCAGGTCTCCTGCATTGCAGGTAGATCTTTACTATCTGAGTCACCAGGGAAAACCTTTTCAACTCTAGGGAGGTATACTAAAAAAAAAAAAAAATGAATACTCAGACCTTTCCCTAAGAGTATCTGAGTATGAATGAATGTAATTTAAAACAAATTACTGCCTGGCTTATAATTATTTATTTATTCTAAAAGCAGTTTTAATAATGCCAGTAGCAACAGTAATTGTCTTCAATGGGTAAAAAAACTTACACCATTTAAATCTAAGCTGAAAATTATGAAATGAATCATATCATCAGCTAACATTTGAGAAACATATTTTTTGCTGCCCACCCTTTCAGCAAGCATAGTGGTTCACAGTGCTTTAATTCACATGTGAACCGGATATCAAAAACCTTGGAGATGTACTAGTGAATAAGATAATTTTATCTCATATTTTATACATAAATAGGCAAAATATTGTAAGATATGTACTGGTATCAAGGAAAGTATAAAGCAGAGGAGAGCATAGAGTGAAAGGGTAAATGTCAATCCATTAAATAATAACTTTCATAGTGCATAAAAAAGTTACAATAGGACTTCCCTGGTGGCTCAGTGGTAAAGAAGCCACCTGCCAATTTAGGAGATGCAGGTTTGACCCCTGATCCAGGAAGATCTCACATGCTGTGAAGCAATTAAACCTGTTATTATTGTTGTTTTTCAGTTGCTAATCATGTCTGACTCTGCATCCCCATGGACTGCAGCACATCAACTACCCTGTCCTTCTCTATCTCCTGGAGTTTGCTCAAACTCAAGTCCATTGAGTTGGCCGTGCTATTAAACCATCTCAACTAAGTCTATGCACCACAACCATTGAGTCTGTGCTCCACAGCCCAGGAGCAGCAACTACTGAAGCCCACATGCCCTAGAACCCATACTCTGCAACAAGAGAAGCCACCATGATGAGAAGACCAAGTATCACAAGTAGAGAGTAGGCCCTGCTCTCTGCAACTAGAGAAAAACCTGTGCGGCAATGAATACCCAGAACAGCCAAAAATAAATCAATTAATTAAATTATATTAAAAAAGAACTATCCTGATCAAGGTTCTCCAGAGAAACAGACCCAAATGTGCGGGGTGTGTGTGTGTGTGTGTGTGTTGTGTGTGCATCTCAGTTCTAGTCTAAAGGCTAGAGGCTGTTTTAGAACCAAAAAAAGCCAACATACCAATTCAAAGACAATCAGGCAGGAAAATCCTCTTACTTGGGGGAGGGTCAGCCTTTTGCTATATTTAAGTCTTTATCCAACTTGATGAAGCCCTCTCACATTATGGAGGGCAATCCCTTTGACTCAGTCTACCATTAAAAAGTTAATCTTATCCAATACCACCTTCAAAGTACACATAGAAAAATGGTTGACCAAATACCCAAGAACTCTGTGTTCCATTCTAATTGACATATGAAAGTAACAATCATAAGAACTTTATAAAGATTATTTTTCTCATTTATAAATAAAACTCAATAAATTAATAAAGATGTTGCCATTTAAGGAAGTAGCTATCTGGGGAATCAATTTAAATTTTTGAGTGCAGCGAATTTATTGTTTGTTTTGTTTGCTGTAATGCAAGTGCTGTCTCTGCTTCAAGAAAATAACTAAAGACTGAATCAATGGTGGCTAGATACAGCAAATGCACAGTGTATTGCTGTTCCAAGATATCAAATTCACATCTTGAAATATTTCATATTTTAAGATCAGCAACCATTGCTAGCTTCCAGTCATATAATACATTTTCACAATCTCTTTCTCTCACTCTCCTATCTCTATTTATGCATATATAGACATGTACACACATATGCATATATGTACATATACACACTGCATTGTATGTATGCATGTATGTGTGTATATTAGATATGTACACATATATTGTTGCTGTTCAGTCCCTCAGATATGTCCAACTATTTGCAACCCCATAGACTGCAGCACACCTGACTTCCCCTTCCTTCAATCTCCCAGAGCTTGCTCAAGCCCATGTTCATTGAGTCAGTGATGTGATCCAGCTGTATCATCCTCTGTCATCCCCTTCTCTTGCCTTCAATCTTTCCCAGCATCAGGGTATTTTCTAATGAGTTGGGTCTTTTTATCAGGTGATGAAAGTATCCGAGCTTTAGCTTTAGCATCAGTCCTTTCAATGAATATTCAGGACTGATTTCCTTTAGGATTGGCTAGTTTGATCACTTTGCAGTCCAAGGGACTCTCAAGAGCCTTCTCCAACACCACTGATCAAAAGCATCAACTCTCTGGCACTCAGCCTTCTTTATGGTCCAACTCCTACAGCCTTACACGACTACTGGAAAAAAAAAAAAAAACAGCTTTGACTATACAAACCATTTTTGGCAAGGTGATGTCTCTAATTTTTATTATACTGTCTAGGTTTGTCATAGCTTTTCTTCCTAGAAGCAAACATCCTTTAATTTCATGGCTGCAGTCACCATCTGCAGTGATTTTGGAGCCCAGAAAATAAAGTCTGTCACTGTTTCCATTGTTTCCCCATCTATTTGCTACGAAGTGATGGGACTGGATTCCATGATCTTAGTTTTCTGAATGTTGAGTTTTAAGCCAGCTTTTTCACTCTCCTCTTTCACCTAAATCAAGAGGTTCTTTAGTTTCTCTTTGCTTTCTGCCATGAGGGTAGTGTCATCTGCATATCTGAGGTTATTGATATTTTCAAATGCCCCTGAGGAACAAAATCCCCCCCAGGTGAGAATCACTGGCCTAAATAAATGCCTGAAAATACAGTGGGTTGTATTGCAAGAGAACATTGATCCTTGGGAATCCACTGCTTTATAGTAGCCTGTTAGTACGTTTGTTCTTTTTTCTGAAGAGACATCACCTCAGTTCTCAGGGTTGCTCATCAAAAATACAAGTATGGCCTTGACAAAGACACATCTTTGGCTTGAACTTGAGGTATAACCACAAAGCAGACTGGAATACAAGAGACCTATGGAGAAGTGTCTCCCAACATCCACACTGTTGACTATAGACTTTAATTCGTAAGCACCCAGTGGGAAAATAAGGTTAAAACTCAGTCCCCTCTGCGGCTTCCCAGATGGTACAGTGGTAAAGAATTTGCCTGCCAATACAGGAGACATGGTTTCAATCCCTGAGTGGGAAAGATCCCCCAGAGTAGCAAATGGCAACCCACTCCAACATTCTTGCCTGGAAAATTCCATGGACAGAGGAACCTGGTGGGCTGCAGTCCATGGGGTTGCAGAGTCAGACATGGCTGCACACTTATACATGGTCCCCTCTAATTTGCATTTGGTTGTGTTAAGTCACTTCAGTCATTTCCAACTTTTGCAGTCCTGTGGACTGTGGCCTGCCAAGCTCCTCAATCCATGGGATTCACTAGGCAAGAATACTGGAATGGGTTGCCAAGCCCTCCTCCAGGGGATCTTCCCAACTCAGGGATCGAACCCACATTTCTTATGTCTCTTGCATTGGCAGATGTGTTCTATACCACTAGTAGCATCTAATTCGCATTTAGGTTCTCAAATGTAAAGCCAAGATTCTATGTTCTTAATTTCTAACTCCTTTTTTTTTTTTTTTTTTTTTTAGACAGAAGTGCTCATTTAGACTTAATCTGGATTAGTTCATCACTTGGGCCTCCTTCCAACGTAGGAAAATGAGGCAGCTTAGCACTCCTAACTGCTTATGTTGAATTATTTTACTGTGTTCAATCGCCTAGTTGTGTTGGACTCTTTGCGACCCCATGAACTTCAGCATGCCAGACCTCCCTGTCTCTCACTCCCAGAGTTTGCCCAAGTTCATGTTTATTGCACCGGTGATACCATCCAGCCATCTCATCCTCTATGCCCTTTTCCTTCTGCCCTCAAATAATCCCAGAGTTAGTAACAATAAATATGCCTTAATAATTTATTATTTTCTGAGGTGCTTTGGGCATCTCATCTTGCCCATGTGGTCCATCTGCAAATTTGCCAAGGGGAAACTGGGGATAGAACATCAGCTGAAATTACAAAGTTACTTTTTTCTAGGTAACTGCCATTGCATTTGCACATAAAATCCAAGCACACTTTAAAATGGAGTTAAATTTGATTTTATTAAAATGTGCTTTCTGACTCAATTCCAGATTAGTCGATTTGCAATAATGTATCAGGAACTTGAAAAACCAAGATAAGAAAGTAAGCATTTGTTGTTGGTGTATATGTTTGTTTGTACACATGCAGGGCTATGTAGTTTAAGAACTGAATTTTTAGGAAAGAATCCAAATGGGAAGAGCTTTTTCTATGTAAAACAAAGAAACAAAAGTCGTATAGTATGCTGGCACACATAATGGTCTCCTGGATAAGTGGCAGCAACTTGGGTTACACGTGCATTTCAATAGCATTCCTTTTAGGGCTGTAGCATACTGGCTCATAGAGAGTAAGTATCTTTATCCACTGGACACCCAAAGGTATTCAAGAGTACTCAAAAGTAAGATGGCGGCTTTAACTTTAGAGGTATGTGCCAAAGGACTCATTTAGGTAAGAGTCCTTTTGAGATTTAATAATTCCAATTTGTTCATCATCAGTGAATGAGGGAAACTCTCCCAAACAGAAGCATCACATTTGAGCCCTTAATAAGGCACTCAGATTATAATTCTGAGCATGAATGGGGCCTGTTCATGGAGTCAGGCAAGAATAAGCACTAAGACTCCCTGCCCAAGGAAAAACATGAATCAATTCATAATACCTGCTTTTTAATTTCATCTTTTAAAAATTGTATTGTGAGCATAGGTACACAAATTGCAAATGTATAACTCAGTAAATGTTCACAAATACATATACTTACGTGGCCATCATACAACCTCAATTGCATAAAAATTTCAACAATCCAGAAAGCTTCATTATGTACCTTCCAATCAGTACCCCTTAAACTGCGGTGAGTTATTCTCTATTTTTGTTATTATATTTTTAACATATTTTATTCAAGTTGATTTATAATGTTTTATTAATTTCTGCTGTATAGTAAAATTATTGTCACACTTTTATATACATTACTTTCATATTATTTTCCATTACAGTTTATCACAGGATACTGAATATAGTTTCCTATGCTATACAGTAGCAGCTTATTATAGCTTATCCATTCTATAGGTAATAGTTCAGTTCAGTTCAGTTCAGTCTCTCAGTCATGTCCGACTCTTTGTGACCCCATGAACCGCTGCACACCAGGCCTCCCTGTCCATCACCAACTCGCAGAGTCCACCCAAACTCATGTCCATTGAGTCGGTAATGCCATCTAATCATCTCATCCTCTGTCATCCCCTTCTCTTCCTGCCTTCAATCTTTCCCAACATCAGGGTCTTTTCAGATGAGCCAGCCCTTTGCATTAAGTGCCAAAATACTGGAGTTTCAGCTTCAACATCAGTCCTTCCAATGAACACCCAGGACTGATCTCCTTTAGGATGGACTGGTTGGATCTCCTTGCAGTCCAAGGGACTCTCAAGAGTCTTCTCCAGCACCACAGTTCAAAAGCATCAATTTTTCAGCACTCAGCTTTCTTTAAAGCCCAACTCTCACCTCCATACATGACTGTAGGAAAAACCATAGCCTTGACTAGATGGACCTTTGTTGGCAAAGTAATGTCTCTGCTTTTTAATTGCTGTCTAGTTTGGTCATAACTTTTCTTCCATGGAGTAAGCATCTTTTAATTTCATGGCTGCAGTCAACATCTGCATCAATTTTGGAGCCCCCAAAAATAAAGTCAGCCACTGTTTCCACTGTTTCATCTATTTGCCATGAAGTGATGGGACTGGAGGCCATGATCTTAGTTTTCTGAATGTTGAGCTTTAAGTCAACTTTTTCAGTCTCCTCTTTTACTTTCATCAAGAGGCTCTTGAGTTCTTCTTCACTTTCTGTCATAAGGATGGTGTCATCTGCATATCTGAGGTTATTGATATTTCTCTCGGCAATCTTGATTCCAGCTTGTGCTTCCTTCAGCCCAGAGTTTCTCATGATGTATTCTGCGTGTAAGTTAAATAAGCAGGGTGACAATATACAGCCTTGACCTACTCCTTTCCCTATTTGGAACCATTCTGTTGTTCCATGTCCAGTTCTAACTGTTGCTTCCTGACCTGCATACAGGTTTCTCAAGAGGCAGGTCAGGTGGTCTGACATTCCCATCTCTTGAAGAATTTTCCACAGTTTATTGCAATCCACACAGTCAAAGGCTTTGGAATAGTCATTAAGCAGAAATAGATGTTTTTCTGGAACATGTGTCTGCTGATCCTAAACCTTTGCTATCATTGACTTTTACAAAAGGCAAATATATAAAATACAAAAATAGTGTCTTTTCTTAAATCAACATCATTTTCTAAAAACTATTATTTAATCATTTTTTAGTGATAGTATGCTAATCTTGATATTGCCAAAACTCCATAAGATCATCTACAGTGTTCTAAGTCACCAGTAGCTACTGACACTTGGCCTAGAATTATTTTATCATTTATCTTACTATTACAATATTAGGTCAATGACCTTACACAAGAATGTTTATGAGAACAAGGTTAAAATAAATGGCAGGTAGGAGAGCATACCAGGGGAGGAAGTATAAAAACTGAGGTTCCTAGTGGGCAAGATAAGTATGGGGATGAGTAAAAGTGTATTGCTATAGTACATTTTCCTAGTAAGTTCTGATTTCCCATTGAAGGAAGCCCTTCACAAAGAGAAACAAGCCCAAAATACCTATTCTTCTGTTACTTTAGCTATTTGAGCTCTTATGAAACCTAATTAAAGAAGACAGAGAAAAGTCCTCCAATTGTGTCATTTCTTGTTAAAGAATCATCCCTGGTTGTTTAATGGAAATAGACGTTCATTTTCCCATCATTATTTTTTGTTTTAACAGAGAAGTTTTTTTTTTTTTCCTGTAAACAGTGACCTTGCATTGAACACAAGCACGCACGCACACACACACACACACACACACACACGCACACACACACACACACAAAGACACATACAAGAGAAAACATTTATATTTCTCTAACCAGATTTGTTCTTATTATGACTGTTTCCCAATAAGATAATTATGATGCAACACAGAAAATATAAGTGTCAAGAGCTGCATAGTCATTCTGGCTTATTAAATGTCTGAGTGGGATAACTAGAGGTAGGCCCTCTAGTGAGAGCATATCATTCATGGCATCAGAGCAACAAAAATAACATTAGCTTTTGTGATTCTTGTCCTATGCCTGAAGGGGATGAACAGTGGACGACATCTCCGAGGACATTAAATCTGCTTTGGCTTGGTTCATTTGTACAGGCTTCCTGAATGGGATGGTATTGCCACTGATGAGTTTCTTTGAAATGACTGTATTTTATAAATAGTTGCTGCATTAAAGAGTAAATGAAACTTCCCTGAAGAATACACTCCACCATGACTTTAGTGTCTTTACTGACAGGTCAGTGAAGACGGATGGACCCTAAAGAGCTAGCTGCAAACTAAGTGAGTCATATTTGTCTCTCAGGGATGTTTTATATGCTGCAAAGTGTGACAAAGGCCATTACAGAGATTATATTTCCCAGCAATGAATCTGCCATCCATCCTCTGCTATTCCAAACATTCAGACAATTGCTATGGAATTACTTATGGCCTGGAAAGCTAGCAGTCATTGACTAGCTGCCCTGATATTTTCCCTGAAGATAGGGCAATGCTGGTAAATTTCTTATTTGAGAATGGATAGTGAAAAAAAGCAAAATAAAAAATCACTTTCTAAATCCCACCTACTCAAAGCTTTTAAAAACTGTTTTCCAGAGTTTATGTTGATACCCATATATGTTCCTAATGATCAACTAAATGAAAATTCTCAATCCCACAAAACATTGTTAGTTTTCCTCTAAAATGGACATCCTGTCAAACAATCTGTTTACAGATGTTAAATTGGTTTGGTCAAGGCAAGTAAAAATCTTTCTTTTATTTATTGAACAATTTCTAAGCTGGGAATGGGTCTCTGACCTTGAGGGGATGATGAGAGTAAAATGAGATCACACATTGCAGCAAAGGAATATAATCGAGTCATTGATTATTTGATGCGAATCAGAAAGTGTTCACACTAATCCACTTACTAAATGGACTTATGATCTGACTGATGTTTCCAGGAAGTAAGGTCAATTCAAGATTGCTGTTAAAGGATGAATTGATGACTTGACAAGTACAAAACTGGACCACACTTTTAAGACACATGGATGCAGTGAAAATCCACGTGCTGCTTATTAAAGCCACATTAGACCCAAGAAAGAAAGGCACTCTTTGGTCCAGCATTCCCATTAGTTCTATGATTCCTCACATTACTAGTGGCTCAACATCCTGTGTGTGTATGCTCAGGACTGAACCGACATCTCCTGTGGCTCCTGCCTTAGTAGGCAGATTCTTTACCACTGAGCCACCTGGGAAGCCATTTCACAGCCTGTCTATCTGTTCCCAAATTCCTCAGTATGTGGTAGACTCTGAACCATAACTTTTGGCATCTCCACAATTGTGTCCTTTGTATCTCTAATGGAGTTTCATTTTATACCCAAAGCTCCATTTCTCAAATCAGAGACAGAATCTTCTGTTTCCTCTTCACTGACATTAAGTATATTTTGTTCATGTGCTCCTGGAGTAGTGTCACATGTTGTACTTAGCTGAAACAAATGGTAAGTGGAATATTATTCTAAATGAACCCAAAAGTAACAAAAGTATCAGTAACACCAATGCATGTTTTTTTATGTATGTGCTAATTCTCTTGAAACTAATTTTATGTACATATTAGAATGCCTGTAATGATATGTCATATATATGATATATACACATTATCATATACATTAGAATAATATATGATACAGTTTCACCGTGTTTTTCCTTTTAATGAACAGCACAGTCTCTGCATCTTCACCCTTCCCTTTGCCACATGAGAGAAGCCATAATGCTCAGCAGAGAAACTTATGCATGTAAAATTACATGAAAACAACAAAAAGTAGTGAACAAACCTACTTTCTGTTCATCTTAGAAAATTAATCAGCCTCTTCCAGGAACAGTCTTATATCTAAAGAACTGGAGGTAGGCATAGCAGGCAGAGGAAAGCATCACAAAACTGAGAATACAATAAAGAATTAATTTTGTATTCCTGGGAAACTTCTAGATCCTGTGTGTTCCCTTATTATTGGAAAACTCTGAATATATTGCATCTAGCTAGCCCCAAATCCAAGAATGGAAGTTGGTGATGGACAGGGAAGCCTGTAGTCCATGGGGTCGCAAAAAGTCAGAAACAACTGAGAACTGAATAGAACTGAAACCCCAAATCACTTATTGCCATGCTGGCTAACAGTTAATTACTTAGAAATAATTAATATGATTTGTTGTAATACATTTCTCCTTCACTCTTAAAAAAGTGTGTTTATGTGTATGTATATCAGCATATCACATGGATATATACCTTTATTATACAATTCAGACAGTCCTGGTAAGTTGCTGAGAAAGAATTAATAATCAAGGCTTTGTGTAAGTGGTAAGGGAAAACCTACCTTACAGCAACTAGATAAGAAACAAAAACCAGTTGACTGAATTGACTTAGAATACAGCAGAAAAAATGGAAGTAATGTCAGGAGCTCAGGAGAACCAAGTCAAGTTGATAAATTAGGTTTTGTTTTGTTTTTTGGCTGTGCCACATGGCATATGAGATCCCAGGGGCCCCTGTGTTAAAAGTCAAGAGTCCTAACCACTGGACAACAAGGGAGTTCGTGATAAATCAGGGTTTTAAATATGTAAGATCACTGTCAGAAAGAAAACTGAAAACATCATGAAGTATGTAGCTCTAGATTCATAGTAGCTAGTATACTAGATGCTAGATGAATTAATTTTTAGCCAGCAGTCCTAAAGATCTTAAACTGTTTGATGAGCCTTGAGTGTTCTCCCCTTCTAATTCTTTCCATTTCAAATTCAACCCACTATTTAAAATAAACAAATAAAAAAAAAAAAAAGGCAGGAAAATTAAAACAAACTCCATAACTGGAATTTCTGCTGCTATAAAAGGAGATAGAGAAAAGTAAGGAGTGAACGTTTCAGATATAATTTTTCATGTTATATTCAGAAAATATTCATAGCTATGATATAACATTAAATAGGATATAAAATAAATTATATGTCTATGTTTTATAATTATAAATATATATAATTTATTTCTCAATTTTTATGGAGAGCAGAAAAAAAAGTGCAAAAGTGAGGATTTAGAAAGTATGAGACATTTTGAAATGGGATTATATAGGATACCCAAAGAGCAAATGTATCTAAAAATGACTAACTAAATTTGGAGGAGAGAAATAAGTAGTTATATAGTGAGTGTCCATGTCTTCAATGAAGGTTGAGGAATAGTCAAATAGCTCTTTGGAGATTGTCTCTGCCAAGCATATTCTTATTTTCCAAATTCTTGTGTGAGTGCCACAAGTTAATAACTAGGGAGAACTGTAAGCATATATTGTTCTAGGCTCCCTGTGCCTAGCATTATCTCAGTGAGTAATTACTGAACAGCTCTGTGATTTAAATTCATGTTGTTCATCATCCTTCCAAAGTTTATCCTCAGGATTGCAGAAAAATGTCAGTTTTAGGACTGCAGTCTTAGAATTTCAGTCTTAGGATTGCAGGAGAATTGCAAGAGAATTTCAGTCCATCACTTCATTGCAAATAGATGGGGAAACAGTGGAAACAGTGACAGATTTTATGTTTTGGGGCTCTAAATTCACTGCAGATGGTGACTGCCACCATGAAATTAAAAGACACTTGCTCCTTGGAAGAAAAGCTATGACCAACCTAGATAGCTTATTAAAAAGCAGAGACATTATTTTGCCAACAAAGGTCCATATCATCAAAGTTATGGTTTTTCTGTAGTCATGTATGGATATGAGATTTGGAGTACAAAGAAAAATGAGCACCAAAGAATTGATGCTTTTGAACTGTGGTATTGGAAAAGACTCTTGAGAGTCCCTTGGATTGCAAGGAGATCCAACCAGTCAATCCCAAAGGAAATCAGTCCTGAATATTCATTGGAAGGACTGATGTTGAAGCTGAAGCTCCAATACTTCGGCCACCTGATATGAAGAACTGACTCATTGGAAAAGACACTGATGCTGGGAAAGATTGAAGGCGAGAGGGGAAGAAGGTGACAGAGGATGAGATGGTTGGATGGAATCACCAACTCGATGGACGTGAGTTTGAGCAAGCTCCAGGAGTTGGTGATGGACAGGGAAGCCTGGGGTGCTGCAGTCCATCGGGTCACAAAGAGTCACACAACTGAGCGACTGAACTGACTGTTAATCATCCTTGCAAAGTTTATTCTTAGGATTGCAGGAGAATTTCAGGGCAGCCTCATTTTACAGTTTTTGCCCTTTAGAAAGCTTTGCTTTGAATTATTTAAAATGATTAATATGGATTCATTTAGTATATAATGTCACTATGTTACCACTCTAGGTCATTTAATCTTACTCAGCACATAGCGCAATTTATTACAAATAATGCACAAGAATGAGAAATATGTGCCCATTGTCAATCAAAATTGCATGATTCATTCAAGATTACATGAAATTTAAAGAATCATTTCAAGATACATGAATTATCAAGATTCATTTCAAGATTACATGAAATCAATCAACTTTATTTCAGCTCATAAGGGAAACAGGAAGTTCTTATCTGAATAAGTGCCAGACAGTTTTTAACGCTTTGCTCTGGGATATCCATTAATGAGACCAGCTGGTGAAATAAAAATCAAACTTTGAACCATAGTTATCTTAGATTATTCCCACCTGTCAACTTGTTTTAGTGTTTCCTGCATTCCTCATTTAAATAGTCCACTTCATATTTCATTTAGGGTCTCTCTGACGAAGGAACTATCCTCCCCTTTTTCTGAGTACTCATGTTCTGTTTATAGTTGTAAGTTTAGTTTAAGTCTGGGGTAGAAATTATGTTTTAAAGAATATAACTAAGGAAGGTTATATGAATTAAGTGGTTCATAAATTTGTTGTATTGTTCGGATTGTACCCTATTTCTCTATTAAGAACAATTTTCTGCCATTAGGAGTTCACTGTTTAAGGTATTTTCAGCTGAAGATTTAATTTCTTGCTCAGTGGTGTCTGACTCTTTTCAACTCTACAGACTTTATAGCCCACCAGGATCCTCCATCCATGGAATTTTCTAAGCAAGAATACTGAGGTGGGTTGCTATAGCCTTCCCCAGGGTATCTTCCCAACCCAGGGTTTGAACTAGCATCTTTTGGGTCTCCTGCTTTGGCAGGCAGATTCTTTACCAATTTCATCACCTGGGAAGCCCTTTTAATTTCTTGCTAAAACTCAAAAAACATCCTATGGATTATACAACCATTTAAACTGTCCTGTTACTTATACTTTACAGTAATTGAAGGATATGGAAATCAGTATTTATAGGAAGACTGGGACATCTCTTTGTTGTATTTTCTCCCTTTCTGCTAGTGAAGGAAAGACACACATTAACATTATACACTTGATAAAAAAAAAAAAAAAACTGTATGTTAAATTGCTATTCATGTGTAAGGTAGATATCCAAAGTGAGTTTTTGTGTACAAAGGTACCTGGTATTCCTTACATTGAGCACATTAAATCCCATCCTCCAATGATGAATCAATTTAAATAGTTGGAAAATAAGTACAATACAAGATATGAAGATGGTATTATGTTCAGAGACACAGACAGTAAGTACATGGCTTTTGGATTCTACCAAAACTGGGTTGGAATCTCCTTTCTCTCACTGACTCTGTCACCTTGAACACATTATATTTTACTAGTTTCTTCAGCTACAAAATATCAGTAATAGATAACCATTGTCTCCTGCAATTTATTCTGTATATTCGGTGGTACATGATAGGTGTTCAATGGAAGAAAATCATGTTGGAAGTATTATAATAATGAGAGCTCAGGAAGCATTGACTGGTAGAAGGTCAGCATACCACACATTGTTGCCACGTGGCATGCTAAATACAAACTATCATCTACATTTAATTCACCACAATCTGTAAATTGCACCTCAGGAGACAAGAACTGCAAATTTGCTTTTTCTACAGTTTCAATTAAGAAAAAAGTATTCTATACCTGGATAGCTCTTAAGAAAACAACTTCACAGTTTCACCTAAAACATGAAAAATAAAATAAAGAGCAAATCATCTGAGAATCAAGGCAAGAATCCAATTGCTAAAATTATGGTTTTTGCTTAATCACAAGCGACAGAAAACCCATTGACATCATCATTATTATTATCCTGATATTTTAGGAAATATATGCTATAGTATGCATAGTGTTACAAAATGCTTACTGTCACAACACTAAGAGGTAGACATTAGGATCATCTCTGTTTTACACATGTGACTTTTGATGCACAGTGCTCAGAACAGAAATCAGCTAGGTTTGTTGAATTAAACAAGTGAACTGTACTTGCACTAAGTCGCCGCAGTTGTGTCTGACTCTTTGCAACCCCATGGACTGTAGCCCTCCAGGCTCCTCTGTCATTGGGTTCTCCAGGCAAGAATACTGGAGTGGGTTGCCATCTCCTTCTCCAGTGGATCTTCCCAAACCAGATGTCCTACCTGTGTCTCTTATGTCTCTCCTGCAGGCAGGTTCTTCGCCACTAGCACCAGATGAATGAATTTATTAAAAGACCATTCCTGTCAGAAAAATTACCCAGGGCTATACAACTTGAAGTTCAGAAGGATTTAAAACTAGGGTCCCATGTAGGAGAGGAAACAGCAGGAACACTGATCTGATTCAAGGCTGTTGGTCAGGACCATTGCTGAAACTTAAACATGATCAACCCCTAGACCTGTGCCAGGCTTGGGTGTCTGTATGCCCAGGGGAGGGAAGGTCAAGGATTTAAAGACCAGAGCCATTGAGGACTTTGAACCTGGGTGCACAATCTACAGAGAACAGTGACTATCTTGAGTTTCTAAGAGCATTCCTCTGTCTCCACTTTTGGAACATTCTTAGACATACTGATTCATGCATCCCACTCAACAGATACAAAGGCAGAGTGCCAGGAGGCTGAGGCACTCTTGATCAGCCAGAATTGAGAAGAGTTGAAACTCTTACCAGCCCTGAGGATAAAGTTAAATGTTAAAGTTTTCCCTCTATCTGTTTCATGTCTAGAGAACAGAACTCTATTAGATCTATTGAGTAAATAAATGAGTAGGTGACTTAATTGAATATCCTCAACAGACTTCCTAAGTTAACATTGCATTTTTCATATCTAAGTTTAAACTTACCCAATGGCTTCCTATAAACACACTGATCAATTTTCTAGTCACTTCCCAACTTGGCTCAGCCTCAGACCTCTTAGGGAGCTCACATTCCCCTAACTCCTTCTCTCTAGTTAGTATTCCAGGAGCTAACGATCATAAAAAGCACTCACAGAACATTCATTGATCATTACAATCATTTGTGGCACTTTAAAACCTGAATGCTGTAGGTTCTTACAGTCTCATTTCCCACTTATAATCCACATATAGAGCCAGCATGCACGCTCAGGCATGTTTGAGTCTTTGTGACCCCATGGCTCCTCTGTCCATGGGATTTTCCAGGCAAGAATACTTGAGCGGCTTGCCATTTTCTACTCCAGTTTATCTTCCTGACCCAGGGATTGAACCCAGGTCTCCCACATCGCAGGTGGATTCTTTACCACTGCACCACCCTGGAAGCCTATAACCCGCATATGCTCTGCTTAGTCCCATCCAACTCTTTGCGACCCTGTGGACTATAGCCTTCCAGGCTCCTATGTCCATGGAGATCCTCCAGGCAAGAATACTGGTGTGGGTTGAGATGCCTTCCTCCAGGGGATCTTCCCAATCCAAGGATCAAACTCAGGTCGCCCACATTGCAGGCGGATTCTTTACTTCTGAGCCACCAGGGAAGCCCCAAAATACTGGAGTGGGTAATCTATCCATTCTACAGGAGGAACTTCCTGACCCAGGTGTGAGGCGAGCAGAAGTAACGCAGCTTAGATTAGGAGTAGACCTTCCTACTTGGTACCACTGTTTGCCAATTAGGACCAATTAGCTTTCACTTAATACTGACGCTGTTTGCCAATTAGGAAATTAGGAATGGGGCGGAAACCCCCAGGGAAGTCCCGCGTGAGCGAAAGTATTGACCAATGAAATTGCTTTGCAAACGTGTAACCAATCCGCTTCTCACCCTATAAATTTGTGTAACAGCTTGGGCTCGGGGCTCTGTGACCCACACCACTGCGTTGGTTGCGGGCGGAGAGTCCTGACTCAAGTCAGTAATAAACTTCCCTTCCTGCGAGTTGCATTGTCTTGGAAGCCTTCTCTCTTCCTGCTCAGGGATTCGGACATCGGGCATAACACCAGGAATTGAACCAGGTTCTCCTGCATTGCAGATGCATTCTTTACCAGCTGAGCTACCCAGGAAATCCTATAACCCATAGGCTTACAGTCTATTGATAGTAAAATATTCACCCACAAACACACAACCTCACAGCTCCTCAGCCAAGGCTTTTGCTCATGTTGGTTTCTGTTGGCTCCCAGTTGCTAATGAGACTTACTGAGGCTCCCACCTAACTCCAAGGAAGCAGTATATGAAAGCTCAAAGGACTCATTGCCTTCATCAATCTTGATCATACTCATCTCTCATTCAGATAGACCACCATTAACCGTGGGCTTCGAGGAAATGCTCCCTGCTTCTGGAAGCCTTCACACACCATGGTGAACTCTATAAATCTCACCAATGAATAAGCAATATTTAGCAGAAAATTACTCTATATAGTGGCTTACCTTTTCACCTAGTTAAGCAGTAATATTTTGCAAACTTACCTTAAAATGAAATGTGACTTAAATTATACATTTATAATGCTTCATCTTCAGTAACACTGTTGATTTTTTTTTTTTTGCACTTTTGAATTTTGAGATACTAGTTTGTTTCTTCTTCCTTAGCCTTGAATTGTTAAAAAATAAAAACATAGTCAAGGATATCTACTTATAATGAAAGCAGCACAGCCGAAACATTCTTTATAACAAATTAACAGGAGGGATATCACACTGAAGATAAAAGAGACAGTTAAATTAACTTGGCATAACATATGAATCAAGACATTTCCTACAATCCTACATTAGTTTGTGGAATAAAAACATTACTATTTAATGATGATGATTATGACATTAACTACTATAATTTTTTGGCTTCTGTACTGGATGCCTTTAACTCAAATCTCAATATAATGATGCAGCATATAAATTTATTACTACTTTACTAATGCAAGGTAAATCATTTAAATATTGTTGCTAAGCTGCTCAACTATGACTTCACAATCTGACTCAAATATGTGGTCCCATCCAAAATGACCTATCATTGTATTTAATGCTCTACTTTCCTGTAGATAGAACTAATAATGACATTTTAATTGGAAATTTTTATGGTTCCTAATCATAAATAATTGGAAATTTAGTGCTACTTGACAATTAATTTAGTACAAAATCTAATTAAGTTACTGAGAAAATATTTCAAGCAGCTATATCATTTACAACTAAGAAAAAATAAATTAATATCAAATACTAAAAATAATAGCTATATGTTGAGCCTTTGGAATGTCTTTGTGATTGTGAGTTTCTTTCTTTGGTTTAAATCTTCATTTAGATATGTAACTTAAACAAACTTCCTTCAGCTTCCTCAACATAACAGAAGGTAAGATATGAAGCTTAAGAGAGTCTCAAGTAAAACAAGTAGATTCAAGGAAGAAATAGGAATTAATTGCTCTAGTTATCTTAGGAAAAAAATCCTACTAAAATTGTTTCTCATGGTCCTGGACTCACTGAAGAGGGGAAAAAAAAATTACAACAGAGCAGAATCCTGCCAGTTCATCTTACAAGGTAATTTAGCATGAACTAAGAAGAAACAACTGAAATGCAAGATTTATAGAGAAGAAAATTTTTAAAAATGTTCTCTACTAGGTCTTCAATGTCAAGAGGATTTTCTGGCACATTTTAAGCAACATTTGATAACTGAAGGAATAAAGCAAATAAGCTTAGCTATTGCAGCAACACATAATTAAAAATTGAGTGTACTATTACAGATGAAGCAGAAAATATAATTTAATGAAAAGAAAGTTACCAAAAAAAAAAAAATACATGTCACTTTGGATTTCTTGTTTTTACTTTTGTGTTGTAAGGTTAATTACACTTTGGTGCAGACCTATAGTCTTACACAATTAAGGATGGGGGAAAAAAAAATCTGGACTGACATCTTGATCAGAGGAATGAACTCCTAGCTCACATTGTCAACTTTGACTATTAATGCATTCTGACAAATGAATTGATTAAAATTGTACTTACATATTCTTCCTTATTCATCCTTTGTTAAAATCCAGTATTTTCTCACTTAAACAGCTCAGTAATCTACCTAATTATAGCAGAAATCCTCTGATAATAGATACATATCAGCAAGTTTAGTGCAATAGGCAACTCTACACAAACCTTTATGTAGTCTCTATTTCTTGAAGCTGGAATTGCTTAGTGTTTGAAAACAACAATCTTTACATTGAGTATATATGGGTTTAAATTGGTATTCTCCCACAATGAGAAGAACTTAAAAACTTAAGCAAACAACTTAAAAACACTAAATTGCAATATTCTCATGTATTAACATTAAACATGTGGATAATGAGACTCTAGGGATTTTTTGTGAAAACAGAACATCTTGCTTATTTGGCACATATTAACCACTCCATAAACGGCATTTTATTAAAAGCATCATTATCAACAACATAGAAGGATATATTCATCTTACGTTTGTTAAGCATCTATCATAAACTGTTCTAGCTGGTCCTGACATAACTATGAACAAAACAGATTAAAATTTCTACTCTTGTAAAGAATTTGTTCTTCTGTTAGAAGATATAGAAAATAAAAGTTGACAAGAACATTAGATAGTGAGTTAGATGACATTGAGCATATGGTAAAAACAACATAAGAATGGTCAACCAGGCTTAAAAAGAGGAAGGAAATGTCCATAATTTTAAGTGGGGTGAACTGGCTTGACTTCATTTAGACTATGATATTTTAAAGTATGTATGTTCCCAAATTTTCACATATGTGTCAAAACCATAAAACTTCTATTATAGGAAAGTTTCCACTCTATTTTATTTTCTATTTTGGTATGAAAACATATATGTGTAAGGCAAGCTACAGTTGACCCTTAAACAGCAGATTTGAACTGTGTGGATCCAGCTATAAATGGATTTTTTTTTTTCTTTTCTTTCAACAGTAAATACTGCAGTATTTCACCATCTACAGTTGGTTGAATTCACACAAGTGGAACTGTGGATATGGAGGAACCAAACACATGGAGGGTCTACTGCAAATTTTTTAAGCTAATATGAGTACACGTTGTTCAAGGGCCAACTGCATCTGCATATATTCTTCTGTACCACACTGGTTATCTTTAATGTACACACACAAAAGCTTGCATTATATATATGCTTTAATATATGTTGTATGCTTATATATTTATACTTTGCTATCCTTGCACATAATTTCACACATTTATACATATTTGTATGCCCTTATTTTTATATGCACCTAATCTTTTTCACAAGATTTTCACAAATATTATTGAATGTTGCATTAGGAATAGCCAACATGATTTTACATTTTTAGCTTAGTTTTTGCTAGATAAGGTTGTTCTGTAAAAGTGAGTGTCCGCTTTTTTCCTTTATCATTAAGGAAGTTATAGAAATATAATGGTACAGTCAGAGTAGGTAGACTGAAACCTAGGACTATTATTATTTGAGAAGTAAAATTGCACTGGGCTTTGTGCATTGCTAAAAAGAAAGGGTGGGTATCTATCTGAATGAATTACTGGAGGTCTAAGGCAAAAGTAAGAAAAAAGTCATTGGAATTCCAGAGAATCTCTTGAAAAGTATTATGAAAAAGTGAGTATCAAGTCAGTCTAACTCAGGATAATGTTCATGGTGTTAGAGAATGAGCAAAAGAAGATATTTTAGGACACTGAGTCCCATCTTAGATGGACTTCTGTAAGACTTTCATTAAGTTTCTGTAAGACTTTCATGAAGTTTCTGAAAACCAAGGACTGAACAGAAAGCTTCCCAGGAGGCTACTGACAACAGCCCAACTAATTTTGTGCCAAACAGATGGGATGAGGGATAACAAAGAGGCCTTGAGCTTGTAATTGCTTTTATTTTATGCTCAATGCAAGGAAAATAAATCTGCTCTTCCAAATTAATAAACATTGAAAAAGAAAATAAAAAGCAGATGGATTGGGAATACATGTAAATCCATGGCTGATTCATATCAATGTATGACAAAACCCACTGGAAAAAAAAAAAAAAAGCAGATGGAATATATTGTCCATCAGATAAAGGTAACCAGCATTTTGTTCAGCAATGCAGGTTTAATTATGTTAGTTAATGTAGGAGGTGAAATTGAGGAGTTAGGTCTTATGTTGAATTAAAATTGATTGACTCTAGAACATGTCCTTAAATTGAAGAAAAGAAATAACTTGACCTTTGAAACCATCAAAGTTATAAAGCTTCTTTAAAAATATAATTTTCTCTTGGGGAACTTTGATTGATCACTTCTAAGCAGGCTGTCAGCAAATATTTTTCAATAATTTGGACAGTCCTCATCTAAAGATGGAGATTTTTATTCAGACAAAAGTGGAGGAAACATCATTTGCAAGCCTAGGTAGAAGAAAGGAATAATTTCCAATTTATATGCAAAACAACAGATATGTATAACCCATTCCTTCTGGCTCAATTAGTTAAAAAATAAAAGAGAGTGAATGAGAAAGACTGACTTAACAACACTGTAATCTAAGCACAACATCAATGTTTCCAAAGGGAGCTAACTAATTGGTTACATCAGTACTCTGCCAGCCAAGCAAGTCACACATGAGCTGCACCATGTCTCTGATTAAAAAGCTTAAAAGCCAAAGCTCATGGAAGACAATGAGAGCAGAACATTGGAATATATTTCTGAATATATACTTAAAGACTTAAAGATCATAGGGCTCAATCAGGTCCTGGATTGGCAATAAAGGAGAATATTGATTTCTAGTTGCCTTTCTATTGTATTTCTAGGAAAAAATATCATCTCCTTAGTTTTTAATTACTCTCAGTGAAGCTGTCTTTGCCCTAGTTCTTGTTTAAGTTGTTCTCTGCCCTTTAATCTTTCTCTCTACATCTCTCTCCCACTCTTTCTCTCTCTCACATACACAAAACATTTTTTTTTCTTACATGAACTGAATAGAAAATTAAATGAAGGCAACCTGATGCTCTAGCATTTATATGGTTGAAAAATAACACTACAATGAAGTTTCATTTACACTTATGTAGATATTCTACAAATTGAATTATTGCAGGAAGAGACATCTTTACATTTTAATGACAATTCAAGGTTTATACTTATCTATACTGTGATCAAATGTAAAATAGAAAAGCTGCTGTTGGAAAAATGAGAGTAGGCTAAAAAGGAGAAAGTGTCACATACCATTAGTATCTTGCAATATTCAGTGACTCCAAAAGACTACCAAAAAGTCCTGTGAACTTTTGATGAAAATGGCTTCGGTCAGTTCCAATATTCTGAAATCTAGTATTTTTTCCTTGATATCTGTCTTTTTCCTCAATACGTGTCTTAACATAGTAGATAGGTCCATACCATACTGTGCCCACCCTAGATCTTTTATTTTCTCTACTAGTGGTATGTTTATATGTGTGTATGTGGGTGTTTGTGTGGGTTAGGTGGATGGGTGGAATTAATGATAAAGAAATTTTATTGGAGCAAACCTGGCTAGCACTTGTCATTTCTACCTGATGGCTGGCATGTCCTAATCTGCAGTTTCAGTTATCTATCTTGCATGTTCCCAGTATTTCTTGCACTTTCTTGTACATTTCTGCCATCGTTTATGTTCTCAGAAACTCCAGCCAAATTCCCACGAAAGCTTGTATAGTGAAAATAAGAATGAATTTTATTGAATTTTATTTGAATATAATATCATCTATGAAATAATATAGTTGAAGAAAACTCAGTATTTGTAATCACAATTGCTTGAATTTGAAGTTCTATGACAAACTTGATGGGAGAATAATTTGACTTTTCCTCATCTATAAAATGGAAAGTTTTGAATAATTATCAAAGTATTCAATTAAAATGTGTTTAGGGGGATAACTCTGGTTCAGTAGTTATGGATTCACTTTACAATGCAGGGGACACAGGTTTGATACCTGGTTGGGGAACTAAGATGCCTCTGAGCAACTAAACTGGTGTGCCACAATTAGCCTGAATCCTTCAACTACTGAACACACACACCACAACTAGAGGATCCATGCATCACAACAAAAGATTTCACATGACACAGTGATGATACCACATGCTTCAATTAAGTCCTGATGCAGCCAAGTAAATAAATATTTTTTAAATGTGTTTTATGTGGTTACCAAAGGATGAAAGAGCAGATAAAGTCAAGGAGGGTCTTGGAATGCAGGAATAGAAAATCCAGACCCTTATCATACTTCCCTCCTCCATGTTGTAACTATTAATGGATTTCAGGTCCTCCTGGGAAAGATTGCCGGCAGAAGGAGAAGGGGATGACAGAGGATGAGATGGCTGGATGGCATCACCGACTCAATGGACATGAGTTTGGGTAGGCTCTGCGGGAGTTGGTGATGGACAGGGAGGTCTGGTGTGCTGCAGTTCATGGGGTTGCAAAGAGTTGGACATGACTGAGTGACTGAACTGAGCTAACTGAACTGAGCAATATAACCTGGCTCCCCTCCTACCATGTAGGGAGAACGTATTTGCTTACTCTTCTCCCACCCGGTAGGTGTGCCTCATCCAATCAGCAAATGACCCTCAAGATCCCTGTCCCTCTCCTTGTACCCTGGCTATAAAAATGGACTAAGGGCCTCTGTTCAACATTGGTTCTCCCTTGAGCTGGCCTACTGTTCTAATAGTGTCTCCCACTCTAATAAACTTTATTTCCCTCTCATTCTGTCTCATATCTGTAAATCCTTTTCCATCCCACACATGTACCAGGACATTTTAGAATGTAAAAAATGTTACACTAAGTTAATGTATCAAGTGGAGGAAAGTTACAGAAATCATGCCCTTCAATTCAGCAACATTTTTTCACCCCTTAGAAAATTTAGATACATAATACTATCAACACATATTTTACTTGTAATTATTAATCATTATCTGTAGTATGTCCACATGACACTCACTAATAATACAACAAAAACTTAGGGTATTATAAAGCCCTGTTTATTTTGCTATTCTTCAGCAATGAGGTGAGATCTATGATACTTTTAACTTAATTCCAATCTGCTACCATTATTATTAAATGCAGTTTATGACTAAGATCTTAATATGTTACTCAATTTTGCTTCTATTATATCTCCTCATTGCTTAGTCTTTGAAAGAGTTATCCGTACTTGGAAGATAGCTAAAGTTTTGCAGAGAAGCAACATGCATTCTGAAATGAAATCTTATTAAATGTATTTGTATTAGGTGCAAACAGCAAATGCAATTACAAATGTTTACATACTAGAGGTATATTTCTAGAAGCAATATTATTATTTCTTCATGGGAATATCAAATTAAGTGTTTTATCCATAAATAATTATCAGAGTTCTTTCACAAGCGTGCTATCATGGAACTGAAGGAAGTGAAGAAGGACACTGTGACTGGTTTATGTTCAAAATGTGAAGAAAATAATGTAGGTTCATTTGTGTAAATAGTCATTTATTAAATGTCTATATATAAATGCATATACTAACAAACACATGAAAAGATGCTCAACATCACTCATTATCAGAGAAATGCAAATCAAAACCACAATGAGGTACCATTACACACCAGTCAGGATGGCTGCTATCCAAAAGTCTACAAGCAATAAATGCTGGAGAGGGTGTGGAGAAAAGGGAACCCTCTTACACTGTTGGTGGGAATGCAAACTAGTACAGCCGCTATGGAGAACAGTGTGGAGATTTCTTAAAAATCTGGAAATAGAACTGCCATGTGACCCATCAATCCCACTTCTGGGCATACACACCGAGGAAACCAGATCTGAAAGAGACACGTGCACCCCAATGTTCATCGCAGCACTGTTTATAATAGCCAGGACATGGAAGCAACCTAGATGCCCATCAGTAGACGAATGGATAAGGAAGCTGTGGTACATATACACCATGGAATATTACTCAGCCATTAAAAATTCATTTGAATCAGTTCTAATGAGATGGATGAAACTGGAGCCCATTATACAGAGTGAAGTAAGCCAGAAAGATAAAGAACATTACAGCATACTAACACATATATGGAATTTAGAAAGATGGTAATGATAACCCTATATGCAAAACAGAAAAAGAGACACAGATGTACAGAACAGACTTTTGGGCTCTGTGGAGAAGGTGAGGGTGGGATGTTTCCAAAGAACAGCATGTATATTATCTATAGTGAAACAGATCACCAGCCCAGGTTGGATGCATGAGACAAGTGCTCAGGCCTGGTGCACTGGAAGACCCAGAGGGATCGGGTGGAGAGGGAGGTGGGAGGGGGGATTGGGATGGGGAATACATGTAACTCCATGGCTGATTCATGTTAATGTATACAAAACCCACTACAATATTGTAAAATAATTAGCCTTCAACTAATAAAAATAAAAATTAAAAAAAAGGAAGTTCCAAAAAAAAAAAAAGAAAGAAAGAAAATGGGCACTGGGAAAGGAAAATAGCAGTGATAACAATGCAACCCAAGCTTTCAAGGATTTTACAATCCAAACAAAGAGGAAGCATATATATGAATAATTTTGTATGTTAATAATGAGTAGATAAAGAACATCTTCCTCTGGGTTACTTCATAAGCAGAGTTCATTGTATCAGCAAAACTTTTTTACTTTTTTTTTTTTTTTTTGCCTGGAATTATCAGTTCAGTTCAGTCACCCAGTCATGTTTGACTCTTGTTCTTTGCACCCATCGACTGCAGCATTCCAGGCTTCCCTGTCCATCACCAAAACTCGGAGCTTGCGCAGACTCATGTCCATCGAGTTAGTGATGCCATCCAACAAAACTTGCTTTGTATAATAGTGCAGTCTGATGTATATCTCCAAGTATTTTGCCTTAAAGGTAGTTGGCATTCACAGTGTTCAGAGCAGTATTGATATTAAAAAAAAAAAAAAAAAAAAAACACAGTCAGCCTTCAAGATTCTTTATCTACATTTATAAGAGAAGTTTTGCTAATTATCATGAAATTTTAAAAATTTTAAAAATTATGTTTCTTGTATGACATTGTTAAAGGAGGCAGGTAGCTAGATATTAGCAGAGAAATGGGGGCAGGAGCCAGGTGGCTGGAAATCAGTCACCTTGTAAACAGCAGGGATCCATGGGCAGACAAAGAGCAGGAACCTCCAGACTGACAGGAAACCATACATTCTGGGTGGTAAGTCCCCTCCTTCAATCTTTCCCAGCATCAGGGTCTTTTCCAGAGTCAGCTCTTCTCATCAGGTGGCCAAAGTATTGGAGTTGCAGCTTCAACATCACTCCTTCCAATGAATACTCAGGACTGATCTCCTTTAGGATGGACTGGTTGGATCTCCTTGCAGTCCAAGGGACTCAAGAGTCTTCTCCAACACCACAGTTCAGAAACATCGATTCTTAGGTACTCAGCTTTCTTTATAGTCCAATTCTCACATCCATACATGACTACTGGAAAAAACATAGCCTTGACCAGATGGACCTTTGTTGGTAAAGTAGTGTCTCTGCTTTGTAATATGCTGTTTTTTGAGAAGTTACTCAGTCACGTCCAGCTCTTTGTGACCCCATGGACTGTAGCCCACCAGGCTCCTCCATCCATGGAATTTTCTGAACATGAGTACTGGAGTGGGTTGCCATTTCCTTCTCCAGGGGATCTTGCCGACCCAGAAGTCTAACCTGGGTCCCCTGCATTGCAGGCAGATGTTTTTACCATTTAAGCCACTAAAGAATCCCAATATGCTGTCTAGGTTGGTCATAACTTTCCTTCCAAGGAGTAAGCGTCTTTTAATTTCATGGGTGCAATCACCATTGCAGTGATTTTGGAATCCAAAAAATTAAAACTCAGGCACCGTTTCCACTGCTTCCCCATCTATTTGCCATGAAGTGATGGGACCAGATGTCATGACCTTAGTTTTCTGAATGTTGAGCTTTAAGACAACTTTTACATTCTCCTCTTTCACTTTCAAGAGGCTCTTTAGTTCTTCTTCACTTTCTACCTAAGGGTGGTGTCATTTGCATATGTGATTTATTGATATTTCTCCCAGCAATGTTGATGCCAGCTTGTGATTCATTTTGCGAATACTTCTCATGATGTACTCTGCATATAAGTTAAATAAGCAGGGTAACAGTATACAGCCTTGACATACTCCTTTTCCTATTTGGAACTAGTCTGTTGTTCCATGTCCAGTCAAAGGCCCTGGCATAGTCAATAAAGCAGAGGGAGATGTTTTTCTGGAAATCTTTTGCTTTTTCAATGATCCAGCAGATGCTGGCAATTTGATCTCTTATTTGTCTGCCTTTTCTCAAACCAACTAGAACACCTGGAAGTTCACCGTTCACATATTGTTGAAGCTTGGCATGGAGAATTTTGAGCATTACTTTACTAGTGTGTCAAATGAGTGCAATTGTGTGGTAGTTTGAGCATTCTTTGGCATTGCCTTTCTTTGGGGTTGGAATGAAAACTGACTTTTTCCAGTCTTGTGGCCATTGCTGAGTTTTCCAAAGTGGCTGCATATTGAGTGAAGCACTTTCACAGCATCATCTTTTAGGATTTGAAATAGCTCAACTGGAATTCCATCACCTCCACTAACTTTGTTCGTCGTGATGCTTCCTAAGGCCCACTTGACTTCACTTTCCAGGATGTATGGCTCTAGGTGAGTAATCATATCATCATGATTATCTGTGTCATGAATATCTTTTTTGTACAGTTCTTCTGTGTATTCTTGCCACCTCTTCTTAATATCTTCTGCTTCTGTTAAGCCCATACCTTTTCTGTCCTTTATAGTGCCCAACTTTGTCTGAAATGTTCCCTTGGTATCTCTAATTTTTTTGAAGAGATCCCTAGTCTTTCCCATTCTATTGTTTTCCTATATTTCTTTGCACTGATCACTAAGGAAGCCTTTCTTATCTCTCCTTGCTATTATTTGGAACTCTGCATTCAAATGGGTATCTTTCCTTTTCTCCTTTGCTTTTCGCTTCCCTTCTTTTCACAGCTATTTGTAAGGCCCCCTCAGACAGCCATTTTGCTTTTTTGCATTTATTTTTCTTGGGGATGGTCTTGATCCCTGACTCCTGTCACTAACCTCTGTCCATAGTTCATCAGGCACTTTATCAGAATTACTCCTTAAATCAATTTCACACTTCTACTGTATAATCGTAAGGGATTTGATTTAGGTCATACTTGAATGGTCTAATGGTTTTGCCCACTTTCTTCAATTTAAGTCTGAATTTAGCAATAAGAAGTTCATGATCTGAGCCACAGTCATCTCCCGGTCTTGTTTTTGCTGACTGTATACAGATTCTCCATCTTTGGCTGCAAAGAATATAATCAATCTGATTTTGGTGTTGCCAAAATGTCCATATACTGAGTCTTCTCTTGTGTTGTTGGACAAGAGTGTTTGCTATGACCAATGTGTTCTCTTGGCAAAACCCTATTCGCCTTTGCCATGCTTCATTCTTTACTCCAAGGCCAAATTTCCCTGTTATTCCAGATGTTTCTTGATTTCCTACTTTTGCATTCTAGTCCCCTACAATGAAAAGAACATCTTTTTTGGGTTTTAGTTCTAAAAGGCCTTGTAAGTCTTCATAGAACCATTCAACTTCACCACTTCAGCATTACTGGTCATGGCATAGTCTTGGATTACCTTGATATTGAATGGTTTGCCTTGGAAATGAACAGAAATCATTCTGTCATTTTTGAGATTGCATCCAAGTACTGCATTTCAGACTCTTTTGTTGTCTATAAAGGCTACTCCATTTCTTCTAAGCGATTGCCCACAGTAGTAGATATAATGGTCATCTGAGTTAAATTCACCCATTTCAGTCCATTTTAGTTTGCTGATTCCTGAAATGTCGACATTCACTCTTGCCATCTCCTGTTTGACCACTTACAATTTACTTTGATTCAGGGACCTAACATTTCAGGTTCCTATGCAATATTGCTCTTCACAGCATCAGACCTTGCTTCTATCACCAGTCACATCCACAACTGGGTGTTATTTTTGCTTTGGCTCTGTCTTTTCATTCTTTCTGGAGTTATATTTACACTGATTTCCAGTAGCATATTGGGCACGTGCTGACCTGGGGGAGTTCATCTTTCAGTGTCATTTCTTTTTGCCTTTTTATACTGTTCATGGCGTTCTCAAGGCAAGAATACTGAAGTGGTTTGCCATTCCCTTCTCCTGTGGACTACATTTTGTCTGAATTGTCCACCAAGACCTGCCTGTCTTGGGTGACCCTACAGGGCATGGCTTAGTTTCATTGGGTTAGACAAGGTGCGGTCCATGTGATTAGATTGGTTAGTTTCTGTGATTGTGATTTCAGTCTGTCTGACCTCTGATGCTCTCTCTCAGTGCTTACTGTCTTACTTTGCTTTCTCTTATCTTGGACATGGGGTATCTCTTCAGGCTGTTCCAGCAAAGTGCAGCCACTGCTTCTTTTCTTGGACTTGGGATATCTCCTCACAGCCACCGCTATTGACCTTGGACATAGGGTATCTCCTCAGCCACTCGCCTCTCCAGTGCCATGCAGCTGCAATTCAATCAAACACATATTATTTGCAGAAGATTTCTGCCTGTCATGAAGAGCAGTCATCATCATGAAGAATTTTAGTACTTTTCTAGATATGTTCAATTCAGTTCAGTTCAGTCGCTCAGTTGTGTCCGACTCTTTGCAACCCCATGAATCGCAGCACGCCAGGCCTCCCTGTCCATCACCAACTCCTGGAGTCCACCCAAACCCATGTCCATTGAGTCAGTGATACCATCCAACCAACTTATTCTCTGTCACTCCCTTCTCCTCCGGCCCTCAATCTTTCCCAGCATCAGGGTGTTTTCAAATGAGTCAGCTCTTCACATGAGGTGGCCAAAGTATTGGAGTTTCAGCTTCAACATCAGTCCTTCCAATGAACACCCAGGGCTGATTTCCTTCAGGATGGACTGGTTGGATCTCCTTGCAGTCAAAGGACTCTCAAGAGTCTTCTCCAACACCACAGTTCAAAAGTATCAATTCTTCAGCACTCAGCTTTCTAGATATGAGGGGATAAAAGAATTGGGCTCATAAGATTGGCTCCTAAAAATGTCTGTCTGAAGACCTATCTGCTAGTTTTCCCACAGCACGGAGTGTCTTATTCTGCTCTTCACTCTGAACTCCTTTCATGGGGTATTAAAAACAAGCAGCTGTAGCTGTACATGATTTAATCCTTGTAGAGGTAGATGGCAAGTGCCAATTTGTAGGCACTTAGTCAATTAGGAAATTGACATTTCCTAATAACCAAAAAGGATCAGTTACAGATGACCCACCAAGTTTGACTAGGTATTTTTCTGGATGTGGTCCCTCTGTGCTACCTCTTACCTCCTAAAGTAAAAGTGATACACTGACACAGTATTTTGATCTGAACTCATCATTTCAGGACTCCACTTGCCTGATTGGGGAAAATGTTCAATTAGTGCTCTATAGAACTAACTGTGCACAAGTTATATTGAGTGAAAATATAAGAAGGATTATTGAGAAGACATAGACAGCTTCACAGATTAGTTTACTTGAGATGACTGTTAAAGAATGAGTGTGATTGCTGTAAAAGTAACAGGAATGCTAATTCTGGGCAGAGGGAGTAGCCTGAGGCAAGGCATGTGCATGCTTAGTCACTTAAGTTGTGTCCAACTCTGTGTGACGCTAAGGACTATAGCCCCAGACTCCTCTGCCCATAGGGATTATCCAAGCAAGAATACTACAGTGCGTTGTCATGCTCCTCCAGGTGATCTTCCAGACCCAGGAATCAAACCCACATCTCTTATGTCTCCTCTATTGACAGGCAGGTTCTTTACCACTAGTAGCACCACCTGGGAAGTGAAAGCATGAAAGCCAGAAAACACATGATTATTTAAAATTGTGATTAAAACACATTTGTATATATTTGAAGATGTGTTTGGAAGCTTGTTACATTGAAAAGCTAGTTTGCAACTCATAAACACCACTAGATCAATATTTTTCCTACCTTTATAAAAGTCACAATAAAATTGGGTTAATGCATATTTTAGTTTTGTCATAGAGACCTGGAATACAGGATTGTGAAAAAATGAAGGTAGTAGGGTTAATGGGAAATTTTTTTCTTTAATTGTAAGAAACAAAGGAGAGGTGTCTAGGATTCTACAAAGTGATAACATGTATGTAACCTACACATTCAGTGATAGAGAAAAATATGGAAGAAACCTACTGAGATGTGTTTCATTCATACTGTTCTACTGACTACCAAGTCCTTAAAACTTTCCAGTTACTATTCAAATCTCACCTATCTCTGAAGAATCTTTCAATTCCATGTCTTCTGAATATAATGTCCTTTCTAATATTATCATTATTGTCTTTCAAATTAATTTAGTACCCCTAACATATTCCTACTGACCTTTTACAGTCCTGTGGCCACTGCTGAGTTTTCCAAAATTGCTGGCATATTGAGTGCAGCACTTTCACAGCATCATCTTTCAGGATATGTAATAGCTTAACTGGAATTTCATCACATCCACTAGCTTTGTTCGAAGTGATGCTTTCTAAGGCCCACTTTACTTCACATTCCAGGTGTCTGGCTCTAGGTGAGTGATCACACTGTTGTGATTATCTGGGTCGTAAAGATATTTTTGGACAGTTCTCCTGTGTATTCTTGCCACCTCTTCTTGATATCTTCTGCTTCTGTTGGGTCCATACCATTTCTGTCCTTTATCGAACCCATCTTTGCATGAAATATGCCCTTGATATCTATAATTTTCTTGAAGACATCTCTAGTCTTTCTCATTCTGTTGTTTCCTCTATTTCTTTGTATTGACCTCTGAGGAAGGCTATCTTATCTCTCCTGGCTATTCTTTGGAACTTGGCATTCAATGGGAATGTCTTTCCTTTTCTCCTTTGCTTTTCACTTCTCTTCTTTTCACAGCTATTTGTAAGGCCTCCTCAGACAACCATTTTGCCTTTTTGCATTTCTTTTCCATGGGGATGGTCTTGATCCCTGTCTCCTGTACAATGTCATGAACCTCCGACCATAGTTCATCAGGCTCTCTGTCTATCAGATCTAGTCCCTTAAATCTATTTCTCACTTCCACTGTATAGTCATAAGGAATTTGATTTAGGTCATACCTGAATGGTCTAGTGGTTTTCAGTACTTTCTTCAGTTTAAGTCTGAATTTGGCAATAAGGAGTTCATGATCTGAGCCACAATCAGCTTCCAGTCTTAATTTTGCTGACTGTATAGAGCAAAGAATGCTCAAACTACCACACAATTGCACTCATCTCACATGCTAGTAAGTTAATGCTCAAAATTCTCCAAGCCAGGCTTCAGCAATACGTGGACCATGAACTTCCAGATGTTCAAGCTGGTTTTAGAAAAGGCAGGGGAACCAGAGATCAAATTGCCAACATTCACTGAATCATCAAAAAAGCAAGAGAATTCCAGAAAAATATATATTTCTGCTTTATTGACTATGCCAAAGCCTTTGACTGTGTGGATCACAATAAACTGTGGAAAATTCTGAAGGAGATGGGAATACCAGACCACCTGACCTGCGTCTTGAGAAACCTGTATGCAGGTCAGGAAGCAACAGTTAGAACTGGACATGGAACGACAGACTGGTTCCAAATAGGGGAAGGAGTATGTCAAGGCTATATATTGTCACCCTGCTTATTTAACTTACGTGCAGAGTACATCATGAGAAACGCTGGGCTGGAAGAAACACAAGCTGGAATCAAGATTGCCGGGAGAATCAGATATACAGAAGACAACACCCTTATGGCAGAAAGTGAAGGTGAACTGAAAAGCCTCTTGATGAAAGTGAAAGAGGAGAGTGAAAAAGTTGGCTTAAAGCTTAACATTTGGAAAACTAAAATCATGGTATCTGGTCCCATCAACTCATGGGAAATAGATGGGGAGACAGTGGAAACAGTGTCAGACTTTACTTTTCTGGGCTCCAAAATCACTGCAGATGTTGACTTCAGCCATGAAATTAAAAGATGCTTACTCCTTGGAAAGAAAGTGATGACCAACCTAGATAGCATATCAAAAAGCAGAGACATTACTTTGCCAACAAAGGTCCATCTGGTCAAGACTATGGTTTTTCCAGTGGTCATGTATGGATGTGAGAGTTGGACTGTAAAGAAAGCTGAGCACCGAAAAATTGATGCTTTTGAACTGTTGGAGGAGACTCTTCAGAGTCCCCTGGACTGCAAGGAGATCCAACCAGTCCATCCTAAAGGAGATAAGTCCTGGGTGTTCACTGGAAGGACTGATGCTGAAGCTGAAACTCCAGTACTTTGGGTACCTCATGGAAGAGTTGACTTACTGGAAAAGACCCTGATGCTGGGAGGGATTTGGGGTAGGAGGAGAAAGGGACGACAGAGGATGAGATGGCTAGATGGCATCACCGACTGGATGGACATGAGTTTGAGTAAACTCCGGGAGTCGGTGATAGACAGGGAGGCCTGGCGTGCCGAGATTCATCGGATCGCAAAGAGTCGGACAGTACTGAGCGACTGAACTGAACTGAACTGAACATATCTGTTTGATACATAACACCATGCACATATCAAAGAATGTCAGAGGAGAACACCTTATTTTTGTAACCATACTAAAACGTATTAAGGAAATAAAAAGCAATGGTTGCTTTAAATATAACCTTGTAGCATATTAAGACTTGATCAAATACTTGTTTAGTAATAAAGATTACAGAGAATTTAGAAAGTAATATTGTAGTTCTCAGTCTATTGCATGTTTTAATGCAGATAATTTTAAAAAACGACACCTACAGCAAATTAATACCAAGAAGGAAAAAAAAAAAATTAAATGGCATTTAATTTTAGAAAGAAGGATAAAACCTTAGAAAATTTTCCAAATAGTTTAGAATTTTATTCAAAAAAATTATATAACTTCTTACAACTGAATGGAATGAAGCTACATAAGTTTCAGGATCACGACCTTCTTTATTTATTAATTTTTTTTTCTCCCTATCAGTTAGAATGACTCATCCCCCCACCCCACCCCCACCTCCCGCCACCCCGCTTTCCAGTGTGTGGAGCTCATTTGTGTATGTACTTTTATTTGATGCGTAGTTACATGAGAAGAAGTCAGGACAGGTATCATTATTACAATCTTTCAGTATGAGAAAATCAGATAGTTCTTCAAATTCGTACATCTACCGAGAAAGATACATGCTAAAACAGAACTCAGATTTTCTGTATTTTGAATGACTTTTTTCCCTTAAAGCAAGAAAGTAAACTCAACATTTAATATAGATTGCTAACAAAATAATAATAATAATTTTGAACTAAACTCTCAATTAATCTGACGTTTTGAGTAATCACACACCCCACCCATTAAACAGATCATTGCAGATGGTGACTACAACCATGAAACGAAAAAACACTTACTCCTTGGAAGGAAAGTTATGACCAACCTAGATAGCATATTAAAAAGCAGAGACATTACTTTGCCAACAAAGGTTCATCTAGTCAAGGCTATGGTTTTTCCAGTGGTCATGTACGGATGTGAGAGTTGGACTATAAAGAAAGCTGAGCACCGAAGAATTGATACTTTTGAACTGTGGTGTTAGAGAAGACTCTTGAGAGTCCCTTGGACTGCAAGGAGATCCAACCAGTCCATCCTAAAGGAGATCAGTCCTGGGTATTCATTGGAAGGACTGATGCTGAAGCTGAAACTCCAATACTTTGGCCACCTCATGTGAAGAGCTGAGTTATTTGAAAAGACCCTGATGGTGGGAAAGATTGAGGGCAGGAGGAGAAGGGGATGGCAGATGTTAAGATGGTTGGATGGCATCACCGACTCAATGGACATGGGTTTGGGTGGACTCCAGGAGTTGGTGATGGACAAGGAGGCCTGGCGTGCTGCGATTCATGAGGTCACAAAGACTCAGACATGGCTGAGCAACTGAACTGAACTGATACAAAAAATATGATAATATTGTATCTAGAAAAAAAAATACCATTAAAATTTTGTGCCATATCCCCTCCACAAGTTTTCTTACATATGTTGTTTTCTGAATAATGAGAGTTAACAAAATAGTAAACAGAAGATTTAGAAAGAATATCACCATTCTGTCAGCTTTACTGATGCCATGATGAAACAGTGTGAGCTTTATTTATTTCTTAATGAGATGAATTCAATATTAATATTAGTAGCTTATTTTCCTCCAGTTTTGGTGACTGGATAAGCTCATTTTTGAAGAATTACATAGGCAAAGTGTAATATATATATATATATATGTATGTATATAAAACTCCATCAATTATTTGTCCAACATATATTAAGTGAATACCCACCAGATGAAAGACACTCTACTACACATATGTAATACAAGGAAAAGAACCTGAGATGATTTCATCTGTAGTGGAACTTTATTTCCTACCTTTCAAGTATATTTTGTCACAACTCTCCCCTACTCATTTCTATTTGATTAAAAATATTGGACTCATAAATTTAGGGAGAAAGTAATCTGACAAATTAATTGTTATTTCTGTGGTTATAAATCATGTATCCTTAAATATTTAAATTGTATACATGCAACTTTTCCTATGCAGCAATAACTAATGCTTTTTGGGGGTGCTCTAGATATATTTCTTAAGTGACTGAACACCAATATATTCCTTAAAAAGAAAGAAAATTCAGCCTTAACTCTATGTACATGTATTCTCCTAATGTAACATCAAATAATAGATTATTATAATATTTAGCTCTATAGACACATGCTATTAAAGGCATGTGGCCCTTCTAAAAGCCAGCTGTTGCGCTGCTATGAGGTTTCTATGATGGCAGATGAGAGGCATACACACTGCTACTTTCAGTACAAGATCCAAGTTGGAGATACTTGATCTCATCATTGTTCTTCCCATTTGGGGCTCAACTCAAAAATTCTGAAAGATTTTTTTCAACAAAGTAAGCTTAGCAGTCACTTTAATCCATTCTGGCCAATAAAATGAAATCTATTTGATCCCTCTTGAATAAATAATAATTTTAACATAAAATTAGTTATTGTCTTCCTATTTCCCATCTGTTTGATTGTTACTATTATTATTTTTTTCAGAATCTGGCACTTCATTATTAATTTGTTAGTAAATCATATGCTTTTTTTTTTTCCTGGCCAGTATACAGTACAGTAATATATGTTCCATGTTGATATTAAAAAACTCAAATGAACAGCTTTTTGCTGTGCATTAAGAATATGTTGAGGGCTTCCCTGGTGGCTCAGGGGTAAAGAATCCACATGCAGTGCAGACCACTGCTGCCAATGCAGGAGACATGAGTTTTATCCCTGGGTCAGGAAGATTCACTGGAGAAGAAACTGGCAACCCACTCTAGTATTTGTGCCTGAGAAATCCCATGGATAGAGGAGCCTGGAGGTTTACAGTCTGTGAGGTTGAAAAGAGTTGGACACAACTTAATGACCAACAACCACCACCACCAAGCATGTATTGAAAATTGAGTTCCATTTTTGTCATCAGCTATCAGATTCTGGGGGGAACATATGAATAGACATTATCTCATTAAAAGACTAACATGAATTTTAGGGTCTAAATTTTGTAAAAGTTCAAAGATGGGAAACATACTTTGATGTTAATATTTTCAGAGGCAAATATTTCAAAATTTCAAATTTAAATATGTTATTTAAAATAGACTTGGGGAGTTCTAATGAGATGGATGAAACTGGAGCCCATTATACAGAGTGAAGTAAGCCAGAAAGATAAACATCAATATAGTACACTAACGCATATATATAGAATTTAAAAAGATGGTAACAGTAACCCTATATGCAAAACAGAAAAAGAGACACAGATGTACAGAACAGACTTTTAGACTCAGGGAGAAGGCAAGGGTGGGATGTTCTGAGAGAACAGCATTGGAACAAGTATACTATCAAGGGTGAAACAGATCACCAGCCCAGATTGGATGCAGGAGACAAGTGCTCAGGGCTGGTGCACTGGGAAGACCCAGAGGGATGGGATGGAGAGGGAGGCAGGAGGGGGGATTGGGATGGGGAACACATGTAAATCCATGGCTGACTCATGTCAATGTATGGCAAAAACCACTAAAAAAAATAATAATAATTATAAAATAAAATCCCTTGGAATTTCAAAAAAAAAATAGACTTGGGAAGGTTGGTAAATTTTTAATTTTCTGGAAAGGTAATAGAGCAGGGTTGATGGTTAAGGAAAGCTAATTTCTGTAAAAATGAAAAAAAAAAGAAAAACAAGAAGAAATAAGAGAAGTCATTTATTCCACATTCACTTGGGGATTGCTCTGGTTATAACCTAGGTGGTAAGGTTTACCTTATTTATAAAAATTTTGGGAAACATAGAAAAATTGTATCCACTTTTTTTGTGATTAAAGTAATTCATTCATTTGTTATTCACTTAATCTATATGCACCCTGAAAATATGGATTTAGGTGAAATTAGATAACATGAATTAAATATCCTTGAATAATGGACATAGAAGCAAAATGTTCTGAGTGATTACTCTTGGCCAGATATTGTTAAGTACCTTTATACATTATCTGTATCCTCATAACAGATGGAGAATTTGAGGACTAGAGAGATTAAATGGCAATGATCATGATCATATAATTAGTAACTGGCAAAACCTGAGGTGGATTTTATGTTATAGTGATTAAAAAAGTATCATAGGATGAAGTGTTGAATTAAGAAGCTCTTTTCTTGTTTTGAATCACATTTAGTCTTGTTCATAGTCTGAGTGACCTCATGTGAGCATCTTCTTTTCTTCCACTCATCATCAGCAGTCACCTATTTCAACCCACTGTTTGTCCTTGTGTGTCAAAATTCAATGTTAATCATGTATCACTCCAAGAAAACAGCACTTCATTTGTTGTAGCTGATTATCATGACCACATAACATCCAAAGGAATTATCAGGGGTGAAGGAAAAACGTAAGCACTTTATTTTAGGAGAGTGGACTGTTGGAATGATTTGTTTTTTAAAAAAGGATTCTAAGGATTTGGCTGTGCTGTTGTATTTCAAGCTTATTAAAATTTGTATAAAGGGTAAAAGTTTTCAAGCATATTTTATAAGCTAGTTTTTATATTAATAGAAATATATTTACAAAAATCAGTATCAAATCAGTGTTTCCTTTTTATAAACTTGTGATTTTTAAAGTTATATTGTTAATAATTTTACTATAAGATTTTGGTGGATTAGTTATATTCAAAGAAGAAATTAAATTTTATTAGAAAAAGAATTAAAAGATCATTTTACAGAATTTAAATTTAGGATCTGTCCCTAACAGTATTTGGGAAAGTTCTGTGATGTCATGTGTAGGTTTCTTTTTTTTTTTTTTAACCTGCCTCAAAAATCTCTATGATCCATATTCATATTTTTCCCCTAGGGAAGAGAATCCATTAAAAATAACTTTTACTAATATTTTGAAGAAATTCTTGATGAAAGTGGTTTATTAAATTTTAGATAATATTTTTAATTTGAAATATTTTATAAATTCAGTTATCATATCTTGAGGTGATAAATTCAACAAGGCTATAACCCTTGTTATATAAAAATTTGTTTTGTTGAACCTTCAATTTTTAAGACAATTTAGATAGGGCTATTCAAGATATTTTTTTCTGATATGACATGAAAACATGCTTAATTTTGTGAATGTCAAATCAATGGCAAAGATGCTAAGAGGCATAATATTTTGAGCTGAATATTATAAAAAAAAAAAAGAAGTCTCAGAAATGTACTATTCAAAATTTAGCCTTATTTAAAAGCTAATTTTTTCCAGATGCTTACCCTTTAAACAGGAGATGTCACAGCTTTAAAAGACAAATAATTGAAATTATCTACATTAAATAATTCCTGAATAAACATAAAGACAAAAGTTGTGATTGATTAAATGAGTAACACCAAATCGTAACAAGCTTATGGCAAACCTTAAAATTCAGTTATTCTAACAACTCCTATCTCAATTTCACACTTTCCAGGAAAGCCAAACATTTTTCATTATTCAGTCTGTGCTTAGAAAGCAACATATTTTTGCTCATCACTGAGGTCAATTCAGTTGTTTAATTATATATGTATAATAAATATAACTATAGATTCCCCTGGTGGCTCAGATGGTAAATAATCTGCTTGCTATTCAGGAGACCTGAGTTCAAACCCTGGGTTGGGAAGATCCTCTGGAGAAGGGAATGGCTACCCCTTCCAGTATTCTTGCCTGGAGAATTTGATGGACAGAAGAGCCTTGTGGGCTACATCCAACAGAGTTGCAAAGAGTCAGACATGATTGAGAGACTAACACTTTAACTTTTTCACTTTTAATATAAATATACCTATAAATATGACTATAAATATACAGTTAAATATGTTTATAGGATTATATGCATATAGTTTTCCTGCAGAACACTCTTGAGATCAAGTCATAAGAGCTGAATGACATTCAAGATGTAGAATTTCATTTCATGATGTGTCTCATTCCCTAACATCCTGCATAGCATATAATACATTTTTAACCAAAGGTACATATTTATTTGAAAAAGGCAGAACAATTATTTTGTTCCATTTTCCTTTGTTCTGTTTGAATATATAAAGGAAGCAGAATGAAAGATTTTTTTGTGAGCAACCTGCTCAGAAAACAGTACAATGTGTTATCTAGAAGCACATAAAGTGAACTACTTTAAGCTGATAAGAGCCATGATCCTATAAAAAGAAATGTCCTGTTAAAATGCCAAGATTAATTTTATTTGTTCAAATTATAATTAAAAATAATCAATTCACAAGAGTGTCAGCTTTATCACATATTTATTTTATAGCACCAGGCACTACTTACTAAGCATTCCATTTTGCAGTGCCATCAAAAACTTCCTTTAAATATGTACATAATTGTTTCGTATTAAACAACGTTGGCATTTCAAATCTATAATTTGGGGTTAAAAATTAATTTAAAAATTCGGTAGTAATTTCCTTAAAATAAAAATGAACAAGGAAACAAACTCAGAAATTTTATTTTATGTCTTCTGTGAGTTCCATGATAAAGTAATTATGCAATCAGTAATTAATCACTTCTAGTGAACAATGAAGTTATTATAATTCTGGAAAATAATGCATTCTGCTTAAATTATTGAATAATAGCCAATGGAGCTTAGTACAAACATTGAGAAAATAAAGATGAGACAATGAAAATAAGGCATGATCCTGCAGAAAAGTAAATTAATATGTAAATTACTGTATGTGATTTCTGGATATACATTAAAATTGAACAAATATTGATAAAGAAGTTTCAGTTGAGTTTCCTTTTAGGCCCATAGATGTACATGACCAAGATAACCGCGATGGTGTGATCACTCACCTAGAGCCAGACATCTTGGAGTGTAGAAAGCATCACTACGAACAAAGCTAGTTGAGGTGATGGAATTCCATCTGAGCTATTTCAAATATTAAAAGATGAAGCTGTGAAAGTGCTGCACTCAATATACCAACAAACTTGGAAAACTCAGCAGTGGGCACAGGACTGGAAAATATCAGTTTTAATTACAATCTCAGAGAAAAGCAATGCTAAAGAATGTTCAAACTACCACGCAGTTGCACTCATCTCCCATGCTAGCAAAGTAATGCTCAAAATTCTCCAAGTTGGGCTTCAACAATACATGAACTGGGTACTTCTAGTTATTCAAGCTGGATTTAGAAAAGGCAGAGGAAACAAAGATCAAATTGCCAACATCTGTTGGACCATAGAGAAAGCAAGAGAATTCCAGAAAAAATATCTATTTCTGCTTCACTGACTATGCCAAATCATTTGACTGTGTGGATCACAACAAACTGTGGAAAATTCTGAAAAAGATGGGAATACCAGACTGCCTTACCTACCACCTGAGAAGCCTGTATCCAGGTCAAGAAGCAACAGTTAGAAGCAGACATGGAACAATGGACTAGTTCCAAATTGGGAAAGGAGTACGTCAAGGCTGTATATTGTCACTGTGCTTATTTCACTTATATACAGAGTACATCATGAGAAACACTGGGCTGGATGAAGCTCAAGCCAGAATGAAGACTGCCTGGAGAAATATCAGTAAACTCAGATATGCAGATGACACTACCCTTATGGCAGAAAATGAAGAAGAATTAAAGAACCTCTTGATGAAAGTGAAAGAGGAAAGGAAAAATTGTGGCTTAAAACTCAACATTCAGAAAACTAAGATCATGGCATCCAGTCCCATCACTTCATGGCAAATAGATATGAAAACAATGGAAACAGTGACAGACTTTATTTATCTGAGCTCCAAAATCACTGCAGATGGTGACTGCAGCTATGAAATGAAAAGATGCTTACTCCTTGGAAGAAAAGCTATGACCAATCTAGACAGCATATTAAAAACCAGAGACATTACTTTGCCAATAAAGGTCCATCTAGTCAAGGCTATGGTTTTTTCAGTAGTCATGTATGGATGTGAGAGTTGGACCATAAAGAAAGCTGAATACCAAAGAATTGATGCTTTTGAACTGTGGTGTTGGAGAAGACTCTCGAGTGTCCCTTGGACTGCAAAGAGATCCACCCAGTTGATCCTAAAGGAAATCAGTCCTGAATATTCATTGGAAGGACTGAGGCTAAAGCTGAAGCTCCAATACTTTGGTCACCTGATGCGAAGAACCGACTCACTAGAAAACACCCCGATGTTGGAAAAAGATTCAAGGCAGGAGGAGAAGGGGACGACAGAGCTGATATGGTTGGATGGCATTACTAACTCAATGTATATAAGTTTGGGCAAGCTCTGGGAGATCATGAACGACAGAGAAGCCAGGTGTGCTGCAGTCCATGAGGTCACAACGTGTCGTACATGACTGAGCAACTGAACAACAACAATATCTTCATTGATCAACTATAAAAAAAAAAGAAAAGTGCTGTGCTCTGTTTGACATTTATCTACCAATACCTTTTAAGGTTCACCCTTCACTCTTCTCCTTCTACCTCACATCTGAGCAAGCTCAAAAGAAATATCATGTGCTTCACAAAATTCAAAGCACATCAGATCTTACTCTCACACAAAAGCCCTCATTCTAACCTCACTTTCCTAATTACCATGAAAGCTTCACATCTCCAATCTCCTGTCCCTGCTCTGTAGAGATATTTTTTGAATCAAAATTTAGGAAGTTTGACCTTCTTTCCTCAGAAAGCCACATTATATGTGTAATGAGTGTTTTCAAATCTTCTTCTTGGGCATAACATTGTAAGTCTCAATACAAATCAAAATTTGGATGAGGGCTCCATTTCACTTCTTCCAGAATAATTTTTATTTTCTTTGAATAAATCTACAGGATGTTTTGTCAAATTCTGTTAACTTTATTTTTTTAAAAGTCAAAGAAAATGGAAAACAATTTGGCCAGGTGTACAATTATAATATGTCAATTATATTCCTTCAATATTTAGTGCTGCCTTTGTATAAGTCTCCTTTCCATTGATCATTCAGCTTTCACTGAAACCATTGTAGTTTTAGGTTGTCTCTTATCTGAGGCTATTTTTATAAATATTTTCATTATAAGAGATTAGGTTTTCTAAAGTTATATTAAATTTTATTAGTAAATATACATGTCAATAAGTGTGTGTGTGTATGTACATGTGTACATGAATGTGTGTGTCTTTGTTAATTTTACTTTGCAAGCACTGAGCTTACCAAAATGGTTTTTTCATTCATCCAGACATTCATTCCTCAGCCATTATGTCTATACATTTTAACTCAACCCAATTTACAATATTATCTCTTTGGGGGCATTTAAATTACATGAGCTTCCCTGATAGCTCAGTTGATAAAGAGTCCGCCTGCAATGTAGGAGGCATCAGTTTGATTCCTGGGTCAGGAAGATCCGCTGGAGAAGGGATAAACTACCCACTCCAGTATTCTTGGCCTTCCCTGTGACTCAGCTGGTAAAGAATTCATCTGCAATGTGTGAGACCTGGGTTTGATCCCTGGGTTGGGAAAATCCTCTGGAAAAGAGCAAAGCTACCCACTCCAGTATTCTGGCCTGAAGAATTCCATGGACTGTATAGTCCATGGGGTTGCAAAGAGTCCTACACGACTGAGCAACTTTCACGTTCAGACCTTTTTAAATTATACTTCATACTCTTAAATGACTGATTTTGTTGTTGTTTGTTTGGTCTGTTTTTTAATATGTGTGTCTCCTTACTTTGTGTTGTGTGATTTATTTATACAAATACCCAGGTCACTATTATCCTCAGTGGTGACAAATCTGAAGTTTAAGCTTACAGTTTTATCTTTTTTCAAACATGAAATTTCTTATTTAGCTTCTTTTCAAATCTATTAGATAGACTTGTTAGTTCCCTGTGCCTTTATTATAGCTTTTTATCTTTTATTTAAAATATAAATCCATTTGTATTAAACTCTATAACTCCAATATCCAGTTTAGATTTTTTGTTTCTTGGATCTTTTTATAATTTGCTCTTTTTCTTTCAGTTCAGTTCAGTTCAGTCGCTCAGTGGTGTCCAACTCTTTGTGACCCCATGAATCGCAGCACTCCAGGCCTCCCTGTCCATCACAAACCCCCGGAACTTACTCAAACTCATGTCCATTGAGTCGGTGATGCCATCCAGCCATCTCATCCTCTGTCGTCCCCTTCTCCTCCTGCCCCCAATCCCTCCCAGCATCAGGGTCTTTTCCAATGAGTCAACTCTTTGCATGAGGTGGCCAAAGTATTGGAGTTTCAGCTTCAGCATCAGTCCTTCCAATAAACACCCAGGACTGATCTCCTTCAGGATGGACTTATTGGATCTCCTTGCAGTCCAAGGGACTCTCAAGAGTCTTCTCCAACACCACAGTTCAAAAGCATCAATTCTTCAGCGCTCAGCTTTCTTCACAGTCCTCTTTCATTAGTGACATGTTTATGGCAGCAGATTCCCTTAGGTACTTAGTTGTTTTTCAAAGTGCTTATTCCTTGAATTTTCAATGTTGAGAATCATTTGGAATTCTGATTGAGTACCTTACTCTAGATACAACTTATATTTGTTTATATCCAGTGCCTGTGGACTCTACCAACTTGAGCTATTTTAAATCTCAAGGTACTTTGGGGAACATGGAGAGTAATACAAATAAATGTAAATTCAAACTTGTAGACTTGTGAGGGGTGACATAAATTCCCCAAGGATGCATTTTATTCTGACTCAGGACCAAAGCTTATTACTCAGGTATCCTTTGCATTTAAATAAAATTAGATTATCTTTCAATTTCACCTGAGAAAATTTCTACTTGAATCATTTGACTTTTTGTGGGATCCTTATATCTGAGCACTCGTCCTGTTGAGCATCTTTGTCTCCCATCAAGTAAGTTGTGTAACTCATTCATATTCTGGCTCTAGACCAACCTTGAAAAATAAACTCAAGGGAAGCACCAACTTGATTCCCTGCTTCTAATCAAAACTTTTGTTTTCTTGTGGCTTCTGATTTCTGATGATTCCCTTTATCTGTCATTAGTTAAACCAGGAATTGTTTAAAAATAATAATTTATACTGAAATTTTATGTGTTGTTTTATTTGGAATGATTTCTTTAAACAATTCCCTCTATGTTCATAAATAGCACCAGCTTCACCATTGCTTAAAACTATATCTGTATCTTCTATCATTGATCATACAAAAGTATGTTAGGGTACATAAGTTAATACTTCTTTTATACTTTATGCATTTTATTTCATTTAATATGTTGACCCAGACAGACACACACACACACATCACACACATATGTTCAATATCTAGTCAAACTCCTGATTTCACACATTTCATTTTCCTAGGTATAGATAATCTACAAATAAAATATGTGTATGCATACTCATACATATTTATAATTTCTACATGTGTTAGTTGCTCAGTTGTGTCCAACTCTGCAACAGCATGGACTGTAGACTGCCAGGCTCCCCTGTCCATGGGATTCTCCAGGCAAAAATACTGGAGTAGGTTGCCATTCCCTTTTCCAGATTATCTTCCTGACCTAGGGATTAAACCCGATTCTTTACCATCTGAGCCACCAGGGAAATCTTGTAACTTATGTGTAAGTATGCTGTGCTGTGCTGTCACCTCAGTCAGGTTCTACTCTTTGCGACACTATGGACTACAGCCTTCCAGCTCCTCTGTCCATGGGATTCTCCAGGCAAGACTATTGGAGTGGGTTGCCATTCCCTCCACCAGAGGATCTTCCTTACCCAGCGATCATACCTGAGTCTCTGATGTCTCCTACACTGACAGGCAAGTTCTTTATCACTAGCACCTCCCGGGAAGCCCATATGTAAGTATAACTAAATAAAAAAAAAATCTTATTTTTTCAATGATATTATTATATAGTAAAAAGAATTTAGAGTTGATTTAAAGTCTACAAAGTGATAATGATTTTTAATAGTAGAGAAATTTAAAAACCAAAAAGCCATATAAGAATAACTGAAAGAGAACTGAGAAAGAAAGAGAACACACATTTTATGACCTAGATAATACAGACTAATTTCTTGAAAGACACAATTTGCTGTAAGTTCACAAAAGAAAAAAAAAACAAAAAGCACCATCTAAATAGGTCTATGTCTCTCAAACAAATTAAATCAACAATTATAAACAATAATTGAAACCACATATTTGACTGAGTTTGCCTACTTAGTCACTCAGTCACGTCCAACTCCTTGCAACCTCATGGACTGTAGGCTGCCAGGCCCCTCTGTCTATGGAATTCTCCAGAGAATACTGAGGTGGGTAGTCATTCTCTTCTCTAGGGGATATTCCTGACACAGGGATCGAATCTGGGTCTTCTGCATTGCAGGCATATTCTTTACTATCTGAGCTTCCAAGGAAGGCCACTGACTGGGTTTACTAACTTAAATATGCAAAATGGAATTTAAGGAGCTCATGTCTTGCCTGACATTGACATTTTTAAACACATATGTTTGTATTTCAGAATTGCTTAATTCAGAATGTCTCTGTAGCTTGCTGTTATTTGTTGTTATCACTTTATTTCCCAAGTAATTAAAATTCATCATGAGGAAAATAACAATGAATTTGCAAGAAAAGTAGAGAGTTATGTACATAGCTTTCTACATATCTCTGACCTTGTGGGTTGAACCTGTGGAAATAAGTTTCAATCAGGCTACATTCCAGTTTGGATGCAAAATAAATGAAGTAAAGAAATGAATAAGAGGATTTTTTTTTAATTTTACCTTATTTTAGTTTTATAGTGTGGCATTATTAATACAGTATACATAGGGTAAAAGTGAAAATGTTAGTTGCTCAGTCATGTCTGACTCTCTGCAACACCAGGGACTGTAGCCTGCCAGGCCCCTCTGTTCATGGAATTCTCCAGGCAAGACTAATGGAGTGGGTAGCCAAATCCTTCTCTAGGGGATCTTTCTGACACAGATATTGAAACTGTGTCCTGTATTGTAGGCAGATTCTTTACTCTTTGAGCCACTAAGAAAGTCCATATACAGGACAGTTTTATGCAAAGATATATTAAAGGTAAAGTTATTTCACTGGTGAGTTATACACATCAAAGTTATCAGGAGAAACTCAGTAATTCTCGAGTGTATGTCAGAAGATAAAAATGGTCAACAAAGGCCTTTAGACCATCACATATGTCAACAGTATATCCTAAACAATGTTATTGGTTCTCCACCTGAATGTATGATACAATAGGTTTGTGTCAACTTAATTAATGGACATAAGTCTGAGTAAACTCCAGGAGTTGGTGATAGACAGGGAGGCCTGAGGTGCTGCTGTCCATGGGGTTGCAAAGAGTCAGACACAAACTGAGTGACTGAACTGACCTGAATTGTGGTAAGTAAAAGCCTGACCACTAAACACAAACTGCTGTACATATTTTGGGGCTAATCTGGAAAACCGTCATTGATCCCACCTGGCTTCTGGTACTACCATTGCCACTGCCAGTTTACCATGTCAGAATATGTGTGATGTTCTATAATATGAAGTTAAATTGGATGTGCTCAGGCACTCAGCCATATCTGACTCTTTGTGGCCCCATGGACTATAACCTGCCAGGCTCCTCTGTTCATAGGATTCTCCAGGCAAGGATACTGGAGTCAGTGGCCATGTCTTTCTCTACAGGATCTTCCTGATCCAGGGGTTGAACCCACATCTCCTGCATCTCCTTCACTGGTAGGCATATTATTTACCAGTAGCAACACCAGAATAATCCACATGAAACACTCTGAAAGTTTCAGTCTGAGTATTAGTTTACATACTGCATTATTCATGAATAAATGTGATGTCTCAGACCAAACAAGCTGAGTAGTAGATCACTTGCTATTTTGTTGAAATTATAAGTGAATCCCTGCCTAATAATATTCACAGCAAGTTGCCATCGGAGCCTGTACTTTGGGGTTAGAGAGTATTGCTAAAGGAAAAATAAGTATCTTATTTGAAAATGTCATGCTCTGGGGGAAGCTAACACACTAAGTAACTGATCATTTCCATATTGGAATAAAATAGGAAATTTTTCTTCCCCTTTGTTAGCAAGACATTAAATAATTGAGGATTTGTAGGGGAAAAAAATGAGTAATAATGTGGAGCAGAGTAGTCTTCTCTAAAGAGCTGCTGCTGGTGCTGCTTAGTCGCTCAGTTGTGTCCGACTCTCTAAGGCCCTATGGACTGTAGTCTGCCAGGATCCTCTGCCCAAGGGGTTTTCTGGGCAAGAATACTGGAGTGGGTTAACTTTCCTACTCCAAGCGTGGAACCCACATCTCTCATGTTTCCTGCATTGGTAGGCAGATTCTCTACTACTAGCGCCACAGAGAGCAAAAGTAAATAAATTCCCCTGGAGAACAGAAAGAAATTGGAATGAATGAGTGCTGGTCAAGGTGTAAGGAGAATCTTATTTGCAATTTGGATTTACTACTGATTGATTTTATGGCCTTGGGAATCTATAATTCTAAATGTACATATTTTAATAGCAATATTGTGAAAATTTAAAAATTCTAAGCAGTTAAGATTTGGGAACATCATAGGAAACATATACTTCTATGCAAAAGATAAGATCATAAGGAGATTTAGAGTCAATTATCTCCCCTAAGACTTACCATTGCACATCTATTGGTTCTAATAGTATATGAATCTTTATTTTGTCTTATTTTCTCTCACATTTATTATTCATTCTGGAAGTAAAATTTATATCAGGTTTATTATTAGCATTTTATGTCCTCTCTATTAAATATAACTAAAGTTCATTAAATAGTAATAAAGTTTTATTGTCCAGGTAAAAATAAAAATTTCAAAAACAGAGAATTGAATGAAACCTCAGTAAACACTGTTTCCATGATTAAATGCAAATGAGTAAGAAATATAGATTGATGACTTTGAAGAGAAGTAAGAGAATTATTGTAGACAAAACACTATTTGAATGGGCAAAATGTGTTGAGCCTAAGATGTAGATAATACTAGATTTATTCTGGTTAATTCTGGTGCATACAGCTACAAAGAATGTTCTCACGGAGTATCCTCTATGTGTATCTAGGGAGTAATTGATTAGGTTTACCATAAACTTTCCATCTATTTATATTATGGATTTTACCCCCAAAGTTTAGTATATTGCTTAAGTTAATGTGCTAGTAGTTAAAGGCAGAACATATGCAGAATCAGTTGGAAAATAAAATGTAGAACTGAGAAGGAAATGTGTGTTCTAAAACAACTTTTTTAAAAGAAACTGAGTCTTGCTTCACAAGCCCCGCTATTCCACTCCCCTATCCTCTGATGCTCAGTCTTATTCTTACATTTCATTGTCTCCTAACTTGTCTTCATGAATTATGTTTACAAAGGAAGAATCAAGTAGTCAAAGGAAGGAATCCAGACTTTTTTTTTTTTTCATATCACTTATTACATGTTCAACACACCTCCCAAAATATATGATTTTTAATGCCCTATGCTGTATTGTTTGCTTTGTTGTTTTACTTTTTGTTTCCTGAATTACTTTGATAAAATGTGATTATAGCTGCTAGGCCTACAAGACTCTTTTTAGGCAGTGAATTTACTATCGCAGCATGTATTGAGCCTCATGGAGAGATTTCCTGTTGCATATCCATTCATAGTCTTAGTTTCTGAAGGACTCTTAACCAAATCTTGCACACACCTCTGTTATTTCTGCTACTATCAATACAGGTCTCCTGATTAATTCTCACTTCATACTTTATAATCTGATAAATTGTTTTTTAGGGTTTTAAGTCTGCTCAGCAATGATTTCACTTCTGCTCACTCTTATTTCGGCCTATGTTTTAATGAAACTCAAACGCCTCTGAGATTTACTCTATTCATCATAATCTGTCCCATCTCCAGGCACTTATTGTTCTCACCAGGAGAAAGAGAATCTATGTATACAAAGCCTCAGCATGTATCTTAACTACTTTGAGTCCATGCCAAATGGATTAAATAAATCATGGAACAAATAAATCTACTAATATAGCTTTTATTTATTATATGACTTTTATTCATCAAATAAATCAGGAATGATAATTAATATATTCTCTATGTCTTACTTTTTGGTTCATAGAGCAATATTGAGATGTTTATTCAAAATGAGAAGACTAACATACAAAAAGTTTAGATAAAATGGTCAAACAATCTGAAAATCTCACAAAATGGGTAAACAAATGTTTATATAAATCAAGATAATTATTTATGATTCCAAAGTCTATGCTCTTCCTTTAAATATAGATATAACTTAGTCATATAATTGATAGAAAAACAGATATATAGATAGATAATAGATATGAACTATAGATATGATTCAAATAAAAATTTTAAAAATAGATAATTTTATCATTCAGGTAACATTTGCTTAGTGTGAAAAATTTTAAAAATAAAGATCACCTAAAATAATATCATCGGGCTTCCCAAGTGTCTCAGTAATAAAGAATCCACCTGCCAATGCAGGAGACCTGGGTTTGATCCCTGGGTCGAGAAGATCCCCCAAAGAAGGAAATGGAAACACACATCAGTATTCTTGCCTGTGAAATCCTATGGACAGAGGAGCCTTGCAGGGCTGCAGTTCATGGGGATGCAAGAAGAGTGGGACACAATTTAGTGACTAAACAACAACAAAAGAACATCAAGAATGGAAGACACTTCTGGAATTTAAAATTTCTTTAAAAATTCACTTTTCATAATGACAATGAGAACATTAGCAAATTGCCAAAATCAACATTTTAGAACTTTAGAAATGTACTATCTGTAACGATATGAAAAGTATTAAAAAAAAAAAAAAAAGTAGTTGATCTTTGTCAGAATAGCTTACTGCTGACACTGTGACTTTTCTTAATCCTATCACCTTTTCCTTAGTTTCCTGTAGCCTTGAAGACTAACAGATTCAAAAGTTATGAAAACTAACCATTGAGCAAGCACTTAAGAAGGCAGAATGGATTTGGCACACCCTCCTCAAAACCCATCCCTGAAAATATTTTATATTTAATTTAATTGACAGCTGAAGTGAAAATCTCCATCCCTAGAGATAGTCATTGTTTAGCCTGATTCAGATTGTTCTTTCTATGAACAGCCTTATCCCGAGAACATTTGTCAAAAACAATCAGCAGTATTTTTCTAAGATTATAGTGGCATTAGTTGATGATACCTACAAGGTCTACAACAGGCTTACCAAAAAACTTAGAACTAAATATAAAGAACGAGATGCCTATAGAAGAGTTTAATAAGTGCCAACATATTTTTGTAAATCTATAAAGCCAGGTACATATCCAAAGTGTGCATGTGTCTAAGAATGACTAAAGAAGGTCCTAATGTCTCACCTCTCAGTTCAGTTCGGTTCAGTCGCTCAGTGGTGTCCGACTCTTTGCGACCCCATGAATCGCAGCACGCCAGGCCTCCCTGTCCATCACCAACTCCCGGAGTTTACTCAAACTCATGTCCATTGAGTCAGTGATGCCATCCAGCCATCTCATCCTCTGTCGTCCCCTTCTCCTCCTGCCCCCAATCCCTCCCAGCATCAGGGTCTTTTCCAATGAGTCAAATCTTCCCATGAGGTGGCCAAAGTACTGGAGTTTCAACTTCAGCATCATTCCTTCCAATGAACACCCAGGACTGATCTCCAGCTGACCTTAAATCTCTTTACAAACAGTAAATGAAGTCTAAGCAAGTGATAACTTGACAAAGGTTTTAAGTGGTATCATAACACACACATGGGCTGAGAATATTATTTGCCTAGTATATATATATATATATGTGTGTATGTATACACACACACACACACACACACACACACACACGCATATGGATATTTAAGGGATATCTGGTCAGCAGCTGAACAAAATGCAACCCAAGCAGAAAACTGCACACAGGAAAGAATAAAACTTTACAAAATTAATCCAGTAAAATTACTAAACAAACAGCAGAAGAAAAACTCACAAAAACAATAAAACTCTGAGGATCTAATTTCCAGGATTGACATATTATATTACTAAAAATGTCTAGCTTTAAATAAAAATCTATGAATGCCACAAAAAGTAAAGTAAAGTGATCCATGCAGAGAAAGGAAATAAGTTGTCAACAGAAACAATCCTTAAGGAAACACAGACATTGGACTTACTAGCCAAAGGCTTTAAAGCAGTTATTATTAATATAATAAAAATGTTCAAATACCTGAACAAAATCATTAATAAATAACGGAAGACTTGAGAACGATGACTCACCAACAGAAAATACCAATAAAGAGATAGACACTATAAAAAGAGAATATAACTAGGAAGTTGAGATTAAAATAATAGAAATTAAAGTTTTATAGAAAAGGTCAGAAGCGGATTTAATCTTGAAGAAGAAGGGATCAGTAAACTTGAATACAGGTTAATTAAAATATGTCAGCCTGAAGAACACAAATGAGAAAGTGTAAAAAAATAAATAAATCCTCAGAGCCTAAGGGTACCATCGATTATATCAACAAAGGCAATATGAGTATCCTAGTAGGAGAGAAAAGAGAGAAAAAAGGGGGATTAAGAAAGAATTTTTTTTTTTTAATGCCTGAAATTATCCCCAATTTGATGAGCAATGAATCTACAAATCTAAGAATCTCAACAAAATCCAAGTAGGATAAAATCGAAATGCCTCACACTGAAACATCATCATCAATCTACTGAAATCTAAAAGACAGAGAATCTTGTTTGTTTATTTGAACATCTGACAATCAATAAAATATCTATCAAAATACTAGCTACAAACAACGAAGGAATAGAGACTTCACTGACAATGCACAAGAAGAAGTGCAGTCTCTGAAACAATCATTGAAGAGTCAATTCCCAGCCTTCAATAATTTTCTAAAAACATAGGGAATCCTTGAGTAAGTATGAGAAAATGATTTCCAGAAGCATGACATTACAATCGCCAAGTGTTCAGTTACATAAAATGCAAAGCCTACAAAAACACAGGAAAATATGGCCCTTCCAAAGGAACAAAATAAATGAAGAGAAATTGTCGCGGCTTCCCTGGTGGCTCAGTGGTGAAGAATCTGCCCACTACGGCAGGAGACTGGTGTTTGATCCCTGATCCGGAAAGATCCCACATGCCAGCAGAGCAACTCAGCCAGCTGGCCACAGCTACTGAGCCTGTGCTCTGAAGCCCTTGTCAACTGCAACTATTGAGCCAATGTGCCACAACTGCTGAAGCTCCGTGTTCTTGAGCCTGTGCTTGGAAACAAAAGAAGCCACTGGGGTAAGAAGCCTGTGCAACGCAATGAGGAGTCGCCCGTGCTTGTTACAACTAGAGAAGAGCCCGTGCAGCAACAAAAACCCAGCACAACCAAAAATAAATAATTTTTTTAAGTTATATATATAAAAAAAGAGAAATCGTCTCCAAGTGAACTCAGATATAAAATTACTAGAAAAAACACTTAAAAACAACTGTCTTAAAGATACTGAAAGGACAAAATAATACCATAGACAAAGGAAAATTTGGAAATTAAAGAAAATTATAAAAGATCAGGAAATTACAAAAAATCAGGAAAACAGTATATGAACAAAATGAGAATGTTAAAGAGATGAATATAATAATAAGGAATAGAATGGAAATCCTGTAACTGGGAAGTATGATAACTAAAATATAAATTTACTAGATGAATTCAATGGCAGATATGAGCAGACATAAGACAGAAAAAGTGAACTTGAAAATAAGATAATTGAATGTATCCAATTTGGATAAAAGTAAGAAAAATAATTGAAGAAATAAGAAAGTAATCAGAACCTAAAGGACCTGTGGGATACAATTAAGTTATTTCCAGAATAAGAAGAAATGTTTTAGCAGCATTAATTCTTAATATTTTTGAACATGAAGTCTTTTTCTATTTATCTGTGTGCCTTATTTAGTTTTCTTCATCAACACTTATATTTTCACTGTTCAAATTTTTAATCTATTTGGTTAAGTTATTTTCCTAAGTATTTATTTGTATTGCTACTTTGAGAGGGATTATTTTATTCATTTTATTTTCAGATAATTCATTGTTTATGCACAAAAATATGAATGATTTCTGTACATTGACTTTGCACCCTTCACCTTGACTGAATTCACATTTTAGTTGTAAAGAGTACTTTTAGTTAGGGTTTGTCTACATATATGATCATGTCTTCTGCAGCAATAATTTTATTTCTTCCTTCTTTACTTCTTTCCAAATATTTAAGTTCAACTTCTTTTTTTCCATAATATTTCAACCTTTAAATGATCTTCTCTTCCAGAAATTTTACTTTAAGGCATCAGGAGGAACAGGGCCATTCCAAACAACACTTTGCTCAGCTCAGTATTCAATGCTATCACTTGCAGTTTCAACCTTCCACAAAACAATGGAACACAGGTACAATTCAGTCAGGACCTTTGCCAATTTACAAGGATGATCTTTCCTCCAGTGTCCAATAACATCTTCATCATTTCTATCTGAGACCTCATCAGAATGGGCTGTACCATCCATGTTGCTGCCCACATTCTGTGCCCAATTACTTATGTATTCTCTAAGAAGATTGAGACTTTCTGTACAGCTCCCTTCTTTTCTTTCTAAGACCTCACTAGAATTGTCCGTAATGGTTCTTTCACAGCAATATGGACTTTTTTTCCAGCATACACCTCATTTAGCCTCTACCCATTTCCCCATTTTAAAGCTACTTCTCCATTTTCATCTATCTGTTACAGTAGCAACTGTATTTCTTGATACCAAATTTGTGCCTTAGTCTCTTGTTATAACAAAAAAATGCCATAGACTGGGTGACATATAAGCAATAATCATTTATTTCTTGGTGTCTGATGCCAGCCAGCTTCTTGGCTCATAAACTACTATCATTTTGCCATGACCTCATGTGGCAGAGAGGACAAGAGCATCCTCATGACCTAATGCTCCTCAAAGTCTCCACCTCCAGATACCATCACATTGGAGAATAAGTTTCAACATATGAATTTGGGTGGGACACAAATAATCAGTCTACAGCAATTTTTCAAGATGACTAGTTCAGGCGATGATGGGACTGAAGAAATCTGAACACACTTAGGTTTCTGTTTCTCTCTTAAGGCTCTTATTTCACAATATCTTTCAGTGTTATTATTACTATAAGCTGGTCAACTTGGATTTGATATATTACAGAAATATTTTATTATTATCTATGTCCAAATTTGTTCACACAATTTCTTTTTAAATATCTTGCAGGTACAATATGAATTATATAACTTAGTATCATATAAGGTGAGAAAAATTCTATTATTCATGGTAAAAAGGCAATTATCTTTAGAAAGAATAGAAGGTCCATGTTTTGAGTAATTTGAATTCTACTCTAAGATGGTAGCAGATGAAACAGAGGAAATAGGATATGTATTATAACCTTGGAAGAAAAACTGAAAATCTAGATTAGATAATTGTTTATGAGGCACTGAAATGATCTACCCAAGATCCCTTGAGGAAGCTCCAGGATTCACATAATAGTTTGAAGTCCTTGTCTTTCTGACAGAAGAGAGCTACTCGACAAAAGATACTCTTAGGAGCAAAAGTGATTGCCCAAGAGGGACATCTGGAAGAAGGGATGTTAGGCTGAAATGTCTCCCATGTAATATCCTAGCAGATGTTTCCACAAACATAATAATTTCTACAGAACTTTTGTTATAGTTCAATTGCTAAGTCATGTCCAACTAATTGTCACCCAATGGACTGCAGCACACCAGCCTCCCCTGTCCTCCACTGTCTCCTGGAATTTGTCCAAATGTATGCCCATTGAATCAGTGATGCTATCTAAACATCTCATCCTCTGTCACCCTCTTCTCTTGCCCTCAGTCTTTCACAGCATCAGGGTCTTTTCCAATGAGTCAGCTCTTAACATCAAGTGGCCAAAGTATTGGAGCTTCAGCTTCAGCATCAGTCTTTCCATGAATATTCAGGGTTGATTTCCTTTAGGATTGACTGGTTTGATCTCTTTGCAGTCCAAGGGACTCTCAAGAGTCTACTCTAGCACCACAATAGGAAAGTATCAATTCTTCGGTGCTCAGCTTCCTTTATGGTCCAAAACTCACATCTGTACATGACTACTGGAAAAACCATAGCTTTGACTACATGGATCTTTGTTAACAAAGTGATGTCTATACTTTTTAATACTCTGTCTAGGTTTGTCATAGCTTTCCTTCCAAGGGGCAAGCTTACAGAACTTTCACAGCTTCCAAAGTCTTATGAGTCATATTTATTGAATGGGGAGTATTTGCAGTTATAATTTTATAGCTTCTATTACATCATTTGTTATAAAGTTCAAGTAACATTTCCTCATGATTAACACAGACCGGTCATGAGAAGAGGGGTAGAAAGTGAAAGAGGAAGAAACAAGGTACAATCTTGTACCGATCAAAGTGCTTACTGTCTAGAGGGTTTAGGAGATAAATAATCATAATGAAGCAGGATAACTGCTGTAATGGAGGTGACTTCAGGGGCAAAGGGAGCATGTACTCTGAGAGTCATTCTTTCAGAATCAATTGGTAAAAAGGACAGCTTTTAGATTATCTGATCTAGAGGGTAATGAGAACTCTGGTTCTCCAAATCTCAATGATTTGATTTAAAAAAAATTAACTGTTTGAGAGCTATAGGTGGAAAATGTAGAGTCAGTAACAATGAGTGTCTCTGATAAAATCTGACTTACTGGAGGTGCAATACCAAGAATCTTTGGGCTGATCATATTTGGAAAACCATATTAATAAAGCAATAAAGATCAAAGATTTTATTAAACATGGCAGTACTTACTTTGTTAATTAATTCCATCAATATGTGCATTCATTCTTTCACCAATTAACAGAAAATCATTAAGTTATTTATTTGGGTATACAAAGCTGTCATCAAGGGTCAAACATCCATAACTAATAATTTCATTAACTGCTAACACCAAATGATACCCATTAAATATGACAAGTCAAATTCTTTTGTTCACAACATTATAAAATGTCACCAGTTCAGTTCAGTCACTCAGTTACGTCCAATTCTTTGCAACCCCAGGGACTGCAGCACGCCAGGCCTCCCTGCTCATAACCAACTCCTGGAGTTTACTCAAACTCATGTGCATTGAGTCAGTTTTCCCATCCAAACATCTCATCCTCTGTTGTCCCCTTCTCCTCCCACCTTCAATCTTTCACAGCATCAGGGTCTTTTCAAGTGAGTCAGCTCTTCACATCAGGTAGCCAATGTATTGGAGTGAAAGCTTCAACATCAGTTTATCCAATGACTATTCAGGACTGATCTCCTTTAGGATGGACTGGTTTTATCGCCGTCCAAGGGATTCTCAAGAGTCTTCTCCAACACCACAGTTTAAAAGCATCAATTTTTAGGTGCTCAGCATTCTTTATAATCCAACTCTCACATCCATACATGACTACTGGAAAAATCGTAGCCTTGACTAGGTGGACCTTAGTTAGCAACATGATGTCTCTGCTTTTTAATATGCTGTCTATGTTGATCATAAGTTTCCTTCCAATGAGTAAACATCTTTTAATTTCATGGCTGCAATCACTATCTGCAGTGATTTTGGAACCCCAAAAAATAAAGTGTGCCACTGTTTCCACTGTTTCTCCATCTATTTGCCATGAAGTGATGGGACCAGATGCCATGATCATAGTTTTTTGAATGTTGAGCTTTAAGCCAACTTTTTCACTCTCTTCTTTCACTTTCATCAAGAGGCTCTTTAGTTTTTGGTTCAATTTCTGCCATAAGGGTGGTGTCATCTGCATATCTGAGGTTATTGATGTTTCTCCCAGCAATCTTGATTCCAGCTTGTGCTTCAACCAGCCCAGTGATTCTCATGATGTACTCTGCATACAAGTTAAATAAGCATGGTGACAATATACAGTCTTGACGTACTCCTTTTCCTATTTGGAACCTGTCTGCTGTTTCATGTCCAGTTCTAACTGTTGCTTCCTGACTTGCATACAGGTTTCTCAGGTGGCAGGTCAGGTGGTCTGGTATTCCCATCTCTTTCAGAATTTTCCACAATTTCTTGTGATCCACACAGTCAAAGTGCTTGGCATAGTCAACAAAGCAGAAATAGATGTTTTTCTGGAACTCTCTTGCTTTTTTGATGATCCAGCAAATGTTGGCAATTTGATCTCTGGTTCCTCTGCCTTTTCTAAAACCAGCTTGAACATCTGGAAATTCACAGTTCATATATTGTTGAAGCCTGGCTTGGGGAATTTTGAGCATTACTTTACTAGTGTGTGAGATGAGTGCAATTGTGCAGTAGTTTGAGCATTCTTTGGCATTGCCTTTCTTTGGAATTGGAATGAAAACTGACCTTTTCCTGTCCTGTGGCCACTGCTGAGTTTTCCAAATTTGCTGGCATATTGCGGGCAGCACTTTCACAGCATCATCTTTCAGGATTTGAAATAGCTCAACTGGAATTCCATCACCTCCACTAGCTTTGCTTGTAGTGATGTTTCCTATAGCCCACTTAACTTCACATTCCAGGATGTCTGGCTCTAGGTGAGTGATCACAGCATTGTGGTTATCTGAGTCGTGAAGATCTTTTTTGTACAGTTATTCTGTGGATTCTTCCTACCTCTTCTTAATATCTTCTGCTTCTGTTAGGTCCATACCATTTCTGTTCTTTATTGAGCCCATCTTTGCATGAAATGTTCCCTTGGTATCCAACTTTCTTGGAGAGATCTCTTGTCTTCCCATTCTATTGTTTTCCTTTTTCTCTTTGCATTATCACTGAGGAAGTCTTTCTTATCTCTTCTTGCTATTCTTTGGAACTCTGCATTCAAATGGATATATCTTTCCTTTTCACTCAGAGGGTTCAACAAACCTTGTGTACATCAGGACCCAGGGATCCCACAGAGACTAAGACAGAACTGTGTTTGAGCATCTCCTCTGGAGGTACCAGATGGTGGTGGTCTGCCACAGGGACAGAGGGTCTGGGTTCAGCAGACTTGGGTATGGCATAAACCCTCTTGGAGGACGTCGCCATTAACCCCACCATAGAGCTGCCAGAACCTACGCACAACTGGGAAATAGACTCTTGGAGGGCACAACAGAACTTTGTGCACCAGGACCCAGGAGAAAACAGCAGTGACCCCACAGGAAACTGTCCTAGACTTGCCTATGGGTGTCAGGGAGTTTCCGCTGGAGCATGGGTCCATGGTGGCCTGCTGCAGGCTTGGGGACACTGAGTGTAGTAGTACATGCATGGGATATTTTGAGGGATGTCACCATTATCTTCATTACCTCCACCTTAGTTTGGCCCCAGGTAAGTAGCAGAGAGGGAACACAGCTCCACCTATCAACAGAAAATTGGATTAAAAATTTTGGCACTGCCCATCAGAACAAAACCCAGTTTTCCCCTCAGTCAGTCTCTCCCATCAGGAAGCTTCCATAAGCCTCTTATCCTCTGGCAGTGGTGGCAGTTTGATCACTAACTCCTGTCCGACTCCTGTCCGACTCTTGTGACCCCATGGACTGTAGCCTGCCAGGCTTCTCTGTCCATGGGATTCTCCAGACAAGAATACTGAAGTGGGTTGTCATTTTCCTATCTTCCATCAGAGGGCAAACAGTCTGAAAACCACAATCACATAAAACTAACTAATCTAATCACATGGACCACAGTTCAGTTCAGCTCAGTTCAGTCGCTCAGCCATTCTGACTCTTTGCGACCCCATGAATCGCAGCACACCAGGCCTCCCTGTCCATCACCAACTCCCGGAGTTCACTCAAACTCATGCCCATTGAGTCGGTGATGCCATCCAGCCATCTCATCCTCTGTCATCCCCCTCTCCTCCTGCCCCCAATCCCTCCAGCATCAGGGGCTTTTCCAATGAGTCAACTCTTTCCATGAGGTGGCCAAAGTACTGGAGTTTCAGCTTCAGCATCATTCCTTCCAATGAACACCCAGGACTGATCTCCTTTAGGATGGACTGGTTGGATCTCCTTGCAGTCCAAGGGACTCTCAAGAGTCTTCTCCAACACCACAGTTCAAAAGCATCAAATTTTTGGTGCTCAGCTTTCTTCACAGTCCAACTCTCACATCCATGTATGACCACTGGAAAAACCATAGCCTTGACTAGATGGACCTTTGTTGGCAAAGTAATGTCTCTGCTTTTTAATATGCTATCTAGGTTGGTCATAACTTTCCTTCCAAGGAGTAAGTGTCTTTTAATTTCATGGCTGCAGTCACCATCCGCAGGGATTATGGAGCTGAAAAAAATAAAGTCTGACACTGTTTCCACTGTCTCCCCATCTATTTCCCATGAAGTGATGGGACCAGATGCCATGATCTTAGTTTTCTGAATGTTAAGCTTTAAGCCAACTTTTTCACTCTCCTCGTTCACTTTCATCAAGAGGATTTTCAGTTCCTCTTCACTCTCTGCCATAAGAGTGGTGTCATCTGCATATCTGAGGTTATTGATATTCTCTCAGCAATCTTGATTTCAGCTTGTGCTTCTTCCAGCCCAGCATTTCTCATGATGTACTCTGCATATAAGTTAAATAAACATGGACCACAGCCTTGTCTAACTCAGTGAAACTATGAGTCATGCTGTGTAGGGCCACCCAAGACAGACAGGTCATGGTGGAGAGTTCTGACAAAATGTGGTCCACTGGAGAAGGAAATGGCAAAGCACTTCAGTATTCTTGCTTTGAGAACCCCATGAATGAAATGAAAAGGCAAAAAGATAAGACCCTGAAAGATGAACTCCCCCAAGTCAGTAGGTGCTCAATATGCTACTGGAGATCAGTGGAGAAATAACTCCAGAAAGACTGAAGAGACAGAGCCAGAGCAAAAACAACACCCAGTTATGGATGTGACTGGTGCTGGAAGCAAGGTCCAATAAAGAGCAATATTGCATAGGAATCTGGAATGTTAGGTTCATGAATCAAAGCAAATTGGAAGTGGTCAAACAGGAGATGGCAAGAGTGAACGTCGACATTTTAGGAATCAGCAAACTAAAATGGACTGTAATGGGTGAATTTAACTTAGATGACCATTATATATACTACTGTGGGCAGGAATTCCTTTGAAGAAATGGAGTAGCTATCATAGTCAACAAAAGAGTCCAAAATGCAGTACTTGAATGCAATCTCAAAAAGACAAAATGATCTCTGTTCATTTCCAAGGCAAACCATTCAGTATCACAGTAATCCAAGTCTGTGTCTGGACCAGTAATGCTGAAGAAGCTGAAGTTGAAAGGTTCTATGAAGACCTACAAGACCTTTTAGAACTAACACCCCCAAAAGATGTCCTTTTCATTATAGGGGACTGGAATGCAAAAGTAGGGGGTCAAGAAACACCTGGAGTAAAAGGCAAATTTTGCCTTGGAGTACAGAATGAAGCAGGGCAAAGGCTAACAGAGCTTTGCCAAGAGAACACACTGGTCATAACAAACACCCTCTTCCAACAACACAAGAGAAAACTACACATGGGCATCACCAGATGGTCAACACCAAAATCAGATTAATTATGTCCTTTGCCGAAGCTCTATACAGTCAGCAATAACAAGACAGGGAAGTGACGGTAGCTTAGATCGTGAACTCCTTATTGCCAAATTCAGACTTAAATTGAAGAACCACTAGACCATTCAGGTATAACCTAAATCAAATCCCTAACAATTATACAGTGGAAGTGAGAAATAGATTTAAGGGACTAGATTTGATAGACAGAGTGCCTGATGAACTATGGATGGAGCTTCATGACACTGTACAGGAGACAAGGATCAAGACCATCTCCAAGACAAAGAAATGCAAAAAAGCAAAATGGCTATCTGAGGAGGCCTTGCAGATGGCTGTGAAAAGAAGAGAAGCAAAAGGCAAAGGAGAAAAGGAAAAAAATATGCCCATTTGAAATCAGAGTTCCAAAATATCACCAGGCTACAGCAAAATTCAGAGTCCATAGAAAAGCAGAACTTAAACCAACAGAGGGAGAGTGACTCGGTAAAGATCACACTGCTAATTGGCAGATCTGACATTTATAATTTAAGGTTTGCTTCACTGACTTTCTTTTTGAGGAAATAGTTTTGTTTTGCTTTGTTGCAGAAATCAAACAAATAATCTGACATCATAGAGATTTCACTGATGGTGAAAAAAACTTCTGACAAAAGAGTGGGAGAGAGAGAAGAATGGTTTGTGTGTGTCATGTGCCTGTCAGAAGTTATTTATAAGGAACCTTCATCTCTCTATCAGAAAAGTAGCACAATACAGTGCTTAGAAGGACAGATGCTGGATCTGTTGGACTTTGAATCCCAGTTCAACCATCGAATTGACCTTCATCTATATACATAATCTCTTTGTGTTTCAGATGTTCCTTCTGTAAAATGGGAAAAACAAACTATCTCATAAATTACAGTGCAGATTCAATATGTTAATACATTTTAGAGGAAGGGTATGACATAGTATAGTTTCCAAGTTATTCATTGTGGCAAGGGCCTTCAGGAGGACTATGTCTGTCTTGACATCTCTGATGATCCAAAAGAGAATTAGATGAGGAACGCCTGAATGATGAAGAGCCCAGTGATTAATTTCTCAATGTAGAAAATTGGAGTTTGAGGTGAGTGATTTGATTGTGGAGAACATTTTCCTCTGTGTCACTAGAAAATAAATCACATAGATGTGACCGGGTATGGAAATACAATCTGAAGGTACAAGGAAAAACAATTAAAAACATTTGTAACAAAAATGGAAAGATGAAGAGCACAGTGTCTATTTTCCATGGTACAATTGTGAAACCCTAAAATATCAGATATATTGTAGATTATTATAAGCATATTAGAGGTTATTTAGTCCAGAAAACTATTCCACAAATAAAGAACTTGACATTTAGGAAAGTGATTTTTTCAACATTACATCTAAACACATGAGAGAATTGAGAGAACCACAGTTCATGCCTCCTAGTCTATCTAGTTAGCTATGATAAGCATAATCCTAACCAAACTGGCATTGGCAGCATTGGCCTATTTTACATCTTAATTTCCTTTGTCCACCCCAACCCAATGGTCTGAAGTTCAGTTTTATAGAATGCACCAAGACAGAAGGAGTCATGAACTGGTAACTAGACAGTTTTCAGAAACCTGACTATAGCCAGAAGTCCCAGGGGTTGAGCATTCCACTTGGAGCAACAAGTCCCTCAGGCAAATAGGTTAGTGTGGCACCCTCACTGGGGCCCAACCATACTCCAAAGTAATAGTATAGAGAGCCAAGAAGGAGCACTGTCTCAGAGGAATTGCTATATTGCATTGGGAATAAACAGTGAAAGGGTTATACCTTCCTAGAAGAGTAGAACAGTATAAAGTTTTGTGAACAAGAAAGAGAACAAGAGCCCAGTAACTACGACCAGTCAGTAGGGTTGCCAGGTGGTGCTAGTGGTAAAGAACCCATTTGCCAATGCAGGAAACATAAGAGACGCTGGTTCTATCCCAGGTCCAGAAGGTCCCCTGGAGGAGGGCATGACAACCCACTCCAATATTCTTGCCTGGACAACCCCATGGGTAGAGGAGCCTGATGGGCTACAGTTCATGGGGTTGCAAAGAGTCAGACACAACTGAAGTGACTTGGCACAGCACAGTAGGATTATAGTAGGAAGAGCTAATTGAGTGATCAGAGCCTCAAAGACCCAACCTCAGGCCCTTTATATTTCTGCTGATTTTAAGGACAGGTTGCTAAACTCTGGGCACATCAGAACTCGCAGTGGATGAAGTCCTCAGCAATGTCACCTTAAGGTGTAGGGGCAGAGTCAGGTTAGTCACCAGAGCTGTTCCAAACCCCTGTTTGTGTCACTGGCAGAGACCCACGACCGTAACTCTGGGTTACAGTTACAGTAGAAACTGACCTACTTACTTTATTCTGTACCACAATCCATTAGCATATGTCCACACTTAACAGAAACTAAGGCAGATGGCCACATGAGACAAAATGCAGAACCAACCAGAGTCAGCATCAGTCAAGATGGCAACAGTCAGCTGCTCTGAACCAGGCGCTACCCACCGTGAGGGTAACAGGAGACGCAAAGTGTACAGAAGTTGCTTTTGTCTTATTAACATACTAGAATCTCTGCCCGAACTGCTACCGACCAGGGTTCTTGGCTGGTTAATTAATCAATACAATCAATTGATCAATATAATCAATTAATCAATATAAATTGATCAGTGACCAGACAAGAAATTCAGGCAAGGCTTTACTGGGGCCTCTGATGCAGTAGGAAGGAGTGAGAACTTATTGTTTAATAGTGCCCTTACTGTCTAGGTCCCCAAGTGGTGGTGAGGGGTGGGGGGCTGGGGGTGGGTGAGAGCTTATTCATTATATGGGGTGAGAGCAGGGCTGTGTCCAGGGGCTGGGCTGGACTGGTGGCTTAGGTAGTTTGCCCACATCTTAGGTGATGTTGTGTGCTGGGATCGGGGGGGCGGGTGGTGGTCATGCTCAGTAACCTGGATTTGCCACCAATCCCCTGCTTTTGCTTCAAGTTCTTCAGAAGTGGCAATGGGGTGTTTTTTTTTTTTTTTTTTTATTGGTCTCCTCATATCTTTTGTTCAGAATTTAGCATAACTGTGCATGAATGCATTTTTTTTGTAATTTTAATTTTTATTACTTTTAACACCAAAAACATTTTGTGTTGGAGTATAGCCAATTTACAATGCTGTGGTAGTTTCAGGTGAACAGTGAGGGACTCAGCCATACATATGCATGTATCCATTCTTTCCCAAGCCCCCTACATGCAGTTATTTTTAGTTCCATAAATTTTCTTGTATTTTGTTGCTTAAGAAGAGGTGTGAAAAAAAAAAAAAAAAAGAAGAAGAAGAAGAGGTGTGTCCAGTGTGAGCCTTGCAGTATTACAGCAAAGAGTTCCAGGTCCCAGACCTGTATCAAACATGAAGACTTGCACTTTGCTAGGCACAAACAGTGCTGTGTGCAAAGGAGCCCAAAAGACTGTACGTGATCTGGCAGTTTCTAGAAACTGTTGCCACTTTCCCTGAATTCTGATGCAGTACCCACTTCTTACCTCTTAAAAGTTTCTTGCCTCCCTCCCCTTAACAAGGTTGGCTCTTTAGAGTAGGAGCTCTCCATTTACCATTCCTTGATCAACAACTAAAGTTTCTGCTCTGTTTTGCTGGACCTGATCTCATTCAAAAGACGTGCGGGACACTGGGAATGGAAGAACACAATTGGTGTCCACCTGATCCAAGAGGGTCAGAAACAGTTGGAGGTCCTATGAACCTGAGTAAAATGTAGTTCAATATTTTACACAAACTAAATGGCAACCCACTCCAGTATTCTTGCCTGGAGAATCCCATGGACAGAGGAGTCTGGCTGGCTACAACCCATAGGGTCGCACAGAGTCAGATATGACTGAAGCAATTTAGAACAGCACAGAGGTACTTAGAGGTGCTCCTGGGTACAGCACTTTGATAGCATCATCTTTTTAGGGCTTTGACTAGCTCTGTTAGAATTCCATCTCATCCACTGACTTTATTGACAGCAGAGCTTCCTAAGGCCCACTTGACTTCACTTGATAGCTGAATGGCATCACCAATGCAATGAACATGAATTTGAGCAAAACCCAGGAGATGGTGAAGAACAGGGAAGCCTGGCGTGCTGCAGTCCATGGGGTCACAAGAAGATGGATATGGCTCAGAGACTCAACAATACTGTCAAAATACACAACAAATTTTTAAAACTGTTATTAAATATCTTGATTTCCCTTGTCATATCAATTTTATCTTGTTCTGAGTTCCATTCTTTCAGAATCTTTTAAAATCTAACAAGGCTTATGAACTTACTTGAACTCCGTTTTTCATACATGATAATACATTTATTCATTCATTTATTTATTCATTATTATCCATGGAGCCCCTCAGCAAATCCTGAGAGGGTATAAAACACACAAGAGTAACAGTCCTATGTGCAGACAGACATCCAAAGGAATAACATATTTTTGAACAAAAATATACAAATATTTCCATGGAAAAACAATCTCTGCAGTTATGGATGGTTGTTTGGGGGAAGTTAGGGACCTCCTAGAGTATTTACACTGGGGAAAAAAGATGTTTGTATCAATTACACAAGAAGAGGTAACTTAGATTTTTTTTTTTTAAATATGTTCAAGGACACATTGGAGTAAAACAAACAAACAAACAAAAACAAATCAATAAATGGCGTTTGCTGGAAACTACATTAACACTGAAACAATGTCCTTCTCCTGATTCTGAAGCAAAGTTTTGGGAATATGTCTGTCATAGTCTTTGTGACAGTTTGGCTGGGATGCTGTCTTGGGTATGATTCTCACCAACAGCTGAGTTCCTTTGTGTAGGCCATAGCTAGATATGGACAGTACAACCTCTCTCTTGGCTGGCATGTATCTATGAAGCTTATCCCTGATTCTTATGATCAGGGATATTTGTTTTTGCCATTTTATTTTTTTTTAATTGAAGGATAATTGCTTTACAGAATTTTGTGGTTTTCTGTCATACATCAACAAGAATCAGCCATAGGTACACCCATGTCCCCTCACTCCTAAACCTCTTTCCATCTTCCTCCCCATCCCACCCTTCTAGATTGTCACAGAGCTCCTGTTTGAGTTCCCTGAATCATATGCAAATTTCCATTGGGGATCTATTTTACATATGGTATTATAAATTTCCATGTTACACTCTTCATACTTCTTACCCTATCCCTCCTCTACTCACTCCGTGTCCATAGGTTGGTTCTCTATGTCTGTTTCCCTATTGCTGACCTGAAAATAAATTTATCAGTACCATATTTCTAGATTCCATATATAAGCATCAGTATGCTATATTATATTTTTCTTTCTGACTTACTTCACTCTATATAATAGGTTCTAGGTTCATCCACCTCATTAGAACTGACTCAAATGTGTTTCTTTTTATGGTTAAGTAGCATTCCATTGTATAGATGTACCACCACTTCTTTATCCACTTATCTGTCGATGTAAATCTAGGTTGCTTCCATGTTCTAGCTACTGTAAATTGTGCTGCAGTGAACATTGTGGTACATGTGTTTTTTTTCAATTTTGGTTCCTCAGAGTGAAAGATTGCTGCTACAAGCTGTGTGCTATGCCTATGCCTCCAGAGGAGAAGATTTCCATCCAGGGCCAGAGACCAAGTTTGACCACTTGGAGTCCTTTGTGTAACAAAATTTTACCAAAGTATGAAAGAGAGAGTATATCTCTGATATAGAATTCAGAAGGGAGCATAAAAATGCCCTTTGCTAGTTTTTAGCAAGGCATTTTATGTCTGTTAGCAAGTTGTTAATCAGATAAGGAAAACACTTCAAGGCAGAGGGAGTTTCACCAGGCCCTTCTCCCACAATACGTATTTTTGAGATAGAATGGCATGAGATGTGTCATCCCCTGCCATAAGACAATTGATGTGAATACTGGCTTGTTGAGCCATTATCAGCCCAAGGTTTGAGAAAAGAAAAAAAGTTAGGTGGAACCATTTTGAAGAAAGGCAGATTTGAAAGCAAATATATAGTTTCATTACCATAACTTAAGAAAAACATTTCCGTAAGAAAAAAACATTGGTTAGTTCAAAGTTTGAGAAAAGTCAGGCAGAACCAAGTGTCCTCAACACAGAATTAAAGAAAGCTTCTTTTAATTCTGTGTAGAGAAGAAAAAAGCAAACAAACAAGCAAAAATATCTGCTACTTGCAGTTTATTTCCTCCTGCCTGTTGGGGACCTCTGGTCTTCCTACCTGTTACCCACTCAAGGGTATATGGCTAGTAGTGGGATTACTGGGTCATATGGTGGTTACCATACCACCCTGAACATGCCTGATCTCATCTGATATTGGAAGCTAAGTAGGGTTGGGCCTGGTTAGTACTTGGATGGGAGATCACAGATATTTTGACATTGGTATTATCACATTCACAATTCTGTAATGCATTATTTACATTATTTTCACAGCAATTTTCTTGGGTTCCAGTCTAGGAAGGAGGCAAATGAGTACTCCATATTATTCATAATTGGAGATTGAGTAATATTTTCTTTTTTTTTTCAAAAATAACAGAAACATTCATTAAAAACTTGATTCAGGAGTGGATGAATCCATTTATAGACACAAAGCAAAGGCTGAGGAGGCTTTGAAGTAGAAACTTCCAGAAGAAAAAACAGAGCATATTAAAAGAAAAGGGGATTTTAAGAAATGAAATTAGAACACTATACACAAAAATAAATTCATACTGGATTAAAGATCTAAGTGTAAGACCAGAAGTTATTAAACTCTTAGAAGAAAACATAGAACACTCTTTGACATAAATTGCAGAGAGATCCTCTTTGACCCACCTCCTAGAGTAATAGAAATAAAAACAAACAAACAATCAAAAAATAAACAAATGGAATCTAATTTAATTTAAATGCTTTTGCACAGCAAAGGAAACGAAAAATAAGATGAAAAGACAACCCTCAGAATGGGAGAAAATGATTGCCTATGAAGCTACTGACAAAAAGTTAATTTCCAAAATATACAAGAAGCTCGAGATCACAAAAACAAACAACCCAAATCAAAAAAAAAATATAAGACCTAAACATACATTTATCCAAACAGGACATACAGATAGCCAATAAACACATGGGGGGAAAAAAAAAAGCCTAACATCACTCACTATCAGAGAATGCAGATCAAACTAAAATGAGGTATCACCAGTCAGAATGACCATCATCAAAAATCTACAGATCATAAATGCTGGAGAGGATGTGGAGAAAAAGGAGACCTCTTACACTGTTGAAGGGAATGTAAATTGATACAATTACTATGGGTAACAGTATGGAGATTCCTTAAAAACTAGGAATAAAGCTAATGTGACCCAGCAGTCCCATTACTGGGCATACATCCTGAGAAAATCATAATTCAAAAATGCACATCTACTCCAATGTTCATTGCAACATTATCTTACAATAGCCAGAGGACATGGAAGCAAGCTAGATGTCCATCAACAGATGAATGGATAACAGATTTGTGGTACATATATACAATGGAATTACTCAGCCATAAAAAGGAATGCATTTGAGTCAGTTCTAGTGAAGTAGATGAACCTAGAACCTATTCTACAGACTGAAGTAAGTCAGAAAAAGAAAGCCAAATATATATATTGACACATATGTATGAAATCAAGAAAAACAGTACTGATAAACCTATTTGCAGGGCAGGAATAGAGACACAGACATAGAGAACAGACTTATGGACATAGTAGGGGAAGGAGAGGTTGAGACAAATAGAGAGAGTAGCATTGAAACACATATACTACCATATGTAAAACAGACAGCTAGTGGGAAGTTGCTGTATATCACAGGGAGCTCAATCTAGTACTCTACAAAAACCTAGAGGAGTGGGATGGGGTAGGGATTGTGAGAGAAACTCAAGAGGGAGGGGACACATGTATACTTACATCTCATGCTGCTATACATCAGAAACCAATACCACATTGTAAAGCAATTATTCTTCAATTGATTTTTTTTTAATTAATAAAATAAAACCAAACAAAAAAAGCATTCAGAGATGTTTTGTGTCTCAAGGATGTCATTTCATCACAAATAAGGTAAGTAATCCAGAATATGTGCTCCTATCCTTTATGCTTCTCCTTCCCACGGGAGCCTACTTTAACATTTGTTAGAAAAATCTGGTGGGTTGTCTTCACTTTCACACCTGCATAGAATCTCCTGTTACTAAGGGGTCCCATGAACAAAGGTCTCTCAGCAGGAAGAGCAAGACAACTCAGCAGTGACAAAAAGCAAGAACAGGAGAAGCACACACCTGTGATCTATGACAGGGTTTTCAGGTGGCCCTAGTGGTAAAGAACCCTCCTGCCGATGCAGGCAACATAAAAGATGCAGGTTCAACCCTTGGGTCAGGAAGAGCCCCTGGAGGAGGGCATGGCAACCCACTCCAGTATTCTTGCCTGGAGAACCCCTTGGACAGAGAACCCTGGTGAGCTACAGTCCATAGGGTCACACAGAGTCAGACACACCTGAAGCAACTTGGCATGCATGCATGTGACCTATGACTCTGCAGCTTCCAGAAAAGATTGTTTTCTGAATGTTGTTTTGTTTTTGTGGAGTTTTTTGTTTGTTTGTTTGTTTTAATCTCCTTTGTAGCCTGAATCACATTCAAAGTATTTGTAATGCATTTTGCTTTGTGGCCTAACTTAGCTCAGATAGTTAAAAGTTAGTATAGAGTTCTAATGGGACCAATTTCTTGGGGCCAGACCTCTATTAAGTGAGTTCTGTTAATTATACTAGTCCTCTGGTCCCCAGTCCCCTAAATGTTATTACAAGGCCAGCTAGGGTATGAGTCTGGGTGACAAAAAAATTGAAAAACAGAACAAAAGCACCACATATCCCAGAGAACATATGCTACAATAACTTTTTTTTTCTTTCTTTCTCTTATCTCTTTCAGAAAGAAAAGGGGTTTAGAAAGAACATTGTTGTTGTTGTTTAGTCACTCAGTCATGTTCAACTCTTTGAGAACCCATAGTCAGTAGTCCTCCAGGCTCCTCTGTCCATGGATTTTCCCAGGCAAGAATACTGGAACGTATTCAAATACTGGAGTGTATTTTGACCCAGGGATCAAACCTGTGTCTCCTGCTTAGCAGGCGGATTCTTTACTACTAACCATCTGGGAAGTCTAGAAAGGACCTGTGGCAAAAGCAATGCAGTGAATATTTGTAATCTACCCTAATGCTGAAAAGAGGCAATAAGTATACAGTAATAAGTCTATTCCAACTGTTCTATGAGACAATTCTATGCTAACTATTTCTTGCTTCTCCTTCAGTGAAGTCAATCGAAAATTCAACATTGGCCTAATTACCATGAGAATTTTGATTTTATTCTCAGAAAGTTCAATCAGATCTTAGAGAAACAAACAGATTTGAAACAATACTTACTATGAAATATACAACAGAAACAAGTCACAGAAGTAGATTAGCAAACAAAATAACATCAGACCCCCAACTATCAGTACCCCACAATGGGGCTCTGCATTCAACATTATGAGAGAAAATTATTTTGAACTTTAAATTTCATATCCAGTTCAACGATCAAATAATAAAAGAAAGAAAGACATGAGTAGATATGCGAATACTAAAAAATAAAAAATAAATTTAAAAAAACAAACAAACCTTGAGACTCTTTAAGAAAGTAGGAAGTTAAAATGTGATCCTTCAAAATCAAGGAAATAAACCAAAACAAAGAAGTCCTGTCATCTGCAAATGAATAACTAAAAATAGAAGTGAAAGATGCTCAACCCCCTTGCCAGTTGTTTTCCAGGAGCCTAGAGAATAGTCAGTCCAAGATGGTGGCCGAGAACTCAGACTCCATCAGCAAAGAAAAGTAACAGAACAGAGATGATCAACTTATTACCAACTAGGGTTCCTGGTCTACCTTATCAACAGAAATTGATAAGATTCCAAACAAGAAATTCTGGCAAGGCCTTATCAGGGCTCTTGCTGCAGTGAGGGGGTGGTGCGTGGGCGTGGTGCAAACAATAGGTGCTAGCTTGCTGGGAGGGGGGAGGAATGAGTAGTGAGCTGGTTCCTTAAATAAGGTGAGGTTAGGAGTAAGTCCAGGGGTAGGGCCAGAGGAGTGTCCTTAGATGGTCTGTCTGTACCGTTCTTGGTGCTATTTGAGATTTTGGTCTTTTTGTATCATGTTGTGTTGTTCATAATTTGCCTCAACTGTGCGTGCATGCAGTTATTTTTAGTCTCTTATATTTTTTGCTTTTTCCATTTTGTTGCTCCAGGAGAAGTTAGTCTAGGGACAGGCACCACTGCAAAGGGTCCCAGCCTATTTCAAACTCTCTGTGCTTGCATTTATGGACAATTGATTTAGACTTCAATAAAGAGCTTGTCCAGGAAGAAGCAAGTTTGTGTTCAGTCGCTCAGTCGTGTCTGACTCTTTTGAGTTCTCATGGACTGTAGCCCATCAGGCTCCTCTGTCCATGGAATTTTCCAGACAAGAATACTGGGGTGGGTTTGCCATTCCCTCCTCTAGGGGATCTTCCCGACCCAAGGGTTGAACCCACTTCTCTTGCATCTGCTGCATGGACAGGCAGATTCTTTACCACTAGTGCCACCAGGGAAGTCCCAACAAAAATAAAAGATAGTTATTAATTACTTGAGAAAGAGTCTCAAGAAAAAAGTGTAATAATAATTTATGACTAACTCAGCAGTGAATTATTGCTCACTCTCATAGTAATATAAAAAGAATTTTCATTAAACATGAAAAACATTCAGGGGTGGAAAAAAGGCATGCAGTTACATGTATTCAGTATGTGCGTGTGTGTGTGTGTGTTTGTGTGTGTGTGTGTGTGTGTGTTTGTGTGTGTGTGTGTGTGTGTGTGTGTGTGTTATTTTGGGGAGCAAGAACTGAATTTGAGCTTAGAGTAGACTTTGTGAACAAACTGCTTTTCTGTGTTACAAGCCTTATTCTAAGATTTAACTTTCGAATTTTTATATGTTCCACTTTAATTAAAGCAGAAAGTAAGATGTTAGACATTTCTCTAGAGGCTGTTGATTCACTGATTGGAATGTTGTAAAGTTGGGGTTTTGAGGGTGTATATGCTGTTTCACATATTGCATAATGTTGTCAAAGACACCTGAGAAAACTTGTGGAAAAAGCAGGGATGGAAAGAAAAATAAATGAAACAAGTTGCTGCCTGCTACTTCCCTCTTTGTGTTCAGCCTCTCTGCCATTCTAGCATACTACAAATTGCTCAGTTCTGATTCAGAAGAGTATGGGCAGGCCAATTAGATCTTTTTTATCCTCTCCTCTATCTTTTCCTCGCTGCTTCCCAGGGATTTTTTGTATTGCACATTACAATTGGAAAATTCTTCTGTCCTCTTGTAAAAACTCTAAGGCAGATACTGCTGTACTATAAAATAACTTGTTTATTTTCTATATTGTTTCTGTTTACTTTATTATGATTACATCTGTTGTTTTTTAAAGACGTTCAAAAAATTTTAACAGGATTTTGTAGCTTGGGATTTTAGCTGCATTTGCTTGTGTTTCATAGCAAAGTTTTCCTCTTGGGAAATAAATTGTGCTAGCAAAATTAGGATTATCCTTTTTTTGAAGCTAGTTCTGCCATAAAGTGAGGCTTTTGAAATCGCATAATGTTTTTTTGTTTTTTTTGTTTTTTTCTCTGAGAAGTGATAATGTCAAAAATGTGATCAGGTTTCTCTCTGAAAATTAAAAACCCAAGCAGGCTAATTTTTGATTTAGCAATAGATTACTGTAGACTGATTTCAGAAATTCGTTTTAGGTTTCCAGGTTCACTGATTCACTAGCTTTATTATAGTTGAATATTTCACTACAGTAAGGATTTATTCTATTGGCTAAAGAAGTACATGATCCTCACTTTTTTAAAACTCAATATGAGCTATAGACATTTGTGGGGATTCAATATATTAGGGAATTACTATCTGACACACAACCTATTGTGAGCAAATACGACAAAGAATACCTTTTGTAAATGGGATTGTATAGGATGCATTCAGCCTACTTAAAAGAATAAAACTATTTACTGGTTTTAACATAATTAGCAATCTCTATGCAGATATGTTCTGCTACTAATGTGACTGATAGATTGAAAAGAGTTAGTCCATGAAACAGCTCCTAAGCTAAATGTTCTGATTACTGTGTGATTTTGAAAGTAAAGTTTTCTTTCATATTCAAAGAATTTCCCAAATTTCTTTATGTATTTAGTCAACACACATTTATTTGGTGTTGAAGTTGCAAAGATGAATGAAACATGCTCTGTTATCAGTGTTTATAGCTAGAAAGAATATGTATAAAGGATTGCAGCAAAACCTTTCTATTAAGTGCAACTGTTTAATTAATTAAGATATGATGTGACTCAAAGGATAAAGGCTAAGACTTCAGTTCTAAATACATAGATGTTGTAGTATATTCTAGATGGACAGAATGGCATCTACAAAGCTCAAGGGTAAATGTTTCTTATGTGGAAAATAAGTTACTTGCATCATTGTAGAATGAGTAAAGAGGCTGGAGGTAAGGTCTTATGATCAATTTTAAGACCTGAAAGTGTAGGAAAAACAACATGGCAGTGGAGAGTCATTAAAGTTCTCAAATTGATAAATAATATGAATAGAACTTAAATCAGGCAGCTGTGTAAGAGTAGCTACAAACCTAGGGGCAGGGGATTAAGAGACTAAATCACACAAGAGAAAATGTAGACCAAGGAGAGCAGAAATTTGACAACCAGTTATGCTAAAACATTATAATGCAAAAAAAAAAAGAAAAAGAAAAAAACATTGTTGACCTGGAGTTTAGATGTATGTTTTATGTACTTGTTTGAAAATATATACTATGGGGGAGAGGTGACAAAATGATGAAGTAAAACAATATTGATTATTACTATGAAATTATAGATCATCTTGTGTGTCTCTCTTCTCAAATAAGTAACAAATTCCTTAAAGTCAGTGATTCTCATGCATTTTAAAAAATTGTGAAGTAAGAAAATTTGTATTTAACTATTTTGTAAGTCCATTTCCAAAACTTTTTATCATCCTAAATAAAAATTCTATAGCCATTAAGTAACAACTCCCTATTTCCCTTCACCCCCGGTAATTAATAATCTTTCTATCACCATCATTTTTTCCTTTTCTATATATTTCCTGTAAGTGGAATCACAAAACATATTCTCCTTTGTATCTGGTTTGTTTCACTTAAAAATTTTTCAAGGTTCACTGATGTCCTAGCATATCCATTGTATTTATCCAGGCATCTGTAAATGAACATTTGGATCATTTCTACCTTCTGGTTATTTTGAATAAAGCTACAAAAACATTTCCATACAAATAGCAGTTTGAGTCCCTCCTTTCTGATTCTTTCTGGTATTGTACCTACCTAGGAGTAGAATTGTTGAAGGTAATTCGTATTTAAATTTACAAGAAACCACCTAACCATTTACCACAAAGGCTGCACCATTTTACATTCTCTATGGGGTTTCCTAGGCAAGAATGCTGGAGTGAGCTGCCATTTCCTTCTCCAGCGGATCTTCCTGCCTCAGAGATCACACGCATATTCCCTGAATTGTCAGGCAGATTCTTTACCACTGAGCCACTAGAGAAGCCCCATATACATATATAACATGTATAAAATGATTGATACATATATATATGTGTATGTGTGTGTGTGTATATACACATATATACACTTAGACAACTTGATTTTTAATTCAATCAGAACAAATTCCTTTAGCCCAGAAATAGTACAAATTTGTATTATTTTTAGTATCCAAAAACAAAGAATATCCTGTGGCTGTACAATGATGAATAAACTGTGAAAATTCATAATAAGAAAAGCTATACAACAATAACAATGAATTAACTATTACTGCTACTTCAAAAAATAGATAAAATGCCATGATATAATGCTGAGAGAAAGATACATACAAAAATCACCTTAAATATTATACTATTCATACTTCATAAACAGACAAAAATATATCATGTCAGAAGAAAGAATAATTTTTATTTTTAACTTTATGTGGCTAATTCTTGGAAAATAACATGAGGAGTGCTTTTGGAGGGTTTTTCATATTCTGTCTGTTTATCTAGGTCCTCGTCCAATTCATTAATATTAATCAAGCTGAACTCTTATTTTGCACTTTTTCTTATAAAGTAGTTATAATCAGGAAAAGAAATAGAGAAAAATAATGCAATAGTTTTCTATTTGGTAAAAATCAACTTTCATGGATTTTAAAAAAATGAGCATTATAAGTTCAAATCTTGGCCAGCCTATTTCCAAGACCCCGGGCGTGAAATACTCTGTGTCAAATATCAATGCCTCAAGTACTACAACTGTAAGATTGAAAGTTGTTTTAATGATGAAAGATAGAGTATAGGTATTATTTCTGCTATTTATTGTTGTTTGGTTGCTCAGTCTTGTTCGCCTCTCTGTGACCCCGTGGACAGCATGCCAGCCTGCAAGCCTCAAGTTTGCAGGCTTCCAAACCTGATTTCTGTTACTAATACACACTTAAGAAATACTGCTTCCTTTTTTCTCCATCCACCACATATTCAGCAAAAATGTAAAACTATAATATCATCTTGCAACCATTTAGAACATTTATTAATTTATCTATCAAACAATAAATTTAGATAGTCTTCCTATTTTCTAATTTCAAAATAACTAAAACTTGTAAGTATGTATTCAGTTTTAATTGACATTTTTGTGATTTCATGAGCTATCATAAACTATAATTTAGAAAAATAAAATGTTTTTGGACTCGAATTAGCATATATGGATAATATATACATATAATATAAATTACATCAAAAAGAAGTTATAAACTGAGTTTCAGATAAAAGGTACTAATCAATCCAATACTATTTTCTCCACAACTCTTGTGCAAAGCATATTTGGTATATTGCATAAAATGTAAGTTTAAAAAGTCTTAGAAAAATTATGCAACTAGTAACAAAAATATTACCAGTCTATTAAGGTGACTATGTAATGTTGCTTCAAGGAACAGTATAGTGAGCTCGTTAGAGTAGAATTGAATTTAATTGTGTTATTGTAGGTAGTTAAAATTCTGTAAGTATACTCAGTATTCTAATTTTTGATATCACAAGTTATCTCATTTAACTTCAGTAATATGGTATTGTTCCTGAAACATGGTAGTATTTAGATGAAGACTGAGACCTGAAGAATTTAACTAAACTTCCAAATATCCCACCATCAGGTTTTTTGGTATGGCAAAATAACAACAGCAAAAAACAAAGCAAATATCCTGAGCTTTATATATATCATCTATTCTTGACAAGTATATTCAAAGCAAAGCTTTGAGGATTTTAAAATTTTCCTTCAAGAACATTTATTAATCATGATATACAAAATATAGGTAATTGTAGAATAGTAGATTTTCTCATTTGTCATTTGAATGCACATATTAATTTAAAAATTGTTTAAAATTAATTGTTAAAATTAATAGTGAAACAACTGAAGAACAAGTGAAATATTCCTTTGTTTGGAGCGAAATCCCATGTACACTGTCACCTATCCAACATCTCCACCCATTTTCCTTATTTATCAATTTCCTATAGTTTCTCTAGAGAATCTCTGCTAAGACTAACACCATCACATACTTTTTTACTTCTGCCTAATTTTATTATTATTATTTTACATTTATCATCTTCCTTTGCCTCTTCTTTAAATCTCTACTCATTACTTTCTTTATCTTAACATCATAAAGAGAGAATACACTGCAATGTTGTATTTTTTCTGTGTGCTATTTTACTCTTCATTCTTCAGGGCTGCATTGCCAGTTAGAAAAACTATATATATGTGTGTATATATATATATATATATAGTTCTGCATGCACACACACACACACACATATATATATATTTATATATATGCACACATATATTTGTATTTATCCACCAAGAGTGAGGCTTCCCAGGTGACACTAGTGGTAAAGAACCACCTGCCAATGCAGGAGACATAGGAGACTCAGGTTCAATCCCTGGGTCAGGAAGATCCCTGGAGGAAGGCATGGCAACCCACCAGTATTCTTGCCTGGAGAATCCCAAGGACAGAGGAGCCCAGAAGGCTACATTCCATAGGCTTGCAAGAGTTGGATAGGACTGAAGCAACTTAGCATGCACACACAGAAGTGAACATTTATTAACATATTGACACATATTTGCTTTAGGTGTTATATGTGTAAGTTTCACTTATCATAGTTCATCAGTTACTACTACCTAATTACTAAATCCCAAAGCCTATAGTCACTAGTCACTGTTCATTAAACCTGTGTGTGTGTGTGTGTGTGTGTATGTGGTCATTTTTGAATGAATCTTACTACTTTTAACTTTCTCCTACTCATCTCCAATTCTACTTCCCTTCTTTGATATTGACATCCAGAAGAAGCTTGTATACAGAGATTTATCTATTTAGCCCTAAGTTGAGGAAAGGAACATTTATTATATTAAAACCAGGTTCTTTGGAGATGTTGAAGATCTGATGTAGACCTTAGGGAAACTTTTTTTTGTGCTCCACTGTTTTACTTGGTTTGCATTATTTTTGTATGTTCCTTTCTTCATCATGTACTAATACTATCTGGAACATCTAAGTTAAGGTACAGGCCTAAGCGAACATTGCAAGAAGATCTGACATGATTCTACAGTTCTAAATCTTACATTTACCTGGAGAAAAAACAAATAAATATACATCCATATGATTCAGCAGTTACCTGGAATCTAGATTATGTCAGGAGAAAATACCTTAAGACAAAAATTTTGAAGCAATTTTGTTTGGAGCAACTCTTTTAGCATCTCTCTTACAAATCTATTATACATATAATCAGTTTCCTACTGTCAACATTTCTGCTATCAGCCAAATGTAGTTTGATTAACTTGCTTACCTTTTTTTTAATCCTGGTTTATTCACTTTTGATAGTGCTCTCTTCCCTTTTCAATCCTTAAGAGTAACATCATCAAGACTAACAAGAGTAGCCTCAAGATTCCAAACTTAATACTTTTCTGTTCTTTGCTCTATAGTCACCAAGTGAGCTTATTTGTTTCTAGTTTTCCAGATATTACTCACAGTTATTAAGTATAAAATCTGTAATTCTAATTTGATATCATTCACATGCCATAAACTCATTTCTTAATGCCTCATGGACATTTTTGTCTGCAAATCCAGTAACATTTAATATTTCTGCAACAGAATTTAATTTCTGTCTTACAACTCATGTTCTATTTTTGATCAATTCTTGTATTTCTTTATATCTCTTAAGAATACTACAGTCCGAAAATTCCTTAAAGTTAAGAACAATGATAAATAACAAAAAACTTTGTAAACACCAACATGTTTCTAAAAACTTATATAAATAGTCACATATTTGGTCAATTGTAATTTAAGGGTATTTTAAAATCTGATTTTCCTTTCTATTGATGCTATCACTTATTTATCTAGGGGTTCTCATTAGCTTGTGCTAGAACTTCTTAACTGCTCTTCATAACAATGAGTTTATGCCCATTTCAATCCATCTGCCAAATTGCTGCAAGTATTTTCTGAATTAAAGGCTGGTCATAACACTCCTCTGTTTAAAAAGAAAATACATAGATATATACATACATAAATGCCTCTCTTTAACTTTTCACTTCTCAGAGTCATGAAGTAAAACCTTTATTTATCTTCCTGTCAACATGTAAATTCTTACTTATCACTATTAATGTAACACTAAATTTCTCACCATTGCATTGAAAAAATCAGACCAACTTTTAGCTCAGTAACTTTGCCTTTTCAATGACTAATGTCAGTCCTCTCTCTTGCATATGACAAGCTCATAATTATTTTTAAGATTTACAAAGGTATCTTTAAATAATTCTTTTTTTAGCCATTGAAGGGGAAGTTAGTAGCTCACATATAACATTCAATGAATTTTATATTAGCAACATATATTTATTTAAATATATTTGTCTGGAAATCCGGTATATAGACACCATCTGTTCTTCAACCCATCTACCCACCCTTGCATTTATTCAACTGTATGACAAATCTGTTACATAGCCTATACTTGGAAAAGAATATGCAGAGGTAGAGAAATACCATTCTATATTCTATAACCAAAAGAAATTCTCTCCAATTGCAGAAGAGACCCCACTCTAAAAGAGTGTATATACACAGCATAAAAGCATACATATAGTATCAATATAGCTCAGAGGAGATAAAAATTATCTTTGCTTTGGGGTATGACCAGGGAAGAATTCTTGTAAGTAGCGATGTCTGACACCAAATTTAAAGAATGAATTAGCATGCACCAGATAAGGAGGACATTTATCAGGGATAGACAATGACACATACAAAATCAGCACTCGCCAATTAAATTAATTGTAATTCCCCATTCAATATTCAACCAACACTTTTGATAACTTATTGTATGTAAGAAACTGTTGATATTAAGAATTCAAACATGCTCTTGCATTCAGATTTCATAGTTCAATATTTTCACTCAGTACACAAAGGATAGATACAATTCAGTGATGCCTAAGTGGTAGGAAACAGCTCTGTTCCCCATTAATGCTTGGCATGATTCCACAATAAGACAGCAAACACACTGAAAGCAATTCAGTATCATTGTTTCCCACATTAGCTAACCTAAAATTATCAGAGAAACCTGCTTAATATATAAAATTACCAAAACAAGAAAGTAATGTTTTCCTAGTTGAAATCCCCAAATGGTTTATTTTCTCTTCAGAAGCATAAAGATGAATGGGCTTTCTGGTTTTTATCCCAGCACCTGTTCATTCTATTCACCAAGCTGCTAAATCATGTGCTTCTGCCAAAAGAGTGACAGGCCATATTTCCTAATATGTTTTAATAGTCAGAATTACAAAATATTAGATGTGATTTATTTGACATAGAAACTACAAGTTGAGACTTTCCCAAATATTTCTCTGGGTTATTTTAGGCAAAAACTGTCCATATTTTGTATATATCCAATCATAACTTGATAGGATGCATTGAAATCTAGGGAGGAGTAGCTGTGGATAATAAAATAAATTTTTCCTGTTGCCATATGCATGTTGTTGCTCTAACAACATTTTTTTTTTTTTAATTTTCATTGACTAAGTTGGTTTATGCATTTACTGACCTCAAACTGATTTTTTAAAACATATGAGTCAATCAGTTTGGACTGGCAGGAATTCAAGCACATATTTAGTTTTTTTGCATTTCACTGTCTGGTAGAGCTTCTGTTGTCTGTGGAGTTTCTCTGTAAGTACTGAGAGCACCTATTTAAGAGCTGATGCAGCTTACAGAGAGATCATTAGAAGTCATACACAGGATTCTGACTACGGTGTGCATGTACTTTCTCCCTTTGAGAATAGCAGTCCCGCTGTATTTAAAGAGTGAGAGATAAATGCACCAATAAGCAAAAGGCATTGAGCCCACCAGCCCAGTCTGATGGTATCAGATGATTTATCCCCATTCTAATGGTCTCAACACAGTTGAATAAAATTTTATCAAAATTCATGAACACAATGAATAAAATATCCCCTGGCTTGTCAGTTCAGTTCAGTCGCTCAACCATGTCTGACTCTGAGACCCTATGGACTGCAGCACGGCAGGCCTCCCTGTTCATCACCAACTCCCGGAATTTATTCAAACTCATCTCCATTGAGTTGGTGATGCCATCCAACCATCTAATCCTCTGTTGTCCCCTTCTCCTCCTGCCTTCAATCTTTCAGAGCATCAAGGTCTTTTCAAATGAGTCAGTTCTTCATATCAGGTAGCCAAAGTATTGGAGTGTCAGTTTAAACATCATTCCTCCCAATGAACATTTAGGACTGATTTCCTTTAGGATGGACTGATTGGATCCTCTTGCAGTCCAAGGGACTCTCAAGAGTCTTCTCCAACACCACAGTTCAAAAGTATCAATTCTTCAGCGCTCAGCTTTCTTTATAGTCCAACTCTCACATCCATACAAGACTACCGGAAAAATCATAGCCTTGACTAGCTGAAATTTTGTTGACAAAGTAATGTCTCTGCTTTTTAATATGCTGTCTAAGTTGGTCATAACTTTCCTTCCAGGGAGTAATTTTAATTTCATGGCTGCAATCACCATTTGCAGTGATTTTGGAGTCCAAATAAATAAATAAATAAATAAAGTCAGGAACTGTTTCTACTGTTTCCCCATCTATTTCCTATGAAGTGATGGGACCGGATGCCATGATTTTGTCTTCTGAATGTTGAGTTTCAAGCCAACTTTTTCAGTCTCCTCTTTCACTTTCATCAAGAGGCTCTTTATTTCTTCTTCACTTTCTTCCATAATGGTGGTGTCATCTGCTTATCTGAGGTTATTGATATTTCTCCCAGCAATCTTGATTCCAGCTTGTGCCTCCTCCAGCCCAGCGTTTCTCATGATGTACTCTGAATATAAGTTAAATAAGCAGGGTGACAATATACAGCCTTGACGTACTCCTTTTTCTATTTGGAACCAGTCTGTTGTTCCATGTCCAGTTCTAACGTTGCTTCCTGATCTGCATACAGGTTTCTCAAGAGGCAGGTAAAGTGATCTGGTATTCCCATCTCTTTCAGAATTTTCCAGAGTTTATTGTGATCCACACAGTCGAAGGCTTTGGCATAGTCAATAAAGCAGAAATAGATGTTTTTCTGGAACTCTCTTGCTTTTTGATAATCCAGCAGATGTTGGCGATTTGATCTCTTGTTTCTCTGCCTTTTCTAAAACCAGCTTGAACATCTATAAGTTCACGGTTCACGTATTGCTGAAGCCTGGCTTGGAGAATTTTAAGCATTAGTTTACTAGTGTGTGAAATGAGTGCAATTGTGTGGTAGTTTGAGCATTCTTTGGCATTGCCTTTCTTTGGGATTGGAATGAAAACTGACCTTTTCCAGTCCTGTGGCCACGGCTGAGTTTTCCAAATTTGCTGACATATTGAGTGCAGCACATTCACAGCATCATCCTTCAGGATTTGAAATAGCTCTTTAACATATTCATGTATTTTATAAGCAATACTGATTCATAGGATGTTAGTATGAATGCTATCAAAGATAAAGGCAATAGGGAATTTGTGTTATGTTTTGTCTTTTCAAGTCGACAGAAGGAAGGCTAGCACTGTAGTTACTTCTTTTCAAGACATATGATTTTGAGGCATATAATTTGTCCTGTTGCTTCAAACAGCACAAACAAATAATTCTCATTTGTTTCACAGTATGAATGAAACATTAGGTTTCTGGGCAACCACTACAATAAAGTAGCTAAAGACTTTGAGGTTTTGGTCACTTTTCTACCTGAGTAGATCAGTTCATTTTTGCTTTCTTTATAGTTTCCCATTTAAAATAAACTTAGCATAGAAATTAATTCCTTATCCATAGTTAATCCATAAAAAAATATGGGAGAAACAACATGTTTCTTCTGAATTCTGAGTCTGAGTGCCTTTTTTCTGTCTGCTCACCCCATGCCCATTGTTCTTTCTCTTGCTCGTACTCTCTTACGCAGGAAAAGGAATGGAGGAGATTTGGGGGGTTGGGGAGGAATGACCATTGTTTTTCTCCAGGTCCCTAAAAATGCATTATATCTCACACCTAAAAAGTGAATTGGCATTGACCTTAGGCTCTAATATGTTGTGTTAAATTCACAAAAAAAATGTGCTCTTTTCTGCTCAACAGTGCCTGTTCATGAAGAACTGACAAATACTGGAACAAAGGCTTAGTGGAGAACTGGCTCTTCTTGGTCTCTCCCAAATTGATTAGGGTTCTTCCTCTTTCTGAGACTCATTTTCTACATCAGTAAAATCCAGATATTGCTTTAGCTCCCTTCCACCTTCAACTCAGTATGGTTATATAATATATGAACAAGTTTTAGATGGACTTTTTATTGAAATATTATATTTTTGTTATAATATATTCATTCATAGATAAGGAAGAGTGATAAATTGTGTGATTCATTACAAAAAAAAATAGTGTCTTGCTCTTCCTCCCCTCCAAGAATGCTTACATCATTTACTATCGAGAATTGGACATGTGACTTTCTTTAGTCAATAAAATGTGAGCAACAATGACATTGCACTTCCTATATGGAAGTTTTATAACCTTTACATGCTTCACATACCTATTTGCATTGCCAAAAAAACAGTCACATTCCATATTGAGCTTATTCTGTCAGCCTAGGGCTATAGTGAAGGTTACATGGAGCAAAGCCATATCTGACCTACAGTGGGCATATGATGAAAGCAAAAAATAAGGTTTTGTTACTGTAAGACATCGGCATTTCTGTATTCGTTTCCACAGCATAATGGAACTTAGACTAATCTATGAACAGTATTTCCAAACACTCTGTCCTGCTGTGTTTACCACTTGGTTCAGAATATCTAGACACATCGCTATTTCAATAAATGTATCATTTGTGTGTTGAGGTTAAGTGGGTTTTTTTTTTTTTAATTTAGAAATAGCTATAGTACATGTTAAGGATATTTTTTATTTTGTTCATACTCTCACATCCATGCTCTTTGGCCTGACCCACTCCCATTGCCAAATCCAAAGACTGCTTGGATTTGGATAATCGATGACAGCAGCAAGATCCAGCAGTGATCAGGTAGATGTCTCCTTCCTAGCCCTCTTCATCACCATTCTGATAGAGGCTGGATTCCACAGGACATTCTTCTTCCAAGGCAATAAGCTCTCTCCAGGATCTAGCAACCCAGTTCCTTCTCTGGGGTGATAGATCAGTTCTTCATGTTTCTGTCAGTCCCTGAAGACTTGATACATTACGCCTATTCCCTTAACCCCGATCATAACTCTTGAATAGCCTCTTTATTAATTCTATTCAGTTTGACCTTTAAGTCTGGAATCAGTTTCCTATGGGGCGGGGTGGGGGGGGTCTCAATGCCACAGTGTCCTACATATATATTCTCCTGATAGTTCTTCTAAATAAAACACACATTATTTTGTCTTATTTTAGAATGAAATTTATTTGAATTGCTATTATAATTCTATTTATCACAAATCTTTGAATGGGTACATTTGAATAAAATCCATATTTAAGTTTTTAAAGCAAATATATGTTTTTCCTTTTAGTCAAATATACATATTGTGTCCCAATAAGAAATTCTGCCTATTTTTTTACTAAGATTATATTTCAGATATTTTTGTTTATCTTTATATGTCTTATTCTCATTAGGAATAAGACTTCATTAAATTTTATTGTGCAACTTGTGATTTCTGGCATAGAGGAACACTATATAAACCTATTGTAGCCAGTCACTTCCAAACACTTTGCTAAATCATTTTATATAAAATAATTATAACTTTTTTTTGTTCTTGTTTTCTACATTATACATACATGGGCTGGTACTTCCACAATGACGTTTCATGTAGATGCTTCGCAATGATTGAAAGAAAAGTTAATCCCACCATTCTGGTACTTTCCTAGAAGTTAGAGCTACCACTTTTCTTCACAAAATCAAGGTGCCTCTTTGAGCCTTTCATTGCATCCCATGGGATCAATAACTTCACAATTGGGTGAAACAGTAAGATCTTCATATTCATTGGGCCGTGTTTCCAGAAGACAGAGTCACTGCACTGAGAAGAGATTGTGGGACCTGCTGTGCTAGAACTAAAGCATGGGTCTCTGTGTAGCTCACTGGTAAATATATTTTACTATATTATGACCTGGATTTCCCCACTGGTAAGTGATGAAATGTTGATTGCAGATGATATAATAAGATATATTGTCTTGGTCTTTGAGCTGGGGGTATAGTCTCCCATGTAGCTTAAATTTGGCAATCTATTCTTTGAAAGTCTTCAAAGAGTTGGTACTCAGTCCCCATTTTATCCATTGTATCTATTTTCTTTCTGAACATCAATCCAACCAGAGAGAAGTAGTACCTAATTGCTCCAACACATAGCTGTGTCTGATTTTAATAGAAAGGACTTTCTCATTTCACTGTTCAGCATAAAAATGACTATAACAGCCTGAATTCAAAACTCTTCCATAGATTTCACGTAGCAAACATCACATACACATGTCCGTCTACTCAGCTTTGCCAAATATATGACCTGCCAAATCGAAAATCTCATCATTTTGTATATCTACATTATCTTTGTTCACCTTCCAGTCATCTGCCTGGCATGTCATCCTTGATATTTTTTAATTTTTTTCAAAATTTATCTTAAGCATTTTTAAAGGATTTTTCTTTTTCAAGTTTAATTTTAGTTTTGGCCACAACCTGCAGTATATGGGATCCTAGCTCCCCTCCAAGGGATCAAAACCATACTCTCTGCACTTGAAAGTGGAGTCCCTATTACTGAACTGCTGAGGAAGTCCTGAAAATTTTCTTAATTTTTCTTGTAAAATAACATCCTGAGTCATGTTGAAATTTCAATGAAACCTGTTTGGATTAATACCAGTTTTAATAAGAAAGAAAACAAGTATTATTATTATTATTATTATTATTATATCTAAAAGCATTTCATATAAAATGCTTAGCAATATCCAAATACTAGGTTAAGCTATTTCTATGTGTATAAATGCACACATAAACATACACACATAAACATATACCTATATATTCATGTGCAAACATACATAAACAGACATATGTTATATAATTATATTTGATAATCAGAGTACACCTGTGAGGTAGACACTTTTTATTTCTATTTTAAAATAGAAATTTAGGTTAAGAAATTAAGATTAATCACATAACTGTGATTTAATTTCATATATTGACCAACAAAAATATAGTTTAAAGGTTTATCTTTTTGTTAATCCTAAAATAAATTAGGTTTATTTTATATGCAACTGGGGAGGTTTGAAAGCATTTTTTAACTGCACCTCACTCAACCTGGTACATATTTGTCTGAAAGCTCTGCAAAGATCTATTTGGGGCATTGGAAATGATTGGTGATATGTACTGGACTGGAGAGACATCAATAACATTGAGAATATTCCTGGGAATAGAAGAACAGGTGTTGATGTAAAATGCATAATGATTTTTTTCTCCTGCTTTGTGAAAGGCATTAGAGAGACAGACCGAGTGAAACTTATCAACTAACCTGAAGGGAGAAATGGACACAGGGAGCATTGACCTCTGTCTCTAAGACTAGATAAGCAAACATGCCCAGGCAGATCTGTTTGAAAAAGGAAAGATAAGCAGTTACGTAAAAGTTATCGAAAACAAAGTATTCCCTGATGGAGGCATTTTCTCTTCTGTATTTCTCTGTTCTGGAGTTACTATTTTGACAGAGAAAACTGGCCCAGTGTCCCTGAAATGAAATATTTAGAGTGATTTTTCCATAGGAATACATGTAAATGTCGTTCTGAATGAATTAATCAGACAAGTGCACAGAGAATTTTAGGGTAATTCTGGCTGGTGGTTCTCTTTACAGCTGCTTGGTCAGGTTCCCAGGTGGCTGCTGCGTGAAACAGCTTTTATTATTCAGCAGTGCATAACTTTGCTATTCCTGAAACTCTAAGGGTTCTGGCCAAATGAGAGATGGTTTATTGAGATGATATGTTGACTCCCACATTTACCTCTTTCTATGGACATTTGACTGAAATATTCTCTAAAATCTGTCATTATGGCAATTTTTAAAATTTTCTTGAATATTGCAAAAGAGAAAACATAAAATATTCTATTATATTGTCAACCACAAATTGGCACTAGGTGTGGGTGCTTGCCATCTGCCTCTATAAGGATTAAGTCATGTGCCACTGCAGCAGTTGACCTCCAAAACCCCCTGAAAGAGTTCAGGGTGGAAGGCAGAAGTGAGGCACTCTGTACTCTGGGGAACTGGCAGGACAGGTCTCCAGATACTTAGATATTCTCAGCAGCTGATTTTATGAGCCCAATTCTCCTCATATCTAGATATCTCCTCATATCTAGAAAATCACTAAAATTCTTCATGATGACAATTGTTTCTTGAGACTAGCAGAAGCTTCATGAGAACCAGCAGAAGGTTATGATTATGTTTTTTTTCTCAATTTTAGAAGACAGGATGCATGCATGAACTGAATTCACTCTAGAGATATCAAGGCTATAGTATGCTTTATTTAAGCATCCCTATTGCAATAGGGAGGAGAAACCAAACTCAGTTTCACTGATATAAAATATAGAAGAGTATTTAAATGCTAGAGTGAGCAAGTGTTTGATTGCATGTGTTTGACTGCATGTACTCCCCTTTACCAAAATCACATATATACTGTCCTTCCCCCTTACCTCTTTGGCACTGTTTCTCAGAGCTGTCTGAGATGCTGTCTCCTGGGCTGCTATCCTCATATTATCCCAAATAAAACTTAAGCTGCAATTTTCATATGGAGTTTTTTTTTTTTTTTTAAAGTGGACAATCTTAATTTCTTAAGATAAATTAAAAAACAACTTTTTTTTTTTTTTTAATGAAAGATAGAAATCCTTCCTTCCTGACACATCAGCATCAGTAATTATAATAAGAAGGATTCTGGTTCAACATGCTGAAATGTTCAAGTGAGGAGTCAAATGATTTGTTCTGCCTTTATGAAGTGAAGGGATATACCAGCTCCTAACAGTTTGGTTGGACCGGCAATGTCATCATGTTCAGGAAATTTGATATGGTGATAATTACCCTGGCTGTATGACTTTCACCACCTGGAAGATGACTAAGATGAACTTGATGACCCCCTCATTCTGACTAAATTTTAGACAGATTTCTTCCTAACCAGGAGGTATTCCAGGTGGCTCAAGTGGTAAAGAATCCAACTGTCGAAGCAAGAGATGCAGGAGACACAGTTTCAGTTTCAATCCCTGGGTTGGGAAGATTCCCTGGAGTAGGAAATGGCAACCTGCTCCAGTGTATTTGCCTGAAAAAGTCCATGAACAGAAGAGCCAGGTAGGCTATAGTCCATGGTGTCACAAAAGACAGACATGACTGAATAGCTGGGGACACTTCCTAAACTTAGGTTCTGGTATCTCTTCATATCTAGAAAAGCACTAAAATTCTTCATGATGATGAGCACTTTAATTGCAAGTGAGGTTCTCCAAAAATCTTAAAATCCTCTTGCCAGTTTCAGGATCCAGAAATGTCTTTCTCAAAGACGGGGGAGCTGTCCTTCTGAAATATAATAAAAAAGGAAGATGGTTCTCTACCTCCCAAGTCCCTGTAGGCTGGGAAAAGCCTAAGGTAGATAAGCAACTATTAACAAGCTGCAGATGGCCTAATCACGTGGACAGACCTCTCAGCTAAAGCCTCCAGTACTTTTCCACTTGCTCATTCTAGCTATTAAATCTCTCCTACATTTTGTTTCAGTGAAATTGAGTTCGATTTTTCCTCCCTATTGCAATAGGGATGCTTAAATAAAGCATACTATAGCCTTGATATCTCTAGAGTGAATTCAGTTCATGCATGCATCCTGTCTTCTGAAATTGAGAAAAAACATAATCATAACTGAAGTACTGTTCTGATTCATATGGAAATTATTCTTCAAATTTTGACATTAAAAAGTCAGGATATATCTTTTAGCCTGTGTTTTGAATAAGTTTTTTATTGTCTCCATATTGCCAATGAAATAAGATGGCAGAAAAGAAAATACTTGTATAAGTGATAATACTTTGGGCTCAACATAGATATAAATAATCTGTTATCCAGTATGATTTCTAAGAAGACTTAGGGCTACAAATCTACCACATTCTGATTTTGCACTTTCAGTTTACTGATAGAGGTAACAATAAAATTTGTGAATTCAAAAAGTCTCAGCTGATAGTTAAGGAAAATCTTCATAGACACTTTTCATCAGCATGAGAGAGTAGAAGCTAGTGGCAGATGAAGGAGAGAAAAGAAAAAGAATCCCATGTGGAGAGAAGGGTAACTTAGCTGGCTCTGAACAGTGGAGTTTCAAAGAATATCTTTGGTTAGTTTCCTCCTTTTGTAAACTATTAAATTTACTATTAAATTAAACTATTAAACTATTAAATTGTCATTAGAAATATGACAAATGAAAATTGTAAACATAGGGGCTGACAAATTGTTGAAGTCATAGCCTTCAATTCCAAAATTTATGCCCAAGTTCACTAACAAGGAAGTCTGTATTTCTCTATTTAAAAGAAAAGGAAAAAAAAAAAAAAGATAGATTCATTTACCATAATAGTTTTTGCTTGGGTTTATTTAGTTAGCGAACAGTTTTCTCACTTTACAGAGAAAACAAAGAATAATTTATTTCCTTTGACCTAGAGGGGCCTTATGCATAGAATAGAGATTCACCATCTAAGAATAAATCTAAAGAAAGCTTCATTTCCAAACCCCCATTGAAAGGGGAAGAGGAAGGCATCTTCCCCCCATCCACCACCCTTTGGAAAGTGTTGCTACTTCTACTACCACATAGAGAGGTCTATTCATTTCAGGGAAGAAAGTAAGTATCCATCCACAGGTTTGCCAGATTCTGGGGAGTTCTGGGTCAGTGGACACTAGTTAAGTGGGGATAACAATCCCACAGTGCTTTCCAGCAAGTGCATGAAAACAGAAATAAATATGTGTCTTGTTATGTTACTTCAGATTACAGTGGGAAGAAAACTAGAGAACTTCATTCATATGATATTGACTGAACATCATTTCAATGCTTGTCAACAGCAGCCAATTAAAAGTCCTGGCTGCTCAAGCAAAGATATCCTTCCAAATCACTCAAACGCAGTCACTAAGAACCAATTATACTCCTAGTTTAACTTTCCATTTGCATCTAAATTAAAAACTAAAGACATAATTCTGTGGAATTGTGGAATCCTGTGTATATTTTAGGACCAAGATGCTTCATGAAATTTAGGAGAGAAGATGACAACTAAAGAGACAAAAATTATCACCAGTCTTTGCTTATAGGTTCCAGGGACCAGGTGCATCCCTCTCAGGATAGGTGGGGGATGAAGATCTCTTGATCATCAGTGGGCAAGCCCAGGTCCTAAAGTTTCCTGGGTGTTGCTGTAGATGAAGTCTATGCCTCATTTCCTTTGTCCAAATAAATGAATGACTTTCTAGCCACCAAATGCCGACTACTGATTTTTTCCATTGTGCATAATTACTTCAAATCTTGAAATCTTAAAAGAAAGTCAGTGCCACTGTTTTTTTTTGTTTGTTTGCTTGTTTTGTTTATAGGACTTAGATTCAGAAGTCAATATAATTGAATCTACTCCCTACCTTTCTTAGCCAAGAGTTGTCAGTTTTCAGCCAAATCTGGACATGTGAAATTAATAGATTGGAGTATAAAATACTTGCCTGAAGTCAGATTGAGGCCAATAGCATTTCCAACTGTGTTTGCAAATCCCAGCCCAGGTGGCCAGAGCACACCCTGCCAACTGCAACTGTGCTGCTTTGAAATGGAGCTTTGGGCCTTATAAGTAGTATGAGATCAAGCTGTGACTCCAAACAGGCTTTTATTTTCCTATTGTATGGTCAACAAACAGCTATTAGACCGATTTTTTCCAAGCATGACAATAAATATTTTTTCTCTGTTTAAAAACACGTAAGCTCTTAAATCTTTTGTTTAGAAGGAGAAGCTGAATCTTTAGAAAAACCACTGGTTTAGGCTATTATGTTTATGAATTGAAGGTCCATGAAAATAAACATGTTGTGATGCCCAAATATATTGTTTCACTTCCTTTGTGATTCTTTTATTTATGAATGAATGAAATATGTAGCGATATTTTAGTTGAAATTTTGATTTTTGTATTTTTGATTTAACACATGGGTTCCATGGGAGTGACCAGTATCTTCTTTCTATAGTTTCCAGTGTTTAATCAAGAGTAAAGACTCCTTTAGACGGAAACACAGTGATGATAACTCCTTATTATTGGTACTCTTAAAAAATGGCCAAGTACTTTAGATCAATTTACAGTTTATTTTATTTTATTTTTTTTATCTTTTTATTTTTTAATTTTTTTTCATTTATTTTTATTAGTTGGAGGCTAATTACTTCACAACATTGCAGTGTAAAATCCTATAATTATGATCTGGATAGTAAGTTCAAGCACATGAAGTTGTAATATTTTAACATTTTGATTTTTAAAAGCAGTTATTTCATACTGTTCAATCTAATAAATATCCCTGACTTCATTTTGCCAAAGATAGGTTAAGTCATGTGCTCCAAAAAGATACAAAGGCTGTAAAGAATTCAGCTAGTGTTCAGCACAGTCTCTTTTGAGTTCAAACTCAGCATTAATTTGAAAATATACTGATTCAACTCTAGGCTTTCCAAGTGGTGCCAGTGGAAAATAACTCTTCTGCCAATGCAGGAGTTGCAGAACACTCAGATTGGACTCCTGGATTGGGAAGATCCCCTGAAAAAAGAAATGGCAACCCACTCTAATATTCTTGCTCAGAAAATCTCATGACCAGAGGAGTCTGGCAGGCTAAAGTCCATAGGGTTGCAAAGAGTGAGACATGACTGAAGTGACTTAGCACACAAGCATGCATACTGACTTGAGTGTTTATTTATGTCATGACCCTTAAGTTCTAGTTGTTTCCCCAATTATTTTAACTTGGTAAATAATGTGGTTGAAGTAAGAGTCCTAAGTAAAGGTTGATTTCTTTTTTTCAAATTGAGGTATAATTGACATATAGCATTATATTGGTAACCAGGTAAATGACATGATTCAATATTTGTATACATTGCAAAATTATCACCACAATAAGTCTAGTTAACATCTGTCACTATACATAGTTACATATTTTTGGTGTGGAATGACAGCTTTTAAGATCTCTCTTGATAGTTTTCAAATATGCAATACAGGATCAATAATTAAGGTCACCATTCCGCACATTACATCTCCATAACTTGCTTAGTTTATAACTGGAAGTTTGTACCTTTGACCCCTTTCACCCAAGTCCTCCTTCCCCCAGCCCATAACTCTGGCAACCACCCATCTGTTCTCTTTTGTATCTATGAACTTGAAATTTGTTTTTTTAAGATTTTCGATATAAGTGAGATTATGCAGCTTTTGTTTTTCTCTGCTTGGTTTAATTGTACAAAGTCAATTCAAGGTCCATCCATTTTGTCACATGCACACGCAAAAGATTTAATTCTTCTTTTTTTATAGTTGAGCAATATCCCATTGTGTGTTTATGTGTGTGTGTGTGTGTGTATTTTCTTTATTCAGTGGACACTTCAGTTGTTCCCAAACTCAGCTATTGAACATAATGCTGCACTGTATATGAGTATGCATGAATTTTTTTTTCATGTTAGTGTTTAATTTTCCCCAGACATATTCCCAAAAATAGAGTTGCTGATTTCTATAAAACTTCCATTTTTAGATTTTTAAGAAACCTCTATACTGCTTTTCACAGTAACTATACCAATTTTCATTTTGGCTAATAGTATACAAAGTTTCCTTTTTCTCCACATCCTCACTAACATTTGTTATTTCTGGTCTTTTTATGATAGCCATTCTGACAGGTATGGTGACATCTCATTGTGATTTTGTGCATATCTCTGATGACTACTGATGTTGAGAATCTTTTCATGTTCATATTGGCCGTCTGTGTATCTTTGGAAAAAAGGCTAGGTAAATCTTCTGTTTATATTTTAATCACATTTGTGGGTTTTTTGCTGTTGAGCTGTATGAGTTTTTAATGTATTTTAGATACTGTCTCCTTATCTTTTCTTATGCTTTAAACTACATGCACTTAAGCCTTTTGAGTTAGGCTTTAAGTACAGAGCAACACTTCAGGATCAAATAAACAAAAACTCATACTCCCCAAGAAATCATATGGAAAGTTTCCTGGACTTAGTGTCAATTTCAACTGGGTCTTGAAAACCAGATGCCAGTTTGGAATGTGGGGAGGGGAGTTTATTCTCAGTGCACCTACCTATGCAAGTGTTAGAATGATCTTTTCTAAATAACATTTAAACTGGCTTCCTCAGTGCAGATTTTTGGCTTTTCATATTCCTCTTTCTCTCTTGTTCCTGACAGTTCTAACCTGAGTCTGCCTCTGCGAGCTCTCTTCAGTACATTCCTACATGGTCACAGTTAAATGTGATCAATCAAATGCAATCTCAGAAACGACAGAATGATCTCTATTCATTTCCAAAGCAAACCATTCAATATTACGGTAATCCAAGTCTACGCCCCGACCAGTAATGCTGAAGAAGCTGAAGTTGAATGGTTCTATGAAGACCTGCAATACCTTTTAGAACTAACACCCTAAAAAAGATGTCCTTTTCATTACAGGGGACTGAAATGCAAAAGTAGGAAGTCAAGAAAAACCTGAAGTAACAGGCAAAATTTGGCCTTGGAGTATGGAATGAAGCAAGGCAAAGGAGAATAGAGTCTTGCCAAGGGAATACACTGGTCATAGTAAACACCCTCTTCCAACAACACAAGAGAAGACTCTACACATGGACATCAACAGATGGTCAACACCAAAATCAGATTGATTATATTCTTTATAGCCAAAGATGGAGAAGCTCTATACTGTCACCAAAACCAGACAGGGAGCTGACTGTGGCTCAGATCATGAACTCCTTATTGCCAAATTCAGACTTAAACTGAAGAAAGTGGGGAAAACCACTAGACCACTCAGGTATGATCTAAATCAAATCCCTTATGATTATACAGTGGAAGTGAGAAATAGATTTAAGGGTAGATAGACAGAGTGCTTGATTGAACTATGGACAGAAGTTCATGACAATGTACAGGAGACAGGTATCAAGACCATCCCGAAGAAAAAGAAATTCAAGAAAGCAAAATGGCTGTCTGAGGAGGCCTTACCAATAGCTGTGAAAAGAAGAGAAGCAAAAAGAAAGGGAGAAAAAGAAAGATATACCCATTTGAATGCAGAGTTCCAAATAATAGCAAGAAGAGATAAGAAAGCCTTCCTCAATGATCAGTGCAAAGAAATAGAGGAAAACAATAGAATGGGAAAGACTAGAGATATCTTCAAGAAAATTAGAAATACCAAGGGAACATTTCATGCAAAGATGGGCTCAATAAAGGACAGAAATGGCATGGAACTAACAGAAGCAGAAGATATTAAAAAGAGGTGGCAAGAATCCACAGAAGAATTATACAAAAAAGATCTTCATGACCCAGATAATCACGATGGTGTGATCACTCACCTAGAGCCAGACATCCTGGAATGTGAAGTCAAGTGGGCCTTAGGGAGCATCACTATGAACAAAGCTAGTGGAGGTGGTGGAATTCCAGTTGAACTATTTCAAATCCTGAAAGATGATGCTGTGAAAGTGCTGCATTCAATATGCCAGCAAATTTGGAAAACTCAGAGTGGCCACAGGACTGGAAAAGGTCACTTTTCATTCCAATACCAAAGAAAGGCAATCCCAAAGAGTGGTCAAACTACCACACAATTGCACTCGTTTCACACGCTAATAAAGTAATGCTCAAAATTTTCCAAGTCAAGCTTCAGGAATATGTGAACCGTGAACTTCCAGAAGTTCAAGCTGATTTTAGAAAAGGCAGAAGAACCAGAGATCAAATTGCCAATATCTGCTGGATCATCGAAAAAGCAAGAGATTTCCAGAAAAACATCTATTTCTGCTTTATTGACTATGCCAAAGCCTTTGTCTGTGTGGATCACAATAAACTGTGGAAAACTCTGAAGGAGATGGGAATACCAGACCACCCTACCTGCCTCTTGAGAAACCTGTATGCAGTTCAGGAAGCAATAGTCAGATCTGGACATGGAACAACAAACTGCTTCCAAATAGGAAAAGGAGAATGACAAGGCTGTATATTGTCACCCTGCTTATTTAACTTCTATGCAGAGTACATCATGAGAAAAGCTGGGCTGGGTGAAGCACAAGCTGGAATCAAGATTGCTGGTAGAAATATCAGTAACCTCAGATATGCAGATGACACCACCCTATGGGAGAAAGTGAAGAAGAACTAAAGAGGCTAGGCTCTTAATGAAAGTGAAAGAGGAGAGTGAAAAAATTGGCTTGAAGCTCAACATTCAGAAAACTAAGATCATAGCATCCAGTCGCAACACTTCATGGCAAATAGATGTGGAAACAGTGTCACATTTTATTTTTCTGGGCTCCAAAATCACTGCTGATGGTGATTGCAGCCATGAAATTAAAAGAAAGAAAGTTATGACCAACCTCGACAGCATACTAAAAAGCAGAGGCATTATTTTGACAACGAAGGTCCATCTAGTCAAGACTATGGTTTTTCCAGTAGTTATGTATGAATGTGAGAGTTGGACTATAAAGAAAGCTGAGTGCCAAAGAATTGATGCCTTTGAACTGTGGTGTTGGAGAAGACTCTTGAGAACCCCTTGGACTGCAAGGATATTCAGCCAGTCCATCCTAAAGGAGATCAGTCCTGGGTATTCTTTGCAAGGGCTGATGTAAAGCTGGAAGTCCAATATTTAGGCCACCTGATGTGAAATGCTGACTCATTGGAAAAGACCCTGATGCTGGGAAAAATTGAAGGCAGTAGGAGAAGGGGACAACAGATGATGAGATGATTAGATGGCATCACCGACTCAATGGACATGAGTTTGGGTAATCTCCGGGAGTTGGTGATGGACAGGGTGGCCTGGCATGCTGCATTTCATGGGGTCGCAAAGAGTTAGGCATGACTGAATGACTGAACTGAACCGAACTGAAATGTGATCAAATCCGAAAAGTCAAATAAACAAATCATACATCCAAGTATTGAGCATTGCAAAAGGAAGAAATTTAAATAACCTACCACACCTCCCTCCCATTTCCTGAGCCATACAGCAAATTCTTGTTGGCTATCTATTTTGCTAATGGTAATATAACCTTCCATGTTACTCTTTCCATACACCTCACCCTCTCCTCCCCTCTCCTCATGTCCATATTTCTATTCTCTATGTCTGTTTCTCCATTGCTGCCATGTAAACAAATTTTTCAGTATCGTTTTTCTATTTCCCGTATATGTGTGTTAGAATATGATATTTATCTTTGTCTTTCTGACTCACTTCACTCTGTATAATAGGTTCTATGTTAGTCCACTTCATCAGAACTGCCTCAAATGGGTTTTATGGCTGAGTAATATTCCATTGTGTATATGTACCACAACTTCTTTATTCATTCATCTGTTGATGGACATCTAGGTTGCTTCCATGGAGGTTCAAAAGGAGGGGGTTATATGCATACCTATGGCTGATTCATGTTAAAGTTTGACAGAAAACAACAAAATTTTGTAAAGCAATTATCATTCAATAAAAAATAATAATAAAATAAAATCTAAAAAAATTAAAAAAAAATACTCTACAGAATAATAGCTACAGACATTTTTAGTTTTCTAAATAAAATTTAAATATAACAGTAAGATCAGCTAGGTCTGTATTTTTTTTCCCCCAAAACTTCACACTCCCCTTGGATGGTTTTAATATTACAGTGCAAAATACCTAACCTTTGAGGTTCATAAGTAATTATAAAGACAAAATATATGTCTATTAAAATGAATTATACATTGGCTGAATATAAAAATTAGGAGCTGAAAAATTAGATCTATTGGTTTCATGAACTGTGATATCTTAGCCATTTCTTAAATGGCTAATTCCTAATTGAACTGAGAACAGTTTTCCCAAAGAGCATTTATGGCTTAATACTCTTCATCAGATGGCTAACAAGCATTCTTTACAGGAGAATTAAGAAAGGCCCATATTCTTGAGAAATATCAAATAACTCAGTTCCCTTTGAAAGATTCATATGGCATGATAAAATCATTGAAGTTACCCAGAGGTAAAATAACTTATGTTATATATGTTATTATGTTGTAATGACAAGTTTTAACCCATTGCCAAATCCCTTTTGACCTTGGGATATTTTCCTTCATTTAAAGCATATTAGAATCTGCCCAAGTACACATTTTTCAAATTTATTTGGGGTAACACTGAGTCAGAACAGGAAGATTTGAATCATGTTCAATCAGAATATTTATTAAACAAATGTTATGTGAGAGGTATTCTACTACATTCTCTCTGTGAAACACATGTTTAAAAACAAGATTTTATCCTGAGGTTGTTTGCTTTCTCAGCAGGTTAGTTAGACATTGCTATAGATTGAAATTTGTCCCTTCTCTCAAACAAACAAACAGGAAAAAAAAAAAAAAGATATTTAAGTTCTGATACCCAGTATCTCTGAATATTACTTTATTTGAAAGTAGAGACTTTGTAGATATGTAAGCTAGGATGAAGTCCTTAGGTTTCAGTCTGATTGTATCCTTACTAAAAGGAGAAATTTGGCAAAGGTACATGGGCTTCCCTGGTAACTCAGATAGTAAAGAATCTGCCTGCTATGTGGAAGACCCAGCTTCAATCCCTAGGTCAGGAAGATCCCCTGGAGAAGTGAATGGTTACCCACTCCAGTATTCTTGCCTGAAGAATTCCATGGACAGAGAAGCTTGGCAGGCTACCATCCATGAGGTTGCAAAGAGTTGGACTCAACTGAGTGACTAATACTTTAACTTCCATGCACACAGGGAGAACACAAAGTGAAGACTGGAATTATGTTGCCACAAGTCAATGAGCTATCAGAAGCTATGAGAGAAACCTGCATAGATCCTTACCTAGCTCCTTCAGAGAGACCATGGCCCTATGAACACCTTGGTTTCAGACTTCTAGCCCCCAGAAATGTGAGATCACAAATTCCTAGTATTTAAGCCACCCAGCTTATGGTACTTTGTTATGTCAGTTCTAAGAAACTGATAGAGACATATTCACAAAACAGTACCTAGCAGTGCGGGTCATTGTCTATCTGTGAAATGATAAAGCAGTTCAGAGGAGTTATGACAGTAAGAAGATCACGGGTAAAGAGAAACCGGAGGAAAGAAGAAAAGATATTGTCGATTACAACCTTACCCTGTTTTTACTTGCTAACAAAATCTGTCTTCGAAGATAAGTGTTGAAAACATCACATTTTTGGTTTTCTACCATCTCCACTTGAAACTAGAACAATTGTGTATGGCCCAGTGCTGGTCAATGAGAACTGAGAAGGTCTCCTAGAAAATCTTCCTTCCTAGTACTGGGACACATGACGGTAATGCTTCATTTCTTCTGCTGTATGTATGGTCATATTAAATGAAGCTGGACCTTCTTTATTCGATGTGCTCCCCTGAGGGAGAAGTTGCTGAAAGACTGAGAATAAACTGTATATGAAGTACCAGAGCTCTTAGAGATGTCACTGTGCCTGGCCCTAACTCTAAGGGCCTTGTATCAGATGTCTTATAAGCTAAAAAAACTCCTTAACAGTTTTAGTTAAATATCATGTTGCTTACAGAAGCAAACATATTCTGAATGCTGGTAAATGAAAGAAAGAACACAGCAAAGCAAGTGAATGGTGCAATTATATTTGTGGATGCAGGGGTCGCAAACTGTCTTGAGAATCCACCTGAAAATTGTTAAAAAAGCATTTCCTATTCAAGGTTCTAACTTGAATGCTGTATCCTCTATTGAGGTTGTCACTGACTTGTACTTTTAAATATCACTCCCTCCTCAGTTGCTGAAATGTTTAATCTCTGTCTCTTTAAAATTTAATTTTCTTTTTTCTGCATGTCACAGTTTCTAATGTGCAATTTTTTTGTCCAACTGTTTATTGCATCACTCAGTATAGTCTCCAGCGTCTTGTAAGATCTCAATAGACAGTTTTATTTGAATAAATGAAAATGCTTATTATTGCCTCAATCATATAAACCTAGACAAAATTACTTTATTATAAATAATATATTTTTTTATTGTTTACTGTGCACATAATGTGTTGGAAATACAGTAGTCATTTAAATATTTCATAGGCCTTGAGAGTTAAGGCCAGGTACAGTGACATCTCCAAGAGCTCTGGTATTTCCTACACAGTTTATTCTGTCGTTCACCAATTTCTCCCTCAGGGGAGCACATCCAATATAGAAGGTCCAGTTTCATTTAAATATGACCCCTATACACAGGGGAAAACCGTTGACTTCCTCAAACACAACTAACTTGATCAAATTTTTGAAGAAGTATTAAATATAGCTTGCCCGAAAACTGGTTAGGAGAAAGGAATGAGCAAGTGATTTCATATCAGTGCTGGTCATATGGGCTTCCCTAGTGACTCAGATGGTAAAAAATCTGCCTGCAACTGGGGAGACCTGGGTTCAGTCCCTGGGTTGGGAAGGTTCCTTGGAGAAGACAACATGACAACTCACTCCAGTATTCTTGCATGGAGAATTTCCATGGACAGAAGATCCTGGTGGGCTATAGTCCATGGGGTCACAAAGAATTGGACACAACTGAGTGACTAAGCACAGCTGGTCATATAAGATGGAGTTCTGCTGAGAATCAGTAAAAAAAGGGTGCTAAGGATACAAAGAAATAAATGAGATGGCATGGAGTTAGTGAATAACTGGAGACAAAAAGTTTAGGATTAAGGATAGATTTTTAATTGAGGTGTTAGGATACTGACTAGGTGAAATAAGAAGTAGAAAAGAGAGAGCAGAGATTTTTGTTGTCATTGTTGTTTGTTTGTTTTACAGATAGGGAAAACATCAGCTTCAATTTTGTAAATGCTCTATTTATGTGCCAGGTTGAAGTTAGGTCATTACCTTACTTGTCTTGAGAGGACTCTGGACATCCAGATAAATATGCCATAGTATTATCCTTTATGCAAAAGAAGAGATTTTAATGGTATTTAAAGATAGACTGTTTGACATGTGATCAACTTATTTCAATTTTTAAGTAAAAGAAACTTTCAATCCTTTAGGGGATGTTAAATGAGACACAGCGGTTAAGTTTCATAAAATTGAGACTTTGACTTTACTTCTTCCTTGCAGCTAGTCGATGGTGCTTCTATGGAAGCATAGAAATGATACACTTCGTTATCAAATCTATGACAAAGTTAAGGCTCTTTCCTAGTAAATACTAAAAACAAGCTCTCCTCAAATGACCTCAACAGAAGAAAATGAGAAGAAATGAGATATTTTTATAGGATTACATTTATGGTATTATAGCCAAAGGTCAGTTGTCATATTTATTGCCTATGATATTTCAAGGGTTTACAGCCTAACAAATAATATCTGGCAGAAATTTGCTGTGAAGATTTTTAGCTTTATTTAAATTGCTTTCATTTTATGCACTAAATATTACCATGACTTTTGTAAAGAAAATAATTTCCTCAGAAATTTGGAGGAATTCAGAGGATAGCTTCTCTATTAGTAGAAATCTAGGAGGAGAATGATGACTATTTTATCATTTGTCATTAAAGACATATAATTGCTTATTTACAACTAATTTCTAGGAGATCATCTATTAATGATATTATTGTATAAAGTATTCCCTTGAAGATGTTTTTAAAATTGTTGATATATTGTCAGTTACATTACCTCAAAGAGAAGAGCGTGTTTAAATAACAGTCATTTAAGTGAAATATTGATGAACTGTGAGGCAAATTTTCAATGGGATATTTTTTAAAAATCCCATTTTGTCATGTGCTTCATTTTTCAGGTAGTACAGAATACAAAAAAGATAGCATGGTAAACTCAAAAGGCAAGAATAGAAGAGATGGATAGTCAACTGGTATAAATTAATGCATAAATCAAATATAAATTAGGTAACAAGTTTGAAAATATGCAAGAATAAGTGCTTGAAAACTGAAATTTGGCATGTGAATTGAAACACATGCAGCACACAAACTGAGTGATACAAACACTATAATAGGACTATATACATAAGGCAAGATTGCAAGGGAAGTTTTCAAGCACACAAGTAACAAAATGTTCATGGTCTAGTGAGCCCCCATCCTCCCTCTAAAAGTAGAATGATCCAAGAGAGTGAGTCCCATTCCCAGACTATTTAACAAATTAAGCAGGAAGTTGAAAGGCAGCAGGGTCACCCAAACATTATTGTAGAAATTTAAATTAGAATGCCTGGATTCACATGGTTGAGCACATTACCTCATTGCAAGATGGACATACTTGTTGAAGAGATCAGCTGTATTGGATATTTGGCATTTCAGGGTTGATATCAGTTGGAGACTGGCCAGTTCATTTCTAGGCTCTCTGAAAAGTGAGTGGTCTCTTAGCCAGTAATAATTTGGTCTCCCTTATACAACTAGGAACTGGGAGCAATTTCCTTCAAAAAGAGTCTTATAACTCCCTCATCTTTATATCTTTGTGCCTACCATTATGTCTGACATAAAATAATTCCTAACATACATATGGGTATAGTTGATTAACAATTCTACATTAGTTTCAGGCATATAGCAAAGTGATTCAGTAATACAGTTACATATGTTTATTCTTTCTCAAGTTCTTTTCCCATTTAGGTTATTACAGAATATTAGCAGAGTTTCCTGTGCTATACAGTTGATTCTTATTGGTTACCTATTTCAAATAACAGCATGTACATATCAATCCCAAACTCCCAATCTATCCTTCCCCCCACCCCTCCCCCACTGGTAATCATAAATTTTTAAAATCTAAGTCTGTGAGTCTGTTTCTGTTTTGTTTTTTTGTTGTTGTTTTTTCATTCATTTTTATTAGTTGTAGGCTAATTACTTTACAATATTGTAGTGTTTTTTCCCATACATTGACATGAATCAGCCATGGATTTACATGTGTTCCCCATCCTGATCCCCGCTCCCACCTCCCTCCCAATCCCTTCCCTCTGGGTCTTCCCAGTGTTTCTGTTTTATAAATAAGTTCATTTGTATCATTTTCTTAGAGTCCCATATAAGCAACTTCATATGATACTTATTTTTCTTTGTCTGACTTACTTCACTTAGATTGATAAAATCCAGGTCCATCCATGTTGCCACTACTGTCATTTTTTCATTATTTTAAATGGCTAAGTAATAGTCCATTGTATATATGTACCTCATCTTCTTTATCCATTCATCCTTTGAGGGACATTTAGGTTGCTTCCATGTCTTAGCTATTGTAAACAATGCTGCAATGAACATTAGGGTAAGTGAATCCCTTTGAATCATGGCTTTCTCTTGATATATACCCAGGAGTGGGATTGCAGGATCATATGGTAATTCTGTTTTCAGTTTTTCAAGCAACCTTCTACTGTTTTCTTAGTAGCTGTACCAATTCACATCCCCACCAACAGCGTAGGAGAGTTCCCTTTTCTCCACACCCTCCACAGTATTTATTGTCTGTGAAGTTTTAAATGATGGCTATTCTGACTAGTGTGAGGTGATGTCTCATTACAGTTTTGAACTTCTCTAATAATTAGCAATGTCGAGCATCTTTTCATATACCTCTTGACAAGCTGTATATCTTCTTTGGAGAAGAGTCTGTTTAGATCTTCTGCTCATTTTTTGATTGGGTTATTTGTTTTGTTTTTTTATTGTGTTGCATTAGTTGTCTATAAATTTTGGAGATTAATCTCATGTTGGTCACATCACTTTAAATATGTTCTCTCATTCTGTGGACTGTCTTTTCATTTTGTTTATGGCTTCCTTTGCTGTGCAAAAGCTTTTAAGCTTCATTAGGTCCCATTAGTTTATTTCTGTTTTTATTTCCATTACTCTGGGAGAAGGATCAAAAAAGATATTGCTGCAATTTATGTCAAAGCCTGTTCTGACTATGACTTCCTCTAAGAGCTTTATACTGTCTTGTCTTACATTTAGACAATGTAATCAATTTAAATCCGTTTAATCCGCTTGTTTTTGTATATACTATTAATGGATGTTCTTCATATTTTTTTGTATGAAGCTCTCCAGTTTTCCCAGCAGCAATTATTACAGAGACTGTCTTTTCTCCATTGTGTAGTCTTGCCTCCTTTGTCACAAACTAATTGATCATAGGTGTGTGAATTTATCTCTGGGCTTTCTCTCTTGTCCCATTGATACATATTTCTGTTTTTGTTTCAGTGCAATACTTTTTTGATGTTTGTAGCTTTGTAGTGGTGGCTCAGGTGGTAAAGAATCTGCCTGAAAACGGTAGACCCAGGTTCAATTCTTGGGTTGAGAAGATACCCTGGAGAAGGAAATGGCAACCCACTCCAATATTCTTGCCTGGAAAATTCCATGGACAGAGGAGCCTGGTTGGCTATGGTTCATGGGGTCACAAAGAGTCAGGCATGACTCTGTGTATAAAGCTTTGTAGTATAGTATAAATTCTGGGAGCCTGATACCTCCAGTTCTGTTTTTCTTTCTCAAGATTGTTTTGGCTATTCAGAGACTTTGTGTAACCACAAATCAATCAGAGTGGTATACCACACCAACAAATTAAAGAATAAAAGCTATATGGACATCTTAACAGAAGAAGGAAAAGCTTTTGACAAAATTCAACACTCATTTATGATGAAACTCTCCAGATAGTGAGCATTCAGGCAATATACCTCAACATAAGAAAAACCATATGTCAAAAATATCTAGCTAGCATCAAGCTTAATGGGAAAACCTGAAAGCATTCCCTCTCAGGTCAGGAATAAGACAAACATGTCAATTCTTGCCACTTTCATTAAATGTAATTTTGGTAGTCATAATAAGAAAAAGAAATAAAAGGAATTCAAGTTGGAAAAAATGTAAAACTGTCACTGTGGATGACATGATACTATACATGGAAAGTACTAAATATGCTATCAGAAAACTGCTAAAGTTCATCAATGAATTTGATAAAGTTGCAGGATACAAAGTTAATACACAGAAATGTGTTACATTTCTATACACTAACAAAAAAAGCCCAGAAAGATAAAATAAATAAATCAAAAATAATAAAATAATAATAAAATTCTTAAGAATAAAACTACCTAAAGAGTCAATAGATCTGTACTCCATAAAGTATAAAATGTTCATGAAAGAAATGGAACATGACACAAAAAGATGAAAAGATATACCATGTTCTTGGATTAGAAGAATCAATATTGTCTAAATGACTGTACTACCCAAGGCAAACTATAGACTCAATGCAAGTGCTATGAAATTACCAATGACATTTTCTTCTTTATTTTAATAGAAAAAAATTGCAATAAACTTTAATATATACAAGTTTAGAGAAACAATCATCTGATTATGGGATGGACTTTGGACTAGATTATGGGACGGACTTTAGACTAGGTCCTTTGGAGGGTAAAAAGAAGAAATACCTTCCAAATACTGTTTTGTCCCTTCAAGCATAATACATTTATAACAAAATAAATTATTATAGATTGATTACATGGTAGAATAAGACCTAGGCATTCAGTTGATAAAGATGGAAGGGTAAAGAAAGAAAATTCTAAGTAATAAGACCAATATGAGAACTGATTAGTATGCTACACATGCTGTACATGAGGAATTGTAAATGAACCATGACTAGAATGAATGGAAATAACATTGACAAAACTGAGAATGGACATATTGAAAAGATTAAAATCCCTAAGAAAAGTTAGGATTCTTTTCTCTGCTGATCTAAGTTTGCTGTTGAAACTTCCTAGTAATTTTATTTGTTTATTTATTTCAATTTAGTTCTTATATTTTTCAGCTCCAGAATTCTGTTTGGTTCCTTTTCAGAATTTCTGTTCCTTTGTTGATATTCTCATTTTGTTCATATATTTTCCCCTGATTTTCTTTTTTAAATCTGTCTTAAAATAATTGATTATATTTAAGACAGTAACTTTAAAGTATTTGCCAAACAAATCTGAACCTTATATTTTGTTTTAGGGAGATCTATTTTATTCCATCAAATAAGTCTCATTTCCTGTTTTTATATGCTTTGTAATCCTTTAGTGAAAACTGAATATTTAAAAAATAGCTACCTTTCCTGTTTTGTGGTCTGTCTCCATGCAGGATATATGCTTCCGTAATCAGCCCAGTATAAAATATCAAAGACTTTTAGGCTTTCCCTGGGGAGGCATCTTCCCTGGACTGGTATATGGGCTTTCTTCCCAATTCCTCAATATGTACTGTGGTTTTCAATGTTTAGTAAAATATTTTGCTTCTGATTTTTCTCAGGACCTGAATGGTCTATCACATTCCTCTGCCCATAACCTCACGTCACCAGGAAACTAACTGTGAGTATGGAGTCCTCTTGCACATATTATGATGCCCACCACTCTTTTCAGTTGACTCCAACCTCATTGCTATTCCCATCAATAATCTCAGTTAGGCAAGTTACAGTCATTTGAGAAGACAGTACAACCAGTTCAGAATACTGCAAACTTAAGAGACAGACAATACATGTTTTTCCTCTTTCTTATTTTCTGAACACAGCATGCTGTGTTGGGGGAGAATGTGGGACAAAGGTAAACAAAGATGCCATAAAATGTCCTGCCATTCTGCATATATCTTTTTTCTTGGTTGGGGGTTTGCTTGGTTGTTGCAAATCATTACTTGTTTCTAGAGTTCCCATAAAGCTATGTCCATGCATATGTTTCTCTTTAATTGGTATTTCCAATACAGAGTGAGGGTGTGGATCTTTATGCCATCTTGATTCACTGAATTCCTAACCACTCATTTAATTTTTGTTTTGTTTTGTTTTTACTTCAAATGGGGTAATTTCTATTTCCACTTTTATTCCTTGCATATTTTGTGTACTAAATTATTTCATACCAACACTGGTTTCCAGTCTATTTAACTTTTTTTTTTTTTTACAGATTTTCTATTTTATTTTTGTTTTGTCAGCTTTTTTCTCATTTTTCTTCTGAATATTTCAACTTTTGTTACTCTGTAAACATATTTTTAAGAGCTTCTATAAATTCCTAATGTGGTAACTCCAAGATTATCTCAGAGTTTATTTTAATTGGCCACTGTTTTTCTAAAATATGGGTCACATTTCCCCTACTTTAATACTGAACTATATGGATAATACTTATGGGATTATATTCCCTTATCTCCATATTTTGATTTTAGTTCTACAAGGTAGGTTCTTACCAGCTAGTCACTTTGAGACCGTATTTAGTTTCATTCATTGTTAGGCTATCTCCTTCTGTTGTGTCCTTAGTCATAATATTAATTTTGTAGTTCAGAAACAGTTTTACTCAAAAGACATGACTCTTCTTGGGTTTTGTTGTATTCCAAGGTGCTAGTGGAGTCATTTTAGCTTGGGGGAACTTTAATTCTAAACTTTGATTCTCCTAAAATGAGTAAGAGTTGAAATCCAGGCTCGGGACTTCCAGTTTCCTAGCTCCTTGTACAGCTCCACTGTGCTCCTTGTAATTTCCCTTGTACATGGGAAATTTAATAGTTTTCAATAAAAATTTAAGGTTTATACTAAGATTTTGAGAGTCCTCCTTCTGTGGTTTCCTTCTGCTCAAAACTTACTCCACTTATACTTCAGATACTATGTTTGAGAGCTCTCAAAACACTGTCTCACATCTCAAGACATTAAGACTATAAACTTGTATTTCAGTTCTAGCTAGCCATTGGATGATATAGAACAGAAGAATGTTTGTGAGAGGGATGGAGTTGAATAAACATGAATCTCACAAAGGGAAATTTTCTCCTTAAGAGCAGTAAATCAACTCCAATTTCAGAATAGTGTTTTTCACATTCCAATGTTTGCAAATGGTATTTTAAAACAAATTTCTGTTCAAAGTCTGTAATTGTTACCTGTAAGAGGGTTGCTAGATTCTCTGCAATGAATAAAAATCATGACCTTTTTAAAATATCACTTTACTTTTATATGGAATATCTAAAGTAAGGATGGACTTCCCAGGTGGCCCAGTAGTAAAGAATCCACCGGCCAATGCAGGTGACACTGGAGACACAGTTTCGATCCCTGGGTCAAGAAGATTCCCCGGGAGGAGGAAATGGTGACCCACTTCAGTATTCTTGCTTAGAAAATCCCACTGACAGAGAAGCCAGGTGGGCTACAGTCCAAAGACTCACAAAGCACCAGACATAGCTAAGTGAGTGCACACACACAAATAGAAACAGCAAAATGATATGGGAGTGCAGAAAGTATTCAGAAACATGTGAGCATATTATTTCTAAAGTTTGTAATTGTCAATAAGAACAAATTAGTTTGGATGAAGAACAAATTAGTTCAGAAATTTAACTTTCCAATATTTTACAATTTATTTGATTCTAGATAATAACATATTCTTGATGTGTACATAATCACAACAAAGGAAGTTATAATGACATGATTTAATTTTTAAATCAGTACAAGGTAACAGGAATTTAAAATTACTGTAAAACTACATTCTTTTGAAAATATGGCAATGAACACATTTTTTTGATATTGGAGTCATGATATTACTAAAATTTTGTCAACAATTTGAAAGCATTTTAAAAAAGCAATGTCCATATCAACTTTATGACATCAAAATAAACATTTTCCAAGAAGTGCAATAACAGTAACCAAGATTTGCATTCACTGTTTCTGACAGAAATGTATTTTCCATATAGCCCTATACTAAAATTTAGCTGTCAGAATATTAGTGAACTGGATGCAGTGACCACTTTCGAGTTGTACAGGTAATCAGAAGTTGACATCAAAACTGAAATTAATTTACCATTTCATAAGTACACAATTGATGTGTAATTAATGCATCATCACACAGCCATTTGTCCTGATTTGGATCTCAGTTCTTTTTGTTTATTATGTTTGCATGTGAAACACTTCTCTGATTATTTATTTTAAATAAAGTAATTTTTGTGTTACAAATTGCTTCTCTAGTTTTACTAAAATTAGTAACATCAATTTGTGTGTTGGGGGGAAGTCAGGTAAAAACCATTTCTTCTATTTTGTCTGTCATATAAAAGAGAAAAATGGGTTTTTTTAAATTTTTTTTTTCTCTTATAAGCAACAGTTAGCTTTACCAAATTCATTGTTTTAGGGATAGTTGCCAAAAGGCGCCATTTTGTCACCTGGCAAAAATATGAAATTTAGTTTGTGACTATACCCACATTGATTTATCATATATTGTTCCCAACCTGAGACAGCATAAATAAATATGATGGGTAGATGCCAAACATTCACTAAACACATTCAAGTTGCTTGTAAAACATTAGAATTGGGAGTGATATTAACCAGGGTTATTCACTGATGTGTAGACATTATAGATGAGAAACCTACTTGTGGATATTGAAAACCCAAAACAATAATTGTTTTAAACCTACTGCCATAAATAAATTACATAGATATTTGCAATATTAATAAGTACATTAAAGAAAAACTAGAAGCTGAAATAAAAATAATATTCTTCATTCTTTGGTCTACTTTAAATAATATGATAAAGGAAGTCTTCAGATAGGTTTCTAACATGTGTGCTTATTTTTAATTATTTTCATGAAAGAAAACATGTTTCTGGATGAAAGGGAAAGTTATTTTTCCTTATAGCAATGCATGCATCATTTTCTCATGCTTCATATTCTTAGCTTCATGGAAATGAGATGAAAGCACATCTCACTCTTCCCGTGGTAAGAGGAACACAGGAAAAGTACACAGAAAATACAACTCTAAAAGTAAATATAGATTCTGGTCACTTCCCTCCTCTCTCTGAAAAGAGCAAGAGAAACATGTGTTACTTAATGTCTTACAGTCCTTCAGAGGACAAATGTATGGCTTTAGGTTACTCCCCTTTGAAATAAAAGCTCATCTCTGGAAGATGAAAATCTCCCCAAAATCCATCACTATCATATAATTGCACTCTTTTAAGTCATCCTTTGACTTCCAAGGTTTGTCCTTTATCTCAAATTGCTATTAGTTTTCATTCAGAAAGTCCTGACTATGAAAAAGTTAGAAGATATTCATATTATTTCCCATCAAGATACAATAACATAAACTGAAAGAATTCTAAGTGCATAATAGTTGCTGTTGTTATTCAGTCCTGTCTGAGTCTTTGTGACCTTATGGACTACAGCACACTAGGCTTCCTTTTCTTCACTATCTCCCAGAGTTTGCTCAAACTCATGTCCATTGAGACAGTGATGCCATTTAACCATCTCTTCTTCTGTCATCCCCTTCTCCTCTGGCCTTCAATTTTTCCCAGCATCAGGGTCTTTATTTTTTTTTTTTTCCTTTTTTTTTTAAATTTTTTTATTTTTAGGGTCTTTAATAATGAGTCACTATAGCAGCCTCATTAGAACTGAACAGTGGTAAAAGTTCTGACTCTCCACTAGACATCCTCTAAAACTCTTCAGCAAGGCATGGGAGGCTGCTTCATTTCCCTCAATGAAGGTAGAAGCCCAAACTCCCTAACTGGTCTCCACTGACACAATGGGAAGAAACCTTATTTTACTGCCAGTGAGACCGAAAGTCCTAGTTCTCTACTTGGTCATCTCTGACAGTACCCTGGTGAAGAAAATGGGTTGCTTCATTACAGCCTGTCAAACATGGAGGTCTGCACTCTCCTCTCAGCCATTGTTGGCAAGACTTGGGGTGGGGTGATAAGTTTTTTTCCATGAGGTTTGTCTGAAATACAGCAGTTATTTTCTAATAGTATTTTTCTTACTAAACTGCCATTTCTTATTTTTATTTATATTTGTTTTTGTCTTTGTTTTGTGTGTGTGCGGTTTTCTAGAAAGAAGTTTATCCAGAAGAAAATTCCTACACCATTACTCCTCAGTGCCAGCTTTTTCATAAATTCACTCTCAAGATTTTTTTGAATTCCATTATATGTTATTATTCTTTTTATTTATCTTAAATATGTCTTACTATCTCAATTATATAATAAGTCTTGATTTCAGGCAGAATATATCTGTATCTCTATAATTTATTTTATTAATTTTTGTCTTTTTAACTTATCTGAATAATATTTTAGCTTGGGTATCTTATACATTTTTCTTAGAATGATTCATATCCCATTCAGTTATTTATATCTTGTGCTTATTTTACATAATTGAACTTATTGGCATTATGATAAATCATATTTATGGAATGAAAATATATATTAAAAATATTTAATCAAGTGGGATTGTATATTCAGTTGAATCACAAATAAGTTACTGATAAGTTAACTATTCTATACCAAGTAGATTTTAAGAGGAAGAAGATTGAAAATATATTCACATTTCCCTTAGTATTATAAAATATTATTGAAAATCCATTCTATCATATTCCAAATCATACTTAAAACATTGCTGTATTGATTGGTATTTTGATTGGAGTTCAGTTTATTTTATGATATATATTGATGAGGACTGAGATAGCTTCAATTTTCTTTTCAGTTAATTGTTGTTATCTGACCCAGGTAAGCAAAATTAGTGATGCAGTAAAGAAAGCTTTGTGAAGAGAAAATGGAAGATTTTGACAGTTGAGGCTCCTCTTGAGTACTACTCTACTCCCTGATGGAGATAAGGCTAATCATACTTTTGTGACCTTGAGGGTAGCCTGATGTACTATGAATGCTCCCTGTGAAGGATGAGAATTTCTGGTTGAGAGTTACTGAAGAGAACAGTGCTTAAGAATCTACACTTATGTGGAGAGTCAAGACAGTACCTCAGAAAAATAATGATCTGTCTTAAATCCAATTTAATGTTCATTCTACAACAAAAGGAGTTTTTAGTAGAAACTGAAATAAGATATGAAGTTAACTTCTTAGCTTTTCTCTTAGCAATTTATAAACTTCTCAAGGATCAATTTTTTCCTCTTCAGATTTACATTTATTCTATGAACAATCCACTATTTAAAATTAGATATATACATAAATACATTGTTAGAAAGTATATTTGTTTTTTTTTTGTTTTTGTTTTTTTTTTTTAATTTTTTTATTAGTTGGCTGCTAATTGCTTCACAACATTTCAGTGGGTTTTGTCATACATTGATATGAATCAGCCATGGATTTACACTTATTCCCCATCCCGATCCCCCCTCCCATCTCCCTCTCCACCCGATTCCTCTGGGTCTTCCCAGTGCACCAGGCCGGAGCACTTGTCTCATGCATCCCACCTGGGCTGGTGATCTGTTTCACCATAGATAGTATACATGCTGTTCTTTTGAAACATCCCACCCTCACCTTCTCCCACAGAGTTCAAAAGTCTGTTCTGTATTCTGTGTCTCTTTTTCTGTTTTGCATATAGGGTTATCGTTACCATCTTTCTAAATTCCATATATATGTGTTAGTATGCTGTAATGTTCTTTATCTTTCTGGCTTACTTCACTCTGTATAATGGGCTCCAGTTTCATCCATCTCATTAGGACTGGTTCAAATGAATTCTTTTTAATGGCTGAGTAATATTCCATGGTGTATATGTACCACAGCTTCCTTATCCATTCATCTGCTGATGGGCATCTAGGTTGCTTCCATGTCCTGGCTATTATAAACAGTGCTGCGATGAACATTGGGGTGCATGTGTCTCTTTCAGATCTGGTTTCCTCAGTGTGTATGCCCAGAAGTGGTATTGCTGGGTCATATGGCAGTTCTATTTCCAGTTTTTTAAGGAATCTCCACACTGTTTTCCATAGTGGCTGTACTAGTTTGCATTCCCACCAACAGTGTAAGAGGGTTCCCTTTTCTCCACACCTCTCCAGCATTTATTGCTTGTAGACTTTTGGATAGCAGCCATCCTGACTGGTGTGTAATGGTACCTCATTGTGGTTTTGATTTGCATTTCTCTCAACCTGCCTGACTTCAGACTCTACTACAAAGCCACAGTCATCAAGACAGTGTGGTACTGGCACAAAGACAGAAATATAGACCAATGGAACAGAATAGAAAGCCCAGAGATAAATCCACGAACCTATGGACACCTTATCTTTGACAAAGGAGGCAAGGATATACAATGGAAAAAAGACAACCTCTTTAACAAGTGGTGCTGGGAAAACTGGTCAACCACTTGCAAAAGAATGAAACTAGAACACTTTCTAACACCATACACAAAAATAAACTCAAAATGGATTAAAGATCTAAATGTAAGACCAGAAACTATAAAACTCCTAGAGGAGAACATAGGCAAAACACTCTCCGACATAAATCACAGCAAGATCCTCTATGACCCACCTCCCAGAATATTGGAAATAAAAGCAAAACTAAACAAATGGGATCTAATGAAACTTAAAAGCTTTTGCACTACAAAAGAAACTATAAGTAAGGTGAAAAGACAGCCGTCAGATTGGGAGAAAATAATAGCAAATGAAGAAACAGACAAAGGATTAATCTCAAAAATATACAAGCAACTCCTGCAGCTCAATTCCAGAAAAATAAATGACCCAATCAAAAAATGGGCCAGAGAACTAAACAGACATTTCTCCAAAGAAGACATACAGATGGCTAACAAACACATGAAAAGGTGCTCAACATCACTCATTATTAGAGAAATGCAAATAGAAAGTATATTTGATAAAATAAATTACACTGGAATTATGGACAATAGGATTTTGCTATCACCATTATACAAACTATTTATGTCAACATACAATATACACAATCCATGTTGAATGGATTTGGGTTAATCATTTAATACCCATAAGAGCTCACTTTTCCAAAGTAGAATATGAGAACTTGGCAAATATAAACAACAAAGTTCTTTCTGACTGGGAATATTACTCTGTTCACGTCCTTCTAAGCATTTTAAGTATCTTTCCCCAAACTCTTTGCCCTCAGTTTAAAACATACTCTTTTAAGGCCAGAAATAAGCAGTGAATTCTTTTATTCTTTTTACAAATTTTAAAATAAAAAAATAAAATGATTGGAACATGGTAGTGACATAAATAATGCTGAATCAAGATTATAATTAGACTATTAATTCTAAATGGATAATTGAGAGGAGCTTGTCACTTTTTTCTCATTTTTAGTGTCAAATCTAATCCTCTTAGCTCCTTATACTACTATATACACATTTTACAATCTAGATCTTTGCTAGTTTTCCATTTGTTAGCCTATCATTTTTACCAAATCACTTGGATGCAGTTTGTTTCGATTAAACTGTTAAATGAACCATTTGTATATTCATGGTCTATTTATGGAATTCCTTGCTTTAGTCAAAGAAGATTAAGGTGCAATTGTGTGTGTGTGTGTGTGTGTGTGTGTGTGTGTGTGTGCATGTGTGTAAAAGAAAGAGAATTAACATGACAGAAAGGTACAAGTATTGTGAGGCAGAAAAAAAAAGGCCTACTTCTATGAAATTGATCTCATTTATCTTCTTTCCCATTCTATCCTATCTCCTTCATCTTCCTCCCACTAAAATGCAATACTAGTACAGTTTAAAGTTTCCCAGTAGGAAGAAATACAGTTGCACATTCAAATTCCTCTAACCAAAAAGCAATCAATACACTATGGCAGGTATGTTCTTCTTGAAGAAAATTGTTTTTGTGCTTCTAAAAGGAAGAGCAATGAGCATCAGTGAGAAGAAAAATCCAGGCTTGGAAGCTACCCCATTTATCTTTACTCAAGAAGAAAATTAAAGAAAAAAGTTAACTTTAAAACAATGATTAACTTAAATCTCTTTCATGAGCATTATATATTGTCTTTCTAAAGGAAAAATAATGCCAGTCACCTACAAAGAAAGAAAGAAAATGTTGTGTAAAATTTAAGAAAAATGGTGTATGTTCAGTGTATTAAAATTATATACACAAATCAGTGTTCAGTTTAAGTATGCATGGCTCAGACAGTAAAGAATCTACCTGAAATTCAGGAGACTTGGGTTCAAACCCTGGGTCAGGAAGATCCTCTGGAAAAGAGAATGACTGCCCACTCCAGTATTCTTGCCTGGAAATCTTATGGACAGAAGAGCCTGGAGAGCTACTGTTCATGAGGTCTCAAAGAGTCAGACATGACTGAGCTACTAACATTTTCACTTCTAAGTATGGATGCCAGCATTTTCTTTTCTTTCTTCTGTTTTTTATTTTTTTTTTTAATGTGTGGGTTAAATATGCAATAGGCTGAGAAGCAATGGAAGCCTAAAATTAAAATTATAATGTACTAGCTTCCAGTTTGCTAACACTAAATTGAGCAGAAAGCATTTAACCTAAGATGAGATGGGACCCAGTGCTTCAGGGAAAGAACATCTTCAACTCTCCAACAGTCCCCTATATGCTGATATCTGAGAGTTAATTGAATACTTTTGCATATGAGTGACTGTGTTTTGGGGAAAATAGCATTTTTAGAAACTATGTGATGTGTTGAGATAATTATAATTGAAGCTGATTTGCAATGTAAGTCTCACTACAAAGTTAAATTCATCCTGAGGAAATTGTGGTTTGGAGGTTCAAAAACCAGGAAAGTTGACTTATACAAATGACTTGGCTCATTTCTGACATTGTGTGCTGGTGGTTATAATTTAGCATGACATCTAGTCACTTGTGTAAATGGGTCATATTAAGAAAATAATACACTGAACAGAAAGCTTTCAGCAATAAATCAAATACATTTGTCTGTAAAAAAAAATGCCTGTACATTGAAACAACTAAACCTTGAAAAATCTTATTTATTTTCCTGTACCTCCTGGGACATATGATGTAAACTGACAGCTTTGGAAGAACCTGGAATACTGGAACAATTTGGGATAAGGTTTAATGGAATATTGAAGGCTGTTTTAAGAGTTCTCTTCTGATAGAAACATGTGAGGGGATTTTGATAAATTACTCTGGCTTGAAAAGAGAAAGAGAGGCAGAGACAGAGACAGAAGTTGATTATATTTCTCCCTCAAACTAATCAAGGAGATCCTATCACTAACTACACAGGCTTTATTTAAAGTCATTAGTAATAGTATGTACTAAGTAATCTAGTTCCATTTCATAGATCTTGTGAATGAAAAAAAAAATTCACTCACATATTTACTCCTATGGCAGGTAACTTGTATTGAATAAAGATGTTACAGCCATCAAATCATCACATTACAACTGCCTTAATGGTGAGTTCTAAGGGAACTCAGGATAGAAACAGGACTTCTGCCACCAAGCTAGCAACCACTGCAGCCACCCCCACAATCGTGCGCCTGGAGGAGACTCAGGGTGAGAGGGCACAGGACACTGGCCTGTGGGCACATCAGAGGGATGATTTCAATGAGCCCAGACTTCTGAATCTTTCCATACATAGAAAAGCACTCAATTCCTTAGCTTGCAATATCTCTTTTTCTTTAGTTAATGGCAATCTTTTATGTTCTAACTAACCTTGTCTTTGTTGCAAAAACTCCTATATATCCCAGCGCCTCCCTGAGAGCCTGATCTGATAAAGTGCACCATTGTGGAGTGAATGCAGTGACTGATAGTTTGATGGTGGGAATCCTGTTTCTATCCCTAAGATAATTTGTAAGGTATTTTGGGGGATTTTAAAGCATTTTTGATTGGACTGGCTAGACGTTTATCTATGTAAAGAAATAATTCTAGATTTTGTTTGCCAGTTCTTCTTTCTCCTCTCTTCCTTCCTCATCTCCAGGCATAGCTTAGCTCACTTTCCAAATATCTTGTTTGAACAAGCTAAATTGCTTTTTTCTGAGCATTCCTGAAAGTCATGCTATGTAATTTTTGATAGGATCATTATCATCTAAGTGGCAATGCAAATCCTGCCTTTGCTTCTCCACTTACTGTTTTGTGATCTTTGTTACTTCTCTGTACCTCAGTTTACTCTTCTGTAAAGTTAGACTGATTAAAAAAAAAAAAAACAAAACTAATAGGTTGTTAGGATCAATGAAGTAAAAACTGTAAGTATGCCTGTCAAGCAACAAAGTCTGTAAAAATATTAAATTTTATTGTTAGTATTGTTATTGGTATTATTATAGATAACCTCCATTCACTCATGCACTCATGATGGGATTCTTTTAAGTAACTATCAATTGTTTAGCTTCAGTGTTTTCTATTTTTGCTATTAATTGCAATGCCAATTGCATTATAATTAAAAAACTATTTATAGTCTATTCTTTATAGCTATTCTTTATAGCTATTTATCTTGACTCCATCACAAGCTGGAATCAAGATGGCCAGGAGAAATATCATTAACCTCAGATATGCAGATGATGCCTCCCTTATGGTAGAAAGTGAAGAGGAACTAAAGAGCCTCTTGATGAAAGTGAAAGAGAGTGGAAAAGTTGGCTTAAAACTCAACATTCAGAAAACTAAGATCATGGCATCTGGTCCCATCACTTCATGGCAAATAAATGGGGAAACAATGGAAACAGTGAGAGACTTTATTTTTTGGACTCCAAAATCACTACAGATGGTGATTGCCGCCATGAAATTAAAAGACACTTACTTCTGGGAAGAAAAGTTATGACCAATCTAGACAGCATTTTAAAAAGCAGAGACATTACTTTGTCAACAAAGGTCCATCTAGTCAAGGCTATGGTTTTTCCAGTAGTTATATATGGATGTGAGAGTTGGACTAAAAAGAAAACTGAGCACCAAAGAATTGATGCTTTTGAACTGTGGTGTTGGAGAAGACTCTTGAGAGTCCCTTGGACTGCACGGAGATACAACCAAGCCACCCCGAAAGAAATCAGTCCTGAATATTCATTGGAAGGACTCATATTGAAGCTGCAACTCCAGTACTTTGGCCACCTGATGTAAAGAACTGACTCATTTGAAAAGACCCTGATGCTGGGAAAGATGGAAGGCAAGAGGAGAAGGGGACGGCAGAGGATGAGATGGTTGGATGGCATCACTGACTCAATGGACATGAGTTTGAATAAATGCCAGTGTTGGAAATGGACAAGGAGGCCTGGCATGCTGCAGTCCATGGGGTTGCAAAGAGTCAGACAAGACTGAGAGACAGAACTGAACTGATTTTGATTTTTAAGCTGGTCATATATATGATTTGCTTAGTTATTAGTTTCATAAGGATTTCAAAAGATTGTGTATTGTGTATGTGTGTGTAAAATTTTCCTTTTGCATCATTTAGATGTTGTCTATTATTACATTTTCATGGTAAGATTATATTTACAGATTTCCTGTTTCCTCAGTTTCCAGACACATGGAGTCTGGAGTTACGAGTAGAGCTTATACAACTAGTTCTGTTCGACAAGCTAGTAGAGGTGATATGGGTTATGTTAGGTTTTAAACATTTAATACTCACCCAAATTCTCTAGCCTCCTTTTTTCCTCTACAGCCAAAGTAGAGGAAGTCTGGTGCTAAAATATTAAGTCAAGATATCAAGTAGCCTGAATTACTGAGTCATTACATGGAGTACGATGACTTTCGTGAGTCACCAAATCTGCAGGGAAATTTGAGCGAATAAAAAAGTTTTTTGTTTTATTAAGTCACGAAGATTTTGGGATTGCTTGCTAGCTGAGGTATTCAGAACGTCCTCATGAAATAAAAAAGTAAAACTCTACTTGTGTTGAAACTTGAGGATAGAACATATTTTAATTACTAAGAGGATAGGTATGTCAGGCCAGAGGGTAAGTAAAGATGCTGAGGGAAAGGTGTAGAGATCAGCCTGGCAGCATCTAAAGGGCCAGCATTGGTCCTGGTCAAAGCTGGCATGGGGTCTGGCCTCCACAAGAGAAACTGATTCCAGGGTTTTCACCCAACCAATTCTGAAGGATGGAGAACAGAGTGCAACAGTTAAAGAGGTGAACACAGGATCAATATATAGCATAGACAGCTTTCTATTCTTTGATCTAAGAGTATGATTTAGGGTTTGTGATTATAGTGTGCTAAGGGTTTCTGTTCTTCAGAGAAAGGCAAAACTATGCAAGCAGTAGTGACTATTGATTTTAGCACAACAATTACCAAAGGAGTGTATAAGTCAACTATTCATCACAGCCAGAAGGAAATATTAAACACATATCACATATTAAAAGAAAACAACCCAACATTGATGTCCTTGATGCAATCTAAAGTCTGGCACAAATAGAACTTTCCTAAGGCCTTTACTGCCTCAGACAGCAACCTTACAAAAGTTGATGTGATCAGGATATTTAGGCAAAAGCCCAGTACCATGGTAGCTTTCTTTTTAATTATCAAACTCAGTGGAGTAAAATTGTTATATATGTATATATATTATGTATAATGGGCTTTCCAGATGGTGGTAGTGGTAAAGAATCCACCTGCTAATGTAAGAGACATGAGAGATGCAGGTTTGATCCCTGGGTTGGGACGATCCCCTGAAGGAGGAAATGGCAAGTCACTCCAGTATTCTTGCCTGGAGAATGCCAAGGACAGAGCAACATGGTTGGCTACAGTCCATAGATCACAGGGTTGGACACAACTGAAGTGACTGAGCATGCAAGCACATTATGTATAATACTATATAAAATTATATATATATATATACATATACATATATATATATATATATACATATACACACACACACACATACACACACACCCCCACACATATATGGGCTTCCCTCATAGCTCAGTTGGTAAAGAATCCACCTGCAATGCATGAGACCCCAGTTCGATTCCTGGTCCAGGAAGATCTGCTGGAGAGCGGATTGGCTACCCACTCCAGTATTCTTGGGCTTCCCTTGTAGTTCAGCTGGTAAAGAATCCGTCTGTAATGCAGGAGACCTGGGTTAGATCCCTAGGTTGGAAAGATCCCCTGGAGAAGGGAAAGGCTACCCACTCCAGTATTCTGACCTGGAGTATAGTCCATGGTGTCACACAGTATTCTGACCTGGAGTATAGTCCATGGTGTCACAAAGAGTGGGACACAACTGATAGACTTTCACTTCATATATATATATTAAGGATTACATAATAGGGTTTCTTTCTATCTTCCTAAGATAAATAATCATCTTCCATGTATGCATCTTCCATATATACATATATATATACATATATACATGTATATACATATATGTATACGTACATATACACACACACATATACATATAAAAATATATATATCTATATATGTATATATAAAGGATTACATAATAGGGCTTCTTTCTATCTTCCTAAGATAAATGATCATCTTCCATGTATGCAGCCTGACTGTGCAGGAAATTTGAGTTCATCAAATTCACAATGAGACTACCAGGAACCCACAAGAAGGATATAATTATAACAGGATAGGAGCAAATGGTATTTAAAAGGACAAAGCAGATATCAGAGTTTATAAATAGGTAAAAGTTCTTCATTCCCAAAAGAGATAGGCAGGAATTATGTGATCTAAAATTTTAAATAAAAGCTGGAAAAATAATCATAAGAATACTAAATTGTAAATTATAAATGTACATTTTTATTCTTGCATTTAAACACCACATCTTTTGTTCTTTACTGAAATTTATATCATAATGAAAGAATAAAGTAAGAATATTCCATGAAAAATTGTGTATTATTCTCTATCAGAATCTTTGAAAGTGGCTGTGAATAAGATTGATAGTCTTTGCTGTAAGGGTGACAGAAAAAGGCAGTGCTTCCACAGTGGCATTCTCTACAACATAGTAAATCTGTTGCACCTCTAAAACATACATAAATATCTACTCAAGATTGATTGTTGCACCTCAAAGAGATTACACTATAAATATGCTTTGAATTTTTTTCAAAAAATGTTATTGAAACATACTTGATTTACAATGTTGTGTTAGTTTCAAGTGTACAGCAAAATGATTCAGTTATACTTACACACACACACACACACATATATATGTATATGTGATACATCACAGTAGTTTTGATTCACATTTATCTAATAATTAATGATGGTTCAGCAGGAAACAATCTGCCTGCAATGCAGGAGACCCAGGACACTTGAGTTCAAGCCCTGGGTCCAGAAGATCCCCTGGAGGAGGAAATGTAAATCCATTCTGGTATTCTTGCTTGGGAAATCCCAAGGACAGAATAATCTGTCTGGCTACAGTCCACAGGCTCTTACAGAGTCAGATACAATTGAGTGATTGAGCACACACACACAATAATTAATAATATCTGGCATCTTTTCATGTGCCTCTTGGTCATCGGTAAGTTTTCATTAGAGAAATGTCTATTAAGGTCTTCTATCATTTTTTCTTTTGATTGAGTTGTTTGTTTTTCTGATATTGAGCTGTATGAGCTTCTGTATTATTTAATTTACCAAGACCAATTCCTTTTGTTCAAAGATTAATTGGATTCTAAATTTTCTTTTAACCTCTCCTCCTGCATGAAGTATCTTCTTACTTTAGTAAAATCAATCTTTTGAACAAACATCTTAGAGTCTACTTGATGGTTTTCAAATATAATCTTAGCTAAACTAGCACAGAAGGGATAGCTCATAGTGAATAGACCAATATTCAGTCCAAGAAAGGAAAAGTAAATTTGCATAAGCTGATTTAAACGAAGCTGTTTTCTTTTCCGTGTGATGTTTTCTCAATATCTTATAAAATATCTCATTTCCAGGTTTGTTATTTCTGTGCTATTTTGATTTATTCTTGTGTGTGCATGTATGCTAAGTTGCTTCAGTCATATATGACTCTTTGTGACCCTATGGACTGTAGCCCACCAGTCTCCTCTACCCATGGGATTCTCCAGGAAGGATATTGGAATGGGTTTTCATAACCTCCAAGTGATCTTTCCAACACAGGGATCGAATCAGCATCTCCTACATCTCCTGCATTAGCGGGCAGAATTCTTGCCACTAGCACTACCTGGGAAACCCCTATTCTTGTATTCAGTTCAGTTCAGTCACTCAGCCATGTCTTACACTTTGCGACCCCATGAACTGCAGCAAGCCAGGCCTCCCTGTCCATCACAACTCCCGGAGTTTACTCAAACTCATGTCCATTGAGTTGGTGATGCCATTCAACCATCTCACACTCTGTCGCCCCCTTCTCCTCCCGCCTTTCATCTTTCCCAGCATCAGGGTATTTTCAAATGAGTCAGTTCTTCACAACAGGTGGCCAAAGTATTGGAGTTTCAGCTTCAATATGAGTCCTTCCAATGAATATTCAGGACTGATTTCCTTTAAGATGGATTTGTTGGATCTCCTTGCAGTCCAAGGGGCTTTTCTAACACCATAGTTCAAAGCATCAATTTTTAGGTGGTCAGCTTTCTTTATAGTCCAACTCTCACATCCATACATGACTACTGGAAAAACCATAGCTTTGACTAGGTGGACTTTTGTTGGCAAAGTACTGTCTCTTTATTTTAATATGCTGTCTAGGTTGATCATAACTTTTCTTCCAAGAAGCAAGTGTCTTTTAACTTCATGGCTGTAGTCACCATCTGCAGTGATTTTGGAGCCCCCCAAAATAAACTCTGTCACCATTTCCATTATTTGCCATGAAGTGATGAAACCAGATGCCATGATCTTAGTTTTCTGAATGTTGAGCTTCAAGCCAACTTTTTCACTTTCCTAATTCACTTTCATTAAGAGGCTCTTTAGTTCTTCTTCACTTTCTGCCATAAAGGTGGTGTCATCTGTGTAACTGAGGTTATTGATATTTCTCCCAACAATCTTGATTCCAGCTTGTGCTTCATCCATCCCAGCGGTTCTCATGATGTACTCTGCATATAAGCTAAGTAAGCAGGGTAACAATATACAGCCTTGACAAACTCCTTTCCCAGTTTGGAACCAGTCTGTTGTTCCATGTCCAGTTCTAACTTTTGCTTCTTGACCTGCATACAGATTTCTCAAGACGCAGGTCAGGTGGTCTGATATTCCCATCTCTAAGAATTTTCCACAGTTTGTTGTGATCCACACAGTCAAAGGCTTTGGCATAGTCAATAAAGCAGAAGTAGATGTTTTTCTGGAACACAAGATGTTTTTCTTGTGTATCTTATGCTATTTCTATTGGCTTAACTGTAACAAATAATTTCTGTCAGCTTTATTATCAAAGTACAGAAAGCTTTGATTAAAATAAATGAAATATTTTAAACATCGGGTACAATAGTAACTAATATTGATGTCATTAAGAGTTTTGATTTTAAGAGGTGAATCAAAGAATAAAATATCTTGAAGTAAAGGAATTCTATTAATCAAAAAGATTTAACATTTTTGACACAGAACCTGGTATTATGGATAAAATATCCAGGAACAAAGCTCAGCACTGTTTCTTACTGTGTGTATCAAGGTCTTTAATTGCTCTGAGATGGTCATCTCATAGAATTGACTTTTATGGGCTCTAGTTGAGTAGATTATATATATTTGGGTGCACCATGCAGTAAGTGGTGCCTCAGGTTTCTTTTATTTTCATATTGTATACAGAGCTAAGTGAAAAGATTCTTTGGATATACATTTATGTGTATAAAATGGTAGAAGCTTTGAGATCATTATTAAGCCAAGAAAGCCTTGAAATAGTAATACTTTGATAAATATTTTACATATGAACTGTGTGCAGAACATGCCCTGGGTGCAAGAGATAATGAGTAAGCTTCATATCACCAAGCAACATATTAATAAGCTTCTTCCACTAAAATCTCCAAACAAAGGAGAAGAATACAGAGAACATGAATTATTATTTCCAAATGAATTATTCAGAGGTTCAAAAGAAATGTTTTGTTTTGTTTTGTTTTGTTTTAGGCAGAGAGGTACAATCTTAAAAATTTAGAGCAGTATTATTATGTGTGTGCTTGCAATATTTTACTCCTGGTTTAGCTTTTGTCCATTTTTACTCAGGTTTTTCTCTTCTTGCTCTATAATTTGTCTTGAGGACCCAAATCTGTCAAATTATGACAAATATCTTACCAGCTGGTCTTTTACATACTTGTTAATGGAAAATAATAGTTGCAATAAATAGAGTTATTTAATTAACTGCCTACCTCACCAATGATTCTCTGGTGAATCAGATGGTAAAGAATCTGCCTGCAATGCAGGAGACTGGGGTTCAACCCCTGGGTCAGGGAGCTCCTCTGGAAAAGAGAACAGCAACATACTCCATTATTCTTGTCTGGAAAATTTCATGAATAGAGAAGCCTCACGAGATACAGTCCATGAAGTCACAAAGAGTCATACAGGACTGAGCAACTAATACTTTCACTAATCAATGATGCCAGAATTCACACTACTATCCTGATCAGTATAAGGATTGTTTTCCCAAGTTCTTCATTCCGTCTGTATAACATACATTAAAAAACTTATTTTCTATTTGTCACAGTTTCTATTTATCAAAATTCTTCCCATTTCCTTCCTCATTCTTCTTACCTTCAGTAATCTACACTCTATCTACTCCATCATACAGGGGCTCAGCAATCTTCCAAAGTCTGAATAAACTTGATCAACTAATTTTTATGGAGCATTTAAAACAATGCTACCTCAAGATTAATATGTAATAACTTTGGTCTTGCTGTGAAATGCCAAAGTTAGTTTTGCCGTAGACTGTTTATAATAAGAGTTATGAAGTTGTATTCCTTGATTGAGGAGGCACTTTAGACTTCTGGAATAAGCATTTATGAAAGTAATCTTAGTTGTGTGGTTTTGATGGAAATTTGTATACAACTTTTGCAGTGGAATCCTAAAAGAGAAATGTGTTGTGTGTGTTATACTTCACTTGTTTATAGTACACATTATTAGTGCCGGCCCTACTTGAATAAGAACACTGTTGATGATAATACTGTCTAATGTGATTGCTTCTCTAGTTAAAGCACCATGTGGAAGTCCTGTCACAACATTTTGATTGTCTCAGGGGAGATATGGAACTTAAATCAATGCTTAATTGTTAGATGTCAATACTGCTGTCAAATAAATTACATTATCTTCCTGATTGAAACTGATGAAAAATTAAAATGTTAAATCTAGTATAATTGTCAATGTAGTTAGAACCAAAAATACTCTGAAAAAGTGCACTATTGACATGTTCACAGACTTTATTTTAAGACACAGAAGAATTTTAGTACTGCAAATACCCCCAAATAGTGTGATATTTGAACTCTAACATGCTCAATGAAATAGTATACAAACATCAACAAGATAATAACATTACTATCTTGAACAGACACTTATAGTGGAATATGACTAAAGCATGGCCACACTAGAAGAACAAATGTATACATATTGGAAAAATAAATAAAAGGAAAGCAGACCTTAAAACTTGATTGATCTAATTCTTACCACAGCCTGTTAGACTTTTCAACTGTGACCACCTGTGTTAACATGACTGAGCTATCATTACCATGAATTAAGATGATCTGAGTCAACATGACCTAGTTATTTGGTTCAGGGAAACTTTTCCTGGGAAGGATAAAACTGTAAACCAATAAATAACATTACTGCTTGCATCAGGAATGCCATGTAGATCAATGATCTGATACATCAATATCCTTGACAATGGCCTCCTTAAGAAGCAATTGTTTAATTTCAAAGACTGATTCAACAACCTCACCTTGCTATGACTACCAATTTTAAGCTATTACCTCAAGAATTTTATCTAGTCCCCAGCAGTTCCTCTCTCTGGGGGACCTATATTAAGCCACTGAGTCAGAGCTTAAATCCTATATATATTTATTTTGATTGTCTAATTAGACATTACTGCCTTTTACCTTGTCAAGGTATTCCCCTTTTCTGCTGGAACTAGCGAATTTAGTTCCATTTTACTGTTGTAATGTATATTTATGGAGCTCAATTCAATGATGACTTTTAACTTTTTTTTTTTTAATTTGTATTGGAGTATAGTTGATTTACAACCTTGTGTTCGTTTCAAGTGTAAGCAAAGTGAATCACCAAGACTCCCTTTCTGATGGTAGTCCTTTCCATTCTCCTTTTCTCTTTTCTGCTTTTTCTGGCCACTTAGTCAATTTGACCCATTTATTCTTTACTGTATAGTTTGTTTCTTTAAAACAAAATATAAACAAACATTTTCTTCACTAGGCAACAGCATTTTACCCTACAACAATTTCTGTACACCAGGCATTCTTATGTTAACTTAGATCTTAACTTTATAACTAAATATATTTTATGCTCTGAATTACTTTTATTTCTCATCAACTTGCACTCCATCATTTCTTTATTGAACTTAGTCTTTCTACTTATCATTAAAACTATTTATTCTTTCAATTTTGCTGCTGTATAAGGTTACTAGAGGAAAAGCCCTCATTCTGGAATTTGCTTGATGAAACTAAACTAGATTAATTCACTTTCCATCATCCACAGACACACTGAAGATGGTAAGGGAATATGCCAGAGCCATCACTCCCATTGATTATATTGATTGATTGTTTAGATTGATTATATATTTTTCAGGAAAAGATGGACAAGCTCTATACAGTCAGTAAAAACAAGAGTGGGAGTTGACTGGTTCAGATCATGAACTTCTTATTGATAAATTCAGACTTAAATTGAAGAAAGCAGGGAAAATCACTAGACCATTCAGATATGACCTTAATCAAATCCCTTGTGACTATACAGTGGAAGTGACAAACAGATTCAAGGGATTAGATCTTAAGAACTATGGATGGAAGTTCCTAACATTGTACAGGAGGCAGTGATCAAGACCATACCCAAGAAAAAGAAAGGCAAAATGGCTGTCTGAAGGGGCCTTACAAACAGCTAATGAAAGAAGAGAAGCAAAAGGCAAAGCAGAAAAGAAAAGATATACCCATTTGAATGCAGAGTTCCAAAGAATAGCAAGGAGAGATAAGAAAGCCTTCCTCAGTGATCAATGAAAATAAGTAGAGGAAAACAATAGAATGGGAAAGACTAGAGTCCTCTTCAAGAAAATTAGATATACCAAGGGAATATTTCATGAAAAGATGGGCACAATAAAGGACAGGAATGGTATAGACCTAACAGAAGCAGAAGACATTAAGAAGAGGTGGCAATAATACACAGAAGAACTATATAAAACAGATCTTCATAACCCAGAAAACCACAATGATGTGATCACTCACCTAGAGCCAGATATCATGGAATATGAAGTCAAGTGGGCCTTAGGAAGCAACACTATGAACAAAGCTAGTGGAGGTGATAGAATTCCAGTTGAGCTATTTCAAATCCTAAAAGATGATGCTGTGAAAGTGTTGTACTCAATATGCCAGCAAATTTGGAAAACTCAACAGTGGCCCTAGGACTGGAAAAGGTCAGTTTTCATTCCAATCTCAAAGAAAGGCTATGCCAAAGAATGTTCAAACTACCACACAATTGCACTCATCTCACATGCTAGCAAAGTAAGGTTTAAAATTCTCCAAGCCAGGCTTCAATGGGACATGAACTGTGAAATTCAAGATGTTCAAACTCGATTTAGAAAAGGCAGAGGAATCAGAGATCAAATTGCCAACATCCATTGGATCATTGAAAAAGCAAGAGAGTTCCAGGAAAACATCTACTTCTGCTTTATTGACTATGCCAAAGCCTTTGACTGTGTGGATCACAACACATTGTGGAAAATTCTTCAAGAGATGGGAATACCAGACCACCTTATCTGCCTCCTGAGAAATCTGTATGCAGGTCAAGAAACAACAGTTAGAACCAGACATGGAACAACAGTCTGGTTCCAAATTGAAAAAGCAGTATGTCAAGGTTTTATATTGTCACCCTATTTATTTAACTCATATGCAGAATACATCATGAGAAATGCTGGGCTGGAAGAAGCACAAGCTGGAATCAAGATTGCTGGGAGAAATATCAATAACCTCAGATATGCAGATGACACCACCCTTATGGCAGAAAGTGAAGAAGAACTAAAGAGCCTCTTGATAAATATGAAGGTGGAGAGTGAAAAAAGTTGGCTTAAAGCTCAACATTCAGAAAACTAAGATCATGGCATCTGGTCCCATCACTTCATGGCAAACAGATGGGGAAACAATGGAAATAGTGAGAGACTTTATTTTTTGGGGCTCCAAAATCACTGCAGATGGTGCTTGCAGCCATGAAATTAAAAGGCACTTGTTCCTTGAAAGAAAAGCTATAACCAACCAAGACAGCATATTAAAAAACAGAGGCATTACTTTGCCAACAGAGCTCTGTCTAGTCAAATCTATGGTTTTTCCAGTAGTCATGTCTGGATGTGAGAGTTCGCTTATAAAACTGAGCACTGAAGAATTGATACTTTGGAGCTGTGGTGTTGGAAAGGACTCTCAAGAGTCCCTTGGACTGCAAGGAGATACAACCTGTTAATCCTAAAGGAGATCAGTCCTGAATATTCATTGGAAGGACTGATGCTGAAGCTGAAACTCCAATACTTTGGTCACCTGATGTAAAGAACTGACTCAACTGAAAAGACCCTGATCCTGGGAAAGATTGAAGGCAGGAGGAGATGGGGATGACAGAGGATGAGATGGTTGGATGGCATCACCAAATTGATGTACATGAATTTGAGCAAGCTCCAGGAGTCAGTGAGGAACAGGGAAGCCTGGTGTGCTGCAGTCCATGGGTTCACAAAGAGTCTAACTTGGCTGAGTGACTGGACTGAACTGAACTGATCCCTCCCATAAGACCTACTGGAAGCAGTTGAACTAGCAGTTGGTGACCTCTCTTGTTAGGAAAAAGTGCATCTTCCTACCTTATATATGTGGAATGCTGCTAGAGAAATTTGTTTAACTTAAAGGAGAAACCAGAGTACTGAGGTGGGTCTTCCATGGCTATGAGTAAGAAAGAGATAGAGAAAGAGACAGAAAATAGTATCAAAGGACGATATAGTAATATGGTTCCCTCTGAATGTGTTTAGGACCTCTAGAAGAACCCAGAAGCCTCTAGAATAACCTCACTGGAGGAAACTCACATTGGGCCCATGGGTACCCTCAACATTTTGAGTGCTAAAATCATTCTTCTCTTCATTCTGCAGTCAGTTCCATGTACATGTTCTTGAGTGCAGAAGTGATAGAGAACTCTAGAAAAAAGGGAGTCTCCACAATAAGCATATCAAAACGGGTGGGCAAAAGGAAAGTTACAGTGTGAACAGTGAAATCGTGTTGTGGAGTTGTGTTTTACCTTCTGGAAAACAAAAGAGAGATTTTTTTTTACAGTGTACCAGTGTGTTGAAAGAACAAATGATGCCATAAGAATTCTGACATAAAGAGGGAACAAGACCTAAGGAAACAGCCATATGCTTACATGGTTGGTGAAAACCCCAGATGTATTAGGATCAAGGAAAAGTATATTCCACCTGAAGTCACTTATGTGTCTTCTCCATTAAATGTGAAACCAGCAAAGAAAAATGGCAAGGAACATGAGGTATCAAGGAAACATATCATTGAAGGAGGATAACAATAACCTCTGATAAGTAAACTCAAAGTCATGGAGTTTTGAACTTAGCTGATATTGAGTTAAAAATATCTGTTTTGATAAATTCAACAATGTATATGAAAACAGAGAAATATACTTTAAGAAAATCTGGAAAGCAATATGTGAACAAAGTGAGAAATTTAACAGAGATGAAAATCATTAAAAAAAAAAAAGTACCAAACAGAAACTCTGCAATAGAGGAATTCAATGAATGAGAGGAAAATGCAATAGAGAATATCTATAGCAGAGGAGAGCAAATAGGTAAGCAAGAAAATAGGAAATTGGAAACAATTCAATGAGAAGGAAATGAAGAAAAATTTAAGAAATCCTACATGATCTATGGGACTCTACCAAACATGTGCAAATTAGTTAACTGGGGCAACAGAAGGAGAAAAGAGGGAGAAAAGGACAGAAAATTTATTTAAAGAAATAATAGCTGAGAACTCCCCAAACCTGGCTTCTCTGGTGGTCCAGACAGTAAAGAATCTGCCTGCAATGCAGGAAACCTGGATTCAGTCCCTGGATAGGGAAGATCTCCTGAAGCAGACAATGGCTATCCACTCCAGTATTCTTTTTGTTTTGTTTTGTTTTCGTTTTTTTTTTTTTTTTCCATTTATTTTTATTAGTTGTAGGCTAATTACTTTACAATATTGTAGTGGTTTTTGTCATACATTGACATGAATCAGCCATGGATTTACATGTATTCCCCATCCCAATCCCCCCTCCCACCTCCCTCTCCACCCAATTCCTCTGGGTCTTCCCCAGTGCACCAGGGCCGAGTACTTGTCTCATGCATCCAGCTGGGCTGGTGATCTGTTTCACCCTTGATAATATACATGTTTCAATGTTGTTTCTCTCGAAACATCCACCCTCGCCTTCTCCCACAGAGTCCAAAATTCTGTTCTGTACATCTGTGTCTCTTTTTCTGTTTTGCATAACAGGAACTCTCTTACACTGGGAATGCAAACTAGTACAGCCACTATGGAGAACAGTGTGGAGATTCCTTAAAAAACTGGAAATAGAACTGCCATATGACCCAGCAATCCCACTTCTGGGCATACACACCGAGGAAACCAGATCTGAAAGAGACACGTGCACCCCAATGTTCATCGCAGCACTGTTTATAATAGCCAGGACATGGAAGCAACCTAGATGCCCATCAGCAGACGAATGGATAAGGAAGCTGTGGTACATATACACCATGGAATATTACTCAGCCATTAAAAAGGATTCATTTGAATCAGTTCTAATGAGATGGATGAAACTGGAGCCCATCATACAGAGTGAAGTAAGCCAGAAAGATAAAGACTAATACAGTATACTAACACTCCAGTACTCTTGCTTAGAGGATTCCATGGACAGAGGAGTCTGATGGGTTACAGTCCACGGGTCCACAAAGGCTCAGAAATGACTGAGTGACTAACACTTTCACTTTCCTAAATCAGTAGAGATATTTAGATACTAAACTTCATGAAATTAATAGATCACTCTTATCTCAGCGCAAAAAGATCCTCTCCAAGATACACTAAAAATGTCAAAAATCAAAGGTAAATTAAAAGCCTAAAAGAAACCAGAGGAAATAATTGTAAGTTGAAAAAGAACCCTCATGAGGTTACTATTGATTCCTCAGCAGAAATCTTACCGTAGAGAGTAGAATGATATATTCAAAACGTTGAAATTTAAAAATATCTATATTTAGCAAAGTTATCCTTCAAATATGAAGAAAAAATACTTTCTCAGAGACACAAATGCTGAAGGAGTTCATCACCATTAGAACTGCCTTGTGAAAAATGCTACAAGGAGTTCTTCAAAGTGAAAGGAAAAAAAAAAGCTAACTAGTGCCATGTAAACATGAATGTGTATAACAGAGTTGTAAAGGTAAATATATTAAAATATTTGATGGTTGTTGTTCAGTCACTAAGTCGTGCCTGACTCTTTGTGACCCCATGAAATCACACCAGGCTTCCCTGTCCTTCACTATGTCCCGGAGTTTGTTTCGATTCATGTCCACTGAGTCGGTGATGCTCTCTAACGATCCCATACACTGCTGCCCCCTTCTTTACCTTCAGTCTTCCCTAGTGTCAGGGTCTTTGCCAATGAACTGGCTCTTCACATCATGTGGCCAAACTATCGGAGCTTCAGCTTCAGCATCAGTCCTTCCAATGAGTATTTAGGGTTGATTTCCTTTAGGATTGACTGGTTTGATCTTCTTGCAGTCCAAAGATTCTCCAGATGTCTTCTCCAGTACCACAATTCAAAAGCATCAGTTCTTTGGTGCTCAGCCTTCTTTATGGTTCAATTCTCACATCTATACGTGACTACTGGAATAACTATAGCTTTGACTGAATGGACATTTGTCGGCACAGTGATGCGCCTGCTTTTTAATACTCAGTCTAGGTTTGTCATAGCTTCCCTTCCAAGAAGCAAGTGCTTCCAAGAAGCAACTTCATGGCTGCAGTCACAGTTTGCAGTGACTTTGGAGCCCAAGAAAGTAAAATTTCTCATCACTTCCACATTTCCCTCTTCTATCTGCCATGAAGTGATGGGACTGGATGCCATGATCTTAATTTTTTGGATAACTATATTTAGAAAACTCCTATTCTATAATAGGGTAGTATGTCAACCACTTGACCATAGTATAAAGGTTAAATTAAAGGAGTATTAAAAATAACTATAGCTACCATAATTTTTTAATGAATAAATAATATAAAAATTAAGCTGTTGTATGTGATTAAAGCTGTTTTTGTCAGCTTTAAGTTGTTTTAAGTAAATCCATGGTAACAACAAAGCAAAAGCCTAGAGCAGGTGTAGATAAGACAAAGAAAGGGGACCAGAATGTTTCACAATGGAAAATTACTGTTTTAAAGAGGTAGACAGATAAAATGGAATGAAACTGTGCCTTTTGCAGAGCTGTAGATGAACCCAGAGACTTTCATATAGAGTGAAGTATGTTAGAAAGAGAAAAACAAATATTAATATCATATAATATTGCTTATGTGTAGAATCTAAAAAAATGGTGCAGATGAATTTATTTGCAAAGTAGAAAAAGAGACATAAATGCAGAGAATAAACATATGGATACCAAAGAGGGAAAGAAGGCAAGATGAATTGAGAGACTGGGGTTGACATACATACTCCTATGTATAAAAAGTAGATAGTGAGAATCTATTGTATAGCACAGGGAACTCTACTCAGTGTTCTGTGGTGACTAAAAAGGGGAAGAAAATCTAAAAAAGAGGACATCTATGCATATATATAGCTAATTCACTTTCCTGGAGAAACTAACATAATACTGCAAAGTAACTGTATTCAAAAAAAAAGAAAAAACTAACTTAAAAATAAATTAAAATGTAGGCCAAAAAAGAGGAAACAAAGAAACAATAGAAATACAAGTCATCTGAAAAGCAATTAATAACTCAGCATTAGTAAGTTTTTATATAACAGTAATTACTCTAAATGTAAATGAATTTAATACACCAATCAAAAGTCATGGAATGGCTAGATGAATTTTAAAAAAAGAAACAACCAGTAAACCAAGGCCTACCTATAAGCTACTCACCTTAGATTTAAGGACAGAAATAGACTAAAAGCAAAAGGATGGTAAAATCATATTCTATACAATTGGGAACCAAAGGAAAGCAGAGTGGCTATACTTATAAAAAAAAAGAAAAGAAAAGTAGAACTTTAAGCCAAAAAATGGACAAATATACACAGAAGGTCATTATGTAATGGTAAATGAGTTGATTCATCAAGAATATGTAACAATTAAAAATATAAATGTTTTCAACTTTGAATCATCTACATATATTTAACAAATATTAATGGATCTGTGGGGAGAAACTGACAACAATATAGTGGTAGTAGGGGGCTTCAATATCCTCTTTCAGCAATGGATATATAGTCCACCCAGAAAATCAACAAGGCAACACTGAACTTGAACCAAAACTGTTAGACAAAATTGACCTAACAGGCTTTTATAAAATATCCCATCCAATAGCAGAAGGCACATTCTTCTCAATTTCATAAGGAAATTTCTCTAAAACATATGATAGGCTCAAAAAACAAAAAGGTCTTAGCAAACTTAGGAAGACTGAAGTCACACCAAGCATTTTTTTTTTCAGATCACAATTTTATGAAGCTAGAAATCAACAGGGGGAAAATAGAACATTTTAAAATTGGGAACACATTACTGAACAACCAATGAGTCCAAGATGAAATAAAAAATATATAAAAAATATTTTAAAACAAATGAAAAGGAAAACACCACATATCAAAACCTTTACAATACTGCAAAGCAGTTCTGAAAAGGAACATTATAGTAGCAATGTATATTTTAGGAATATGAAATTTTAAAAAATAAAACTAAATTTATACTTCAAAGGACTAAACAACAACAACAAAAATTCCAAATTACCAAAATTAGAAGGAAGTAACAAAGATCAAAGCAAAAATAAGTGAAATAATGACCAGAAAAACAGTAGAAATAAATCAATGAAATTAAGACCAGTATGCAAAAAGATAAACAAAGTTGACAAACTTTTAGCTAGATTAAGGGAAAAAGAGAGTACTAAAGTCAAATCAGAAATGAAAGAGGAGATATTAAAAATTATTTTACAAAAATTTATAGAATCATAGAGAATACTGTGAGAAATTAAATGCCAATGTGTTGGGTAGTCAGGATGATATTTAAAATTCCTATACTTAAAATCTACAAAGACTGAATCATTAAGGAATAAAAAATATGAATGGACCTATAATGAGTGAAGAGATTGCATCAATCATCAAAAATCTCCCATCAATCTCCCAAAAATCTCTCCAGGATCTTATGATTACACTGGTGAATTCCATAAAAAATTTAATTCAGAATTAACAGCAATCTTTCTCAAAGTCCTCCAAACGACAGAAGAGGAGGAAACAATTTCAAATTCACTTTAAGAGGCCAGCATTACCTTGATACCAGGAAGACAGGGACACCACAAGGAAATAATAGACTAAAATCACTGCAGATGGTGATTGCAGCCATGAAATTAAAAGACACTTACTCCTTCGAAGGAGAGTTATGACCAACCTAGATAGCATATTAAAAAGCAGAGACATTACATTGCCAACAAAGGTCTGTCTAGTTAAGGCTATTGTTTCCCCAGTGGTCATGAATGGATGTGAAAGTTGTACTATAAAGAAAGCTGAGTGCCAAAAAATTGATACTTTAGAACTGTGGTGTTGGAGAAGACTCTTGAGAGTCCCTTGGACTGCAAGGAGATCCAACCAGTTCATCCTAAAGGAGATCAGTCCTGGGTGTTCATTGGAAGGACTGATGTTGAAACTGCAACTGCAATACTTTGGCCACCTGATGCAAAGAGCTGACTCATTGGAAAAGACCCTGATGCTGGGAAGGATTGGGGGCAGGAGGAGAAGGGGATGACAGAGGATGAGATGGTTGGATGGCATCACTGACTTGATGGACATGGGTTTGTGTGGACTCCGGGAGTTGGTGATGGACAGGGAGGCCTGGCATGCTGCAGTTCATGGGGTCGCAAAGAGTCAGACACGACTGAGAGACTGAACTGAACTAAACTGAACTGTTAGATGGACCAGACAATTCTTGCAATGATTTATGCTTTTATGCTTCCTTTATGGGTTACAAAAGTGTATGACCTTAGTTTGCACTCTTATTAAGTGAAATATTTCTTGATTTGCTTTAGTTCAACTCATCATTTCCTGAACATAACTATCCTGACTGGGTTTAAAAGATATAATTTCACTGGCTAAATCATCATTCGTTCTGACCCCTGAAAAAATGAAAACAAAACAAAACAATCAGAACCATCCCACCATTTACCACTTTTTTTTTCCTGTTTTCATTTTTATAATCACATCATTTAAAGGAGATTGTTTCTTAGGACAATGGCCTTAAATCATACAATTGCACTAACTGCCATAGAGCACTTGAGATAATGATTTATAATAATAAGTACAAGTTTAGAGAGGACTTTAACAGAAAATAGAATACCAAAACTAGTGGATGGAGGAAAACAAATTAAAAAAAGGAGTGATTTTTCAAATTTATTTTTTAATAAATAATAATAAATTATTAATATAATTATAATAAGATAATAATATTATAATTGTAAATTATTAATATAAGATAATTGTTAATAAATAAATAATAACAGAATTTTAATTCTACAAATGTTACCTTAAACAAACTCTTACCTGAAATCCAGTGTTCTTGACAAGATATTTGAAACCTTTCTGGTCCATGTGTAACAAGATGGATCCAAAAGTCCTAAAAAATTGATGCTTTTCAATCCTTGTATTAATGGCTACTGTTATATCCTAGATTTTAGGAGGTTCACACTATTTGAAAAGTGAAAATTTTAGTGGCTCAGTCATGTCTGACTCTTTGCAGCTCCATGGACTGTAGACCTCCAGACTCCTCTGTCCATGGGATTATCCAGGCAAAAATACTGGTGTGGATAGCCATTCCCTTCTCCAGGGGATCTTCCTGACCCAGGGATCAAACCTGTGTCTCCTGCATTACAGGAAGATTCTTTATTGTCTGAGCCACCAGGGAAGCCCAATATGTACTAATGCAATTATAGGTATTTGCACTGAGTATTGGTTAAATTGAACTCTAATCTTCCTGTTTAAAGGGCAAATATTTCAATACCAGAACATAATGAAAAAAATTATAAAAAAATCTTTAAGACAAGCATGAATTTCCTTGGTAAAATTAGATTTACTGTGTGCGTCATTATAAAGCATCGAAAAACATATTTAACAATGTCTTCAAATTGGAGAAGACTCTTGAGAGTCCCTTGGAGTGAAAGGAGATCCAACCAGTCTATCCTAAAGGAGATCAGTCCTGGGTGTTCATTGGAAGGACTGATGTTGAATCTGCAACTCCAAAACTTTGGCCACCTGATGCAAAGAGCTGACTCATTGGAAAAGACCCTGATGCTGGGAAGGATTGAGGGCAGGAGGAGAAGAGGACAACAGAGGATGAGATCGTTGGATGGCATCACTGACACAATGGACATGGGTTTGGGTGGACTCTAGGAGTTGGTGATGGACAGGGAGGCCTGGCGTACTTCTGTTCATGGGGTTGCAAAGAGTCAGACACGACTGAGTGACTGAAATGAACTGAACTATAAAACATTGTGTTTCACATAGCTGTTTCTTTTTATGTATGTTCAATAAAAATCTAGAAGAATTTTGCTGAAATGAAAAATTCTGCATAAATTGTTGATGTCCACAAAAACAGATTTTGGATAATCTAATTTAGTAAGTGAATAGCTTAAAGAGTGAAAACAGAGTCTATATATCTTTCTTAAATATAATGTATTTTTTTCAAGTTTCTAAAAATGGAAGCTGGATAGTACTTCATTTTAAGTTAAAATTTTAAGTGAAATCCTACAGGATAATTTTTATAGTATAGATGAGGAAATGCATGTTCTAAATGCCTGATATGCAAATAGTGATTTATGTAACCACTTTGTGAGGACCATAAAAAATATTCCAGGTAAGAAATGTCCAGCAACAAATTATTTCTGAAGTAGATAATTTTTAATTGTTCATGTTTGGTAAAGTATTCAATATTTCAATTTAATACTGAAGTTTGTAGTTTATTTTATGTATTTCAGGAAGCCCTATTCCAACTACATGTAAGCTGACCTTCTATGTCAATACAGAAGTAAGTAGGAAAATATTCCTTTCTGGGTAATCCCTGAAAGAAAGTCACAGTACTGCTCCTACTGCAGAATAAACAACATCTGAAGATGCTTGGTCTTTCTGATGCCTTTACTAAGAATCTCTTAAAACAGACTTAATTTTAAGCTGCCTTCTCAAAGTTCTTGGAAATCATTTTTTTTTTCACACTTTTGACACATCTTATTCTCTGAAGTTTATCCATTCTTCTTCCTTCTCTTCCTTTCTTCTTCTCATCTCCTTCTTGCCTTCTCTTCTTTGTCCTTTCAACCTTCCTTATGCAGTTATTTATTTCATCATATATTTAACAAATAATGAAATCACCTAGTATCTGATAGTGTCTATCATGTAGATTTCTTAAAAATGAAATGTCACAGGCAACACAGTATGGCTGGAAAAGGATGTAATGTGAAGAGGGTAGTTCCAATGCAATGCTTGAAGCTTATATATTCATAACTCTTCATAGCCAAAAGCTTATAAATATCTTTCTCCTCATATTTGTCAAGAACAAAATTAATATTGGAGGGGATTATAGTGAAAAAAGAATAAATTTATATGCAATCATACAGAGGTTTTGCTTTAGTTTGCATTATCTTACAAAGCCATAGGATGATAGTAAGGGAGATGAACATAAGATGTGCAATTATGATGGTTCCCTTGACTGAAAGAGTGCATGAAAATGGAAACTAGAAGGTCATTCAGGACTCTATTGTGAAAACCCAAGGAAGAGAAGATGGAGACTCTATTCAAGTCTGAAATGGTAGAAAAAGATCAGTTATAAACTTTACAGAAATGAGAGACTTTTGATTGAATGTAAAAAGTGGTTGAGGAGAGAAAAACACAATTTTACAAGATGTCTGATATTGGTGATTAAGTAGATGTAAGATCACTTTAAAAATATGGAAAAGTCAGAAAAGTAAAGAGAAGATAGATTCAAGGTCATAGATAATATGTTCAGGTTTACAAATCAAATGAACATATGTTTTGATTTATTTATTTTATATAGTTTACTTTATTCATTTTTTTTTTTCTTTTTTATTCAAGTTGTGCCAGCATAACAAAGTACTGTAGACATAGGGATTCAGATTCTGGAGCTGTATTGATTGGATTTAAATCTTGGCTTGAAATTTACAGACTATATGAATAGGGGAAAATCTCATATCCATTTTGTGCTTTAACTCATGTGTAAAAAGAGATCTGAAAATGAAATCATCAATGCCAATTTCTGGGTTGATTTGAGAAATAAATGAATAATTTATATATAAAAGGTTTATATATGTAGTAACTATTATTATTCATCTATTTTATATCTTAAATATTCTACTGAAATATTTTCATTTGCTTAGCTCACATTGTATCAAACAAATTGAATAGCTATGGACAATTTTGTTTACCTTTTTATTTTGTGTCTAGCATTTTAACTGGAATACAAATTTGTCTCATATAATAGCTGTAAAATTTATAGGCTCTATGGAGGTCAGAAAAAGCATTTTGTTAACTATTAAGAATAGAATAGTTGAATTAATCACCTTTGGAAAGTAGGAACCTGAGATTATCTGAACTTGATTAATTGGGATTCAGGGTCTAGAAAGCACAAAACAACTTTTGGTCTCAAGAAGAGTGCAAAAACAAGTACCATATGTGAACTATGGAATAAGCATAGAACGTCATAAGGATTTAGACACTTGAGAAATACCACTGGAGTTATAGATGTTAGCTCATGGTCAGAATAGAGGTACAAGACGAAGTGAAAGGAAATGGGGACTAAACCGGGAGACTCCCATTGCTGGAAAATGACAAGACTGAGTGTTCTGGGAAGGGATCCCTTCTGAGAAATATATAACATGCAAACAGTCAGATAAGACTGAAGGGACAAAATATGCTAGATAATAATTTTAAAAAATCATTATAAATGCATAGCTAAGCAAAAAGAGAAAATAAAATAACCTCCAAAGGGAAAATTTAAAGAATACATAAAAAGAAAAAAATTAAAATCTGAGTGGTAAATCTGAGGGGATTAGCCAATATCAGAGAGGTAGAAACTTGGTTTTAACTACCACTCAAGGAATATAAATAATCCTTTGGGCTCTTCAAAGCACTTCACCTAAAGCACTTGTCAGCAATCTCTTCCTTCTGTGGGGGAGTAAGATAGGAAAATATGTCCTGATGGCAAAAGAAGGCAATCAAGGAACTTCTTTTTGACCTACAGGTCAAATGGAAAATGTATTAAAATCAGTCCCCAAAATTCAATCTGTAACTATTCCCTCATCTGGATTTGGTGCTCCAATTTACAACACTTGAATTATCAGAAAGATTCCAAGTTAACAAATTAATTAATTGTGCTGAGCTTGGCAGCCTTTGAGCTTTGTGCATAAGACAATGTAAATCATCACCTATGTATAAAATAACCCTAAAATAGATTCTTCAAGATACCCACTGGTTAACTTAATCAAAGCATGTATACTTACATGACATATATTTGTATTATGTCATAGTACATTATTATATTTGTATTTTGTATTATCACATGTTATTGTTGTTTAGTTGCTAAGTCATGTCCGATTCTGTGACTCTATGGATGGTACCATGACAGGCTCCTCTATCCTCCACTCTCTCCTGGAGTTTGCTTAAATTCATACATACACACTTACAAACACATGCAAATTTGCTATTATGATGGGGACTTAGGAGTAATAAATAAACAATCTTCAGACTCAAACCTCAAAATCTGCAAATTTTGAAACATAAACAATGACATCATACATATCTGAAGAGAACAAACATATGGGATTGAATATGTGTTCAAGAAGCAATAAACCATTAAAAATGGGCAAACATATCAAAATAAATTTATTACTAGATTGCCTAGAATGAAAAATAAAATAAAATCAGTAAATTTAAAAGGACTCTGAAAAAAAAAGTAAATAATCAGAGAGAAATAAAGATCAAATTAAAAATTAAATGATAAGTATTATAATACAAATCAAAAGTTAAGTAGGATGGGGAATTTAAGAATCTGGGTAAGATAAAATGCTGTAAAACAACCGGCATTTAAAGTGAAAAAGAATCTAATAGAGAGAGGCAAATTTTAAATAAATATTTATTTTGGATATACTAGAGAGAAGGCTTCTACTAGGGCTTCCCTGATAGCTCATCTCGTAGCTCAGCTGGTAAATAATACTCCTGCAATGCAGGAGACCCCAGTTCAATTCCTGGGTCAGGAAAATGCCCTGGAGAAGGGATAGGCTACCCACTCCAGTATTTTGGGCTTCCCTCATGGCTCAGATGATAAAGAATCTGACCACAATACAGGAGACTTGGGTTCCATCCTTGTGTTGAGAAGACCCCATGGAAGAGGACATGGCAATATACTCCAGTATTTTGCCTAGAGAATCCCCATGGACAGAGAAAACTGGTGGGCTACAGTCCATGGGATCGCAAAGAGTCAGACATGACTGAGTGACTAAGCACAGCACAGCACAAAAACAATAAAAGACACCTTATCTCAAATTCAAGAAATCCAACGAATATCAACAAAGAAAAACAAACAAACAAAAATGCACATATAAGTGTATCAACATTGAAAATCTAGGGGGAAAAAAAAAAAAACTAAGGAGGAAAAAACAAGTGACTGCAAAATGAACATCAAGACATTATCTTAACAGCACAACCATATGACAGAACAAAGTGAGAAAACTTCAAAGTTCTGAGATATAATTACTATGAACTTTTATTTACATTTAGTAGGAAGATAAATAATCATAAAAGGAAAGTCTGAAATTCAAGAAGAAAGAGTCAATATGGAAATGTGCAAAGGTGCACACATCATTATTTGTTTATCCACAGTAGATCGAAACTGAAAAAGTAAATGTGAATGAAAGTAGAGAATGATAATAACATGAAATCCAGGTGACTGATTGGAGGGGGGCGGTGGGGATGGGATATTAAGCATCCTAAAGACCTTGAAGTGTTTGGAAGTTGAGTGAAAGCAATGGATATATTTAGATTTTTAATTTTAATTTAAAATTAAAATTTTAATTTAAAATTTAAAATCTTAATTTAAGGGTAGACAATAAAAAGATAAAGCAAGCGATAGTCAAATTATCAACTTAGGGAAGGAATAAAATATAAATGAAAAAATCAAACTAAACCAAAAGAAAAGTATAAAGATGAATAGAGAAAGTAATTAAAATGCACTAATAATTAATAAACAGAAGCTCCAATTAAACAGTCAGGAGACCAGAAAGTGGAGCTCTTACATCCTGTGATAATACCAGAGCCCAACAGGAACAAGAAAGAACCAACTTTTTCCCTGTCAAGGACTCAGCCAATAAAAAGCCATGGACTCTTTGTTTACTGCAGTCCTCTCAACTTCCTTTCCCCCTCTATAAAAGTGGTTCCTTGCTCTGCAGGGACTTGCTCATGCCTCTGTATGATTGCAGAATCCATAGTGTGATTTTCTGCTGATCCTGAGTGAAGCCATCTTTACTAGAGAGAGAACCGCATCTATTTGCTTTTCCTCAACATTTTGCTTATTCATATGGGAATCAGAGAGAAACTTCTGAAGGCTCTGGGGCTTATGAGAAAACAGGTGCCATATCCACAACTGAGTCCATAGAGCTCCTTGATTTTCTCCCTGACAGTAAGGTTTAAAAGTATGTATTTCCTCTGAATCCAAGTTCATGCCCTTTCCATTTAAAACTCTCCAGACTTTATTTGGGATCCATTCTAAGGTTTCTTCCATTCTGGTTAAGGTCCTGCTCTATATATGAGTAAACTTTGGAACTTTGATTTGATTTTGAGATCAGACCATTTCAACCAAAGCTGGCTGAGAAGTCTTTGACCCATTCTTTTGGGGAAGCAGGGGCCATTTCACTGAAATTTTGCCAGTTCGTCTGTTGGCCAATTCCTTGGGAATAGGGGCTGTTCTATGAGAACTGGCAGAGAAGCCTTCGGTCTCCCTGGGTACCAAAAAGTTTTCTTAGAATTGGCTGGTATTAGCACTAAAGGCTGTTTGAGTTATAAACTCTTTGAATTGAGCTGTTAAAGCTGCTTTTTAACCTGTTGCTCTACTCTAGAGAAAATCCTCCAAAAAATGAGATCTAGCTGTCTAAGTATTTTGAGAGCGTGTCCCCCATAAGGACTTTGACCAGTTTCATGTTTAAAAACCATGATCTTCTTCATGTGCATTTCTAATTAAATGGACCTATCTGATCAAAGGAAACACAGAAAATAAATGGCTATTATGGGAAACTTTTGAAATTCTCACACTTAATTTTCTTAAAACTGAATTTTCAGAACTGAATGGTATGTTTATTTTGATTGGTATTCTGAAGTTTCCAAACATTGTCAGGAAAATTTTCTCTCCTCAAAATAAGAATTTAAGATTAACTGAGGCAAAAGAAAAATGATTAAAGAAAGGTAACATGGCTCCTGAAATCTCATTTTCTTCTTTCTTGGCTCCTTTGTCTCAAGCTCCAGCTCTGGTACCACCTTGTCTTTCATCTTTGGCTCCTAATGGTCAGGCTTCACTTCTAGCACCATCTTCCTCCCCACTTTTATACCATTTATACCTGTCCTATACCCTCAGTTCACCCATATTAATGATCTCATCAAACTTCCCTTTTACTATGAAACTCTCCTTACATCTTTTCCTTCTGAACTTACTGAAATCTGCCACTTTAAAATTAAGCCTTCTGAGAATTCAGATACTAAATTCTCAGTTTCTTATATTTCATGGACTAAAGATGAACTGCAAGCCATAGTCAAAGATTTTCCCAAAGAAAATGAAGATCCTCCAGATTTGTTAAGGCATTTATTATAGTCATTCAAACTAATCAACTGGATTTTTCTGATTTATGTCAACTAGTTCACATGCTTTCAGTAAAGCCAGGTCCAGCCTTAGATAAAACTTCTGACACAGAAAATGTTGAAAGGTTTCTATTGTTTCAACCATGGGAACATTTCACTCAGTATACAATCAACCTAGAGCAATTACCAGGTGACTTCATCAAAATTTCTCAGCAACTTCCAAACCTATCTATTGAAACAAAATTCGGGCTTGCACAAAAAATTCTGATGAATCGTTCATGAGTATTACAATCAACTTTAAATTGTTTTATAATAAAATTCTGGGACTTTCCCTGTGGCTGAGTGGTAAAGAATTCACCTGCCAATGCAAGAGACATGTGTTCAACACCTAGTCCAGGAAAATCCCTCATGCCTTGGGGCAAGCTCATACACTACAAATATTGAACTCTAGAACTCAGGAGCTGAAACTCCTGAGTTCATGTGCCACAACTACTGAAGTCCATGCATCCTAGAATGTACACGCTGCAATAAGAGAAGCCACCACAATGAGAATCCTATGCACCAAAACTAGAGAGTAATCCCCACTCTCCACAACTGGAGAAAAGCTTACACAGCTACAGAGACCCAGCATGGCAAAAAATAAATAAATAAAATTATTTTAAAAATAAATAAAACTAAAATTCTGACCTTCCTTCAGATACTGATTCTATAGGGGTAGCTTTTAACTCTATATTTGTTAAAGGGCTGCACTGGGACTTATCTCTTCGAGTGAAAAAGACCAGAGTGGGATGGAAAAGCATGTCCATTTCCTATTTACTTAATCTGGAAAACCAGTTCTTTGAAATTCAACATGAGTCACTTAAAAAGAAGACTACACATACTATTACTCTCAACAAATGAAGGCCTCTAAATGAAACCAAAACTCTTCTGTTTCTACTATTATTGAAAAGAGCCAGGAATTGTTATAAATTCAAAAGCTTTAGGCACGTTCAGCCTTCTAACTAGTCTTTGCAACTTCATCACAATTCTCAGTGACAGGGCTCTGAGGAAAAATAGGGGCTCTTATGAAGCTCTCTTTTTAATCAACTTGGAGAAACATTTCTCAAGACTGGGGATGAGTCTAACTGAAACCAGAGATTTTTGACATTATCTTTTTGGCCTCAGGTCAAGCAACAGGGAGGGAACACAGCCCCACCAGTCAACAGAAAATTGGATTAAAGACTTACTGAGGTCAAGAACTTAAGATGGTGAGAAATAGGACAGGGAGACCACTTTTTCCCCACAAATTCATCAAAAGATCATTGAATGCTTAGTAATTTCATTAAAACAACTTCTGAAAGCAGGCAGAGGACACCAGGCACCCAGAAAGGCAGCCCATTCTCTTTGAAAGGAGATAGGACAAAATATAAAAGACAAAAAGAGAGACAAAAGAGTTAGGGACAAAGAGATGTACTGGGGAGGGAGTTGTGAAGGAGGAGAAGTTTCCAAACACCAGAAAACCCTCTCCTCAGCAGGTCTGTGGGGAGTTTTGGAATCTCAGAGGGCAACATAACAGAGAGTGAAACACACACACACACACACACACACACACACACACACACACACACACACACACACGCAGAATATTTGCCTTAACCACAACTCCCAGGGGAGAAGTAGCCCAGATGATCACGTCCGCCATCAGTGAGCAGGGGAGGCATGCGTTGCATGCTTAAGGTAAAGACATGAATGCCCTGAGGACAATCTGAAAGAGCTAATGTGAGATAGCAACCCAAACTGTGGGATTGCCATAGAGAGAGAGGAAAAAAAGAGAGAGAGAGAGAAAACTTTCCCAGGAAAAGCTCTAAGCCAGCTAGCTATGGACCACCCCATCCCCCCACTGGAGGCAGAGAGGCAGGCGGGCAACAGCCAGAGCCAGAAGGCGAGAGGCAATCTCGGCCCCAGACACCTTCTACCGAACTGTGAGCAGGATCCCAGTTGCTAACCAAGCTTTCCTGGGATTCTAGATGGTTGACATCTACCAGAAGGGTCACAGTCTGAGGCCAGGCCCCCAGAGGAGACATATGGCACACCTGAGATGGCGTTCTTACAGCACACCCAGGAAACCACGCAGCAGAACCGGGGAGGTGATATATGCACTGCTCACCTGGGATAGTGCACTCACCAAGCACCTGGTTGCCTGAGCTCCTCGGACCCGGGAAGGGCACAAAAAGCAGGCCCAACCAAGTCTGTGCTCTTGTGGAGTACCCGAGAACCTGAACCTGAGCAGCTTAGACCTGGGAAGTGCACACAACCCAGGGCCTCCTTTGGACAGTTCCCTTTCAGAGCAACCTGGAGCCTGAGCAGTGTAGACCGGGAAAGCACAGGAGCCGTGAGCTGGGACAACCCCAGTGTGGCCCAGACACTGTGAGCACTCCCCACACACGCCAGTGGTATTTGTTTGCAGCGTTCCTCACTCCCCACAGCACAATTGAACAAGTGAGCCTAAATAACTGACCACCTTCACCCCCTTGTGTCAGGGCAGAAATTAGACACTGAAGAAACTCTCAAACAAAGGAAGGCAAAATAACTAAGAATGAGGAGTGGCTCTGGAAGTGACAGGTGCAACAGGTTAAAACCCTGTGGCTAGCACTGACTACACTGGAAGGGACATATAGACCTTGAGAAGAAGTATAAGTTAGAACAAGGAACTATCTGAAACTGAACTGACCCCACACTGCTCTCAACAGCTCCAGAGAAATTCTTACATGTATTTTTACTGTTATCATTTATTAATTATTTTATTTTGAAGTTCTTTATTACTCCTTTAATTTTCATTTTTACAACCTACTATTACCTTGCAAAAAAAAAAAAGACCCTATTTCTAAAGCAAATTTCACATATGTATTTTTTATAATTGTTGTGATTGATTTTGTTTTGTATTTTTAATATTGTATTTTTGAGAGCCTAACCTCTACTCTAGATTTTTAATCTTTGCTTTTTGCTATTTGTTATCAATTTTGTACCTTTAAGAATCTAATCTTCAGTACCTGTGTTTACTTAGGGGTGTGATTACTGGCTTGTTTGCTCTCTCCCCTTTTGACTCTCCCTTTTCTCCCCAAGGTCATCTCTATTTCCTCCCTCCCCCTTCTCTTCTCTACTTAACTCTGTGAATCTCTCTGGGTGTTCTTGGCTGTGAAGAATAGTTAGGGAACTGATTACTGACTAGATTGGTCTGTTCCCTTCTGACCGCCCCTCTTTTCCTCCTGGTCACATCTATCTCACTTCTCCCTCTTCTCTTCTATATGTAATTACCTGAACCTCTCTGGGTATTCCAGACTGGGGAGAATAACTAGGGAATTGATTACTGGCTAGATTGCTCTCTCCCATTTTGATTTCCCCTCTTCTCCTCCTGGTCACTTCTATATCCCTCTCCCCTCTTCTCTTCTCCTTGTAACTCTGTGAACTTCTTAGGGTGTCCCTCACTGTGGAAAATCTTTTCACCATTAACCTTTTCACCATTAATATTGGTGCTGTATGGATGGAGAAGTCTTGAGGCTACTGGAAGAATAAGACTGAAAGCCAGAGGCAGGAGCTTTAAATCCAAAACTTGAGAACACCAGAGAACTCCTGACTACAGGGAATATTAATTGACAAGAATTCATCCAAAAGCCTCCATACACACTGAAATCAAGCTCCACCCAAGAGCCAACAAGTTCCAGAGCAAGATATATCATGCTAATTCTCCAGCAACACAGGAACATATCCATGAGCACTAAAATACATACTGCCCAAAGTCACACCGAACCCATAGACACCCCAAAACTCACTACTGGACACTTCGTTGCACTCCAGAGAGAAGAGATGCAGCTCCACCCACCAGAACACAGACACAACCTCCCCTAACTAAGAAACCTTGACAAGCTACTCGTCCAACCCCACCCACAGGGAAGAACCTCCACAATAAAGAGGACCCACAAACTTCCAGCATACAGAAAGGCCACCCCAAACACAGCAATCTAAACAAAATGAAAAGGCAGAGAAATATTCAGCAGGTCAAGGAACATGATAAATGCCCTCCAAACCAAACAAAAGAGGAGATAGGAATCTACCTGAAAAAAAATTCAAAATAATGATAGTAAAGATGATCCAAAATTTTAAAAACAAAATAGAATTACAGATATATAGACTAGAGACAAGGATTGAGAAGATGCAATAAATGTTTAACAAAGACCTAGAAGAAATTTAAAAAAGAATCAATAATGATTAATGCAATAACTGAGATAAAAAGCACTCTGGAGGGAACCGACAGTAGAATAACTGAGACAGAAGATAGGATAAGTGAGGTGGAATATAGGATGGTGGAAATAAATTAAGCAGAGAGGAAAAAAGAAAAAAAAAATTAAAAGAAATAAGGACAACCTCAGAGACCTCTGGGACAATGTTAAAGGCCCCAACATTCTAATCATAGGAGTCCCAGAAGAAGAAGACAAAAAGAAAGGCCATGAGAAAATACTTGAGGAGATAATAGTTGAAAACTTCCCTAAAATGGGGAAGGAAATAGCCATCCAATTCCAAGAAAACCAGAGGGTCCCAAACAGGAAAAACCCAAGGTGAAACACCCCAAGAAACATATTAATCAAATTAACAAAGATTGAAACACAAAGGGTAAATATTAAAAGCAGCAAGGAAAAAGCAACGAATAACACATAGGGGAATTACCATAAGAATAATAGCTGATCTTTCTTAGAAACTCTTCAGGCCAGAACAGAATGGCAGGGCATACTTAAAGTGATGAAAGAGAAAAACCTACAACCCAGATGATTACTGTACCCAGCAAGGATCTCATTCAAATAAAAAGGAGAAATCAAAAGCTTTACAGACAAGCAAAAGCTGAGAGAATGCAGCACCACCAAACCAGCTCTTCAACAAATGCTAAAGGATCTTCTCTAGACAGGAGACACAGAAAAAGTTTATAAATTCAAACCCAAAACAACAAAGTAAATGGCAAAGGGATCATGCTTATCAATAATTACCATAAATGTAAATGGGTTGAATGCCCTAACCAAAAAACAAAAACTGGCTGAATGGATACAAAAATAAGACCTCTATATATGCTGTCTACAAGAGACTCCCCTCAAAATAAGGAACACATTCAGACTAAAAGTGAAGGACTGGAAAAAGATACTTCACACAAATGGAGACCAAAAGAAAGCAGGAGTAGCAATGCTCATATCAGATAAAATAGACTTTGAAATAAAGTCTGTAAAAAGAGATGAAGAAGGACACTACATAATGTTTAAAGGATCAATCCTAGAACCTATAACAATTATAAATATATATGCATCTAATATAGGAGCACCACAATATGTAAGGCAAATGCTAACAAATTTGAAAGGGGAAATTAACAGTAACACAATAATAGTGGGAGACTTTAATATCTCACTCACACCTATGGATAGATCAACTAAACAGAAAATTAGCAAGGAAACACAAACTTTAAATGATGCAATGGATCAGTTAGACCTAACTGATATCTATAGGACATTTCACCACAAAACAATGAATTTCACCTTTTTCTCAAGTGCATATGGAATCTTCAAAAGAAACTTGAAATCATCTCAAGCATCTTTTCTTATCATAATGTGGTAAGATTAGATGTCAACTACAGGAAAAAGGCTATTAAAAATACAAACATATGGAGGCAAGACAACACGCTTCTGAATAACCAACAAATCACAGAAGAAATAAAAAATGAAAGCAAAATATGCATAGAAATGAATCAAAATGAAAACACGATAACCCAAAAGCTATGGGATTCAATAAAAACAATGCTAACAGGAAGGTTCATAGCAAAACAAGCTTACCTCAAGAAACAGGAGAAAAATCAAATAAATAACCTAACTTTACACCTAAAACAACTAGCAAAAGAAGAAATGAAGAACCCCAGGGCTAGTAGAAGGAAATAAATCATAAAAATTAGGGCAGAAATAAATGAAAAATAAACAAAGGAGACTATAACAAAAATCAACAAAACTAAAAGCTGGTTCTTTGAGAAGATTAATATATATATACAAACCATTAGCCAGACTCATCAAGAAAAAAAGGGAGAAGAATCAAATCAATAAAATTAGAAATGAAAATGGAAAAATGGAAAAATAAGAGACTACTATCAGCAACTATGTGCCAGTAAAATGGACAACTTGGAAGAAATGGACAAATTCTTAGAAAAGTGTAACCTTCCAAAACTGAACCAGGAAGAAATAAAAAATCTTAGCAGACCCACCACAAGCACAGAAATTGAAACTGCAATCAAAAATCTTCCAACAAAGAAAAGCCCAGGACCAGATGGTTTCACAGCTAAAATCTACCAAAAATTTAGAGAAGAGCTAATACCTATCCTACTCAAACTCTTCCAGAAAATTGCAGAGGAAGCTAAACTTCCAAACTCATTCTATGAGGCTGCCATCACCTCAATGCCAAAACCAGGCAAAGATGGCACAAAAAACAAACAAACAAACAAACAACAGGCCAATATCCCTGGTGAACATAGATGCAAAAATCTTTAACAAAGTTATAGCAAACAGAATCCAACAACATATTAAAAAGATCATACATCATGACAAAGTGGGCTTTATCCCAGGGATGCAAGGATTCTTCAAGATTCACAAATCAATCAATGTGATCCACCACATTAACAAATTGAAAGATAAGAAAATATGTGATTATCTCAATAGATGCAGAGAAAGCTTTTGACAAAGTTCAACATTCATTTATGAAAACAAAACAAAACAAAACAAAAAAACCTTCCAGGAAGCAGGCATAGAAGGAACATACATCAACATAATAAAAGCCATATATGATAAACCAACAGGAAATATTATCCTCAATGGTGAAAAATTGAAAGCATTTCCCCTAAAGTCAGGAACAAGACAAAGGTGCCCACTCTCACCACTACTATTCAACACAGTTTTTGAAGTTTTAGCAACAGCAATCAGAGAAGAAAAAGAAATAAAAGGAATGCAGATTGGGAAAGAAGTAAAACTCACTGTTTGCAGATGACAAAATTGTCTGCATCAGTTCAGTTCAGTTCAGTTGCTCAGTCATGTCTGGCTCTTTGCGACCCTATGAATCACAGCACGCCAGGCCCCCCTATCCAAAACAAACTCCTGGAGTTCACTCAAACTCGTGCCCATCGAGTCGGCGATGCCATCCAGCCATCTCATGCTCTGTTGTCCCCTTCTCCTCCTGCCCCCAATTTCTCTCAGCATCAGGGTCTTTTCCAATGAGTCAACTCTTCGCATGAGGCGGCCAAAGTACTGGAGTTTCAGCTTCAGCATTAGTCCTTCCAATGAACACCCAGAACTGATCTCCTTTAGGATGGACTGGTTGGAACTCCTTGCAGTCCAAGGGACTCTCAAGAGTCTTCTCCAACATCACAGTTCAAAAGCATCAATTTTTCAGCACTCAGCTTTCTTCACAACCCAACTCTCACATCCATGCATGACCCCTGGAAAAATCATAGCCTTGACTAGACAGACCTTTGTTGGCAAAGTAATGTCTCTCCTTTGTAATATGCTTTCTAGGTTGGTCATAACTTTCCTTCCAAGGAACAAGCGTCTTTTAATTTCATGGCTGCAATCACCTTCTGCAGTGATTTTGGAGCACCCCAAAATAAAGTCTGACACTGTTTCCACTGTCTCCCCATCTATTTCCCATGAGGTAATGGGACCAGATACCATGTCTTAGTTTTCTGAATGTTGAGCTTTAATCCAACTTTTTCAATCTCCTCTTTCACTTTCATCAAGAGGCTTTTTAGTTCCTCTTTACTCTCTGCCATAAGGGTGGTGTCATCTGCATATGTGAGGTTATTGATATTTCTCCCAGCAATCTTGATTACAGCTTGATCTTGATCTCCAGCAATCTTGATCTCCAGCACAGTGTTTCTCATGATGTACTCTGAATATAAGTTAAATAAGCAGGGTGACAATATACAGCCTTGACGTACTCCTTTTCCTATTTGAAATCAGTGTGTTGTTCCATGCCCAGTTCTAACTGTTGCTTCCTGACCTGCATACAGCTTTCTCAAGAGGCAGGTCAGGTGGTCTGGTATTCCCATCTCTTTCAGAATTTTCCAGTTTATTGTGATCCACACAGTCGAAGGCTTTGGTATAATAAAGCAGAAATAGATGTTTTTTCTGGAACTCTCTTGCTTTTTCGATGATGCAGCAGATATTGGCAATTTGATCTCTGGTTCCTCTGCCTTTTCTAAAACCAGATTGAACATCTGGAAGTTCTCGGTTCACGTATTGCTGAAGCCTGGTTTGGAGAATTTTGAGCATTACTTTACTAGCATGTGAGTTGAGTGCAATTGTGCGGTAGTTTGAGCAATCCTTGGGATTGCCTTTCTCTGGGACTGGAATGAAAACTGACCTTTTCCAGTCCTGTGGCCACTGCTGAGTTTTCCAAATTTGCAGGCATATTGAGGGAAGCACTTTCACAGCATCATCTTTCAGGATTTGAAATAGCTCAACTGGAATTCCATCACATCCACTAGCTTTGTTACTAATGATGCTTTCTAAGGCCCACTTGACTTCACATTCCAGGATATCTGGCTCTAGGTGAGTGATCACACCATTGTGATTATCTGGGTCATGAAGATCTTTTTTGTACAGTTCTTCTGTGTATTCTTGCCACCTCTTCTTTATAACTTCTGCTTCTGTTAGGTCCATACCATTTCTGGCCTTTATTGAGCCCATTTTTACATTAAATGTTCCCTTGGTATCTCTAATTTTCCTGAAGAGATCTCTAGTTTTTCCCATTCTATTGTTTTCCTCTATTTCTTTGCACTGATCGCTGAGGAAGGCTTTCTTATCTCTCCTGGCTATTCTTTGGAACTCTGCATTCAAATGGCAATATCTTTCCTTTTCTCCTTTGCTTTTCGCTTCTCTTTGTTTCACAGCTGTTTGTTTCAGACAACCATTTTGCCTTTTTGCATTTCTTTCCCATGGGGATGGTCTTGATCCCTGTCTCCTGTACAATGTCACGAACCTCCATCCATAGTTCATCAGGCCCTCTGTCCATCAGATCTAGTCCCTAAAATCTATTTCTCACTTCCACTGTATAGTCATAAGGGATTTGATTTAGGTCATACCTGAATGGTCTACTGGTTATCTCTACTTTCTTCAGTTTAAGTCTGAATTTGGCAATAAGGAGTTCATGATCTGAGACACAGTCAGCTCCCAGTATTGTTTTTGCTGACTCTATAGAGTTTCTCCATCTTTGGCTGCAAAGAATATAATCAATCTGGTTTTGGTGATGACCATCTGGTGATGTTCATGTGTAGAATCTTCTCTTGTGTTGTTGGAAGAAGGTGTTTGCTGTGACCAGTGCGTTCTCTTGGCAAAACTCTATTAGCCTTTGCCCTGTTTCATTCCATACTCCAAGGCCAAATTTTCCTGTTACTCCAGGTGTTTCTTGACCTCCCACTTTTGCATTCCAGTCCCCTATAATGAAAAGGACATCTTTTTTGGGTGTTAGTTCTTAAATATATTGTAGGTCTTAATAGAATCATTCAACTTCAGCTTCTTCAGTGTTACTGGTTGGGGCATAGGCTTGGATTACTGTGACTCTGAATGGTTTGCCTTGGATGTGAACAAAGATTATTCTGTCATTTTTGAGACTGCATCCAAGTACTGCTTTTTGGACTCTTTTGTTAGAAAACCCTGAAGACACCACCAGAAAATTACTAGAGCTAATCACTGAATATAGTAAGGTTTCAGGATATAAAATTAAAACACAGAAATCCCTTGCATTCCTATACATTAAAAATGAGAAAACAGAAAGAGAAATTAAGGAAACAATTCCATTCACCATTGTGACAAGAAGAGTAAAATATTTAGGAATAAATCCACCTGAAGAAATAAAAGACCAATTTTTAGAAAACTATAAAACCCTGATGAAAGAAATCAAAGTGGACACAAATAAATGGAGAAATATACCATGTTCATGGATCTGAAGAATCAATATAGTGAAAATGGTTATCCTACCCTAAGCAATCTATAGATTCAATGCCATCCCTATCAACCTACCAATCTTAATTTTCCCAGAACCAGAACAAATAATTTCATAATTTGTACAGAAAACCTCAAAGAGCCAAAACAATCTTGAGAAAGAAGAATGGAACTGGAGGAATCAACCTACCTGACCTCAGACTATACTACAAAACTACAATCATTAAGACAGTATGGTACTGGCACAAAGACAGAAATATAGATCAATGAAACAAAATTGAAAGCCCAAAGATAAATCCACACACTTATGGACACTTTATCTTTGACAAAGGAGGCAAATATATACACTGAAGAAAAGACAATCTCTTTAACAAATGGTACTGGGAAAACTGGTCAAACACTTGTAAAAGAATGAAACTAGACTACTTCCTAACACCATACACAACAATAACCTAAAAATGGATTAAAAATCTAAATGTAAGACCAGAAACTATAAAACTCCTAGAGGAAAATATAGGCAAAACACTCTCTGACATAAACCACAGCAGGATCCTCTATGACAAACTTCCCATAATAATGGAAATAAAGGCAAAAATAAACAAATGGAACCTAATTAAGCTAAAACATTTTTGCACAATGAAGGAAACTATAAGCAAGGTGAAAAGACATCCTTCAGAATGGGATAAATAATAGCAAATGAAGCAACTGACAAAGAATTAATCTCAAAAATATACAAGCAGATCATACAGCTCAATATCAGAAAAATTAATGACCCAATCAAAAAGTGTGCCCAAGAACTAAATAGACATTTCTCCAAAGAAGACATACAGATGGCTAACAAACACATGAAAAGATGCTCAACATCACTCATTATCAGAGAAATGCAAATTAAAACCACAATGAGATACCATCTCACACCAGTCAGAAATGCTGCTATCAAAAAGGCTACTAAAAATAAATGCTGTAGAGGGTGTAGAGGAAAGGGGACCCTCTTACACTGTTGTTGGGATGCAAACTAGTACAGCCACTATGGAGAACAGTGTGGAAATTCCTTAAAAAACCTGGAAATAGAATTCCCATACAACCCAGCAATCTCACTGCTGGGCATACACACTGAGGAAATCAGAATTGAAAGAGACATGTATACCCCAATGTTCATCACAACACTTTTACAACAGCTAGGAAATAGAAGCAACATAGATGTCCATCAGCACATGAATGGATAAGAAAGCTGTGGTACATATACACAAGGGAATATTACTCAGGTATCAAAAATACATTTGAATCAGTTCTAATGAAGTAGATGAAACTAGAGTCTATTATACAGAGTGAAGTAAGTCAGAAAGAAAAACACCAATACAATATATTAATGCATATATATGGAATTTAGAAAGATGCTAACAATGACCTTTTCTTTGGGATTTGAATGAAAACTATCCTTTTCCAGTCCTGTGGCCACTGCTGAGTTTTCCATATGTGCTGGCATATTGAGTGCACTTTCATAGCATCATCTTCCAGGATTTGGAATAGCTCACCTGGAATTCCATCACATCTACTAGCTTTGTTCCTAGTGATGGTTTCTAAGGCCCACTTGACTTCACATTCCAGGATGTCTGGCTCTAGGTGGGGATCACACCATTGTGATTATCTGGGTCTTGAAGACCTTTTTTTGTACAGTTCTGTGTATTCCTGCCATCTCTTCTTAATATCTTCTGTCTCTTTTGCTGCTGCTGCTGCTGAGTTGCTTCAGTCGTGTCTGACTCTATGTGACCCCATGGATAGGAGCCCACCAGGCTCCTCCATCCCGGGGATTCTCCAAGCAAGAACATTAGAGTGGGTTGCCATTTCCTTCTCCATCTGCCTCTGTTAGGTCCCTACCATTTCTGTCTTTATTGGGCCCATCTTTGCATAAAATGTACCCTTGGTATCTCTAATTTTCTTGAAGAGATCTCTAGTCTTTCCCATTTTATGGTTTTCCTCTATTTTCTTGCATTGATAGCTGAGGAAGCCTTTCTTATCCCTCCTTGTTATTCTTTGGAACTCTGGATTCAAATATGTACATCTTTCCTTTTCTCCTTTGCTTGTTGCTTCCCTTCTTTTCACAGCTATTTGTAAGGCCTCCTCAGACAACCATTTTGCTTTTTTGCATTTCTTTTTCTTATGGATGGTCTTGATTCCTGTCTCCTGTAAAATTTCACAAACCTCCATCCATAGTTCATCAGGCACTCTGTCTATCAGATCTAGTCCCTTAAATCTATTTCTCACTTCCAAGGGATTTGATTTAGGTCATACCTGGATGGTTTTCTCCACTTTTTTCAATTTAAGTCTGAATTTGGCAATAAGGAGTTCATGATCTGAGCCACAGGCAGCTCCTGGTCTTGTTTTTGCTGACGGTATAGAGCTTCTCCATCCCAAAGAAAGTCAATGCCATAGAATTTTCAAACTACTGCACAACTGCACTTTTCTTACATGTTAGTAAAGTGATGCTTAAATTTCCCCAAGCCAGGCTTCATTCAGCAATATGTGAACCATGTGCTTCCAGATGTTCAGGCTGGTTTTAGAAAAGGCAGAGGAACCAGAGATCAAGTTACCAACATCTGCTGGATCATCAAAAAAGCAAGAGAGTTCCAGAAAAATATCTATTTCTGCTTTATTGACTATGCCAAAGCCTTCGACTGTGTGGATCACAATAAACTGTGGAAAATTCTGAAAGAGATGGGAATACCAGACCACCTGACCTGCCTCTTGAGAAAGCTGTATGCAGGTCAGGAAGCAACAGTTAGAACTGGACATGGAACAACACACTGATTTCAAATAGGAAAAGGAGTACGTCAAGGCTGTATATTGTCACCCTGCTTATTTAACTTATATTCAGAGTACATCATGAGAAACACTGTGCTGGAGGAAGCACAAGCTGTAATCAAGATTGCTGGGAGAAATATCAGTAACCTCAGATATGCAGATGACACCACCCTTATGGCAGAAAGTGAAGAACTAAAAAACCTCTTGATGAAAGTGAAAGAAGAGAGTGAAAAAGTTGGATTAAAGCTCAACATTCAGAAAACTAAGATCATGGCATCTGTTCCCATCACTTCATGGCAAATAGATGGGGAAACAGTGGAAACAGTGGCTGACTATTTTTCTGGGCTCCAAAATCATTGCAGATGGTGATTGCAGCCATGAAATTAAAAGACGCTTGTTCCTTGGAAGGAAAGTTATGACCAACCTAGGTAGCATATTAAAAAGCAACGGCATTACTTTGGCAACAAAGGTCCATCTAGTCAAGGCTATGGTTTTTCCAATGGTCATGTATGGATGTGAGAGCTGAACTATAAAGAAAGCTGATCACCGAAGAATTGATGCTTTTGAACTGTGGTGTTGGAGAAGACTCTTGAGAGTCCCTTGGACTGCAAGGAGTTCCAACCAGTCCATCCTAAAGGAGATCAGTCCTGGGTTTTCATTGAAAGGACTGATGTTGAAGCTGCAACTCCAATGCTTTGACCACCTGATGGGAAAAGCTGACTCATTGGAAAAGACCTTGATACTGGGAAAGATTGAGGACAGGAGGAGGAGGGGACGACAGGGGATGAGATGGCTGGATTGCATCACCGACTCAATGGACATGGGTTTGGGTGTACTCCAGGATTTGGTGATGGACAGGGAGGCCTGGAATGCTGTAGTTCATGGGGTCACAAAAAGTTGGACACGACTGAGCGACTGAGCTGAACTGAACTGAACTGAACAATGACCCTTTATGTGAGACAGCAAAAGAGACAGAGATGTAAAGAACAGACTGTTGGACTCTGTGGGAGAAGGTGAGGATGGGATGATTTGAGAGAATATCATTGAAACATGTATATTATCATAAGTGAAATAGATTGCCAGTCCAGGTTTGATGCATGAGACAGGGCACTCAGGGTTGGTGCACTGGGATGACACTGAGGGATGGGATGGGGAGGGAGGGAGGTGGGAGGGATGGTCATGATGGGGAACACATGTATGCCTGTGGTGATTCATGTGAATATATGGCAAAAACCACCACAATATTGTAATTATCCTGTAATTAAAATAAGAAAAAAAGCAACAATGGCAACAAGAACAAAAATAGTAAAAGTAAGAAGAGTGAACTCAGGGAGGTAAGGTACTAGGTGTATGATTGCTTAGCAGGGGCAGACACTGAGTTTGTTCTTTGTGTCTAAGGACAAGAAAATTATTAGATATGTTCAGGGGATTTAAAGAGCTTGGAGCAAGCCAACATAACTGTGCTTTACATAATCACCACATTTAAAATGAATATAATTGGATATAAAAGCTCATTACTGAAAATAACTCTGCTTAGCGTAAATCATTCTCAGAAATGAAGACTCATATCTATCTCATGCTCTGTCTGCCTCACTTTCTCCCTCCCTTGTGATCATTTTCAACCATTGATATGTTTGATATTCTTAAGAACTTACTTATACTGGATAATCTTCTGTATTTTGGGATGTCTGTTGTATGATGTGCATCCTTAAGAATTATTTATGTTTGAGAGACATAACAAATACTTTGAAAGAAGGCAAAGTTTAGCTGTACTCTGTGATATAAGCTTTTATTCAAATGCAGAAATTTCCCTTTGTTCTCACTGGTTAATTTCCCTATATTCTTTCTTTTGGGGCTTTTATATTATAATACAAATTATTATGCAAACAGAATCAAAATCACATTAACCTCTATCATGTTTTCCATGTTAAATCTGTGTACAATGGACAGTCTTGCTCTGAAAACAGAAAATAAAAAAGTCTTAAAATATGTCAGTTTTCTCAGATCCAAAGATGACCATCTAATTGTAATAACTCATTCATATATGGGAAGACTAAGACTGTCACAGCCAGCAATAACAAAAAGTAAAGCTAATTATTGACCCTGGTATTTCACCTGGACTCTTCCACTCACTCAAATTAAATTAATTTTCATTGCAGCATTTTATTGAACTTAATATTTTTATTTTTCTAGATGTAATTCAAACAAAAGAATCTTAACAAAAAAACGTAGTATTTTAAAATCTGATTGCACATTAAAACCTTAATGAAATATTTGCATGGGAGGTACAAATGAAATGAATCAGAATACAGGTTTTTTACTCTTTGTGGGGCTTAATAATATACATGACTATGACATAACATTCCTGCACTGTAAGTTGGTGCTGATCCACAGAACCTATTCAGAATAAAGCAGTCATGTAATATGTGTGATTCCACAGGCCTCTTCTCTATGTTCTCAGCAGTGACTCCATATTCACTGATGAAGGACTCTTAGTCTTTTTGGGTCTCATCAGCTTCTCAGTCTCAAAATTGTGTGTGGAATGGAGCTGGTGAACTTCTTTCTATTAGAGATATGAGCTTCTTAAGAAATCGTCACCTTCAATTGTCACATAATTACTTTCAAGGGACTCTTATTTTAATTGCAAATAAAATTTTAAGCCTAGAAGAAATGTCTAATTATAGCATTTCAGCTAAAAAGGAATATATGAGAGAGAAAAATGAATATAGTTAATATAATAATAAAATTAATCGATAGAGAAATTTCATGTCTGCTGTATATCATATATCCCACAATAACATACATAATCACCATGGCCATAATTAAACTACTTAGATTAGTAATAAATTTAAAAATCAACTTAACAGTAAGGCTTTTATAAACTGTTCCGTCCAAGTAAGGCATGAACAGAGGACAAATAGACATGGGTTTTAGGGAATAAAGGAGCTATCAGATTTATTTATGATTTATGTACAAAAATCTTAAGGTGGGAAAGCCCTCCATTTAAGAATAATGGCTGAACGGATTCAGACATAGCATAGAGGTAGCTTAGAATTGATGGAAAAATATAAAATAAGCCTACAATTTGGACTGACAGAACCAAGATTGGCATTCATACTCCAACAGTTTGTGTGTGTGATCCTGGACAAATCTTTAACCTTTCTCAGTAAAGTTAATTTAGAAGCTGGAGATCATGCACCTGTGATGATATGACATTGCTAGCAAGGCAAGGGTTGTAAGCTAATCTGACCTTTTAATATCTTCATGTCCTTGTGAAATCAATCTCTTTGAACCTCTGTATCTTTGTCTATGGAATGAAGATAGAATGATTCATCTAAATCATATCTGAGAAGAAACCTAGCTTACAAGCTACCCACAAGGTGGAGTTTGAAGAAACAATAGTAGGTGATTATCACTCTCATTGGCAATGTAAAACTTTGTAAATGCAAATTAGCAAGGTAGACATGAAATTCTAAACTAGAGAAATTTTTCCCATTGAAATCCTGAAATTTTTAGGGATAATCAAAACACTCATGTCCTCAACTACCTCAAAATAGCAAAATGAATAATTCTTAGAGAAAAATATTACTTTCTCCTTTCAAAGTTTAGTAGGCCACTGGTTTTAGAACATATTAAGTCTCTGATGCACGAATATAAATGAGAATATAGTGTATTTTAGCTGTGAGAAGAAAGGAAGTGAAAAGCAAAGGAGAAAAGGAAGGATATATCCATTTGAATGCAGAGTTCCAAAGGATAGCAAGGAGAGATAAGAAAGCTTTCCTCAGTGATCAAAGCAAAGAAATAGAGGAAAACAATAGAATGGGAAAACTAAAGATCTCTTCAAGAAAATTAGAGATACCAAGGGAATATTTCAAGCAAAGGTGGGTTCAATAAAGGACAGAAATGGTAGGGGCCTCACAGAAGCAGAAGAAATTAGGAAGAATACAAGATTCTGTGGCAATTTTGTGGCAAGAATACACAGAACTGTACGAAAAAGATCTTCATGACCCAGATAATCACGATGGTGTGATCACTCACCTAGAGCCAGACATCCTGGAATGTGAAGTCAAATGGGCCTTAGGAAGCAGCACTACGAGCAAAGCTAGAGGAGGTGATGGAATTCCAGTTGAGCTATTTCAAATCCTGAAAGACGATGCTGCGAAAGTGCTGCACTCAATATGCCAGCAAATTTGGAAAACTCAGCAATGGCCACAGGACTGGAAAAGGTCAGTTTTCATTCAAGTCCCAAAGAAAGGCAATCCCAAAGAAAGCTCAAATTACCACACAATTGCACTCATATAACATGCTAATGAAGTAATGCTCAAAATTATCCAAGCCAGGCTTCAGTAATATGTGTACTGTGAACTTCCAGATGTTCAAGCTGGTTTTAGAAAAGGCAGAGGAACCAGAGATCAAATTGCAATCATCTGCTGGATCATTGAAAAAGCAAGAGAGTGCCAGAAAAACATCTATTTCTGCTTTATTGACTATTCCAAAGCCTTTGACTGTGTGGATCACAATAAACTGTGGAAAATTCTGAAAGAGATGGGAATACCAGACCACCTGACCTGCCTCTTAAGAAAGCTGTATGCAGGTCAGGAAGCAACAGTTAGAACTGGACATGGAACAGCACACTGGTTTCAAATAGGAAAAGGAGCACACCAAGGCTGTATATTGTCACCAAGTTTATCTAACATCTATGCAGAGTACATCATGAGAAACACTGGGCTGAATGAAGCACAAGCTGGAATCAAGATTGCCAGGAGAAATATCGATAACCTCAGATATGCAGATGACACCACCCTTATGGCAGAAAGTGAAGAGGAACTAAAAAGCCTCTTGATGAAAGTGAAAGAGGAGGTTGAAAAAGTTGGATTAAAGCTCAACATTCAGAAAACTAAGATCATGGCATCTGGTCTCATCACTTCATGGCAATTAGATGGGGAAACTGTGGAAACAGTGGCTGACTTTATTTTTCTGGGCTCCAAAGTCACTGCAGATGGTAATTGCAGCCATGAAATTAAAAGACACTTACTCCTTGGAAGGAAAGTTATGACCAACCTAGACAGCATATTAAAAAGCAGAGACATTACTTTGTCCACAAAGGTCTGTCTAGTCCAGGCTATGGATTTTCCAGTGGTCATTATGGATGTGAGACTTGGGCTATAAAGAAAGCTGAGCGCTGAAGAATTGATGCTTTTGAACTGTGGTATTGGAGAAGACTCTTGAGAGTCCCTTGGACTGCAAGGAGATCCAAGCAGTCCATCCTAAAGGAGATCAGTCCTGGGTGTTCATTTAAAGGACTGATGTTGAAGCTGCAACTCCAATACTTTGGCCACCTAATGAGAAGAGCTGACTCATTGAAAAATACCTTGATGCTGGGAAAGATTGAGGACAGGAAGAGAAGGGGACGACAGGGGATGAGATGGTTGGATCGCATCACCGACTCAATGGACATGGGTTTGGGTGGACTCCAGGATTTGGTGATGGACAGGGAGTCCTGGTGTGCTATGGTTCATGGGGTCACAAGGAGTCAGACATGACTAAGTGACTGAACTGAACTGAACTGATAGTGTATTTTTTTCTTTTATTTTCTCGGTTTGAATTGAGAAGAGAAAAGGAAGAGAGTTCATGAAGAGAAAATACCTTCAAGATCCTAAAATACTTCTATTGTTCACATTTTGTCATGATTGAAATTGGTTTGTATCTTACAATATATGAAAAGTCAAAGTGTTAGTTACTCAGTTGTGCCCGACTCTTTGCAATCCCATGGACTGTAGTTTGCCAGGTTCCTCTGTCCATGGAATTGTCCAGGCAGACATACCAAAGTAGGTTCCCATTACCTTCTCCAGGAAATCTTCCCAACCCAGGAATAGAATAATATATGTCTTATTACAGTTGCTGAGAGCCAGGAAGCAGCCCTGATATAGTTTACTGCACTTGGTTGATATTCCTGGTGACAAGACAAGACAACTGGGTCCCATCAATGAGTTAGTCAACGAATCATTTAAGGGCCCCTTGTGAATGGAATCTGAGTGCTAATTTTTATCCATAACCTTTAGATGTCAGCACCAAAACTCACAGAGTGAGATGTTAGCATCTTGAAAGATATGATACAGAGAGCAGACTACAGTAAAATTCTTCTGAAAAATTACCTGGTTTGGTGATTTGGAAAATTAGTTAACTGAGGCATAGGACTCCCTTTATCTCAATGTGATAAGTTTAGACATGGCAAATTTCTTGTGGTTTTTGTTGCTTCTTATTCCCAGATGATGGACAGGTGGCCTTCTCAGACAATATGTGAGATAACATCCAAGTTGACTGTCTAGTCCTGAAGTAGGTTATTCATGTTTCCACTAGCAAGGCTGTTTGTCACTATTGTCCTATGAAAAATGGAAATAATAAGATGGAGCAGATTGTCTCCATTAGATTGCAATCCTGTCCTCCATGTCTAGCAGAAGAGCATGATACTGATTCTCCTCTCAGTAGGACAACAGGTGAATTAAGAGACTTAATTTTTCACATCTTTAGGTAACTATAGCTTTCCAGCTTCTCCAGTGAAACACTTTCCTTTAGATCTAGCATATGATAGTGGTAATTATTCAGATACCTGGATGACTACAAATGACCCTATTTTACAGGGAAGAATAATGTCTCAAAAATAGTGATATTAACAAAGGCTGTATCTCTAATAGCACTGATGGAACAGAGGATGTTATCATGAGCAAGACTCTAAGAACGGCAAATGTTCCCAGTTAGGAGATTTGGATTTTGAATGTGAGGAGGTTTTAGAAACACTGAAGTGAATTATTTTGCTGAGAATTTATTTTTGTTTATGCACAAGAGTGTTGTATGATGACAATGTCTCAATAACTATAAAATGTTCATTTAATAAATACAAAAATGCTAAAGTATTTTGAAACAGCATTGAATCATGATTTAAATTGAAGCCTTTGTAATTCTTAGTGATTCAGAATATTGAAACATTAAAAATTTGTGGTGTCAAAAATTCAATAATACAAAAACCCCAATAAAAGAGAGTAGCAACTTCAACATGATGGCCCCAACATGAAAGTAATTCAACTCAATTAAATTCAGTGCCATAGAGAGTGTCCATTTGCACTCCAAACACATTTTGGTCGCTGTTAAAACAGAGACACTAAAAGTTGAGGGAAAACACAAAGGAGGAAGACTTTGATGTTAAAATACATGGAGTAATTACTATTTTAAAAAAGTAAAAATTAGTAGGCATATTAACAGTATTTGGGGACTTAATACTGACTTAGTTACAATGTACATTGGGAGTTTGAGGAAATGAGATTCAGTCATATTTTATACATGAATGTTTGATAGTAGAACTCTGTAACATGTAGTTTCTACTCTTTCTTGAAACCATTTTTCTCTCTGCTTCTCTAAACTAGTAAGATAAATGAGGGAGAAGAAGGAAAATGAAAAGCTGACCTGTTAAAATTGCAGAACTGTACATTAAATATAGCCCCATGGTGAACATTTTCTTCTAAACAACCATGCCTTTAACTCATGCGCTGAGGTTGCACTTTTTTACTCAATTTTTTTGTTTCTACAAAGCATTCTATATCAGTGTACATGAATATTGGGAGGAGAAAATTAGACAAACTCCTAGCTATGGCTATCATCATAACACTTCAAAATTAAATAACAAAGTTTATTTTTTCATCTTTTATTCTATTCCCTACTCACAATTCCATAGCCACCACATGGTTTTCTTGTGTGGGCTGTAGTTGTTTGCAGAGGATTGTTAAATTTATTGCCCTTATTCAGTTCTTTTTCTCACTGGCATTTAAGTTTTATTTATTTATTTTTTTAATTTTTAATCTTCCAGATAACTCAAAGTTATCCTTGCCTAATCTGTCAGTTTCCAGTGTCCATAATATATATTTTTCAGGGGCATAACAATGAGTGTAGCATCTAGTATTTCTTATGAAATATATAGTTTCATAGGTAGAGTAGAAAAAGGAAATCATTTTGTGGATCTGAAATTTGTATGAGTGCTTTTTCTGTCAACAGTTCAAATCACAACTCCCTTATGAACTCTCAACTCCCTTATGAATTTGCTTGATTCATGGTAATGTTAAAATCACTTTCCAGCCTCATTTGCCTAATCTGTAAAAAGAGACATCAGGAGACATTTATCTCAGATGCTATGGTAAATGATGTGATATCTTTAAAGTGCCTAACAACTTTACTTCTTTTTGAAGATAGTTTTTATATATTTCCAAATCCCCCACCCGTTATAGTAACTTTGAACCCTAAACTATTAGGTGAGTTCCTAATCTCAGAGTAATATTTAATTAGAGTCAGATGAAGTAATTGATCCTGATTTGTAGGGGCTTCCCTGGTGGCTCAGCTGGTAAGGAACCCATCTGTCTATGCAGGAGACGCGAGAGACACGGGTTCAATCCCCGGGTTGGGAACATCTGCTGGAGAAGGAAATGGCAACCTACTCCAGTATTCTTGCCTGGGAAATCCCATGTACAGAAGAACCAGATGGGCTACAGTCCATGAAGTCACAAAGAGTCAGACACAAGTGGGCTTGCACACGTGTGCACATACAACCTGATTTGTATTAGATAGGTCAAGGGCTGTGTGTGTGTGTGTGTGTGCATGTTTCATTTAATCTAAATCCAGCAGTGATTATAGTGATTCCAAACCAAGTCACTAATATTTTCCAAATGTTGATAAAATGGTTAGTTGTAAGGACTGAGTTTCAAACATTTCACCAGTATGGATAACAAAGTCTGCTCCAGATTTCCAGCATTACAAAGCAATTTCCATTTTATAAGACATGTAAAAAATGTTCTGAAATGTAAATAATCTTGAATGATGAAAACTAATTCTTCAAATAAATAAAACCATGATTTTCCAAGTGATTTTTCATAAAACATGCGTATAACTAAGCAATGGAATATTGAACTATGTGAGTATCAATCAATACCAGGAAATACAATAATCTTATAATATGCAACTTAGTATCAGCAGTGTTATTAACTTGTACAAATATTAAAAAAAAAACAACTCAGGTTTGTAAAATAACATATATAATGTTATGGAACAAACCTTCAAGTTTCCAAGGGTTTTTAGTTTTGATGCATAGTCATGTGTAATCTGTACAAACCAACACGGGGGATTTAGACATGATTTTGATGTCCTAAATTTAAAAGTGACCCTAAAAATGCTAGTCAGATATAAAGAGTAAGAATCAATTTTTACCACACTTATTAAAAAAAAAAAGTCTCACAGCAAGTGGAGTTGTTGGTGCCTATAGTTTCTATTGTATCTCCGCTGGCTAGAGCGTTACTATCTGTAAGGGATGGGCCTTGACCTCTGACCTGACTCTTAGTCATCTTTACTTTCTGTTGGAATCTTTCTTGTGTTACAACTTGGATTAAAACCTTGCTGAACAACAAAACAGTTTCAAAATTTGTTTGATGAGAACAATCCACAATGCTCTGATTTTTAGCAATAACTCCATATTTATCTCCCACTCATTTTTTTTGTTTTAATGTGAATAGGGAAGATATTATTAGCTGTGTCCAGTAACTCTCTCATATTCTTAACTTAAAGTTATTTGTCCTTTGTTCCTTTGCATGTCACATTGTGCTCGTGCTTAGCCGGGTCTGACTCTTTGCAACACTATGGAATGTAGCCTGCCTGGCTCTTCTGTTCATGGGGTTTCCCAGGCAAGAATACTGGAGTGGGTTGCCTTTTCTTCTCCAGCGGATTTTCCTGACCAGGGATCAAACCTGCATCTCCCTCTGGCTCTTGCATTGGCAGCTGGATTCTTTACTATGAGCACACCTGGGAAGTGTATATCTGGACCCATACAAAGACTATAATCTCTTGAATCATAATATGTAGTCAACAGTCTATTTTTTATGGATACACTCATCAGTTTTATATTTCTATGTACACATGAAACTTTACAATTGATTCAGTATAAATTTGTGTATTTATTGGGCATTCCGGGTGGCAATAGTTGTAAAGAAACCTGCCTGCCAAGGCAGGAGACATAAGAGACTTGGTTTGATCCCTGGGTCAAGAAGGTCCCCTGGAGGAGGAAATGGCAATCCATTCCAGTATTCTTGCCTGGAGAATCTCATGGACAGAGGAGTCTGTGTATTTATTAATCTTTCCCAAAATAGTGTATGTTTACATGTTTGTAGAGAAACCAAGTATTACCTTTCATGCATAAGAGAAAAAAGAGGAAAATCAGCTTCAGAAATCTGCATGTCTATGTTTAATTTTGACATTAGAATTTAAATGGTGTACAAATAAAGCAAGTTTTCAAATTCTGTCTTCACATTTGTTACAGCTTGGGGGGATTTAGTAGACTTCTCACTGGCTCATTAGTGGTACTTATGAAACAAGAGCAATTGAAAGAGGAAGGAACAGCTGTTTGGAAATGCAAAAAAAGAAATTAGAGCAGAAATGCAGGTAAAATATGGGCACTTTGAAAATAATTGCAGTGACATCAAAGAGGTACAATTTAAACATTATTTAAAAATACCTTGCAAACTAGTTTAAAACCCAGGGATCCTGAGTCAATAAGGAGTTTATGCATCAGCTCTCCAAATGTAATTGAAATGTGGAGAATGCTGCATAAGTTATTCATTAAAAAAATCTATCCCATTGCTGAGTAGGAAAGTAACTCCTCTAAGAGTCAGCACTTTAAAAAAAAAAACAAAAAACTGAGGGATAGTCAGAAAGGCCATCAGTATTTTGATTCATGACTCAGAATGTCTTGCATGAGGGGATACCTGTCTAATTTAGCAGCTACCTTTAACTGTGGAAGGAAGGCATTTGAAGAAGATAAAAATAAAGATTTCAAAAATACAAAGTAGTGATATTTATTTGCATATTCTTCATATAAAGGAAAGGAATTTAAATACTGTAATTGCATTCAATTTTTTTTTAGAAAAATAGATGTTCAACTTTACTCTCTTGCATTATTTCAGCTTCCTTCTTTTTAATCAAAGTCCAGCCCAAACTCCACATTTCTGGGACACAAATTCTGCTATTTAATGACTAAATTCTTTAAGGCAATTACTTCTCTGGACTTAAAACATCCTCACTCTACCCCCAGCAGACTGCAACAACTTTAATTATGTGATATGCCATCAAAAAAGCAATCGAGTTGACTTTCTCTGTGATGTTTTGATCTCCCCAAAATGTCTTTATTACAATAAAGTATTACAGTACATTTTAACCCTGAAGTAAGTAAGGGTAAGATAGGAAGTAAGACTCTTAACATTTGTTTAGACAAATGTTTGTCAGTAAAAATGGAATACGGAAAACTGTCTTCAAATAAAATTTACTTTATACAAGATTCTGTTTGAAGATCGTTTCTGTATATCCTCTTCAGCAAAGCAAGCATTTAAAATTATTTCCATGCAGATGGAGAATCACTCGTTTCTTTGTTCACTGAGTTTCAAAATCTGAAAGATGATGAATAATCCAATTAAGAGGCAACAATAGAAAAAAAAAATCCTTCTTAATGCTTGTTATCTGTGTAGTAAGAAATCCAAATTTAGTTTAAGTAGTGCCCATTCTATACTCTTCAAGTGAGAAACTGTTCTCCATAGCTCTCACATTGATAGAAAGTCATAGCTTATTGAAAATCAAGTAAATGAGAGCAATGTCTGGGAGAAATAGCATTGGATCCTTCCTTTTAAAACCTACAACAGCCAATCTAGCTTCTCAGGATAGGGTTCAATTTGTGGTTGAATTCAAGCCCAATGTAGTCATATTTTTCCCCTTGCAGGCCATAATTGTCATCTATTTTCCAGAGAAACTTGAAGAATGATATTTAGTAGAGAAGAATATTTAATAATTTTGAAATTTCCATGATCAAATATCATGTCAAATTTATTTCATGTAAAGGAAGATTTGGTAGGAATAGGACCTAAAACAATGTTTAAGTAGGGTGCCTGAAATCAGAGGGAAGCTGAAAGTGTCATCTATCTTGGGATACAAGGAAGGCACAGAATCAGAGAGGACAGAGATTAAAAATTTGTATCATCAGAAATTGTTCAATTCCAGTTCTGGATATGATAGGCTAAACATCCTCTATCGATTCTATCCAAGCAAAGAGATCCTGATTCATTAAGAAGCATTTTAGAGCTCTAAACTGGAAGTAGTAGTAGCAGGAGGTTAAAGAAGGATACGAGCAGTAACTTTTTTAAGTTGCCAGAAGCAGCTAAATAGTTAGCCATTTATTTTTCTTGAATGTCCCTTAATCAGAATGCAGCATGAAACCTGGAATGAGCAACAATGAACAATCATAGAGAGATCCAGTAGAATGTCTCTAATTCTAAATCAAGGAGTTAAGCAAGAAATTCTTGACTCTCAGCAACAGTGTGGGATTCTCCTCCCTCCCACCTTTTATTTCTCTATATTCTCTCACACTCCAGCTTTCAATTAAATGTCAAGTAATACTGGCATGTCAGGTAGTGAGGTAGGGCACAAGAAACAAAACTCTGAGAGTGGGGAGCTTTTTTTTACAATCAGCAACTCCACTCCAACCCATCACTTTAAGACACGTGCTCAGGTCTGATGTACTATGAAGACCCAGAGGGATGGGATGGGGAGGGAGGCGGGAGGGAGGATTGGGATGGGGAACACATGTAAATCCATGGCTGATTCATGTCAATGTATGGCAAAAACCACTACAATATTGTAAAGTAATTAGCATCCAACTAATAAAAATAAATGAAATAAATAAATAAATAAAATTGAAAAAATAAAACAAACAAACAAACAACTTTGTCCTTTTGTATTTATAAAAAGAGTCACAGGGAGCCATAAAGTACTTAGGAGATCACACTGAGGGAGGAACTCAAGAAATCAAGCCCATGAAGTTGTGTATGAAACACTGGATTCATCCAACTTTCACATGCATTGATATTATCTTAATAACTACAACAAATACTGTGATAACTGACCAACATCAATGACCCAGGGTGAACACAGATGGTGTGAAATGATGGCAGATGTGAAAAACAAAAAATATGAAAAATGAACTTATATTGAAATCACAACTCATAGAAGGGTGGTAAAAACTTGCGACTTGAAATAACTCAGCATTTCATTACATAATAATCAGTGTCCAGAATATAATCCAAAATTGCTCAGCAAAATTTCAACTAAGATGGGAATAGACAATAAGCTGACTCAGTAATGAAATGGCACCAATATTGTAATTTTTAAGACCAAGTGTTTAGCTATTAAAGAAATGCTGTAACAGTCACGGACACTTGAAAAAGTGAACACATTCAACATATCAACAAAGAAACAAAGACTATAAGAAAGAACAAAATAGAAATTTTAGAAGAGAGAGTATAATGATAGGTATGAAAACTTTGTTAAGACAAATGGTAAAATAAAAATGGTAGAATAAAGAGTGAACTTGAAAATATGTCAATAGAAATAATTCCATATGAACAATAAAGATAAAATTTAAAGAAATGAATAGAGCTCCAGGAATCTATGAGACAAACACAAAACTTCTGATACTTGTGTTAGCAGAGTTTCCAGAAGGAAAGGAGAAAGAGAGCCATGATTAAAATGTACTTGGAGAAATAATAAGCTTGAAGAAATGTACTTGAATGTACTTAAATGTACTTGAAGAAATAATAACAATGAGTAAGCGTAAGCTCTGCGAGTTGGTGATGGACAGGGAAGCTTGGTGTGCTGCAGTCCATGGGATCGCAAAGAATCAAATATAACTGAAAGACTGAACTGAAGAAATAATAGTTAAAAACTTGCAAAGTTTAGTGAAAGATAGAAATCTATATTGCTGTTGTTCAGTTGGTAAATCGTGTTCAACTCTTTGGGACCCTGAGAATGGTAGTATACAGGCTCCTCTCTCCTCCACTATCTCTCAGTTCAGTTCAGTTCAGGTCAGTTCAGTCATTCAGTCATGTCTGACTCTCTGAAGTCCCATGGACTGCAGCATGCCAGACCTCCCTGTCCATCACCAACTCCCAGAGCTTGTCCAAACTCATGCCCATCGAGTCGTTGATGCCATCCAACCATCTCACCCTCTGTCATCCCCTTCTCCTCCTGACTTCAATCTTTCCCAGCAACAGGATCTTTTCCAGTGAGTCAGCCCTTCACATCAGGTGGCCAAAGTACTGGAGCTTCAGCTTCAGCATCAGTCCTTCCACTGCATACTCAGGATTGATTTCCTTTAAGACTGACTGGTTTGATCTCCTTGCAGTCCAAGGGACTCTCAAGAGTCTTCTTCAACACCACAGTTCAAAAGCATTAATTCTTCAGCACTCAGCTTTCTTTATGGTCCAACTCTCACATCCATACAAGACTACTGGAAAAACAGTAGCTTTGACTAGACGGACTTTTGTCAACAAAGTAATGTCTCTGCTTTTGAATATGCTGTCTAGGAAATCACATTTAGAAAGAAAGAAAAAGAAAAACGGAGGAAGAAGAGGCAGAAAAGGCAGACAGAGAAAAATTAGTTGCAAGTGCATGATAGGTGTCATTCATCACTTTGAGATACTGACATCCAATAAAAATATAAGAAACATATGCACTTTTAAGGTTTTTTGTACCTATGTTAAATGAGTGAACGAAACAAAGTTCACTTAAATAACATATAATACATATATCTAATTTTATTACTGAATATTCAGATATCTATAACAGATATCTATTCTAATAGAATCTTAATTACTCCAATATATTCAAAATATTGTTTCAATGTGTAATAAATATAAAAGCATTTATGATGCTTTACATTGTTTTCTTAGTACAAAGTTTTTTTGTACTATTTGAAATCTTTACATATTTTAAGTTTTATACTAAATTTTCATCAGAATACATGATTTGTTTTCAGATTTTATAAAATTGAATATTAAAAATATAGATTAGCATGCTCAAGTTGTTCTGAGCACACTTAGTTTTTAGTAACTGAATTGATTAACAGCTTATACATTTAAATTTAATTTTAAATAAAATTTAGTCCTTAGGTCACACTAATGTCAAATGTTCATTAGTAACATGTGATCAATGGTTTTCATCTTGGACAGAGTAGTTCTAGTACATAAATTTAAATTGGTTAAATAAATGTATATCTATTTCATTTTCAGTAGGTTACCTTCCCCTTAGAAATGCCTCGGCTTTTTATAAATTTTACATCAAAACCGTTTTTGCCCTACTGATGTTTACTCCTTGAAATATTTGTGCTTCGAATGTAACAAAAACAGGAAAAGTGACCAATGTTCAAAATTTCATTTTTTTGTGGCAATACTTTAAAACTCTCTGTCTGCCATGCTGGTATTTGACAGAGTATCACCCTGTCAATTTTTTTTTTTTTTTTTTTTTTTTTGTTTTCTTTTTTTTTTTTTTATAATTTTTTTATTAGTTGGAGGCTAATTGCTTCACAACATTTCAGTGGGTTTTGTCATACATTGATATGAATCAGCCATAGATTTACACTTATTCCCCATCCCGATCCCCCCTCCCATCTCCCTCTCCACCCGATCCTCTGGGTCTTCCCAGTGCACCAGGCCCGAGCACTTGTCTCATGCATCCCACCTGGGCTGGTGATCTGTTTCACCATAGATAGTATACATGCTGTTCTTTTGAAACATCCCACCCTCACCTTCTCCCACAGAGTTCAAAAGTCTGTTCTGTATTTCTGTGTCTCTTTTTCTGTTTTGCATATAGGGTTATCGTTACCATCTTTCTAAATTCCATATATATGTGTTAGTATGCTGTAATGTTCTTTATCTTTCTGGCTTACTTCACTCTGTATAATGGGCTCCAGTTTCATCCATCTCATTAGGACTGGTTCAAATGAATTCTTTTTGACGGCTGAGTAAATTCCATGGTGTATATGTACCACAGCTTCCTTATCCATTCATCTGCTGATGGACATCTAGGTTGCTTCCATGTCCTGGCTATTATAAACAGTGCTGCGATGAACATTGGGGTGCACGTGTCTCTTTCAGATCTGGTTTCCTCAGTGTGTATGCCCAGAAGAGGGATTGCTGGGTCATATGGCAGTTCTATTTCCAGTTTTTTAAGAAATCTCCACACTGTTTTCCATAGTGGCTGTACTAGTTTGCATTCCCACCAACAGTGTAAGAGGGTTCCCTTTTCTCCACACCCTCTCCAGCATTTATTGCTTGTAGACTTTTGGATAGCAGCCATCCTGGCTGGTGTGTAACGGTACCTCATTGTGGTTTTGATTTGCATTTCTCTAATAATGAGGTGATGTTGAAAGCACCTTTTCAATGTGTTTGTTAGCCATCTGTATGTCTTCTTTGGAGAATATGTCTGTTTAGTTCTCTTGGCCATTTTTTGATTGGGTCATTTATTTTTTCTGGAATTGAGCTGCAGGAGTTGCTGTAATATTTTTTGAGATTATTCCTTTGTCTGTTTCCGTTCATTTGCTATTATTTTCTCCCAATCTGACGGCTGTCTTTTCAACCTTACTTATAGTTTCTTTTTGTAAGTGGCAAAAGCTTTTAAGTTTCATTAGAATCCCATTTGTTTAGTTTTTTTCTTTTATTGCCATATCTGGGGTGGGTATAGAGGATCCTGCTGTGATTTATGTTGGAGAGTGTTTTGCCTATGTTCTCCTCTAGGAGTTTTATAGTTTCTGGTCTTACATTTAGATCTTTAATCCATTTTGAGTTTATTTTTGTGTATGTTGTTAGAAAGTGTTCTAGTTTCATTCTTTTACAAGTGGTTGACCAGTTTTCCCAGCACCACTTGTTAAAGAGGTTGTCTTTTTTCCATTGTATATCCTTGCCTCCTTTGTCGAAGATAAGGTGTCCATTGGTTCGTGGATTTATCTCTGGGCTTTCTATTCTGTTCCATTGATCTATATTTCTGTCTTTGTGCCAGTACCATACTGTCTTGATGACTGTGGCTTTGTAGTAGAGTCTGAAGTCAGGCAGGTTGATTCCTCCAGTTCCATTCTTCTTTCTCAGGATTACTTTGGCTGTTCGAGGTTTTTTTGTATTTCCATACAAATTGTGAAATTCTTTGGTCTAGTTCTGTGAAAAATACCTTTGGTAGCTTGATAGGGATTGCATTGAATCTATAGATTGCTTTGGGTAGAATAGCCATTTTGACAATATTGATTCTTCCAATCCATGAGCATGGTATGTTTCTCCATCTGTTTGTGTCCTCTTTGATTTCTTTCATCAGTGTTTTATAGTTTTCTATGTATAGGCCTTTTGTTTCTTTAGGTAGATGTACTCCTAAGTATTTTATTCTTTTTGTTGCAATGGTGAATGGTATTGTTTCCTTAATTTCTCTTTCTGTTTTTTTCATTGTTAGTGTATAGGAATGCAAGGGATTTCTGTGTGTTAATTTTATATCCTGCAACTTTACTATATTCATTGATTAGTTCTAGTAATTTTCTGGTAGAGTCTTTAGAGTTTTCTATGTAGAGGATCATGTCATCTGCAAAAGCAGTGAAGAGTTTTCACTTCTTCTTTTCCTATCTGGATTTCCTTTACTTCTTTTTCTGCTCTGATTGCTGTGGCCAGAACTTCCAACACTAGTTGAAGCAGTAGTGTGAGAGTGGGCACACCTTTGTCTTGTTCCTGATTTCAGGGGAAATGCTTTCAATTTTTCACCATTGAGGGTGATGCTTGCTGTGGGTTTGTCATATATAGCTTTTATTATGTTGAGGTATGTTCCTTCTATTCCTGCTTTTTGGAGAGTTTTAATCAAATTTTTTTATTAACTGTGTTATCCTTGACTCTCTACCTTATACAGAGCATTTATTAACTGTGTTATCCTTGACTCTCTACCTTATACAGAGCATTCTTCCCTTTGATATATATGCTTTATTGTAACACAAAATAAAATAAGAATTTGTGGTTAGTTATGATTTGAACTAGTTAAAATTCTCTATTCTCAATATATTGTAATGGTATAATTGCATAATATAAAATCAGTACACTGATTTAATTTTCCACAAGGAGCAGATGCCATAGCAAAATTCTCCTCACATTTGAGCAGCCCTAGGCATGAAGAAAATAAATTCTCATCAGCAAAAGATAGTTTCATGGATAAACAGAAAAGTGGGCATATTTTTTTAATATAAATGATCTCCTACTTTGCATTTTTGTGCTTAACTTCAGTCTTTCAATATCCTAAGGATCTTAATTCCCTGTTATGCCCCAAGACCTCAGAAGCAATTTCCATAATAATTCATATGAGTATAATTATTGAAATGGAGAGATTAGGAAACAAATTTTATGGGAAATTACTAAGGAATAAAAGATTCCAAATTTTGACAAATATTATCCATATATTTTGTAACACACACAAATGCACATATCCATCACCTTATGGGGCTTCCCCAATGGCTCAAGCAGTAAAGAATCTGCCTGCCATGCAGGAAACACAGGAGACACAAGTTCAATCCCTAGGTCAGGAAGACCCCCTAGAGGAGGAAATGGTAACCCATTCCAGTATTCTTGCCTGGAACATCCCATGGACAGAGGAGCCTGGCAGGCTACAGTCCATGGGGACCCAAAGAGTCTGACATGACTGAGAACACACATGCATTTAATTATCACCGTATGAGGTGGTATACTTGTAGTCATCTATTAGCAAACAGATTTGGAGTTGGCCAAATTTATCAGTTTGAAAGTGGAAAAGTTTTCATGTATTTTTCATAGAATTACAAAAGTTTAATTTTCATTTGTATATAAATCCTTTATATCAACCTATTCAAAATTATGCTATATCTGGACTGTTTGGTCTAAATGAACCAGACTTTTTTTAGTCTTTGCAACTTGAAATTGGGATGATGGTAGGCCAGCATTGGTGAACATAAGACAAAAACTTTCTGAGAATGTGAAATTTGAAAAGAATGTCAAAATCATAAAACAAGAAACAAATTCCACAGGAGTGTGTTTGAGCATCAGAATAAAATGAAGCCTGAATCCAGTTTCTCCTGAATTTTTTAGTTATGTGAACCATGTTTTCCACCATCTAAGTTAGCCCTTGTTGGGTTTTCTGCCACTTACCATGAATAAGTAATGATTCTTATCAGTTTCCCACCACGCACATATGATTTATTTTTCTTTAGTGTGTTCTTTCTACACGTTAGACTTAAGAATGTACGAAGATCCTGTATTTGGGAGAGTTAATTCTCACTATCGATTTTTAGCTTATTTAGCAAATAGCTTTGAAGGGGAAGTTTGGATCATTAGTAACAAAATTCAAAACTGTTTCTTTAATATTTGAGCCTTTCATATGGCGATGGTAAGATGCTTTTTTTTAGAATTCACCATAGATTTACCAGCAGTCCAGTTAACACTGTTTTTTGCACTAGTGTTACATAAAAAGGAATTAGTAAAATAAAAGATGATAAATAACATTTTACATAACATTTTATTAACTCTTTATATGTTAGTTTGTTAATAATGAGAAAATTGGATTCTTTAGATTTTTATTTTTCATTATAGAAAAAGAGATATTTCCTTCCCACTAAATTCTTACCATTTTTTTTTTTTTTTTTAATGAAAATGTACTTTAACAGCAGCACCATGACCTCAATATATTCAACAAATTTCTCCTGTGTTTTTTTCTTAGTAGTGGCTACCACCAACTGGATTGGTATATTTAACCCGTATTTCTGATTTATGTATGCATAAACTCAGAAAACATATATAGGGACTTACCTGGCAGTCCAGTGGTTCAGACAGCATTTCCACTGCAGAAGGCTCAATCTCTGGTCAGAAACTAAGCTCCCATATGTGGAACAATGTGGCAAAAAAAAACCTTTTTTTTTTTTTTTTTTTTAAGTTAAAACAAACAAGGGAAAAAGAAAGCGTATAACTTAATGGTATACATTTTTCCATTTCTTTAAAGCAAGAAAGTGAGATAAATTAGCTAAAGTACTTTTTCTCAACCATGTGTATTTTGCTAAAATTTTCTTAAGAATGAGACTAATTAGAGCATTTGATGATAGAATGAGAAATATATTCTAGTAGGAAATATCCAAAAAATGATACATTATTAATATATACTCTATTGCCAACAAAGTGAAAATCGCTCAGCTGTGTCTGACGCTTTGGGACCCTGTGGACTATATAGTCCATTGAATTCTCCAGGCCAGAATACTTGAATGGGTAACCTTTCCCTTCTCCAGGGATCTTCCTAACCCAGGGATCAAAGCCAGATCTCCCACGTTGCAGGCGGATTCTTTTCCAGCTGAGCCACAAGGGAAGCCCAAGAATACTGGAGTGGGTAACCTTTCCCTTCTCCAGAGGATCTTCCTGACCCAGGAATCGAACCAGGGTCTCCTGTATCGCAGGCGGATTCTTTACCAACTGAGCTATCAGGGAAGCCTTCTATTACCGACAAGGGCACTATTTATATATTTTTCTACTTTTCTGTTAGTTCACATGTCAGTTAGTCATACATATTTTTAAGGAATCGTTTTTGTGAACAGTGTTGTCAAATGTTAAATTCAGGTTTATATATATCAACCCCTCCTTATAGAATGAGTGGAGCCATCTACTGGTTAAAAATGATAATTAAATGATGTCCTGATACAATTAAATGATGTCTTGATATAGAAAAATAACAACTGATTAATTATATATAATGAAATCATGATATGTCAATAATGAGAAAGAGGGGTAATGAAGAGAGATATGGGATTAAAAGAGCTTATTTCTTATTGACTCCACACTTCCATTGTGAATCACCCAAGTGGTCTGATCATAGCCACTAATGTTCATCAGTTAATGGGATATTCATTACCTGGATCATGACCAACAGCTAAGCCTGGGGAAAGAGATCACTACAATGTCGCATGTGTAGTTGTCACTTCCATCCAGAACACATTGGCCACAATATTGCTATTCAGCCCTTTGCACCTACTAGGGACTAAAGAATATTTTGAGAGTAGTACAAATGAGCACTTCATAATTTGAAGAAAATTTACAGGTCCTGGTAACTTTTAAAGAATCTAACTTTTTAAAACAAAAAAAGCTAGATTTTAAGAAGTGTGAATAAATAAGTTGAGCTCATTTTTCCTAGATATGTATATGTTTTTCTTATTAGATATTAATTTTGAATATTATACTGTAGTATCATAGCAAAATATTTATTTCATAGCAAAATATCAGTCTCCTCGCAACCCAGTTAACAGAAATTATGTATTCCTGATTTGACCTCAAAGACCATAAAGTAGGAAAAATAAAGAATAATCAAATGCAGTGCAACTCTTAAACAAAAGGGCCTCTGATTTTATTTAGAAAGAGTCTGTATTTGGCAAACAGAGATCGAGTTGTTTAAAAATACACGGAGTCCAAGCCTGGGGATCTGGAACTTGGTGCTGGGGAGGCTGCTCTGTGTCCTTCAACATTCCTATTCATGAGCCACATCTTCAGCCCCCAGGAATTCTCCACTTGTGTTCAACCTCCTCTGCAGTTGAGTCCTGATTGCAGCCAGGATAGGCATGAACCCATCTGTCTGATGACACTGCTTCTGAATACAAGGAAGATTTGAGTGGTGGAAATCCTTTGAAAAGAAAAAAAAAAAAAAAAGACAAATGATCTTTTCCTTATGTTTTAATTTCTGGTTCCAGAAATACAATTTATTTCAATATTTAAGGCAGTAGCACATAGAGTATGAGGCACATTTTGTAGACTCAAACAATTCCTGTCAGTCTTTAATTTGAATGCATCTATGTGTTGGCAAAGCATACATGAAGCCTAATACCCTTTCTTTTATTACTATATGGACCCATGTATTATTTTTAAGAGAGTGAAAATTGTGATGCAAATGGTAGGTTTTTGTGTGATGGAATTAAATTATTGGGTTGGCCATAATATCTTACAGAAAAACACAAATTAACTTTTTGGCCAACCCAATATTTGACATGTTTACAGACTCCTTTCCAATGTTTGCCCAGTCTCTAAGTCGTGTCCAACTTTTTATGACCCTATGGACTGTAACCTGCTAGGTTCCTCTGTCCATAGGATTTCCCAGGAAAAAAATACTGGAGTGGGTTGCCATTTCTTTCTCCATTCCAATATTTGAAAGGAATAAGTAACACATTGTTTACAATACTTTCTAACTTACAAGTTTATTATTTTCCTCAGAGAGAGGATTATCCACAATGATTCATAAAGGTCATAGTGCTGCATGGTGCTTAGCCACTCAGTAGTGTCTGACTCTTGTGACCCCATGGACTGTAGCCCACCAGGTTCCTCTCTCCATGGGGATTCTCCAGGCAAGGATACTGGAGTGGGTTGCCAAGCCCTCCTCCAGGGGGATCCTCCCAACCCAGGAACTGAAACTAGGTCTCCAGCATTGCAGGCGTGTTCTTTACCATTGAGCCACCAGGGAAGCTCAAGAATACTGGAGATAAGGGTAACCTATCTCTTCTCCAGGGGAATTTCCCAACCCAGGAATCGAACCAGGGTATCCTGAATAGCAGGTGGATTTTAAGACCAAAGGTCATAGTACTTGCCATTATTTTCAATAAACCATATCTAAAGTATTGGTTATAACAAAATTTGTAATTTTGCTAAAAAGGCTATAAAGAAGCCAATTTATATGATATCAGAATGTACTAGTTTTCTTATGTATTTACTTAACTCATTACTCAGTTGGTAAAGAATCTGCCTGCAATGCAGGAGACTCGGGTTCAATTCCTGGGTCGGGAAGATCCGCTGGAGAAGGGTTAGGCTACCCACTCCAGTATTCTTGGGCTTCCCTTGTGGCGCAGCTGGTAAAAATCTACCTGCAATGTGGGATATCTGGGTTCGATCCCTGGGTTTGGAAGATCCCCTGGAGAAGGGAAAGGCTATCCACTCCAGTATTCTGCCCTGGAGAATTCCATGGACTGTATTCCATGGCGTCGCAAAGAGTCGGACACGACTGAGCAATTTTCACTTTATTAGGTTACTAATCCAAACTTTAACAGTGTTCAGAATAAAGGCATACAGATATGTTCAAAAATACTTAATTATAATTAAATGTTTTGTATTTGAGACGTTGCTTATTTTACTCATAAAACTAAAGCTTTACACAAATTTTTCAATTGTGCCAATGCAAAAATAGTTTTGAAATAAGATGCTAGAATATAGTACACTTCATGATTTATGAGCTAGATTTATGTCTTTAAACATTTAGATTTATGGTGTAAATTCAGATGTACATCTTCATATATTCCTTCCTGGACTCCACAACATTTAATGATAGGCCTAAAGGAAGTGTAATATTCTATTATGTTAATTTTTTAAGAAAGAGATTATTATATATCAAAATGAGAGTTGTGCAAAGGAAATGTGATTCAAATGGAATTTAGACACTAGTTTAGAAGACAGAAATAATTTAGGAAAAAGAAATAACTAGATCATGGAAGTAGAAGCAACCAGAAATATACACAGGGTTTAAAGAAGTCACCTAGTTCAGGAATTCCTTGTTGATGAACAATGGAACAGAAAGGTACAACCTTTCAAAGGAGTTTTTAGAAGACAGGCAGTGGAATTTAGAATTGAGGTGGTGGTATTATGTGCAGAAATATAAATATTAACTTGGAACCTTGAAAGCATGGATTTCTATATACACCCCATTATAAGACTTTTTTGCAAAGACTGGTTTCACTCTTTTTCTTCCCCCCCAAAAAATGGAAAAAAAAATCCACCTTATCTACTATCTTTTAAACTCCTTTGAAATCCAGGAGGCTTGCCTTACTCAGATTTTATCCTCTAGTTTCTTTCTCAGTGCTCTTCATTTGGTAATAATTATAAAATGAATTGTCATTAAATAATAATCATAGGGACTTCTCAGGTGGTACTAGTGGTAAAGAATCTGCCTGCCAATGCAGGAAACATAAGAGAGGTGGGTTCAATCCCTTGGTTGGGAAGATCCCCTGGAGTAGGAAGTGATAATCACTCCAGTATTCTTGCCTGGAAATTTCTGTGGACAGAGGAGCCTGGTGGGTTACAGTCCATGGGGCCGCAAAAGTTGACACAACTGAACATGCACACACACATGATAATCATAGTTGTTGAAAGACGATTTTAATATTTTAATATTAATCCTGCCTGGGATTTCTTAGAAGTGAGGAGCAATTCTTTCAGTATGCAGAGCAGATTTATTCAATCCCCAATTCAAGAATATTTGAGTTGTTCCCAGTTTTGAGTAATTATAAATAGAACTTTTCTGGGTTGAATGCTACTACTACTGCTGCTGCTAAGCCACTTCAGTCGTGTCCGACTCTGTGCGACCCCATCCCTGGGATTCTCCAGGCTAGAACACTGAAGTGGGTTGCCATTTCCTTCTCTAATGCATAAAAGTGAAAAGTGAAAGTGAAGTCGCTCAGTCATGTCTGACTCTTCGCGACCCCATGGACTGCAGCCTACCAGACTCCTCCATCCATGGGATTTTCCAGGCAAAAGTACTGGAGTGGGGTGCCATTGCCTTCTCCGATGGGTTGAATAATATCCTCCAAAAATTCATGTTCACTGAGAAACTGTATATGTGACCTTATTTGAAAAAAGGGCCTTTGTATTATGTAATCAAGATAAATGAGGCCATGCTGGATTATGGTAGAGTTCCACATCTAATGAATGATTTCTATGTCAGGGGTGGGAGATTTATATATGCAGAGACACAAAAGACTGAAGGGACACAAGGTCATGTGACAACAGATACAAAAGTTAGAGTGACGCAGCTACAAGCCAAAAAAAGCAAAGGACTGTTGGTAACCAGCAGAAGCTAGGAGGAGACAGGAAGGATTCTTTCCTGAAACCTACAAGGAAGGATTTCTAGCCTATTGAGCAATAAGAACACATTTTTGTTATAATTCACCTAGTTTATAGTAATTTATTACAGCAACCCTACAAATCTGCAACATAGCTGCTGCCTTAGGTCATATAATTATGTATTTAACTTCTGTAGAAATTATCAAATTGCTTCTTATATAGCATTTGCACACACACAAAAATAAAAAAACTGAAAGTTTTTCTTTATCCTGTGCAACACTTAGTTTTATCACCTTTTCAATTTTAGCAATTGTTATGGATATGTCAGTGCCTATAATTGTGGTTTCAATTTTGCAGTTCCTTAATGACTAATCAGTCAGGTGGTGCTGGTGGTATAGAGCACGCCTCCCAATGTAGAAGACATAAGAGACAGGAGTTCAATCCCTGGGTTGGGAAGGTCCCCTGGAAAAGGAAACGACACTCATTCTAGTATTCTTGTCTGAAGAATTCCATGGGCAGAGGAGCCTGGTGGGCCACAGTCCATGAGGTCGCAAACAGTCAGACACAACTGAAGTGACTTAGCATGCAATAACTAATCATGTTGAACATTTTTTATGCTAGTCATTTTTAATATTGTTATCTAGACCTATGGGTTATATCTTTTTATGCTTATTTTTCTTTTTCCTATTTCCTAAATTGTATTTTTCTTCTCCCCTCCTCTTCACTTAGTGAATTTATGTCATTTAATGCTTTTTAATATTGTGATAATGGAGCTTTGGGAAAGGTCAGAGTTTAACGTTTGTATTCAACACACCATCTTTTCCAGTACCCGAGGTCTAGTTTTTTTGTTTTCCCCAAATTAGCTATATATTAAGATGGAGATTAATGAGAAATTTATGATAAAATATAAACATTTAAAAGTGTATTTCCTAGTTAAAAATTTATTGTATATTGGAGCATATTTGATTTACAGTATTGTGCTAGTTTCAGGTGTACAACAACATGGTTCAGTCGTACATATACTTATATCTATTTTTTTCAGATTTTTTGCCATTTAAGTTATTACAGAGTATTATGTAGAGTTCCCTGTATGTGCAATAGATCCTTGATCATCTATTTCATGTATAGTACTGTGTATAGTTTAGTCTCAACCTCCTAATTTATCCCTTACTCACCCTCTTTTCTCCTTTGGTTTATTTACTTTCTATGTCTATGAGTCTGTTTTGTTCTGTAAATAAGTTCATTTGTATCAGTTTTAGATTCCACATATAAGTCATATTATATAAAGTTTGTCTTCTCTGTCTGACTTACTTGACTTACAGTGATTATCCTTTTATTGCTGCAAAAACAACAAAAAAGGAAGATATACAGTATAGTTTCTTCAGTTTATACTTTAGGCATTTATACTCAAACAGGTTTGAATTAATTATAATTTAGTTTAATTGAGATGTGTTATTTTCATCAATTTTGTTCTAATTGGTAATTCTGAGTCAGAAACCTAACTATTTTAATTGTGTTTGTAATAAATGGCTTCATTTTTATTAAAAATGTTTAAAAAATAAAAATGCATTCTCTTTGAAATTAACTTTCTATTTTTATAACAATATAGACAATGCATATATATTGACTGCATACCCATGACAGTAAGGTATAAACTTACATGTAAGTATAAAGAAAATTTCAGTCCCTGAGTCATGATAGATTCATCATTCTCAGTCATTGTTCTTGAACCACTTAACCTCTGTGATGATTTTGAAACACATCTAAATTTTTTTCACACTCCTTTTTTAAGAGATAGGGGTAAATTTCTATTCCCTTGGGTATGGAGTATATTGAACAACTTGTTATTAATGAAAATATTGAGTATCCTTTAGCTTCCCTTTCTAGCCAGCAAAAAGATGTGATTTAGCACCCAGTACTATACTTACCTCATACAGGATTTTGTCATATCCAAGGGGAATGCAGAGGAAACCAAGAAAACAAACAAAATAAACTCCATTGTCTATTTTCCCTACTTAATTTTCCCTTATCCTGTTCAAAATAATCTGGATTTTTTAAAAAAACTTTATCTTGAGTTTTTGTCCATTGAATTATAATAATCATAATGATAGAGTTCTCCAGTCTGCCATTTGATGTATAAAAGGGAAAATAGAGAATTCATATAATTTTTTATCTCTCAATAAGCCTTGTGAAAACTGAAACCAACATATTTTCCTATTGCTGGGACTAGGCATCCTTTCCTGTCTATATGCTAAACAGCACAGATTAAAAATAAAAAAGAAAAGGTTGCTACAGTTAAGTTAGTTTAACACTTGCTCCTGAAAGATAAGAATATGAAGTATATAAACTACTGATGTGCCAAAATGAACAGTTTAATAATCCACACAGCTTCAAGACATTAGTCACCCTGGGCTCACAATCCAAAAGTATTGTTTTACAAATTCCCCTCAATCTTAACTTAAACTCTAATAATATCCTTTCCTGATTTTCTCCTTCTAGGGAGAATTCTACTAATTCTCTACTAAGGAACTTTTCTCCTGTACTGCAGTAAGGCTTAAAGGCTTAACTTTATTTGATCAATAGATTCTCTGCTTCTCTTTTGAGGATCAGCATTCGTTATCAAGATTGTTGTCTTTCTAGGAATGGGTATTTTAAAAATATCAAATGTTTTGACATCCACGGCTAAGTTATGATTTGATACTAACTTGTATGTGTCCTTCTATATCTTTAATAAGTTGGGAAATATGAGGAGACGAGAAAGGGTTTACAGGATGTAAAAATAAAGCTGAAATAGCCTAAAATTATTATACCAGAATCGTCTCAGTTTATCTCTAAAATCAAATGATTTCTAAATGGTTCAGGAAGTTAATTTTCTTATTAACTATCTTAAATAAAAGGTATATAATAAGTAACACTTGAAACAACAGTAAGAAGTAATCAAAATTTCTACACAGGATAGGCATTCTTTAGCTCTTTTTAATTGATATTTCAGTGCAAATTAATTTCAGATTCTCTATTGAGAGTATAATCTGACAATTCCAGTAGTGCTATGTGGAATAAGGATGGTAGAATGTCAAGGAATCAATGCCTTTGAACCATGCTGCTGGAGTAGACTCCTGAAGTCCCTTGGACAGCAGGGATATTAAACTGTCAATGTTAAGGGAGATCACTCCTGAACATTCACTGGATGGACTGATGCTGAAGTGAAGCTCCAGTATTTTGGTCATCTGATGTGAACAGATGTGACTCATTGGAAAAGTCCTTGATATCGGGAACCATCCAGGGCAGAAGGAGGAGAGGGCATTAGAGGATGAGATGGCTGGACGGCATGACCATTCAAAGGCATCAATACCTTGGTGTTCTGCCACCCCTATTCCACATAGTACTACTGGATTGTCAGATTATGCTCTCAGTAGAGAATCTGAAATTAATTTGCACTGAAATATAAATAAAAAAAGGGCTAAAGAATGCCCTTAATATTTCCTTTTGTTATTGTTGTTTGTTTCTTTTAAAGCTTAAGACAGAAATATTGATCAATGGAACAAAATAGAAAGACCAGAGATAAATCCATGTACCTATAGACACCTTATCTTTGACAAAGGAGGCAAGGATATACAATGGAAAGAAGACAACCTCTTTAACAAGTGGTGCTGGGAAAACTGGTCAACCATTTGTAAAAGAATGAAACTAGAACACTTTCTAGCACCATACACAAAAATAAACTCAAAATGGATTAAAGATCTAAGTGTAAGACCAGAAACTATAAAACTCCTAGAGGAGAACATAGGCAAAACACTCTCCGACATAAATCACAGCAAGATCCTCTATGACCCACCTCCCAGAATATTGGAAATAAAAGCAAAACTAAACAAATGGGACCTAATGAAACTTAAAAGCTTGTGCACTACAAAGGAAACTATAAGTAAGGTGAAAAGACAGCCGTCAGATTGGGAGAAAATAATAGCAAATGAAGAAACAGACAAAGGATTAATCTCAAAAATATACAAGCAACTCCTGAAGCTCAATTCCAGAAAAATAAATGACCCAATCAAAAATGGGCCAAAGAACTAAACAGACATTTCTCCAAAGAAGACATACAGATGGCTAACAAACACATGAAAAGATGCTCCACATCACTCATTATCAGAGAAATGCAAATCAAAACCACAATGAGGTACCATTACACGCCAGTCAGGATGGCTGCTATCCTAAAGTCTACAAGCAATAAATGCTGGAGAGGGTGTGGAGAAAAGGGAACCCTCTTACACTGTTGGTGGGAATGCAAACTAGTACAGCCGCTATGGAGAACAGTGTGGAGATTTCTTTAAAAAACTGGAAATAGAACTGCCATATGACCCAGCAATCCCACTTCTGGGCATACACACTGAGGAAACCAGATCTGAAAGAGACACGTGCACCCCAATGTTCATCGCAGCACTGTTTATAATAGCCAGGACATGGAAGCAACCTAGATGCCCATCAGCAGAAGAATGGATAAGGAAGCTGTGGTACATATACACCATGGAATATTACTCAGCTGTTAAAAAGAATTCATTGGAATCAGTTCTAATGAGATGGATGAAACTGGAGCCCATTATACAGAGTGAAGTAAGCCAGAAAGATAAAGACCAATACAGTATACTAATGCATATATATGGAATTTAAAAAGATGGTAATGGTAACCCTACATGCAAAACAGAAAAAGAGACACAGATGTACAGAACAGACTTTAGGACTCTGTGGGAGAAGGCGAGGGTGAGATGTTCTAAGAGAATAGCACTGAAACAAATATAATATCAAGTGTGAAACAGATCACCAGCCCAGATTAGTTGCATGAGACAAGTGCTCAGGGCTGGTCCAGTGGGAAGACCCAGAGGGATGGGATGAGGAGGGAGGTGGGAGGGTGGATCAGGATGGGGAACACATGTAAATCCATGGTTGATTCATTTCAATGTATGACAAAAACCACTACACTGTTTTAAAGTAATTAGCCTCCAACAAATAAAAGTAAATGAAAAAATAAATAAATAAATAAAATAAAGCTGCTTTTGTGGTGATGAACTCTTTTAGCTTTTGCTTGTCTTAAAATGTTTGATCTTTTCATCAAATCTGAATGAAAGCCTTGCCAGGTAGAGTACTTTTGCTTGTAGGTTATGTTTCCTTTCATCATTTTAAATATACCGTGTCACTCCCTTATGGTCTGCAAAGTTTCTGCTGAAACGTAAGCTGATAGCCTTAAGGAAATCCCCTTGTCTTTAATGTGTTTTTCCCTTGCGGCTTTTAATAATCTATCTTTATCTTTATTTTTTGTCATGTTAACTACAATGTGTCTTGGTGTTTTTCGGTTTTGTTTTTGTTTATTCTTTCAGATGATACAATTTAGACTCTGTGCTTCATCCCAGGTTAGGGAAGTTTCCAGCTATTATATCTTCAAATATTTTGTCTCTCTTCTCTTTGTGGGACTCCATTAAAGCAATGGTTAGTATGTTTGATGTTGTCTTAGTTAGTTCAGTTAGTTCAGTCGCTCAGTCGTGTCCGACTCTTTGCAACCCCATGAATCGCAGCATGCCAGGCCTCTCTGTCCATCACAAACTCCCGGAGTTCAATCAAACTCATGCCCATTGAGTTGGTGATGCCATCCAGCCATCTCATCCTCTGTCATCCCCTTCTCCTGCCCCCAATCCCTCCCAACATCAGGGTCTTTTCCAATGAGTCAACTCTTCGCATGAGGTAGCCAAAATACTGGAGTTTCAGCTTCAGCATCAGTCCTTCCAATGAACACCCAGGACCTATCTCCTTCAGGACGGACTGTTTGGATCTCCTTGAAATCCAAGGGACTCTCAAGAGTCTTCTCCAACACCACAGTTCAAAAGCATCAATTTTTCGGTGCCCAGCTTTTTTCACAATCCAACTCTCACATCCATACATGACCACTGGAAAAACCATAGCCTTGACCAGAGGGACCTTTGTTGGCAAAGTAATGTCTCTGCTTTTTAATATGCTATCTAGGTTGGTCATAACTTTCCTTCCAAGGAGTAAGCGTCTTTTAATTTCATGGCTGCAGTCACCATCTGCAGTGATTTTGGAGCCCCCAAAAATAAAGTCTGACACTGTTTCCACTGTCTCCCCATCTATTTCCCATGAGGTGATGGGACCAGATGCCATGATCTTAGTCTTCTGAATGTTAAGCTTTAAGCCAACTTTTTCACTCTCCTCTTTCACTTTCATCAAGAGGCTTTTTAGTTCCTCTTCACTTTCTGCCATAAGGGTGGTGTCATCTGCATATCTGAGGTTATTGATATTTCTCCCGGCAATCTTGATTCCAGCTTTTGCTTCTTCCAGCCCAGCATTTCTCATGATGTACTCTGCATATAAGTTAAAGGTCTTAGAGGTCTTCTAAACTGCCCTCATTGTATTCTTTTTCCTTTCAGTGAACTACTAAAGTAGTGAAATACTTTAGTGAACTACTAAATCACTACTCTGTCTTCCTGTTCACTGGTCTAGTCCTCTCTATCTGTTAATTTGCTGTGATTTCTTCTAGCTCATTTTTAACTTTGGTAATTGTATTCTTCAGTTCTGTTTAGTTGTTTTTTTATATTTTCTGTTTGTTAAAAACTTCCATCTTCTCATTCTGTTTATCCATCATTTTCCCAAGTTTTTAAAGCATCTTTAGGATAATTACCTTAGAAGTTGTTATTGGGTGGATTGCCTATCTTTAGTTCACTTAGTTCTTCTTCTGGGGCTTTATTTATTCTTTCTTTTGGAATGTATATTTCTCTGTCACCTTGTTTGGCCTATTTATTGTTTTTATTTGGAAAATTGTTAATTTCCTGACCCTGCAGGAAGACTCTTCTGTAAGAAATGTCCTATGGGGCCCAGTAGCACATTCCTTTTTTTGTTATAAGGTTATATGCCCTCTATAGAGGCTGCATGTTTGTTTTGGTGGGCTGACTACTATACGCATACTAACAGATGTAGCTGGGCCCTGGTCTGGTTGATTGCCAGAGATTGTGCAGTGAATGCAGACCACTGATGGGTAAGGCACCTTCTGTAGTTGGCTGCACCTCCAGAGGAGTCCTGACCCTGATGCCAGTCCACAGGTGAACAGTGTCAGGTCACAAGTCAACTGGCTATGAAGACTGAAGTTCCCAGAGCTAGTGTCAGCCTGCTGTTGTGTGGGATCCTGTCCTGAGGATCCCAGGCCTTGAACCAACTTTTTGCTAGGTAGAGCCAATTCTTAACAAGGTTGGCTTTGGTGTCTGGCATCACTTACAGCTGGTTATGGCCTTCTAGTGGGCAGGACCAAATTCTGACAAGACTAACAGACCCAAACCGTATTTCTCCTGTTTTTGAGCAGATTGGGATCCAGGGTACCTGCTAGGTTGCTTCTGGCCAGTGGTTGACCAGGTCTTGATATGTCTGATTGTAGGACTGAGAATTTGAGTCTGGTGGCAGTCTACCGGTAGGCATGGTCAGAATTCAGGAAGTGCCAGGGTAGTGCCCTCACAGTAGTGGTGAAGCTGAGTCCTGGGACTAGTGTCAGCTCACTGATGGGGTGTGCAGTGTCTAATTCTCTGGCTATGGAGAAGGGTAGGGGTTCCTGGAGCTAAGGTCTACCTGTTGGTGGGCAGTGCTGAGGCTTAGAGGGACTCAGGACTAGTGTTGGTACAGAGCCAGGCCCAGGATATTTACTGTAGGGCCCTGGGGTTCCTGGAGTCACTGCTGGTCTGCAGGTAGGTGGGGCCAGGGCCCAGCAACTCACAGCCCCTGGTGTATGAAGCCAGTGATTAGGCTAGTGCCAGCTTGCTGGTGGGCTGGATTGTGTCTGATGTCCAGCATCAGGAGGTCTGGGGGTCTCAGGGCTACTGACTGCCCTTTGGTGGGTGGACATGAGTTTCCCAACAGTTGGGATTTCAGGGGCTCCCAGGGGAGCTGGTCTACTGATAGGTGGGACCATTTGCCTAATTGTCTGGCCTGGGATATTCCAAGACTGGTGCTGACTGGCTTATGACTGGGCCAGGTCCTGGCACTGATAAGTTGGTAAGAATATGCTAAAATGGCACTTACCAGCAACAATGTACTCACATGCGATGAGCTTCCCCAAAAGGATGTTGCCAGGATCTATGTTCCACAGAGTGAGGCTCGGGTGTCTCTGGCCTCTCCCTGAGACTCTCAAAGTTCAGCAGGTGGGGGTGGGACTATTTCAGAGTCCATTCTAGTGACTATTTCTGTCCTGGGTCTTGTAGCACATGAGATTTTGTGTGTACCCTTTAAAACTGAAGTCACTATTTCCCCCAGCCATCTGACTCTCTCAATAATAAATCCAATTGACTTTCTAAGCTTAACATTCTGGGGGTTCATCTTCCTGATGTAGGACCTGTGGGATAGGAAGCCCGATATGGGGCCTGGATCCCTTGCTCCTTGGGGAGAACCTCTGCCCTTGAAATTATCCTCTCATTTGTGGGTCTTTACTGCATTGAGTCTCTGACCCTCTTACTCATCTAATCATGATTCCTTCTTTATATCTGGCTGCAGAAAATATTTTTGCTACTCTCTAGGTTGCTCTTATAAATGCTGTCCTGTAAATAGTTGAAAATTTTGCATGTCCCTGGGAGGAGATGAGCTCAAGGTCTTCCTATTCTGCCATCTTGGCCATTCCCTTTGTCTTTTCCCTTTTGAATTGGTCAGGTTTCCTGGTTGTTGGTACACTAAGTAAATTTGGACTGTACACTAGATAACATGTTATCTAGCTTTGAAACTATGTTTTGATCTTTCATTTTGTTACAATTAATCTGGAGAATCTTGAATCCTTTTGTCTATTTTAACAAGGAATCAGACGTAACTTCAAATAGTCACTTGTGTCTCATCTACTATGAGTGATGGATTACAACGTCAGTTCAGTTTCCAAATCTCTTGCTATGATCTTTGCAGTTGTCCCTTTTATATGCCACTTCTGTGCTCATTCTTAAATTTGGATAGCTGTTTAAATTCTATTATCAGAGGCTTTAGTAAACTCTTGTGTATATAATGCTAATGCAAAACTTAAAGGAATTGTGTTTTTGCATATACAGTTTTAAGGGATCGATTTCTTAAGTGGCTTCCTTTCTGTTTCCATTGTACCTTTTCCTGAGTCATCTAGCTACAGTTATGGGGTTCTTTCACTTTTAACCATGTACAGACTGTATACTGAGTAGCTCTCAGGTTAATGGTGTTAAAATAAAGAAAGAAACATAGGCATTTTCCTGACACTCATCATATGACTTTCTTTCTTCCCTTTTTTTTTTTTTTCCAATCCACATAGATATGTTTTCTCTTAGAGTTTTAAGTGTCTTTCTCACTATGACAGCAATGCTTTTATGTTTTGTGTAACTGAGGCAGGAACATGAGGGAAAAAAAAAACAAACTAAAAAACAAACAAACAGAAAAGTACACATAAAAATGATGATATTTTCCAAACTGTTTAACTTTTTGAGATTTTAATACCTTTGCTTGATACACAAATGCTCACTCTACCCATTCATGAATCAAGGTGGAGGAAAAGAGGCAAGAAAGAAAAGAAAAAATCACCACCACTGTATCGGTAGTTTTCAAGCTTTGACTTAACTCATTCACAAATCATCTGTTACTGTTTACTCTTTAGGGTCCTATGGTGATTTGTTTTGTAATCTTTCTACAGATTTTAAAAATAATCATTTAGAAAGAAAACTTGAAGTGGAATTATTCCATTTTGACTGGCATTTGAAGCTCCTTTAGTTTTATCTATTTTCTCTGTTTAAGGCAAATAACTAAATGACAAATATATATATACATGCTAGCAAACAGCACATGTGCACACACATATACATACATTTTATTCACTTCTAGTTAAAGGGATTGGTGCTAGTGTTGGAAAACTTCAGTCATATCTATAAGAGGGGAATGAAGAATTTATGATATTAAATAGAGCTTTATTATATTTCAAAGCATTTTATATATCTTATATTATTTAATACTTGATTTCTTGAATCACATTTTTTATTAAAGTTAAGGTGAACTCAGTGGAACTATAATATAAAGATTTTGCAACTATTCTGCCTTTTTCTACTTACTCTTGTTCACTTACTGGTATTCTCTGAGATCCACCTTTCTTTGAATTTGTCATTTCTTTTAGCTGGAATTATTAAAACATTCTTTTTTAATAGAACATAGATAGAGATGTATATCTACTCTTTTATTCCATTTGCTATGACATATGTATACAGAAGGACTTGCTGATAACATTTTATATCAACAAATAATGACAACAAATAAACCTTGAAAAATAAAATTGTTCTTCAATTATGGTTATATATTATTACACTAAGGTGATTGGAGTGGTGGCTAAATATGTTACATACTTAGAAGGTATTTAATAATTTCATAAAATAAAATTCTCAAAAAAAGTTCTTTTGCTGGATAAGTGAGAAGGCTATTTATCCCAGCTTGGGTCATCTCCAACATCTTTTATTCTTAAGATTCTAAAGAGAACTCCAAGGGAAGGCTATTTCCCTTTAAAATTCATAGAATTATGTTTGAAAATAGAGTATATAGATAGAGTTGGATTCTTTGTACACCTTTCTTTAGGAGGTACATGTTTAATAATTCAGGATCATGTCATTTCTCTACAGAACTAATTTCACCAATCATTTTGAGTGACTACAATTTTATAGTCATATTATTAATGATATTTATATCTATTTTATATATTTAAAATAATATGGAAAGCAGAAAATACCAAAAATAAGCCATGCATGTGCTAATATTTCATTGTCTCCCATTCTATATCTCAGAATATCAGTTTTAAATTCATACATCAAGAAATAGGAATAAAAGTGCAACACTTGGTATTATAAGAGAACTACAAACAGAGAAGGCAATGGCACCCCACTCCAGTACTCTTGCCTGGAAAATCCCATGGACGGAGGAGTCTGGTGGGCTGCAGTCCATGGGGTCGCGAAGAGTCAGACATGACTGAGCGACTTCACTTTTACTTTTCACTTTTATGCATTGGAGAAGGAAATGGCAACCCACTCAAGTGTTCTTGCCTGGAGAATCCCAGGGATGGGGTCACACAGAGTCGGACACGACTGAAGTGACTTAGCAGTAGCAGTAGCACAAATGGAATAAAAAGAGAAAAATGTTTTCATCATTTCATCATCCTCAGATAATGTGACTAAAGTTTGAAGAAATAAAAAAGTATTAGTATATTCTATATTATTTTGTACTTATTTCAAATATCTTGGCATGCTCATGTAGTCCTTTAAATGAACAAGGTAAACATTTGTGTATGTCTCCAAATAGTATAAATAAAGATAAAAACTTGTGTAATAGAAGGATAAAAATATTTTTCTTTTTGTTATTTTTCCTGGAGTCTTATAAGAAGTCTTAGCATGACATCTTGTAACAAAAATCAGACATTATTAGTCACAATTTGGATAATTAAATGCAGAAGTTTTTCAAGTTTCATATAAGTTCTTGGGGAAATGATTTGTATAAGACTTTTGTTAGAGAAGTTAAGTTTGTGATTATTTAAGATTAATTTAATTCAGGTAACATTTATGAAACACATCTTAAAAACCATTGTTCTAGCTAATAGAAACACCATGATGAAAGAAGCTAGTCTTTGCTTTTTATAAGTACTTTAGAAACAAGGGGAGAAAAAGTTGAATTTTTAAAAAGTGATATTCTATGCCAAAAGGAAAAGTGACCTTTGTTATGTTATCTGAAGAGAAACTTATAACTAGACCAAGAATATTAAAATGACTTAAAAAGGAAGACCTTGAAGGAAAAGGGGTACCTCAAAATTAAAGAGACAGTCTAAGACATGGGTAACAAAATTCAAGTATTAGGGCATGTGTGTAACATTGCACGAGATCCATTAATGGCCAGAAACAAAAATAGTAAAGTGAACAGAGGATGGTTGGCTCATGGAAAAAACAACACACACACACACACACACACACACACACACACACAAACTAAGCTAGAAAAGAGGTTTGGCTTTATCCTAACAACTCTAAGAATGTATTAATTTATTTTAAGAGTAGAATACTGAAGATGGGTTAAATAGAAGGACACCAGAGCAAAGATGAAATTTAATAAACTATTGCATTATTTTAGGACCCGCAATTTGCTGTTTATTAGTAAAATGAGTGAGAGTGGATGGAATCTTGAAAAGCTAAGACTTTAAAGGCATAAATTTTGTTTCATCAGTTGACTGCATAGTTTTTGCTTTTATCTTTTCCAGCTTTTATAGGGAGGAAAAGGAGAATAATGTCACGTCTTTTCACAAGTAAACGCTAATGTTCAGTCAGTTCAGTCACCCAGTTACGTCTGACTGTTTGCGACCCCATGGACTGCAGCACTCCAGGCTTCCCTGTCCATCACCAACTCCTGGAGTTTACTCAGACTCATGTCCATTAAGTCAGTGATGCCATCCAACCACCTAATCCTCTGGCATCCCCTTCTCCTCCTGCCTTCAGTCTTTCCCAGCATCAGGGTCTTTTCAACTGCCAGTTCCTCACATCAGGTGGCCAAAGCATTGGAGTTTCAGCTTCAGCTTCAGTCTTTCCAGTGATTTCCTTTAGGACTGACTGGTTTGATCTCCTTGCAGTCCATGTACTCTCAAGAGTCTACTCCAATACCACAGTTTGAAAGCATCAATTCTTTGGTGCTCAGCTTTCTTTATAGTCCACCTTTCACATCTATACATGATTCTGGAAAAACCAGAGTTTTGACTAGATGAACCTTTGTTGGCAAAGTAATGTCTCTGCTTCTTAATATGCTGTCTAGGTTGGTCATAGTTTTTCTTTCAAGGAGCAAGTGTCTTTTAATTTCATGACTGCAATCACCATCTGCAGTGATTTTGGAGCCCAAGAAAATAAAGTCTATTACTGTTTGCATTTTTTCCTCATCTATTTGCCATGAAGTGATGGGACCAGATGCCATGATCTTTGTTTTTTGAATGTTGAGTTTTAAGCCAGCTTTTTCACTCTCTTCTTTCATTTTAAGAGGCTCTTTAATTCCTCTTCAGTTCCTGCCATAAGAAATAATTTGCATTTATAATAGATATGTTATTGTATTCAATGCTTATTTCAGTTAATAGCACTGATATTTTAATCCCAAGAAACATCTATAAAACTATTATATTTAAGATACTTGAAATTCAAATCTTAGATTTATGATTCTGTAGTTTTTTCCAAAAACATTATAAACTCTATATCCAAATATAAAAAAAATTATCTACTTTTAATAAATTGTATTAAGTAAATCATGCTGATAAAAATATTTTTATATCAAACGGCTTCAAAATATCTCTGTTTCATAGATTTTTATAATATACATAGAGTTGAGGCAATAATACTAAAAGAACATGGATTTATTTATTGTACATGTTTTTGAATAAATAATACAGTGTTATCCTTGATACACAGTGTGTGTGTTATACACTCTATGTTATTTGTGTCAAGCCATATGCCAACCATTTTCCTCCCTTAATTGATATTCCCATCCTTCATAATCATATACAGAAGATGTACAATTTCCATACATAAGGTCAGTTGACTCATATCTCATCTTGACTGATGTGATTATTATCTTATTTTTGATAAAGTTTTTGTTTTAATCCAAAAGATACCAGTTTCATACTCACTTGGTACCATCAAATTTATATATACTTGTGAAACTCAAAACACAAAATAAGCAATATTCAGATTTTAATTCTTCATCTACTTATATTAATTTTCTACTTCAAATGTCCCTGCAATCAGGAAAGATATTGAATATGAAACTGTCTAGGCTTCATTGAAAAACAATTTGAATTGCCATAATTATCATATATCATTCTGAAAGCGAAAGTGTTAGTTGCTTGTTGTTCCTGACTCTTTGCGCCACCATGGATTGTAGCCTGCCAGGCTCCTCTGTCCATGGAATTCTCCAGGCAAGAGTACTGGAGTGGGTTGACATTCCCTCCTCCGGGGATCTGCCTGACCCAGGGATTGAATCTGGGTCTCCTGCATTGCAGGTGGATTCTTTCCCCTCTGAACCACAAGGGAAGCATCTCTAAGTGGGAAATTTTCTATTAATTATGACACCATCACATTTGAGTTCACTGGTTTTTTTTTTTTTTTCTAAATAAAATGTCACCTTTCATTCTAAGGTAATATTATATGCTTCTGCGTTTTCACTCAATTGAGTGTTAACTTATAGTTTTAAACTGAACGAGTAAAATGTTTCATATTTTTTTCTAATGAAGTTCATAGTTAGCTATAATAACCTTCTTCAGCATATTATTAAAAACAAATCTTTCACTACTTTGATGATGCTGTTCAATTGCTAAGACATGTTTGACTCTTCTTGACCCCATGGACTGCAGCACACCAGGCTTTCCTGTCCTTCACCATCTCCCAGAGTTTGCTCAAACTCATGTCCATTAAATTGGTGTTGCCAACCAACCATCTCATTCTCTGATAACTTCTTCCCCTTCTACCTTCCATCTTCCCCAGTATTAGGGTCTTTTCCAATGAGCTGTTTGCATCAGGTGGTCAAAGTATTGGAGCTTCAGTTTCAGCAATAGTCCTTCCAAAGAGTATTCAGGGTTGATTTTCTTTAAGATTGACTGATTTGATCTCCTTATTTTCCAAGGGACTCTCAAGAGTATTCTCTAGTACAACAGTTGGAAAGCATCAATTAATCAGTGCACTGCCTTCTTTATCATCCAGCTCTCACATCTGTACATGACTACTGGAAAAACCATAGCCTTAACTATTTGAACCTTTGTAGGCAAAGTGATGTCTTTGTTTTTTAACACACTAAGTTTTTCATAACTTTCTTGTCAAGAAGCAACTGTCTTCTAATTTCATGGCTGCAGTCACCATCCATAGTGATTTTAGAGCCCAAGAAGAGGAAATCTGACACTGCTTTCATCTTTTTCCCTTCTGTTTGCCATGCAGTGGATGGGACCTGATTCTATAATCTTAGTTTTTTTAATATTGAACTTTAAGCTGGCTTTTTCACTCTCCTCCTTCACCCCCATCAAGAGGCTCTTTAGTTCCTCTTTGCTTTCTGCCTTCATACTGGTATCATCTGCATATCTGAGGTTGTTGATATTTCTCCCGGCAATCTTGATTCCAGCTTGTAGTACTTCCAGCCCAGTGTTTCACATGATGTGCTGTGTGAATAAGTTAAATGAGCAGATGACAATAAATAGCCTTGCCTCACCTTCACTACTTTATGAATAATCAAATGTTGTACTCATATTATGGTGAGAACTTAGGGTACCTCTAAACTAGAGTCTATTGCTAGGTTAACACAGATGTTCACTGAAGCTAATGTAAATTTAGGTTTCTGGAAATTAGATAACTTTTTTCTCTTTTACTATCTCAAATTAGCTATCAAGCCCATCTTTAAAAGTAACCGCCACTCTTTTATGGGCCTCCCAAGTTGTGAACTTCCCAGGTGGTATAGACTCACCTGCCAATGCAGGAGACTTGATATATGGGTATGATCCCTGGATCAGGATGACCCCCTTGAGGAGGGCATGGCAACCCACTCCAGTATGCTTGCCTGGAAAATCCCATAAACAGAGGAGCCTGGCAAGCTACAGTCCAGAGGGTTGCAAGAAGTCGGACAGACTGCAACAACTTAGCATGCAAAACACACATACCACTTTTTAAAGCACTGTCACTAGAGGTTTTATAGGTTTATCTTCATATTTTTAAACTCAGACTCCTAAATTCCAAAAGGAAGACTCCCTAACTGGAGGTCTATAATCTAATTTAAATGATATTACATAGAAGAAAACACACTCTGAATAGAAAATAATTTTCTCATGCTATCTTGTAAGTGGAAAAATAATTTCTTTTAGTTGTTAGTAGAGAGCCAGGTAGCTTTTCTGAATTTAGAGATCTAGTTACTTATTAATAACTCATTTCTGAGATGTCTCAATTTCCATATGCATATCTTCCTCAAGAAGATTTATATGAAACATTCTAGAAGCTTCACTTTTGTTTCATTCATATCTCAAATTATGTGTTAGTCATAAATATGAATTAAAAGTAAAGCTAGGCAAATAAAGCTTAGGGTAAAAATAGTGAACTGACATTTGAAAAAATGTGATAAAAACAAGACAAAATATCAGAATTAGATCAGAAAGAGATATATTGGCAAAATTTATAATGCAGTTTCCTTTTACTCTCATTAACAAGGACAATCTAGAAGTTTTGCTGTCACTGCTGCCACATGAAAATTGCATGTTTCAAGCAAATCCTATTAAGTATCATGATTCATTTTATCTTCCTGTTGAATGATTTTCTGGTTTGTCACATTGTCCTTATCACAAGTGATCTTTGTTGACATGAGGTTTCTTAGAGGCATCTAAACCTTGAATGAAAGCTATTAAAAATGAAATTTGGAGACAAGAATAAAATAATTCCCTTTACACTCCGGCCCTTTCAGTTCAGACCTGAATGAGATCCTTAAAGGGCTTTGATGCTCAGGCCATTGTCTAAATACTCATGAATGGCTTATCCTTACATAGAGATGATAAAAATATTCTAATATCACTTGAAGACATCCAAAATAACTCTAAACCCCAATGCAATCCTGAGCATAAGGCTTAAGAGTGTGGGATGACAATTTCATTGATTAAGTTCAAATTCGAGTTTAACCACTCAGTAATTTTGCTGCATACATGATATTCTGTTGGAGCCTCAGTTTTCCATCTATAATTTAACTATGCCTATTACAAAGTAAATTTTGTATACAGCAAATGATAGAAGATGCATGAACTTGACTGTAAGAAGAACCATACTAATATTATCACTCATATTAATATCATCAGTAATAAAAAAATCAAGATTTTTGCTCAAGGATAAGGTTTGCTTAACCTAATGTTGCCAGTTTAATATCTCTTGATCTAATTTAACCTAGGATTTCCATCATTTTAATGACTTCAGATAACCTCTGAAAACAGTTTAACTCCATTTTCTTTACCTGGTAGCTTAACCTTGGCACTGACACATTTCTTTTGTAATTTTTCTCCTGGAAGGTTTGCCTCCTCCCCAGAAAACTGACAGAACTAGCCTGCATTTTTCTGAGTTACTAAATAATTCTTCTTGTCTCTCACTCTAGAAATTTAAAAGCCATTTTTAGTATTTTCTGTGTTCTCATTCACTGCAGGCAGCCAGTTAATATTTTACATTTCTAACTCAGTGAGTGCATAGTTCTGTGTCTCCTACAAGAGCTTGATTTCTTCCTCATGTTCATCTCTGGTTTATTGGACCAATTTTTTATGTTATGATGTTATTACCACTATCTCACTTCTTTACTTCATACTCTTCAATTCCAAAATAGTTTTTTTTTCCCTAAAATTCAAATGTATTTATACCCTCTGAAAAAAATGTCTTTCTTGAATATACTCTTAATTTGAATATATTTTGAATTGTCTTCAGTTTTGCTATCATTGTTATTATTGTTGCAAATTCAGTTCAAGGCCATTTAAACACATAACACACTCAAGTAAAGATAAAACGTCCTTCTAACAATTTGCATTGCTGGTCAAATCCCCTAGAGGTAATCACTTTTGAGAGTTTCCCATGAATCTCTCTAAAGATATTCTAAACACACACACACATACACACACACACGCAGAGTTTGTGCACAGTTGCCTAGGTATTTATATATGGATATGAAGAATCATATGAGATTACGAAAAAGGGTTAGATTGTCAAGTTAAATTCAATTTTACAACAATCTGACATCTTATCCAATATAAAGCTTTTCAAATAGTTTGAAGAATCCTAGTAATCCTAAGGCACAGAGGAAGTGTGAAGGAGCTGGAGCTGCCAATGTTGTTCACAGGTTGTGTTTTTAAATCGTACTTTTTGTGTTCCGGCTCAAATATATGTAGGCACATCATTACCCAGAAGGAATCTGTTTTTCCTTTGATTATGAAAAGTCACAATTTTATGTCGTGACATTTATATAAAGCAAACTTCATTTTTCAATGGTAACGCTATTTCTGAATTTGCATTTTTTTTTGTTAAAAATTACTATGAACAGCTTTTTTTGTAGCTATCATTATTTGTAATGTTTTCCCAATATTTTAAAAATATACTCTAATTTATATTTCTTTACCCACACAGATGAATAGTTGTATTTTGATACTACAATGATACTTAAATTTGTAGAATTTTTATATCTTTTCCCTCATTTGTACAAATATAACTGAAGAAATATTCTTATATATGTTCTTATATATTTTAATTTTGACAGAGAAAGTTCAACTCCAAAGCACATATTTCAGCTTAAACTCACATTAATTGTATAAGTACATAGTTTAACAGTTGACATCATTATCATTATTTTTCATTCTTATCAATATTATGAGTAAAAGATGTTTTAATTTCTGTATGGATTTTATTCACCAACAAATATTTTTGGTATGTTTATCAATTGATAGGCACCATTTTTGCAGTTATGATGCAGTAGTAAGCAAAATAATACAGTTCTCACTGAGCTTTAGGGAGGAGAAAGACCATACAAATAATGATGAAATGGAATGAGTAATAGTGGTAAGTTCTCTATAAAGTTTTGAAGAAAAATTAAAATAATTTAAAAGTATGGGAGATTGTGCTTAAGTAGTTGAAATTACATATTTTTGAGCCCAAGGTTTTGTCTCATCCATGTCAAATTCTATCACATGTATTATATACTAGTTCCACGGAACTTCTAACTCTATTGCAATATAACGTCTAACTCATGTGCGAATCTTTGTGACCCCATGGATTGCAGCATGCCTGGCTTCCCTGTCCTTCACTATCTTCTAGAGTTTTCTCATACTCATGTCCATTGAATCAGTGATGCCATCCAACCATCTCTGTCATCCCCTTCTCCTCCTGCCTTCTGTCTTTCCCAGCATCAGGGTCTTTTCCTATGAGTCAGCTCTTTGTATCAGGTGGCCAAAGTATTGGAGCTTCAGCTTCAGCATCAGTCCTTCCAATGAATATTCAGGGTTGATTTCCTTTTGAATTGACTGGTTTGATCCTCTTGCAGTCTAAGTGACTCTCAAGAGCCTTCTCCAGCACCACAGTTCGAAAGCAACAACTCTTTAGCTCTCGGCCTTCTTTATAACCCAACTGTCACATCACACATGACTACTGGAAAAATCATAGCTTTGACTATATGGACTTTTGTCAGCAAAGTGATGCCTCTGCTTTTAAATATGCTGTCTAGCTTTGTCATAGCTTTTCTCCCAGTAGTGAGCATCTTTTAATTTCATGACTGCAATCACTGTCTGCAGTGACTTTGAAGACCAAGAAAATAAATTCGGCCACTGTTTCCACTTTTTCCCCATCTATTTGCAATGAAGTGATAGAACCAGATGCCATGGTCTTTTTTTTTTTTTTTTTTGAGATATAATCCAGCTTTTTCACTCTTCTCTTTCATCCTCCTCCAGAGTCCCTTTAGTTTCCCTTTGTTTTCTGGCATTAGGGTGGCATCATCTGCATATCTGAGGTGTTGATATTTCTTCTGCCAATCTTGATCCCAGCTTGTGATTCATCCTGCCCAGCATTTCACATGATGTACTTTGCATATAAGTTCAATAAGCAAGGTGACAATATACAGCCTTGACGTACTACTCTCCCAATTTTGAACCAGTCCATTGTTCTGTTGGTTCCTAACCTTACATAGAAGTTTCTCAGGAGACAGGTAATGTGGTTTGGTATTCCGATCACTTTACGAATTTTCCACAATTTGTTGTGTTCCAACCCAGTCAAAGGTTTTAGCCTAGTTAATGAAGCAGAAGTAGATTTTTTTTTTTTTTTCTGGAATTCTCTTGCTTTTTCTATGATCCAATGGACATCTGCAATTTCTAATTCTACATCTCTATCATTTTTTTCTCCATATAGAATGCACATATATAGTCATTAAAACACAGACTATTTATCTCCTCAGCTGCAAAACCATCCTTGACTTGCCATGAAATATTTGGCTATTTTCTTCTCCAATTGCCCAATATTTTATCTTTATCTCTACTGTGTTTATCTCACTCTATTGTAAACCTGTGCTTATTTCTGACATAAACACTTGATTGTGACCTCTTGTTAATTTGCTTTCCAAGACTGATCACTATGTCTAATGCTTAGTAGGTTTTCAAAGAATATGTTCAAGAAAATAAATAAGTAATTGAATAAATGCAGCATCCATGTCCAGAAGACAGATAGACAATAGTTAAAATCTCATTTGCAGATTGTAAATTCATCACTTTGTGTCTTCCCATATAAGAAACATATTCTAGCCAGCTATAGGGAACCACTTTCCATCTTGCATTTGTATTGACCTTTTGCCTACTAAGCAAAATGATTCACATTTACCTGATTGTGTTTATTCAAGCCATTTCTTTATTTGTGTTTTATTCCTTACCCCATACTTTCATTCTTTCCTCCAGACTTTTATATTTCTCAAGAGGTCTGGTTGGTATTAGCTAGAAACTCAATTAGAAACATTTCTACTATGTTTGCACATTGTTTCTGAATTCAGTAAGAGGAAAGGAAGTGGAAGAACTCCCTGAGGTCTTTGACTAGATAATACCTAATGACTAGCTCCTAAAGGTTCCTTAATATTCCATTGTTGGTGTCCTTGAGTTATGTCTAAGGATAATATCTTTGTTATGTTTTCAACCCAAGATGATAAACTTGCAGCATAAGAATAAACAGAGTACACAATGAGGCTGCTGCTTGTAAGCACGTTTTCTGAGGCACTATGTTCTGTTGATTTGTGCCCTGAGATTAGAATCTGATTTGTTGTTATTCAGTCTCTCAGTAGTGTCAGACTCTTTGCAACCCCATGAGCTGCAGCATGACACACTTCCCTGTCCTTCACCAAGAACTGCTTTGATCTCCTTGCCATCCAAGGAACTCTCAGAAGTCTTCTCCAATACCACAGTTCAAAGCATAAATTCTCTGGTGCTGTCTTCTTTATGGTCCAGATCTCATATCCATACTTGACTACTAGAAAAATCATAGTTTTAATTATATGTACCTTTGTCAGCAAAGTGATGGCTCTTCTTTTTAATAAACCTGCTGTCAAGGTTGGTCATAGCTTGTTTCCTAAGGAACAAGCATCTTTTAATTTTATGGCTGCAGTCACTGTCCACAGTGACCTTGGATCTGAAGAAAACAAAGTCTGCCTTGTTTCCATATTTTCCCCCATCTATTTGCCATGAAGTGATGGGACAGTATGTCATGATTTAGTTTTTTGAATATTGAGTTGAATCTGATTTGAATTGCAACCAAAATCTTTAAGATTTGGATGTGAAAACATCAGATGGCCTCTAGCTGAAACAGGAAGGAAGGGGGCAAGCTACAACCTTTATTTAAATGAATGATAAAGACTGAGGACATAATATAAACTGATTAGCAACAAATAAGTCCAAAATGGTGGATGATTCTACTTCCAGTTGACCCTGAGCCTCAGTATATGCACTTAGTGCCGTATAAGCAAGCTGAATGACAGATCCACCAGTGCCATGACAGTTCTGAAGCCAAGCATCAAAGAACAAATTCCCACTTCCTGGAAGATCTCCCCCTCCCCTGAAATAGTTGGAGTTATCCTCTCACTCTTTAGCTTATGAAATTACTCAGTCCATAAAGACTGTGCTACGCTGTGCTTAGTTTCTCTGTCATGTCCGACTCTTTGTGACCCCATGGACTGTAGCCTGCCAGGCTCCTCTGTCCACAGGAATTCTCCAGGCAAGAATACTAGAATGGGTTGTCATGCCCTCCTCTAGGGAATCTTCCCAACCCGGAGATCAAACCCAGGTCTCTTGCATTGCAGGCAGGCTCTCTACCATCTGAACCACCAGGGAAGCCCAGGAATACTGGAGTGTGTAGCCTATTCCTTCTCCAGGGGAACTTCCCAACCTAGTAATTGAACCAGGGTGGTCTTGCATCACCCATTCAGAAGACATGAGTTTGAGTAAACTCCAGTAGTTGGTGATGGACAGGGAGGCCTGGCATGCTTCAGTCCATAGGGTCACAAAGAGTTGGACATGACTGAGCAACTGAACTGAACTGAACTCTTGCATTGTAGGCAATTCTTTATAAGCTGAGATATCTGGGAATAGTTGTGTGGTTTTTTTTTTTTTTTTTAATCCCCACATAAAAACTAACCATGCCATACTTAGAGTCTGCTCTCGTTCTCTGAAATGACCCACAATCCATCTATGGAGTGTGTTTCTACCTAAATAAATCCACTTCTTACCTGTCATTTTGTTTCTCACTGAATTCTCCCTTCCATGAGACATCAGGAATCCAAGTTTCATTAAGTCTTAAAACTAGGTGTGTGATCTCAGTTAAAAGATCATTGGTTTAATTCCCAATCTCGGTTTTGGCCAGTCTGAGCCTTGACTGCATGGGTTCCAGTCCCAGTCTGAGTTAAGTGGTTTCACTTCTATGCAGGGGCAAGGAAATTGGGTGTGTCCATGCCCAGGAAGTGGCTGGTATTCCAGTCACAGATGGAAACCTTATCAAGCAAATGCTGGTGCCTAGAAATCTGGTTAGAAAAATCACTCTTCACTTTGTGCATCATTTGTAATGATAGACAACAGTCCATCACAAGCACACTTTTGGTTCAGAGTTTTCCAAAGGTATGTGTTCTTTAAGCAAATAACTGGATACCATGAGCATGGAGGATAGAACACACTGGGGAATCCAGGAGGAATTGCAATAAGAGGTCCTGAAGTAGACCTCTTCTTCCCTGGTGGCTCCGCAGTGAAGAATTTGCCTGAAATGCAGAAGATGCAGATTTGATACCTAGATTGGGAAGATCCCCTCGAGCAGGGCATGACAACCCATTCCAGTATTCTTGCCTGGAAAATACCATGGACAGGAGCCTGGTGGGCTACAGTCCATGGGGTTGCAAAAAGTCGGGCACAACTGAAGCAGCTTAGCATGCACTCATCAAGTAAGCTCACTCCTGATTATAGCTCAGTCAGTGAAATGGAGATGGCAAAGCCAGAACAAGTGACTGGAATATTCAAAAGTCCAGATCAAACAGAGATTAAAATCTAATTGCTGTGACACTTACAATCAATCAACTCCAGTTACAACTCAGAGGTCTGACCTTTAGGTGAGGAATCAAGCATGTGACCACCAAAACAAAAAACATCAAAAGGCAAAACTGTATTGGAGAAAAGGGAAAATTTCTCTTAGCTGGCTTATTCTGGTGGAAATAGGCAAGTATTTAGGCAAATTAGGCAAACCTAGGTTTAGAAGAAAGGTAGATAAAAAAGAGCACATATTTTTATTTCATTATTTTCATTATAGTTTATTTCATTATTGACTGTGTACAGCAGTAAAATGTAGTGTCACTAGTAGAATTATAGCTAAGAGAAAAGTAAGGTCTCCAAGGAACATTCTTTCTAATATGTACTTCTGAAAGAGAAAGCGCTTTGAAATATTCGATAATTTCAGAAATGTTAAAACTGGGCCAAAAGCATGTTATTAAATATTTAAACTTCAAATCATTTTAAATGATGCTTTGCAATTCATGTAAATCAGTAACTATCTTAGTCAGATAGAATTTGAAATTTTGTTTTCAGTTTTTCGGAGACATTTTTGTGACAGGTTACCATTCACATGTCAGATCACCTCAACTCTCCCTCTGCTTTTAGAATAAATAATATATACAGGAAAATTTGTATAAATTTATTGAAGTTTTCCATGTGCAAAGAAAAATTCATTACAATAATGTTAAGTAAGATACAGATGGTAGCTGTGGATGTAAGTCAATTGTTTATGTAGAAAGTTATTGCTAATAAAGTTAAAGTAATTGTTATGTAATTTATTATTTAATAGTGCTTTGGCATAGAAATTAAGGCCAGAAACAAGGAAATAAAAGTTCTTATAAATTTTTAAGAAGGTTTTTGCATTTCTGACTTAAAGGTTAGATCAATTTTTAAATATATTGAATGCTAAATAATTCTGCTTTCAAAAATCTTGTTTTCAGAAAATTCATACTAACAAAATAATTTTAAAAAGGAATGGTATCAAATCTATAGGCAATAATTCATTCCAAAATGATTTATTTTAAAGAGAATTCTAATCCTGTTTCTACAGTTCTTGCAGGAAGGGGGACCCTTTACAGGGCTCAAGAGTGGGCTCCTGTCTAGCACTCAGAAATGAATTACCCAAAGAGACAGACTTGTTGATTGAGCAAAAGCTTTTATTGGGAAGGGGTGCCTAGACAGAGAGCAGAAGGATGAGGGAGCTCAGGATAACTGTTCTGCCACACGGCTTACAGTCTTGGGTTTTATGGTAATTAAATTGCTTTTTAGGTTGTGTCTGGCTAATTAGTCTGAGTCAGGGTCCTTCCTGGTAGTGTTTGCATTGCTCTGCCAAGATGGAGTCCAGTGAGGATTCTGGGAGGTTGGTAGGACATATGGTCTGAAGTTTCCTCTATCCTTTTGACTTTTCTTGAATTCTGGTTGATAGAAGCTTGATAGTTCCATATTCCTTACCCAGACCTCTGCTTAAGATGACTCATAGAAGCGTTTACATTTGGACCTGGCCAGGTTGGGCGGTATTAGTCAGTGGTTTTGCTAACACACTCAGTATAAATTCTAAGTAGTGGGAAAGGCTGATCAATTTCAGCATCTTTCAATGCAAGAAAATGAAGAGTGAGATATAAGAAGGAAAGGATGGGAGGCATTACATATAGGCAAACTGAACAAAGTGAAAAATTTAGCAATGTCACAGCATGTATAAGGCCAGGCATTTTGATTGTTATGAGTGTGGAATACAAATGAATCAGTGCAGCCTAAACGTATTGCCAACAAAGGTGCGTCCAGTCAAGGCTATGATTTTTCCAGTAGACATGTATGAATGTGAGAGTTGGACTATAAAGAAAACTGAGTGCCAAAAAATTGATGCTTTTGAACTGTGGTGTTGGAGAAGACTCTTGAAAGTCACTTGAACTGCACGGAGTTCCAACCAGTCCATCCTAAAGGAGATCAGTCCTGAGTGTTCATTAGAAGGACTGATGTTGAAGCTGAAACGCCAATACTTTGGCCACCTGATGTGAAGAACTGACTCATTGGAAAAGACCCTAATGCTGGGAAAGATTGAGGGCAGGAGGAGAAGGGGACGACAGAGGATGAGACTGTTGGTTGGCATCACTGACTCAATGGACATGAGTTTGGGTAAACTTCTGGATTTGGTGATGGACAGGGAGAGCTGGCATGCTGCAGTCCATGGGGTCACAAAGAGTCAGACACAACTGAACTGAACTGACTGAAAGCTTATATCCCCTGACTTTTTAAGCACTGTTTTTAAATCTAGGTTTTTCTTAAGTATTAAGATTTTTAGGGGTAGGTTTCTAAGGATTTAAAGGTCTGGTTTGTTTTTATCTCTTTTTCTATTTGTTTCTCATTTGATTTGTAATGTTTCTACATTAAGAAAATAAATAAATAATCTGAGCATTTCAGAGATCAGAATGAGGTCCAGAGTTGAGGATATAAAACATATTCATTATGGTTGAAACCAAATTCTAGGTTTAGAAGAAAGGTAGATAGAGAGAGCACATATTTTTTTATTTCATTCGATTTTTTCATGGAGTTTAGCAAAAAAAAAAAAAAAAATCATGGAAGAACCTCATAGAATAAAGACATTACTTTTGACTCTGCTACTGCTGCTGCTGCTGCTAACTCGCTTCAGTCGTGTCCGACTCTGTGCAACCCCACAGACAGCCGTCCACCAGGTTCCCCCGTCCTTGGGATTCTCCAGCCAGGAACACTGGAGTGGGTTGCCATTTCTTTCTCCAAAGCTTGAAAGTGAAAAGTGAAAGTGAAGTTGGTCAGTGATGTCCGACTCTTAGCGACCTCATGGACTGCAGCCTACCAGACTTCCCCGTCCATGGGATTTTCCAGGCAAGAGTACTGGAATGGGGTGTCATTGCCTTCTTCACTTTTGACTCTCAAAATCCAAAAATTTAAATATTTATTTAAAAATCTTGGAATCCAAATCACTTTTTTACTCTGTTTAATTGTTTAACATTTTATTTTAAACATAAACTTGCTTTATATCAGTGATTGATTACAACAGGCACAACTGGCATACCTTTGCTCCTTAATACGGAAGAAATCACAAGTTCTTGCCACCAAATTACATTTATTTTGTCAATAAAAAAATTATATTTGTAAAAGGTATTGGGTGAAAAATAAAATGTACTTACAGATATACAATCACATTTGCTCCTGTGTGACTCTAAATATCAGTATATAATATTTCATATATGAAGAAACAGCTTTTGAGAAATATTTTGTGTAAAAGTTTGTGTGTGTTTTAGCAATTTTCTTCACAGTCAGTCAAAATGATGAATTCTTCTTGGCCTTAAAACCCAGATTGTGTGATGCATGTTCAGTCACTAAGTCATGTCTGACTCTTTGTGACCCCATGTACTGTAGCCCATTAGGCTCCTCTGTCCATGGGATTTTCCAGTCAAGAATACGGGAGAGGGTTTCCAATTCCTTCTCCAGGGGATCATCCCAAACTAGGGATTGAACTGGGGTCTCTTGCATATCCTGCATTGGCAGGCAGGTTCTTTACCACTGAGTACCTGGGATGCCAAAATCCAGCTCCAACTCTTCTCTGAGACTTTCACTGTGATAAAACATCTGATACTTCTGGTAAATAATGTTTCACAAAGCATACTTTTACTTGGACGACATGAAGAATCACAGAGTCTAAAATAAAGCTATAAAAAATATGTAAGGTTTAACAACAGCAGCTGCTACCTGCCACAGAAATTTTAAACAAGAGAGTCAGACAAGATTTGACAATTGCAGCCAATATAAAAATAGTTTTAGAGAACAAAAGTTTTGGTGTTTTATTCCTGATTGCCAGAGGCAGAGTATTTGAGACACTACAAGGGTGAAATTAATCCTGTTTTCTTTACTGAGTACTTTAGTTGAAATTTCTTCAAATATATTTCAAAATAACATTGAAAACATTTAGCAGGCATTGTTAATAAAACATTTATTACCTTATCTTAATTTTGTCTCTCACTTTCTTTCTGTGACAGTATTTACTCTGATAGAAATAAATGGACTTATGATGCAAAAGAATTAAGATTTGTTGCAATTAAACCATCAATAAAACACAAAAAGTGTGGGGAGGTGGTCCCAATTTGGTGGAGGAATAGAAAGGGGATACCACTTTCTCCCCCAAAAATTCATCAAAAAATCATTTGAATGCTGAGGCCGAGCAACTTCCACAAAACAACTTCTGAATGCTGGTGAAGGACACCAGGCACCCAGAAAGGCAGCCCATTCTCTTCCAAAGGAGGGGTGCAATTACTGGCTTGATTGCTCTCTCTTTTCTTGACTCTCCCCCAGGTCACCTCTATATCCTCCCTCCCCCTTCTCTTCTCTACTTAAATCTGTGAATCTCTCTGGGTGTTCTGGGCTGTGGAAAACCCTTAGGGAACTGATTACTGGCTAGATTCGCCTCTCCCCTTTTGATTCCCCCTCTTCTTCTCCTGGTCACCTCTATCTCCCTCCTTCCTCTTCTCTTCTCCATGTAACTCTGTGAACCTCTCTGGGTGTCCATCCCCTCTCTGGGTGTCCCTCACTGTAGGGAACCTTTTAACCATTAACCTAGATGTTTTAACATCTGTGTTGTATGGATAGAGAAGTCTTGAGGCTACTGTAAGAAAAAGACTGAAAGCCAGAGACAGGAGGCTTAAACCCAAAACTTGAGAACACCAGAGAAACATTAATGATGAAACGTTAATCGACAAGAGCTCATCCAAAAGCCTCCATACCTACACTGAAACCCAGCTTCACCCAAGAGCCAACAAGTTTCAGAGCAAGACATACCACCCTAATTCTCCAGCAATATAGGAACACAGCAAAGAGCCTTAAAATACGGGCTGCCCAAAGCCATGCCAAAACCATAGTCACACCAAAACTCACTACTGGACACTTCATTGCACTCCAGAGAAAAGAGATCCAGCTCCATCCACCAGAACACAAACACAAGCTTTCCTAACCAGAAACCTTGACAAACCACTAGTCCAATCCCACCCACAGGGAGCAAGCTCCACAATAAAGAGGAACCACAAACTCCCAGCCTACAGAAAGGCCACCCCAAACACAGCAATCTAAACAAGATGAAAAGGCAGATAAATATTCAGCAGGTAAAGGAACATGATAAATGACCTCCAAACCAAACAAAAGAGGAGATAGGGAGTCTACCTGAAAAAGAATTCAGAAAAATGATGATCTAAAATCTTGAAAACAAAATGGAGTCACAAATAAATAGACTAGAAACAAGGATTGAGAAGATGCAATAAATATTTAGCAAAGACGAAGAAATAAAAAAGTCAATCAATAATGAATAATGCAATAGCTGAGATCAAAAGCATTCTGGAGGGAACCAACAGTAGAATCACTGAGGCAGAAGATAGGATAAGTGAGGTGGAAGATAGAATGGTGAAAATAAATGAAGCCAAGAGGAAAAAAGAAAAAGAAAAAAAAAAAACTAAAAGAAATGAGGACAACCTCAGAGACCTCTGGAACAATGCCAAATGCCCCAACATTCGAGTCATAGGAGTCCCAGAAGAAGACAAAAAGAAAGACCATGAGAAAATGCTAGAGGAGATAACAATTGAAAACTTTCCTAAAATGGGGAAAGAAATAGCCACAGAAGTCCAAGAAGCCCAGGGAGTCCCAAACAAGATAAACCCAAGGTGAAAAACACCAAGACACATATTAATCAAATTAACAAAGATCAAACACAAAGAGCAAATATTAAAATCTGCAAGGGAAAAACAACAAGTAGTGCACAAGGGGAAACCCATAAGGATAACAGCTGATCTATCAATAGAAACTCTTCAGGCCAGAAAGGAATGGCAAGACATACTTAAAATGATGAAAGAGAAAAACCTACAACCCAGATTACTATACCCAGCAAGGATCTCATTCAAATATGAAGAAGAAATCAAAAGCTTTACAGACAAGCAAAAGCTGAGAGAATGCAGTACCACCAAACCAGCTCTTCAAAAAATGCTAAAGGATCTTCTCTAGACAGGAAACACAGAAAAGGTTTATAAACTTGAATCCAAAACAACAAAGTGAGTGGCAAAATGATAATACTTATCAATCAGTTCAGTTTAGTTCAGTTAACTTCAGTTGCTCAGTTTTGTACGACTCTTTGTGACCACAAGGACTGCAGCAAGCCAGGCCTCCCTGTCCATCATGAACTCCCAGAGTTTACTCAAACTCATGTCCATTGAGTCAGTTTTGCCATTCAACCACTCATTCTCTGTTGTCCCTTTCTCCTCCCTCCATCAATCTTTCCCAGCATCAAAGTCTTTTCAAATGAGTAAATTATTGACATCAGGTAGCCAAAGTATTGGAGTTTCAGCTTCAACTTCAGTCCTTCCAATGAATATTCAGGACAGATTTCCTTTAGGATGAACAGGTTGGATCTCCTTGCAGTCCAAGGGACTCTCAAGAGTCTTCTCCTACACCACAGCTCAAAAGCATCAATTATTTGTTGCTCAGCTTTCTTTAATGTCCAACTCGCACATCCATACATGACTACTGGAAAAACCATAGATTTGACTAGATTGAACTTTGTTGGCAAAGAAATGTCTCTGCTTTTAAATATGCTATCTAGGTTGGTCATAGCTTTTCTTCCAAGGAGTAAGTGTCTTTTAATTTCATGGTTTATGTAACCAGCTACAGTGACTTTGGAGCCACCTAAAATAAAGTCTATCATTGTTTCCACTGTTTTCCCATCATTTTGCCATAAAGTGATGGGACCTGATGCCATGCTCTTAGTTTTCTGAAAGTTGAGTTTTAAGCCAACTTTTTCACTCTCCTCTTTCATTTTCATCAAGAGGCTCTTTAGTTCTTCACTTTCTGCCATAAGGATGGTATCATCTGCATATCTGAGGTTATTCATATTTCTCCTGGCAATCTTGATTCCAGCTTGTGCTTCATCCAGCCCATCGTTTCTCATGATGTACTCTGCATATAAGTTAAATAAGCAGGGTGACAACAAACAGCCTGACATACTCCTTTCCTTATTTGGAATTAGTGTTGTTCCATGTCCAGTTCTAACTGTTGCCTCCTGACCTGCATACAGGTTTCCCAAGAGGCAGGTCAGGTGGTCTGATAGTCCCATGTCTTTAAGAATTTTCCAGTTTGTTGTGATCCACACAGTCAAAGGTTTTGGCATAGTCAATAAAGCAGAAATAGATATATTTCTGGATCTCTGTTTCTTTTTTGATGATCCAACAGATGTTAGCAATTTGATATCTGGTTCCTCTGCCTTTTCTCATTCCAGCTTGAACATCTGGAATTTCACAGTGCAGGTCCTGTTGAAACCTGGCTTGGAGAATTTTGAACATTACTTTACTAGCATGTGAGATGACTGCAACTGTGCCATAGTTTGAACATTCTTTCGTATTGCCTTTCTTTGGGATTGGAATGAAAACTGACATTTTCCAGTCTTGTGACCACTGCTGAGTTTTCCAAATTTGCTGACATATTGAGTACAGCACTTGCACAACATGGTATTTTAGGATTTGAAATAGATCAACTGGAATTCCATCACCTCCACTAGCTTTGTTAGTAGTGATGCTTCCTAAGGCCCACTTGACTTCACATTCTAGGATGTCTGGCTCTAGGTGATTGATCATACCACTGTGATTATCTGGGTTGTGAAGAATTTTTTGTATAGTTCTTCTGTGTATTTTTGCCACATCTTCTTAATATCTTCTGCTTCTATTAGGTCTGTACAGTTTCTGTCCTTTATTGTGCTCATCTTTGCATGAAATGTTCCCTTGGTATCTTTAATTTTCTTGAGTAAATCTCTAGTCTTTTGCTTTCTATCGTTTTCCTCTATTTCTTTGCATTGATCACTGAGGAAGCCTTTCTTATCTTCCCTTGCTATTCTTTGGAACTCTGCATTCAAATGGGTATATCTTTCCTTTTTTCCTTTGCTTTTCACTTCTCTTCTTTTCACAGCTATTTGCAAAGCCTCCGCATACAGCCATTTTGCTTTTTTGCATTTCTTTTTCTTGGAGATGGTCTTCATCATTGCATCCTGTACAGTGTCTTGATTCTGTGCCCATAGCTTTTCAGGCACTCTGTGTATCAGATCTAATCCCTTCAATCTGTTATTCACTTCAACTCTATAATTGTAAGAGTTTTGATTTAGGTCATACTTGAATGGTCTAGTGGTTTTCCCTAGTTTCTTCAACTTAAGTCTGAATTTGGCAAAAGGAGTTTGTGATCTGAACCAGCGTTAGCTCTCTGTCTTGTTTTTGCTGACTATATAGAGCTTCTCCATCTTTGGCTGCAAAGAATATAATCAATCTGATTTTGGTTTTTACCATCTCATGATGTCCATGTGTAGAGTCTTCTCTTGTGTTGTTGGAAGAGGGTGTTTGCTATGACAAGTGCGTTCTCTTGGCAAAACTCTATTAGCCTTTGTCCTGCTTCATCCTGTACTCCAATGCCAAATTTGCCTATTACTCCAGGTGTTTCTTGACTTCCTACTTTCACATTCTAGTCCCCTCTAATGAAAAGGACATATTTTTGGGGTGCTAGTTCTAGAAAGTCTTGTAGGTTTTCATAGAATCATTTAACTTCAGCTTCTTCAACATTACTGGTCGGGGCATAGACTTGGATTACCCTGATATTGAATGGTTTTTCTTGGAAATGAACAGAGATCGTTCTGTTGTTTGTGAGATTGCATCCAAGGACTGCATTTCACACTCTTTTGTTGACTGTGATGGCTACTCCATTTCTTCTAAGGAATTCTTGACCACAGTAGTAGATATAATGGTCATCTGAGTTAAATTCACCCATTCCAGTCCATTTTAGTTTGCTGATTTCTAAAATGTCAACATACACTCTTGCCATCTCCTGTTTGACCACTTCCAATATGCCTTGATTTATGGACCTAACATTCCAGGCTCCTTAAATATAAATGGATTGAATGCCCCAACCAAAGGATGCAGACTAGCGGGATGGATACAAAAACAAACCCCTATATATGCTGTCTACAAGAGACCCACCTCAAGCCAAGGGACACATACACACTGAAAAAGAAGGGCTGAAAAAATATATTTCATGCAAATGGAGACCAAAAGAAAGCAGGAGTAGCAATACTCATATCGGATAAAATGGACTTTGAATAAAGGCTGTGTAAACAGACGAAGGACACTACATAAAGATATAACAATTATAAATATATATGCACCCAACATAAGATCACTGTAATATGTAAGGCAATTGTTAACAAGTATGAAAGGGGAAGTCAGCAGTAACACAGTAATATTGGGAGACTTTAATACCCCATTCACACCTGTGGCTAGCTCAACCAAACAAAATCAGCAAGGAACCACAAACTTTAAATGATACAATGGACCGGTTAGACCTAACTGATATCTATAGGACATTTTACCACAAAACAATGAATTGCATCTTTTTCTCAATTGCACATGGAACATTCTCCAGGATAGATCACATCCTGGGCCATAAATCTAGCCTTGGTAAATTTAAAAAAATTGAAATCATTCCAAGCATATTTTCTGACCACAGTGTGGTAAGATTAGATGTCAACTACAGGGAAAAAATAAACAACAACAACTGTTAAAAATACAAACATATGGAAGCTAAATAAGACGCTTGTGAGTAACCAACAAATCACAGAAGAAATCCAAAAAGAAATCAAAATATGCACAGAAACAAATGAAAATGAAAGCACGACAACCCAAAACCTATGGGATTCAGTAAAAGCAGTCTTTAGGGGAAGGTTCAGAGCAGTACAAGCTTACCTCAAAAAAACAAGAGAAAAATCAAATAAAAACCTAACTTTACACCTAAAGAAATTAGAAAAAGAAGAAATGAAGAAGCCCAGTTTTAGTGGAGGGAAAGAAATCCTAAAAATTAGGGCAGAAAAGAATGAAAAATAAACAAAGGAATCTATAGCAAAATCAACAAAACTAAAAGCTGGTTTTGTGAGAGATAAATAAAATAGACTTATCAAGAAAAAAGGAGCAAATCAACAAAATTAGAAATGAAAATGGAGAAATCACAACAGACAGCACAGAAATACAAAGGATCATAAGAGACTACTATCAGCAACTATATGCCAATGAAATGGGCAACTTGGAAGCGATCGACGGATTCTTAAGAAAGTATTACCTTTCAAAAGTGAACGAGAAAGAAATAGAAAATCTTAACACACTCATCACAAGCATGGAAATCAAAACCATAATCAAAAATCTTTGAACAAACAAAAGCCCAGGATCAGATGGCTTCACAGGTGAATTCTACCAAAAATTGAGAGAAGAGCTAACACCTACCCTACTCAAACTCTTCCAGAAAATTGCAGAGGAAAGTGAACTTCCAAACTCATTCTATGAGGCCACCATCATGCTAATATCAAAACCAGCCAAAGATGCTACCAAAAACGAAAACTAGAGACCAATATCACTGATGAACATAGATTCAAAAATCCTTAATATACTTCTAGCAAACAGAATCCAACAGCATATTAAAAAGATCATACATTCATGACTAAGTAGGCTTTATCACAAGGATGCAAGGATTCTTCAATATTCACTAACAAAAACATGGAAAGATGCTCAAATCACTCATTATCAGAGAAATATAAATCAAAACCACAATGAGGTTTTGAAAAAATACTATCTTTATAACAGAAAAGACAATCTCTTTAACATGTGGTGCTGGGAAAACTGGTCAACCACTTGTAAAAGAATGAAACTAGAATACTTTCTAGCACCATACACAAAAATAAACTAAATATGGATTAAAGATCTAAACCTAAGACCAGAAACTATAAAACTCCTAGAGGAGAACATAGGCAAAACACTCTCTGACATAAATCACAGCAGGATCCTCTATGACCCACCTCCCAGAGTACTGGAAATAAAAGCAAAAATAAACAAATGGGACCTAATTAAACTTAAAAGCTTTTGCACAACAAAGGAAACTATAAGCAAGGTAAAAAAAAAAAACAGCCTTCAGAATGGGAGAAAATAATAGCAAATGAAGCAACTGACAAAGAATTAATCTCAAAAATATACAAGCAACACCTGCAGCTCAATTCCAGAAAAATAAATGACCCAATCAAAAAAATGTGCCAAAGAACTAAACACACATTCCTCCAAAGAAGGTATACAGATGGCTAGCAAACACATGAAAAGATGCTCAGCATCACTCATTGTCAGAGAATTATACATCAAAACCACAATAAGGTACCATCTCACACCAGTTAGAATGGCTGCTATCCAAAAGTCTACAAGGAGTAAATGCTGAAGAGGGTGTAGAGAAAAGGGAACCCTCTTACACTGTTGGTGGGAATGAAAACTAGTACAGTCACTATGGAGAACAGTGTGGAGATTTCTTAAAAAACTGGAAATAGAACTGCCATATGACCCAGGAATCCCACTGCTGGGCGTATACACTGACAAAACCAGAATTGAAAGAGACACGTGTACCCCAATATGCATCACAGCACTGTTTAAAATAGCTAGGACATGGAAGCAACCTAGATGTCCACCAGCAGATGAATGCATAAGAAAGCTGTGGTACAGACACACAATGGAATATTATTCAGCTATTAAAAAGAATGCATTTGAATCAATTCTAATGAGATGGATGAAACTGGAGCCTATTATACAGAGTGAAGTAAGTCAGAAAGAAAAACACTAATACAGTGTATTGACGCATATATATGGAATTTAGAAAGATGGTAATGATGACCCTATATGCGAGACAGCAAAAGAGACACAGATGTACAGAACAGACTTTTGGACTCTATGGGAGAAGGTGAAGGTGGGCTGATTTGAGACAATAGCATTGAAATATGTATATTACCATATGTGAAATAGATCACCAGTTCAAGTTCGATGCATGAAACAGGGCACTCAAAAGCAGTTCACTGGGACAACTCTGAGGTATGGGATGAGGAGGGAGGTGGGAGGGGCACTCAGGATGGGGAACACATGTACATTCATGGTTGATTCATGTCAATGTATGGCAAAAGCCACTACAATATTGTAAAATAATTAGCCTCCAATCAAAAATAAATTAATTTAACAACACACAAAAATTTGTATTATAAAATTGATTTTGAACTCTTTTAAGAAAAGAAGCATTTCCTTATTTGATGATAAAATTTTCCAGGCCAGAACTTTGAATAATAATCATTTTTGTTCTGTTAATAGATTAGTAAACATGCATTCATTTTTAGTTAATGAATATTTAACGATCTAATTTAGGTTAAATAATTGGATATTGGGATGAGAGAAATTTTCCATGTATCCAGATAAAGAGATTTTTTTATGATCAATGTTAAACTAATTTTTTTAAAAGAGAATTTTCTCATATAGAATAAACCCAGAACTTACATCTCTGACATAGTATCTAAGTGGATGTTATTAGTGATGCTTTGGCAGTATTAAACAATTATTCTATTAAAATAGCTTTCAAAGAGCTAAACTATGGTTTTCTTTAAATGTAAAAATCACATGTGTCAATAACGCTATTCAACACAGTAATTAATGAGGAAATCTGTGAGATAATAAAGCTAGTTAGATAAAAATTTGAGGAAAGAGAAATTTATGTATACAATCATAAAATGCTGAAATGGCATTGCTGATAGATACAACAAAAGTTTATTCTTCTAAAGAGCCAAAACTTTATGATTATCTTTTCTATCATGTAGAGACCTACCAATTAATGTGCTTCCCTAGTGGCCCAGAGGGTAAAGTATCTGCAAAGCAAGAGACCTGGGTTCGATCCCTGGATTGGGACTACCCCCTGGGAAAGGGAATGGCTACCCACTCCAGTATTCTTGCCTGGAAAATTTCAAGGACAGAGGAGCCTGGCAGACTACAGTCCATGGGGTCACAAAAAGTTGGACATGACTGAGTGAATAACAGTAACGAGCTAGAGATAACTAAAACACATACACACAAATTCACAAAATTATGTTTGTGAGGCAAATCATTTAAAAATCACAACAAAATGACTTTCAGGAAAAGACCTATTCTTGCGTATTATTCTTAGTCTTGGTCTAAAAAAATAATTAGACATACATCAGATTTGATATTTTAATTCCTTGGTAACTTAAGGATGGCTTACATGAAATGTTTACTCTACCAGACACAGAAAAGGAAATAATAAATGTAAAAGGGCATTTCACAGATTATAATCATATTCACTTCTTAGTTTCTCATTAAAGTTATTTGGAATAACTTGAGAAAAAGAAAATGATTCAAATATTTTATTTTTTAAAGCTATTTTTGTTTCAGGTAAAGCATTGAGAGATTTGAGGAAAGCTAGTAATCACACACAGTTCAGCTCAAATGTGTAAATTGTTCATAGTCTACACAGCAGGAGTATTTTTGTATTCATGGCATCTAAAGGGAGAATAGTCCAGTCATTAGGAGTCCTGCTTCATAAAGCCTTTTCAAAAATACAGTTTTGATCTGGACACTTAGATTGACTTCTACACACAGCCTGTACAAATGTCTCTTGTTTAAGGTTGCTCTCATTTTTGTAAAACTGTAACCACTTTTGGGATTTTGCTGCAAATCCATTTCACAGTACAGAATAGAGCTTTACAAACTTTTCTGCTAAAGAAAATAATTATATTTAGTTCCTGTGTTATTGTTTTTTTCCTCTAAATACAAAATGTTTGTAACTGTTCATTTAACACATGCCAAAAGATAACAATAGGAAGAAAACATATTAGCACGAGTTTATGGGGAATACATAGGGATTAGAATAATAACTATTTGCAAGTTAAATCTTGACAATTACTGAACTAAAGTCAAATTCATTCTGGAGACACATTCTATAGCTTAAAATTATAATCCTTAAAGTTTCAAAGATTATACATCATGATGAAATACTTTAAAAAGTCAACATAGTGAGGAAAAAGTGATTAGGGTGTTACACATATCTGTAAATATTTGTGTGAGAAGTGTATCAATAAAATTTGCTGTGCCATTTGGTTGAATGGCACTCAATAAACTGTATCGTATGTGTATAAAATAAATTTTGGTTGGTCAGTTGCTAAGTCGTGTCCGGCTCTTTGAACCACATGAACTTCAGCATGCCAGTCTTCCCTGTTCTTCACTATTACCCTGAGTTTGTCCAAACTCATGTCCATTGAGTCAGTGATGCCATCCAATGATCTCATTCTCTATTGCCCCTTTCTTCTCTTGCCCTCAAACTTTCCCAGCATCATGGTCTTTTCTAATGAGTCAACACTTTGCATCAGGTGGCCAAAGTATCAGAGCTTGAGCACCAGTTCTTCCAAAGAATATTCAGGGTTGGTTTTCTTTAGGATTGGCTAGTTTGATCTCCTTGTAGTTCAAGGGATTCTCAAGCGTCTTCTCTGAATAAAGAAGGTCAGCAATGAATAAACAAATAGTGGATGAACACTTCAGAAATGTAGATAATTCAGAAATGATTGAAGCTCTGACCTAGGTGATGCACTCCTTCTTCTCCCTTGGAATGTAATGCCTACTCTTCACAGAGTTGATCTGTTTAATGTTTCTTTATCCTTAAACATCTAGATAGAGACAAGTTTTCATTTTAAGTTTGATTTTTCTCTTGTGTGTACATGTGTGTGTGTTGGTTGCTCAGTTGTGTCAGACTCTGTGCAACCCCATGGACTGTAGCCCACCACCAAGTTCCTCTGTCCATGGAATTCTCAAGGTGAGAATACTGGAGTACATTGACATTCTCTTCTTCAGGAGATCTTCACAACCCAAGAATTGAACGCAGGTCTCTTGCATTGCACACAGATTCTTTACCATCTGAGCCACCAGGGTAGGTCATTTAAATATATTATATTTTTTTAATAATAGAAAAAGCTACTTTGAACCAATAGGTACTGTATTAGTCAGTCTACACCAGATTAATACCTCTCATTTCTAAGTCTTACAAGAACCAAGGTCCATTATTCCTCCCAAACATGAGATTATTCTGTGCTGCCTGGAAATGATTATCACACATTATCATCCTCACTTCAGGGACTCTGATTGACAGAACATTATTATGACTATGGCAAAGGAAAAAATATATGGGGAAGCACAGACTTGCTCTTGCAGACTATGATCTAAAGACACAAATATCTCTTCTGCTCATCCTTAAACTCAGCCAGAGAAGTCACATAGGTACCCACTTCAATGGGGTGAGAAAGGGAATCAAATATTCTCAAAAGCTAACATAGATAAATATTCAAAACAAAACAAAACTGCATGCCTTTTATAAAAAAGAGTAAACCAAATGAATGATTTCCTCAAGAGGCTGTTTGCACATCAAAAACAAATAAATACAAATATCTGTGTTAAAAAGACACAACACCTGGTCCTCAAAAGAAATTTTGTCAGCTCTTTTTCTGTTCAGTTCAGATCAGTCACTCAGTCATGTCCGACTCTTTGCAACCCCATGAACTGCAGCACGCCAGGCCTCCCTGTCTATCACCAACTCCTGGAGTCTAGCCAAACCCATGTTCATTGAGTTGGTGATGCCGTCCAACCATCTCATCCTCTGTTGTCCCCTTCTCCTCCTGCCCTCAATCTTTCCCAGCATCAGGGTCTTTTCAAATGAGTCAGCTCTTCCCAACAGGTGGCCAAAGTATTGGAGCTGCAGCTTCAACATCAGTCCTTCCAATGAACACACAGGACTGATCTCCTTTAGGATGGACTGTTTGGATCTCCTTGCAGTTCAATGGACTCTCAAGAGTCTTCTCCAACACCACAGTTCAAAAGCACCAATTCTTCAGAGCTCAGTTTTCTTAATAGTCCAACTCTCACATCCATACAAGACTACTGGAAAAACCATAGCCTTGACTAGATGGACCTTGGTTGACAAAGTAATGTCTCTGCTTTTTAATATGCTGTCTAGGTTGGTCATAACTTTCCTTCCAAGAAGTAAGTGTCTTTTAATTTCATGGGTGCTATCACCATCTGCAGTGATTTTGGAGCCCAGAAAAATAAAGTCAGCCACTGTTTCCACTGTTTCCCCATCTATTTGCCATGAAGTGATGGGACAGGATGCTATGATCTTAGTTTTCTGAATGTTAAGCTTTAAGCCAACTTTTTCACTCTTCTCTTTCTCTTTCATCAAGAGGCTCTTTAGTTCTTCTTCACTTTCTGCCATAAGGGTGGTGTCATCTGCATATCTGAGGTTATTGATATTTCTCCCAGCAATCTTGATTCCAGCTTGTGCTTCCTCCAGCCCAGTGTTTCTAATGATGTATTCTGCGTATAAGTTAAATAAGCAGGGTGACAATATACAACCTTTACATACTCCTTTTCCTATTTGAAACCATTCTGTTGTTCCATGTCCAGTTCTAACTGTTGCTTCCTAACCTGCATACAGCTTTCTCAAGAGGCAGGTCAGGTGGTCTGGTATTCCCATCTCTTTCAGAATTTTCCAGTTTATTGTGATCCACACAGTCAAAGGCTTTGACATAATCAATAAAGCAGAAATGGCAGATAATTGAAAAAATGTTAGTTTTATTTATTTATTTATTTATTTTACAAATAGAATGATGCTTTGGAGAATCGCATTCAAATTATATAAAAGATAGTTTCCAATAGAAAGTTCCTGATTGCTCTTAGGATGGGGAATGACATATAGAAAAAGAAAGTTTTGCAGTGTAACCTAGTTTATTTGCCCTGTGTAGTGCCAAATCAATGTACAGAGTGGCATTGTACTTGCTTTTACATCTGATTTGTCGTAACAGTAAACCTGATCTAAGACACAGAACTGTTTCTATTTGCCTGTAAATTACAAAACAAATACACTTTAACCAATGGAAATATTAGTCACTGGACTTCAATGATTTTATGTTTTTGTTTTTTTTTTAATTAAAGAGCTTCTTAAATTGGTTACACATGAAAAAAGACCTATGGAAGAAAGTGGGACATATATTTGAATATTAGAACCCAAGGCCATCTGAATTGCTACCTTCTTGCCTTATCTCTAGTACTTGCCTTTATTTCCTTCTCATTTACCCTTACATGACACACTAGAAAAGCTATTGTATATCATATTTGTTTAACAAATTATACAGGTTTTTGCAATCTGCACAATCACAGAATTTCAATCCTGACTTCACTGTTCCCTGCCAACCACATGATCTCTCCTACCTCTTCACAGCCTTCCAGTTCAGCTCTCATTAGATCTCAGTACAATTGTCTCTCAGCCAAATAGCATAGCTGGTGACCACTGCAAAACATTATCATATTGTTGCTTTCCTTGCCCATGTTACCAGAATTATATCCCTTGTAAATCCATCAAGTTTCCTGAAATTTCTATCACCAGTCTTCTTTAGATTAAGAAAAGCAGTCTTTATCTACCCAAGTTTTTTTTATAAAGATCTTGTATGCTAATATGTGGACCTTTCAAGACTTACCAGTTCCTTATCATAAAAGAGGGGTTTATACTTATTTTATTTTTTATTAATCTCTAAAAGCAAGCTCTTAGATAAAGAAGCCAAGATCCACCCCTGTCAAAAAGATGAGTAATAATAAATGTCTTGAACATAGCATGATGCCAAAAAGGACTGATCAGATGGTAGCTAAAGTTTCTGGTGAGGAAATATAAAAGTTGGGATTATGTGTGTCCCAACACTGCTTGAATACCAAAACTGTGCTTTGATTATCTTTATATTCTCAATGCCTGGCACAAAACAAGCATATAATAAATGCTTGCCTAAGTTAACTATTTTATCTTTAGAAACTCAATTTGTTCATATGTGAGCATATTCTGTTCTTACAGACAAAATCTTAATACTCCTTTTATGTTATTGTTATTAGAAGAAATGGGAAAAAATAGTGGAGCGATAAGGGAGTTAATAGCTAATACAATGAAATGAATCAACTCTAATGTATGTGTGTGTGTGCTCAGTTGTGTCTGAATCTGCAGCCCCATTGACTGTGACCCGCTAGTCTTCTCTGTCCATGGGATTTTTCAGGCAATAATACTAGAGTGGGTTGCAATTTCCTCCTCCAGGGAATCTTCCTGAAGCGGGAATTGAACCTGTGTCTCTTCTGTCTCCTGCATTGGCAAGTGGATCATTTACCACTGGCACCACCATTGAAATGGATCAACTCTAACTGGGCAACAAATATTTATGCTAAATAGATGCATAGACTACACAATTAGAGGAATCTCAAAGTCTTGTTTTACAGTAGAAAAATGTCAGATCAAAACAATATTCCAGACAAATGGTGAAAGCTTTATATAAACATTTCTATTTAGAGAAGTGTACAAGTGCATAAGACTAGTGAACTAAGCATGCATGCATTGGAAAATTCTTTTTTTTTTTTCCAAATAATTCATTCAAGTGTTAAAAATAGAACATTCTTTGTTTTAAAATGTAAATTTTATTTCTGTTTAGGCATGATGAAGTCAATTGGTCAAGGCAGGATTGTTAAACAAATAAAAAAGAATATTTTATTTATTACTCAAGCTTCTAAGAAGAGAGCCACATATAGGCAAAGTCAGGCAAGAGAACTCTTTGACAAGGGAGCTATAGGAATTAGGAAGAGTCATTATTGTGATTTTTCATAAACAGGCTAAACAAGTTTAGAACTGATTAGTTTGAACAATTTCAGTGAGTTTCAACGTACAGGGGTTGCCCCTAGTTTTCTGATGCATGGCCAAAGGTGGTTTGGACATGAAATACTTTTCTGAATGGCAGAGTGCCCCACCCCAAACTCCCCCAAAAAAGAGGGCAGGTGTGGGAAATGGAGATCTTGGATAGATTAGCTTGCCTATGAGAGTCTCATGATCCCTGGAGAGGCAGAACATCCCTGGTAAGCAGGACTCCATATTTCAAACATCAGATTCAGAAACTAGAAAATGTGGTCAAAATACTTCTACAAACATGAACACATAGCAACATTTTTATTCAATGTATTATTGAATGAGGGAACCAGTAGGATGGTAAGGTTGGTTCCAAAAACATTTATACAATCTTCAAAGAAGGAATAAAAATAAGAATATGCAAATAAGGGTTCTAAGATAGAAATTTTTTTGCTAGTGTTCTAAAAGCAATAAAACAAAATTTTTATTTATTTTTTATTATTTTTATTTTATTTTAAAAACAAAATTTTTAGAATTATTTATTCTAGGAAGAAATATACAAGTTATATAGGTCAACATATCAAAATATATATACATACATATATATATATATGTGTATATATATATGTATATTATACACACACACACACACACACATACACAAACACATATGCATGCTCAGTCTCTTCAGACATATCTGACTCTTTGCAACCCTATGGGCCATAGCCCACCAGGCTCCTCTGTCCATGGGATTTTCCAGGCAAGAATACTGGAGTGGGTTGTCATTTCCTCCCCCAATTTATATATAGGCTTCCCAGGAATCACTAGTGGAAAAGAACCAACCTGCCAATACAGGAGACATAAGAGATTCAGGTTCCATCCCTGGATCAGGAAGATCTAGTGCCTCCTGAGAAGCCCATATATATGGCAAACCACTCCAGTATTCTTGCCTTTAGAATTCCATGGACATAGGAGTCTGACAGGCTGCAATCCATGGGGTTGTAAAGAGTCAGACACAACTGAGTGACTAAGCATATACCTAAAACATAGATTTATAATTGTATAAATTATATATAGAACTTATATATATATATATATATAACTTGTATATTTTATAATTATATATATATATATATATATATATATAATTTTGTATTGACAAGTCAAAGACTAAATAGTAAAGTCCAACTCAGTTATGTTCTTCTAGATAACTATTCTTAAATGATTCTTAAAAAAATGTCAAAGCTTGCCTTTAAAGGACACCACATATTTCAAACTGTGAATATTTTCTTAGCTTCCCATTTCTTTATTATTCTAGCATGCTCATATAGGTCTTTGGGCTCCTCTGATGGCTCAGTGGTAAAGAATATGCCTGCAATGAAGGAAACATAGGTGACGCGGGTTTGATCCCTGGGTCAAGAAAATCCCTTGGAGGAGGGCATGGCAACCCATTCCAATATTCTTGTCTGAAAAAATCCCATGAACAGAGGAGCTTGGTGGGCTAGAGTACAAAGGGTCGCAAAAAGTCAAACATGACTAAGTGACAAAGCACACATGTGTGTAGGCTTCAGTGTATAAGGATAGAAATTTTAAAGTCTTTATTGATTTATTTACTTTCCTTCAAACTTTAAATCTATCAGTAAATTCTCTTTCTCATGTTCATTGTTTTAAGCATGGTTCTCATCCTTTTTGCTCTGCCATCAATGCCGTTATTCCATATCATGCTGTTTCCATTTCAGGGTTTTATACTAAGTAGAAACCTACTTTGCTTGTTCTGTCCTCCAATTTTCTCTCATTTCTAGTATACCATGTGCATTATTTTCTAACCAAGGTTTTTCCTTGAGATGGTATACTGATGGAGTATCAGCTGGAAATAAAAAAAAAAAAATTTAAGACAACTTTTTATTGTTAACCACTTCACATCCCACATTTTTTCTACATTCTTAAATTCTCTATCGCTTATCCATTCTTACTTAACAAAAGCATTTTTTTTTTCCTTATCATCTGCTTTGCTTTAAAGAATGGTGCTTCTTGGTAACTAGGAAGTTTTAGTCTGTGTAATAAAACAAAAGAAATTTTAAAAATTACAAAATAGTGTCTTTTTTGTTTTAACTGGAGGAAAATTGCTTTACAATATTGTGTTGGTTTCTGTCATACATCCAGGCATGGTTATACCTATGCCCCCTCCCTCTTGAGCCTCACTCCTCCTCCCATCCCATTTCCCCCACCCTAGGTTGTCACAGGGCATCTGATTTGAGCTCCTTCCCTCATACAGCAATTTTCCACAGGCTATTTTACATATGGTAATGTATATGTTTCCATGTTACTCTCTGAATTTGCCCCAACTTCTCCTGCCCCTAATGTGTCCATAAGTCTGTTCTCTGTGTCTACATCTCCATTGCTGCCCTGCAAAATAGGTTCATCAGTACCATCTTTCTAGATTCCATATATATGCATTAATACACAATACTTGTTTTTATTATTATTGTTATTTCTGACTTACTTCACTTTGTATAACAGGCATTAGTGTGATAATTTGCATAGTTAGTCACATCTTTAGAGTCATGTGGCATTGATTTCCTATGCTTTTTGAGACTCTTTCTGTTGAAACCTGGAGTTTAGGTCCTTTCCATCTTGAGTCTGGGAAAGCTTATAACTGCTTCAACAAATAGAATGTGTCAGAAGAGAGGCTATACAACTTCTGAGACTAAATCAGAAGTCTTCTCTCCTTTGTTCCCCTGGAATGCTCACTCCCTTGAGACAATCTCTCTTGAAACTCAGCCTCCTTATTTTATTTATTTTTTATTGGAGTTGACTGCTTTACAATGTTGTGTCAGTTTCCCCTGTACAGCAAGGTGAATCAGCTATATGTATACATCCACCCCCTCCATCTGGAGCCTCCCTTTCAACCAGCCGCTAATCTCACCCTTCTAGGTCATCACAGAGCACTGAGCCAAGTCCTCTGTGCTGCACAGTAGCTTCCCACTAGCTAGCTATTTTAGATATGGCAGCGTATATATGTCAATGCTACTCTCTGAATTCTTCCCACCCTCCCCTTCTCCAGCTCCATGTGTTAACAAGTCCATTCTCTTTGTCTGTGTCTCAATTCCTACTCTGAAAATAAGTTCATCAGTATCATTTTTTCTAGATTCCATATATATCTATGTTAATATATGATATTTGATTTCCTCTTTCTGAAATACTTTGCTCTGTATGCCAGACTCTAGGCTCATCTGTATGTGAATGACCAGTCGCTCATTCATGACTGACTCTTTGCAACCCTCTGTCCATGGGATTCCCCAGTAAAGAATGCTAGAGTGGGTTGCTATTCCCTTCTCCAATAGGTTCATCCAAATCACAAAAATGACCCACTTTTGTTCCTTTTTATGGCTGAGTGACCTTCCATTGTAAGGAGATCCAACCAGTCCATCCTAAAGGAGATCAGTCCTGGGTGTTCATTGGAAGGACTGATGCTGAAGCTGAAACTCTAATACTTTGGCCACCTCATGCGAAGAGTTGACTCACTGGAAAAGACGCTGATGCTGGGAGGGATTGGGGGCAGGAAGAGAAGGGGACGACAGAGGATGAGATGGCTGGATGGCATCACCCACTCGACGGACATGAGTTTGAGTAAACACCGGGAGTTGGTGATGGACAGGGAGGCCTGGCGTGCTGCAATTCATGGGGTCACAAAGAGTGGGACACAACAAAGCGACTGAACTGAACTGAACTGAACTGAACTTTCCACTGTATGTTTGTACTACGTACGTGTTCTTTATCCATTCATCTGTCAATGGACATTTACTTCCATGCCCTGGCTACTGTAAATAGTGCTGCAGTGCACATTGGGGTACATGCATTTTGTTAAATTACAGTTTTCTCAGAGTATATGCCAAGTAGTGAGATTGCTGGATAACATGCACTGATAAGCACAAGTATTGAGAATCCAAGTGCATTTGCTCAAGCAGACAATGTCATGAGCCCAAACTATGTGTCATTCCAACTCAGGTATCAGGCATACGAGTGGAGAAGCTTCCAACTGATTCAAACGATTAGCCATTTTAGGGGCATTGTAGCCAGATGAGGTCTTGAACATTGAGGTACATAGTCCTTTCTGAATTCATGACTATAAATTATGGCATTTTTTTCACCAGCAATTTTAGAGTGATTTGTTTTATCACAACAGATCAATAGAAGTGCTGTGCTTAAATGCTCAGTCATGTCCGATTCTTTGTGATGTCATGGACCAACATGGCTGGTTGCCATGACCTCTTCCAGGGGATCTTCCCAACCCAGGGATCCAACCCAGGCCTCCTGCATCGCAAGTGGATTTTTAGAAGTAGGTCATACTTATTGTGTGGCTGAGGCAGAACTACATTATATAAAAAAGGAGAAAGAAAGACAAAATTGGGAATCTGAGGGCATTAGGAAACTAGAAGGAAAAAAGAGCCAATGATACTGGGTAATGAAGAAAGAAAGTGCAAAGTAAATGGATCCTCCACTGGTGAAGAACACAGCTAGAGAATTTTGGAAGAGAAGTCATTTTGGGGGTGGTTCACATAGCTCTGTGGTTTACAGCAAACATTGCAAAGCCAATTTTAGGTTACTTACAAAATATTTCTTTTTCTTTCTTTCTTTCTTTCTTTTTTTTTCTTTCTGGTAGAATGGGTCTGGAGAATGATTTGAGACAAATAGGCTTAAATGCTGGTCTCAAATAATGGTATCTCCTACTTCCTATAAAGGGCTTCCCAGGTGGCATTAGTGGCATTAGTGGTAAAGAACCTGCTTGCCAATGCAGGAGACCAGGGACATAAGAGATGTAGGTTCAATCCCTGGGTTGGGAAGATACCCTGGAGAAGGGAATGACAACCCACTCCAGTATTCTTGCCTGGAGAATCCCATGGACAGAGGAGCTTGGCTCCTCTGCAGTCCAAAAGATTTCAAAGAGTCTGACAGGACTGAGTGACTGAGCAAGCACATACTTCCTGCCAAGACTTAAGGTTCCTAAGTAATTTTTACATAACCAAGAGCTGCAATCTTTGGACCTAAGCTCTTTGTTAGTGTCTGATAAAATTGTGATAAAGCTGAAACATCAAGCCATCCCTTTCCTAGGAACTGGAAACCACTGACTCATCTTTGAGTTGTCCTGCACTTCCTATTTCTGTTTTTCCTCCCCTGTGTCATGGACACCTTAAGAACCTAAGCCTCTGCTAACTACCAAAAAGCAGGGCCAGTCTCATTTTCAGACTGAACTTCCTGCCAGCAGTAGATGAAGTTATTTCCCCCCACCACTCCTCAGGATTTTCTTGAGATCCTACTTTAGAATCAATGATATCTGACTATGAATCAACTTACCTCTCTGTCAATCATGATACACATATTTTTCAAATTCTACAAAATTCTAAATTCCCTGAATGTCATTTAGCTGCTGTATAGGAAAAATATGGAATTTCTTTTGCCTGAGTTTGTTACCTACCATCACAATGGGTAGACAAAGAATATAATTCATGCTTACCAAGGTACCTAAAACTATAGAAGTTGATCATCATGTTTTATCACATATAAAACTCTCAGAAATCTAGCAAAGAAGTGGTACTCCAGTCTTGGTGTTTATCATCTCTGGCTTTTGTGGATATTATGCCATCTGTCTCTTATTTCCACTTTAGTCTTCTTCTGTGGCCTTTGCCATTTTAAGAAAACAGGGATTTCCCTTCCTATGACTTGCTGAATTGCATTTGTTCATAGTCATGTCATGTTCCTTTGCCACTTTGGCAACTGGCCACATGAAAAAAACTAGAGGGGGAGGGGCGGATTTGGTAATTGCTATATATTTCACTTAAGTCTTAGGAATTCCCATCAGATAACTTTATCAAGGAATTAGAGAAAGAACAAAAGACAAAATAGTTTTTAACAAGCTCATTTGAGCTTTATTTCCCAAGTTATGATGCTGTTGCTAAAGACAGTCAAGAAACCCTCTAAGGATTTTAGTAAATACATGTGAGAAAACTTCTACTTCCCCATAAGGAAATGAGACATTTTGCTTGTAAAATCAAAATTATAATACCTTGTAATGAACTATTACAGATATAATTCCTTATGACAACAAAATTATAATTATAGACAAACAGCTGGGTGCAGTTTTACTTGGTAAATTGTTTTCATCTAAGAAAAGTTTTAAGGAATAAAGGGGAAAACAACAGGGAGTTCTTTTTCCTTTAGCATCATGCTGTGTTTTTTTTTTAATCTTTTTATTGTATTTTATTTATTCTCATGTTCTTGTCTTTCTTTAGTTGCTAAGTCTGACTCTTTTGAGCCCCATGAACTGTAGCCCACCAGACTCGTCTGTCCATGGGATTTCCCAGGCAAGAGTAGGTTGCCATTTCCTTCTCCAGGTGATCTTCTGAATCCTTTGATTGATGTGGGATGAAACCCACATCTCCTACATTGGCAGGTGTGTTCTTTACCACTGAGCCACCAGGTAAACTATCTCTACATACTTTCTATATACTATATACTTTCAATTCTAAAATATTCAAAGTATATACCAAAATGGACAGTTTTGCTAACAATAATAATAATAATAATTCAGCTAGAAAAACTATAAGCTTGACCAAATCAATTAGCAAAGAAAAAGCCATAACTCATCACCTAGTTTAAAGCCAAATTGTTAAACTTGTCAAATGAAGAAATATGAAGCTATATTATATCAAATTATTTTTGAGGCAAAATAAATAATTCAATTTGATTAATCTAACATGATTTTATGACTAAATGAAAATTCTGATTTTTATGAGTAACTTTGTAACTCATGTAACTCATGCAACTTTGTTGTTGGAATTGATGGAATTTTGCCACTCCTGCCCCTCCCAACCCCCAGGGGAAAAAATAAAAAATAAAACTCCATGTGATTTTGTAGCCCCTATCCTCCATCTGAGCTTCTCAGGTGGTGCTAGTGGTAAAGAACCTGCCTGCCAATGTAGGAGACATAAGAGATGTGGGTTTGATCCCTGGGTCAGGCAGATCTCCTGGTAAAGATAATGGCAGCCCACTCTAGTATTCTTGCCTGGAGAATCCCATGGACAGAGGAATCTGCTGGGCTATAGTCCATAAGGTTGCAAAGAGTCTGACAGGGCTGAAGCAACTTAGCATGCACCCTCCGTGTGAGTCTATTCATGATTAAAAAAAAAATAAAAAAACATTTAGGAGGTGATTAAGGATAAATGAGGTCATTATGAGTGGGGTCCTGATGCCAAAGAATCGGCAGCCTTATAACAAAAGAAAGAGATTATTTTTTTCTTTTTTTTTTCTCCCTAATGTGCATGCAACTGGGCTTCCCAGGTGGCTCAGTAGGTAAAGAAACTGCCTTCTTTGCATTGGATGCATAAGATGTATGTTTGATCCCTTGGTCGGGAAAATTCCCCTGGAGGAGGGCATGGAAACCTACTCCAGTATCCCTGCCTCTGTCCATAGGTGACAGAGGGCTACAGTTTGTGGGGTCACAAAGAGTCAGACACAACTGAAGTGACTGAGCATGCACACAGGTGCATGTGACTAGGAAAGACCACATGAGGACACAGAAAACAACTGTCTGAAAGCCAGAAAACAAGCTCTCACCAGAATACAACTATGCTGTCACTCTGTGAACTTCTAGCCTCCAGGACTGTAAGAAAAGTGTATGTATTTTTAAAACTATCTAGTCTATGAACAAAGTTAGTGGATGTGATGAAATTCCAGTTGAGCCATTTCAAATTCTGAAAGATGATGCTGTTAAAGTGCTGCACTCAATATGCCAGCAAATCTGGAAAACTCAGCAGTGGCCACAGGACTGGAAAAGGTCAGTTTTCATTCCAATCCCTAAGAAAGGCAATCCCAAAGAATGCTCAAACTACCACACAATTGCACTCATCTCACATGCTAGTAAATTAATGCTCAAAATTCTCCAAGCCAGGCTTCAGCAATACATGAACTGTGAACTTCCAGATGTTCAAGCTGGTTTTAGAAAAGGCAGAGGAACCAGAGAACAAATTGACAACATTTGCTGGATCATTGAAAAAGCAAGAGAGTTCCAGAAAAACATCTATTTCTGCTTTATTGACTATGGCAAAGACTTTGACTGTGTGGATCACAATAAACTGTGGAAAATTCTGAAAGAGATGGGAATACCAGACCACCTGACCTGCCTCTTGAGAAACCTGTATGCAGGTCAGGAAGCAACAGTTAGAGCTGGACATGGAACAACAGACTGGTTCCAAATAGGAAAAGGAGTAAGTCAAGGCTATATATTGTCACCCTGCTTATTTAACTTATATGCAGAATACATCATGAGAGGCGCTGGGCCTGGAAGAAGCACAAGCTGGAATCAAGATTGCTGGGAGAAATATCAATAACTTCAGATATGCAGATGACACCACCCTTATGGCACAAAGTGAAGAGGAACTGAAAAGCCTCTTGATGAAAGTGAAAGAGGAGAGTGAAAAAGTTGGCTTAAAGCTTAACATTCAGAAAACTAAGATCATGGCATCTGATCCCATCACCTCATGGGAAATAGATGGGGAGACAGTGGAAACAGTGTCAGACTTCATTTTGGGGGGCTCCAAAATCACTGCAGAAGGTGATTGCAGCCATGAAATTAAAAGACGCTTACTCGTTGGAAGGAAAGTTATGACCAACCTAGATAACATATATAAGCAGAGACATTACTTTGCCAACAAAGGTCCATCTGGTCAAGGCTATGGTTTTTCCAGTGGTCATGTATGGATGTGAGAGTTGGACTGTGAAGAAAGCTGAGCACCAAAAAATTGATGCTTTTGAACTGTGGTGTTGGAGAAGACTCTTGAGAGTCCCTTGGACTGCAAGGAGATCCAACCAGTCCATCCTAAAGGAGATCAGTCCTGGGTATTCATTGGAAGGACTGATGCTGAAGCTGAAACTCCAGTACTTTGGCCACCTCATGCAAAGAGTTGACTCATTGGAGAGGACCCTGATGCTGGGAGGGATTGGGGGCAGGAGGAGAAGGGGACGACAGAGGATGAGATAGCTGGATGGCATCACCAACTCGATGGGCATGAGTTTGAGTGAACTCCGGGAATTGGTGATGGGCAGGGAGGACTGGCGTGCTGCAATTCATGGGATCGCAAAGAGTCGGACACGACTGAGTGACTGAACTGACTGACTGACTGAGTCTACAGTATTTTGTTATGGCAGCTTGAGCTGACTGGTGCAATCAGATTAATTAAAGTTTATGGGGACTATTGGAATACTTGACCTATTTACATTTCACGTATGGTTGATGGTTATGGCCACATTTCTTACCATTTCAGATAAGATTATTTCTCAGGACATACTCTTTTTCTAGGATAAAACTGTCTAAAAAGAAGTTTTAACAATAGCCCTTTTCCTACATTAGAAAAACATGTCATACTGTTCTTCCCTGAAAAATTTCACCATGATAATTTGCCTGAGAATTAAAAAAAAACACACAAGGTTACCAAACTAAGGAAAGCTTATTTATTTATTTATTTTCAACATTTAATGAGTGCATGACAATTAGGATTTATATCCTGGGTTTCCCTACTTTATACATATTCTGTTAGTATTAATCTGTGAATTTTTCAAACTGATCAGTTACAGAAATGGGGGTTGGGGGCAAGATACAGCTAAGGGTACCATTCTCATAGGTAGGCTTCCTAGAGAATTTTCTCAAATTTGAATTGAATACAAACTGCCTAGGGATCTTGTTAAAATAGAAATTCTCATTTAATAGATCTGACCTGAAATTCCATATTTTTATCAAGCTCCCAAAGGGAATATATATAGCTAGTCTATGGAGCAAACTTCAGACAGAAAGGAATTAGGGCACTTTGTTTATCACAAGGAGCTAAACATAAGGCATATTTCCCTCTGGGAAACCAGAGAAAGAGTTGTTTTTGTTAAAAGTTACATGCTCCAAATCACCCAAATTGGAAGAGTAGACCGACTAGCTTCCTCAGATAATTAATAGGACTCTTTTGTTCTCTAATTTGGGTAATAAAGATTCGTTAAATGCTTAAAACTGCTTAGGAATCCTGAGTCATAAAATTAAGGTAAAACTGGAAAAGGGAATTGGCTTCTCTGGATCACTGGATAGCTAGGTAGATTAATCCCCTTGATAGATTTAGAAAGACCCAGTCATGACCTAGGAGTCATAGGAAAAGCCTAGCTTCTACCCTCTGCCAGAAGGTCTCTGCTAACATCCAGCTAGATTGGCTGTGTGCTATTCTAAGGGACAGCCAGAGTGTTTAAGCCTCTGGGTCAAGTCAGCAATGCCAGGATGCAGCTTGTGCAATGCTCTGTGAGAATGTGGGCAAACAATGAATGTGGTTTGATTTGCAATGTTTAACTTTTGAGACAAATGCTATGTGAGCCTCCACTTGAATTTTTGTTCTAACCCACTCAGATTTTAGCATCAGGTTTATTGGGAGTTTTCATTCAGCTAGATACTCCCTAAAAGTATTGGAAAATCAAACCTGTTTGTTTGCACTACAGCAGTATGGGAGAGCCAAATTCAGGAAGGACATTTATAGGAAACTAGGGTGTAGTTGGGGTGATTTTAAGGTAGATACTGGGACTTCCCCAGTGGTCCAATGGTTAAGAATCCACCTTCCAGTGCAGGCAACATAAGTTCAATCCTTGGTCAGGGAACTAAGATCACACATGCCAAAGAGCAAGTACACCCTGGCAACACAGTTGTTGAGCCCACTTGCTTTGGAACCAAAGCACCACAACTAGAGAGAATCCCATGCACCACAACAAACAGTCCACATGCCACAACAAAGATCCTGTGCCCCAAATAAGACACAATACAGACAAAAATAAATAAACATAAATATATAAATAAACATTTCAGAAAAATAAAGAAGCACCTGAGAGCCAGGAAACTGGTTGGATTTGGTGGAGTTTATGACAATATATTGTCATCCTGCTCATTTAATTTATATGCAGAGTACATCAGGCAAAATGCCAGGCTGAATGAATCAGAAGCTGAAATCAAGATTGCTGAGAGAAATATCAACAACTTTAGATATGCAGATGATACCACTGTAATGGAAACTAGTGGAGAGGAACTAAAGAGCCTCTTGATGAGGGTGAAAAGGGAGAGTTAAAAAGCTGGCCAAAAACTCAATACTAAAAAAATTAAGATCATGGCAATGGGTCCCATTACTTCATGGCAAATAAAAGAGGGAAAAGTGGAAGCAGTGACATATTTTTTTTTTCTTGGGTTCCAGAATCACTGCAGATGGTGACTGCAGCCATGAAACTAGAAGATGATTGCTCTTTGGAAGGAAAACTATGACAAACCTAGGCTGCGTATTAAAAAAGAGACATCACTTTGCCAACAAAGGTTTGTATAGTCAAAGCTATGCTTTTTCCAGTAGTTATGTAAAGATTAGAGAGCTGGACCATAGAGAAGGCTGAGTGCCAAAGATTTGATACTTTCAAATAGTGGTGCTAGAAAAAACTCTTGAGAGTCCTATGTACTGCAAGAAAATCAAACCTATCAATCCTAAAGAAATCCATCCCTGAATGTTTATTGGAAGGGCGGATGTTGAAGCTGAAGTTCCAATACTTTGGCTATCTGATGTGAAGAGCTAACTCATAGGAAAAGACCCTGATGCTGAGAAAGACTGAAGGCAGGAGGAGAAGGGGACTACACAGAATGAGATGTTTGGATCACATCACCGACTTGATAGACATGAATTTGAGCAAGCTCAAAGGTCAATAGTGCTAAAGCAGAAAAAGCATGTTCTATACTCTTGCCTGATTATTATACTTACTCTCAGAATTGTTCACCATGGAGACAGCATTTCAGTATTATTTAGCACAGAGAATGGAAAATACATTAGTTTCAGTTCTTGGGTTCAGATTATTAGAACATCGTGTCAATGTTTTAATTTCGTTTTTTGTTTTATTATTTTTTGGTTTTGTTTTTTGCTGTCATGTGGAAGATGATTTGTTAAGTCATATGACAAAATAGCAATTTCACAGCAGCATTGAAGACTCTGCATATTGCATGTATGAACCGTGCACCCCAGAGAAAAGCTAAGAAAGAAATTACAATCAAACTGTATAAGGCTTACAGTTTGGAACATAAAATCTTGGAGTCCCCAAATTAGACCAACAGAACTGTTAACTTTTTCAGTCTGAAGCATGTAATAGAACCAGACATGAGGGTTTTAGTCAGAATCATCCTAATTTCACTAGCTGTTCCTGGTGAGTCTTGTCCCAGGCTACAGGTGCAAGGCTTTGCACCATGACCACAGAAGCAGAGCCCAGAACAAAGGTTCTGAAGCTACTGAGTCCCTTTGTAATCTTGCCAAAAGTTCCTGATCATCACTAACAAGCTTCCTGACTCCCAAGTAGGCAAAAATGCCCACTCTAGTAAATACCCTATAGTGTCCCAACCAATCACCTAACGGCAAACTTCTAGCAGGAATATTCTTTGTTGTGAGGCTATAAAAATTAGCTACTAACACAAAAACTGTTGACTGTCCCTGGTCTGTCAGGAGTTGTCAGCCTGCTACACTCACAGTGCCCACTTTGTCTTTGCTCTTGGTTCTTAATAAATTCCCTCTCTTCTGAAATGCTCTGTGTCTGGAAATTATTTTCCAATCTGCACTCAGACTGTCTCAACCATTTGCTCTTTATTTCTATATTCATTTTTATAATAGAAACGTTACCAGAGAGCTTTGTGGCTACATTTTTCTTCTAAGGCAGCAAAAATTCCTTATTGAGAGTCCAGCATTGTATCTAAACAAGTCTACTTTGATTTTAATTAAGAGTACTTTATATTGTCATGAAACTCAGGCAAAAAGTTCTAAGACCTTAGTTGCATGGTTCAGTATCCCTGCTCAACTAGACAGTAAAACAAGTAGGGAGTCACCCAACTTGAGTGTCTTATAATAGAGAGTGAAAGGGTTTGGGGAATGCTGTGTTCGTGGATCTTGCATGCTCAGTCGCTTCAGTCATGGGACTCTTTGTGATTCCATGGCCTGTAGCCTGCCAGGCTCCTCTGTTCATGGGATTCACTGGGCAAGAGTGGGTTGCCATGCCCTGCTCCAGGGGATCTTCCTGACCCAGGGATTGAACCCTTTTCTTCTGTGTCTCCTGAATTGCAAACAGATTCTTTACCCATTGAGCCACTTGGGAAGCCTTTAGGGTAACAGATAACTTGAAAAATTCTACTTAAGTTGCTAAAGATTTTGAATACAAATTGAGACATGATTTTTTTCTTTTTAAAATTCACTTTTCCAATGATCCAATAATCTTTTTCTCTGAAACAGGAAACTGATAAACCAAGATAGATCTTTGAAATAACAGGAAGTACAATGAATGCAGCCGTGAGTTTACTGGGAGAACACATCCCCACACAATTTACTTGCAGTAGTAAATATAGACTATTGTACCTTAAAAACATAATAGATGTTAGAAATCACTCAGTGATCTTTTTTTTCAGCTTTACTGAGATATAACTGACACCAACATTTTGTACATTTAAGATGTTTAATATAATGATTTAATTCACATAAATATTGCAAACTGTTTACCACAATAAGGTGACTTAAAACATCCTTTGTCTCATATAATCTCCATTTTGATCTTGTTATGGTGAGGTCATTAAAATTCTATCACAGAAGTTTTAAATTATGAAATGCAGCACTGTAAACTATACTCAGCATATTGCATATTAGATTCCTAGAACTTATTATTTTTGTAACTGGAAGTTTGAACCCTTTGACCAACATCCCATCATTTCCCCCACCTTTCAGCTCCTAGTGACCACCATTCCACTCTCTGACTATGAGTTCTATGAGTTCAATGATTTTAGACTACACATATAAGAGAGGTTATGCAATATTTATCTTCCTTTGTCTCACTAATTTCAAGTATCATAGTACCCCAAAGTTTCACTTATGCTGTTATAAATGGCAGGATTTCTATCTTTTTATGGCTAAATAATATTCCATCATATATGTAGAACATTTTTTTTATCTAGTCATTCATAGACAGACACTTAAATGGTTTCTATGTCTTGGTTATTGTGAATAATTCTGGACTAAACTATTTCTTTGAAAGAGTGATTTCATCTTCTTTGGAAATATGTTCTGAGGTGGGATTACTTGATAATATGATAGTTCTATTTTTAACATTTCAAGGAAGTGCCATAATGTTTTACATTAGCTCCACCATTTTACATTTCCATCAACAGTGCACCAGGGTCCCCTTAGCTCCACATTCTTGCCAAATATTTGTATTTTCTTTTTGTTACCATCAGTCTTGTCATTTAGATAATGGCAATTCTAGGTGGTGTGAGATGATATTGTGGCTTTGATTTATACTTCCCTGATTAGTTATGTTGAGCATCTTTGCAGGAACTTGTTAGTTATGTGTGTGTGTTTAGAAAAGTATCTATTCAAATCCTTTCCTCATTTAACATCAGGTTGTTTGCTTTTTCTTTTTTTGCTATTGAGTTGTATGAATTCTTTATGTGTTTTGAATATTAGCCAAATATATGGCTACATATGACATATCAATAATACATATCCATTATCAAACATATGGTTTGCAAATATTTTCTCCTGTTCCATAGATTCCCATTTAATTTTGTTGATGATTTCCTTTGCTGGTAGAATCCAGCAATAAAGCCATCAGGTCCAGGGTTTCTTTTTGTTGGGTGTGATTTCATTAATGATTCAGTCTTCTTACTTTTTATTTGTCTGTTCAGAGTTTCTTTCTTATGTCTCGTACTTGTAAGGTTGTATGTTCCTAAGAATTTACCCATTTCTTCTAGGTTGCACAACTTCTTTTTGTTTAATTATTTATAATAGGATGTTATGATCCTTTGTATTTCTATGGTGTCAGTTCTAATGCTTTACTTTCACCTGTAATTGTATTTCAGTAATTTATCTTATTTATTTATTTATTTATTCTTGGCAAGTCTGGCTAAAGCTTTGTCAATTTTGTTTCTTCTACAATTATACATTTATGTGTATTCTTGACATAGTTTCACAGGTTTCTGAGATTCTGTCTACTTGTCTTTCTTGTTTTTCCTCTCAATTCTTTCAATTAATTAGTTTTTTATCGACCTCTCTTAAGAGTCTCTCTTAAGCTATTGGCTTCCCTTGTAGCTATGGGCTTTCTTTGTAGCTCAGCTGGTAAAGAATCTGCCTGCAATGTGGGAGACCTGGGTTTGATCCCTGGGTTGGGAAGATCGCCTGAAGAAGGGAAAGTCTACCCACTCCGGTTTTCAGCCTGCAGAATTCATCTCTCAAAGAGTTGGACACAACTGAGTGACTTTCACCTTCACTTTTTCTCTTAAGAGTCATTGATTCTTCATCAGATATGCTATGTAAATATTTACTTAGTTAATATTTTATTCAGTCATTGTATGTGCTACCTCAAAAATCTCTACTTTTGTAGTTTCTATTTATGAAACAGAGTCCCTTATTTGTGAAATAATTACTATTACATATTTGGACATCAAACTTGGTAAGATTTTACTCTCTCTTGAAAGATCTATGTGTTTGGTCTTGGGGGAAAATCTTAGTCTCCAAGTCTTCCTTGAATTTCACTTTCCATGGGAATGAAATGTCTCCCCACTTGATTAAACATATATTTCTCTTTTTCTGTCCCTACAGTTCTTTCTCGTCACAGTATCTGTGGTTCCTTTACCAAGAGATTGATTCTCTGATGTTTTAATAAACTAAAGTATCAATCGTTTTGGTGGTGGTGGTTTAGTCATTAAGTTATGTCCAACTCTTGTGACCCCATGGACTGTAGCTTGCCAGTCTCCTCTGTCCATGGGATTCTCCAAACAAGAATACTGGAGTGGGTTGCATTGCAGGCAGATTCTTTACCAACTGAGCTATGAGAGAAGCCCATTTTACTGTAAATTCATTAGTTTGGAATATCTTATTCTGATTTGTTCTAAATCCTTTTTAAAATGCTTAACAGTGAATTGACTATCTGTTGTAATGGACTGAATCACACTCTGATTGAATATCCGAGAAAATATATATTCAACTCCTAACTTTCTGTACCTGTGACTGTAATTTAATTTGGGAATAGACTCTTTACAGAATATAGTTATACCATATTTAAGATAAGAATAAGAAAGAGCATGGAAAGATATGCACTGCAGGAGAAGAAGAACATGTAAAACTGGGGTAAAATATTGGAGTGATGCATCTATAAGCCAAGGAATGCCAACAATTGACAGGAGCCACCAAAATCTAGGAAGAAGCAAAGGACCGTCCTCTCCCAGAACTTTCAGAGAGAACAAGGCTCTGTCAACATCTTGATTTAGGACTTCTTGCTTCCAGAACTGTGAGAGAATAAATTTCTGTCTTAAATCACTCAGTTTGTTGTACTTTGCTTTGACAGTCCTAGTAAACTAATATACCTGTCAAGGAGAGAGTCAAATTTCGGTTTGTGCATTAAACTCAACTTTTCTGCTCAAGATGACCAAAAAAAAAAAAAAAAAAGTGAGAGCTATGATCAGATAGGTCTTCCCTGGTGGCTCAAATGGTAAAGAATCTGTCTGAAATGCAAGAGACCTGGATTTGATTCCTGGATCAGGAAGATCCCTTGGAGAAAGGAATGGCAGCTCACTCCAGTATTCTTGCCTGGAGAAGTCCATGAACAGAGGAGCCTGATGGGCTACAGTCCATGGGGTCACAAAGAGTTGGACACAAATTAGCAACTAACAATACATAATCACATGTGATTTGCAGTCTCCTTTAGAATATTGCAGAAATGTTGTAACTGGACTACTCTGAAGTCTCAAATAGACCTAATTTTTCTTTGATGTCCACTAAATTAATTTTTAAGTTAAAATGTCCACCATCTTCACAGAAAACTATTTGAAAATAGCAAGTCTTAAAAACATCTTGGGCACCATTTATCAGAGTGTTGCTATTATCTAAACATAATTTTTTAGGGAGCAATTAAGTGTCTCTTAGGGCTTCTTCAGATACATTCTAACTTCTCTTTTTCATCCATTTTTTGATATTATACTTTTAAAAAGCACATGAGTTAGATTATAGTGATTACATGTAAGAAACTAGTCTGTCCTGAAAGATCATGGATACAGACTGAGAAGAAAACATGACTATCTAACAATGGTTCATCATTTGTGATCCTGACCACCTAGTGTGTTAGATCAATAACTTAGTAATTGTTGTTGCCGTTCAGTCACTAGGTCATGCCCAAACCTTGTGATCCCATGAACTGCAGCAACCAGGCTTCCCTGTGCTTCATGGTCTCCCTGAGTTTACTCAGACTCATGTCCATTGAGTCAGTGATGCCACTGAACCATCTCATCCTCTGTCATCCCCTACTACTCTTGCCCTCAATCTTTCCCAACATAAGGGTATTTTCCAATGAGTCATCTTTTTGCATCAGGTGCTCAAGTATTGGAGTTTCAGTACCAGTCCTTGCAATGAAAATTCAGGACTGATTTCCTTTAGGATGGACTGGTTTGATCTCCTTGCTGTCCAAGAGACTCTCAAGGGTCTTCTCCAACACCACAGTTCAAAAGCATCAATTCTTCAGCACTCAACTTTCTTTATAGTCCAACTCTCACATCCATACATGACTGCTGGAAAAACCACAGCTTTACATGACTACTGGACTTAATAATTAGCCATCTCCTATTTGAATTCAACAAACTGAAATTCGCAGAGACAAAAATTTGAGGAAATCTCCCTGAATTATGTTCTCATGCACAGAACAAAAATTGCCTGTGAAAAATCTTAATCATCTTGCTTGCATGCTCAGTCACTTCAGTCTTGTCCAACTGTTTGTTACCCCATGGACTGTAACCTGCCAGGCTCCTCTGTTCATGGGATTCTCCAGGCAAGAATACTGGAATACATTGAAATGCCCTCCTCCAAGGGATCTTCCCAATCCGGGATCAAACTGGCATGTTTTACGTCTCTTGCTTCAGCAAGCAGATTCTTTACCATTAGTACCACCTGGAAGTCCTTTAATTATCTTAAGTGATACCAATAAAATATACCGTTCTGAAGAAACCTTTGAAATCATCAGCCACAAAGTCATCTTGAGAACTGGACATTTTTGACACATTACTATCTTTTACCCTAAAATCTTCTTCATTTGAAATTGAAACAAACAATGAGGAAAACAGATGTATAAAGATGTGTAAAATAAATTGCACTGTTTTAAGTAGCAGGCAGGTTTCTATCTAACCAGATAATCAAATATGATCCACAAAGGACTCATTATCCCTAAAAACCAAAATGAATGCAAAATTTAGAACTCAATGAAAAGTATTTGGAGAACAGATGTGATACAAAACAAAAGGGAGCACCAAAGGCCTCAAGGAATGATGGAACATACAGTTGAAATTTAAGAATCTCAAGCTATGGCAGACAGGGATCTTGACAGAATCTTAAGATTCCTAGTCATTTTTCAATGTAAGTGGATTAAACTCTCCAGCCAAAAGATAGAGATTGGCAGAATGGGTAAAAACAAAAACAGAAAAAAAAGAAAAAGTCCTCACTTTAGATACAAAGAAAATAATAAATTCATATAGATAGTTACCACAAGTAGCTAAGTATCAGATGAAGTAGACTTTAAATGGAAAAATTTATGAGACAAGAAAGAACATTATATATTAATAAAAGGTTCAATATCACAAGATGATATATCAGTTATAAACTTCTACTAGCTAATAACAGAAAGCCAAAATATATAGAATAAAAATTGATGGAACTGAAGAAAGACAGAACTACAATAGTAGTCAGAGACCTCTATATCAGACTGTTAATAATGGATAGAAAAAAGAAAGATAAACTTTAAAAAAAGATAAATAAAATAAAAAAGAAAATAGAGGACAAATGACATGATAAACTAACTAGATCTAATAGATTTGCATTCATGAAAATTTTAAAATGTTGTGTATCAAAAAACACTAAAGCTTCATCCCAGCTAAGGATCCCACAGATGCTCAGGGTTTTAGAACTCTAAATGTAAAAAGGACAGGATTTTCCTTGATCATATTGGTGGTACATGTCTGTTTTCCTGTGCAAACTGAGATATAATCCTGACTAACCACTCAAAACTCATCTCCCCTCAGTTCACGGGCCCCACTTACAGAGCTTAAAAAAAAAAAAAAAAAAAGTAAAGCTCTCAGTGGAATAAAAAGGCAACCTGTGCTGTGGAAGAAAAAGGCTTCCAAATCATATATCTGATGAGGGATTAATATTGGGAATATACAGGAGACTCCTAAAACTCGACAATAATCATTAAACAAATTGAATCTAAAATAGGCAAAGGTGTGAGTAGATAATTTCTCCAAAAAAGATATGTACCAGTAGGCAATAAGCACACAAGAGATGTTCAACATCACTAATCAATAAGGAAACTCAAATCAAAACTACAACGAGGTACCACTTCATACCAATTATCATGGCTACTATCAGAGCGGAAAAAAAAAGGCATAAAGAAAATTGCAAGTGTTGGCCAGGGTGTATAGAAATTGGAACTCTTGTGTGCTATTGAGATATTGAGAGTGTAAAATGGCACAGATGTTATGGAAAACAGCATGATTATTCCATAAAAATTAAAAATGGAGTTACCAGATGTTCCAGCAATTCCACTTCTTGGAATATACCCATCAAAATTGAAAACAAAGTCTTGAAGAAATATTTGTACAGACATGTTCTTAGACACATTATTGACAATAGCATTATCTTCTTCTAGATGGTCTTCCCAGGTGGCAGAGTGGTAAAGAGTCCACCTGCCAATGCAGGAGATATCAGTTCAATCCATATAATGGGAAGATCCCCTGGATAAAGAAATGGCAACCCACTTCAGTATTCTTGCCAGGATAATCCCAAGTACAGAGGTTGGTATACTGATTTAGGAAGAGAAAGCCCTCTACTGTTAGAGTTTTCTCCCATGCTTTTCTGGCCAACCACTACCACCCCTATGACACATTCTGCTTTTCCAGCTCAGGAATTTCCAGCTTATTGATTTCAAGGATATTTCTTTATTTCAAACATTTACCTTTAATCATTAAAAGTACAATACACATGTTTAAAACAAACCAAAAAATCAGCTTGTGATATTCAACGAAGTGGTATTTTGCCTAAATTTTAACAGGTTGCAAATTGACAGTGAAAGATGAAGAAATAAATAGAGAATGAATTCCAGCCTTCAGATGGCTGTAATTCAGAGTAAAAGTTACTTCTGTTCCTCTTGCCATAGAGAGTCTTTTGCTCCTTGGCTTAATGACTAACATCAGATGACCTGCAGGATTCCTAGGTTAAGATTTGAGAAGATGTAAAATGATTATAAATCCTATAGTAAATAAATAATTCAACAATTTCCATGCCAGGATCTTGTATTCTATATGACCACAGAATTAGTTTTCTCAGACATAACATTTGGGATCTACAGTTTATAATCTTGAAAAGATTTAATCTCATAAGAAATTAAATCTTTAGATGATAAACTGAACCCAGACTGAAAGATAGGCCTTCCCAGGTAGAGCAGTGGTGAAGAGTCTTCCTGCCAATGCAGAAGATGCAAGAGTTGTGGGTTTAATCCCCAGGTAGGGAGGATTCTCTGAAATAGGAAATAACTACCCATTTCAATATTCTTGCCTGTAAAATTCCATGGACTGATGAGCCTGGCAAGCTACAGTCCATGGAATGATAAAGAGTCAGATATAAGTGAGTACACACAGACCTGTGAGCTCAATGTGCCAGTGACAATGCCATGCTCAAAAGAGGAATTCAATAAAAACCATTTGTTTAACTTTCCAGCTGCATCTATATTATATCAAAGAAGGCTACTGTTAGAAGGATACTCAGCAATTATCCATTTGTACCAACTATCCTTTCTTCCATCAAGCAGATTACAAGCAAAGAAAGTAAGATTCATAGAAATGAACAATTTTAAACTTAGTTATCCTCTAAGTTCATTGCTTTTCCTCCCCTTACCCTCAAACATACCTTCTAGATTAACAACTAGGGTTTATGGTAGTCTTCTGAATAGCTAACACTCTACAAGGTTTTCTGTGCAGAAGCCACTCCCCCACAGAAAACCATGTTACTTTCTCTCTAATAATTTTAAATAAAATAAAGAGGAACAAGCGTTACTATTAGGATGGACAAAATGTTACAGAAAAACTCAAACAAAATTTGGCCAACCCATAGTATGCAAGATGACAGACTTTAAGAATGAATAATCCACTGCATGGAACTTTGCTCAAAGTTATGTGGCAGCCTGGATGGGAGAGGAGTTCAGAGAGGATGGATACATGCATATGTATGGCTGAGTCCCTTCCCTGTTCATCTGAAACTATCACAACACTGTTTTTTTTAATTGACTATACCCCAATATAGAATAAAATTTAGAAAACAAAAACACAAAGTATTATTCCTTTTCGTTAAAAAAGAGAAATTATAGTGCACTCTTAATTACTATTAAATAAGATAGTAAAAAAGAAAACAAACAAAAATCCAGGACAGTAAGTCAACAGATATGTTCTAGTAGAGTAATAGTAGAGTAAATATTCATCCATGGTGGACTTGTAACCCTGCATGCATTTAAATAGGCCTTTAAGTAAAACTCAACCACAATCAGATTGAAATATTGGTGAGCCACCTGTAAACCACTATAGAAAATAGCAAGATAAGCAGTTTTATGAGGAGGTTCTCAAAGCCTTTTCATTTGCCTGCATATCTAATGGGGAGTTTCCATGAAGGATTTTATTATTCATCTCCCAGGACCTATTAAGGCCTGGATCTGTCCATCTCTTTCCATACAGATACAGTTGTAGACTGTAAAACTGTCCATGGTTCATGGTTGGCTCCTCTGTCTGCCTAGATAGTATGTTTGAGGGTTTAATCCACTTACATTGAAAAATGACTAGGTATCTTAAGATTCTGTCAAGATCCCTGTCTGCCATAGCTTGAGATTCTTAAATTTCAACTGTGTGTTCCATTGGTCCTTGAGGCCTTTGGAGCTCCCTTTTGTTTTGTATCATATCTGTTCTCCAAATACTTTTCATTGATGCTTTTGAACTGTGGTGTTGGAGAAGACTCTTGAGAGTCCCTTGGACTGCAAGGAGATCCAGCCAGTCCATATTAAAGGAGATCAGTCCTGGGTGTTCATTGGAAGGACTGATGTTGAAGCTGAAACTCCAATAATTTGGCCACCTCATGCAAAGAGTTTGCTCACTGGAAAAGCCCCTAATGCTGGGAAGGATTGGAGGCAGCAGGAGAAGGGGACGACAGAGGATGAGATGGCTGGATGGCATCACTGACTCGATGTACATGGGTTTGGGTAGACTCCGGGAGTTGGTGTTGGACAGGGAGGCCTGGCGTGCTGCGATTCATGGGGTCTCAAAGAGTCGGACATGACTGCGACTGAACTGAACTGATTTTACTAAAAACACCTTATATCAAGGTTAAATACAGTCATTACGTATGACAATTAATTGTATAGATCTCTTACAATGCAGGAGACCTAGGTTCGATCCCTGGGTCAGGAAGATCCCCTGGAGAAGGAAATGGCAACCCACTCCAGTGTTCTTGCATGGAAAATCCCATGGATGGAGGAGCCTGGTAGGCTATAGTCCATGGGGTCGCAAAAAGAGTCGGACACAATTAAGCGACTTCACTTCACCTGGGTAAAAAGAAAATGGTTTTTATGAAAACAGATTGCTAATTAAAATTTTCTGAGGTTTACTTTCTTAAAGCTGGTGACAAGATTTTGATATTTCAAAGCAAAACTAAACAAATGGGACCTAATAAAACTTAAAAGCTTTTGCACTACAAAGGAAACTATAAGTAAGGTGAAAAGACAGCCCTCAGATTGGGAGAAAATAATAGCAAATGAAGAAACAGACAAAGGATTAATCTCAAAAATATACAAGCAACTCCTGAAGCTCATTTCCAGAAAAACAAATGACCCGATCAAAAAATGGGCCAAAGAACTAAACAGACATTTCTCCAAAGAAGACATACAGATGGCTAACAAACACATGAAAAGATGCTCAACATCACTCATTATTAGAGAAATGCAAATCAAAACCACAATGAGGTACCATTACACGCCAGTCAGGATGGCTGCTATCCAAAAGTCTACAAGCAATAAATGCTGGAGAGGGTGTGGAGAAAAGGGAACCCTCTTACACTGTTGGTGGGAATGCAAACTAGTACAGCCACTATGGAAAACAGTGTGGAGATTTCTTAAAAAACTGGAAATAGAACTGCCATATGACCCAGCAATCCCACTTCTGGGCATACACACTGAGGAAACCAGATCTGAAAGGGACACGTGCACCCCAATGTTCATCGCAGCACTGTTTATAATAGCCAGGACATGGAAGCAACCTAGATGCCCATCAGCAGATGAATGGATAAGGAAGCTGTGGTACATATACACCATGGAATATTACTCAGCCGTTAAAAGGAATTCATTTGAATCAGTCCTAATGAGATGGATGAAGCTGGAGCCCCTTATACAGAGTGAAGTAAGCCAGAAAGATAAAGAACATTACAGCATACTAACACATATATATGGAATTTAGAAAGATGGTAACGATAACCCTATATGCAAAACAGAAAAAGAGACACAGAAGTACAGAACAGACTTTTGAACTCTGTGGGAGAATGTGAGGGTGGGATATTTCAAAAGAACAGCATGTATACTATCTATGGTGAAACAGATCACCAGCCCAGGTGGGATGCATGAGACAAGTGCTCGGGCCTGGTGCACTGGGAAGACCCAGAGGAATCGGGTGGAAAGGGAGGTGGGAGGGGGATTGGGATGGGGAATACATGTAAATCTATGGCTGATTCATATCAATGTATGACAAAACCCACTGAAATGTTGTGAAGTAATTAGCCTCCAACTAAAAAAAAAAAAAAGATTTTGATATTTCATAATTTTAAAGACAAGACAAAATTGACTTCATCACCTTAAGATTCCTTTATTTTAGTGTTGGAAATATAGGAAGGGAAAAAATGTGACAAATAAAGCCTAAAATAAGTAGTCTCAAGACAGGAGAAAATGAAGATTGCAAATAATTATGAAAACTTGAAAGCAATATACAAGTAGGAAGGATCATTTTATAAGACCCTTTTTGGCTTTATTTAATTAAGTTATTTAAACCAGTATTATGTTATCACTGCAAATAAAAAATACTGTAATACAGTAACAGATAATTCAAAAAATTAAATCATCCCAAATCACACAATTGTAAATTCATTATCAGAGTTGAATATTCATGTACCTCTAATAGTATCCCTTGATTGTTTCTTAATTTATATGAACACATCATTTTTTATTAAGACACATTTCTAGTGGTTATTTAAATTATTTTTAAAAGTATTGCTACTTCAAACTGTTGTATAAATAAAATTACATCTATCCAAATTTTACATGATTTCAAATCTTTCAAATATTTGCTGTTTCTATTTGCTATCCCTGTTCCCTGACTAAGAACCACCTGTGTTAGTCAAGATTCTCTGGAGAAACAGAATTAAAAGGATGTATAAGTGTAAGTGTGTGTGTGTGTGTGTGTGTGTGTGTGTGTGTGTGTATGCATACATAGATTCATGTGATTACAGAAACTGGTAAATTCTAAATCTGCAGTATAACCAGCATACTGGAGACCCAGGAAAAGACAATGCTTCAACAAAAGTCCCCAAACTGCTGACAGAATCCTCTCTTGCTTAGGGGAAATCAGCCTTTTGTTCTGCTCAAGCCTTCATTTGATTGGATGAAGCTCACTCACATCATGGATGTGATGGTGAAGGACAGAAAAGCCTGGCATGCTGCAGTCCACAGGGTCACAATGAGTCGGACATAAGTGAGCAACTGAACAACAGCACATTATAGAAGGCAACCTACAATAGTTTGCTCAAAGCTCATTAACTCAAAAGTCAATCTTGTCCGAAAACACTGTCACAGAAAGATTCAGAATGTCTGACAACACATTTGGGGACCATGCCCCGGCCAAGTTGATACATTAAATTAATCTTGAGACAAGTCCACCCCTTGTCAACTTAGGACTCATATATATATAATAAACTATAAAAGGCAAAATCACATAATTTGCACCCATTAAGATTATAAAAAATATAGTTATGGGATAACAAGTTAATTAAAAATATCACATTACATCTAGATATTCTGCTCACGTGGATCCAATACCTTTATGCTTCTTGTATTTAAGCCTACATTCTCTAAAATAACTTTATTGATAACACCAGTTTCTTTTAGAAAGTCTGCCTGTGAATTTTTTTGTTTGTTTGTTTGTTTGTTTTTTAAAGAATGATTATGCTTACAGCTAAGGGCCTGATGATCTCCACCTCATTTTCAGACTCAAGGAGAAAAATGATGAAATGAAACTTCAGCATATGATATGTTTTTCATAAGATAAGATCGGGACACTTAATATTGTCAGTGCCAACTCAGATATCCTGTAGGGCATAAGCTATTTAAGCCCTTTGAAGGATGTTGACTTTGATTGTCTTCATTGTCAATAATTGGACATCTGTAGGAAGCCACTGTAGAGCTTGTCAATTTTATTGACAGAGACAACTGCATCCATTCAAGAGTTACAAAGGTTTTAATCACACCACAGAAAACTGCAACTGATCTATCTAGCTTGTTAAAAATTAATTTTAGTCTTGCTGAACTGTTAAAGACCCATGTAAAACATAACTCTTATTTTCTTTAGATTTGATTAAAACCAAATGTGATATCAGTAATTCTCTTTTAAAATTTAGAATTATGGTTTAGATTGAGTATCCTGTACTCATTTCTTCCATCCTTAATAGTCAACACACATTTCACAGTCTGGATAACATACTACATGTTGATTCTTAAGACATAACATCACAAAATCAGATTTGCTGATGGAGTACGAGTGAGTTTTAAGACTACTGGATGAGAGAGCATTCTAAGATTACATACAAATTCCTCATCTGATTGCAGAATATCTGAAACATTTCTAACCAGTCCACTTTCTAGTTTCTCACTCAAGGATAGGTAATACTTGGGTGTGACATATGTGGACAAAATGACCATAAAAACTTAATCTTGATGTCAAGTCTGTATCTTTCTCTGAATGTCTGAATTATTTTACTGTCTAAATGAAGTCAATATTTTGGTAATGAATGACATCACACTTCACTTATTTTAACCTTTCATTTGTCATTCAGAAAGACCCCAAAATGTAGATAGATGTCTTGCTCAACCTGCAGGCATTCTTCAAAATGATTAGAGAAAGAAAAATTTTAAGACAGATAAAATATTTTTTGGGGGTAGTAAATATAAAAGACATTTTTGTTCATTGGTAGAATATAATTAACTAATTGTAAAAAGAATAGCAATTGATTATGGATTTATAAGAAATGTAGAACTTAAATCTATAATTACTATAGCACTAAGGACAGAATAGAAGTACACTTTTGTAAAGCTGTTATGTTAAAAATTTAGCAGTATACTATCTCCTTAAGATAGCCTGTGAGGGGCTAAATATTGGTAGCATTAACTCTAAAAGAACCACTAGGAAGTCAGTACTGGAGATGAAATGAAATGCTAAAAATAATCAGAAAGAAAGCAGGAAAAGAATAAAAAGGGAACAACAAATAAATGAGAAAAGCATAAAACAAAAGCAATATTGTCAATTTAAACCCGAATACAAGATAATTACAGTAAACACTAATAATCTAAATGCTCTATTAGAAGAATAGAAACTGTCAGACTACATTAAAAAAGCAAAACCTGGTGTAATACAGAGTGTGACTCATTTTTTATTTGACTAAGGCAGAGGAAATATGACAAATCTTATTCAAACTGATGGTTAAGTACATTTTTAAATTCTGCAAAATATCATTATGTTCTACTTCATCCTCATGTCCAGCCTCTTCTGAGCATCCTTACTGGTTCCACTGGATTATTGTAGCAGTAGATAAATTTTATGCTCATGACCCAGTTCTGAGCGCTCCAATGCATTATGTATTCCACATATCAGACATAACTTTCTTGACTCACAAAATCTATCAAACTTCCAAACCTCTCACATGGTTCATAATGAAAGTTTTCATAATTAATCTCCAAGGATTTCAGCAAATCAGCCTCACAACTCTTTGGATGAGTTGAATCTAAAGGCCTCATAGTTTCTTCCCAAGGCCAATTCAGCTTTTATTCTCTTGTCTTATACTATTCAGTCAGAAAATTGAGCTACTTAAAACTCTGGCTTTTGATCCTGCTTTGCAACTTAGACTCAGGTACATGGAGATAATAAATACTCCAAATGTATTATGTGTTAAACAAGAAATCAATTTGGGTAACACATAATCTGTCCTCTAATACAAATCCTGCCTATCTTCCCTACAGTCATAATTGAGGGACTCTCTGCTGTAGTTTCAATCCTGTCTCTTCCCCTCAGGTATCTCCTTTTCCCTAATTACATTTTGGCACTAGCTACTAATGTAGCATGACTGAGCTATTGTAGATGCATGTGTTGGGTTCCCATCTCTATTTTATAAGAATCCTTGAATCTCTAACAAGACTAGAATCTTTTGTTAATTTTTTTCACATGTCCTCTTGTCTTACAAGCTTTAAAACTGTGGGGTTGGAAAAGACTTTTAAGAGTTTCTTGGACAGCAAGGAGATCAAACCAGTCAATCCTAAAGGAAGTCAACCCGGAATATTTATTGGAAGGACTGATGCTGAAGCTGAAGCTCCAATACTTTGGCCACCTGAGGCGAAGAGCTGACTCATCAGAAAAGACCCTGTTGCTGGAAAAGATTGAAAACAAGAGGAGAGAGAGAGAACAGAGGATGATATGGTTGGATGGCATAACTGACTCAATGGACATGCATTTGAGCAAACTCTGAGAGATGGTTTAGGATAGGGAAGACTGGTATGCTGCAGTTCATGGGTAGCAAAGAGTTGGACACAACTTAGTGACTGAACAACAACAACAATGGAGACTGAAGGTTAATTTCACACTCATATTAACTTGCCTGAGCTAGAATTTTCAACTCCTAATATAGATTCTATGTCCTACGATGGAAACTTAACTTGAAACTTTATAATACCTAGCTGTTTAGTCTTGCTATCCTTGGACTGCTCCAACCCTCATTGTTTTCCCAAATCCACTTCACATAAGTGCATGTTTTTTATTCAGTCTTAATAAATCTCTCTATGTTGTTTTCAAGAAGCTCAGTCAGTATATTTAGAACAATTAGCAAGGTTGCAATCATAGAAGTAATCTCAATTTTCCACTATTAGAAAAGTGTGACAATGAAACTTCATTAAATCAGAAAACTCAAGATGTATTATAAATTCAAATCACTAGATTTAAAGTCCTTAATTACTCATGTCCTTATCAAACCTCTTTGAATTCTCACATCACTTAATAATTAAACCACTCTTTCAAAGTAGTATATACAATTTTGTATGCTTATTCATTGTTACTTATGTCATAGCTAGAAGTTGCTGACTTGTTCTATACTTATGGTATGATGCCCATACTTATATATGACCACTTGCAACTTGCTAGATTCATAGAATCTGCTTAGTAGAAGTATATTTAATGAGCACTAGTTCTCTTACCTACTAAATAGTGTAAAGGAACTGGAAAAATCAGATAGTTTCTTATTTATATCAGACTGAGTTTCAAGAGTTATTTTAAATTATTAAATAGGTCTTAGAATATTTAAATTATTTTAATCTATGAGGATAGATACATGCAGCAATTCAAATATTAAGGTTAATCTTTTAAATGAACTCAATCACTAACAAACTCTATAACTTTATAAACATTTTAAATAACAATATGAAGAGCATATGATATTTAATTATAGTCCAAACTTTACCCTCATGTTAAAACTCATGACCTAGTATTTTCTATGTAAGTTCCTCTCTTGGGTTTCTATACAACTATTTCAAACTTTGAGGGAATAAACATATTGAAGAGATACTAGGGGTGGAATGGAGAGAGAGTAGGGAGGGAGTTTCAAAAGGGAGAGGATATATGTACACCTATAGCTAATTCATGTTGGGGTTTGACAGAAAACAGCAAAATTCTGCAAAGAAATTATCCTTCAATAAAAATAAATTAATTAAAAAACAAGCAAATAAAAAATATTGAAGATATAAAATACATTCATTGCTTTAAAGCATGACATAATTGTTTATTTAGGCTACAAATACATTTTAATGGCATTTATTCAATGTCATTTCAAGAAAAGTCAAAATAAAACATTTTAATTTTTAGTGAATTTTCTGTTCACCATTATATTGCACAATGTCAGATTTAAACCAAATATGAAAATGAAATGAAATATTAGTCACTCAGGTGTGTCCAACTCTTTGTGACCCCATAGACTATAGCCTGTCAGGCTCCTCTGTCCATGGAATTCTCCATGCCAGGATACCAGAGTAGGTTGCTATGCCCTCCTCCATGTCATCTTCCTGACCCAGGGATCAAACCCGAGTCTCCCACGTTGCAGGCAGATTCTTTACTATCTTTGCCACCAGGAAACCAAATATAAGGGCATTTAACTCACATGAGGATTCATCAAAATTATACAATTTATATTTCATAGAAGCAACAGTTAGAATCAGACATGGAACAAGGGACTGGTTCCATATTGGGAAAGGAGTATGTCAAGACTGTGTATGGTCACCTTGCTTATTTAACTTACATATAGAGCATATCTTGCAAAATACTAGGCTGGATGAAGCACAAGCTGGAGTCAAGATTGCAGGGAGAAATAGCAATAGCCTCATATATGACACCACCCTTATGGTAGAAAGAGAAGAGGAATAAAAGAGCCTGTTGATGAAGGTAAAAGAGGAAAGTTAAAAAACTGACTTAAAACTCAACATTCAAAAAACTAAGATCATGGCATCTGGTCCCATCACTTCACAGCAAATAGATGGGGAAACAATGGAAACAGTGACAGACTATTTTCTTGGGCTCTAAAAATCACTGAAGATGGTGACTGCAGCCATGAAATTAAACAACAGTTGCTCTTTGGCAGAAAAGCTATGACCAACATATACAGCATATTAAAAAGCAGAGACATTACTTTTCTGACAAAGGTCTATCTAGTCAAAGCTATGGTTTTTCCAGTAGTCATGTATGGATGTGAGAGTTGAACTAGAAAGAAAGCTGAGAACTGAAGAACTGACGGTTTTGAACTGTGGTGTTAGAGAAGACTCTTGAGCGTCCCTTGGACTGCAATATCTGACCAGTCAGTCCTAAAGGAAATCAGTCCATGGACTAATGCTGAAGCTGAAACTGCAATACTTTGGCAACCTGATGGGAAGAACTGACTCATTGGAAAAGACCCTGATGCTGGGAAAGATTGAAGGCAGGAGGACAAGGGGCTGATAGAGGATGAGATGGTTGGATGGCATCACCGACTCAAAGGACATGAGTTTGACACAAGCTACAGAAGTTGGTGATGGACAGGGAAGCCTGGAGTGCTGCAGTCCATGGGGTCGCACAGATTCAGACACGACTGAGCAACTGAACTGAACTGAGGATCTTGAAATTGTTAGTAACTTTATTCTAGAACTTGTGTTTTTTGAGTGAAGTCCAACGGCACAATGGAGCATGTGCATAGATCAGAGATGTGCAATCTACTTTAACTTATCAGAAGTGGTGGTTTAGTCGCTAAGTCGTAACTGACTCTTGTGACACCTCATGGTTACAGTCAAGAATCAGACATGACTTAGCGACTAAACCAGTTGTAAAGAACCTGCCTGACAATGCAGGAGACATAAGACATGGGTTTGATACCTGGGTGGGGAAGATTCCCTGAGAAAGAAATGGCTGCCATTCTAGTATTCTTGCCTAGAGAATACCATGGGCAGAGGGGCTTGGCCAACTTTGATACCCAACTCCACAGGGTTTCAAAGAGTCAGACCCGACTGAAACAACTTAGCATGTCCAATATACATGCCTATTAGTCTTTGTCATCCAATCCCATTGAGGGACAGCTTTACTTGTTTAAAATACAGCTTAAAGGTGGCTAAAGGAAGTAGTTTTAAAATGATAGTAATTAAATTCATTAGTATGCAGAATAGTAATTAAATGAATTCAAACACTAACTGGCAACAGAGACCTTCGAAATGGGAGAGGTCTTATGCACTTTGAAAAGGGACAGCCAAAGAACAAAAAAGATTTTGATGTGGAAACTGATTGTCTGCAGCCATGTGGTACTCTCACACTAGTGCCACCAGCTTCACTAAGGAAAGATGCTGAATGACAAACGTGTTGAAAATCCTCATTTCTAAAAAATGTTTACATATTGAAGTAGAACTTACTAATACCAAGGGATACCTTATGAAATGAAGCCTTTTCATGTTATAAAATTATTAAGACTCTTTGGACTTGTTTTCTGTTCAAGTGTATATAAGCCAGACTTCATACAATGGAGATATACTGTTTTTGTGGAATGCTTTTAGTGTCAGGAACTTAACTGAATTTTCAGGGAAAAAAAGAACTGAATTTTTTCTTCATTTTAAGTATTTCATATAATATAGGGATTTTTAGTATGAGAAAATCACATATGCATTGTCTACAAAATTCCGGGGAAATCAAAATATGAAGAAAACGCTAATTCTTAAATATCATCTAAGTGCAACAATTATACATCATCCTTTCTTAAAAAAAATAAAATAAAACTCATCAGTGATAAAATCCAGGAAACCAATAGATTAATTAAATTATTATTACTTTTTTAAATCCAGGAATGGAGAAATTACCATAAAATTATCATGAAATCAAAGTTAATGAGCAAAGACGTCACATGACTATAGCAAAATGATTTAATAATTTAAAGAATTATGGTTGGAAAAAATATAAAAATTTGGAAAGAACTGTAAAAATTCTAAAAACTTTGTTCATTTGAGAAAAGCAGTCCCTTTTGCTTAATAATTTGGACATTTTTTAAATGATGACACCAAAAACTTAATCATTTTCATAATGTTTTTTCTTAATTTTACTTGGTAATTTTAGGCAGCATTGCTCTCATGGTAAATAAATAGCAATCTGAGTTTTACTAATTCTTCCATGTCTGTCTTTTTAAAAACACAGTGCCCTTTCTTACAAAATTATTTTTAAATTTTATTTATTTATTAACATAGCACGAGGCATTGTGTGATTTCTGAAAGGGTGTTCAACAATATGCTTGCATATACAGTGGTGTACTGGAGCTGGATTATACAAACCAAAATAAACTTATTGCTAAATTTTGAGAAATTTTGTAAGCTGGTTGTTAAACTATTGAGTTTTGCTGGGAGTACTGCCATCACAAAAATGGAAAAACACTACAAAATAAAGCATTTTTTATTTTTTCCTTCCATACAACCAATTTGCTGAGACACCATTAAACAGGATGATACTTCTTTGAACATGTTTCTTCTGACTGCCTGTTTAGTCAACAAACATATATCATGATGATCAAGCAGGAAAGGTATTTTTAAAAGAACAAATAAAAAATACATTTCTAAAATCTGTGAAAAAATTTTCCTCATAGGTCCCACCCACTGCAATTGACTATTTTAGGATTGCACAACACAAGATTCTTCCCTCACACAAATGATAGCAATTTCATAGCTTGGAAGAAGAATGTCACCCACTTACTTAAACAATTTTTCAAAAGTTTTATTTATTGATTTTAATTGGAAGATAATTGCTTTATAATATTGTGATGACTTTGATCCCTATACTGTCTGGAAAAAAAGAAAACAATTTCACAAATTTAGAAAATCAAGTAAGCTGTGAATTTCAATGAGTTCTTCATCTCTAGCTTACACTTGAAAAAAAAGAAAAGAAAAAGACCTTTAATGTATTAGAGGAAATACATATGTTGGTTGTGGGGAGGAATTTACCTTAAATCTTGGGATGCCTGATTTATTTAAAGACATATAAGTGTGTGTATGTGTATGTGTATGCTTTAGAGGCCATGCCCAAATCTTTTTGGGATCTCATGGACTGTAACCCCCCAGGCTACTCTGTCCATGTGATTTTTCAGGCAAGAATACTGGAGTGGGTTGCCATTTCCTTCTGCAGGGTATCTTCCCCACCCAGGGGTCAAATGCACATCTCCCATGTCTCCTACATTGCAGGCAGATTCTTTACTGCTGAGCCATCAGGGAAGCATCAATAATAATAATAATAGTAACACTAGTGCATATGTTATGCATTCTTCTGCCTTATCTAGACCATTCTTTCATGTTTTAATTTATCTTCATTAATTGCAGCAAAATTCTCTAGCATTGTTTCTCTCTGTTTCCCTATTTTTCAGTTCTAATTCCTCCCTGACATTTTAAAATAAATCTACTGGTTCTAGTATTCATGAAGTGTAAACTTATAAGTTTTGTGCATTGAGCTGTCTAAAGCCATTTGCTCTTCTTTTGTGATCAGTTCTTTATAAATTGTTTTATTCACCAAAAAGAGCTACTTGTTTTGTTCTAATCAATACATATTTTCTCTGAATGACTTTCAAGTTAAATTAAATCCCATATTGATTTAATAATGTATTCAATATTTGTGGCAAAAGAAACAAAATTTAGGATTAACTGACTGATTGATTTATACCCTACTAAACTCACAAAGTATATTGGGTGGCTTATGAGAAGAGTTTCTCATGTTACTCCATTCTGGAATTTTAGCTGACAAACTTAAACTTGCAAGTAGCATTGGTAAGTGTTTGCAGGGAAAATATTAATGTATCACGCTAATCCTGCACAAACAACAGGTCAGAGCATCATCAAACCAAATTTACTTTATGATCACAGTTTATGCCCTGTCCTATCCCCTCCCAAACACCCAATCTCTCTCCTGAAGAAAATGCCATACAGCTAAAAGTGAGCTGTTCTCTCTAGTCAATGGGAAAATATTATAGAAAGGAGTTTCTTCTGAGCAATGACTTCTTACACCTCTAGGCATTGTCAACCTTGAAAAATATACTCATTAGCAGATATCACCTTCCACCAGGAATAGCCATCATGAGTAAACAGTGTGTCCACCCTTACTTTTCTGGCTTCCTTGTTCTTGGTCTTTGGAATTTCTTGGCTGTACTTCACCATGACTGTTGTGGTGACCCAGGTAAAATGGCAGGGCTGCTGTTTGAACAGGATTGTTTAAAGACATCCTTGAAAACACGTACAGGTAGGTGTCTGTATCTCACTGCATCATACTTTGTTACTTGGGAAGGTAAGCATTGCTACTTGTGTGCTTGGCTCTCAGGGTCATTCACAAACAGAGACCCTTTCCCTTCTAGCTGAAGTTCCTCTTACTGTGAAATTCAAATACCACCCATAAAAACAGGTTAGACATGTATTACTCTGCCCACCCTCTTTCCCATCCCTGCATATTCCTCTCTGTCTTCAATAATCTCAAATCATCTATTCATGCAAACAAGCCTACAGGATGTGAATGCCTGATGTTGCCTGCGTGGCCCCTCACTAAATATCCTAGTCAGACTTGTACTAACTATAGTCTTAATTTAGACCACTATTTGGCATCTATTTGGCATTTTAGCAGGTCATAATTAATGACTAAGTTACTATTCACGATTCTGTTGTAATCTTTTCCTTTTCTACTCTGGATTTGCATCAGACTTACCACCTCTCTTGTTATCAGATTCTCTTGTGGAGGGAGTATCACTGTTCTTTTAACCATCAGTTTGTCCTGGGCTTCACTAGTAGGCCATATCTTCATGCCCAAACCTATAACTTCACTTCCCACCCACCCACCTACCCCACTAACCCTTAATTGACACCAAGCCTATTGCACTTCAGAAACAGTTTCGAGGACTTTCTTTTCTGTTGTTGATATTGTTGCTGTTTAGTTGATAAGTCTTGTCCAACTCTTTTCAGACTGGTCCCAAATAGGAAAAGGAGTACGTCCAGGCTGTATATTGTCACCCTGCTTACTTAACTTATATGCGGAGTACATCATGAGACATGCTGGGCTGGAAGAAGCACAAGCTGGAATCCAGATTGCCAGGAGAAATATCAATAAACTCAGATATGCAGATGACACAACCCTTATGGCAGAGAGTTAAGAAGAACTAAAGAGCCTCTTGATGGAAGTGAACGAGGAGAGTGAAAAAGTTGGCTTAAAGCTCAACATTCAGAAAACTAAGATCATGGCATCCAGTCCCATCACTTCATGGCAAATAGATGGGGAAACAGTGGAAGCAGTGGCTGACTTTATTTTTCTGGGATCCAAAATCACTGCAGATGGTGATTGCAGCCATGAAATTAAAAGACACTTGTTCCTTGGAAGGAAAGTTATGACCAACCTAGACAGCATATTAAAAAGCAGAGACATTACTTTGCCAACAAAGGTCCGTCTAGGCAAGGCTATGGTTTTTCCAGTAGTCATGTATGGATGTGAGAGTTGGACTATAAAGAAAGTTGAGCACTGAAGAATTGATGCTTTTGAACTGTGGTGTTAGAGAAGACACTTGAGAGTCCCTCGGACTGCAAGGAAATCCAACCAGTCCATCCTAAAGGAGATCTGTCCTGGGTGTTCTTTGGAGGGACTGAAGCTGAAACTCCAATACTTTGGCCACCTAATGTGAAGAGCTGACTCATTGGAAGAGATCCTGATGCTGGGAAAGATTGAGGGCAGGAGATGGGGATGATAGAAGATGAGATGGTTGGTTGGCATCACCGACACAATGGACATGGGTTTGGGTGGACTCCAGGAGTTGGTGATGGACAGCAAGGCCTGGTATGCTACGGTTCATGGGGTAGCAAAGAGTCAGACACGACTGAGTGACTGAACTGAACTGTTTGTGATGCTATGGACTTGAGCCCACCAAACCCCTCTGTCCATGGATTTCCCAGGCAAGAATACTGGAGTGAGTTGCCATTTCCTTTTCCAGGGAATCTTCCTGACCCAGAGATTGAAACCGCAACACTTGCACCAAAAAGCAGGTTCTTTACCACTGAGCCACCAGGGAAGCCCAGCTTTCTTTTCCACCTATCTGCAAGTATTGAGAGTTATAACATTCTCATACTGGGGCATAAGATCACAGGGAAAACTGCTCAGAAAACAGGAGAAAAATCTTAAAGAGAAATAAGACCACTGAATTTGGAATTGGAATTTTCAAGGGGATTTTTCAAGAGCTTAGAGGCTGGACTTAGAACAAAAACAGCTTGAGAATGTGTTCCAGGCCCATGGAATGCTCTCTGGGCCTCAGCAGGAAACAGTTGTAGTATATTCTGCAGCTTTTAGAAATAAACATTTTAACAACTTGGAAATACCAAATCCAGTTACATTACTGACAGAAAACAAGGATGCAAATCAAAGCTATGGTGAGGACTATTTTTCTGCACTCATATGAGAAACAACTATGAATAGGAAATATTTTCTGAATTTGATTCTCTGTTTACTTGGAAAGTAAAATACTAGTCTCTGGCAAAGAATATTCCACATTGGACTCAAAAGTTTTATAAATGGGAATCAACCATACATGAGAAATTGATTTTTTTTTCATGCGGTTGCTGGGTGAGATGTACTTTATGAAAGTAAATGAAATTCTGTCTCAAGATAATGAGTCTACAGTTGCCAAGAGAAGTTGTGAAATGTTCCCTATAGATCTTTTTTCCCACTTGATACTACATTATGTAATTATTTTTGGAACACTTTCAAAGTGGTGCTGATTTCAATGTCATAAAATGAATAAAGGTGAGGGCAACCATTCCCAATTAAGATTGGAAAAGCAATAAGAGTACACAGAATACGAGGACTCTTGCCAGCTCTGTATTATATTTTGAGAAGCAAATACTGAGACTTTTTTTTTCTTTCAAATGCCAGTAATTATCTACAGCTCCCACATGTAGTTGCCTTTCAAAATCTTAAAATAGAAATTTATTTAATGCATGTGCAATGGACAAAGATAAAGTAGGCTATCCTTCACATGGCTGCCCACATCCCTTTTTTCAAAAGTATGCCCAAGTCTGAATGTCTTTTCTCTGAATGCCTAGGTCTAATACATATTATGAGAGTGATTTGCTTTTGAAGACTGAAGCATGGATGCTATTGGCTCTGGTTTTCTTGGGTTTTGCTGTGTGTGTGTGTGTATTTTACACTGAATATTTTTCAGAGTAGTATTAGATTCTCAGAAAAACTGAGGGAAAGGTATACAGATTTCTCATATATTCTCCTTTAGCTGGTTTTCAGATTTTAATATTTTTTTTTCATTTTTGATCTACTTAGTTTAGAACTTTCTATATGTGTAATATAAGGTACTTCTTTTTTTTTTTTTTTTCCCACTTTTCTCTCCTTCTCTCTTCCTTATTACTGCAGTATGCACCTTCACATTTACCTTTCTGACCACATCTCTATGTCTTTTACTAACTCCTATTCTGTGTCTCACTTCTTAGATATGAAAATATTCAAAAGTTTAGTCCTTAATTCTCTACTGCCTTATTTCATAGTCATTATCTTCTCTCAATAATCTCAAATTCTCGGTGTGTTTGGATCCTGAAACTTCTTAAATAACTCAACTTATTTGCATTTTTCTTTGATTTCATTACTTCCTTAGGGTTTATTGCTAGTCAAAATATTTCTTTCTAAAAGAGCTTTCCTGACTCCTCCTGATGCAAAAGAATTATTTTAAGAAGCATTTTATAGCATAGTCACAATATATTACAAGCATTTATTGCAAGTCCTTGAATATGAAGAAGGTGCATAAATGGGGAGTGGTTTGTCATCTCAGATCTGCTAACTGACCACTCACATGCGTACATAAAGGGGAAAACTCACCTTTAGGTGCTCATCATATTCCAAGTTCAGAAAGAGTATATGTTTAGATAATCTAATTTTGGTACAATGTGAGTAAGTTTCCCCAATATTGTGATTCAAGTTTACAAAATAGATAAAAAACAGAAATGCAAAGACCTCAAAATTTAATTTCATTGCAATAGCTAAATACAACTTCAAGAAATGAAAATTTTTTCTTCATTAACTAATCAGGCCTTCTTTTTTTGTTACAGAATGATACAGTTGGGAGGTCAAATTCTAATCAAAATTCTAATTAGTTAATATATAATTTCTACATTAAAATACATTTGAATGCCTCTGAACATTAAGATCTCCTCCAATATCCAGGTCTTTGATTTACTTGTTTATATTTTCCTACCTGAATAGCATATTTTTTTTTTCTGTATGCTATTTTTTACTGATGCCTTAAATAAGATGAATGTCAAATATTATCCTGGGATGTATCTTGCCTTTAAAAGAGTTTTGAATATGGATGGTGTGCTCTTTCTAACAGCCATTTTATAGGTTAAAATTTGGAGGAACATATTATTGTCTTATTTTGAAATGCAGCCAAAAGAGGTTGCAGGAAGAGAGGAAATGGATTTTGTCTTATATGCTAGGTGTTCTTGATCATTTGGTATAATATCCCAGAAGAGACAGTGGCAAATCAGAAATTATGATTGGAAAAAATAATAAAGAAAATAAAGACTTGAATGAATTGCTTCTTTTTCTGTTAAACATGAAACCCTGGGGAATTGCAATTATGGAAAATTACTAGAAAATTTTCTAAAGACCTATATTATAGTTCCACTTCTTCCTCTTATATAGAGATAAACATGTTAACATTATGTATTTGAAAATTGGGAATTGTTTTCTTATGATTTTTATTTATGTTTGGTTGTTCTGGGCCTTCATTGCTGCTCACAGGCTTTCTCTAGTCTCGGTGCATGGGCTTCTCATTGCAGCAGCTTCTCTTGTTGTGGAGCATGGGCTTTAGGGTGCTCAGGCTTCAGAAGTTGCAGCTCGTAGACCGTTGCCCCATGGCATGTGGAAACCTCCTGGACCAAGGATCAAACCCATGTCCCCTGCATGGATTCTTAACCACTGGACCACCAGGCTTGAAGTCCTGTTATGATTTTTTATGCTCACATAAGAAGTGAAACAGAAGACCTATAACCTAGAGATGAATTTATTTGAAAAGAAATTTTTGTAGGGGTAGGGCGAGGGGGAGTGGGAGAAATATTCTAAATATTTTATTTTCAATCTGGAATTTCAATAAATAGAACTTACTTCAGCAGGGGGAAAGTCTTATAATTTTGTCTACTTTGTGTATTGCATTTTTTTTTTTTAAGTATTTGGCTGTTCTGGGTCATAGTTGTGGCATACGTGATCTTTAATTGTGTCATTTGTACTCTTAGTTGCAGCAAGCAAATTCTTATTCGTGGCATGTGGGATCCAGTTTCCTGACCGTGGATCAGACCCAGGCTTCTACATTAGGAACATGGACCCTTAGTCACTGAACCACCAGGGAAGTCGCTCTGTATTGTATTCTTAAGCTTCATTTAAGGGGGAACAATAATGAAAATATGGAGTAGGAGACTTGATTTTATATTGTTCTTTCCTGAGCCCATAAGTGTTGATAGGATTTCAGAGAGTGAACAAATCACAGCGGAACTCAGAAACACTGCCAAGATTGTCTTATAGTGTTGCCTGTGAGAACAGTTTACTTAGGTCTTATTTCAGCATCATAGGTCATTCAGGCATTCACATAACTGAACGTCTTATTTCGAGCATCTCTTTGGTCCAGGAACTATTTAGTAGCAGTTTCTAAATTTAAGCATCTCTGAGATATCATTGGATTTCCCTGGTGGCTTAGTAAGTAAATAATCCACTTGAGATAAATGAGACCACCTGCAATGCAGGAGACTGGGATTTGATCCCTGGGTCAGGAAGATCCCTTGGAGAAGGAAATGGCAACCTGTTAGCCTTGCCTGGGAAATCCCATGGACAGAGGAGCCAGCCAGGCTACAGTCTATAAACTTGTGTTCACACCACAAATCACATATTGTCATAACTGGCACTCATTCAGAGGTATGCCATTGATGGTAAACATACATTATTGTAGCTGGTAATGTTCTCACTTCTTGCCATTGACCTAAACAAAGTCACAACACATGGTATAATTTCTGTATGTCCACAAGAGATTTGACCTTTTGATTATTTTGTGCAATTCATTCTTGAATCCACCTGACCTCTCACCATATTAAAAAAAAAAAAAAGTTTGTTTGAAACCATTTATTTAATGTCCTATACCAGTTGGTATTAACACCTTGTCCTTGGATCAGCAACATCAGTATTACCTCTTGATTTATTACAAGGCAAATTCTCAGGACCCATTTCAGATCTGCTGATTAGAAAAAGTTAGGATCCAGCAGATATGTTCCAGCTATCTGTGTTTAAACAAGAGGTTCAAATGATTATAATCCATGAAAGAGTTTGAGAATCACTGCTCTAATATTATTACATGAAGTTGGACAACCCACTAGCAATGCATAAACACTAGATGATATAGTAATATTGTACATATGTTATCAATTGGCGATTTCCAAATATTAGTAAATATAAAAACTTAGATCTGCAGCAATGAGAAAGTCCAGTATTCGAGTAAATTCAAGTAATTGCCAAACAGTGAAAAGCTGTAATAAGTTCATACTGGACTTCATTTTTTAGCCGGGATGACACTGGATACTATGAAAAAAAAAAATCCAATAAAAGTTGGATCTCTTTTTCTAAGTGTTGGGAATCTACCTAACATAAGCTTCAAAAACAAAATAAAATCAGACATGACATGCATTTAAAAGACAGTGGTGGGGGATTTGAAATTGAGTTCCTACATCCAGAATCTGCTTCAGTTGCTTAAGAATTGTGTGCCCTTTAGACAAGCTAAAGGATTTACAAGGTTATATCGAAGTGGCACAAGATAACCTCTGGAAGTTTCTAGCAGAGATCCGGGAACAGAATAAGTATTCAGTGTGTACTTCTAAAGCCTATGCATTCCAAATAAGTATTCGATATGTACTCTGAAACCTAGATTCTGGAAGTTTTCTTCCCTTTGTGTGCATGAACCTAGATTAGAGAGGAGCCAAGATGGCGGAGGAGTAGGACGGGGAGACCACTTTCTCTCCTACAAATTCATCAAAAGAATAACTGAACGCAGAGCAAACTTCGCAAAACAACTTCGGATCGCTAGCTGAGGTCATCAGGCGCCCAGAAAAGCAGCCCATTGTCTTCGAAAGGAGGTAGGACAAAATATAAAAGATAAAAAGTGAGACAAAAGAGCTAAGGACGGAGATCCGTCCCGGGAGCTCTTAGGCGGCATTGCTTGGGGTAGGGTCCGGGCCGAGTGCCCTGAGGACAATCGGAGGGAACTTCTGTGAGTTGCCAACTTGAACTGTGGGAGACCAAAAGAGAGAGAGTAAATTAACCGGCCCGAACACACTGCCGGCCGTTCGCAGAACAAAGAGACCGAGAGGGTCCAGAGAGGAGCTCGCAGGCTGCGGACCGGCCCAGCCCCTCCGGAGGCAGGAGGCAGGGGGGAGGGGAAGGTGGCGGCGAGACACAGGGCGCAGGCACCCGACCGGCGCGGGCGGGGACTGGGGCTGGGGACGCGGAGGGCAGAAGGCGCGCGCGCCCGACTGGCGCCAGCGGAAACTGAGACTGGGTCTGCGGAAGGGAGGGGGCGCGCCACACCTGGGTAGAGTGCGCCCACCAAGCCCCTGGCTGCCTGGACCGCTCTGACGGGGAAGGCACAGAGAGCAGGCGCAGCTTTTCCTTCCGCGCTTTTGTGGAACACCCGAGGGCTGGAACCTCGCGCAGCGCGGGGCGCGCTCCATATAGAACAGCCGGGAGCCTGAGCAGCGCAGACGGAGAGAAAGCAGCGTCAGCCCCTCCCGGCAGCACCAGCCCGCCCCCGCAGGGCCAGCCCCTCCCCGCAGCGTCAGCCCCGCCCCGCAGCGCCAGCCCCTCCCCGCAGCGTCAGCCCCTCCCGGCAGCCCCAGCCCATCCCCACAAGCCTGTCCCCACAGCGCCAGCCTCTCCCTGCAGCGCAAGCCCCTCCCTGCCCCGCAGAGCGACGGAACTAGCTACCTGAATAAGAGTCCACCTCCGCCCGCCTGTGTCAGGGCGGAAATGAGGCTCTGAAGAGACCGGCAAACAGAAGCCAAATAAACAAAGGGAACCGCTTCAGAAGGGATTGGTGCAACAGATTAAAATCCCTCTAGGAAACGCTGACTACACTGGAGGGGCCTGTAGATATCGAGAAGCGTAAGCTGGAACGAGGAGCTATCTGAAACTGAGCCAAACCCACACTGACCGCAACAGCTCCAGAGAAACTCCCAGATATAATTTTACTTTTTTCTCTTTTTTTTTTTTTTAAATTTTTTTTTCTTTTTTTTCTTTTTTTCTTTTTTTTCTTTTTTCTTTCTTCTCTTTTATTTTCCTTTAAAATCCCCTATTACTCCCCCATTACTCCTTAACTCTCATTTCCACAGACTTTTATGATTTTTTAATTAGGGGGAAAAAATTTTTTTTTTTCTTTTTCTTTCTTTTTTTTTTCTTTTTTCTTTCCTTTTTCTCTTCTATTTTCTATTTTTCTTTTTCTCTTATTTCTTTTAAAGTCCTCTAGTACTCCTCTACTACTCCTTAATTTTCATTTTCAATACACTATAACCTTACAAAAAAAAAAGAAGAAGAGAAGCCCTATTTTTAAACCGAAGATTATTCTCTCCCAATCTTGACTCTCTGTTTTCTACCTCAGAACACCTCTATTTCCTCCTTTCCCCTTCTCTTCCCAATCCAATTCTGTGAATCTTTGTAGGTGACTGGGCTACGGAGAACACTCTGGGAACAGACAACTGCGTAGATCTGTCTCTCTCCTCTTGAGTCCCCCTTTTTCTCCTCCTGTTCATCTCTATCTCCCTCCTCCCTCTCCTCTTCTTCATGTAACTCTGTGAACCTCTCTGGGTGTCCCTAACGGGGGAGAATCTTTTAGCCATTAACCTAGAAGTTTTCTTATCAGGGCTGTATAGTTGGAGAAGTCCTGAGACTACAGGAAGAATAAAACTGAAATCCAGAGGCAGGAGACTTAAGCCCAAAACCTGAGAACACCAGAAAACTCCTGACTACATGGAACTTTAAGTAATAAGTGACCGTCCAAAAGCCTCCATACCTACACTGAAACCAACCACCACCCAAGAGCCAATAAGTTTTAGAGCAAGACATACTACGCAAATTCTCCAGCAACACAGGAACATAGCCCTGAACATCAACATACAGGCTGCCAAAGGACACACCTAACACATAGACCCATCTCAAAACTCATTACTGGGCACTCCATTGCTCTCCAAAGAGAAGAAATCAAGTTCCATGCACCAGAACACTGACGCAAGCTCCCCTAACCAGGAAATCTTGACAAGCCAATCGTCTAACCCCACCCACTGGGTTAATCCTCCACAATAAAAACGAACCACAGACCTCCAGAATACAGAAAGCCCACTCCAGATACAGCAATCTAAACAAGATGAAAAGGCAAAGAAATACCCAACAGGTAAAGGAACATGAAAAATGCCCACCAAGTCAAACAAAAGAGGAGGAGATAGGGAATCTACCTGAAAAAGAATTTAGAATAATGATAATAAAAATGATCCAAAATCTTGAAAACAAAATGGAGTTACAGATAAATAGCCTGGAAACAAAGATTGAAAAGATTCAAGAACTGTTTAATAAAGACCTAGAAGAAATAAAAAAGAGTCAATTAAAAGTGAATAATGCAATGAATGAGATCAAAAACACTTTGGAGGGAACCAAGAGTAGAATAACGGAGGCAGAAGATAGGATAAGTGAGATAGAAGATAAAATGGTGGAAATAAATGAAGCAGAGAGGGAAAAAGAAAAAAGGATCAAAAGAAATGAGGACAACCTCAGGGACCTCTGGGACAATGTGAAACGCCCCAACATTCGAATCATAGGAGTCCCAGAAGAAGAAGACAAAAAGAAAGGCCATGAGAAAATACTCGAGGAGATAATAGCTGAAAACTTCCCTAAAATGGGGAAGGAAACAGCCACCCAAATCCAAGAAACCCAGAGAGTCCCAAACAGGATAAACCCAAGGCGAAACACCCCAAGACACATATTAATCAAATTAACAAAGATCAAACACAAAGAACAAATATTAAAAGCAGCAAGGGAAAAACAACAAATAACACACCAAGGGATTCCCATAAGGATAACAGCTGATCTATCAATAGAAACCCTCCAGGCCAGAAGGGAATGGCAGGACGTACTGAAAGTAATGAAAGAGAATAACCTACAACCTAGATTACTGTATCCAGCAAGGATCTCATTCAGATATGAAGGAGAATTCAAAAGCTTTACAGATAAGCAAAAGCTGAGAGAATTCAGCACCACCAAACCAGCTCTTCAACAAATGCTAAAGGAACCTAGATTAATGTTTGAGACCTCATTACCCCAGCTCTCTATTTCAATCTGCATGGAATCCACAGTCATTTTTATCAAAGCAGCAAAACAATCCTCTCTTGAATATTTACACTTAAATTCTCAAAAGATATATGCAAATGCACAAGATGCCCTTGAGGATTTTGCATTTAGATGTGTGACTGAGATAAATTAAACCAAGCACATTTTGCTTGGCAGTACTCTTGTGGCAAAACATCTAAAGGAACTCAAGAGTCATCACTGTTATTTTCCTGGACACTTGGCACTGCATTTCTTTTCCTAAAGAGCCTTAAAAATTATCTGCTGCAGATAAAAATTATGTAAATAAATTCTCATTCACTTGTACAATTGTATTATTGAGCTATCTAGAAGAATAAGGTGAAGGAGATCTGAAGTTCAGAAAGGACACAGTCTTAGCATTCCACTATGAGTGTATAGCGAAAGTGTTAGTTGTTCAGTCGTGTCTGACTCTTTGTGACCCCACCAGCTCCTCTATCCATGGAATTCTCCATGCAAGAATACTGGAATGGGTCGCCATTCCCTTCTCCAGGGGATCTTCCCAACCCAGGGATCAAACTTGGATCTGTCACACTGCAGGCAGATTTCTTTACTGTCTGAGACACCCAGGAAGCCTACATGGCTATAAAATACGCTCAATTATTTTGAGATTTACTGGGTAAATGGATTTTGTTATCTCTTCAAAAGCAGCAACAAGATCTTTAATTTTCTGCTTGTTTTACAAATAATAGCCTGAACAGATATTTTTTTTTCTTTCTTTTTTTTTTTTTTTTTAGCTCTATGTGAGTTTGCATGTCTTGGAAGTGACACTGAAACCTTGTCATGGCAAATCTATCCAGCTAAGAAAAAGAGATAAAGGAATTCTTACAGAGATATGAAACACCGAATGTCACAACAGTGATATACACCAGAGAGAATGAACCTCTGAAATGTTTTGTCCAGTAAGAGTTTTAAAGAGCATCAATAAAATGCTAATGAAAAGCCATCAGTTACACTGTATTTCATGTAAAAGGTTTGGCACAAGTAACATGCTTTTTTATGAGACTACTCCTTAAAAACTAATCAAAGGCAGTATATTTCCTTTCAGGTTCAAAGTGTGGGGAGAAGGAGATCATTGTAACTGAAGGTCACTTGGCAGCTAGACTGCATATCTCCCTAGGAAGCTGCCTTGTTCTATTGCATTCCTATTCTCGCATTGTCTTCAGGTTCTCCACCTCAGGGCTGTAGCCATTCAACTCCACCATTTTCAATAGTGCTGATTATGCCCACATTATTGGGTAGGCATCTAACCATTCACTGCAGAGGAAAGAAACAGGAAAAAGCAAAAGTCAATTGGCCACAAAGCTTGCCTTCAAAGATCTTATATTTTGAGAGGCAAGATAAGATAGGTATGTCAGTCTTTGGGAATAGAAAAAGTAAAAGAAGAGATGATATCTTTGTGGAAAGAGACTAGAAAAATCCAGTTATATCTGGACAGAATTTTTAAAAATAAATATAATTTGTAAAAAAAAAGTATAATTTGTATTTCAAGATAGCGATTTCAATAGGTCAGCAGGTTTAATGAATCCTTCCCTACCTTTGACCTCATGGAAATCCTAAAAATAATAGCTTTAACTGAGCTCTGAAGGATTTATCCAGGCATTTCTTCTTTAGCATTGCTTACTTTCTTCTCATTTTCCTTTTCTAATAAATAATAAATAAATCCATCTACCTGTTAATTGGAATTCCCGTCTATTCTGAGCTTATTTGGGTAACTAGTTGAATGGTCTGCTTTGTCTTAATTTGTCCTTTAATTCAATTATTATTAATTACATGCAATGGGAAGAATTTCACTGTAATAGGGACTAAGACAAGAGACAAAAGAAACAGAGTCCCTTTTCTCATGTAGACTGTATCCTCTGACATCCAATGATGTTGAAGATCATCTTTTGTTTTCATGTCTACTCATATTATTACCTCTAAAATTCTTAAATTATCTCCATACTCAACACAACCTATGTGAAATTTTGTCAGTTTCCCACATGCAGCCCAGATAGGTAATGTGTTGAACCACAGCTTGCATGGGAAAAGGATTTATAAATACAGAAATGCAGCCATGATAGAACAGAATACTAAGCATGCAGGAAAGCACAGAGTGGATGTCACCCACTCAGAGATGAATTATCTGGAGTAATTGAACTTGAGTAGTGAAAAAATATTTAGGACCCAGATCACTGATTACTATAACACAATACCAGGTTAAGTGATTAAGGAAAAGTCTTAAATTCTTCAGGCTGTTAGAAAAGAACAAATGGACGAGATTTCAAGTAAAGTAAGAAATATTTCATGAGACTATTTTCAGGAAGACTTGGACTGTCAAGGACAAAGAATGCATTTTTTCAAGTGAATCATACTAAGGGGATTCTCAGCATAGTGATAATATTAGGCTAAGATGCTCTTGAAAGCCAAGTGCCTCTGCAGTCAAGGCTTCTCTAATAGTTCTAGAATCATAAATAAATCATTGACCTTTATGTCCTATCCAATTAGCTGGAATTTCATCAAATAACTGAGCTGTGGAGTCACTTTTGTACATGAAGGAAGATGTCAATGTATGACAATTTGAAAGAGTAGGAGAGATTTCTAAAGAGAATTAGGGAGTAGAGATATGCAGGTATCAGGCAGAAAACAGTGTGTTCTTTGTATATATGCATATATGCACATGTATATATGCATATATACAAAATTATTTTATAATATATATACATATAATTATTTTAAGTCTTTATTGAATTTGTTACAATGTTTCTTCTGCTTTATGTTTTGGTTTTTTGGCCAGGAGGCATGCAGGATCTTGGTGCCCAATCAGGGATCAAACCTGTGCCCTCTGCATTGGAAGGTGGAGTCTTAACCACTGTACAGCCAGGGAAGTCCTGAAACAACGTGTTCTTAAAATAAAATGACTTAAATTTGGAGAGAGAGACCTTTAGCGTCATGGAAGTTTCAGAACTTGTTTTATCTTTATATGTGTTCAGATTAATAAATTTCCATCTCAAATGTTGCTTTCTTTCACTATGACCTTAATAACTAAATTAAACTGGTCTTTCATTTATATTGCATCATTTTGCACTTCATTTTTCTCCATGAATGTCTACATCTTTCAAATATCCCATTGCATATGTGGAGACAACTTGATCCATAATCCTCTCAGCATTTAGAACAAATCAAAGCTGCAAATATGAAATAGGTTCAGATTTAATGTTTCATAGATCTCTGATCAGCAACATAGCTAACTCTCAGAAAGTCTCTATTGTGCTGGGACCCACAGATGAATGGAACCCACAGCAGGAGCAGAACTGGAGCCAGAGGCCCAGAGAGCTGAGAGGCCAGCATTGGTGGGCTATGGCAGCTGCCACAAGATTACAAACTGCGATGCTGGCCTGGAGTCAATTAGAAAAAGATGTTACTCAAGGAGAAATGTGTTTTCTCTGTTCCTTCTTGAACAACTGCACCTCCTAATTTAACATGATTTATTCAACAGAGTGGGCCACTTAGCAGGCCACAAAACCATGGCCATCATCCAATATCCATGACACCATTAAACCCTAATCAAGTGGGAGGAAATGAGAAGAAAGGGGGATGGTGTCATCTTTTTCTTTTTTTCTTTCTAGATTCTTAGAGTCCAAAGAAAGTACATATTTGGAAACAACACAGATACAGGTCAAATTATGTGTGTACACATTAAACACATAATTTTGTATTTAATTGACAAAATTAACACATGACAATCTATCTAATTTTATGTCAAATTTCTGGCAACCTCAAAGCTCTGGAAGAGGGCCAACTATCTGAAAGGATAAAAGAGACAAACCTAACACTTTTGCAGTTTATGTAGCTTATGGAAAACTCACATACACTGTCTTTCTTGAGAGTCACAATAGTGATATAAAGCTTTTAAATTATCAATACACGCATTTTCCTCAAAAGGAGTCTAAGGCAAATACAGTCATAGGAATAATAATAACGTCTCATTTAGCAAATTCTACAGCAGCTCTATCAAACCTCACAAATGATGAGTCTATGATTCAAATCAGGGATGTTCACTCTGTGCATATAAGCCTGCTCAGTCGTGTCTGACTCTGCTATCCCAAGGACTATAGCTTGCCAGGCTTCTCTGTCTGTGGGATTTCCCAAGCAAGAATACTGCAGTAGATTGCCATTTCCTCCTCCAGGAAATTTTCCCTACTCAGGGATCAAACCTGCATCTCCTATACCTCCTGCACTGGCAGACAGGTTCTTTACCACCACACTGCCTGAGAAGCCCTATCTTTCACTCTGCACTCAGGTTATCTTCTAAGGATTTAATCTCTTATAATGCTCAAGATTATAATGCTCAGATGTATGCTTCTGAGAAAACTAATTCTGTGGTCATGTAAAACAGAAGAGGATAGCATGGACATTGTTGAGTGCTTTATTTACTATCAGATTTATAAACATTTTACTTCTTCTCAAACCTTAAAATCTTAAAGTAATTAAAAGCCAAGATAAGGGGGTTGGTACAAACAAGACACTAGTAGCAATAAAAAGCCACAGTTAAGAATGAAGAAGGTGAAATTAAGAAATCACACACTTTTGTACACATACACACATAAATATAAATACTACAAAGAGAAAATAATGTGTTTTTTTAGTTGTAAACAAGCTGTTTCACATAGCATAATAATATATACACATTGTCTTACCTCACATTGAAACGACTAGTCCAAAATGATGACCCCAAGGCACTGATAAACATAGAAACCAAGTTTGGAGTATTACAGCTAAATAATCGAGTAATTGTGTTACAGAATTGAAATTTTCATCTAAAAGAGTTCAGTTCAGTCACTTAGTTGAGTCCAACTCTTTGCAACCCAATGAACCACAGCATGCCAGGCCTCCCTGTCCTTCTGCAATAGCAACAACAACAAAATAAGTATGCTTTTGATGGGCCAAGCTCTAGGTCTTTGGTAAAAGCACTAACATGATATGTAAATGATGTGCAATTCATTTCAAACCAAGATTTTAAGAGCCAGTAAAATGAATTACAAAAATAAGAGTATATTAAAACAATTAACAAGCAAGTGTATTAATGTCTCTTAAAAATAATGAAGATTAAGAACATAACAAAGATGCCAAGATTGATGATTCAGTGGAAGGAGCAGTTTACGAACTTTCCATTGACAACTACACAGTTTGACAGCTCCTTAGGCAGTCCGGCTGGAAGAGGAAACCATTCCCATGCCAGTTTGGGTGGGTCATCTTTTTTTAATTTATTTAAGTGCATTATAGGTGTACAGTGTAGTGATTAGTTGTGTCATCTTCCTCAATCGAGGAAGTTTGTAACCATGCCAGTTTGTAACCATCCAGTGAGCCTCTCTATTGTGCTCTCTTTCAAGAATAAAGGCACCCATTTCCTTGTATGTGATTGATTTTTCATATCCCTCCTGAATTGGTGGGTCCAAAGTATGTGTTGTTCATTTATTCAGATACACATTTCAAGTGACTCATGGATCCTGGGGAATTTGACAGTTCAGTGGGATAAAAATATAAATACGATTTTAACCTAGCTTTTTAGGTATGTCTTCTTCATACAATGAAAATATATTCTTTAAAATCTACTGAAACCACCCCCATTATTAACAGGCTTGAAATATTTGCAAAGGGGTGACATTATTTTATGTTATGAACTTCCTTAAATAAAATAAAAATATTAATCATAACAAAAATAAGACATTTGTATATAGAACCTTTCGTTTTTTGGGTTTTTTTGTTTATTTGTTTGTTTGTTTTAATCATTCTATAACAGGATGTGAAAGGGCAGGGGCAACAGGGTTTTCTGGGTAGCCAGAAGGGGAAGTGTGAGAAGAGCAAGAAATGCCCTTCCATGTATATACCAACTTAAGAACTTCATGGAATATTAAAAAGAGCTCCAGAGATAAATCTGAAATTCAACCTTAGTTGCTGTACTTTCTAAACTGGTAAACTTGGGCAAAATACAAAATGTTTTTTCAAATTCCAAAAATTAGTTGCATCATGCTAATAACACTCTACTGTTCATGGAGACTTATGACACATCAGAGGCTGTTCTGAGCATTGTAACTATATCAGTTTATTCCTTCTTGCAGGATCCCTTACAAGTATTACTATTATTAACCCTATTTTACAGAAAAAAAGAAACTGAGTCACAATGTTCTTAAAGAAATCACCTAAGATCACAAATCTATGAATTATCACAGACAAAATGAAATATCAAGACCTCTGGCTTCATTTTGCTCTAGCTAAAAAATGATAACTTTGCAATCAATTTAATGAAAACTGGTAATCATCAAATTAGCAATAGTTATTTTCAAAATTATTATACTGGCTGAGCTGTCATTTCTCAAGATTGATCAGATAACTTGAGTCACAGATATTTTCCACACAAGATGCATCATATAAATCAGACTTGGTTTATCATCAGCATTTATAAAACTAGATCTAGATGAGAGCTAGGTCAATGGACATGTGTATGGTCTTCATGTAGCAAATGTTTAGCCTGCCCTAATTATTAAAAAATCAGGACAGTGAGAATATCCACAGGCTGGCTCCTTTAAAGCTCTTGTTTTAACCACTTCAGTGGTTGAAAATGCTACTCCAACAATAATGAGATACCATTATTCACATATTGGAATGACCAAAATCCCAAATACTAACAAAACCAAGTGTTGACAAAGATATTGAGCAACAGGAACTCTCACTGATTACTAGGGCAGATGTAAAATGGTACAGCCACTATGGAAGATGGCTGGCTACCTTCTTACAATGTGAAGCACAGGCTTACTATAGAATCCAGCAATCATACTCCAAGTGAGTGAAAAACTTATCTTCACATAAATCTCTCTAAATGAATACTTGTATTAGCTTTAATGATAATTGCCAAAGATCAGAGCAATTAAAATATCCTTCAGTAAGTGGATGAAGAAACAAATTGCAGTTCCTTCATTTAATGAAATTATTCTGTGATAAAAAGGAAATTAGCTATGAAACCACTAATAAACATGGAGGAATTTATAATGCTTATTGCTGAGTTGTTCAGTCACTCAGTCACATCTGACCTTTTGTGACCCCATGGACTGCAGTATATCAGGCTTCCCTGTCCTTCACTATCTCCTGAAGTTTGCACAAACGTACATGTCCATTGAGTCGATGATGTCATCCAACCATTTTGTTGAGAAGATTATCCATCTATTCCACCATATTGTTGAGTTGAAGTCTGAAAAAGGCTACATATATGATTCCAACTTTGTGATATATTGAAAAATGCAAAACTACAGAGAAAACAGAAAGATCGAAGTTTCCCTGGGACTCGAGGGAATGGATAGAGAGATGAATTGTCAGGACACAGAACATTTTTAGCTTGGGAAGATTATTTTGTATGATAGTAGGATGATGGATAAATGTCATTATGCATGTGTCAGAACCTATAAAATGTACAACAAAAAATGCTAACTCTAATGTAAATTATAGACTTTAGTTGATATAAATGTATTCATCAAGATGTACCAAATGTACCACACTAATGGACAGGGAACAACAGACTGGTTCCAAATAGGAAAAGGAGTACGTTAAGGCTGTATATTGTCATCCTGCTTGTTTAACTTATATGCAAAGTACATCATGAGAAACACTGGGCTGGAAGAAGCACAAGCTGGAATCCAGATTGCCAGGAGAAATATCAATAAACTCAGATATGCAGATGACACCACCCTTACTGCAGAAAGTGAAGAAGAACTGAAGAGCCTCTTGATGAAAGTGAAAGAGGAGAGTGAAAAAGTTGGCTTAAAGCTCAACATTCAGAAAACTAAGATCATGGCATCCAGTCCCATCACTTCATGGCAAATAGATGGGGAAACAGTGGAAGCAGTGGCTGACTTTATTTTTCTGGGATCCAAAATCACTGCAGATGGTGATTGCAGCCATGAAATTAAAAGATGCTTACTTCTTGGAAGGAAAGTTATGACCAACCTAGACAGCATATTGAAAAGCAGAGACATTACTTTGTCAACAAAGGTCCATCTAGTCAAGGCTATGGCTTTTCCAGTAGTCATGTATGGATGTGAAAGTTGGACTATAAAGAAAACTGAGCACTGAAGAATAGATGCTTTTGAACTGTAGTGTTGGAGAAGACTTCTGACAGTCCTTTGGACTGCAAGGAAATCCAAGCAGTCCATCGTAAAGGAGATCAGTCCTGGGTGTTCATTGGAGGGACTGATGTTGAAGCTGAAACTCCAATACTTTGGCCACCTGATGTGAAGAGCTGACTCATTTGAAAAGACCCTGATGCTGGAAAAGATTGAGGGCAATAAGGGGAGGGGACGACAGAGGATAAGATGGTTGGATGGAATCACCAACTCAATGGACATGGGTTTGGGTGAACTCTGGGAGTTTATGATGGACAGGGAGGCCTGGTGTGCTGTGGTTTATGGGGTCACAAAGAGTCAGACATGACTGAGCGACTGAACTGAACTGAACTGAATGCAAATTGTTAATAATAGGAGGAAATTCAGGGATAAGGTAGAGATGAAATCTATGGGAACTCTGCACTTATTGTACAATTTTCCTATAAAGCCAAGACTGCTGAAATATGTTTAATTTTATATTTAATTTATTTATTAATACTTAATTATAGAAAGTCTACATTTCAGTGTTTTGAGGAGTAAATGAAATAATGTTATGTAAGACTCTGAACCCAATTCCTTGTAAAAACTTCAAGGAAGGAAGTCTACAGAGATTACTATACATTTTAATAATCACCATCAAAGATAATCTCAGACTTTGAAAATGTTTCCAAAACAGTTTCTCAGTGCCTAACACTTCCTGAAGCTGTGTTTCTTCTACTCCTAAAAAAATAAAAAAAATTAAAGGAATTCCCTCAGGGCATTCTCATCATTAAGAGGTAAAGCACCCTTCAAATAATGAAAGCTGAAACTTTTTCCTCTTCTGGCCAAATTTATCTTCATGATGCACTTTTACTAATTGCTTCCTTAACAGTCCAACTTTGTTTGCCTGAAATCTCTGGATGGTGAATTTTTCTAGAGCTCACCATACTTTATGTAAATAAAAGTTTATTTTCCACTTAACATGACCTTAGTCCCAACAATAGTGCAATTCTTTAGAGAAAAGCTTTCAAGAGAGTCATCAAATGAATTTCCCTCTTTTCAAATATGATTGTATGTAAATTGAATACAAACATCATCAATCAAATCTTTGTAGTATTATGATGGTCATTGAAAGAGTCCACTTTCAGGACTTTGTGGAACTGGCAAGATGTATTCAAAGGATAATGATATTAGACTCTTTAGTAAACAAACATGTAATTCAATTCTGTACATAGTGTATACTCAACAAAACCATTTAAAAATATATGACTCTAATAATTTCTCACCAAAATTTTAAAACTATATTTCATGTTTAGATAGGATTAGTATTTTTTTTTTAAGTAAGGAAGAGAAAGAAAGACAAGCTGTTTTCTAAATGCTGAAGTCTAAAGAGTTTAGTGAAGAAAACTGGAAGTTTTAAAATTGTGCTTGATTTTTATCTCCTCTATGAAAAGCTTGCTGTTTAATAAATCTCTTTTTCTCCTCACCAGATTTGGGATGCTAAGTACAGGAATAATCTAATGTTACAGGTAAAATTAGCTAATCTAGGAGCCTTAGAACCAATTATATCATTAGCAGTGAGTTTCAGCTCACACAGTCATGAGTAGAAGGAACTTCAAACATGATTACTGAACACCAAAATGACCTCATCATCATCAGTCTTTCTCATCTGTCAATTCCGATCTTATACTACAACTTTGTAATTGGAGATGAGCTCTGTTCTTTGCAGGGAGTCCTCTCTGGATGTTCAAACTAAAACAAAAGTGATCATTTGTAAAGTTCAAAATATCCTAAAAGAATAAGTAAATCCCATTCACAGGAGAAGTAAGACAGCACATTTCTTAACGTTCACAATAAAGAAAAAGCTTCCACAAGGATTCCAAAGTGAAAATCATCATTGACAAACAAGGCGAAAAAAAAAAAAAAAAGAAAAGAAAAAAGAAATCCTAGGGCTGCGTCTTCTTTATGGCATCAGGCCAAGAAATATTCAATTTAAGCAGTTATACATGGAACCAGAATTATGTGATCCTGATGCAATTTTCTCATAGTCTAACTCAATTCATACTTTACAATTAAGAGTATCTCAAATGGCAATCCCCTTTTTTCCTTATTATTTTTTGGGGTTTTTATTTTGGGAATGGGGATGTGTGTTGGTGGGGTAGATGGGCAGCGTGGGTAGTGAGGGATTTGGGACATTTTAGAATTTAACGGAAAGTCTGGATCCTATGCTTTTTAACATGCTATCTAGGTTTGTCACAGCTTTTCTTCCAAGGAGCAAGCATCCTTTAATTTCATGGCTACAGTTACCATCAGCAGCCCATGAAAATAAAATCGTCACTGTTTCCTCTTTTCACCATCTATTTGCAATTAAAAAAAAGAGAAGTTCCTCCATAAGCTTAGTGATAGATTTCCATCCTGCACACGGTTGAAGTAATGTCAAAGTTGTCAGTCTGTATGCATGCTGGGATATGACCATTATTTCTCTTCAGTCTCCTCAGGCTGTGGTCTAAGGATAAATTTTTCTGCCTGATGGTTTGGAAACTAGTCAAGGAGATTCTAAAAAACCCATCCAGTTAAAATTACCTGAAAAGCTTTTAAAAAATGGGTCCTATTTCTAGAGGGTCTAATATGATTAGCCTGGATGAGGTTGTAGGCATAAGGTTTAGTAGAATTTTTGAGGGACTTAACTATCATGAGCAGTCACCTCTGTTGTCTCAAATACATATTCATTCAAGGGGGCCTGGAAAATCCCAAAGCCAGACTCATCAATGCCAACTGTGTTAGCTTTGTTAGCAAACAAATTTTTAGTCTAAAATATGGTTTCTGTAGTTGGCAGAAAATTTATAATGCATTTCCAGAGCCAAGATGCTAGAGTTAAAGAAAAAAATTGTGGTATGAAAACATATTTGAGAGAATAAAAGATTTCTATATGCTATAGTTTATCATCCAAGTAAGAGCATTTGCTTAATTTTTAGAATCAACATAGGAAAGAGTACAAAAAGAGCTGCTATTTACTAATTTGCATATATTAGCAAGCATTTTTCCTTGTATTGAGCATAGTGATCGAATGTTATTCATAAGAATTGCTTTCATTTAAAATTCTCAGGATATTTTAGGGCTTCCCTCAAGTCTCAGTGGTAAAGAATCCACCTGCCAATGCAGGAGACACAGGTTTGATCTGTGGTGGGGAAAAACATCCCACATACTTTAGAACAACTAAGCCCAGTACCACAACTACTGAGCCTGTGCTCCAGAGCCTGGGAGTTGCAACTACTGAATTCCATGTGCCCTAGAGCCTGTGCTCCACAACAAGAGAAGCCATAGCAATAAGAAGCCCATGCGCCACATCTAGGGCGTAGACCCTGCTCTCTGCAACTAGAGAAAAGTCTGCATAGCAACTAAGACCCAGAGCAGCCAAAAATAAATAAAGAAGTAAAATTATAAAATTATCAGGATATTTTGAATAACCATATTAAAAATTACTGAATAAAATGTTTTACTCAACATGAAGCTGATTTTCAGCATCTGAGATTCCTAGTACTTTTTTTGCTTCTACACATGGGTGAGCAAGCTGACCCAGTAACCAGTAACTAACCCAGTTACTATCCCAGTAACCTATGTGACACTTCAGGCCCACCCTCTATTTTGGTATGGTCCACATGTTATGATTTTTACATTTTTCAAATAGTTGAAAACAAGTCAAAGGAAGAATAATATTTCATGACATATGAAAATTATGTGAAATTGAAATCCCAGTACTCATAAATAAAGCTTTATCAGGACTCAGTCATGTTTATATAATATCTATGCTGCTTTCACACTACATGATACTTATAATACAGAACATATGGCCTTTAAAGTCTAAATATTTATTATCTAGAATTTTACACACACACACACACACACACACACACAAAGTTTGCAGATCCTTATTCTATACCTGGGGCTTTCCAGGTGGCGCTAGTATTAAAAAGCCCACTTGCTAATACAGGACACTTAGAAGACTTGGGTTCAATCATTGGGTCAGGGGCATCCCCTAGTGGAGGAAATGGAACCTCATTCCAATATTCTCTGGAGGAGTCTGTGGACAGAGGAGCTTGGCAGGCTACAGTCCATGGGGCCGCAAAAAGTTGAACATGACTGAAAGTCTCAGAACATACACACATGATATGTATTAAATATACTAAAATCATATTAAAGCATTAAAGTTAATGTATCTAACCAAGTGCCCAGAGATTATCATACTAAGTGAATGAAGTCATATAGAGAAACATAAATATCACTTATATGTGGAATCTAGAAAAATTTATACAGATGAACTTATTACCAAAACAGAAAGAAATTCACAAGTACAGGAAATAAACTTGGGGTTACCAAAGGAGGAATGAGAAGAGAGGTAAATTAGGAGGTTGAGATTAACATATACACACTGTTATATATAAAATAGATAACCAAAACAAGACCTATTATATAGCCCAGGGAACTGTACTTAATATCCTATAATAACTTCTCCCAAGTGGCTCAGTGGTAAAGAATCTTCCTGCAATGCTGAAGATGCAGGTTCAATCCCTGGATAAGGAAAATCCCCTCGAGGAGGTCATGGCAATCCCCCCCAGTATTCTTGCTGGGAGAATCCTATGAACAGAGGAGTCTGGCAGGCCACAGTCCATAGGGCTGTGAAGAATTCATCTGTGGTAGTCCTTTTATCTTTGCCTGAAATTGTTTTCATTGGCCATGTTCCCCAAATCTATTCTATTCAAGAATTATTTCCATATTTTCCCTTATCTTCTTTTCTCATTCCTCTTTTTTCTTCTTCTCTCTTCTGGTTTCCTTGGGGGGCAGAGGTGAGTGTGTCAGATGTTGAAGGATATGATAATCAAGTTATTCAATACATAATCATGCTAAAGTACTTGATGTGTATCCTTTGTATGTGTTCTTGCAAAATCTATATTGCTTTGACTGTATTTTTATATTTATATAAGTGACAATGTATGATGATGTTTTCACATGGTAGTTTGTTTTTACTGCTAACATCTAGAAGGTCATTGCTCCTAATTTCTTTACATTTTTCTCATTATTAGGCTTTTTTATATATTCCATTTTTTTTTCTGTGCACTCTCACACTGATGGGCACTAAACTGGACTGCTTCCAGCTCCCAGACACAAATAGCACTGCAAGGAACATCTTTTTACGTGCTTTTTATGAATTCAATGAAAAAATTTTTGACTTACATCCTTAAAACAAAAATTCTATTACCATAGACATACTTATACTAAATTTGTTCAGATACCATCAAATCTGTCTCAACAATAACTACACTGATATACATTCCCATCAGCAGAGTATAAATATATCCAAAACTCAAGGATTTACTTTCTTGAGTAAACATGAAGCACCAGTTACATGGTTTTGTGCTGGGGTATAACTGTAATGCTTGCTAATCTCTCAATTTCTAAATTTCATGAATTACAATTTGTATTTTAATATTACTACATCTTTATTGTGTGGCACATAATATATTTATTATAGCAATGAATTATCAAAATCAACCTTTTTAATATATAAAATGAAATTATATTTCATTACTTACTAAAGAGTTTTAACTTTAATAAACAATGTGGCAGTCAGAATAATGCCCTAAGATATCTGTATACTAATCCTAGGAATCTATAAATATGTTGTGATGTGCTATGTTATATAAAAAATGAGAATCAAATTTTCAGATGGAATTAAGGTTGTTAGTTAGCTCCTCTTAAATATGGATAGTATTGTAGAATATCTGAGTGGGTCCAAAGTAATCATAATGGTCCTTAAATGTGGAAGATGAAAGCAGAAAATTCAGTTAGATTCAAAGGAGATATAATGATGGCTTCAGTGTCACCACGATACACTGTAAGAAGGATTTCACTGATCATTGCTGGTTTTGAAAATTAATCAAGACTGCCATGAACCAAGGAATAAAATCAGCCTCTAGAAGCCTAGAAGGACAAGAAAACTACACTCCCTGTTGTAGGATGGATAGTGATTTCTTCAAATTTGTTGTTGCTGTTTAGTCACTAAGCTGTTATCTGACTCTAGTGATGCTGTAATAGAGTCAGACACAATTTAACCCACCACGCCTCTCTGTCCATGGGATTTCTGTAACCCACCAGGCTCCTCGGTCCATAGGATTTTCCATGGAGTGGGTTGCCATTCCTTCTCCAGGGGATCTTCCTGATTCAGGGGTCAAACCCGAGTCTCCTGAATTGCAAGCGTATTCTTTACAACTGAGCCACCAGGGAAGCCATTTTCCTCAGATGTTCATGTCTTAATTATGAAACCTGTGAATATGTTAACTTCCATGATAAAAAGGGACTCTGCAGATGTGATTAGAGTAAAAATTTTGAGTTTAGTTAATCTGTGATTATCTGTTTGGGCCCAATGTAATCACCACTTCAGTTCAGTCGCTCAGTTGTGTCTGACTCATTGTGACCCCATGGACTGCAGCACTCCAGGATTCCCTGGAGTCCATCACTAACTCCCATAGCTTAATCAAATTCATGCCCATCGAGTTGGTGATGGACTCTGTCCATCTCATCCTCTGTCATCCACTTCTCCTTTGCCTTCAGTCTTTTCCAGTATCAGGGTCTTTACCAAAGAGTAGGTTCTTTGCATCAAGTGGCTGAAGTATTGGAGCTTCAGCCTCAGTCCTTCTAAAGAATATTCAGGTCAGATTTTCTTTAGGATTGACTGGATTGGTCTCCTTGCAGTCCAAGGGACTCTCAAGAGTCTTCTCCAACACCACAGTTCAAAAGCATCAATTCTTCTGCACTCAGCTTTCTTTATGGTCCAAATCTCACATCATTACATGACTACTGGAAAACCCATAGCTTTGACTAGATGGACTTTTGTCAGCAAAATAATGTCTCTGCTTTTGAATATGCTGTCTAGGTTTGTCAAAGCTTTCCTTCCAAGCATCAAGCCGTCTTTTAATTTCATGGCTGTAATTATTTGGAGCCCAAGAAAATAATGTCACTGTTTCCATGTTTCCCCATCTATTTACCCTGAAGTGATGGGACCGGATGTCATGATCTTTGTTTTCTGAGTGTTGAGCTTTAAGCCAGCTTTTTCTCTTTCACTTCATCATGAGGCTCTTCAATTTGTCTTCCCTTTCTGCCATAAGGGTGGTATCATATGTGTATCTGAAATTATCGATATTTCTCCTGGCAATCTTGATTCCAGCTTGTGTTTCATCCAGCCCGGCATTTCATATGATGTACTCTGCATATACATTAAATAAGTAGGGTGACAATATACAGCCTTGATGTACTCCTTTCCCAATTTGGAACCAGTCTATTGTTCCATGTACAGTTCTAACTATTGCTTCTTGACCTGCATACAGATTTCTCAGGAAGCAGGTAGGCTGGTGTGGTAGTCCCATCTCTTGAAGAATTCTCCACAGTTTATTGTGATCCACACAGTCAAAGGCTTTAGCATAACCAGTGAGGCAGAAGATGTTTTTCTGGAACTCTTTTGCTTTTTCTATGATCCAACGGATGCTGTCAATTTAATCTTTGATTCCTCTGCCTTCTCTAAATCCTGCTTGAATATCTGGATGTTCTTGGTTCCCATATTGAAGTTTCACTTGGAGAATTTTGAGCATTACTTTGCTAATGTGTGAGATTTGTGCAATTGTGCTGTAGTTTGAACATTTTTTGACATTGCCTTTCTTTGGGATTGGAATGAAAACTGACCTCTTCCAGTCCTGTGGCTGTTGCTGTGTTTTCCAAATTTTCTGGCATGCTTAGTGCAGCACTTTAGTAGTACCATCTTTTAGGACTTGAAATAGTCAGCTGGAATCCCATCACCTCCACTAGCTTTGTTCATAGTGATGCTTCCTAAGGCCCACTTGACTTCGAATTCCACAATGTCTGGTTCTAAGTGAGGGGTTGCACCATTGTAATTATCTGGGTCATTAAGAGCTTTTTTGTTTAGTTCTGTGTATTCTTATCACCTTTTCTTATCTTCTGCTTCTGTTATGTCCATACCATTTCAGAAACACAATGGAATTTACCCTGTTGAATTTTTAAAACTGCTCAGAACTAATGCTTCCCTTTTCCTCCCATTTTCTCCCTTTTGAATAGGAATGTCTAAAATTCATATCCACTGTCAATTACAACATTTTAATTTTTAGTATTGATAATTTATTTTCTAGTTTCATAGGTCCAAAAACACATAGGAATTTTGCCCCAGAATGAGTTTCCTCTATACTCTTGTGATGAGATGGTCTTTTGAGCTGATGATATTAAAATGAGTTTTCTGATTTTGAAGTGTTGCTACAGTGGAATAAGACTTTGGGGTGTGGCAAGTGTATTTTTTCATGTGTGATAACCATGAATCTTTATGAGACAGATGACAGGCTGCAGTAGTTTGAATAATGGTGACCCAAAGTTTCCTTATTCTCATCCCAGAAACAGAATATATAACCTTACATAGTGAACACTAAAGATATGCTTAAAAATCTTGAAATTAGGCTTATCCTGGATTAGCTGGGTGAGCCCAATATAAATGAAAGAGTCTTTACAAGAGGGTGACAGGAGCAGTAATAGATGTGATGATAGAAACAAGATGTTGGAGTAATATTAGGATGGGATGATGATCCAAGGAATGCAAATTACTTTTAGAAACTGAAAAAAGTCAAGTAAATGGATTCTTCTCTAAGGTCCTCCAGAAAGGATTACAACCCTGCTGACATTTTGATTTAAGTCCAGTGAGCCCTATTTTGGACTTACAGCTTACAGAAGTATAAGATGATAAATCTGTGATGTTTTAGTTCACTAACTTGGTGGTAATTTGTTACAGCAGCAATAGAAAACTAACATAAACAATGACAGTTTTGATGTTGGAAAGACCTTTGGATTTCCCACAATCTTTGAATGAACAGCTTAAAATGGGTGATTATTTTGGAATATCTTAATTTATCTATTGAGTTGCAGAGCAGGATCACGTCCAAGTTCAGCTATTATGAAGCTTGTCTGAGTTGATATATGTTTGCAACAGACTGTTTTGAAAGTAAGTGAAAGCTGGCACAGATACCTTAGCATCTGGGAAATGCTACAAATTGTGATAATCTGATAAAATAGATAGATGGTAAATTTCTGAAGAAATGCAAACATAATCTTATAATAGTAAGATTCCAGTATCTGAAACAGTTCCTGGCATCTGGTGGTCAAAAAATATTTATCAAATAAATGTCTTCAAATCATCTGCTCCTCCCAGAGATACTGCGTTGTTTCTTATCTCCAAGTGCTTCTCTTTCTGTTATCCTCTGTCATAGATGGCCTCCATTCCCTTCTCAACTCCTGAGTCTCCACCTTTCAGATATTTTTTGTATCATATCACATGTATTTTTCCCTGAAATCTTTTGCTATTGCCTTTTGTATAATCATAGTAGTTTGTGTGTATTTTTGTAATAATATTAAAAATTGTTTTATTAATATTACAGATTCCTGTGTTTGTCTCCTACAACACAGGTTGATTTTTTCTTGGTGAGCAATCTTTTGTATTTACTTCTATATTTCATGCATTTCTTCACAATGGGAAGAACTCAGTGCTTATGAATGCATATAAGACATTAACACATTATTATGTAAATGAAAGTATAAATGGATAAGCCCAAATATTTGTATATATGAATGAAGATAATTTCCAGGTCCTCCCCTTATTTGTTTCCCATTTATTGTCATAGCTACTTAAAAGATTCCTGTACAGTATGCTGATTTGCTACATTTGCACACAGCAATACAATTGCCACTGTAGCATCAACTAACATCTCCAATCTTCATCATGTCACATAATTGACACATAACTATCATTTCTTTTTTTGAGGTGGGAATATTAAAGATCTAGTTTCTTAGTGACTCTGAGGTATATAATACAGTTTCTCAGAAGTAAATACTTTTTTCCCATTATAGCTGTTATTATTGTAAAATAATTAGAAGATTTTAAAAATATACATGCACTGTCTAAACACATGAGATTCTTTAGGTGAGTAGTTGGTGATGACATGATTTTCAGACTAACAGGAGTTGAGTCCAGAGGCAAACCTTGGACTCAGAAGTCATCAATGGAATGTATGCATTGATCAATGCTGCAAAGTTGATATTTCCCAAGCTATCCATAAAATAGCCCTGTTTTAGTCTTTTTGGTCTGTTGTAACAGAATCACATAGACAGGGTGATTCAGAAGCAACAGGAATTTATTTTTAATGTTCTGGAGATTGGGAAGTCCAAGACTTAATCACCAGCAGATTCAGTGTCTGATGAAGACCTACTTCTTCCTCCAGAGTTGGCCGTCTTCCCATTGTAATGTCAGAACAAAGTATTCTATTTTACAATAGAAGGTCTGTTTTATAAGGACACTCTCCGATACTTTGGCCACCTGATACAAAGAGCTGACTTATTGGAAAAGATCCTGATGCTGGGAAGGATTGAGGGCAGGAGGAGAAAGGGGTTACAGAGGATGAGATGGTTGGATTGCATCACCTATTCAATGGACATGAACTTGGACAGACTCTGGGAGATGGTAAGGGACAGGAAGGCCTGGTGTGCTGCAGTTCATGTGGCCACATAGATTCAGATATGACTTCGCAACTGACCATAGCAACATTCTCATTCATTTGGACCCTCCCTCATAACATAATCACCTTCCAAATTCTTCACTTTCCAATCTCATCACATTAAAGATTAGATTCTAATATAAAATTTGGTGGAGGGGGGAGTGATACATAAAACTTCAGTCTACATCAAGCCCCCTTATTTTGTTTTGATTTTGTTCTCTGAACTCTTAAGTTGATAGAATAAAGATTTAAAAGTAAAAGTTTGTGCATAAAGTTAGAAAGATCAGAATAATCAATGATAGCTGAAGAGAAAAGAATTCCTGAAGTTAAAAAGGACAATAGAAATCAGAAGCATGAATCTTGAAGCCATTAACACAAACAAATAATCTTATTTCAATAGTTTTCCCCAAATAGCATAGCAATTAAGAAAGTTACAATAACTATTATAAATAAGATAGCAACATACAATTAAACTGCCTGTTTATAAAAGTTTTAAGTAAAAATCTTACCAATAAAAACTAAAAAATTAAGCAGGGCATACTTTTAATTTCATAAGAAATATTGTTTAATAACATCACTAAAGCATTATTTAACTCAATAAATAGACAGTAGTTAATATGATATACTAACTTGCAGATTTTTTTTCAGCAGTATAAATTTTCTCTACCCAGTTAAATAAAATATAATGACCCTAAATAGCACGATTGTGTTCCCCATAGGACACTGACAAGTTTTGAATATACATTAGCAAACTTTCTAACATTTACACAATTGCCAACATTTCAAATGTCCTTTGAATAAGCTTTCCCATCTTACTGCCCCCCTCAAATAGTGAATGCAATAAAATATTTAATATATATTTATTTTATGGGTCATTTTTAATCTTTAAAAAAGTCATAATTTACCAAAAGTTATTATAGTGTGCCCTACATTAATATGTATACATTTATATATGTATATATATATATTTTACCATAACAATTTGCTTGTTGATTTGAATTTATTATGGCTCCAAAACCTTGAAAAGATATTTTACTTCTGTGATTCTAGTCTTTCATTTTATAGAAGGAAGTGGCTACTCTAGATTAGTGGGTGTCACCTGTCATTTTAACATCCCATGATTCAGTGTGGCTTTTAACCAGAGAATATTCCATCTTATGAAAGAAAACCCAAGTTAAAGAAAAATTTCTCCATTCAGACCAATGAGGGTCTGAGGAAAGAGCATCCAATCTCCTGCCTCATCCTTAACACTCAAGGTTACTTAATTATAAACATAGATAGTCAAACTCATCAGTGCTTGCTAGTTATTGGTGCTACCCTTTCAACATTAAACACTGACGCTCTCACTCTGCTACCTTTGGTAAATCTCTCCCTCTGACTAAATATACCACAGAAATTATCCCTATCTCCCATCTTTTAAATGTAATCTTTGTGCCCTTACTGGAAAAAAAATAAAAATCAAATAACACAACCTTTTCTGTCTGTGATACCACCTCTGCAAATTTAATAATGAGAGATTTGCTTTCAAATAGGATAATAATATTAGATGTCCATTAGATGGACTATTTACTGATGTTCCAGAGGATGTCTCTATTTCTAATCAAGCTGTATCTTCTCTGGATGTACCTTTGCCTTCTTTACTATATTTGATGAAAACCTGATAAAGCTTTTGACACCAGAGCTGATACTCTATAGTCCAGAAATTCTTCTGACATGGTAATGATAGTTGAACCAAGGAATGTCAAATGTACTTTCAAAAACTATTCACATAAAAGAACAAGATCCTCCAATCAGAGCATAATTTCCCTTCTCTTTTATTATAAAATTTTAGCATTCCTCTGGCTGCCTCCAAATCTGTCAAATACAAATGATGTTGACTAACTCCTTTGCTATAGCAAACTGTGAATAAATAGTTTCTATTTGTTTTCATGGGGCTTCCCAGGTGGCACAGTGGCAAAGAATCAGTCTGCCAATCAGGAGACATAGGAGATGTGGGTTCAGTCTCTGAGTCAGGAAAATCCCCTTGAGTAGGAAATGGCAACCTATCCCAGTGTTCTTGCCTGGACAATCCCATGGAAAGTGGAACCTGGTGGGCTACATTCCATGGAGTTGCAAAAAGTCAGACATGACTGAGTGACTGAGCATGCACACAATGCATGCACACATTTGTGCTCATTTGGATCACTTTTATTTATTTCAACATAGCTAAAGGTAACTTACATGGAAAGCATCTTCAATCAGAAGCTATAAGTAGAAAATTTAGTTCAAAGCTTTTGAAAGGAGAGCTAAGAGAAAGAAACACTGCCTGCTGGACTGGCTGCTTGAACAGAAGTATTGTGTAAATAACTCATCTTTTCTTACTAAAAATGGTGGAGTAGAAAGATATACATTCATCTTCTCCTGCAAGAACACCAAAATTGCAACTAACTGCTGAACAACCATCAACAGGAGAATGTTGTATCCCACAAAGAAAAGAAAACCCACATCCAAGGGCAAAGGAGGAGCCCCAAGAAGATGGTAGGAAGGGTTAAATCAAATTTAGAATCAAACCCCATCTCCTAGAGACTCTCAGAGGGCCCAAACAAAGCCTTATGAGCACCAGGACCCATAGATCCCACAAGAGACTGATCCAGACCTGCTTTTGAGTTTTGAGTGTCTCCTGTGGAGGCACAGATCAGCAGTGGCCTGCTATGGGGACAGGGGCTCTGGGTGCAGCAGACCTGGGAGGCGCCAAGTGTGAGCCCCACCAAAGAGCCACCAAGCAGACGACCTACAAACTGGAGAGCAATTATACCAAAGAAGCTTTCACACTGTGCAAAAGTTCTTGGGCCCACAGCAGATTTCCCAACCTGGAGATCCGGCAAAGGGACTGAGAACGCCCAGGGAATTTGACTCTGAAGGCCAATGGGATTTGATTACAGAACTTCCACAGGACTGGGGAAACAGACTCTTCAAGGGCACAAACAAAACCTTGTGCACACCAGGACCCAAGATAAAGGATCAGTGACCCCACAAGAGACTAAATCAAACTTGCCTGTGAGTGCCCAGAAGTCTCCATTGGCAGAGTGGGTTGATAGTGGTCTGCTGTGGGGTCGGGGCACTGAATACAGTAGTCCTGGGAGCTGCAATGTGCTGGCATAAGTACTTTTGAAGGAGGTCACCATTTCTGCCATTAACCCTACCATAGTTTGGCCTCAAGCCAAACTACAAGGAGGGTACACAGCCCCACTCACCAACAGAAAATTGGATTAAAGATTTACTGAGCATGACCATCAGAGCAAGATCCAGATTCCCCCATACACAGTCCCTCCTATTGGGAAGCTTCCAGGAGTCTCTTAATCCTTATCCCAGAAGGCACACAAATAAAAACCACTGAGGCAGAAAACTAACCAAACTGGTCACGTGGATCACAGGCTTGTCTAGCTCTATGAAATTGTGAGTTATGTCATGTAAGGCCACCCAAGATGGGCAGGTCATCGTGGACAGTTCTGACAAAATGTAAACCACTTCAGTATTCTTGCCTTGAGAACCCCATGACCAGTATGAAGAGGAAAAAAAAAAAGACATGACACTGAAAGATGAACTCCTGAGGTCAGAAGGTGCCCAATATGCTACTAGAGAAGAGTGAAGAAATATACCAGAAAGAATGAAGAGTCTGAGCCAAAGTGAAATAAATGCCCAGTTGTGGATACAACGTGGTGTAAGTGAAGTCCGATGCTATAAAGAACAATATTGATTAGCAACATGGGATGTTAGTTCCATGAATCAAGGTAAATTGGAAGTGGTCAAACAGGAGATGGCAAGAGTGAACATCAACATTTTAGGAATCAGTGAACTAAAATGGACTGGAATGGGCAAATTTAACTCTGATGATCATTCTATCTACTACTGTGGGTAAGAATCCCTTAGAACAATTGGAGTAGCCTGCATAGTCAATGAAATAATCCAAAATGCAGTACTTGGGTACAATCTCAAAAATGACGGAATGATCTCAGCTCATTTCCTAGGAAAACCATTCGATAGAACAGTAATCCAAGTCTATGCCAAAATCCCTAATGCCAAAGAAGCTGAATTTGAACCGTTCTATTAATCTGTATAGACCATCTAGAACTAACATCAATAAAAAGATGCCCTTTTCATCATAGGGGACTGGAATGCAAAAGTAAGAAGTCAAAAGCTACCTGGAGTAACAGGCAAGTTTGACCTTGGAGTACAAAAAGAAGCAAGGCGAAGGCTAACAGACTTTTGCCAAGAGAACACAATGGTCATAGCAAACACTTTCTTCCAACAATATAAAACATGACTATACACATCGACATCATTAGATGGTCAATACTGAAATCAGATTGATTATATTCTTTGCAGCCAAAGATGGAGAAGATCTATACAGTCAGGAAAAATAAAGACAGAGGTTGTCTGTGGCTCAGATCATGAACTCCTTATTGCCAAATTCAGACTGAAATTGAAGAAAGTAGTGAAAACCATTAGAACATTCAGATATGAGCTAAATCAAATCCCTTAGGATTATACAGTGAAAGAGACAAATAGATTCAAGGGGTTAGATCTGAAAGACAGAGAGCCTGAAGAACTACAGACAGACATTTGTAACATTGTACAGGAGGAGGTGATCAAAATCATCCCCAAGAGAAAGAAATGCAGAAAGGCAAATTGGTCGTCTGAAGAGACCTTACAAATTGCTAAGAAAAGAAGACAAGCAAAAATCAATGGAGAAAAGGAAATATATATCCATCTGAATGCGGAGTTTCAAAAAATAGCAAGAGAGATAAGAAAGCCTTCCTAAGTGAGCAACACCAAGAAATGGGAGGGGGGGGGAAACAGAATGGGAAATATTAGAGCTCTTTTCAACAAAATTAGAAATACCAAGGGAACATTTCATGCAAAGGTGGGCACAACAAAGGGCAAAAATAGTATGGACCTAACAGAAGCCGAAGATATTAAGAGAAGGTGGCAAGAATACACAGAAGAACTACACAAAAAAAGATCTTACTGACTCAGATAAGCACAGTGGTGTGATCACTCACCTAGAGCCAGACATCCTGGAGTGTGAAGTCAGGTGTGCCTTAAGAAGCATCACTAAAAACATAGCTAGTGGAGGTGATGGAATTCCAGATGAGCTATGTCAAATCTTAAAAGATGATGCTGTGAAAGTGCATCACAGCACTCAATATGCCAGCAAATTTGGAAAGTCAGCATTAACCACAAGAATGGAAAAAGTCAGTTTTCATTCCAATCCCAAAGAAAGGAAATGCCAAAGAAAGTTCAAACTACAGCACAATTGCACTAATCTCACACATTAGCAAGGTAATTCTCAAAATTCTCCAAGCTAGGCTTCAGTAGTAAGTGAACTGAGAACTTCCAGATGTTCAAGCTGGATAAAGAAAAGTTAGAGGAAATAGAGATCAACTTGTCAACATCTGTTGGATCATAGAAAAAGTAAGAGAATTCCAGAAAAACATGTGCTTCATTAACTATGCTAAAGCCTTTGACTGTGTGGATCACAACAAACTATGGAAAATTCTTCAAGAGGTGGGAATAACAAGACCACATTACCTGTCTCCTGAGATATCTGTATGCAGGTCAAGAAGCAATAGTTAGAACCAGACATGGAACAATGGATTGCTTCCAAATTGGTAAAGGATTGAATCAAGGCTATATATTGTCACCTTGCTTATTCAACTTACATGCAGAGTACATCATGAGAAATGTTGGACTGGATGAAGCACTCCTGGAATCAAGATTTCAGGGAGAAATATCAATAACCTCAGATATACAGATGATACCACCCTTATGGCAGAAAGTAAAGAGGAACTAAAGAGCCTCTTGATGAAAGTGAAAGAGGAGAGTGAAAAAGCTGGCTTAAAACTCAACATTCAAAAACCAAAGATCATGGCATCTGGGCCCATCACTTCACGGCAAATGGATGGGGAAACAATAGAAACAGTGACAGACTTTATTTAATGAGCTCCAAGGTCACTTCAGATGGTGACTGCAGCCATGAAATTAAAAGACACTTGCTCCTTGGAAGAAAAGCTATGACAAACCTAGACAGCATACTCAAAAGCAGAGACATTTCTTTGCTGACAAGGGTCCATCTGGTCAAAGCTATGGTTTTTCCAGGAGTCATGTATGGATGTGAGAGTTGGACTATAAAGAAAGCTAAGTCTGAAGAATTGATGCTTTTGAACTGTGATGTTGGAGAAGACTCTTCAGAGTCCCTTGGACTGCAAGGAAATCAAACCAGTCCATCCTAAAGGAAATCAGTCCTGAATATTCATAGGAAGGGCAGGTGCTAAAGCCCAAGCTCCAATACTTTGGCTACATGATGTGAAGAACTGACTCACTGAAAAAATCCTGTGCTAGGAAAGATTGAAGGCAGGAGGAGAAGGGGATGAGAGAGGATGACATGTTTGGATAGCTTCACCAGCTAGATAGACATGAGTTTGACCAAGCTCTGGGAGTTTTTTTGGACAAAGAAGTGTAGTGTGCTACAGTCCATGGGATTGCAAAGACTTGGATAGGACTGAGTGACTGAACTGAACTGACTGAAACAACCCATGAAAATGAAAGTGTCAGCCACTCAGTAGTATCCGACTCTTTGCAAACCCATGGATGGTAGCCCACACTCTCCTCTGTTTATGGAATTCTCCATCAGGAATACTGTAGTGGGTTGCCATTTCCTTCACCACAGGATCTTTCCAACCCAAGAATTGAACCTGGGTCTCCTGCATTACAGGCAGATTCTTTACCTTCTGAGCCACCAGGGAAGCTCCAAATAACCCATACTATGGAAATTGCAAGTATTTTCTGTAAAAGAACTTGCAGCTGGTGTAAAGAATGCTCAGGAGAAAATGAAAGGAAAGCTATTTTCAAATCCATGACAATTAATTTAGTAAACATCTAAAATGATGCAGTTTTGTTTAAACAGCATATGCAACTTTAAGAAAGGCAGATTTATACAGGCAAAATGGAGGTTGTCCCCTATCCTGAAGGTAGATATCAGAAACATACTATATACAATACAGGGAATAAGTTCTAGAATTTGCAGAATAAGTTTCATTTCTCTCATAATTTCTATAGTTTTAGACAGTCACATCTCTTCTCTGGACCCAGATTTCTGATTTGCAAAATGAGGAGGTTCAATTTCTATGAATACTTTCTCCATATGTAACTATACTAGTAAGAGCCCTTAGTGTCTCCATCAGCATGGTGTGTGATGAGGTATAAGAGTTTGTGTAAACACTGTTCTTTCAAAAACATTTTTATGACCTTTAGACAAATCAGTTTGAGACAACCCTATTTTGCTTCACATTAATTCACATAGCAGATATAAAAAAGGAAGATTTTACATTGTTCCTGTTCTAACTCAGAAAGAAAAGTAATTGGCAGTCCAATTATTTTAATATTGAAAGTTTGAGTTGGCATACCAAACTCTCACTAGAATTCTAAATTTGTTGGAGCTCAACTTCATTCTCCAGTCCCCATTCCCTAGCTTAGTGATGGGTTTTCATTTTTTTTCCTCTCTAAATTCTCTATTCAAATGTTAAGTACAGCAATCAAAAGAGATAAAGCACTGATAATACCATCTTACAGAATTCAGAATTCCCTAAATACAAAGCTATGCACTGATAATGCTGCCTGAAGTATAATATAGAAAGCATAAATTTGCTAGATACATTTACTATTTTCAAGCATATATCATATTGAGAGCTCTTTAGTGTAGGATTTTGTGTATTTGAATCCTTCCTTTAGAGGATCATTCTGAATAAAATGCCAATTTCTTCAGTTCCATATGGAAATATTACACAATAGATTTAAAATGGTGAGGCTTGTTTATTTTTTTATTAGCAACATGTTGCAAAACTGATGATCTTTAATTTAGAATGTAGGATTATTTTCTACCCAAATTCAGGACAATAGGACATGAACTGTTTTTCTAGCTGCAAAGAAAACATTTAATCTCTGTGAAAGTTAATGTGCAGCCCTGGACTTCCTAATTTGATTTTATTTGTTAGTTCTTCTCTTTTACTTCCCTCAGGCTCAGTCTTAAAATTGTTTACCAACTGCTGCTTACAATTACAACCACTGTATATTTTAATAACATAATGAAGAAGCAGAATAGACATTTTCCAAGGTCTGGATTTATGTCAGAATGTGTCAGAAGGGTCACATCTCACTGAGATTGAGTGAAAGAATTCAACTGAAGGATTCAGTTCCTTAAAGTTTTTTTTTTTTTTCTGTCCTCTTTCCTCTTCTCTAGGTAAGCCATGAGTTTGAGGAAACTCCGGAAGACAGTCAAGGACAGAGAAGCCTGATTTGCCGCAGTCCATGGACTCACAGAATCTGTCACGACTGAGCGACTGAACAATAAACTGGCCCAGAATCAGACTATGAGCATGCTCCACAGCTTCAGTCAAGCAGACTCTTCGAGACCCTATGGACTGTAGGCTGCCAGGCTCCTCTGCTTATGGAATTCTCTAGGCAAGAATACTAGAGTGGGTTGCCATGCCCTCTTCCAGGGGATTTTCCTGATCCAGGTATCAAACTCACATCTCCCGCACTGCAGACAGATTCTTTACCACTGAACCATCAGGGAAGCCCCTTGAATCAGACTAATGAATGTCAAATGCAAAAATATGCCTAGACTCTTGGGTGGAGTTTCCAGGCCTGAGGAAATTATACCTCATTAGGCTACAGGAAACCAAAGGAATAAGTGACTTGGTCAAAATCAAGTCCAGCACAATTTTCTTTTGTTAAATAAATTGTTGTCATTGTTTAGTCACTAAGTCGTGTCCAACTCTTTGAGATCCCATGGACTGTAGTCTGCTAGGATTCTCTGTCCATGCTATTTTCCAGACAAGAACCCTGGAGTGTGATCGCCATTTCTTTCTCCAGGGGATCTTCCCACCCCAGGGATTGAACCCATGTCTCCTGCATTGGCAGGAGAATTCTTTACCACTGAGCCACCTGGGTATCGTTATGTAAATATTCATTGCCGAATACACATGTCCAAGTGGTAAGCAACACTAACTTCTATCATCTATTAGATCTCTGTCTTTAGGAAGTTTAGAGTGTAACAGGTGGGGGAAACCTCTTCATTCTAGTCAATCACCATTATATTAAATATGTTCCAGTTTAGAGCAAAATTGTGTGGAGCTGTATAATACCAAATGCAAACTTTTTTGTTTTTGTTTGTTTTTTCTCTTTTTACCTTACTCAACTTATTAGCAGAATTTGACCAACTTTTTAATTCCTCTTATTTTCAATAGGTAAAATTACATACAACATAAGCTGTGTGTTGTGACAAAAGAGTATCATCACCAACAAATACTCTTTATTCTACCTTTTCTGAAGGAATTTCTAAGAAACGGTACCTGGTAACTTTAAGTGAATATGTAATCATTATAATTGATTTTCCTCTCTTCTAGAACTCTGTTTAAGATGCATCTGTTGATGTGAGCTTGGGAGAAAACAAATTTTAAGGACTTCCTACTAGTTCTATTCTTGGAAGTCTAGAGGCAATAGTGCTTAGGTTCTCATTCCTTGTCTCATTTCACACCTTTAACTCTCTAGAAGGCAAAATAAAACAAACAAACAAAAAAAAAACTATACAAATAAAAGATTCATCCAACTTTATGACTTCAGACCTCAAAGAGAGAAGGGAAGAGAATAAAGAGAGAAAGGAGAATTTTCTAATTTTCCACTCCTCTCAAAATTTGATTCTATGTTGACTCTTGTAGGGGTTTCCCAGGTGGTGCTAGAAAAGAATCCTCCTACCAATGCAGGAAATGCAGAAGATAATAGTTTCAATCCCTGGGTCAGTAAGATACCCTGTAGGAAGTGGCAACCACTCCAGTATTTTTGCCTAGAAAATTCCATGGACAGGGGAGCTTGGCATGCTACAGTTCATGGGACGTGACTGAGCACACATGACTCTTGTATGCTATTGATGGTTAGAATAAATGTTCATCGCAGCACTGTTTATAATAGCCAGGACATGGAAGCAACCTAGATACCCATCAGCAGACGAATGGATAAGAAAGCTGTGGTACATATACACTATGGAATATTACTCAGCCATTAAAAAGAATACATTTGAATCAGTTCTAATGAGATGGATAAAACTGGAGCCCATTATACAGAGTGAAGTAAGCCAGAAAGATAAACACCAATACAGTATACTAAAGCATATATATGGAATTTAGAAAGATGGTAACGATAACCCTATATGCAAGACAGAAAAAGAGACACAGATGTACAGAACAGACTTTTGGACTCTATGGGAGAAGGCGAGGGTGGCATGATCTAAGAGCACAGCATCGAAACATGTATATTATCAAGTGTGAAACAGATTGCCAGTCCAGGTTGGATGCATGAGACAAGTGCTCAGGGCTGGTGCACTGGGATGACCCAGAGGGATGGGATGGGGAGGTAGCTGGGAGGGGTTCAGGATGGGGAACACATATAAATCCATGGCTGATTCATGTCAATGTATGGCAAAAACCACTACAATATTGTAAAGTAATTAGCCTCCAACTAATAAAAGTAAATAGGAAAAAAAAAAAAAAAACCTCCCCAGGAGCAGCTGCAGCCTCCTGCAAAATAATAATAATAATAATAAAATAAAAAAGTAAATTCCATATATATGCGGGAAAAAAAAAGAATAATCCAACCTTGAATATTTTGGCATGAGAGACAAAGTGAGTTGCGTATGCATCAGAGAAATTGTCTGAGTATTTCTCAAGTCTTTTTGATACAGAAGCAAAAGATGTTGGAAATAGAATTTCTCACAGACGGAAGGATTTGCTTAGTTTCCCTAAGCTAAGCTTGTGTACAGTTAACGGGTCTCTTGTGCTGAAAATCAAGTGCATCATATTTGAAAACATAGTATATTTATTGCCAACACTTTGCAACTTCATAGGAAGGCATTCTATGCCTTTACAATTCTAACTATAAATATGGTTATAACTACAAGTATAACTATAACCCATGATTGGACAAATTGAATCTGTTTAAATTGACAAATAAATGTTTAAAAAGCAAGTGGATTGTTCATCTGCACTTACTCTTAATAAAATTATCCTGTAGGTAGTTCTGTTTTGTGATTTTTATTGTAGACTCTGAGAAGATTTCCCAGATTCTAACAAATCATTAAGCTTTAAAGTTGGAAAAATCTTAACAACCATCCAATCCAACTACCAAAATGCTGGTGTTGAAGATTTTATACCATTTTCCTAAGTACATTTTTTTCACATTGTGATTAATCTGGGGATTGTATGCCTGAAAGTTACATTAAGAAAGAAGGACAAAGAGACACCACAGATTCACTATCTAATGATTACTTTCAAAATTAGTGCTTGCATAATTTTTATCTTCTGTTTTGTATTTAAATATTTGAAGATATGGAAAATATTATTTATGCCAAACTTAATTTCAGAGCTCCCAATCTGATAGCTTTTGGTGATTCTCATTAAATTTGTTAAGTTGTGATAGATGAGGAAAGAAAAGAACTGAAATTAGTAAAACTGATTGAATCTATACTTCACAATAAATTCACATACAGAGGATTTTCAAAATGCAGGAACTGCCAATCCCAGTAGAAAGTTATTGACATTTATTTACTGCCTTTACTTCAGAAAAGGTTTTCTTTCTTTCTTTCTTTTTTCCTTTAATAGAAAGAACATATTCTCCAGTCTGTTCATTTTGGCATAATAATTTTGCTTACTTTTCAACCTCCTATTTAAATATTAAAGCTATTCTTCTAGTAAGCAGGAGCATCTAATTAAGGCCTACAAGTGTTTTACAGTTTTATGACTCAAGAAATCAACTGGGGCATGAATAATAAGTTATATGCAACCTGGGAATGTAGTCTGATGGAAACATATGTAAGACAGGGACATGGGAAATGCAGATCATTCACTTAGACTCGACAGCAGTTAACATGAACATATGTCTAAAGCTGAGTTGTCTCCTAATTTCACTGTCACTTAAACATTAAATTATTTAAACACTTACTACCAAAAATTTATTTGGGCCAAATCTGATTTCAAAGATCTAAATGTAATAACTTTTGACAGTTTCCTTAAGTGTTTTCAAACAGTCTAAGATGAAGCTATAGAAGTACTTCAATCAATAGGGCCAGTTAAACTTGTTGTTTAAAAAGAGTTCTGAGTCCTTGTCAAGAGTAGAAATGTTTGGTAAGTGTGCACTGTTATGGAAAGGCTTCCCAGGTTGCTCAGTGGTAAAGAATCTGCCTGCCAATGCAGGAGATGCAAGAAATGTGGGTTCAATCCCTGGGAAAGGAAGATCCCTTAGAAAAGGAAATGGCAACCCACTCCAGTATTCTTGCCTGGAAAATCCCATAGACATTGGAGCCTGGTGGGCTACAGTCCATAAGGTCTCAAAGGCTGGGACACGACTGAGCATGCATACACATAGGCATGAACATAATGGAAGATTGAGGTACACTTTATTCAAAGGTTTATTGCTGAAGAATGTAGTTTTTTGTATTTTGTTTTTTTCTTTCTACTGAAGAGTCATAAATATCCTTAAAGAAGAGTATTCTCTTCTTTAATGTTGATATTCTGGATAGTGAACTTGATAAATATAACACTAATTTCAGGTAATAATGTAAGAGATTTTTTTTTACAAACATAAAATATGTTTTATAATCCACCATACATTGTAAAAAGATCTTTTTTGCTGTTTGGTTGCTCAGTCATGTCCCATTCTTTACAACCCAATGAACAGCAGCACACCAGACTTCCCTGTCCTTCACCATCTCCCGAAGTTTGCTCAAACTCATGTCCATTGAGTTGGTGATGCCATCCAACCTCTCATCCTCTGTTGCCCCTTTGTACTCCTGCCCTCAATCTTTCCAAGCATCAGGGTCTTTTCCAATGAGTCAACTCTTCCCATCAGGTGGCCAAAGCTTCAGTTTCAGCATCAGTCCTACCAATGAACACCCAGGACTGATCTCCTTTAGGGTGGACAGGTTGGATCTCCTTGCTGTCTCTGGAGGGATTCTCAAGAGTCTTTTCCAGCACCATAGTTTGAGAAAATTCATCCAGATCATGGAGATTGCATTGAAATAGGATATAGTAAATATTAATTTCTATATGAGCCAAAATATGTGTTATCTAGTCCAAAACATGGAATATGGCATCATGCCCTACACTTTAGTCAATAGTCCACCTTACATTTTCAGAATTGGGCAGAAGACAAATTGGCCTTGGGAGGAAAGTCTCTGAATCTAAATAAATTTATAAAGTGCAGATAATAAAAGTATTCTTTTGATCATAGAATTAAAACAAAAATAGCAAAATGGGCCATATGTAAATATAACAGTTGTACTTTATTCCACATTATGTTTGACCATTGCCTCCTAAATAGAAAATAAGTGTCTCTTGGACAAGTTTCAATTTTCTTCCTTTACATTTGTAATATTTCTCTTCTTTACTGACAATTTTTCAAATGCTCAGTTTAGAAATATTGACTTTCATTGGTGGAGTGCTAATCATTGTCCTTTCTGGAGTAAATCCAAAGTTGTAAATTAGAGCAGGATATCAGCTATGGTTGGCTTGTAATGCTGAGCTGGGAGTTTAAAAACCCATATGCAAAAATAACCTTGAATCTATTGGATAGGAAGTAAACCTGGAAACCAAATAAAGTGGCTTCAAAGTGTAAAGCCTGATTAAGAAAGTGATAAAGAGATGGCTAATGAAAAGGAAGCAAAGAGCTTGTTTAAAATATTCTGAAAAGCAATTGCATAAAATTGTTACTCTTGCATTTATTGCTTAAATATTTATCATGTGCTCTGGGCAATATATGCATATATATGTTATTATTTAGTTGCTAAGTTGTGTCTGATTCTTTTGTGACTATGTGGACTGTAGCCCACCAGGCTCTGTCCATGGGATTTTCCAGGTAAGAATACTGGAGCAGGTTGCCATTTCATTTTCCAGGGGATCTTCCCCATCTAGGGATCGAACCTGTGTCTCCTGCATTGGCAGGTGGATTCTTTACCACTGAGCTACCTGGAAACTGCCATATACTACATACATAAACATTAAAATATTGCCTTTTTCTTAAAAAAATGGAAATTGGGAGGGAAACACATACACAAGAAAAGATTATAATAAAATGGGAGGGGGGATCGGGATGGGGAATACGTGTAAATCTATGGCTGATTCATATCAATGTATGACAAAACCCACTGAAATGTTGTGAAGTAATTAGCCTCCAACTAATAAAAAAAAATAAGATAATAATAAATAAGAGCAAGCTGATACTGAAAGTAATAGGATGTGATTAAATCAGCTATGGTTTTACAGAAGATGAGGAACTACAAAAAGATATTAAAAGGGTGTATCACATAGAAAGCAGAGATGAAATCACTTCAGAGTGTGATAAGAGCATATGAAAATGTTTTGAGTATGCCAGTGAGCAATTTTTCTATTACCAGGATAAAAGGTGTTTGTAGAATGCGGAAGTTTTGGCAGGTTAAGTGGTTTGGAGCATGATTTGGAACAATGTTAGGGGTAATGACAAGTGCATTGCAAGTAAAGAAACAATTAAGGAAAAGTAAAATAAATCAGGATGTTTGGGGATACTTCTAAAGAACAGAATAGTAGACTGCCTTGATTAAAATCCTATCTAGTTTTTTCAAGATGCAATTATGTTTCTTTTACATAGGTAAGTCTACTGATAAATAAATTAAAAAACCTAGCAAAGCACGGAGACAAGGAATAGATATTAAAAGCTTCAAGTGTCAAAAATAGAAAAGTAATCCACAACTTAAGAGTGAGATTTCTATAACCATGATAGCAAAACAGACAGAAGATAGTAAAATAAAAGTTAAAGGCTAATTTCACTAATACAAAGTCACATATGCACAAATTCTATGAAAATATTATTAATTTTATGTAGAAATACAGTAAAAAACATGGCAAAATAAGTTAAACTTAGAAACATAAAGATATTGGGAAATAGGAGTTACCCATTTTTACAAATAAATATCATAATTACCATATTTTAAAAATGTAAAGGCAGATAGAATTTTATGGAAAAGACAACTAGAAAAATGCAACATGACACTGAACTCAGAAACATTGAAATGCATATTTGGAAACTGCCTTGTAGAGAACTTTTCCCAAATCCATTAAGCTGTGTGTGCATTTACTCCACCACATTTCAATTATGTATCAGGTTAAATAGTAGTTTGTGTAAACCTCTTTCACATACCAAGTTTCTTCTTTACACTATTGCTTGTTGTTGTTTAGTTGCTAAGTCATATCTGACTCTGCAACTCCATGGACTGTGTAGCCTGCCGGGCTCCTCTGTCCATGGGTTTTCCAGGCAAGAATACTGGAGTATTGCCATCTCCTCCTCCAGGGGATCCTCCCACCTCAGGGATCGAACCCACTTCTGTTACGTCTTCTGCATTAGCAGTAACAATAAAGAAAAATAGAAAGTTCTGTCCATATGGGAAAATAAAAGTACTGTGTGATATTTCACATTGTGGAGGATCTTAGAGCAATTAAAAACAGAGAACTTGAAATGCGTTGATTCATTTCAAAAATGCAATCGCCAAGTAAAAATTAAAGCTGTAAATTTATTTATATAGTACTTTACCTTCTAAAACTTTTAAATTCCAAAGACCATAATATTTTTACAGTGGTGTCATACATGCTTTAAATATGCCATCATATAGATTAGAACTATAGGAAAAATATTTATACATGTCCTTTTCATAAGGCAAATGGAAAAAGCATTGGAAAGATTTGTAAAAAGGAATTCAATATTAATCAAATTAATTTTTGATTAATCAAATAATTAATCAAATTAATTAAAAATTAATCAAATTAATTTATTTACAAAATGCAAATACAGTAAGACAATCTAATTTGTATGATGAGTGCATAACTTTTCATCATATTTTTCTCTGTATATTTTGTGACTTAATTTCCCTAAAGTTAAAATGTAAAAAAAAAATTCAATGTGAAGTATAGTTAATAATGGATGGAAGGAAGTCTATGTTGTAGGTTGTAAGGATGTTTTAGGTGAAGACTTGAACTAACCAAGTAGTCTGGGATTTGTAAGTAGGAGAATGACTTGAAAACACTTTGTCAGTATAAATAAAAGAGCACAGTGATGGATGAGATGTAGAAGTTTGGGGGAGTAAGGCAATTGGATAGATAATTGGTGAGAAAATTGAAGAAGTGAAAGTCCTAGTAACATGAAGGTCAAATGTTATCTTTAGACCCAAATTACAGTATGCCAAAATCTTAGAGCTGAGAGGAACCTCAGAAGAGACCTACCTCAAATCCTGCAGAGTAATAGACAAATAAATTAACATAATTAGCATAAACAGCAAAAAGGAGAAGGGGACAGCAGAGAACGAGATGATTAGATAGCATCACTGACTCAATGGACATGAGTTTGAGCAAATTCCAGGAGATAGTGAAGGACAAGGAAGCCCAGTGTGCGGCTGTCCATGCAGTTACAAAGAGTCAGATATGATTTAGCAACTGAAAAACAACAAATTAGCATAGTGAGCAGAAGGAGGAACCACAGATACATGGATGAAAACCATGCATCTAATGTATTAAAAATCTAATGTGTGTGCATGTGCAAAGTTCATATGCATCTAGTATTCTTTTATTCCAGTGAAATTCACATAACATAGAACTAAGCAAATTAAAGTGTAAAAACCACTTACTACATTCAAAATGCTATACAGCCAATACCTCTATCAAGTTCCAAAAATATTTTCATTACCCCTAAAGAAATCTGCATGCCCATTAAACAATATCTCTTTCTTCTGTACTCTACATCCTCACAAATTGCCAATCTGCTGTCTGTATGGATACACCTAATCTAGATATTTCATATAAATGGAATTATATGATATGTGATCTTACATATCTGGCTTCTTTCACTTAGCATAATGCTATCAAATTTCACCCAATTTGATGCATGCCTCAGTACTTCATGGGCTTCCCAGGTGGCACAGTGGTAAAGAATCCACCAGCCAATGCAAGAAACCTAGGAGACACGGGTTTGATTCCTGGCTCAGAAGCATCTCCTGTAGAAAGAAGTGGCAACCTGTCCCAGTATTCTTGCTGGGAAATCCCATGGACAGTGGAGCCTGGTGCTCCATGGGGTCACAAGTCAGACATGACTGACAGCAACTGAGCCCACATGCACATCGGTACTTCATCCTTTTGTATGGCTGAATATCACTCAATTATATGCTTACGCTACATTTTGTTCATCTACTCTTCAGCTGACGGACATGTGGATTGTTTCCACTTCTTGGCTAGTGCAAGCAGTGCTGCTGCAAACATTGTACACAAGGTTTGAAAACCTGTTTTCATTCTTCTGAGTGTGTGTCTGGAAAGGAAGGCAGGGGGCCTGCTCTAATCTCCTTACTTCTTGGGAAATCAATTAATGCTCTCTGTTAAGAGAAACACAGCTTATCTACTGGATTTCTTTATCACCATGTCTCTGTCTAAAGCATTACTTAGAGTAAATTAACCCAGAATCTATAAATGCTTCTTAAAACAAGCCTAGAATCTGAAGCTTTTTCTTCACACTAGCCTTTGAAATACTATGCAATCTGCATAGAGATTTTTCAAGACTGTATTTAACAAAATCTGGACCTCTGTTTAGTTTAGTTCTCCACCATAGTCTCTTTCACACACACACACACACACACACACACACACACACACACACACACACACACATGCATTCACACACACCGTGATACAATTTAGCCTAAAGTAATAGGGTTTCTTCCTCTAGTAATATAACAAAGACTCCATTCCCAAGATAATGAATCTCATTAAACTTGAAATTTCTTTGCCTTGCCTGAAATAATAGGCAAATTATGTCAGTAAATTATTTAATTTCTTAATCCAACTACTAACCAGGCCCATGCCTGCTTAGCTTCCAAGATAAGATGGGATCAGCTGCATTCATGGTGGTATGGCCATAAGCAAAATTATATAATTTCTGTCTAGAGGACACTTTATTATATATTTTTTTAATTTTTTTTTATTTTTTATTATATTTTAAATAGCAGTAAAATAACCACTTAATGTAAGTACCTCTGAAGGTAATGTGAATACTTGTTATTCTTTCATTATCATAAGTTGTCAAAAATAATATTTAAATACAATTTTATGAATAATGATTTATGAAACAAATAATACCTTCCTAAACAGTAATGCAATATAATCATCTCCTCACATGCTACTAAAGTAATGCTCAAAATTCTCTTAGCCAGGCTTCAACAGTGCGTGAACCATGAATTTCTAGATGTTCAAGCTGGATTTAGAAAGGACAGAGGAACCAGAGAGCAAATTGCTAACAACTGCTGGACCATCAAAAAAGCAAGAGAGTTCCAGAAAACCATCTATTTCTGCTTTATTGACTATGCCAAAGACTTTGACTGTGTGGGTCACAATAAACCATGGAAAATTCTGAAAGAGATGGGAATACCAGACCACCTGACCTGCCTCTTGAGAAATCTATATGCAGGTCAGGAAGCAACAGTTAGAACTGGACATTGAACAACAGACTGTTTCCAAATAGGAAAAGGAGTACGTCAAAGCTGTATATTGTCACCATGCTTATTTAACTTATAAGAAGAACATCATGAGAAACTCTGGGCTGGATGAAGCACAAGCTGGAATCAAGATTGCCTGGAGAAATATCAATAACCTCACATATGCAGATGGCACCACCCTTAGGGCAGAAAATGAAGAAGAACTAAAGAGACTCTTGGTGAAAGTGAGAGGAGAGTGGAAAAGTTGACTAAAACTCAACATTCAGAAAACTAAGATCATGGTATCTGGTCCCATCACTTCATGGGAAAAAGATGGAGAAACAGTGGAAACAGTGGCAGACTTTATTTTTGGGGAGCTCCAAAATCACTGTGGATGGTGACTGCAGCCAAGAAATTAAAAGACGTTACTCCTTGGAAGGAAAGTTATGTCCAACCTAGACAGCATATTAACAAGCAGAGACATTACTTTGCCAACAAATGTCCATTAAGTCAAGAATATGGTTTTTCCAGTAGTCATGTATGGATGTGAGGGTTGGACTATGAGTTGGAGTACGTCAAGGCTGTATATTGTCACCGTGCTTATTTAACTTATATGCAGAGTACATCATGTGAAATGCTGAGCCAGATGAAGAACAAACTGGAATGCAGATTCAGCTCAATTCAGTTCAATCCAGTTGCTCTTTCATGTCCTACTCTTTGCAAGCCCATGGACTGCAGCATGCCAGGCTTCACTATTCATCACCAACTCCCGGAGCATACTCAAACTCCTATCCATTGAGTCGATGATCCCATCCGACTATTTCAACATCTGTCATCCCCTTCTCCTTCTGTCTTCAATCATTCCCAACATCAGGGTCTTTTCAAATGAGTCAGCTCTTTGCATCAGGTGGCCAAAGTATTGGAGTTTCAGTGTCAGTTCTTCAAATGAATATTCAGGACTGATTTCCTTTAGGATGGACTGGTTTGATCTCCTTGCAGTCCAAGGGACTCTCAAGAGTCTTCTCCAACACCACAGTTCAAAATCATCAATTCTTCAGTGCTCAGCTTTTTTAATAGTCCAACACACATATCCATACATGACTCCAAGAAAAACCAAAACTTTGTATAGCTGGGCCTTTGTTGGCAAGGTAATGTCTCTGTTTTTTAATATGCTGTCCTGGTTGAGTTTTAAGCCAACTTTTTCACTTTATTTGGAGTCTCTCCAATGCCACAATCACTTTCTTATAACTTCATCTATATCCTAAATTTCACTTCCAGTTATCCCTTTCTGTTCTTTTGCTGACTTTCATTTTTGATGGCTAATTCTCTTCTTTAATTATCTAATTTTTGTAAACTGTCATTAGAGTTTGTCACTGAGACAAAGAGACAACACAAATATAGCATTTATTGTTAGTACATGAATTGAATGATAGATGAGCAGTGGCTAGTTACCAACAGACTTTGAAACAGGTGATGTGATTGGTCACTGACTATGATATGCCTCTGTATTTTACATAGGGGTCTGTGCACTGAAGAGGAAGCAACAAAATTGGTACTTAATGCAATTATTCATAATTTATGTACCATGGGATATAACCCAGATTATATTATATCTATTAGTGTGGGCAAGAATCCCTTAGGAAAAATGGAGTGGCCAACATAGTCAAAAAAAGAGTCCGAAATGCAGAACTTAGATGCAATCTCAAAAACAACAGAATGATTTCTTTAATTTCCAAGGCAAACCATTCAATATCAGGGTAATCCAAGTCTATGCCCAGACCAGTAATGCCAAAGAAGCTGAAGTTGAATAGTTCTATGAAGACGTACAAGACCTTCTAGTACTAACACCCAAAAAAATCTGTTTGTTTTATTATGGGGGACTGGAATGCAAAAGTAGGAAGTCAAGAGATACCTGGAGTAACAGGCAAATTTGGCCTTGGAGTAAAAAATGAAGGAAGTTAAAGTCTAACAGAGTTTTTCCCAAGAGAATGCACTGATCATAGCAAATGTACTCTTCCAACAACACAAGAGAAGACTCTACACATGGACATCACAAGAAGGTCAATTTCAAAATCAGATTGATTGTATTCTTTGCAGTCAAAGATGCAGAAGCTCTATACAGTCAGCAAATCAAGACTGGGAACTGACTGTCGCTCAGATCATGAACTCCTTATTGCCAAATTCAGACTTAAATTGAAGAAAGTACTAAACCATTCAGGTGTGACCTAAATCAAATCCCTTACTATTATACAGTGGAAGTGGCAAATAGATTCAAGAGATTAGATCTGATAGACTGCCTGAAGAACTATGGATGGAGGTTCATGACATTGTACAGGATGCAGTGATCAAGACCATCCCCAAGAAAAAGAAATGCAAAAAGGCAAAATGGTTGTCTGAGGAGGCCTTGCAAAGAGCTGAGAAAAGAGGAGAAGCTAAACGCAAGGTAGAAAAAGAAAGATATACCCATTTCAATAGAGTTCTAACAATAGCAAGGAGAGACAAGAAAGGCTTCCTCAGTGATCAATGCAAAGAAATAGAGGAAAGTAATAGAATGGGAAAGGCTAGTGATCTCTTCAAGAAAATTAGAGTTACCAAGGGAACATTTCATGCAAAGATGATTGCTATAAAGCACAGAAATGTATGGGCCTAACAGAAGCAGACGATATTAAGAAGAGATGGCAAGAATACACAGAAGCACAATACAAAAAAGATCTTCATGACCCAGGTAACCACAATGATTGTGATCACTCACCTAGAGCCAGACATCCTGGAATACGAAGTGGGCCTTAAGAATCATCACTATGAACAAATCTAGGAGACATAATGGAATTCCATTTGAGCTATTTCAAATCCTAAAAGATGATGCTGTGGAAATGTTGCACTCAATATGCCAGCAATGTTGGAAAACTCAGCAGTGGCCACAGGACTGGAAAAGGTTAGTTTTCATTCCAATCCCCAAAAATGGTCATGCCAAAGAATGTTCAAACTGCTGCACAATTACACTCATCTCACACGCCAGCAAAGTAATGCTTAAAAGTCTCCAAGCCAGGCTTCAAAATTACATGAACCATGAAATTCCAGATGTTCAAGTTGGATTTAGAAAAGAAAAAGGAACCAGAGATCAAATTGTCAACATTCGCTGGATCATTGAAAGAACAAGAGAGATCCAGCAAAACACCTGCATCTGCTCTATTGACTATTCCAAAGCCTTTGACTGTGTGGATCACAATAAACTCTGGAAAATTCTTAAAGAGTTGGGAATACCAGACCACCCGACCTGCCACCTGACAAATCTGTATGCAGGTAAAGAAGCAACAGTTAGAACTGGACATGGAACAGACTGGTTCCAAGGTGGGAAAGGAGTTTGTCAAGGCTGTATATTGTCACCCTGCTTTTTTAACTTATATGCAGAGTACATCATGCTAAATGCTGGGCTGAATATAGCACAAGATGGAATCAAGATTGCTGAGAGAAACATCAGTAACCTCAGGTGCACAGATGACATCACCCAGGGGTCGAAAAGAATTGGACATGACTGAGCTACTGAACTGAACTGAACTGATACAATGGAATCTGGAATTTGAACCATGATTTTAAGGGACTGCTGTGTTTTACTAAATCTTGGTAACTGAAATTTGTGCATTTCTGAATCAAACCAAGAAATAACAGCCCTTATCTATTTCTTTCTTGTAGCAGCTAACAATGGGGATGAAAATACAATGATTGATTTAATCCAATTAGGATGTACCTTCAGAGCTCCTTTCTAAAATCCACACCACATCACTGCTAAACATCCTCAGAATAGTTGCAGAGGATAACGCCCCCTCAACCCACCTCCCCATCATGCTTTCTTAATTCTTGTTTGTGGAGTCCTTGGAAAGCCAAAAGACTTTGACAATAAGGGATGTCAATAGCAGCAACAGCTTATGAAAGACTTGAAGCATGTGATGTCTATTGGATACATCACTAATGTATAAGAAACAAAAAATCAAATATTATCAGGAGTAAAAAAAAAAAAATCTATGTCCTCAATTCCATATAACCCCTGCCTAAATTTTCCCGTGCTTTAGGCGACATCTTTCTCCACATTTTCTAGGAATTTTGTGGTATCTATTAATTGTGGCTGTCTACAGATTTCTGACACTCTACATTTTGAAAATGCCCACCATTGTCAATGTCCTTTCCCATATGGAAGGAAATACACACACACACTCCCTTGCTGCTAGGGTGCTGATTGGTGACATGACAGCGATTTGCCTGGTGTAGGTGGAGCAGAGACTGTATGGAGGTTTGGGGGATGATAGCAGGTGGTCTGAGTTTCTCAGCAGCAGCTTTTTGATCATGGCAGATTTGCTATGGTTTGGAGTTCAGCAGAATCAGCCATGTCCTTGTCTGGCTATTTTGTAAGAGTTTTCTGGTAATTGTTTGTATAAACTCAGATATGACTAAGTTCTCCATCACTCCAAATGAATGTTTAGATGAGCTAGTATTCTTTAATATAAATTTCTTTTCTGTGAACTGGCTAGTGCCAACTCAGTCTTTTGTAATTAAATACCCAAATCTATTTTACAATGCTTTGCTCTTCTTGGATATTTAATTTCTACTCCTTCACTAGCTCTTAGACATATGTAATAAATGATTAAGTCATCCTGAAGACAAGTATCTCCATTTAGAAACTGTCCTTTTCGTTAAAATATTCCTCAATTTCACCCTTTATTTCCAGTATACAATTTTCCCCTTACAGCCTCCACCTCTGACACTGCTCTGAAAGGAACACCAATGTTACAATAATGATCAGCTTAAAAGAACACAGTATTATTATATTACTCTAATATAATAATACATAATATTATATTACAGTCCTAGCTGTAACTGACTTTATTGCAGGAATTATGGACTATCCTTTCCTTCTCCAAAATGTCTTAATTGATCAACCAGCTTGGCTTCCCTCTTTCTGTTCTGATTGTGTATCTCTCGCATGCTCTATTTTTACTTTCCGTGCATCAAGTATCATTTTCAAAACTTCTCCCTACTGTTAAATGGTTGAGCTTGTGTTAAGTGTTTTCTAATTTTAATAATCATGTTAATACTGTCATGTAGTAATACTCACATTGAAGGGCTACAATACAGATTGGGATGTTGAAGATCATTTACCAGGCACATGCCTGACACGTGGTTCATACTTACTAACAAATCTTTCACATTTCTCGTTTTCTTTCTCCTCTCTCTTTCCTTCTTGTTCTCCCTGGTGTTCTAATATCAAATAGTATATTTAGCTTTATTATTTTGTGTCACATAGCTTGCTACTGATTTAAAGCAACAAAAAGTCAGCTTAAATGTGCTTAACACTATAAAAGGTTTTTTGGTTTTTTTAACCCACATAACTGGAAACACAGTGTTACATGAGGTTTGAAGTCCTGGGCTCCATATCATTGCCTTTCTTTCTGCATTGGTGCCATGAGTACTTTCTCTCGTGGTCGTAAGATGATTGTCAGGTGACATAATGTCAGTGCTCCCTTTCTTGTGCCTAGGGTGCATTTCATTGGAGAGAAAAATAAGTCCCTTCTGTCTTTTACCTAAGAACAAGACATTTGTATTCCTAGATGCTTCCCGTAGAAGTCTTTTCCTGTCTCAGCAGCTCACATTAGTTTTACTTTTACTAATAAGGAAAAAGAAAAAAACAATGAGTAGCCAAGTCTAATTAGGACTCCCCTCTGGACTTATTTTCAGATAAGTGGAGCTGCTGCTTCTGCTAATCCCCTAAGCACAATAATCTGTCATCATCTGATAGATGCCGCTGCATATGCCAGAACCATCCATAGCCATCCTTGGAGTTCTGCAATCTGGTCCCACCATCCCCTTAACCACATTGCAGCTCACATAGGGCAGCGGGGCACTGGCTCTTGCAGAGTCATCCACGGTGTCCATTCTCTACTGCATCTGAAATATGGATCAGTATTCCAATACGTTACCATAGAGGTAAAAAAGAAGTTCTCAAACTGCTCAGAGTGAAGTCTACCCACATATCCATATACCCAGTAATCTCTTTTCTCCTCAGTATAATAATAATAATAAGGAATGAAGTGTTTCACCATTGTCCTGACATCTTCATCTGACATTTGCCTTTCCTAGTACACACACCCACCCACCCACACACACACACACACACACACACACACACTCCCACAGATGTGTGTTAAGCTTGGCAGCATAATACAATATCTTACTATCATTAACTTAAAGAAACTGTATTTTCTGAACCTTTCAGAGCAATGAAATCACTAAACAATTATGAAAAATATGTTTTCTATGGTGATACAGGCTAAATTTTATAAAATATTGTAATCATCAAGTAGAAGAAAGATGCTTTGAGTTTATTGCAACTACCTTTCATTTCCTGTTTATCTTTCTCTTGTTTAACCATAAGTTTTGGCTTTTGTTATTTGTGATAATAAAATCAATTTGGTTCAACAATAAGTCAAAGAAACCTTAAGTATTTTGAAAAAGGTTAGTCTAAAATGACACAGAGAAAACAATTCCTTGCCTACTGTAATTTCCCGCTTGGCTGCACAACAATTTTCTGCCAGCAACTGAATGGATAGGAAAGCTAAAATATTTCTGGGGTGGGTCTTACAGATAAATTCATCTTTAAAAAAAATACTTTTACTTTGTCAATAGAATTGTTACTTTCTTTTCTTGGTAGATGTTCTTTTTGGACATTTTATCCTCTGTATGTAGCAAATCATACACACATACACACACACAGGAGATCAGTCCTGGGTGTTCTTTGGAAGGATTGATGCCGAAGCTGAAACTCCAGTACTTTGGCCACCTCATGAAAAGAATTGACTCATTGGAAAAGACCTTGATGCTGGGAGGGATTGGAGGCAGGAAGGAAAAGGGGACGACAGAGGATGAGATGGCTGGGTGGCATCACCGACTTGTGGGCATGAGTTTGGGTAAACTCCGGGAGTTGGTGATAGACAAGGAAGCCTGGCGTGCTGCGATTCATGGGGTCACAAAGAGTCAGACACGACTGAGTGACTGAACTGAACTGAACTGAACACACACACAGCAGAAAGAAACCTGCATTTTTTTTTTCCTTTTAAAAATATTTAATCTCTATTTTAGACAATGAATTAATAACGCCCCTTAGTTCATAATATATTACTGTAACCTACAGCATAAGATTTCTTTTTTGGTCTATTTAGTGTTTTTTGTTTTTTTTTAATTGTTATTCTCTGCCCTAGTACATCTACTTCCCTCTCATAGGCATCTATTCTAATGCTTTGGATCATTGTTTCTTTACTTCTTTCACACTGTATTATGTATTTTATGATTTGAAAGTACATCTAGTTCCTGTTTTCTATATATTGTAGAGTATCCCACGGAACATATATCAGTGTCCTCTTTGATTAGAAACACAGGTTGCCTTCATCTCTGACTTCCACAACAAAAGTCAAGCCAAATTGCTTTCTTTCCAGAATTCCTGCACCAGTGTGCCCTAACAGTGCTAATCTACTCCATGCCAATGTTTGCTATTACATTCTTCCCTTCTTTTGCCTTTTTGGTGAGTGCAAAGTGCAGAAACATGCACTAAGTGCTGTGTGAAACATTCATAATAACTCTATCATCTTAAGAATTCCTTACTGAATTTCAATAGCCTGTGTCAATGCTTTCTACCATCCAAACTTGAAATGGTTTCTGAAAGAAAAACTGAGACTAACACTGAGATTTCTAAAGGGTAGGGGAGAAAGATTCAGGGGAAAGAGAAAAAAGCTGTAGATATCATTATCTATCCTTTTGTCTTTCTCGATTGTTGTATATGGAAGTTGTCATTTTGATGTCATGAATTCATATGCCTCGAGTCAGGCATCGGTGTCCACCACTGAAGATGCCGAGGGGCCAGTGTTGGTACTGTCATCCATATCATTCCTGCCAATGCCTCTGGCAGAAGCATGACTTCTGATTACCAACCAGTGCTGTGACCCGCACAGCCAGTATCAGTCATATGTGACCGTCATAGCACTGAGACAGGAGTGCTTGCCTCCAGCACGTCTGCTGTCAGCGACATTGTCACCAGCCTCAATAGCATTGCCAAGGCCAGTTAGTGCAAGTGTGATGCCTGTCTCTACCACCCTGAAACCAATGCTCTAACCACCTGTGACCTAATCAAAATCCAACCTAATGCTCACCAAAATTCATAGATATTATTTTAAAATAATTTTTAAATTTTTGTTTTATTTGTATTTCCTAAGCTAAGAGATTGAGTATACATTTGTAGTATATACAGCATTAATTTACTCTTAAATTTACTTTCTAAGTTTCTTGATCCCATAGGATAACTCTCATCAGGTTCCTTATTTTATCATAAAATTCTTCTGAAATTAATAAATGTCAAAGTAGGTCTCGTTTGCCGAGCAAACAAAACTGTTTCTCAGAGTGGGGCCTTTGTGACAGAAGGCGGAAAAATTTAGAAGTACTATAGAAGAGATACAGATAGAATTACCTTTCATCAGAAAGCAAAGCAGTTTTTTTTTTTAAGCATTTTTTTTAGAAAGCAGCAAACATTTTGATGTTTCTTAGTTTTAATGGAAAAATTAATACTGACTTTGATATGAAATATGAACAATAATATACCAAATAGCTCATAAAAATTTACAGCAATGGGATCACACTTAAATTTTTATTTGGAATATTAGCTGAAGGACAAAATAGAAATAAAAAAGGTGTCAGTGACATAATTGAATAGAACATACTGTCAGAAACTTCCAGCTACACTTTGCCCAACAGTATATAGCAGGAGACACAGAAGGTCTTTTGGAGCTTAGACCTTTAATGTTATTGAAAAGTTTGACTTTGTAAAGAAAGATGTTGGTCTAGGATACTGTTTATCCAAGTTTATTTAATGTATAAATCTATACTAAAAGGGAAATATGAGTCTTCCAATGTTAAGCTAAACTATTTTGATTATAATGTTACTTAAATATGTATAAACATAAAGCCAAGTGTAAACCCTTAATGTTATAGCTTTTATGCAGCCATAAAACTAAAACAAATGTATACATTAAATAAAATAAAAAAACAACAAAGCCAGTAAAATTCAAATTAGCAACATTTATTTAAAGTGTCAGTTGAGGGTTTTCTGAATTAAATTGCTACTCACTAAAGGAATATGCTATTGACTACCATGGTACAGATTCTTTTGAGTCAGCATTCTTCTACTTCCCTGAGCCCTTGAAGGGCCCAATTTCCACCACATTTCCCTATTCCAGGGAGTGTGGAAAATTCCTTTGTAAAGCATGCTGTGACTCAATTGACTTTCAGTTGGCATAAAGTCATCTTTTACTTATTAAGTTTCCTTCTTTTCTAATTATACTAAGACAATTAAAGTCTTACTTTTGGCACCAGCATAATTTTACACACAAACAAAAATGCTTATTCTGAAAGAGTATGGATTTACTTGGTTTTAGGTTGGCCATCCAAACAATCTGAATATGCTTAGATTTGCTTATGTCATTGAAATAAACACACTCACATACATACACACACACTCTTAGCTAAATCTCAGGATTACTTCATTTTGATTTAGCTGAAAGGTAGAAGGAAAAGTTATAATATGCAGAAAGCTAGAGCACTAGAAATAAATGAACATGAGGAAAGGAAATATTCTAACATGGGAAGCTGAGAAAATTTTATTAATGGGATCCTATTACTTTCATCACACAAAAAAATTATTGAGCTTGTATGGTCCTGGAGGAACTGGCCTACAAAGATAAATGATTCATTCATGTACACTCAAGAAAATTAAACCCAGAGCAAGATATCTGCACAAAAGGCTAAGTATGTATAAGGTGGTGATGGTTTTAATAGTGGCATGTATAAATTACATTCAGCAATTAAACTAAGAGCATTGGTAATTAAACCTTGATGTGTCAGTTTGCTATAACATATCTCTGGCTCATTGAGTGGTTCTTTGAAAAAGATGTTAAGCTTCAATTTAATCTTACACTTGAAACAGCAAGGGGAAATTTAAATGCATCTCAGTCTCCAATATTCCATTAGTTTATTGCCCTCAGAAATGTTTTCAACATTGTGTTAATTTTTGTACTTTGGATGCAAGCAACAGAAATCAACTGTAGTTAATGTTAGTAGAAGGAAATTGATAGAAAGAATATCGTACAGAATTATATGGAATTGTGTGTGAAACTTTTGAAAACACTATAGAAGTTTTAAAAATCTTTCATGTAACAAAAAAAGTTGAAAAAAAGAAAGGGTGCTATACAATTCACAAAATCAAAGCACCCAGAGAATAGTTCAGTCATCACAAAAATCAACGGATCTCTAACTATAGAGAGAGAACTAGTAGTAGTGGTGGTCGTAGTATTGAGAAGTCCAGGTGCGTCTGACTCTTTGTGGCCCCATGGACTGTAGCTCATCAGGCTCCTCTGTCCATGGAATTTTCCAGGCAAGAATACTGGAGTGGGTAGCCATTCCTTTCTCCAGGAGATCTTCTTGATCCAGAGATCGAACCCAGGTCTCCTGCATTGCAAGCAGATTCATTATCATCTGAGCCTTGAGGGAAACCCATAGAAAAAACTAAAGAATCCCTAACTCCAGCTAGTTCCACCTATTTTCTGTCCTTGCCTTTCCTTACGCTATATTCACTTTTTGGTAAAGTTAGTCCAAATTTCCAAACTTGAATATTAAGTTCTCTTCTCCACATATAGGTCTCTTAATGATTATTTATCTGCTTTATATCAGAATCTCCAATTAAAACATACATACAATAAGGGAGGAATCTTTTCTGTTTGGTTTACTACTGGATCTTCAGTGCATCTCTCATTGTCTCGGATATAGTTTCAGCTTAATAAGAATTGGTTATAAACTAATGAACAAATTCTCCATCCTCTTGACCAGGGGAAGAATGCCTTGATCAGCAAACTTACAAACACTGAGCACAACAAGCAGATATAATTGATGCTGGAAAGGCAGTAAAAGAAGGGGAGGAAACAAATGTTTATTTAAAACAATCAGATTGATGTAGATGTAAAAGGTATGTTTGAGAATATTTACTGCTATCTTCTCTGTAGTAATTAAGTGTATTTTTACTTTCCTTCAGCATTAAATCTTATATTAAAAAAGATTTAAAAAAATGATGCAAAATTCCATCACAAGAAAATAAGAAAAAGAACAGCATTTAAAAAAAATTGTAAAATAAATACAATAATAGCAGCACAAATAAATAAAAATAGGAAAAAATAGAAAACAATCAAGGTAGACAAAATGGATTTTATAGGAACCCAACCACAATTTGGTGATTAGATCAAAGGAACCAAGTAGAGTACCCCAAAATAGACCCATGAGAATACAGTTAACTGATCATTGACAAAAGAGAAAAGTCAATTCAATAAAGCATAATCTTTTAATAAATGGTGCTATAACAATTGGACATACACAGGTCAAAAAGTAAATTTGGACACAGACATTATACCTTAAAAAAAAAAAAAGTTAAAATGGACCTAAATGTAAAATGTCAAATCTAAAAACTTCCAGAATATAGCACAGGAGAAAATTTAGGTGACCCTTGGTTTGGTAATGAATTTTTCAAAACAGCACCAAAAGCACAATTCATAAAAGAAAAGTTGATAAATTGAACTTCAATAAAAAATAAAACTTTGCTCTATGAAAGGCACTATTAAGAGAAAGAAGATAAGATCCAGACAGGGAGAAAATATTTGCATAATATATAGAACTTTTAAAACTTATAATAAGAAAACAAATAACAAACAGTTCTTCATCAGATAAGGTATTCAAATGACAAATAAATACAAAAAAATGTCCAACATTATAAAATACGAAAAAATTGCAAATTAAAACACCAAAGAAATAGCACTGTACAACCATTAGAACCAAGTCCTAGTGAGAATGTGGACCAACTGGTACCCTTATTTACTGCTGGCAGAAACTTTTAAAAAGATGTAGTCAGCAGCCATTTTGGAAGACAGTTTGGTAGTCTGCTAGAAAGTTAAACTCAGTCAAAACATGTGGTCCAGCAATTGTATCCTAGGCATTTAATAAATTAGTTGAAAATTATGTCCACATAAAAACCTGCACATAAGTGTTTGTAGCAGCTTTTAATATTAATCCCAAAACTTTAAAAAAACAAGATGTCCTTCAATAGATGAATGGGAAAACAAAACAAAACAAAAACAAGCTGTGGGATGGTGGCCCATCCCTACAATGAAATACTTAATAATATGGAGAAATGAATTATCAAGCCACAAAAAGACTGCATGCATGAGACAAGTGCTCAGGCCTGGTGCACTGGGAAGACCCAGAGGGATCGGGTGGAGAGGGAGGTGGGAGGGGGGATCGGGATGGGGAATACATGTAAATCCATGGCTGATTCATGTCAATGTATGGCAAAAACCACTACAATATTGTAAAGTAATTAGCCTCCAACTAATAAAAATAAATGAAAAAAAAAAAAGACATAAAGAAACCTTAAAAGAATATTGCTTAAACCCCTGTGTAAATGCAGTCTGAAAAGGCTACATACTGTATGATTACAACTATATTACACTGGAAAAGGTAAAACTGCAGAGACAGTGAAATCTTGAGTAGTAGCTTGAGGTTTCTGTGGTAGGACGGGAACAAGCAGGTAGAGCAGGATATATTGAAGTCTGTGAAACTATACTGCATGATACTGTAATGGTGGATAAGTGACATTACGTATTTGTCAAAACTCATGAAACTTACAACACAGAGTGAGCGCTACTGTAAACTGTTGTTGTTTAGTTGTTAAGTCGTGTCCAACTCTTTAGCAACACATAGCCCGTCAGGCTCCTGTGTCCATGGGATTTCCCAGGCAAGAATACTGGAGTGGGTTCCATTTTAAGATGCAGATTCTAAACAATAATAGTGTATCAATACTGGTACATATATTACAGCAAATCTACCACACTAATGCAAGATACTAATAGCAGTGCATGTGTGTTCAGTCACTAAGTCGTGTCTGACACTGCAACCCCATAGACTGTGACCAACCAGGCTCCTTTGTCTATGGGATTTTCCAGACAAGAATACCAGAGAGTATTGCCACTTCCTCCCCCAGAGGATCTTCACCACCCAGGATGGAACTTGTGTCTCCTGCCTCTGTCTCCTGCATTGGCAGGAGGATTCTTTACCATTTGAGCCACCTAGGAGACATGCTAGTAATATAGGGGGAAAGCAGGTATATGGCAACTCTATGTGATCTGCTAAATTTTGTGTAAACCTAAAGCTGTTTATCTTTAAAATAAAGTATATTAACTAAAACTAATCTATGATTGATGTTAATCCTGTATATATTTTATAATATATATAAATATATGTATATATATTATATTATTTATATTATATATAGTAATATATATACATGTATGTGTGTGTGTATATATATATATATATATATATATATATATATATTCTTCTTCAGATTCTCTTCTCATTTTTGTTTAGTCACTCGGTCATATCTGACTCTTTGCTAACCCATGGACTGTCCATGGGATATCCCAGGCAAGAATACTGGAGCAGGTTGCCATTTCTTTCTCCAGAGAATCTTCCCAACCCAGGGATTGAAACTGCATCTTCAGCATTTCAGGATTCTTTACCACCAAAGCCACTGGGGACAAGTTATTGGAAATGCATAGGTACAGTTCCGTATGCTACACTGTAAGTTGTTTTTTGTTATCTATTTTATAAATGTAATAGTGTGTATATGTTAATCTCTACCTCCTAATTTATTTCTTTTCCCACCTGTCTTTCTTCTTTGGTATTCACAAGTTGATTTTATGTGCTTGTGAATTTCTTTCTATTTTGGAAATAAGTTCATTTCTTTATTTTTAGATTCCACATTTTTTTTTTAGATTCCACATATAAGTGATATTTATTTTTCTCTATTTGACTTGACTCACTTAGTATGATAATCTCTAGGCACTTGATTGGTGGTGGTTTAATTGCTCAGTCGTTTCTGACTCTCGAAATCCCTTAGGCTGTAACCTGCCAGATTCCTTTGCACAAGGGACTTTACAGGCGAGAATGTTGGACTGGGTTGCCATTTCATTCTCTAATTTGGTTAATCCAGTTCAGTTGCTCAGCTGTGTCTGACTCTCTGCAACCCCATGGACTGCAGCACTCCAGGCCTCCCTGTCCATCACCAACTCCTTGAGCATGCTCAAACTCATGTCCGTCGAGTCTGTGATGCCATCCAACCGTCTCATCCTCTGTCAGCCCCTTCTCCTGCCTTCAATCTTTCCCAGCAATAGGGTCTTTTCCAATGAGTCAGTTCTTCTCATCAGGTAGCCAAAGTATTGGAGCTTCAGCTTCAGTATCAGTCCTTCCAATGAATAAAAGGACCAATTTCCTTTAGGATGAACAGGTTGGATCTCCTTGCAGTCCAAGGGACTCTCAAAAATCTTCTCCAACAGCACAGTTAAACAGCATCAGTTCTTCGGCGCTCAGCTTTCTTTATAATCCAACTCTCATATCCACACATGACTACTAGAAAAACCATAGCTTTGACTACATTTGTCAGCAAAGTAATGTCTCTGCTTTTTTTTTTTTTTTGTCTCTGCTTTTTAATATACGATCTAGGTTGGTAGTAGCTTTTCTTCCAAGGAGCAAGCATCTTTTAATTTCACGGCTGTTGTTACCATCTACAGTGATTTGGAGCCCAAGAAAAAAAGTCTCTCACTGTTTCCATTGTTTCCCCATCTATTCACCATGAAGTGATGGAACCAGATGCCATGATCTTAGTTTTTCAAACATTGAGCTTTAACATAACTTGGTTAGGTACATTACCTTTAATGCTTCAATATGAATTTAGAATATCTAATATATATCATGAGCATGTGTGCTCACTCAGTCGTGTACATCTCTGTGATGTCCATGAGATTCTCCTGGCAAATATACTGGAGTAAGTTGCCATTTCCTTCCAGCCCCAGGGATCAGATCTATGTTTCTTATGTCTCCTGCATTGGCAAGCTGATTCTTTACCCCTAGCACCACCTGGGAAGCCTGCTACTTATAATAATACTAAAGATTATAGGATGTTGGATGAAAATTCACCCATTCTATTTTATGATAAAATATTTTATCTATTTTATCATAAAATATTTTATGATAATTTTGTTCTTTTCAGTCATTATATTCTACATAAGGAATGATAGAAGATTTTAGAATATCAGCCTTTGTCCAGTTCCTTATTCTCCTTCATTTCCACCTTCATTTAGTAGATATGCTAGACTGTGTTCAGGAATCCTTTTCAACAAAATGTACTTTATTGCCTATTTTTAAAAATGTATTAATGTAGTTGAGCTTCTTTTATTGGTAGAGCCTTACTGAAACTTGAAATTTCATGATTAGTTATTTTAAGGCCCCTTAATTACAGGAGCTTCCCTTGTTAATTAACTATATTGGTACTGTAATTACTTCAAGGAAAGACAATCCCATGTTCTATCCCTTAGAGTCCCATTAATGCTATGCTACAACAGAATCAGGTATGTATTAAGAGTCCCAGTAGGTAAAGAAGTGATTCCCTGCAATTTTCCAACAATAAAACTGGTGGCAAGCATTCCTCTGCCAAAAGTAATTTCTCACATAAATATCCTAGTTAGCTTCAGTGCACCTAGAGAAAAGGTTCATTATTCTCAAAACTCTGCCTCACTGACTTTTCCCCAACACTTACTTTAATATGAGCACCTAAATTCTCAGAAAGAAGGTAATAAGTATCACAGGCCATCAGAGTGTAAGTACTGATATCACATTGGGGCTTCTATCCTTTGGTCTCAGATTGAAGTTTCTTTAACCTCTGCTGTGGGTCAGAGCAATTGTCAAACTGAAGATGTTTCTGTTTCCTTTTTCCCTTTTAGTTCTCTCTCTCTGTTTTAATGACCTGTTTACACATTTTTTTTTCCAGCCTCCTTCTTAAGCTTTACCAGCATACAAATCTCCTTGAAAAGATCTGATTTGATTAGTCACTGAAAATCAGTCAGGTGATCATATTTCTTGGATACCCAACTATGTTTTAGGATGATGAAGGAAATCTAAGAAAACAAACTTAAATTCATCTACAGCCAACTTGAATTTTATGAAAAAAATGCAGGAAAAAGGCTCAATATAAAGTTAATCCAAGCTCTAGGCTTTGTATCTCTTTCAATCTTTGCATATCATTGTCAATATTGTCATCAATAGTACGAATGCCATTTTATTAGGAAACTGAGACTCAAAAAGCTTAATGAATTTTCTCTGTGTCTTCATTGTTTTGAAAAGAAAAGAGCATGGGTCCAGAGGGAAAAAGAGAAGTCATTTCAGGAGTAATAAGATAATACTTCTACACTGTAATCATCCTCAAAATAGTTTCTTTTCCCACAGTGTCACAAAAATCAGTGAAATCTCGCTGAGTTCGGAACCTATTAGATATTGCTGTTCTTGGTTGCAGAGACTAACCTCCTAATCAGTGGGCATTACAAGTGTTCCAAGACATTTGAACAGAGAAACATCTTCCTTATATCCTGTATTTCATGTGAGTGATCAATAGCAAGAGAAAGAGAAATTAAGAAAAAGCAAGCAAGAAAATAGACACACCTTTGGACTTAATAGCTGATTAGAAAACTCCCTTACTTTAAGATTATATGAATTATGCATATAGGTCCACATATACACATATATTCATATGAACATGCATACACATACCTATGTACATGTGTGCATCCCATGCATGAAAGACACAGTGCTGGTTCCCAGAAGATACAGAGCCAAAGATGACATAAACCTTGTGTTCAAGGAGGTGAATATTTACTAAGGAGCATGCTCAAACCAAACTTACAACAAGATGCCCAATAGAAAGCATCATGATTAGGTTTAAAAGTAGCACAAAGTGACGAATTCCACCTGAGGTCTAGGAAAGATCAGTAAAAGGAGACATACACATTGGGTTGAAAATGAAGAAGTAATTAAAGCAGCCACAGAGTATGCCAACAGTGTTGTAATAAAAGAGGTATGTGGTGGCGCTAGTGGTAAAGAGCCTGCCTGCCGATGCCAGAGATATGAGACACAGGCTTGATCCCAGGATTGGGATGATTCCCTGGAGAAGGTAATGGCAACCCACTCCAGTATCCTTGCATGGAGAATATCATGGACAGAGGACCCTGGTGGGCTACAGTCCATAGGATCGCAAGGAGTCAGACATGACTGAAGCAACTTGGCACGCACGCACGCACGTGAGTCCTCCTAGTCAATTATCAAACCTGAGAAGGCTCATGGAAACCCCAGGTCAGAGGCCAGCTGATCAGAAGTATAGGTAGAGTATTGAAGAATTGATGCTGAACTGTGGTGCTAGAGAAGGCTCCTGAGAGTCCCTTGGACAGCAAGGAGATCAAACTAGTTCATCTTAAGGGAAATCAACCCTGAATACATGTTCGAAGGACTGATGTTGGTTCGAAGGACTCCAGGATTTTGGTCATTTGATGTGAATAGTTGACTCATTGGAAAAGTCCCTGAAACTTAGAAAGACTGAGGGCAGAAGGAGAAGTGGGCGTCAGAGGATGAGATGGCTGGATGGCATCAATTATGCAAAGGACATGAACTTGGGCAAATTTTTGGCGATGGTGAGGGACAGAGAGGCCTGGCATGCTGCAGTTCATGGGAGTCACAAAGAGTCAGACGTGATCAAGTGACTGAACAACAACAAACAAGAGCCTAGGAATCCAACATGCAACTAGCGTCTAAAGTAAAGGTGAGCTTGTTGGGGATCATATTCTTAAACCTGCAAATTCTGTTAATAACACTAGCGCCAGGTTGTTGGCATCAGAATTGAATTATATTTCTGTACAACAATTGGTGTCAGAATATAGAATCCCTTTTATTCGTTGTTATATTATAAGGATATGAGAATAAATCAGATTTGACTGAAGATATGAGGAATATTGATGCTTCTATTTTTGTTAGAGCAAAAATATTTTAATTGTCTTTGAATTGGAAATGTATTGCCTTTACTCACAATTAACATCTTCTTTCAAAGAATAGATTACTAACTGATATGATCTTGAAATTCAAGGAAAGGTAGAAACATGAAACATAACAAGTTGTTGAATCTAGATTGTAAAAATAAACTACAGTAAGTGGGAATATTTGTCAAATAAAAATAACTATTAGAATATAGGCTCAAACAGAGTACAATGCAAATTATGAAAACACAAAAAATAAATGCAAATCAAAACCACAGTGAAATATCACCTTGTACTTGTTAGAATGGCTATTATCAAAAAGAAAGTAAATAACAATTATTTGTGAAGATTTACAGAAAAGGAAAACCTTGTGCCCTATTAGTGTGGATGTAAATTGATGTAGTCACTGTGGAAAACATATGAAGTTTCTCAAAAAATTAAAAAATAAAACTACCATAAGACTAACTGATTCTACTTCTGGGAATTTATCTGAAGAAAATGAAAACATCAACTTAAAAAGATATACATACCCCATGTTCACTATAGCATTATTTACAATAGCCAAGATATGGAAACAACTTAAGTGTCCATTGGTATTTGAATGTATAAAGACAATTTTCAGACATTAAAAAAATATATATATTGCCACTTGCAACAACAAGGAGAGACTTTGAGGGTTCTTTTCCAAGTATAATGTCAGAAAAAGGAAGAATCATAAACAAACAAGCTACAAGATGTAAAGCAAGTTCATTGATACAAAAAATTGATTGGTGGTTACCAGAGGTGGGGAATGGAGGAGTAGAAAAAATGAATCAACTATTTTTTGTTTGGCTAAATAAATTAAAGTTTTTTAAAAATTCAAAGTATAAATTGAGTGGCTGCTAAAATCCAACACCAGTTTCTTTAACACATTTGAAAAGCTGTAACTTCCAGGCTTTTTCAGTCTAAGATTTGCTTACTTTGATCGTATGATGGAGAATTTCATGGCTGCTATTTGAAATATCACAGCTTTTGAAGTGGAGATCCTAGTGTATTTAATTTGTTAGAAAATTCTGAAATTAAATGAATTTCAAAATAAAATACTTCTTTTAGATATTACTTGAAATTAGGTAGCTAACTCAATTAGATAAATTTAAATGAAAACCACCACTATTCATCTCAGCTTGATGTTTGCCTTTAAGTCCTTTTCATTTTTTTTTTTTCTCATTTCAAGTGCTTTTTCTTGTCTCCACTGACCATACTTCTTGTTTTCAGTTGACTTTTAGTTCTTTGAGCCCATCTGCTGGGAAATATTTTGTTGGGAGTGGTTATTTTCAGTTTATTGTATTTCCACATAATTGAAAAGTTGAAAGAATCCAGGGAATGGTAAGTTAATTTTTTAACCTGGTGCTACCAAATACACTATTGAGTTTCCTTCTGGAGAAAATAAATTATAACACCCATTGAAGCAGGTGACAGAGGATGAGATGGTTGAATTGCATCACTGACTCAATGGACATGAGTTTGAACAAACTCTAGGAGATAATGAAAGAACAGGGAAGTCTGGTATGCTACAGTCCATTGGGTCACAAAGAATCAGACAAAACTTAACAACTGAACAACAACAGAAATCCAACAGGGAGTTCTTGGTTCACATCATCTGCTCCCATACTATTAAAAAAAAAAAAAAAAAAAACTCAAAAATCTGAGTATATTATAGAGACTGTTTAGTTGTTCTTTCCTCTTCTGAACCTCCAGAGAACTTTAGTCTATGGCACATAGTCGATACTCAGCATTGACACTTATATTGGTATTCACTGTTTTGTGTAGGTGCACGCTCTTCTTAGTTGATTGAGACCATTCAAAAACAAACCTTACTGCCACTATTGCATGGTGGACATTTTTGTATAGATTGTATATTTAAGAAACACCTAGATGTGTTGGTAATTGAAAAGCTTTTCAGTGCCTACCTGGGGCCATACTCAGGGAGTACACAACAGTAGCCCTGTACCTGCCAAAGTTCTATCAGGGAAACAAAGTCAGAATCACTGCTGACAGTCATAAGAATGTAGTTCAGCTGCAGAATAAGTGTGGTTGGATAGATAACACTTAACAGCTATTTCTTCTTAATCCTCTATTTACTTTTCAAATAATTTTTATTGTAGACAGATTCAATAGCCACAATTTTCCAAGTGTGGTAAACAAATTGTGTTGGATTTTAGCTTCTATTCAGTCTATACTTATGTATTTAAATAATATATTCTAATGATTAATTTTTTAGTTGGCGACATCCTTTGTTCCTTTGGCTTATTTCATAATCTAAATTAGGTGACTCATTTTTAGCCTTATGTTAGGGCCAGAGAAATTCATCAACATTCTTGAATGCCTCATGATTTCTCTACTCATTTTTGAAAATGTATTTTTTACCCTAGATGCTTACATTATTAGGTGTATATGATGAGGAAGAGGCAAACAGGGGCTCTAATTTGCTCTTCCTGTTGTCTACTTTTCTTCGTTACTCTGAGGGACATAGGAAGGAAAGCATTTTTATTTTACAGGTTTAGCATAAACACAAATATAATATTATAAAAAATGGAAAGAAGTTCACAAAGGAAAAAATTGCAAAGGTTCAAATGTCTCTTGAAATATTATTTTCCAAAGTGCTCATTTAGAGAAGACTGAAGGAGGTCAACAGTCACAAATGACATTTCTAAGGTACTGGAGATGTTTGTACATTATTTGGGGTAAGAATTTAAGTAGTTAATTTCAGAATCATGTTGATGGTGCAAAATTAATTTTTAAAAAGTTAAAGTATATTTAGCAATGAAAATAAATTATAAGAATGAGGAATTAAAACTAAAAATTTATCCCACAAAGAAAGTTTGACTGTGCTTCTTACACTGTGGGGCTTCCCTGGTGGCTCAGAGGGTAAAGCATCTGCCTGCAATGTGGGAGACCTGCGTTCGATCCCTGGGTCGGGAATATCCTCTGGAGAAGGAAATGGCAACCCACTCCAGTATTCTTGCCTGGAGAATCCCGTGGACAGAGGAGCCTGGTAGGTTACAGTTCACTGTGCACACACACACATACATATCCTCACATACACAACCTGTTTTTAACTTTTGTTAATAATCTTTGTGGCTTAGACTGTAAAGAATCTGCCTGCAACCCAGGATACCCAGGTTCAATCCCTGGGTCAGAAAGATCCCCTGGAGAAGGGCATGGTTACCCACTTCCCTATTCTTGCCATGGACAGAAGATCCTGGTGGTCCATGGCATCGCAAAGAGTAGACGTGACTGACACACACACAATAATCATAGAATAAAGTGGAATCAAAAATGATGCCCAATTGTGACCTAATCATCATGAATCTTATGAGTTATAAGGGTTGGATCTACTTCCTCTATAATTGAACACAGACAAGTCATTCAATAATTAGTCCCATGGTCTCTTCTCTGGAATATGAAAAATGAGCATAAGCTAAGTAGAGCTCTTTACAATTTTACCACCAGTAGGGATGATTAAATTGACATAGCAACACACATTTACACCTAGCTTCCTGATGCCCCTAATAGTATGATTCCTTTAGCAGTGTGTGTGAACATACCTTTCTGAAAGATATGACTCAAGGAAAGTACCAAGGACATTCTTTAATTGGGATGAGATCCCTTTTCTTGCTGTCTTCTGTGCTGAATTAGACACAAATAAAATGATAAAGCTCACCTTTCTTTTATCCTTATAATCAGAGCCAATAGTAAAATAGAGTTCTCTTACTCCTCTGTCCTGGAACCCAATGCATGTTTTTCTCAATTAACACACTACTGCATTTTGTGTTATATAAAATCCCTCATTATGCAAGAGGTTTACTTAAACTAGTAGCTTCAGCCAGGAAATATCAGGAGCCATACCACCATATTACACTTTTCTATTAATAAATGACCTTTGCAAAGCAACAACATCATTCCTGGCTTAAAACAATTGTATCTCAAACAGGTTTGAGATTTACAAGGTATCTCCTGTGCACCAGATCTTTGGAAGATCAGACCAGGCCATGCCTTAAGGCACCTTCACCTTCAGCTTGTAGTCATCTGAATTTCTGTCTTATTCACTTTAAAATTTTATAGTGTCTGTGATCCCACAAAGGGGTCACAAAGAGAATGACATTTGCCCTGTCTCTTTCACTGTGTGTAAGGCTATCCCACAGTCCCCAGGCTTTTCTCATCTGTAATTGATAGTGTATAGTATTTCCATTGTGGATTTATTTTTCTTTTAATACTTCCATGTAGTATTCTTGGTGTCTAACAGGAATCTTTCTTGTGGGCATTGTGGTCAGAAGCTTAATAGAGAGAAGTGAGTATTCATATTTCACTTAAAAAATGATGGTAAGCATTCCTTGATCTTAAATAAATATAAATAAGAATTAAAATAAATATGAAATAAATAAAATAAAATATGAAATAAATAAATATGAAAGAAAAATCAACAAAACACATTAGAAAATATCTATCTAAAAGGAGATTTTTATTGTATTTTATTAGTAAAGGTATTTTTATCATATTATAATAAAATGGGGTGATGGAAATTAAAAGCCTATGCTCTTCTCTTCTCATGAAGAACATAAATAAATATATATGTACATAAATCTCATGATTGAAGCCTTATAATAGAGCATTTTTCTGTTGGAAGCATATACTCACAAACCTCTGATCAGAAATATGTATCACTTTTGGCACTGGATTTTAAGAGTGAAGCTGCAAAGTCAGTAGTTACAGAATCTCCCCTAACTTCTCCAATGTTGGGGCTTATTTCTCATACATGTATTGGCCTGCACCCTACAAGTCTATAAAACCTATAGTTGTCCAGCTTCAAGACCAAAGAAAGAGCCCACAGTCAGTGACAGAGACATCAATCAATGGTTTAATGGATAACAGGAGCATCTATTTAAAACAAGGTCCTAGAGCAGCACTCCACCCTTGTGTGAATGATGGTGGACCAGGACATGATTGCAGTCTTCACTCCCAGAGGGAGGGCAAGTTACCAATTATAGGGAGACTTGAAGTCAGGTTGACTCATTAGTTACCAGGGAAACCTGGTAAACTCCTCACCGCCCCTTTGATAAGCTATCATATGGAGAGATTCTGATCTAAAGTTAGAGCAATCACTAGCTGGGGCCAGGGCAAGTATGTCAGAAGATCAGTCATGTGAGTAGGGTGAAGCTGAAGCAGGCACCGGTGGAGTAGGAGGTGTACAGAGAGCAAGAGAACAGCCATCTTGACTGGCCTGACCATCAGCTTGCTTATCCATAGTCACCACTGTTCATGATGAAAATTAGAGGTTTCTATACTAGCTGGCTTTATATATTTAGAGTGTCTGTTCCAGCTGCATTTATGTGTTAAGAACTTTTTTTTTCATTTAAATTCTAATATTTTACTGGATGTCTATGACACTGAGCTATATCAGTTCAGTTCAGTTGCGTCTGACTCTCTGCAACCCCATAGACGGCAGCACACCAGGCTTCCCTGCCCATCACCAACTCCCAGAGATTGCTCAAACTCTTGTCCATTGAATCAGTGATGGCATCCAACCATCTCTTCTGTGGTCCCCTTCTCCTCCTGCCTACAGTCTTTCCCAGCATCAGGGTCTTTTCTAAGGAGTCAGTTCTTCGCATCAGGTGACCAAAGTACTGGAGTCACAGCTGCAGCATCAGTCCTATCAATGAATATTCAGGACTGATTTCTGATATTCAGGATATATACTGAGCTATAGCCAAGGGTGAAAAACTTCAATATTCCTTGTGTTTAAGTATCTTATATTTTAATACAGATAGAATTGGCTCTCATACTTCTGTTATAGGTGAGATGATATGTATATACGTGCATGCCAAGTCACTTCTGTCATGTATAACTCTTTGAGACCCTATGGACTGTAGCCCACCAGGCTCCCCTGTTCATCAGATTCTCCAGGCAAGGATACTGGAGTGAGTTGCCATTTCTTCCTCCAGGTGATCTTCCCAACCCAGAGAGGGAACCCGAGTCTCTTAGGTCTCCTCTGTTGGAACATAGGTTCTTTACAACCAGTGCCACCTGGGAAGCCCCATGTATATATATAAGTGTTTCTCTGGTGGCTCAGACAGTAAAGAATCTGCCTGCAATGCGGGAGGCCTGGGATCCATCCCTGGGTTGGGAAGATCCCGTGGAGGAGAGCATGGCGACCCACTCCAGTGTTCTTGCCTGGAGAATACTCACGGAGAGATGAGCTTTGTGGGCTACAGCCCATGGGATCACAAAGAGTCAGATATATATATTATAAATAAATAAATAAATAAATATATATATATAAAATGTATGTGTATATAATAAATTATGTAAATAATATATATTATATGCCCATTTTGAAATATATATCATATTATAGTTCTTCTGGGTATTCTTGCCACCTCTTCTTAATATCATCTGCTTCTGTCAGGTCCATATAATTTCTGTCCTTCATTGTACCCATCTTTGCATGAAATGTTCCCTTGGTGTCTCTAATTTTCTTGAAGAAAATTTCCTATTATATTGTTTTCCTCTCTTTCTTTGCGTTCATCACTGAGGAAGTCTTTCTTATCTTTCCTTGCTATTCTTTGGAACTCTGCATTCAAATGGGAATATCTTTTCTTTTCTCCTTTGCTTTTCACTTCTCTTCTTTTCACAGCTATTTGTAAGGCCTCCTCAGACAACCATTTTGCTTTTTTGCATTTCTTTTTCTTGGGAATGATCTTGATCACTGCCTCCTGTACAATGTCATGAACCTCCATCCACAGTTCTTCAGGCATTCTGTCTATCAGATCTAATCCCTTGAATCTATTCCTCACTTCCACTGTATAATCATAAAGGATTTTATATAGGTCATACTTGAATGGTCTAGTGGTTTCCCCTACTTTCTTCAATTCGCCTCTGAACATGGCAATAAGGAGTTCATGATCTGAGCCACAGTCATCTACCGGTCTTGTTTTTGCTGACTGTATACAGCTTCTCCATCTTTGGCTGCAAAGAATATAATCAATCTGATTTTGGTGTTGGCCATCTGGGATGTCCATATGCTGAGTCTTCTCTTGTGTTGTTGGATGAGAGTGTTTGCTATGACCAGTGTGTTCTCTTGGCAAAACTCTATTAGTCTTTGCCCTGCCTCATTCTGTACTCCAAGGACAAATTTGCCTGTATTCCAGGTATTTCTTGACTTCCTACTTTAGGATTCCAGTCCCCTATAATGGAAAGGACATCTTTTTTGGGTGTTAATTCTAGAAGGTCTTATAGGTCTTCATAGAGCTGTTCAACTTCAGCTTCTTCAGCATTACTGGTCAGGGCATAGACTTGGATTACTGTGATATTAAATGGTTTGCCTTGGAAATGAACAGAGACCATGCTGTCATTATTGAGACTGCATTCAAGGAGATGGTAAAGCACCTGCCTGCAATGCGGGAGACCCGGGTTCGATCCCTGGGTCGGCAAGATCCCCTGGAGAAGGAAATGGCAACCTACTCCACTACTCTTGCCTGGAAGATTCCATGGACAGAGGAGTCTGGTAGGCTATAGTCCATGGGGTCTCAAAGAGTCAGACATGACTGAACGACCTCACTTTCTTTCTTTCTTTACTGCATTCCGCACTCTTTTGTTGACTCTAATGACTATTCCATTTATTCTAAGGATTCCTGCCTACCATAGTAGATATAATGGTCCAGTTAAATTCACCCATTTCAGTCCATTTTAGCTCACTGATTTCTAAAATTTTGATGTTCACTATTGCCATCTCTTTTTTTTATATATCTTTTTGCCTTTTCATACTGTTCATAGCGTTCTCAAGGCAAGAATACTGATGTGGTTTGCCATTTCCTTCTCCAGTGGATCACATTTTGTCAGAACTCTCCACCATGACCCGCCTTCTTGGGTGACCCTACACGGCATGGCTCATAGCTTCACTGAGTTATACAAGGCTGTGGTCCATGTGATCAGAGGTTGGTTAGTTTTCTGTGATTATGGTTTTCAGTCTGTCTGCCCTCAGATTGAGAAGGGTAAGAGGCTTATGGAAGCTTCCTGATGGGAGAGACTGACTGAGGCAAAAACTGGGTCTTGTTCTGATGGTGGGGCCACTGCTCAGTAAATCTTTAATTCAATTTTCTGTTGATGGGCAGGGCTGTGTTTCCTCCCTGTTATTTGACCTGAGGCCAAACGATGGTAGAGGTACTGAAGATAACGATGATCTCCTTCAAAAGGTCCCATGTTACACTCAGTGCCCCCTACCCTGTAGCAGGCCACCACCAACCCATACCTCCACTGGAGACTCCTGGACACTCATCGGCAAGTCTGGGTCAGTCTCTTGTGGGGTCACTGCTCCTTTCTGCTGGGTCCTAGGTATGCACAAGGTTTTGTTTGTGCCCTCCAAGAGTCTGTTTCCCCAGTCCTGTGTAAATTCTGGCACTTCTATTGTGGGGTTAATGGTGACCTCCTCCAAGAGGGCTTATGCCATACCCAGGTCTACTGCACCCAGAGCCCCTCCCCCTGCAGCTGTCCACTGCTGACCCATACCTCCTCAGGAAACACTCAAACACAGTTCTGTCTCAGTCTCTGTGGGGTCTCTGGATCCTGGTGTGCACAAGGTATGTTTGAGATCTCTGAGCATCTCTGGCTGGTATGGGATTTGATTCTAAATGCAATTTTGCTCCCCCCTACCATCTTTCTGGGCTTCTCCTTTTTCCCTGGATATGGGATATCTCCTCAAAATCACTCCAGCACCACGCAGCTGCCACTCCAGTGCCATGTAGCAGCCTATATATATATATATATAGGCTGTATGTATATATATATGTATGTATGTATATGTATATATATATATATATATAATATGCTTATATGGAAATATGCTTATGTATATATATACTTTTTCCACTAAGGAGGATTCAGCTAGTAACATGTGTGAGCCTAGACAAGCAAGGCCTGGGAAAGGAGACTAGTTTCAGAGCATAGTAGGAACAGAGAGTGAATCATCAGAGAACTCTTGCAGCAAGTAATGAGCACAGATCTACCTAAGCAACCAGAATACTATCCAAGCAATAGGGAAGAGTTTAGTGTCTAAATGAGAACTCAGAAAAGAGAGAGGAACTGTACATTATCCTTTTTTGGCTCCTTTTCCTCCCACTTATCTTTGCCTTTGTCCTTTGATTTTGTCTCTCTCTCAGAAAACATTAACCAAACTGGATACCTTGATAAGTTCTGAATATGGAAGCTTTATTAAACAATATACAAAAGTTATACTTGACAAAAGAAAAACTCAGTGAAATTAATTAAATTAAAATTTAATTTTGCCAAAAGGCAAAACATATCATGAAGTATTTGTAAGATTGGAGAAAGGAGAAAATTTTTTTCACATAGAGATGAAAGAGGATTTGTATCCAGAATATATAAGAAATCTTTATGACCTATTAGAAAAGTAGAAACATGGCAAAAGTCATAAGTAATATTTCAAGCAAGAGAAAAGATGAATAACCAATAAAATATAGTAATGAAAAACTACATCACTTTAAAAAGACCCATCAGACAGCTTTAAGATTTTTCTGCAAAGTGTCTCTAAAAGGTCTCTGTTATTAGTACAAAGACACATAGTTTGTAGGAAACCAGAATTTCTCTTGGTAAGAGAACAATAAAGCTGGCAATTCTTTGAAAACTAGGGGCAAAAAATGGAAGCTCCAAAAAGAAAGGTGTTTTTTTTTTTTTTCTTTTTCTTTTTTCTTTAAAGGATTTAAATTGCCTACAACATTAATTTTAAAAATAGCAATTTAAAAATGTAATCATTAGTTTTTTCTCTTTTCATGTTTTGGTAAAGTTTCAGGTGACATTAACTTATTAAAACATTTTCTTTATCCTTTCACAATCTATGCCGATCTTTGCTTCACACTATTGGTCCTTTAATACAATTTTTCTAATGTGACTAACATGAAATGCAATCCTCTCAGTTGGTTTTCTACTTGCCTAGGAGGATAAACTCCTAGGTTGGAATCAACTCTTGGAATCTAAAGTTCACAACATTCTGGTAAAACTCAAGCTATCAAATCCACTTTCCCTTAACAGCCAAAGCTAATTCTCTTGATTCACTCAACTTCTCATCATTCCTAAAGTCTGGCAGACTCCCTGACTTCACTTGGTGCATCTTATTCTTTTATCATCCTAAATAAGTACACATTTTCCTTTGTCTGACAAGGTCTTATTTCTTGTACATTTAAATTTATTTGTCACCTTTCCCACTACAAACAAACAGGTGAAATACACACATAGTAAAAATCCATAGCAATACTTATTGCCTAAAATAACCATTGGTTATAGTTTTTTTCTCCAGTAAGTGGTCCTGCAAGTATTTATTTTATCCATAAGAACATTGATCCTGATAGTTCCTGCTATTTTTTCTAATGCTAACATTGACCAAAATTAAAGAATAAATTGTGCAGAAAAAAAAAAAACTATTCTGTATATTTTTGATAAGAAAATCAATGAACTTAAGAGTATTTAAAATAAAATAATGTGACTAAATAAAATAAAATGATGTGACTTTTATCATACAGATCAATAATGACCATAAACAATGCTAGTACCTAAAATTGTCTTCTTTTCAAGTCTAGTCAAGGCTATGGTTTTTCCAGTGGTCATGTATGAATGTGAAATTGGACTGTGAAGAAAGTTGAGCACCGAAAAATTTATGCTTTTGAACTGTGTTGGAGAAGACTCTTGAGAGTCCCTTGGACTGCAAGGAGATCCAACCAGTCCATCCTAAAGGAGATCAGTCCTGGGTGTTCATTGGAAGGACAGATGCTAAAGCTGAAACTCCAATACTTTGGCCATCTGATATGAAGAGTTGACTCATTTGAAAAGACCCTGATGCTGGGAGGGATTGGGGGCAGGAGGAGAAGGGGACGATAGAGGATGAGATAGCTGGATGGCATCTCCAACTTGATGGACATGAGTTTGAGTAAACTCCGGGAAGTTGGTGATGGACAGGGAGGCCTGGTGTGCCATGGGGTTGCCAAGAGTCAGAGACGACTGAGGGACTGAACTGAATGGAACTGAACTGAAAGATTTTTATTTCTCTGAAATTATAGATCAAAAGCTCTTTGATTACCTTTTGATCATCATCTCCTACTTTTGACTTTCAAAGTAATAGGCATCTGTGTGCTTGTCTATAAGTCTGCTTCCTGATCCTCTAATTAAATAATTAAATTAGCTAAGGAATTAGATAGGCTCTTTGGGAATTTCACAGTGATTTTTATTGTACATCTAATATTGTATTATTAATTTCATTTTCAAATTGAGAATTATTTAAGGTTCATAGTTACCAGAGGTTAAATGTAAGATGATTTGGAATGAACATAGTTTTCTTCTCTGGAGGAAAAGTTTATAAAGACAGTGGGGAGGGAATATAATATTCCATAATATCTAGTATGCAAATCAATGGAGATCACAGGCATGCATATACAAATAAATGACACTGCCATATATTTTCAAAATATAAGCCTGTCTAGCATGAAGAGTTCTCACTTTCTATACAACCATAAAAACTTCTTCATAAAGCACATCATATAATGCACATACAGATTTTATTTTCTTAATTAGTTATTGCACTGTGCTGTCAAACTTACATAGAACATTCAGATCCTCAACTGGTATCTAAGAATTCCATAATCTCTGGTATCTTAAAGTCTTGTCATTGTGTGAGTGTGTGTGTATGCTCAGTGTGCGTCTGACTCTTTTCAACCCCATGGAAGACCCTGCCAGGCTCTTCTGTCCATGGAATTTTCCAAGCAGACTACTGGAGTGGGTTGCCACTTCCTACTCCAGGGAATTTCCCCCACCCAGAGATCGAATCCACTTCTCTTGCAGGAGGATTCTTTACCACTGTGCCATCTGGGAAGTCACATCTTGTCTTTAGATATCTCAACAGATTCTCCTTCTAGTATGAGTGATTTTTGTAGCTTAAAATTATAAAAAAAAAAAATCCATAGCCTATTTTCCTGATCTGATAATAGTCTTTGTTAAAACAATATAAATTATAAAACTATGTATGTAGTCATATAATATCCTTTAGGAAAGTTATATTAAATCAAGATGTAAATCAGAAGTAATAAATACCAACATTTAAAAACCTGTTTATATGGATTGTTACAGACCTTCTGCATCTGCTAAGTTGAGATAGAAAATTCTGCTGTTTTCAGTTGGTGACTCTTCATTAACTGAAAATCCCTAGTGGAAAATAACACAGCCCAGCCCCTCATTTAATTTTTTTAATTTATCTATTTTAATTGGAGGACAATTATTTTACAATATTGTGATGATTTTTGTCATACATCAATATGAATTGGCTATAGGTATACATGTGTCCCCTCCATCCTGAACCTCCCCCCTCCCTATCCTATTCCTTTAGGTTGTCACAGAACACCAACTCTGTGTGCCCTGCTTCATGCATCAAACCCACCCTGGTTACCTATTTTACACATGGCAATGTATATGATTCAATGTTATTCTCTCAAAACATCCTACCTTCTTTTTCATCCACTGAATCCAAAAGTCTGCTCTTTATCACAAATATCACATCATGATTCAACAGTGATCAGATAGCCTGCTATTTTTTTCCGGTTAGTTTGTTCCCCATTCTGATAAGCCCCATCTTCTCACTTTGTGCCAAGACCGAGTTCATGGTTTTGCTTCACTGAGAAAATGGGATCAGACAGGAAACCCTTCTTTTCAGTACAATCACCAACCTACCTCATCCCCAGCCATATTCTCATCTTTTTTTGCAGCAGTGACAACATCTATATCAGTCAAGATGTTATCATAGAAGCAAAATAACTACAAAGAGATAAAGATATAAGAAACTTGTTAAAGAGATTAGGCCTCAAGGAGCTAGTAGACCTGGTGGAGATGTCTGTGCAAGGCTATTTTTTGTGTGTGTGCCGGGTGATCAGACTAAAGTCACTGCAGGTCAGCTAGATGAGCAGTCAGGAAGGAAAGCTTTATGTGGACAAGAGCAAGGTCAAGGAGAGTAAGCAAGGATGAATGGAACTCATGAAGGCAAATCTTAACTCACAAGTGACTCTCACACCTCCAATGTCATTGCTATGGGAGACTTTCAGGAGACACTGATGCTTTTTGGGGTTAGACAACCAAAATTCAATGAAGCTGAAGGAGGATATCTATCCAAAATTTTATCAATAAATGGTACAAACTTCCACTTAATTTCTTAGGAAAAAAAAAAGTTGTTATCCTTGATTCCTGTCTTGTTTCAACAGTATCTAACGGCACATCAAGGCATGTTATCATTATCTTAAAAGAGATTTTGAATTTGTTTCTCCATAGCAGTGTAGCTAGCATCTGATTCCAAATGATGATCCTATTTCAAATATGAACATGTCTTTCTGCCTAAATCCCAACTCAACGATATGGACTCCACACCACAGCCTTGTCCCATGACACTTAAGATCAAATCCAAGGTCCTTCCCTGAGCTCCAAATTGCTGCCTCCAGCCCCTTGATCTAAGAATTAATTGAATACTACTTTCTTCCATATTTTTTACTCTCTTTACTTCACCTCTGCCAAACTGATCTTCATTCTGTTTTTGAAATATTCTATCATATTTCCATAGTTTTACCCTAAGCCAGGATTATTCTTCCTCTAGTTCTTTTATGCATGACTCATTATCTTTCAAGTTCCATTTCAAATATTTCTTTGAGAATGAATTTTTAAAATACCATATCTACAGTAAGTACTCCTCACCTCTCAACCCTCTACAAACACACACACAGACACACACACACAGAAAATTACTCTCTTATATATTTTCTTAACTTCTTCTTGGTCCTCATAATGATGGAACATACATTTACATAAATAAGTCTTAAATCAGAAAAGCAAATCTAGTGCATTACAGTTAAAAAAATATTTGTAAAAAGACAAAATTATTCTGTTTTTAATGTATTTTCTTAATTGAAATACTGAAAGTCATTTAAAATAGTCATTTGCAATTAGCAAATCTTCTGTACATGGACAATTATATTATTTGTTTCTTTCTCTTGCCTTGTGTCTTCTTCATAGTATCATATTTATTGGTAAAGGCTAATTACATTACATAGGAAGAATATCTAGCTTTCATCTCTCATATGTATAGCATTTTTCACTTGATTTTTTTTTTTAATTTAAGCTTGCTATAATTATTTTACATTTTCAGTATCTAATCTATCTTTTAACTTTCCTAACTTAATTATGTCAATGAAATTACTTTTCACCACAGTGAAAAAAATTGACTAAACATTTTAAATAAAATTATACAAAAATTGAATAAAATTTATATATATAACACATTCTATATTTTAAGCTCATTATTTAACCATCTGTGATCTATTTTGTTTAATATAATATAGGGCATCTTGCATTTATTTATCTATTTATCCATTATTTATATATATTCTGAGTGATACTGTCAAAAACTTTGTTTTGCTGATCTTCAGTGAAGATGTTAAGATTTTAACATATTTTCAAAATAAATTCTCACATGTTACACTTCTTTCTTAAAACTTTTCAGATTAGTGTCATATATGTTCTGCCAGATAAAATTAAAATAATTTGAAATTACTTTATAAATGTATAATCACACCTATAAATGTTAGTGAATGAAAATACATGATTTTATCATATGTTTGTTTTGCTACAAATTTGAGGAAAACATGTATTTTATTAGCTTGTGAAGCATTTGAGTTTTGTTATCACCGATCAGAAACTGTGTAAATAATTCTTCCTAAATTTTCCTTTGAATGACAATATGGGAAAGTTTTGTGAACAAAACTATTTTTTACCTGCTTCAAATGACATTCATATTTGTATTTCCTAGATAAGATTCTCATCATAAACTCAGAGCAGAATTGAAACAAATTTAAAATAAAAGTATAAAACTCTCCAGAAAGCAGGAATAGAAGGAACATACCTCAACATAATAAAAGCTATATATGACAAACCCACAGCAAGCATTACCCTCAATGGTGAAAAATTGAAAGCATTTCCCCTAAAATCAGGAACAAGACAAGGGTGCCCACTCTCACCACTACTATTCAACATAGTTTTGGAAGTTTTGACCACAGCAATCAGAGCAGAAAAAGGAGTAAAAGGAATCCAGATAGGAAAAGAAGAAGTGAAACTCTCGTTGTTTGCAGATGACATGATCCTCTACATAGAAAACCCTAAAGTCTACCAGAAAACTACCAGAGCTAATCAACAAATATAGTAAAGTTGCAGGATATAAAATTAGCACACAGAAATCCCTTGCATTCCTATACACTAACAATGAGAAAACAGAGAAATTAAGGAAACAATACCATTCACCATTGCAACAAGAAGAATAAAATACTTAGGAGTATATCTACCTAAAGAAACAAAAGATCTATACATAGAAAACTATAAAACACTGATGAAAGAAATCAAAGAGGACACAAACAGATGGAGAAAAATACTGTGTTCATGGATTGGAAGAATCAATATTGTCAAAATGGCTATACTACCCAAAGCAATCTATAGATTCAATGCAATCCCTATTAAGCTACCAATGGTATTTTTCACAGAACTAGAACAAATAATTTCACAATTTGTATGGAAATTCAAAAAAACCTCGAATAGCCAAAGTAATCTTGAGAAAGAAGAATGGAACTGGAGGAATCAACCTGCCTGACTTCAGACTCTACTACAAAGCCACAGTCATCAAAACAGTATGGTACTGGCACAAAGACAGAAATATAGATCAAAGGAACAGAATAGAAAGCCCAGAGATAAATCCACAAACCTATGGACACCTTATCTTTGACAAAGGAGGCAAGGATATACAATGGAAAAAAGACAACCTCTTTAACAAGTGGTGCTGGGAAAACTGGTCAACCACTTGTAAAAGAATGAAACTAGAACACTTTCTAACACCATACACAAAAATAAACTCAAAATGGATTAAAGATCTAAATGTAAGACCAGAAACTATAAAACTCCTAGAGGAGAACATAGGCAAAACACTCTCCGACATAAATCACAGCAGGATCCTCTGTGACCCACCTCCCAGAATATTGGAAATAAAAGCAAAAATAAACAAATGGGACCTAATGAAACTTAAAACCTTTTGCACAACAAAGGAAACTATAAGCAAGGTGAAAAGACAGCCCTCAGATTGGGAGAAAATAATAGCAAATGAAGAAACAGACAAAGGATTAATCTCAAAAATATACAAGCAACTCCTGAAGCTCAATTCCAGAAAAATAAGTGACCCAATCAAAAAATGGGCCAAAGAACTAAACAGACATTTCTCCAAAGAAGACATACAGATGGCTAACAAACACATGAAAAGATGCTCAACATCACTCATTATCAGAGAAATGCAAATCAAAACCACAATGAGGTACCATTACACGCCAGTCAGGATGGCTGCTATCCAAAAGTCTTCAAGCAATAAATGCTGGAGAGGGTGTGGAGAAAAGGGAACCCTCTTACACTGTTGGTGGGAATGCAAACTAGTACAGCCACTATGGAAAACAGTGTGGAGATTTCTTAAAAAACTGAAAATAGAACTGCCATATGACCCAGCAATCCCACTTCTGGGCATACACACTGAGGAAACCAGATCTGAAAGAGACACGTGCACCCCAATGTTCATCGCAGCACTGTTATAATAGCCAGGACATGGAAGCAACCTAGATGCCCATCAGCAGATGAATGGATAAGGAAGCTGTGGTACATATACACCATGGAATATTACTCAGCCATTAAAAAGAATTCATTTGAATCAGTTCTAATGAGATGGATGAAACTGGAGCCCATTATACAGAGCGAAGTAAGCCAGAAAGATAAAGACCATTACAGTATAATAACACATATATATGGAATTTAGAAAGATGGTAATGATAACCCTATATGCAAAACAGAAAAAGAGACACAGATGTACAGAACAGACTTTTGGACTCTGTGGGAGAAGGCGAGGGTGGGATGTTTCGAGAGATCAACATTGAAACATGTATATTATATAGGGTGAAACAGATCACCAGCCCAGGTTGGATGCATGAGACAAGTGCTTGGGCCTGGTGCACTGGGAAAACCCAGAAGGATCGGGTAGAGAGGGAGGTGTGAGGGGGGATCGGGATGGGGAATACATGTAAATCCATGGCTGATTCATGTCAATGTATGACAAAAACCACTACAATATTGTAAAGTAATTAGCCTCCAACTAATAAAAATAAGTGAAAAAAATCATGATACAGGTTAGCATTAATGTTTTTAAATGATTTTAAAATAATGTAAAGTGTATAAGCAATGCCGTGTGGAGCCACCAAAGACGGAAGGGTTGTGGTGGAGAGATATGACAGAATGTGGCCCACTGGAGAAGGGAATGGCAGACCACTTCAGTATTCTTGCCTTGAGAACCCCATGAACAGTATGAAATGGCAAAAATATAGGACACTGAAATATGAACTCCCAGGTCGGTAGGTGCCCAATATGCTACTGGAGATCAGTGGAGAAATAACTCCAGAAAGAATGAAGGGATGGAGCCAAAGAAAAAAACAACACCCCGTTGTGGATTGGACTGGTGATAGAAGCAAGGTTCGATGCTATAAAGAGCAATATTGCATAGGAACCTGGAATGTTAGGTCCATGAATCAAGGCAAATTGGAAGTGGTCAAGCAGGAAATGGCAAGAGTGAGTATCGACATTCTAGGAACCAGGAAACTAAGATGGACTGAAATGGGTGAGTTTAACTCAGATGACAATTATAACTACTACTGTGGCCAGGAATCCCTTAGAAGAAATGGAGTAGCCATTTCTTCTAAGTCAACATAGAGTCTGAACCAGAGTCAACAAATCATAGTCAACAATTACAGTCAGCAAGAGTCTGAAATGCAGTCCTTGAATGCAATCTCAAAAACGACAGAGTAATCACTGTTCATTTCCAAAGCAAACCATTCAATATTATGGTAATCCAAATCTATGCCCCGACCAATAATGCTGAAGAAGCTGAAGTTGACTGGTTTTGTAAGACTGACAAGAACTTCTAATACTAACATCCAAAAAAGATGTCCTTTTTATTATAGGGGACTGGAATGCAAAAGTAGGAAGTCAAGAAACAACCAGAGTAACAGGCAAATTTGACCTTGGAGTACAGAATGAAGCAGGGCAAAAGCTAATAGAGTTCTGCCAAGAGAACTCACTGGTCATATCAAACACTCTCTTCCAACAACAGAAGAGAAGACTCTACACATGGAGATCACCAAATGGTCAACACCGAAATCAGATCAATTCGACTTTGCAGCCAAAAATGGAGAATATCTATACAGTCAGCAAAAACAAGACCAGGAGTTGACTGTGGCTCAGATTATGAATTCCTTATAGCCAAATTCAGACTTAAATGGAAGAAAGTGAGGAAAACCACTAGAACATTCAGATATGATCTAAATCAAATCCCTTATGACTATACAGTAGGAGTGAGAAATAGATTTAAGGAACTAGACCTGATAGACAGAGTGCCTGATGAACTATGGACAGAGGTTCAAGACATTGTACAGGAGACAGGAATCAAGATCATCCCCAAGAAAAAGAAATGACAAAAAGAAAAATGAATGTCTGAGGAGGCCTTACAAATAGCTAAGAAAAGAAGAGACATGAACAGCAAGGGAGAAAGGGAAAGATATGCCCATTTGAATGCAGAGTTCCAAAGAATAGCTAGGAGAGATAAGAAAGCCTTCCTCAGTGATCAATGCAAAGAAATAGAAAAAAAGAATAAAATGGGAAAGACTAGAGATCTCTTCAAGATAATTAGAGATACCAAGGAAATATTTCATGCAAAAATGGGCTCAATAAAGGACAGAAATGGTATGGAAATAACAGAAGCAGAAGATATTAAGAAGAGGTGGCAAAAATACACAGAAGAACTGCACAAAAAAGATCTTCACGACACAGATAATCACAATGGGGTGATCACTCACACTCAACTAGAGCCAGGCAACCTGGAATGTGAAGTCAAGTGGGCCTTAGGAAGCATCACTGCAAAAAAAGCTAGCAGGGGTGATGGGATTCCAGTTGAGCTATTTCAAATCCTAAAAGATGATGCTGTGAAAGTGCTGCACTCAATATGTTAGCAAATTTGAAAACTCAGAGGTGGCCATAGGACTGGAAAAGTTCAGTTTTCATACCAATCCCAAAGAAAGGCAATGCCAAAGAATGCTCAAACTATCACACAATTCCACTCATCTCACATGCTAGTAAAGTAATGCTCAAAATTTTCCAAGCCAGGCTTTAGCAATATGTAAACAGTGAACTTCCAGATGTTCAGGCTGGTTTTAGAAAAGACAGAAGAACCAAAGGTCGAGTTGCCAACATACTCTTGATCATCGAAAAAGCAAGAGAGTTCCAGAAAAACATCTATTTCTGCTTTATTGACTATGCCAAAGCCTTTGACTGTGTGAATCACAATAAACTGTGGAAAATTCTGAAAGAGAGGGGAATGGCAGACCACCTGAGCTGCCTCTTGAGAAACCTGTATGCATGTCAGGAAGCAACAGTTAGAACTGGACCTGGAGCAACAGACTAGTTCCAAATAGGAAAAGGAGTACGTCAAGGCTATATATTGTCACCCTGCTTACTTAACTTATACGCAGAGTGCATCATGAGAAATGCTGGGCTGGAGGAAGCACAATCTGGAATCAAGATTTCAGGGAGAAATATCAATAACCTCAGATATGCAGATGACACCACCCTTATGGCAGAAAGTGAAGAAGAACTAAAGAGCCTTTTGAGGAAAGTGAAAGGGGAGAGTGAAAAAGATGGCTTAAAGCATCCGGTCCCATCACTTCACGGCAAATAGTTGGGGAAACAATGGAAAAAGTGGCTGACTTTATCTTTGGGGGCTCCAAATTCACTGCAGTTGGTGATTGCAGCCATGAAATTAAAAGATGCTTACTCCTTGGAAGTAAAGTTATGACCAACCTAGACAGCATATTAAAAAGCAGAAACATTACTTTGTTAACAAAGTTCTGTCTAGCCAAGGCTATGGTTTTTCCAGTGGTCATGTATAGACGTGAGAGTTGGACTATAAAGAAGGCTGAGCACTGAAGAACTGATGCTTTTGAACTGTGGTGCTGGAGAACACTCTTGAGAGTCCCTAGGACTGCAAGGAGATCCAACCAGTCCATCCTAAAGGAGATCAGTCCTGGGTGTTCATTGGCGGGACTGATGTTGAAGCTGAAACTCCAATATTTGTGGAACTTGATGTGAAGAGCTGACTCATTTTAAAAGACCCTGATGCTGGGAAAAATTGAGTGCAGGAGGAGAAGGGGACCTCATAGGTTGAGATGGTTGGATGGCATCCCCAACTCGGTGGACATGGGTTTGGGTGATGGGTCCAGGAGTTGGTGATGGACAAGGAGGCTTGGCATGCTGCGATTCATGGGGTCACAAAGAGTTGGACATGACTGAGCAACTGAACTGAACTGATACTTTCTAGTCATAAATGCCAGTAAAGACACCTCTTTTATTATACCTGTTTCTTCATTTTTTAATAACATTATAAGCATAAATCAAATAACTTATTCTATATTTAATATCTGGATCTTCTACTATTCTAGTCATTATCAGAGAGTAGAAACCTAGCAGGTGTCTGTGTTATTGAACTTTGCATTCAAAGCACTGCTCCTGATGCATAGTTACTCCTCGGTAAATATCTTCTGAATGTGTGAATTCATGCTTAAGTTAAATTTTTCTGAATAAAAATTAGAAAATCTATAAGAGCCTCATTAAAAACTGAAAAATAGATTTATCATGTGACCCAGCAATCCCATTCATAGGCATCAGTTCAGTTCAGATAGGTCACTCAGTCGTGTTTGACTCTTTGCAACCCCATGGACTGCAGTACGCCAGGACTCCCTGTCCATCACCAACTCCTGATGTTTACTCAAACTCATGACCATTGAGTCAGCGATGCCAGCTGATCATCTTATCCTCTGTCATCCCCTTCTCCTCCTGCCTTCAAGCTTTCCCAGTGTCAGGGTCTTTTCAAATGAGTCAGTTCTTTGCATCAGGTGGCCAAATTTTGGAGTTTCAGCTTCAGCATCAGTTCTTCCAATGAATATTCAGGACTAATTTCCTTTAAGATGGACTGGTTAAATCTCCTGGTTTTCCAAGGGACTCTCAAGAGTTTTTTGGTGCCCAGCTTTCTTTAGAGTCCAACTCTTACATCCATACATGATTACTGGAAAAACCATAGCTTTGACTAGATGGACCTTGGTTGGCAAAGTTATGTCTCTGCTTTTTTATGTGCTATCTAGGTTGGTCATAACTTTTCTTCCAATAACAAGTGTCTTTTAATTTCATGGCTGCAGTCACCATCTGCAGTGATGTTGGAGCCCAAAAGAATAAAGTTGTCACTGTTCCCATTGTTTCCCCATCTATTTGTCATGAAGTGATGGGACTGGATGCCATGATCTTAGTTTTCTGAATGTTGAGCTTTAAGCCAACTTTTTCACTCTCCTCTTTCACTTTCAACAATAGGCTCTTTAATTCTTCTTCACTTTCATCACTTCTTCTTCTTCACTTCTTCACCACCATAAGGGTGGTGTCATCTGCATATCTGAGGTTATTGATATTTCTCCCTGAAATCTTGATTCCAGGTTGTGCTTCATCCAGTCCAGCATTTCTCATGATGTACTCTGCATATATGTTAAATACGTAGGGTGACAATATACAGCCTTGAAGTACTTGTTTCCTGATTTGGAACCAAATGAGTCTGTCCTTCCATGTCCATTTCTAACTGCTGTTTCTTGACCCGCATACAATATTTCAGGAGGCAGGTCAGGTGGTCTTGGATATCCATCTCTTTAAGAATTTTCCACAGTTTGTTTTGATCCACACATTCAAAGGCTTTGGCATAGTCAATAAGGCAGAAGTAGGTGTTTTTCTGGAACTCTCTTGCTTTCTCGATGATCCAACGGATGTTGGCAATTTGATATCTGGTTCCTCTGCCTTTTCTAAATCCAGCTTGAACATCTGAACTCATAGGCATAAACACAGAGAAAACCATAATTCCAAAAGATACATCACCCCAGTGTTCATTGCAGCACTATTTATGGTAGCCAGGAAATGGAAGCAAAGCAAATGTCCAACAAAGAAATGGATAAAGAAGATGTGGTAAATATATATAATGGAATATTCCTCAACGGTAAAAAGAGTGATATTGTGTCTTTTGTAGAGATGTGGATGGACCTAGAGGCTGTCATACAGACTGAAATAAGTCAGAAGGAACAACAACAACAAAAATATCATGTATCAATGCATATGTATGGAATCTAGAAAACTGGTACAGATGAATCTATTTGCAAAGCGGAGATGGAGACACAGACATAGAGAACAAATGTATGGACACCAAGTGGGGTGGGGGTGATACAAACTTGGAGATTGGGATTGCCATATATACACTTCTATTTGTAAGATAAATAACTAATAATAACCTATTGTATAACACAGGGTAAAAAAAAAAAGATACAATCTGTTTGTAGGTCATGTATTAAGTTAACCTTAAAAATACATTCCAATATACATTAGGTGCAGGCGATAAAAATAAATAAAATGTAAATAAGTTGTTCTATATTTAATGTTTGGATCTTCTACTATACTAACCATCATCAGAGAATAGGAACCTACTAGGCCCCTCTGTATCGTATAGTGCTGCATCCAAATACTATTCCTGAAACTTAGTAAGTCCTCAATAAATATCTGCTGAAGATGCTTGGATCAAGCTTTTCTGATTGAAAACTAGAAATATTTTTTCATGTGAATAAAAATACACAGGCATCTGAAATTATCTCTGAAATACATTCTTAAGTACAAATTGGTGGGAAAAGAGAAAGAATCAACAATCTACTATTATATCTTTTTAACTTATTTCCTCAGTCACTGACATTTTGGATTTTGAAAGAAACTGCATACAAACCAATTCACAAATATTCAAAATACTTTGACTTTTATTAAAGTTGACCTTACAGTACCTGCAACTTATAAAACTGTGAACATGAGTATTATTGAAATGCACTAGGAGGGGAAGGTATGAAAACATCAAAGCAATGAGCTAATTTGATAATTATCCTGGAGATTGTTCAGGTATATGATGATCCTAGCCATTATCCAAAATAGCTTAATATGTTTCTAAGTTCCTCTTCCTCCTACAATGACACACTTAATTTTATGGAAAATTTCAATATTCAATGATCAAACTTTTTTTCCCAACCACTTATCAAACATTTATCTAGAATATTTTATAAACTTGGCCATTACGAGACTTGCACTAACAGGATGAAATAATAGCCTGTGTCACATGAGCTCCTGAAATAGTCAAGTGAAACAAAATCAATAAATAAAGATTTTTAAGAGCCACTTTGTCTAGTCTTTTCTCTTTAACAACAGCATAAACCATTATAATTCAATTTACCTTAATTATCCTTGACCTTGATTTTCTCTTCTGTTTAATAAATATTCAGCTGAATCATCACTGTGGCCACAAATTTAACTTTTGGATCAGTTTTTCAATACAAGTTTTAATGAAGGTTAAAAATGTAGGAATGCCTTCTTCTTTAGAGATTTTGTTTTGTTCAGAGTTATTACTGTATTTTAATTGCAGGCTATTTTAAATAGTAGACTTTTATAAGTTCACTAGTGATTAGTCAAGTGGAATTTTTTTCTTAACCGATCCAGCTGAAAATAGTATTATGAGGCTTAAAAAATAATCTCTGTCCCAAAGTGAATTTAGACTTCCCATTCCTATTAATTTCTTTTGAACTGTGGTGTTGGAGAAGACTCTTGAGAGTCCCTTGGACTGCAAGGAGATCCAACCAGTCCATCTTAAAAGAGATCAGTCCTGGGTGTTCATTGGAAGGACTGATGTTGAAGCCAAAACTTCAATACTTTGGCCACCTGATGCGAAGAGTTGACTCATTTGAAAAGACCCTGATGCTGGGAGGGATTGGGGGCAGGAGGAGAAGGGGACAACAGAGGATGAGATGGCTGGATGGCATCACCAACTCAATGGACATGGGTTTGGGTGGACTCCAAGAGTTTGTGATGGACAGGGAGGCCTGGCATGCTGCGGTTCATGGGGTCACAAAGAATCGGACACCACTGAGCAACTGAACTGAACTGAGCTGAGCTGAGCTAGCTAATAAAATATGTTTTCCCTGGCCCCTCATATCCTCTGGCTGGTGTTCATCATTTGTGTTCCAGGATCACTTCAAAGTTTTCATCATATCTCTTTCTACAGGAAAACATCATCCCAGTACAATTATTTGGTAACAAACAAACAGATTAACAGACAAGTCCAACCACTAGAGATATACATGTGAATACACCATTTAAACAACCATGTTGCTTCTGTCAAGGAAATATTCTCAGATTTGTTTTGTTTGCACCCAATGAGAATACATGTTATTGTTCTGCCGGCTGCTCATCATCCTTGGGAATAAAATACCCCCAGAAATGGACTTTTGAATCAAAAAATCCAAGTTTCAAATCCTTTTACTACAGTATAAAACTCATATCTGTTTAAAAAAGATGATTTTCTGACAAGATAAAATTGAAACCACCATGCAGATATAAAAATAAGCACATTCTAAAGATCTTATTTTTCTCATTAATGAGGAAACTAGATGGTGCTATATACATGCTGGTATGTTATATTGAAGTGATTATGTAATTTTAGAAGCAAGATTGGTTTCTCCACGTGGAAGAAAGTAAGGAAAATGCTATTCTATAGGAGGTTTTGTACATCTACCAGTTAACTACAGCTTACAAAATATTGTACATTAGCTTAAAGGTAATGAAAGGTTAACATCAGATAACCTGTGAAGATGTCCTCTAGACAGTGCATACCCTTCCACTCAGTTCAGTTTCTCCTAGAGGTGGCTGAAAATAAGTTACTTTACCTAATTGTACCTCAACTTCCTCATCTGCAAATTGTGGATTTCTTCTGGGAACTACATATGAGGTCATGGTCATGGAGTGTCCATTACATATTAAAAGCTCACTAAAAGCAATTTCTTCTTTCCTAATATATATATATATTATATAACTTAAATTGCATGTTATTACTCCAATCAAATATTTTATTATCAATTAACAGCATACTAAAAAGTAAAGACATTACTTTGACAACAGAGGTCCTTCTAGTCAAAGGTATAGTCTTTCCAGTAATCACTTATGGATGTGAGAGTTGGAGTATAAAGAAAGCTGAGCACCAAAGAACTGAAGCTTTGAACTGTGGTATTGAAGAAGACTCTTGAGAGGCCCTTGGATAGCAAGGATATCCAACCAGTCCATCCTAAAGGAAACCAGTCCTGAATATTCATTGGAAGGACTGATGTTGAAGCTGAAACTCTAATACTTTGGCCACCTGATGCATAAAACTGACTCATTGGAAAAGACCCTGATAATGGGAAAGATTGAAGGCAGGAGGAGAAGGGGATGACAGAGTATGAGATGGTTGGATGGCATCACCAAATCTATGGACATGAGTTTGAACAAACTTTGGGAGCTGCTGATGGACAGGGAGGCCTGGCATGCTGCAGTCCATGGGGTTGTCAAGAGTTGGACACGACTGAATGACTGAACTGAATTGAACTGAAGCTTTTCCCAAGAAAAAATACTGCACAATTATTGCGTGGAGTCTAAAGTTAAACTTTCCCCTCTCACTTTTAGAAGACAATTTGAGACTGGTGAGATGTGATATGGCAATATTTTTTGACTATCTCATAGTTAAACTACATGTTGTGGCCCATGTAGCTGATATGCATTGTATTGAGCATGATAAGGCCCTAGTCATTATTTATATCCAGGTACAACTTGTATTGTTGATTGCTTTTTATGATTTATTTTGTACTTTCAATTTTTGGCAATTATTAAAGGATTAATTTTCTTAATGACATAGGTGATGCTAGTAGGTGTGTTTCTGCAAGTCCGATTGTGGTCTGCTGTTGCTGAAATTAATTTTGCTATTTTTGAGAATATATTTGGACACATGTAAATGAATTTCATTCTTAATAACTGAATTTAAATATGGGAAGTAAACTTTGAACTAAAATCTTACAATATCTATTTTCACTTGCCCTATAAGGGTTTAATAAATTTGTAATGTTGTTTTTGCTGCTCTTACATCAATTTACCATTTTTTTTGTATTATGTTCTCAGAAGATGTTTTGAAAATTCCCAATACCATCTACCTACATCTGTCCTTTTAAATAATGTGACTAGTTGCATATTTTAGCATATACTTTAGAATCTATGAAATCACCAAGATGATATTTAGTAGGAAAATTCTTGCACAAATTTAGACAGTAGATATTGGCTTTATTATACCAAGTTGACACTATTCTCCTGAAGGCTACCTTTACTTTTTCAAAGATAAAATTATCTGATATGTAGATGAAAAAATGGATGAATAGAATATAAAAAATGCAGCAAACTAGTAAAGTTAACAAAAAAAGCAAGCTCACAGATATAGGGAACAAACTAGTGTTTACCAGTGGGGAGAGGAAAGTAAGGAGTGGCAATATAGAGATGGGAGATTAAGAGGTACCAACTCTTACCTATAAAATAAGCTATAAGCATACATTGTACAACACAGAGAATATAGAGAATATTTTATAATTACTATAAATGGACTATAACCATTAAAATTATGAATCACTATATTGTATACATGTAACATATAATATTATATATGAACTATACTGCAATTAAAATTTTTAAATAAAATAAAATGCAAGGTTAATATAAAAAATATGCATCTGACAATGTTAAACTTTGCCAGGGCCATATAATCATAGAAAGGAGTCATAATTAAGAAATCTACCCTTCACCTTTCTCTTTATTCAAAAAATGGCTTACCTGTAAGAAATATTTTTCTTAGAGGTAAACATCCCTAAGAAAACATCCCTGTTTATATCACCTTATAAAAGAAATTCCCTTTCTATCTAGTATTTGAGATGCTTGCAGATCATTTTTCCTTTTGCTCTTACAATAGACCCTCTTACATTTTTTTACAATAATGTTTTTTAACTAGAATCTCCTTAGTAAGTCCAGATTTGTTTTTGTTGGATATATCACAGACTATTAACACACCTGGGGAATAAATCTGGGTTGGTTTCCCATCTCATTAGTAACCCTGTTGTTCTCCTCACTCCCAAAACATTTGGACACCCATTTCAAGTAATATGGTTTTTGAATACTGGTTAGGAATATCTCAGTTCCTGATATCTGGGCTCAATTCTTTGTCCATGAGGCTACATTTTTAGCTTCTGACTACAGCTAAGAACCAAAGAATATTAATTTTAAAAGCTTTATCTATCTAGTTATTAATATGCTTAATCTAAGTAGATAGGTCCATTTACTATGAAATTCAAGCAGTCCAGGAATGTGATCCAGCTTAATAACTTTCCCCTGCTGCCTAATTTAGTATTTGAGTAAAATGAGCAATGAGGGAGGGTCTGAAAATCTGAGTTTCAAAACTCTTACTTTAATTTGTGTCATCTTGGGGTATGTCTGTTAATTTTTTGATCCTCAATTGTCTTATCTGTACATAATGATGGACTTCCCAGGTGGTTCAGTTGTAAACAACATGCCTGTCAATGCAGGAGACACAAAAGAAGTGGATTCGATATCTGGGTCAGGAAGATCTCCTGAAGTAGGAAATGGCAACCCACTCCAGTGTTCTTACCCAGAGAGTCCCATGGACAGAGGAGCCTGGTGGGCTACACTCCATAGGTTCACAGAGTCGGACATGACTGAAGCAATTTAGCATACACAAACTATTAAGGGAATGATGCTGGGAAAGATGGAGGACAAGAGGAGAAGGGGGCGACAGAAGATTAGATAGATGAATAGCATCACCAACTCAATGGACATGAATTTGAGCAAACACTGGGAGATAGTGAAAAACAGGGCGTGCTATAGTCCATGGGGTCACAAAGAGTCAGATGTGACTTATCGACCAAACAACTACTAGTTTAAATACTCTTCCTCAAAAATTTCATGACTGAAATGATTTCACTTAAGAAGTCTTTAAAATGTTAAAAAATTCTCAGTATTACACATATTTTTCTAGAAAGTTGAAGTGCAGTGAACACTTCTCAGTTCATTTAATGTGCATGCATACACATCTACATGAAGATGTTAATACTGTGTTCCTTAGATGATCTGATAAGTATTTAGCAAGGTGGTATATAAGTGTTCTATAATTTATAAATCACTATAGAGATGCAATGAGTTATTAATTACTTTACTCCCAGTGACTTACTAAGATAGCTGCTTCTGGCTAGGGCATTTTCTCTCAGTGGTTTCTTTTGCAAGTGCATTATAGTGTTTTGCTTTATTTCTTCATGTTTATTTCTACCTTATTATGAACTTTTAGCTAGCTAGTAAATTACAGGTTTATTTATAGAGGAGTCTTTCATTTGGAAATGGCAGATCAAAGATTCTCTCATAAGGGCTAATTCCTCTTGGGCCTTGGCAAGATAAACCTATCATCCAAAGAAAGAAAGAAACATCAAATCAATAAAACTTGAGAGAGGCTGGGAATGAGTAAAAGCCAGGTGATTGGGAACAAGAATGTGCCAGAAGCCATTAGCTTTCTCTAAATATAACATAGACAGTGATATTGGTGCCAAACTACTATTCTGGCCCATGCATTTGTGTGAAAGCCCTGTTTATGTTGCCTCAAAGCAAAAGAATATAGATCTGTTGTGATTCCTCTATCTGTAATTTCCCCTTCCATGGTAATCTTGAATAACATAGATGCCAAATAAAATATCCCTCTACTGAAGAAAATCTTCTTTGAGAGATATTTAATTCTAAGTTGTTAGGCTATTGGGTATTAGGGTATATTTTGATGCCACAGAATAGCTTATTTAATACCATTCAATATCACAGTAATCCAACTATATGCCCTGACCAGTAATGCTTAAGAAGCTGAAGTTGAACAGTTCTACGAAGACCTACAAGACCTTTTAGAACTAACACCCAAAAAAGCTGTCCTTTTCATTATAGGAAACTGGAATGCAAAAGTAAGAAGTCAAGAAATACCTGGAGTAACAGGCAAATTATGTCTTGAAGTACAGAATGAAGCAGGGCAAAGGCTAATAGAGTTTTGCCAAGAGAATGCACTGGTCATAGCAATCTATACAGTAGGCAAAAACAAGACCTGGTGCTGACTGTGGCTCATATCATGAACTCCTTATTGGCAAATTCAGACATAAATTGAAGAAAGTACGGAAAACCACTAAACCATTCTGGTATGACCTATATCAAATCTCTTACGATTACACAGTGGAAGTGAGGAATCGATTCAAGGGATTAGATCTGATAGAGTGTCTGAAGAACTATGGATGCAGGCTCATGACATTGTACAGGAGAGAGGGACCAAGACTATCCCCAAGAAAAAGAAATGCAAAATAGTTGCCTGAGGAGGCCTTACAAATAGCTAAAAAAAAGAAAACAAGCAAAAGGAAAAGGAGAAAAGGAAAGATATACCCATTTGAAAGCAAAGTTCCAAAGAATAGCAAGGAGAGATAAGAAAGCCTTCCTCAGTGATCAATGCAAAGAAATAGAGGAAAACAATAGAATGGGAAAAACTAGAGATCACTTTAAGAAAATTAGAGATCCCAAGGAAACATTTCATGCAAAGAAGGGTACAATAAAGGACAGAAATGGTATGAACCTGACAGAAGCAAAAGATATTAAGAAGAGATGGCAAGAATACACAGAAGAACTGTACAAAAAATATCTTCACAACCCAGATAACCACGATGGTGTGATCACTCACCTAGAACCAGACACTCTGGAATGTGAAATCAAGTGGGCCTTAGGAAGCATCACAACAAACAAAGCTAGTGGAGGTGATGGAATTCCAGTTGAGTTATTTCAAATCCTAAAAGATGATGCTGTGAAAGTGCTACACTCAATGTGTCAGCAAATTTGGAAAACTCAGCAGTGGTCACAGGACTAGAGAAAGTCAGTCTTCATTCCAATCCTAAAGAAAGGCAACGCCAAATAATGCTCAAACTACCACTCAATTGCACTCATCTCACACCCTTGTAAAGTAATGCTCAAAATTCTCCAAGCCAGGCTTCAACAGTATGTGAACCACGAACTTTCAGATGTTCAAACTAGATTTTAAAAAGGCAGAGGAGCCAGAGATCAAATTGCCAGCATCCACTGGACCATCAAAAAAGCAAAAGAGTTCCAGAAAAACATCTACTTTTGCTTTATTGACTACGCCAAAGCCTTTGAATGCGTGGATCATAAGAAATTGTGGAACATTCTTAAAGAGATGGGAATACCAGACCACCTGATCTGCCTCTTGAGAAATCTGTATGCAGGTCAGGAAGCAACAGTTAGAAGTGGACATGGAACAACAGACTGATTCCAAATCAGGAGAGGAATACGTCAAGGCTGTATATTGTCACCGTGCTTATTTAACTTATATGCAGAGTACATCATGAGAAACACTGGACTGGATGAAGCACAATCTGTAATCAAGATTGCAGGGAGAAATACGAATAGCCTCAGATATGCACGTGACACCACCCTTATGGCAGAAAGCGAAGAACTAAAGAGCCTCTTGATGATACTGAAAGAGAAGAGTGAAAACTTTGGCTTAAAATTCAACATTCGGAAAAATTAGTTCATGCCATCTGACACGAAAAATTAGTTAGTGTCAAATAGACAGGGAAACAGTGACAGACTTTATCTTTGGGGGCTCCAAAATCACTTTGGATGGTGACTGCAGTCGTGAAATTAAAAGACGCTTGTTCCTTGGAAGAAAAGTTATAACCAACACAGACAGCGTATTAAAAAGCAGAGACATGACTTAGCCAACAAAGGGCCATCTAGTCAAAACTATGGTTTTTCCAGTAGACATGTAAGTTGAACTATACAGAAAGTTGAGCGCTGTGGAATTGATGCTTTTGAACTGTGCTGGATAAGACTTTTGAGAGTTCCTTGAACAAGGAGATCCAATCAGTCAATCCTAAAAGAAATCAGCCCTGAATATTCATCAGAAGGACTGATGTTGAAGCTGAAACTCCAATACTTTGGCCACCTGATGCAAAGAATTGACTCATTTGAGAAGATCCTGAGAGTGGGAAAGATTGAAGACAGGAGGAGAAGGGGATAACAGAGGATGAAATGGTTGGATGGCATCATCGATCCAGTGGACATGGGTTTGAGTAAACTTTGGGAGTTCGTGAAAGATAGGGAAGCCTGGTGTGCTGCAGTCTACGTGGTCGCAAAGAGTCAGACATGACTGAGCCACTGCTGAACTGAATAGAGCCTAATTTGTAAAAAAGATACATTAGTATGTGGATATTTTAAATTGAAATATCATATAATAATAATGGTTTTATTATTATTAAAGCTTAATATGAAAATGACCTTGAAGAAGTGCTGGCATCGTGTAGACACCTATCAAATTGTAGCTGGGATAATGAAGATATTGCTATCCATATTGACTATGATGACGAGTCTTTCACTTAGATATCTAAATCTGGCCAAAAAGCGATGCAGAGACAAATGTAACAAAATTGAGAGCCCAGCATAAGGGCATGTATATACAGTCAACTCATATTTGATAACTAAGTCAAGAATACTCAATGGAGAAAGGATAGTCTTTTTATAAACTGTGTCGGGAAAAATGGATATCCACATGGAAAAGAATGAAACTGTATTTGTATCTTGTATTACTCATTAAAATAAACTCAGATTAGAGTAAATACTCAAATGCAACACCTGAAATCTTAAAACTTCTAGAAGACCCATGGAGGAAAATTTCCTTGACATTGGTTTTGCAACATATTGTTGCATTTAATACCAAAAATGCAGTCAACAAAAGCAAAACTAAACAAGTGGGACTACATCAGACTAAAGATCTTAGGCATTGAAAAAAATTATGATAACTAAACAATATGTGGAATGGGAGTAAAAAAAATTGCAATTTATATATCTGATAGAGGTAGCAGTCAAAATATGTTTAAAAAAACAGTCAAAATATGTAAAAAAAAAAACAAAAAACAAAAATACAACTCAATTCAAGGAAAGTCAACCCAGGTTTAAAAAGAATCTAAATAGCTATTTTTCCAAAATAGATATACAAACGGCCAGTGGGTAAATGAAAATGTGCAACATTACTCATCATTAGGGAAATGCAAGTGAAAACCACAATCAGGAACCATGTCACATCTGCTAGAATGACTATTATTCAAATAACAGGAGAAACAAATGTTAACGAGGATGTGGAGAAAAGGGAAGCCTTGTGCACCTTGGATGGAATGTAAATTGATGCAGCCACTATGGAAAACAATATGGAAGCTTTCTGAAAAAATTAAAAGTAGAACTCTCATATGATCCAACAATCCCATTTCTGGATATTTATACAAATAAAATAAAATCACTATCTGGAAGAGATTTCTGCATTACAGCATTATCTCCTATAAACCAAGACACTTAGGAAACAATCTAAGTATCTGTCAAGGGATGACTATAACATAATGTGATACTACCTATAATAAAATATTATTCAACCATTAAATAAAATAAGAAAATCTTGCTATTTATGAAACAGGGTTGAACTTAGAGGACATTACGCTAAGTGAAGTAAATCAGATAGAGTAAGACAAATGCTCTATGACAGCACTTACACATAGAATATAAATAAAACCAAACAAAACACAATACTTATAGAGACAGAATAGATTGGAGGTTGTCAAGAGTGAGGGAACAGAAGAGTAGGGGAAATAGATGAAAGAGATTAAAGTGTACAAACTTCCAGTTATCACATGAATGAGTTCTGGGAATCATTCATTAGATTAGGTTAGATTCACTGGTAATCTTTCATTAGAGCTTGGTGATTATAGTTAATAATACTGTACTGTATACTCGATAGTTGCTAAGAGAGATAATCTTAAAAATATTCTCTCACATACACACACACAAATAAAAAAAAACAAAAACCCAAGGTAACCACGTGAGAAGATGGATGTGTTGATTTTCCTTACTGTGGTAATCACTTCACAATATAGCATATATCAAATCATCTTGTTATACACCTTAAACTTATACAATCTTATATGTAAATTATAACTCAATAAAGCTGGGGAGGGATAAAAATTCCTGACTTATAAACTATATGGCCACAATAAAATTATTTCTCTAAGTCACTGAGTTTGGAGGTGATTATTCAATAACAGTAACCAGAACATCTTGATACTATGCAAAATTTTGTAGAAAATGGTGAACAACCTTTCTCCTTTTTCACCATAAAAGTACATACAAGTGTTAGCTGCTCAGTCATGTCTGACTCTATGTAACCACATGGACTGTAACCTGCCAGGCTCCTCTGTCTATGGAATTCTCCAGGCAAGAATACTAGAGTGGGTAGCCATTCTTGTCCCCAGGGTATCTTTCTGACGCAGGGATCAGACCCAGGTCTCCTGCATTGCAGGCGGATTCTTTACCATCTGAGCAATTAGGTATGTGAGTCACTCAGTCATGTCTGACTCTTCACGACCCCATGGACCATAGCCCGCCAGGCTCCTCTGCCTATAGGATTCTCCAGGCAAGAATACTAGAGTGGGTTGCCATTCCCTTCTCCAGGAGATCTTCCCAACCCTGGGATCAAACAGAGGTCTCCTGAATTGCATGTGTATTCTTTACCGTCTGACTTACAAGGGAAGCCCTCACCACAGTTAGTGTCTTTTAGTAAAAGTTATAATGGACTTATACAAGACTACTCTCCCTTATTTTTTTATATAGGTTCTCTGGAGGATATTTTGAGATGTGAATTTGGGGGATTTGAATATGCAGACACATAAGCTAAAAAGAAATACTAAGAGATTTTCCTATTAACAGGAAAAATAAGTTTCATAATTCAAGTCTAAGACAGCTCATTTATCTTAGAATCACAACTTACCACCTGCTTTCCTTTGTGTTTTGAAAATCCTTGCACTGCAGTTCTTTTGGTCATGTTTTGAGAGGCATATATGCCACATACTTTTGAAGTAGATATTAATAACACATTCCATGTACTCACCCTCTACCCTAATCATTGCTGGTGCACTAGTTCTGTGTAACCAAAATGCTGAATTGATTGTGTCTGTAAATCTAAGGCCAGATTTTAAGTTTTTCCTTGGCATAGAAATAGCTAGAGCAGGCTGTTCCTTGGTTAGAAGGAAACTTCTGTGAGGTTTGAAAAGTGACCCTCTTCACTGAGGGTCACTTTCTTTACATCCTCCCATAGGCAAATAGCTCCCATAGACAAATGCTATCTTTGATTAGTTTTTTTTTTTTTCAACACACATGTAGGCACCAGGATATTTATTAAAGACTTGGGAAATTAGAATTCTACAGGTGATTTTGACTTTGAAAAAAAAAAATGCCTTCACTGTCAAGTCATTTTTGCTAAATGGGAACTTGATTGAGATTAGTGTTAGTTGCTCAGCTGTGTCTGATTCTTTGCGACCCCATGGACTATAGCCTGCCAGGCTACTCTGTCCATGAGATTCTCCAAGCCAAAATACTGGAGTGGATCCCACTTCCTTCTTCAGGGTATCTTCCTGACCCAGGGATCGAATCCATGTCTCTTGCATCTCCTGCAATGGTGGGCAGATTCTTTACCACTGATCCACCTGGGAAGCCCCTGATTGATTAGCAGTAGAAATCCTTTTCTACATATATTTTTATAAAGTGAAACTGTTCTTCTTGGCAGTCTCTGATTCTCTTCCCTTCACATGTGAAGTACCAGGGTAAAAACGCTGTATTCAACAGCATTTCAAACCTTATATTTTTAAACAGCAACCTTAACAAGAACAGATTTGTGATCATCTTTAATATATTTATTTTTATGATGCACAAACACTCATACACCCACTTCTTTAGAGTTTATTTTAGAATTCAATGCAGTATTTATTCTTTATTGAGGTGAAATTCACATAAAATAAAGTTAAAGATTTTTAAGTGAACAATTTGGCAGCAGTTAGTACATTCACAATTTTGTACAAATGCTAGCTGAAGTTAGTTCCAAAACATTTTCATCCTATTTATTATTTTTAAATAACTGGTTTCCTGTTCAAGAAATAATACATTTTTAGAAAGTAAAAAGATGAGTCAAGATGAAAATTAATATAAAATCAGCTTTAGTACTATGTAGAATTCTAGGATTAAAATTTTGGAGCAGACATGTATGCAAACACACAAGCACACTCATTTAATTTCATGGATTATCTTTTTTGTAGTGTAATATAGCCAGAAGCAAAACTGACAACATAGCAGTTTTATATGTTGAAATCCAAATAATATTTTAGAGACAGGAATATTTATAATCTATAGAAATATATACTATTTCCAAGAAGCAGGGACAACACCTGTGTGCTGTTATTGGTATCAATAAATTATAACATCACTCAAATATTATAGTTTTAATATACAGACTCAATATGAATTTCCAAATATCTCATAAATGAACTAATATTAATGTGTTACCTTGAAAAAATGCTCTGCTTGGACTCTACCTAAGGACAAGTACTTCCCGTATTTAACAACATGATGACATAAGCATGAATGTGTACAGCAGAAATTTTCACAGGAAAATATACAGAACTCTGAAGGAGTGCCTGTGTGTGAAAAAAGTTGTAGTCAAAAGAGAGAATGAAGGGAAAAAAGTTATTTGCTTTGCTTTGTTCTTGTTTGTCTTTATAAATATGACAATCCAAGACAACATAATTTAGAATTTCTGGATCATTCCATACTGTTGCTTCTTCTACCTTCTCTGGTCAAAGTATTGACTCAGAAGTTGTGTATTATGAGGCTGCATGTCTGTTCTGATTCTCCTATTTCTCTGTTCAACAGGATTGCCCACAGGAAATCATGTCAGCGAAAGATTCTTCTAGGCTGTTTCTGGGTGAGGAACAGTCAGTCAATCTCCTGTCAAAGTGATTCTACCACGGCAAATGGACATTAGACGTTTCCCTTTCATGAAAGAGGGAGTTTCAGACTGAACATCATTACAATTATGTATTATAACCTTTCCCCATTTATTAATATTTTGTGACTGTTTCCTCATGACATCAAATATTCTTCTATGAAATAATTTTGATAATGAAATATTTTTCTACTGTATGTTTGTTACCATAATTTGTTTAATGTTACTGAGAAATTTGAAATAGCATTTCACAGGAAATAAAAGTGCCACCTCCATAGACAGTATAGGATGGCAGGAAAAACTACTTTGAATTCATATAAATTTAAGACAGTATAAGGGCTTGGCTTTCTTGCTTGAGTATCCCAGTTTTTCTTTAATATTATGTTCTACATGAAAATTTTCAGCTGAATAGGATTTCTCCCTGCAGGACCTCTGGTGATACCTACAGACAGTTTTAGTCATCGTGTTCGGGGAAAGAGGAGGAGAAGGCTACTGGTACCTAGTGTATAGAAGTCAGGGATGTGGCTAAACATCCCGCAATAAACAGTACAGCATTCCCTCCCCCAACACCCTCAGCAAAATATTATCTGGCCCTGAGTGTGAATAATGCTGAAACTGGGAAAACCAGCTCTACAAGAACTGCAAAGAGGGAGGCTACTATTTCACACAGCTCATTGACCATGTCCAGCTTCCCTTGTAGCTCAGTCAGTAAAGAATCAGAGCTTCCCTCCTGGCTCTACTGGTAAAGAATTCGACTGCAATGCAGGAGACCTGGGTTCGATCCCTAGGTTGGGAAGATGCCCCGGTGAAGGGAAAGGTTACCCCACTCCAGTGTTCTGACCTGGAGAATTCCATGTACTATACAGCCCATGGGGTCTCACAGAGTCTGACACAGACTCAGCAACTTTCACTTTCACTGACCGTATCATCTTCCTGATGAACACCTATTGCACTTGTGTTAAACAATTTGAATCACTAAAGACGATTTGTCTGTATTGCATGGAGGCAGTTTTGATCATATATATGTGTGTGTGTGTATATATATATACATATATATAAAATAAACCTTTTGGTTGGACCCTGTTCCTGCTTTTCTGAATGAACTTCCAAATGCATGAAGCTACATCTTCTGTTTCTTTAAACTAGAAGTCCAGCTTTCCTCACTTCATGCCTTCCATTCCAAGTTTTGAGAATGATAGTTCTGCACATAAGGGAAGAAAACTTAGGCTCACTGATTATTCTGTTATCTAATTTTCTCCTGTTGAATATCACTGGGCCTACTCTGCTTATGTTTTATTATTAGATATTTTTCTTATTCCCAGTGTTACATGGACTTTTCCCTACAGCCAAGATTTTACACTGATGCTTTCAATTTGCTCCATTTCTTTTACAGATCTGGATCCTATACTAACTTCCTTCTCCTCCCTCAGTGGAAACCCTTGGAATGCTTTAACTCATCCCCAAACTGCACTTCTAGATCTATGACTGAGCACGAATCTCTGACATAAGACCTTTGATCACCTGTTTAGTACCATGAGCAACTTCTTTGTTCTCCTGGACTATTGTTACTCTGACTTATGTTTAATTCATGTGGATGTGTTCTTAAGCCAAATATTGAGAGTTTACCATGCCACGCCTTATCCCAGCCTCATCATAGGATATGCCAGTAAGTTGTCAATTTAGAGAAAAATCATACTACACTGCTTGAACAAGAAATTCTCAAATAGATTTTGCAGTCATTGCTAAGTCATTTGCTCTGATGGCTTTCAATGTAAAACATTAAAATAGTGGTAAATACCTGGCCTACAAGGATCAATTAGAATGCCTTTTTAGTGAATTTCAAATTGTAGTTAATAGATTCCAGTAGTCATGTACAAATGTGAGAGTCATACCATAAAGAAGGCTGAGCACCAAAGAACTGATGCTTTGAAACTATGGTACTGGAGAAGATTCTTGACAGTCCCTTGGACTGCAAGGAAATCAAATCAGTCAATCCTAAAGGAAATCAACCTTGAATATTCCTTGGAAGGACTAATGCTGATGCTGAAGTTCTAATACTTTGGCCACTTGATGTGAAGACTGACTCATTAGAAAAGACCCTGATGCTGGGAAAGGTTGAAGGCAGGAGAATAAGGGGATGACAGAGAATGAGATAGTTGGATGGAATCATTGACACAATGGACATGAGTTTGGGAAAACTCCAAGAGATAGAGAAGAATGGGGAAACCTGGCACACTGCAGTCCACGGGGTCTCAAAGAGTCAAACATGATTCAGTGACTGAACAACAACAGTCCAAAAATAGATAACTTACTTTCATGGAAAGGCAAGAAGTGACATTGGGAATAGTCAGAGAGGATACACACAAGTGACAACAGAAGTTGAACTTCTATGAATGACTGTTCTCTGAAAATATGCCAAATCTTTCCACAATTTCTAGTCTAATTATTAAAATAAGCTATAAGTCATCTTTTTAATGAAATTCTTTTAATATAATTATTGGCTCAAATACTTTTGCAATATACTATATAATCAAGGGGGAAAAAAAAATAACATAGATACTTGCTTCTCTGGACACCAGCTTCTAGTTTGCAACCTTAGTTTTACTTAGTGTGTGTTGCTTTATTCCATACATGAAAATTTTATAGTATATTTTTGCAAATTGATTGACAAACTAGCCATACTCAATGAATATTAGTAGGCCAAATGTCTCAATGTTTGATTAACTGGAATAACTTTTGCATCATGACTTCCAAGCAGTATGATTATATTTTAAAACAAACCTTTTGGTACCTTTAGCCCAAGGGAGTAAATGATGAGGAACCAAGTGCTATAAGAGGATGGTAGGTAGTAAATCCTCAGTGTATGAGAGATGAAGATTTTCAGCTTCTCTAAGTGAAAATTAGCCACCTGCATAATGATTTATAGTTTAAATTCCATCCTACAATGCTAATGAATTCGATCCACAGAATAATCTATGTAAGGCCACTCTTATTGTGTTCATTTAACAAATTTTAAAAATTCAGTCAAAGACTTGATAGATACAGATTTCAGGTAAAAACACCAGACTAAAATACTGATGATCTGACTTCAAGATTCAGATTTCACCCATTGCATAAGGCTGGTTGTTTTGAAACACAGAGTCTGCACATTCATCTTCATAAGCCTGTCCCAGGGTATAAGTTAAACAATGAACTGACACAGTGACTTTGAAGCATAGAATTACACTACACTTGATTTTAGTGCTTCTACTATCACCTACAGATGAAGGAATCCTGAGGATTGTCATCTCCTAACACTTCAGTACTCAGGGGGGAACTCTCAGAAAGGGAACCATGTTGTGGCCTGACAATTGCCCCTAGTTTACAGTTCAAAACAATATTAAATTAAAAAAAATACACGTTGTGCTTACAACTGTGTGCTATCCTGACATGCCAGAATAATGAGGACCAAAGGCAATTTCTTTATTGTGTAGCATATGTGAGTGCAATTATATGACTTCCTCAGGACAAATGCTAATATGATACTTTACTTTTAAACAGAGTTTTTAGGCTATATTAAAAGCTTGCCCAAAGGAAATTCAAAATTAGTTTTGTCCCTGAATTGATCATGAGCTGATTTTTGTTTAACATACTTTTCAAATTAATGGTCTGAAGGAAATATTTGGTTTCCAAATTTCCCGTCTTTATTCATGGATTTCAAGTTGTGAGGAAAATTGGAGAATTCTCTATGTTAGTTGGCTGGAGGTGATTTCTGTGGGCTTTGGGGAAAATCATGAATTTTTGCTTTGTTTTTTTTTCTTTCAGACTCTTGCAGGAAGAAATTGTAACATTGTACTCCCTGATAAAGGAGTAACTTTGCAAAGGGCTAAAAGTTATTTCATTTCCACAGTACACTAGTGTATAACTACCTATAGACTCTCTAACACTGAGGACTTATTTTTCCCAGTGACTGTTTAAAGATTTGCTCTAGGCCTCCTGCTTTTGGAGCTGGGCCTGAATCCTAAGAGAGATAGGGAGAAATTTAGGTGAGCTGAAGAGGAAAGTAAGCATGGAGAAAATGGCTTAGCCTCTACTTTGTATGATAAAGATTTGTTATTAGGATTGTTAAATGGGGCACAGTGGGCAATATGGTGAGCTGTGGCTCAAAAAAAGATCACCAGAGAAACTGGAATAGAGAGGTATATCACTCACAAGTCCTGAAAGAAGTGTGACACACACTTGATGAGTCCACACAAGTGGAACTAAAGGCAGGGGCAGGCAGTGAATGAGGCAGATCCTGGGGCCTACCCCTTTGTATGGGTCCATGGGTGGGATGTTTTGGAATTTGGGGGCTAAGGCCAGACTGGTCAATTCAAACCCAAAAGAGTGTAATTTAGGTAAACTCCCTGGCGGTCTTATCGAAGGGTGCACAAAGAGAAGGTTCTGGGAGGTGGGGAGATTGTTGACCTATTGGGGAAGACATAGCAGGACCTCATACTTTCTTGTAGGGCTTCCCAAGTGGCTCAGTGGTAAAGAATCCTCCTGCCACTGCAAGAGTCTCAGGAGACACAGGGCTAATCCTTGGGTCAGGAAGATTCCGTGGATGAAGAAAAGGCAACCCACTCCAATATTCTTGCCTGGAAAATCCCATGGACAGAGGACTTGGGCTGCCTGTAGTCCAAAGGATTGCAATGAGTCCAACAAGACTGAGTGACTAAGCACACATGCTTTCTTGTGATTCTGCAAGCTGTTGCCTAGAACATGCAGTTGTATGAGGGGGCTAGTGTCAGTTTAAGGCTCCCTAAGTGTCAGACTTTATTTTTGGGGGCTCCAAAATCACTGCAGATGGTGACTGCAGCCATGAAATTAAAAGATGCTTACTCCTTGGAAGGAAAGTTATGACCAACCTAGACAGCATATTAAAAAGCAGGGACATTACTTTGCCAACAAAGGTCTATCTAGTCAAGGCTGTGGTTTTTCCACTGGTCATGTATGGATGTGAGAGTTGGACTAGGAAGAAAGTTAAGTGCCGAAAAATTGATGCTTTTGAACTGTGATGTTGGAGAAGACCCCTGAGAGTCTCTTGGACTGCAAGGAGATCCAACCAGTCCATCCTAAAGGAGATAAGTCTTGGGTGTCATTGGAAGGACTGATGCTGAAGCTGAAACTCCAATACTTTGGCCACCTGATGTGAAGAGTTGACTCATTGGAGAAGACCCCAATGCTGTGAGGGATTGGGGGCAGGAGGAGAAGGGGACAACAGAGGATGAGATGGCTGGATGGCATCACTGACTGGATGGACATGAGTTTGAGTAAACTCCGGGAGTTGGTGATGGACAGGGAGGCCCGGCATGCTGTGATTCATGGGGTTGCAAAGAGTCAGACACTACTGAGTGACTGAACTGACTGACTGACTGACTGACTGAAGCTTCCTGTACAAACAAAATAGATGCTGAAGCAGTAGTAACATGCAGTACCTTAGCTAAATTCTTGACAGGAGAAAATATCTTTTACTGTTTTCTACTCTTTTTTCAGCATTCTCTTTGTCTATTTTCAATATAATAGAAGCAAGTTCTAAAGGACCATATAAATACAGTGTGGACCTAGATAAGAATTTAAAAAAAAACATTAAATTCTATATTTGATTGAGAGGATCTGCATGCATTTTGGCATCAAACAGGTGTTAGGATTTGTAGATAGCAGATTGAAATAAAATATAGTAATGCATAGGGTAACTTCACTGTACTCTTTTTCTGCACATATACCTGCCAATTTGTATCATTCCATAGTTATATTTACCAATTTTTTCAATATTAATCACAAAAAGGTATGAATTAGAAAAAAAATGTATGGATTAGAAAACTACAGTCAGACAGGTACAAAGCCCTGTGTTTTATAAGGAACATTTTAGGAAAAATGATTCTCTATTGTCCTATTGGAAAAAAGAATCTAATGAAACTATTACTCTGACTGTGATTGGAGATTTTCTGAAAACAGGTATCTTTTCAGGTTCCTTGGAATGTATATATCTGCGTATTTACAGATATATACTTACTCCCCCAAATGTTGTCATAGTTGAGTTTACTATGAACAAAATCTAACACAAAATTATTTTAAAATATGATAATGTAGAAAACATCTAAGTTTTCATATGTGCCATCCCTCTTTGGCACATATCATGATGATATACGGCAGAAAAGTCAAAGTGAAAGTGTTAGTCACGCAGTCATGTCCCAAAGTTGTAAAGCAATTAGCCTCCAATTAAAAAGAAATAATTTTTTTAAAAAAAGAAGAAAAATAATTAAATTTTAATAGACTAAATGTATGAGTTTAAAGTTAACTCAGGTTTGTATGAAACATCATATTTCAAAGACAGTCACATTTTTCACAAGCAAGTTCATGCATTGAGAAAGGGTATTGAATTTTGTATTGAAGATAACTAGTTTTTGCTAGAAATGGGGATCCTTTTCTAGAGATGCATTTGCTGTGCCTATGAGTAGAATTTATATGGTGCTCAGTCATGTCTAATCCATGCCACTCCCATGGAATGTAGCCCACCAGGCTCCTCTGTTCATGAGGTTTCCTAGGCAAGAATACTGGAGCGGGTTTGCCATTTCCTTCTTCAGGAGATCTGATCCAGGGATCGAACCTGCATCTTTCGTGTCTCCTGCATTGACAGATCGGTTCTTTACCACTGGAGCCACTTGGGAAATCCAGAATTTATATGGAATATAGGATTATATCAATATATGTAAAACTATTTTAATGTTTATATTTGGTGATGGAATTAGAGAGGAAGTGACTTGCTTTCTAAAATGTAGATGTTTGAATTTGATATTATCATATTTATATATCATATATCATATTTATTATTGAGTCTCAGATAGTTAGAAATGTTGAACTTCCCTGGTAACTCAGATGGTAAAGAATCTGCCTTCAGTGCAGGAAGCCAAGGTTCAGAGTCATTTCAGCTTCAAAGTATTTATCTAGATATATACATTCCAAGGAATCTGAAAAGATACCTGTTGTCAGAAGATCTCCAATCACAGTCAAGATAATAGTTTCATTAGATTTTTTTCTAATAGAACAATAGAGAATCATTTTTCCTAAAATGTTCCTTCCTTACTTCTTCCTCGATAGTCAGCTTCAGCAGTAGATATCAGGTCAAGAATTCAGAGATTCAAGATGCAACCATATCTTTACTTTTTTCAACATCAAATATATGCATAACTTTACCCAGACACTATGTTGCTATTTCCAGTTCCCTTAATCACTTGATATTCTTAACCCTCCATGTTGAGGAATCTTCAATTCTATCTCAGATCTGCTACTTATACAGAAATGTCAACATAAATCAGAAAGACTCTCTGTTCCCCGTGGAGCCAGATTCCTGAGATACATTGATCAAGGTCAGAGATGACATTTAAGATGTGAAATTTAAGGATAAGAATATTGCAAAACCTTGGTTGAAACTGTTTAATACAAAGTCAGACCAAAACTTTTAAGGAATGTCAGAGAGAAAATGTTTCATAAAGAGTTACACAGATACCAATGAAGTTTTCAAACAAGAAAACTGAAAAAAGTGCAGTTAAAGGTACGGAGTTTGTGTTCCCTGGGAGGCAGTTAGATATATTCACCACTGCCTTACAGTGTGACTGAGATGAGGATGCTGACTTCAGAAAATTTGAAAGTAGTTTATTTGCATGTAACTATCAGCCATTTGGAAAGAAGAGTTGTAAATATGTTGTTTATTATTTTTTTTGGCTTGCATTTCTATTGATTTTGATTCTATTATTGCTCCTACATAATTTGTTGTCTTGGGATGACAGAAAGAACAACAGCAAAAGTATGTAATAAAAAAAACAAGCATGAAAAGCAAATCTTCCTTTTGCATCAATAGAGTTTCTACACCTAAAAGAGACAGGAAAGTTACGGATGTCATTAATATTTCTTCACCTAATCAGCAAGATTACAAAGCTACTGTTCAATTCTTTTTCTTTTTAATGCCTTGATATTTGGTTATTTGAGAAGAAAAATTATTTAATTCTATTACAATTTAACAAATGTGTATTTAATGACTGCAATTTTGTCTCTTATTAAACTTTGAAAAGTGGGTGTTACTAGTTTTATTGATTATGAAATCTTAGCTTTAAAACCTACAGAAATTTGTCAAAAGCTATATGGGTCTTATTTAACAGATCATGTTCTTTCCAGGAGATCATCTTTGCTCTCTTCAAGCCTCTTTCACCTGCAGAGTTTCTTTCACTCTGAGTGATTAACAACTTTGAAAATTTGACTAAGATTATTTTAGAGAATGGTATAACTTTGAAGTTCAGTGACAGCTTAGAAATTCCTAGACCAAAACCCCACCCCATGTAACAATAGTGTCTTAAATTTATCTGAAAAATGTTCTTTCATCCTTGGTCTAAACATGCCATCTAATAGGAAGTAGTGTGTTTCAAAAGGACAATATTTTGCTAGGCTGAAGTTGTATTATTTCATTAACTACCACCCTCTTTCCCTGATCCTTTTTGTAGCACTATTTAGAAAAGAAATCAACCCTTCTTATATGTAACCTAGAAAACATTAAGCAATAGTTAAGCCATTTGTCTTCTGGGCTAAACATTTTTAGTTTCTCCTGTGCCAGTAGAGGCTGAGGAAAGCTTCCATTCAGACTGGAAGACATATTAGTCATTTGCCAAGTAACAATCTTTTCTTTGCCTGGAAAATAGTTTTATAAAATGTCATGTAAATGGGGGAAGGAGATAGAAGCATATCATGCTTTGCCAAGCTCTAACTTCATGATTTCTGTCCAGGTAAATTATGCATCCTTGCCTTTTTCTTGATCTTAGTGTGAAAACTTCATTTCTCACTATTAAGTATAACATTTGCTGTAGGTTATTTGTAGACATTATTTATAGAAGTTGAAATTTCCTTTTATTCCAAGTTTACTGAGAATTTTTAATCACAAATAAATGTTGGATTTTGCAAAATTCTTTCTCTGTGTTTAGTGATATAATCATGTGATTTTTCTTTGTCTTTTGAAAGGATAAACTACACTAATTATTGAATATTCAACCAATCCTGCATAAATAGTATAAGTTGCACTAAGTCAAAGTGTGATATTCTTTTTATGCATTATTAGATTTGTTTTACTAATATTTTGTTGTGGATTTTTATAGTTATATACATGAAATATATTGATCTCTAGTTTTTTGTTTGTTTGCTTTAGTCTAGAAATGTCTTATCTGGTTTTGGTATTAAGGTTATGCTGGCCTCATAGAATGACTTAGAAAGTATTCTCTCAGCTTCTATCTTCTGAAAGATATTATAAAGAATTGGTACAATATCTTTCTTAAATTTTTAGTAGAATTAACCAGTGAGACTATCTGGGCATGATGCTTTCTGTTTTGAAAGGTTATTAATCATTGATTCAATTTCTTTAATAGATATAGACCTATTAAGATAATTTACTGTCTTTTGTATGTGTGTTGTAAATTGTGAATTTGGAGATAATTGGTTCATTTCATCTAGATTATCAGCTTTGTGGGCATTAAGTTATTCTTATCATTCTCTTATTATCCCTTTAATGTTCAGAGGATCTATAGCGAGGCACCTCTTTCATTTCTGATATTATTCATTCATGTCCGCTGTCTTTTTTTTAACTTATCATGGTTAGAGGCTTATCACAATCTTTGCAAAGAATCAGTTTTTAATTTCATTAATTATCTCTATTGATTCCCTGCTTCCAATTTCCCTAATTTCTACTTCAGTTCTTTTTATTTCCTTCTGTTATCTTCCTTTGGATTTAATTTGCTCTTCCTTTTATATTTCTTATGTGGAAGCTTAAGTTATTCATTTTAGATCATTCTCCTTTTCTAAGAGACACATTCAATGCTCTACATTTTCCTCTGAGCACTACTTTTACTGCATCCCACAATTTTCATTAGGTCAACCTGCATCTCAGCTCAGCTCTTCATCCAGAGTCAAGATCTATGGACAAGATCTGCTTCCCCAAGACTTAGCCAACTTGGCTCAGATAAATAAGAATTACAGATAGCTACATGTTTTCTAATTTTGAACCTTGATAAAAGTATGTTTTTTCCATTTAAGACTAGAATAATTACCTAAATGAGTGTGCATAATTTGTTGTTGTTGTTGTTGTTAAGTTGCAAAGTCATGTCAAACTCTTTGCGAGCCCGTGGACTGAAGCCCACCAGGCCGCTTTGTCCTCCACTATCTCCCAGAGTTTGCTCAAATTCAGATTCATTGAGTTGATGGTGCTATCTAACCATCTCATCCTCTGCCATCCTCTCCTCCTTTTGCCTTCAATCTCTCCCAGCACCAGGGGCTTTTCCAATGAGTCGGCCGGCTCTTCGCTTCAGGTAGCCAAAATATTGGAGCTTCAGCTTCAGCATCAGATTTTCCAATGAATAATCAGGGTTGATTTCCTTTGAATCTGACTGATTTGATCTCCTTGCAGTCTAAGGGATTACTGGAAAAAGGCAAAGATGTCTCCTCTTACCTTTCTTTTTCAACATCATGCCAAAAGTTCTAATACAATAAGAAAAGAAAAGGAAATTACAGATATAGACTGAGAAGGAAAGAATAAGACTACCTGTTTGCAATTGGTATAATTATCAATGTAGAAAATTTGAATTTTTTGAAAAAAACAGGCTTATGAAAACTATAAATGGTTATAGAAAAGTTACAACAATGAACAAGTGGATGTTGAAATGAAAAACACAATACCACTTACATCATCATAAAAAATCTTTAAGTATAAATCTGCTAAGTATGTGCAAGATCTTTTTAAGAAAAACTAAAAAAAAAAAACACACACAAACACGATGAATGAAATGAAAGAACTAAATAAATGGAAAGGTATTGATGTTCACAGATTGGAAGACTCAATATTGTCAAGATGTCAGTTCTTTGTAACTTGATCTATACATTCATTGTAAGTAACCCAATAATAACTAAATCAACAAAACCAAGAATAATGACAGCATTCCCTTGACTGATAGTACTAGTTTCCTAACTAATTAGTTTCCTAACTAAAAGTAAGGTTTTCATAACAAAGAATCACAAACTGGGTGGCTGGCTCAAAACAACAGAAAAGTATTGCCTAAAGAGTTCTGGAGGCCAAAAGTTCAAAATCAGGACAGTAGCAAATCTATGCTCCCTTTGAAACCTGTTGAGGAGAATCCTTCCTTGCGTGTTTCTAGCTTCTGCTTTTCTATTTTCTCAATCCTTTGTGTTCCTTAGCTTGCATTTGCAATAATCCAATTTCTGTTTCTGACACTACACAACATTTCCTATGTGTCTGTATGCAAATTCTCCTATTCTTATGACACAAGTCATATTGAATAAGGGGTCTCTCTTGCTCCAGCCTTTACATAAATTAATTTACAATGATTCTATTTCCAAGTAAGGTCAAATCCTGAGGAATGGGGGTTAGGTTTTCAACACATCTTTTCAGAGGTCACATATCACCCCGTAAAAGTGATACTTTTATCAATCAGACTAATTTATACTATAGTAATAAAGCCCAAGTTACACACGGCTTACAGTAACAAATAATTATATCTTACTCATGCTAGAATATAATATTCTGCTTATCAAAGTCGCTCAGGAAATCAGGCTAATGGAGTAATATCAGTTTAGTTCAGTCACTCAGTCGTGTCTGACTCTTTGCGACCCCATGAATAGCATCACACCAGGCCTCCCTGTCCATCAACAACTCCCGGAGTTCACTCAAACTCATGTCGATCAAGTCGGTGATGCCATCCAGCCATTTCATCCTCTGTCGACCCCTTCTCCTCCTGCCCCCAATCCCTCCCAGGATCAGGATCTTTTCCAATGAGTCAACTTTTCGCATCAGGTGGCCAAAGTATTGAAGTTTCAGCCTCAGCATTAGTGTTTCCAATGAACACCCAGGACTGATCTGCTTTAGGAAGGACTGGTTGGATCTCCTTGCAGTCCAAGGGACTCTCAAGAGTCTTCTCCAACACCACATTAAAAAACATAAATTTTTTGGCACTTAGCTTTCTTCACAGTGCAACTCTCACACCCATACATGATCAGTGGAAAAACCATAGCCTTGACTAGACGGACCTTTGTTGGCAAAGTAATGTCCCTGCTTTTTAATATGCTATCTAGGTTGGTCATAACTTTCCTTCCAAGGTGTAAGCGCCTTTTAATTTCATGGCTGCAGTCACCATCTGCAGTGATTTTGGAGCCCCCCAAAATAAAATGTGACACTGTTTCTACTGTTTCCCCATCTATTTGCGATGAAGTGATGGGACCATATGTCATGATCCTAGTTTTCTGAATGAGCTTTAAGCCAACTTTTTCACTCTCCTCTTTCACTTTCATCAAGAAGCTTTTTAGTTCCTCTTCACTTAAGGGTAGTGTCATCTGCATATCTGAGGTTATTGATATTTCTCCCAGCAATCTTGATTCCAGCTTGTGCTTCCTTCAGCCAAGCATTTCTCATGATGTACTCTGCATGTAAGTTAAATAAGCAGGGTGACAATATACAGCCTTGATGTACTCCTTTTCCTATTTAGAACCAGTCTGCTGTTCCAGGTCCAGTTCTAACTGTTGCTTCCTGACCTGCATACAGGTTTCTCAAGAGGTAGCTCAGGTGGTCTGGCATTCCCCTCTCTTTCAGAATTTTCCACAATTTATTGTGATCCACACAGTCAAAGGCTTTGGCATAGTCAATAAAGCAGAAACAGACGTTTTTCTGGAACTCTCTTGCTTTTTCGATGATCCATCAGATGTTGCCAATTTGATCTCTGGTTCCTCTGCCTTTTCTAAAACCAGCTTGAACATCTGGAAGTTCATGGTTCACATATTGCTGAAGCCTGGCTTGCAGAATTTTGAGCATTACTTTACTAGCGTGTGAGATAAGTACAATTGTGTGGTAGTTTGAGCATTCTTTGGCATTGCCTTTCCTTGGGATTGGAATGAAAACTGAACTTTTCCAGTCCTGTGGCCACTGCTGAGTTTTCCAAATTTGTTGGCCTATTGAGTGCAATACTGTCACAGCATCATCTTTCAGGATTTGAAATAGCTCAATTGGAATTCCATCACCTCCACTAGCTTTGTTCATAGTGATGCTTTCTAAGGCCCACTTGACTTCACATTTCAGGATGTCTGGCTCTAGGTGAGTGATCACACCATCATGATTATCTGGGTTGTGAAGATCTTTCTTGTACAGTTCTTCTGTGCATTCTTCTAAGGGATTCCTGCCCACAGTAGTAGATATAATGGTCATCTGAGTTAAATTCAGCCATTCCAGTCCATTTTAGTTTGCTGATTTCTAGAATGTCAACATTCACTCCTGCCATCTCCTGCTTGACTACTTCCAATTTGCCTTGATTTGTGAACCTAACATTCCAGGTTCCTATGCAATGTTGCTCTTTACAGCATCGGACCTTGCTTCTCTCACCAGTCCCATCCACTGTATTGTTTTTGCTTTAGCTCCATCCCTTCATTCTTTCTGGAGTTCTTTCTCCACTGATCTCCAGTAGCACACTGGGCAAGAATACTGAAGTGGTTTGCCATTCCTTTCTCCAGTGGACCACATTCTGTCAGACCTCTCCACCATGACTCATTCCTAATGGGTGGCCCCACACGGCATGGCTTAGTTTCATTGAGTTAGGCACTACTGTGGTCCATGTGATCAGATTGGCTAGTTTTCTGTGATTATGGTTTCAGTGTGCCTGCCCTCTGATGCCCTCTTGCAACACCTACCATCTTACTTGGGTTTCTCTTACCTTGGATGTAGGGTATCTCTTCACAGCTGCTCCAGCAAAGCACAGCCACTGATCCTTACCTTGGACAAGGAGAAGACTCTTGAGAGTCCCTTGGGCTGCAAGAAGACCCAACCAGTCCATCCTAAGGGAGATCAGTCCTGGGTGTTCATTGGAAGGACTGATGCTAAAGCTGAAACTCCAATATTTTGGCCACCTGATGCAAAAAGTTGACTCATTGGAAAAGACCCTGATGCTGGGAGGGATTGGGGGCAGGAGGAGGAGGGGACGACAGAGGATGAGATGGCTGGATGGCATCACTGACACGATGGACATGAGTTTGAGTGAACTCCAGGAGTTGGTGATGAACAGGGAGGCCTGGCGTGTTGAGATTCATGGGGTCACAAAGAGTCGGACACAACCAAGCGACTGAACTGAACTCTGTGTATTCTTGCCAGCTCTTCTTAGTATCTTCTGCTTCTGTTAGGTCCATGTCATTTCTGTCCTTTATCGAACCCGTCTTTGCATGAAATATTCCCTTGGTATCTCTAATTTTCTTGAAGAGATCTTTAGTCTTTCCCATTCTGTTATTTTCCTCTATTTCTTTGCATTGATCGCTAAGGAAGGCTTTCTTATCTCTCTTTGCTATTCTTTGGAACTCTTCATTCAAATGGGAATATCTTTCCTTTTCTCCTTTGCTTTTCACTTCTCTTCTTTTCACAGCTATTCGTAAGGCCTCCTCAGACAACCATTTTGCCTTTTTGCATTTCTTTTCCATGGGGATGTTCTTGATCCCTGTCTCCTGTACAATGTCACGAACCTCCGTCCATAGTTCATCAAGCACTTCCTCTACCAGATCTAGTCCCTTAAATCTATTTCTCACTTCCACTGTATAGTCATAAGATATTTGATTTAGGTCATACCTGAATGCTCTAGTGGTTTTCCCTACTTTCTTCAGTTTAAGTCTGATTTTAGCAATAAGGAGTTCATGATCTGAGCCACAGTCAGCTCCTGGTCTTGTTTTTGCTGACTGTATACAGCTTCTCCATCTTTGGCTGCAAAGAATATAATCAATCTGATTTCGGTGTTGGCCATCTGCTGATCTCCGTGTGTAGAGTCTTTTCTTGTGTTGTTGGAAGAGTATGTTTGCTATGATCAGTGCATCCTCTTGGAAAAACTCTATTAGCCTTTGCCTGCTTCATTCCATACTCCAAGGCCAAATCTGCCTGCTAGGCCAGGTGTTTCTTGACTTCCTACTTTTGCATTGCAGTCCCCTATAATGAGAAGGACATCTTTTTTGGGTGTTAGTTCTAAAAGGTCTTGTAAGTCTTCATAGAACCGTTCAACTTCAGCTTCTTCCGTGTTACTGGTTGGGGCATAGGCTTGGATTACCATGATATTGAATGGTTTGCCTTGGAAATGAACAGAGATCCTTCTGTCAATTTTGAGATTGCATCCAAATACTGCATTTTGGACTCTTTTGTTGACCATGATGGCTACTCCATTTCTTCTAAGGCATTCCTGCCCACAGTAGTAGATATAATGGTAATCTGAGTTAAATTCATCCATTCCAGTCCATTTTAGTTCACTGATTCCTAGAATGTCGACATTCACTCTTGCCATCTCCTGTTTGACCACTTCCAATTTGCCTTGATTCATGGACCTAAGGAGTAATATAATTATTCTAAAAATCTCACTAGAAGGCAGGGGGTGTCAAAACACCACTAATATGAGATGCTTTCAGCCACATGGAACAGAAAACATAATAGCTGTTTTATCATATGTTATATCATACATCTCAAAGTCATTTTCTGTTAGTAAACTTTGCAATGATTAGAAATCAAAGGGCTGATTTGTTGCCTTGTTGATATGCTATCAAGAAATCAGGAGTCTATTTGTATATCTCTCTCTTTCTCCACCCAACCATCAAAGTTATGTGTAGTTGTTAATCAGTCAACACCACAGGTGTATGGTTGCCATCATTAGCTTGGACCTATTCTGAAACATCCTTTAAGGACAAAGAAGTGCCATTCAAACTTAATTGGTACTGTGTGCAAGGAGAGAGTATGAATTAGTGAACTGCTATCGATTAAGGAAAAACGTATACCACAAACATATGCAATGAACAATGATGAAATAATGAAGTTCAAATTTAAGCATTATTTTACAACATATGCAATGAATAAATATCTAGGTAAAAATATTTTTTCTTAATTTGAATATTTTAGGTTATTGAGAAATAAATAAAATTTGAGAGTGGTCTTTAGCTGGCTGATATACCAGTTTGTGTGTTTAATAATTGCTCATCAAACAATAATAACTTATTCCATGGGTATAATATTTGTTATGCATGTTATAACATACAGTTTCACTGGTTTGCAGAAAATAGAAAGGTCATAATTAAGTCACATAGAGGAAATTATCATTTAATATTACTAAAAATAAGAAAACAAACTGAAGAGAGTGATATGAGTAGGACTTCCTAAACCTAACCAGTGCATTTTCGGCTACTCCCTGGTGTGTCCTCCTCTTCTTAACCTTTTTCCATTTCTATAGTAATCTATTCTCAAGAATAAAACCCATAGGACCAATTACATTGCCCATATGTTTAATCTTTAGATTTCCCTTGAGCCAGAGCACAACTAAAACTACAGACTAGTATTTTGGAAATAATTGAAATTTCAAGGAAATAAACTCTATCAAATACTTTTCCTGCCTCAAATGAGAAGGTAAAATTAGATACCAAATAGCAATGTACAGAGACTAAATATGTCTATTTTAAAAAGATTTTTTATTTTGAATGTGCACTTCTTAAAATGCATTCCATATATACAGCCACACACATATATATGGAATTGGTGATGTATCTAGTCCTAAGGCATCATTTATAAAAAACTTCAACATTTTCTTTCAAAATGCCATGGTTATCATGGTCACTCAAGGGTGACTCCATGCATTTGATTGCCCCAAATTGCAACAAAGGCAACTCAAACTCCAATAGGATTTTATCATGCAGAGGGATCTCAGGGCATTTTGAAATCATATTAAAAATAAAATGTAAGTCAAACTTGAAATGTTTGTAATTCATGAAATGTTGATGAGCAAGTCTGAGTGCCAAGCATCCTATCAATGTGAAGTGCTTGCCCCTAGGGATTGTGGCTTCATTGCTAGAAACCCGGAACAGTCATGTCATACAAAACAGAGACAGCATGTGTCCCCGCCTGACAGATGCTGATAAAATGGTGACAAGAATAACAAGTGATTCAAGAGATTGTTATGCCAAAATCCTCTCTCTGGTACTACACAGAGCAGTATAAACATCAGCTCTAGTGGTATATGATGCACTTCCTCCCCTTGAAAATGAATAAACTCTGTCATGCCCTGCAGACACAGGCTTGCAGTATTGAAAGGCAGGGATTCTAGAACCTACCAATGAAGAAGACACGTCACCTGCAGAGATGTTAATGGCATCAGCATTAATATAGAGTAACAGCATCAAAAGCTTGAGTGTTGGAGCATGGTAACCTGTTTAGAGTTAGGAATAAAAATCCTGTCAGTTTTCAGCCAAGAGATGACAGGGATAAGATACAAGTAAATAAATTCAATGTATGCCAAGAATACTGCACTCCTGCTTAAGATGTGTCTCCATGAATGACAGTTCAGTGTCTTACTCACAATAAACTCTAAATAACCATGTCATGAGTGAATGAAAGAGTTCATCTTTAAAGAAAACCCAATTATGTTGAATGATACAAGCTACTATAGAACTTATCAATATCTTTCTTTACTTTCTTTGTTCTTTGGTTGACTGCCCTTCTTGTCACTGGGATATGTAGAACAAAAGAGCTTGTGTTATTAGTACAAAGATTAGTGCCTTTTAGGTAGAGCAAAGCCAGAGGGCACAAGTAAGCATAACTTCTGAGTAATCAATAAGCAATATTTACTACAGAAAGGAAAGAACCCTTCTAGATGACCAGGGTAAAGATGGCAAATGTAGACCCTGCTTCCTGCATTTTCAAATTAAGATGGACAGACAAGTGTTGATTTATTCTCCACAGCTCTGGGCTGTGTCACAGTGGGACATGGACAGTCTCTGGCTGTTGACTACAGGTGTTCCTCCTCATGCCATCTCCCCACATATCCTTTCCAATCTGAGTTCTATAGGTCTCTGCCCCTCTTTTACTATTTCTTGTTTCCTATTTCACCTCTTACTGTGAAAATATTTTACTATCCAGGGTGAGAGGATTGTTCTCATTTATCAAGATATTCATTACCTTGCAGCTTTGGCTTTCGAAATGAAAACTTATTCTCTGTATGTCTGTTTTATCATTTTTTTCTCCATGGCATCAGGTATCTCAGAATCTACCTCCTCTAAGGAGGAAGAAGAATCAGGGTAAAAAGAAATCTTGCTTTTGTTCACAGCTTTCTTTCTTTCTTTCTTCTTTCTCTCATCCATCATACTCCAGCCACACTGACATGTGCTCGTTTCTTGAATATTCCATTCTCTTGGAACTCAGCACCTTCAAACATTATGTTCTCATTTTTTAGACTTCTCCCTCCCTCTACAAAGCTGATTCTTCTCCTTCAAGTCCCAAATGCAATGTCATTTCTTTAAACATGTCTTTCTGATCACAGAACCCAAAGTGGATCATGATGTATCTAGTGCTCAAATACTCTTTTAAATGGCATTTTAGTCTTCTTATCGAACATGTGTTACAATTTGCAATTGTAAATATGTGTATACACTTACTAGCTCACTGTTTCATTTTTCCTCATTCTTCAATACTCCACGAGGATAGAGACTAGGGACTATGTTGGTTTTGTTTAACTCTAGAATCTGAGACTATGATAAAAGGATGTTAAATAAATATCTGTTGAAGAAGCATGAAGAAAGCATGTATACCCAATATACAGTCTCTCTTTCTCTCTTACTAACAGAACCACAGTATTTAGGAAACACTAAGCACTGATTAGAGTACTTACTTCTCACTACTCCATTGTACAAGGATCATAACACACAATTTTGTCCAACTTAATGGAAGGATCAGACTCAGAAACAGTCAGCCTCAGTCTTTTGTATTTTTCTTCTTCCCACTATATGTCCTCTGGAATGTGGATATATTATCTCAAAGAAAAAAAGCCAGGATAAGAGCACAAGTGAAAAAAATCACTGAGGATAATGGATGAGGAACCTAGCTGGGCCCTAAGCCCCTAACGTCTTCCTTGAGTACTTGCTTAAGGTTTAAACTGTGCCTCTGGATTTCTTCACACATGAGAAGTCAACCTTAACTTGCTTAAGCCAGTATAGTAAGGTGTCTGTTTTATGCAATCCGAATTCAAAACATGGTTTGGGAAAGTCACTCCATAGGACAGGTCCTAATTTATCATTTTGTCAATGGACTGGACAGTTTCTAAGATCACCAGTTCTAATATGAGTTTTCCTTTAGAATAAAAACATATTTTATCCACATATCAGCATATCTTTGAATTTAAATTATCCCTTTCATTTTTGAAAACCAATGTGATATGTGAATTTTTGAATAACAACTATGTATAAGACAATATGCCAGATGGCTTAATTAGCAATATTTCCTTTTGAAATGCACATGTTGTATATGTTCCCCATTTCCCATATTTTCCTTGCTGTTTTTAAAGTATCAACATATTATTAATTTAAATGATTGTAATTAAGTATTCATGAGAAGACTAAAAGGGACCTTTATCAAATTTACTTTTTTGCCATCAAATATTATTTTCTTTAGGAAATTGTACTGAAGATCAGATTGTGATAGAGCAGGGAATATGTGCAATTTGAGTCAGTATTCCAAAAATGCTAGTTAAAAAACCAATGCTGAACAAGCTACATCAAAATAACTTGGAAAACTTTAAAGTCCCTTCCCCAATCTCCACGGGCAGTAAAAAGTTAATGTTGCACAGAGAGCCTAGTATTTGTTCTTGGCTTCCGGGAGCTAATGTCCAAACACTTGGAATGTCATACTGATGTGTGTGTGTTCCACTGTGTCCAACTCTTTGGACCCCATGGACTATAGCTCACCAGTGTCCTTTGTCCATTGTATTTTCCAGGAAGAATATTGGAGTGGGTTGCCTTTTCCTACTTCAGGAGATCCTCCTGACCCAGATATCAAATCCATGTCTCTTGGGTCTTCTGTATTGGGAGATGGATTCTTTACAACTGTGCCACCTGGGAAGCCCTATCATGCTGATAGAAGTCTTTTTATGTATGTGGGCTTTAAGCCAGTCTGATATTAATAATGTCATTAAACTATTGTTGTGTTAGTCATTTGGTCATGTCAGACTCTTCACAACCCCATGAACTGTAGCCCACCAGGCTCCTCTGTCCATGGGATTTCCCAGGCAAGAATACTAGAGTGGGTAGCCATTTCCTTCTCCAGGGGATCTTCCTGACCCAGGGATAAAACCTGGGTCTCCTGCATTGTAGGTGGGTTCTTTACCATCTCAGCCACCAGAGAAGCCCAATGTCATTAAGATTAGGGGCTAAAAGTTACCAGAAAATATGGCTTAGGTTGAGAACTTTGGGTCACATGCTATCATCTCAACATTATTAAAGTCTGGAAACTGGAATCAGACACATGGACAATCAACCATGCCTATTTGATAAAGCTGCAATGTAGACTCTGGACATGAAAATTCAGGTGAACTTACCCGGTTGACAGTAGTCTATGTGTATCCTCCCACATCACTGACATTAGTCAATAATGCTGTCTATAACTCCACAGGGAAAGGACATATGGCAGCTTCATGGCTGAAACTCTTCTAGGCTGTGTCCAGTGCATCTTTCCCTTGGATGATTTTACTGCATAAAATTGCTATGCATTGCATTTTAACAAACCATATGGTGAGTATGGGGCTTCCTTGTGACTCAGCTGGTAAAGAATCTGCCTACAATGTGGTAGACCTGGATTTGATCCCTGGGTTGGGAAGATCCCCTGGAGAAGGGAAAGGCTACCCACTCCAGTATTCTGGTCTGGAGAATTCCATGGACTGTATAGTCCATGGGTTCGCAAAGAGTCAGACACGACTGAGCGACTTTCACTTTCACTTTATGAACTTCCCTGGTAACTCAGCAGTAAGGAATTGGCCCGCAATGCAGGAGACACAGCAAACATGGGTTCAATTTCTGGGTCAGGAAGAGCGTTGGAGGAGGGCATGGCAACCCACTACAGTATTCTTGATGAATCCCATGGACAGAGGAGCCTGGCGGGCTACAGTCCATGGTGTTGCAAAGAGTCAGATATGACTGAAGCAACTGAGCATGCACACACACATTGTGAGTATGACAACTTTCAGTGAGTTCTTTGAGTCCCTTTAGTGAATTGTTGAACTTAAAGGTCATTTTGGGAACTGCCTGAACTTGCTATGTTGTAAGGGAAGGCAGTCTACCTGAGCTCTTTTCCCTAACTTTGCAGTTACCTAATTATTTCACACCAGATAATCAGATTCAATAAGTCCAGGGTGTTTACAGATACCTTGATTTGGAAACCATATCAGAAAACAAGTTATGTTAAGCAGTTGATAAAAAGCCATTTCTAAGTTAATAATCTGTGCATACATATTAACAAAAAAAATGCTTATTTAATTTTTCTTTACTATGTATGTGTGTTTGTGTATATAATAGTAGATATGTGGATAGTTACAGTCATTTCTGTAATTAAGCAAGTTCAGTGGTAACCTTTCTTTCAGAAAATATTTGTTTTGACTATGTAAAGTTGTTTTAGGTACTTGACCAAATGGAATATTATTTTTTGAAGTAATTTTGCATAGTAGGAAAGGAAAAATTTAGTTAAAGAAACTTAATTCAATTTAACCTAAAAGCTGTAACAGTGAGGTGATGTCTTAGAAACGTAATGTATAAATTATACACAAATGCTATTTAAGATGATTCTAAAATCTGTTTATTCTCTGATGATTCTTTTACTTTCATCGAAGGGTACCCATAGAATCAAAGTGCTCTGGGGACACTCTTTTTGTTTAATTTCTATAATATGATTAAACTTAACCTACATATTCATACTTGTAACCCAGCTTTATTATTCATACTTGTCATTTCATTCCTCCTTCAGGGAAAAAAAAAACAAAAACAAAAACAACAACTAGGGGCCATGAATTTAGAGATTATCACTTTCCAAAATCATACACAGCAAATAAAATAATGCTATTGATTTGGAGAGGGAAATTATTTAAACCTCTTTTCATGGTTGCCTCTGTTTCCCCTATTCAGTTCAATTCAGTTCAGTTCAGCTGCTCAGTCATGTCTGACTCTTTGAGACCCCATGAATCACAGCAGGCCAGGCCTCCCTGTCCATCACCAACTCCCGTAGTTCACTCAAACTCATGTCTATCGAGTCAGTGATGCCATCCAGCCATCTCATCCTCTGCCATCCCCTTCTGCTCCTGCCCCCAATCCCTCCCAGCATCAGGGTCTTCTCCAATGAGTCAACTCTTCACATGAGGTGGCCAAAGTATTGGAGTTTCAGCTTCAGCATCAGTCCTTCCAGTGAACACCCAGGACTAATCTCCTTTATGATGGACTGGTTGGATCTCCTTGCAGTTCAAGGGACTCTCAACTGTCTTCTCCAACACCACAGTTCAAAAGCATTAATTTTTTGGTGCTCAGCTTTCTTCACAGTCCAACTCTCACATCCATACATGACCACTGGAAAAACCATAGCCTTGACTAGACGGACCTTTGCTGGCAAAGTAATGTCTCTGCTTTTTAATACTCTATCTAGGTTGGTCATAACTTTCCTTTCAAGGGATAAGCGTCTTTTAATTTCAAGGCTGCAGACAACATCTGCAGTGATTTTGGAACCCCCCAAAATAAAGTCTGATACTGTTTCCACTGTTTCACCTTCTATTTGCCACAAAGTGATGAGACCAGATGCCATGATTTTAGTTTTCTGAATGTTAAGCTTTAAGCCAACTTTTTCACTCTCCTCTTTCACTTTTTCTTTTTTTTTTTTTCATCAAGAAGCTCTTTAGTTCCTCTTCACTTTCTGCCATAAGGTGGTGTCATCTGCATATCTGAAGTTATTGATATTTCTCCCAGCAATCTTGATTCTAGCTTGTGCTTCTTCCAGCCTAGCAGTTCTCATGATGTACTCTGCATATAAGTTAATTAAGCAGGGTGACAATATACAGCCTTGACGTACTCCTTTTCCTATTTGGAACCAGTCTGTTGGTCCATGTCCAGTTCTAACTGTTGCTTCCTGACCTGCATACAGGTTTCTCAAGAGGTGGGTCAGCTGGTCTGGTATTCCCATTTCTTTCAGAATTTTCCACAGTTTATTGTGATCCACACAGTCAAAGGCTTTTGCATAGTCAATAAAGTGGAAATAAATGTTTTTCTGGAACTCTTTTGCTTTTTCAATGATCCATCGGATGTTGGCAATTTGATCTCTGGTTCCTCTGCCTTTTCCAAAACCAGCTTGAACATCTGGAAGTTCATGGTTCAGGTATTGCTGAAGCCTGGCTTGGAGAATTTTGAGCATTACTTTACTAGCATGTGAGATGAGGTATGACCTAAGAAAATACTAGAACAGTAGTAGAAAAATAAGACAAGGGAGGGAATCAGACAATAAACAGTTACTTATCAAGCCATTTAGTACTGTGGTACAAAATACTTTAGTACAAAGCTAACTTTGCCTGGGGAACTCTGAGGATCTCTTCAGAATATGTTTTATTTTTATCTCAGCAAAGAGACAAGTGAGCTGGGATATTTATGAGCTAACTTTTTTTTCTTCATTTTTGTTGAAGTATAGTTCATTTGGGGCTTCTGAGGTGGTGCTAGTAGTATAGAATCCACCTGCCCGTTCAGAAGACATAAGAAATGTGGTCCCCAATCCCTGGGTGAAGAAGATCCCCTGGAGGATGACACGGCAACAACTCCAGTATTCTTGCCTGGAGAATCTTATGGACAGAGGAGCCTGGCAGGCTACATAGTCCATGGGGTTGCAGATAATTGGGTACAACTAAAGCAACTTAGCACTGCACATAGTTGATTTATAATGTTGTTAGTTTCAGGTGTACACAAAGTGCATCAGTTATACATAGATCCCCTCTTTTCAGGTTTCCTTCCCATTTGGGTCATCACAGAACACTGAGTAGAGTTTCCTGTGCTTTACAGTAGGTTCTCATCAGTTATCTATTTCATGTGACTTAGTAATATGCATGTGTCAATCTCAATCTTCCAATTCATCCCATCCCACTTCCCCTGTTGGTATCCATGTTTATTAGGAGCCAACTCTTGCCTGTCACTGGATGATGATTATTTATAGGAAATAATATTTTTCCAGGTTCTCTGGCCAGCTTTGCTGGTAGGTAGAGAGATTGATGGCCTCTAGAGAAAGTTCTCATGCAACTGGAAGTCAAACTCACTGCATTGGAAGATCTGAAAGCTATAGACAGGGTATAAATAGCTTTTATTGTATGGTTGATACACACTTAGTACCAGGAGTAGTTGAAGGAAACAGACATAAAAAGAGTTATGTGATTAATTTAGCTATAATTTTTTATCTTGAATGCAGTGGGAAATTGTGCTTTATAATAGCACATGCTATGCAATGGCATCATGACTAATTGAAAAATTACCTGTGGCCAATTGATATCAAGTGTCTATTAAAAAGGAAATACTTTAGGCAGACCAAGGAGTTTGTGTAGTTTAATCCATGGCAGTAATGAACACTGCATAGACTGGGGAGTGGGGTTATTATTTCTGAATGCAGTCAACAGATCAAAGAAGGTCACAAATACTAAGCTCAGGACTTTGAGTTCTCAGTTCAAATCACGGTCCTAATATTTTAGTTCTTTTGTAGTAGTAGTTGTTGTTGTTTAGTTGCTAAGTTGTGTCTGACTCTTTGTCACCCCATGGACTGCAACATGCCAGGTTTCTCTGTCTTCACTATCTCCTGTAGTTTGTTCAAACTGATGTCCATTGATTTGGTGATGTCATGTAACCACTGCATCCTCTGTCACCCTCTTCTGCCAGCATCAATCTTCCCTAGCATCAGAATCTTTTTTTTTTCTTTTTTTGTAGTGGACCCAACCTATATGAAAATAAAGCCCAAAGATAATTTTACTGTTGGTAAAATCATTGCAAAAAACCCTGATGCTTGGAAAGACTGAAGGCAGGAGGAGAAGGGGACAACAAAGGATGAAAAGCACCACTGATTCAATGGACATGAATCTGAGTAAGCTCTGGGAGGTGGTGAAGGATAAGGAAGCCTGGTGTGCTATAGTCCATGGCATTGCAAAGAGGCAGGTACAACTGAGCAACTGAACAATGTCATAATGGAAGTTGAATTCACAATATTGCTATGCTTCTTATATGGAAATAAGGGCATATTTTAACAATAAGTGAGATCCAGAAACTTGGAACAGGGGCATCTGTGTGTATTGAGACAAAGTTGAAAATCTTGAATGCATAAGTTTCCCTGAGGTGTCATTGTCAGTAAAGCAACTTGCACCCTTATATCTGAGGTCATCCTAAGTTGCCAACCATGCAACAATATCACTTAAGTTAGTCATTTACAAAGGGATGTCTATTCTTCTAAGTACATACTCCAGCAAGTCTTTATTTCTCCTAGTCTTGTAACTATGATGAGACCTGAACCTGCTCCAGAGGCACAGCTGCCAAGACTGACCTGGCATGAAATAGCTTCTACTCCAAAAAATTGCAAGATGTTACTAATTCATTTCACTAAAGACCTGTGGAATATGTGTGGGAAAGAATGACAAGGGAATCAATCCAAAGAAGATAGAATGCATTTAAGAATTTATCAATGTGGCTATGTTTACCCAAGATTCCAGAATTATTATGTTATCTCACACAACACAAATCAATGAGTTGCTTTGGTTGACTGAAAATCAGGGTCAGTAAAGGACCACTTACAGTGACTGCAGCCATGAAATTAAAAGATGCTTGCTCCTTGGAAGAAAAGCTATGACAAAATTGAAAGTGAAAGTGAAAGTCATTCAGTCGTGTTGGACTCTTTGTGACCCCATAGACTATACAGCCCATGGAATTCTCCAGGCCAGAATACTGGAGTCGGTAGCCTTTCCCTTCTCCAGGGAATCTTCCCAAGTTAGGGAATTGAACCCAGGACCCCCACATTGCAGATGGATTCTTTACTAGTTGAGCCACAAAGGAAGCAAAACTTAACATATTAAAAAGCAGAGTCATTACTTTACTAACAAAGTTCTGTCTAGTCAAATCTATGTTGTTTTTCAGTAGTCATGTACAGATGTGAGAATTGGACCATAAAGAAGGCTGAGAGCTGAAGAATTGATGCTTTCGAACTATGGTGCTGGAGAGGACTCTTTAGAGTCCCATGAACTGCAAGGAGATCAAACCAGTCAATCTTGGAGGAGATCAGTCCTGAATGTTCATTGGAAGGACTGACGCTGAAACTGAAGTTGCAGTAATTTGGTCACCTGGTGCGAAGACCTGACCCATTGGAAAACACTCTAATGCTGATAAAGATTGAAGGAAGAAGGAGAAGGGAGTGACAGAGGATGAGATGGTTGGATGACATCACAGACTCAATGGACATGAGTTTGGGCAAGATCTGGGAGATAGTGAAGGACAGGGAAGCCTGGCGAGCTGCAGTCCAGGGGGGTCACAAAGAGACATGAATTAGAGACTGAACAACAATAAATGGACTACTTTCAACAAGATTGAGAAGCCACAAGTTCTCATTTCTAATATGCAGTAGGAAATCCAAAAGCTTAGAGAACCAGAAATGATGGGGTAGAGCTTTCATTTGTGAACTACAAACAGCTTCCCTTAAACATACACACACACATGCACACACACACACACATACACACACACACAATTACTATATCCCCAGAGAAACTCAATGGACACTCTACTAAGACATTAAGAGAAGCAAAACATCCCCATAAACATTCCCGGCCTCTGTCCTTTATAGGTTGAGGATGATGGTGGAGGTGCCATCATTGAGGTTAGTTCTCTAAACTTCATGGAATAAATGCTGGCTAGGAAGCTCCAGAGAAGATGAATTTGGTCATTGTAATAGGCAGCAAGAGTAGGGATATTTTTACCTACAGGAGTCTTAGCTGATAATGATGCTCCTAAAAATAAAGTAGATGAGAAACCCACTGGGCAAGAAAAGGCTAACTCAGCAGGACCTTGTTGCTCAAATTCTGCACATTCCAAAGAAAGCTTATTTTCAGGACTGATCCTTAATTGACTACGGGGAAATAACTTCTGAGGTCTTAGAATATTTTTCCTGGTAAGAATGTTTTTGTATACCTGAAGCCTTGTACATTGTTGTACCAGTTTGACCACCAGTTTAAGTTAACCCTAACAGTGTAACATAAATTGAATGCCTATTTTTTAACTCTGAGAGTAAATGTGGAGTCAGGAAACTGAGGTCAATCAAATGGATGCTGTATGCTTATGAGATTGACCCCCTGGGATTAGGTGAGCTCTCCTGTTTGCAACACTTCACATCTGTTATTGCAAGCTGCAAATGTGAGAATAAATTGTCTAATCATTGTCAGGCATCATTAAAGGGACAACTAAAAGTTTTCCTTAGTTTCTCCTGGACTTGACTCATGCTTCTTTTCCCTTTGCTGATTTTGATCACTATTATTTTTTTCTGTAATAAATCACAACCATGATTATATAGCTTTTCTGAATTCTATCGACCCTTCTAGTAAATCATAGAGCTTGAGGGTGGTCTTGGGGGCCACTGATCCATTTACTAAAGTGTTATTTCACCTATACAATAGGGGGAAATATAGATCTGATCTCTAGAAGCTGGACTTAAGAGTGGCCATAAAGAGACATGGCTCCTCTCCCAGGTTTCCAATTTCAGTCAGTATATTAACCAGAGTTCTGATTAAAATGAAGACACCCTGCAGAAATCACATGGCCAAAAGTATACATAATATCTCGTCTTCCAAGATTTCCCCAGAGTCATATGATTGTTCATGGTGGAAAGGCAAATATGGAGACTATTTAGGGATTACTAGATCCCAGCTCTGAAATTATGTAAATTCCTAGGTACCCATAATGTAATTGTGATTCTCCAAAGTAGGAGTTTAAGATTAAAGGGGGAAAAAAGCAACACAAAACAAAAGCTCCTATATAATTAAGAAAAGATTGATTATTCTATAGTTGAGGAATACACACACATCCCCAGTTTGATTCATTTATTAGTATACTCTCTGTGTGAAACAGGAAATTATTAATTTTAATCATAAAGAATTAATAATATGTCCAGTAACTACAAAATTTGCTTTTCAGAATTCCCTACTGTGTAGTTGACAATAGTTATAAGGTGTAGTTATAAATCACTGAGACTATATTAACAAGCACACCAGATCTTCTAATGAAAATCATAAGTGCCTGTCAACCTCAAGTGATCGTCTGAATAGGCAATAAATGGATTCAAAGAATCAGATTCACTAAATTTTTTAGAGAATCTAAAGGATTACTTTTGTTGATTTTCTTAGGAGGGCTGCATTTTTTCACTGTTGCTAGTTTTATCCTTTGAAAGATGAATTCCTTTTCCAGAAAAGTTAAATAAGCATTTATAGGCAGATGCAGTACATAAATAACTGAGAAGGAACAGTCTGATTAACCAAAAATAGAAAAGTTCCATTATAGTCAAAAAAAAAAAAAAAAAAAAAGCCAGGAGAGCATTGGCATGCAAAACAAACAAACAAACCAACCATTACCACCCAACCATAAATCTTGTCTTCAAAATGTCTGTATTACAAGTTGGTTTTTTTCTGATCTACCTTGTGGGTTGGGATTCTTCAGGAACTATGTCACAAATGTTAGAGGAATAAATCATTATTAACATCACCTGTTATTTTGACACACATATATTGTCTCAGATCTCCAGGGACCTGTGTAGTTTTCCCCAGAAAATTGATTTTTTTTTTTTTTTTTTTTTGTCTTTGAGTTTGATCCCTGAGTTGGGAAGATCCCCTGGAGAAGAGCATGGCAACCCACTCCAGTATTCTTGCCTGGAGAATCCCCATGGACAGAGGAGCCTGGCTGGCTACAGTCCTTGGGGTCTCAAAGAGTCAGACATGACTGAGCGACTAAGCACAGCACAGGTTATCTACTTGAATGAACTAAATCTTGGAACTTTTTGTTATTTTATCAAAATTATGAGACATCGTCTGCCTATGTCACACACCATAATTTATGTATTTCCTTTTTTTTACGTATTTAGAGTCAAGTCAGACACATAGTCCTATGGCATTTATATATCCCCATCTAATTTCTAAATTTATGTGCAGAGTTGCTTAACATTACACAAAAATTTACCTTTGGTTGTTGTTCTATTCAATACTCATTTTTATACAATACAGAACACTGCCCATGTCTACTACCAACATCTGTTCAAAAGGGAAAAATCAAACTCATCAGTTGATCTCATTTTTTTGTTGTTGTTGTTGAATCTAATTGTGATAGTTCTTTGCTAAAAATAAGAAACCAAAAAAGAAAAAAAAAAACTTTTATTCTAATTTTTTAAATCCAAAACCCCAAAAAGGAAGTCTTTATTTATTCTATAATCAATTAACAGCATTTCCCTCATACACAAAATTAAGTGCATTTTCTTTGAGATGAAGGAAAGCTTTGCTTCAACTAATATGACCCTCTGAAATACCCAGTGTTGACAGTAAAGTGCCATTCTATGTGAATCAGAGATAATGTAATCTCAGTTTAAAAGCAAATTAAATGCGATATTTAGCGAAGGTTTAAACATAGGTTGCATATAATTTTAAATCAATGTATCTTTAATTTTTATATCATATAAGTTACCTCTATTCTTTCTTTTAGTCTAAATTTCCAAAGAGCATGCAACTCCTTTTGGTTATCTACTGGAGATATCTTGTAAATGCATTCTTCAACTAACAGAAATATTTTAAAAAAGGCAACATCAAATTTCCCATCATTGTTACCTATCCCCCTAGACCAAGGACAAAATAAACTCCTGACTCCTCTTCCTCACAAGTCATCCTGCTTAACTTCATTCCAAGTGGTAGTCAAACTAAGTTATGGTCCTTCAGTAAACAATCAACTCTAAATTCGACTTCCTTTCAGCTCGGTTCTTGCTCAGTTTTGCAGTTTCTCTGATCATGTATTAGTCATAGCTGTTAACTTTAATATCTGATAACAGGAAAAATAGAAATAATCAGATCAGAATTACCATAAATTTCCACTCCCAAGTGTGTAAAACTACCACATTCAAAACCCATCCATCCTTCCTCCCTGTTACTGTAATACATGAATTCCCTTTGTTCTATCTGAAATCAGTTATCCATACCTGGTCTAGATCTCACCCTCCCCCACACCTTCTCAAGGATTAGACCACCCATCACCACTTCTCCAAGATCATCCCCTTGTTCCAGTCCATAGTTTACTCATTCAGCATTTCAGAAGCATTCTCTCTGATTGTCTGTTCCTAATTGCCAACACCCCTCCTCATCAGTACTTCCCTCCCCAACTCCTCCCCAATGGTACTAATATTCAAATGTAATGAGTTCTCACTTTCTTAAAAAAAATAAAAATGAAAGGAAAAAGAAGGGGCCAGTATCCCTTTTATAAAATAATAAAAGTTCCTAGGATAGATACTCTAAAAATGCTGCTGTTTAGTCACTTCAGTGGTGTCCAACTCAGTGCAACGCTATGCACTTGTAGCCCACCAGACTCCTCTGCCCATGGGAATCTCCAGGCAAGAGTACTGGAGTAGCCCTCCTCCAGGGGACCCTATAAGTAAACATATGTTTCTGGAATACAGAGGAATTATAAGCCATTAAACTAAAGAAATACTTCCCTAAAGACAAAATGTACAAGTATTGTAAAGTTCAAATTGCAGAGATTTTTTGAGACTGATGATATCTTGAAAAATACCAAAGTCATACCAGGTATATCTTAATGTACCTTAAGCAAAATCCCTCTGAATATTTACATGCACATGGACACACATGCACACACACACATATGCACAGATTTCCAAGTGGTTTTTGCTAAGTTAGATAAGTACTCTTGCTCATTTTGTATTGGGGAGGAGGTAGGCCATAGTTAACACACAACCTGGTGAGGGATGGATAGGCTTTTGCTTCTGTCTCTTTTTTTCAATCCCTTCTGAAGTTCCACTATTTTGCATTGTTTATCATGATTACATTTAGTGTATGGTAGGAGTTTTACCTCTAACACAACATGGTTCCAGCCTTCTTTGTTTAATGATGCCTATCACATCGGTTGAAAAATGTTCAGTTCAGTCTAGTCATTCAGCCATTTCTGACTCTTTGCAATCCCATGGACTACAGCATGCCAAGCTTCCCTGTCCATCATCAACTCTCAGAGCTTGCTCAAACTCATTTCCACTGAGTCAGTGATGCCATCCAACCATCTCATCATCTGTTGTCCCCTTCTCCTTCTGCCTTCAGTCTTTCCTAACGTCAGGGTCTTTTCTAATGAGTCATTTCTTCACATCAGGTGGCCAAAGTATTGGAGCTTCAGCTTCAGCATCAGTCCTTCCAATGAACATACAGGACTGATTTCCTTTAGGATTGACTGGTTTGATCTCCTTGCAGTCCAAGAGACTCTCAAGAGTCTACTCCAACACCACTGTTCAAAAGCATCAATTCTTTGGTGCTCAGCTTTCTTTAAAAAAAATGTTACCTGCCAGCAAAAAAAGGATGTTGCAGCCATCAAGTCATTAGTCACTGCAGTCTTCTGCAATGGTGCACCTGAGGAGACTCAGGATGGGAAAATAAATGATACTGGCCCCGGATAACTGAGCTGCAAATCAAAGGAATGATTTAAACAAACCCAGATTTTGCATCTTCCCATACATGAAAAAACCCTACATTCCTTGAGATACCGGATTTTCTTTCATCAGCAGTAGTCTTTTGAAGAAGCTGGCTTAAAACTCAACATTCAAAAAGACAAAAGATCATGGCATCTGACCCCATCACTTCATGGCAAATAGACGGGGAAGAAGTGGAAACAGTGATAGATTTTTTTCTTAGGCTCCAAAATCTCTGTGAACAGTGACTGTAGCCATGAAATTAAACCACACCTGTTCCTTGGAAGAAAAGTTATGACAAACTTAGACAGCATATTAAAAAGCAGAGACATCACTTTGCTGACAAAGTGGTGGTCCATATAGTCCGTATACAGATTATAAGTCCATATAGTTCAAGCTATGGTTTTTCCAGTAGTCATGTATGGATATGAGAGTTGGACTGTAAAGAAGGATGAGTGCTGAAGAATTGATGTTTTCAAACTGTGGTGTTGGAAAAGACTCTTGAGAGTCCCTTGGACAGCAAGGAGATCAAATCAGTAACTCCAAAAGGAAATCAACCCTGAATATTAATTGGAAGGACTGATGCTGAAGCTCCAATACTTTGGCCACCTGATGTGAAGAGCCAACTCATTAGAAAAGACTGATCCTGGGAAAGATTGAGGGCAAGAGGAGAAGAGAATGGCAGAGGATGAGATGGTTGGATGGCATCAGTGACTCACTGGACATAAGTTGAGTAAACTCCAGAAGATAGTGAAGCACAGGGAAGCCTGACATGCTGCAGTCCATGGAATCTCAAGAAGCAAGACAAAACCTAGCAACTTAACAACAACAACAAATTTTCTGAAGTTCCCACTGCCCAGTTTTGTTGCAAGAATTCCTATATATACTGGTTCCTTCCTTCCCTTTACAGAGTAGTCTCTCAGAGCTATCTGAGAGGCTGTGTCCTAAGCTTAAGTCCTCAGCTTTGTCTGCCAAGTGAAACATAATTCTCACCTTTTAAAGTGCATTTTTTTTTTCAGTTGACAACCATATATTCCGCATGTCAACAAGAGAATTTAGAAAATGTAGAATTTGTTGTTGCAGCTTGCTGGTTGGGTTTAACCTGAGACTCTCAATCTTCTAAAAAAATCAGCCTGAATTATAGTCCCCTCCAAATTCAGATTTTGAAGTCCCTGTCCCCAGTTTTAGGATGTTCCTCAGAATGTAAATATATTCAGAGGTAAGTTTTGCAAATAGGTAGTTGAGTTAAGATAAAGACAAACATAACACTTGCTTTACAATCTGAAGTGGATTAGGGTGTGGCCATACTCCAATCTGACCGGTGTCCTTAGAAGAAAAGGGGAAGGTGAGATGAACTGGGATATTTGGATTGACATATGTACACTATTAACACTATGTATAAAATAGATAACTAGGGAGAACCTACTGTATAGCACAGGGAACTCTACTTAGTGCTCTGTGGTGACCTAAATGGAAAGGCAATCAAAAATGAGGGAACATGTGTGTAAATATAGCTGATTGACTTTGCTGTATACTAGAAACTAACACAGCATTGTAAAGTAACTATACTCCAATAAAAATTAATTAAAAAAATAGTGAATAAAATAAAAACAACACAGAAAGTCAAAAACACAAAAAAGAAGAAGAGAGAAGAAAGGGATACCAGGGGGTTGTGTACAGACAGAAGACTATGTGAAGAGGTGGCAAGAAAGTGGCCATCTGCAAGCCAAGAAGAGAAGTCTCAGAAGAAACCAACTTCCCTGGCACATCAATCTTAGACTTTCAGACTCTAGAGCTATGAGAAGATACAGTTCTGTTTGTTTAAGCTCCCTAGTGTGAGGTGTTATGTATGGCAGCTCTAGCAAACTAAGACATCAGAATTCTGTGATTAAGAAATGAGGCCACACACAGTAGATTTGAAAACAAGTGTTTTTCTTAGAGAAGAATGTATCAGACTGCCCTCTCCCCACCATCATTTTTGCATCTGGTTACATCATTTACTCATCATCTCTAGGCAAGTTTCTAAGTTCTTGTGGCTTACAACCAGAGACAGGTTCTTGTTAAGGGTCCTTACGTATATGGAGATATATCACCTATATGAAGATACTACAGCACTTATCAATAGGATAGGTTAGATGATGAAATAAAATAAGGTTTATAAATTTACTAACACAGGTCTGCTTTAGCAATGCTTTCTTCAAAGTTATATACTTAATTTGTGATAATTTTCTCTTTTTTTCCATTTATTTTTATTATTTGGAGGCTAATTACTTTACAATATTGTAGTGGTTTTTGCCATACATTGACATGAATCAGCCATGGATTTACATGCGTCCCCTATCCCAATCCCCACTCCCGCATCCCTCTCCATCCCATCCCTCTGGGTCTTCCCAGTGCACCAGCCCTGAACACTTGTTTCATGCATCCAACCTGGGCTGGTGATCTGTTTTACCCTTGATAGTATACTTGTTTCAATGCTATTCTCTCAGAACATCCCACTCCCGCCTTCTCCCAGAGTCCCAAAGTCTGTTCTGTACACCTGTGTCTCTTTTTCTGTTTTTCATATAGGCTTATTATTCAACGTGTCAATTCTTTTATATATATTTTTTTTCTTTTCCTCAAACATAATGATCTGAAATTTACTATTTAAAAAATACAAATATATCATCTTTCTCTCTTAGAACTCTTTAATCTGCCTATCATGTTATTTTACTACATGAAAATGCTGATGGGACTTATTTTCAAATAAATATTCATTTGATTAAGGGCATTTTATAGACACATTCAATAAGATAAACGCCCCTTCATGTTGGCTTCAATTAATTATTTCTTTAACAATTTTCTCACAGCAAGAAGGAAATAATATGTTTTCAAACATTTAAAAGACAGAAAGAATTACATGCCATTATCCAGAAAAATAGCTACCCGTGACAGATTTGCAATCTGAACTTGAAGTTAGTGCTTGACAGTGGTTGTCAGAATTGGAAATACCAGTTGCTTCCATTTCTGCAGTCAATTGAGAGAGCAGATACAAAGGATGGTATCAAATAGAGTTGGAGGCATTGAAGTGACAATCAAGCACTGCAGAAACAAGTGGGAGAAAGTGAGACTATGGACTCTCGGAGGGTACAGTCTATCTATCACATAACCAGCCCAAATCACTTGAGAAAAGATGGATCTCATGCCTCAGTCTTCATATGGGGAAGTAACTCAAGAGATTTAACCACTTCACAAAAAGATAACCCACATGGTTCAATATAAACTGACATCAACATGCTCAGTCGCAGAATCATGTCCAATTCATTGGCTCCATGGACTGAGTCTGCCAGGCTCCTCTGTCCATGGAATTTTCCAGGCAAAATATTGGAGTGGGCTGTCATTTTCTACTCCAGAGGACCTTCCTGGTCCAGGGATCTAACCCACATCTCTTGCATTAGCAGAAAGATTCTTTACAACTAGCATCACCTGGGAGGCCCAACCTTGCATCAAACATTTAAAAAACATGAAGAAATTGATTAAAACTAGAAATCAAAGTAACTGATTAATCAATTAAATATTTTTGAAGATTTTTATACCTAGTTTCTGCCCCACACCTCACACATCCTGCCTCCCATGGCCTGATTGTTCTGCTAATGCTTAAGCAAACTCTATAGCAGTACTTAGAAAGATTAGTATGTCTCTATATGGTTCATGAGCCATACAGAAACTGGATGTGGGCATCATTTAGCTAAATTGTAAAACTTTGTTCTAAACCAAAAAATAATGTTTTTTTTTTTTTTCTGTGTATTAGAGCTGAGTGCAAAGTTTAAAAGAAAGAAAAAAGAAATGCAGCCACTCTGAAAGGATAGAAGAATGAGAATACTTCAGATTATGTTCCTACAGAAGACTAAAACTAAATATCCAGGCTGATATTCAACTGGTAAATCATTACATCGAAATGGCTGATATCCATTGTGATCAGTTGGCCTTTCTGAGTTACCATTGTTAAATGTTTTGAATATCATTCCTTATATATTTTAAACAGCTGTAATGAGATGTAATTCACATACCATCAATTTTAAATGATTTATTTCAATGATTTTTGATAAATTGCATTGTTCTTTTTTAAGTTATGGTAAAATATATATAACAAAATTTTCTATTTTAGCCATTTTTAAATGCACATTTCAGTGGTGCTAACCACTTTCATAATGTTGTGTAATGATCAATTCTATTTCTGAAATTTTTTCATCAACTTAAATAGACATACTGTAACCATTTAGTAGTAACTCCTAGCATCTGGTAGTTTCTAAATTACTTTCTGTCTCTGAACTTCCCTATTCTATGTATTTCACAATAATAGGAGTCATACAGTATTCGTCTTTTCATATCAGGCTTTTTTAATTTCATATAATGTTTTCAAGGTCCATCCACATTGTAGACTGTGACAGAACTTCATTATTTTTACGGTTGAATGACACTGAAGCTCCAGTATTTTGGTAACCTGATGTAAACAACTGACTCATCGAAAATGTCCCTGATGGCAAAGATTGAGGGCAGAAGGAGAAGAGGATGTCAGAGGATGAGATGACTGGATGTCATCACCGATCCAATGGACATGAAGTTGGGCAAACTCTGGGAGATGGTGAGGGACAGAGAGGCCTGACATGCTTCAGTCCATAGGGTCGCAAAGAGTCGGACACAACTGGGTGACTGAATAGCAGCAATATTCCTCTATAAATCTAGACAACATTTTGTTTATCCACTGATTGATGCCTAGGTTGTTTCTACATTTTGACTACTGTGAATAATGCTGCAATGAACATTAGTATATAAGAACCTGTTTGTCTTCACTTTTTATCATTATTAATATTATTATTAGGCTTCCCAGATGACTCAATGGTAAAGAACCCACCAGTCAATGCAGGAGACACAGGGGATGTGGGTTTAGTCCCTGAATCAGGAAGATCCTCTGGATTAGGAAATGGCAACCCACTCCTGTATTCTTGACTGGAAAATTTCAAGGAGAGAGGAGTCTGGAGGGCTACAGTCAACATGGTCACAAAGAGTTGGACATGATCAGTCCTGAGTGTTCATTGGAAGGACTGATGTTGAAGCTGAAACTCCAATACTTTGGCCACCTGATGTGAAGAGCTGACTCATTTGAAAAAACCCTGATGCTGGGAAAGCTTGAAGGTGGGAGGAGAAGGGGCTGACAGAGGATGAGATGGTTGGATGACATCACTGACTCAATGAACATGAGTTTGGGAGTTGGTGATGGACAGGAAGGCCTGGTGTGCTGCAGTTCATGGGGTCGCAAAAAGTTGGACATGACTGAGCGACTGAATTGAACTGAACTGAACACACAGGTGTGATGAGAGGCAAGGATGGATGCAAATGTTTCTGTCCTTCAGAAAGAAGGACAAAGAAAAACACAGATATCAGAGCTAGCAGGCAAAGAAAAAAAAAAAAAAAAAAAGGCTAAGTCTCAGAAATGATGTGTGAATCAAGATACTGGTGTAAGAACAGAGCATCTCATTTAGGGTTGGATAAAGTGTCTTGCTGCCCTGTCCTTAAATATGAGGTTACATCTACTTTAAGAGCTTCTACTAAAGGCCTCCAGTTTCTATAACTGAGATGGGACTTAGCTTATGAATCTTGACAAAATAAAGTTATAGGGAGTGAAACATGGGGGAAAGATGGCTTTAAAGTTATTTAAAAGCACATGATGTAAATTGAAATATGAGTTGCCTAGAATTAATGTTAGCAGAGATCAAGTGTACAAAGGTGGCTCTTGGTTAGACATATGCAATAAAATTGTTTACCCTGGTAGCCCCATTATAATGTTTATTCTGAGTTTACTATTTAGCTCAAACACTGAGGACTATCTTTTTTTCATATTCGATCATTTTTGATATCTTGTTCTTCCTCTCCACCAATGGCAAGAAAGATAAGTGATATTAGACGTTTTCCACTGGTGAAGAGTTCTAAGAATCATAGTGTTGCAGAAAGCAGTAATCGAGAATCCAAACACCACACTCAGAGAGCTGGAGAACTCAGGTTTATTATGCTGGCAGGCCCAGAGGAGTTAACACTCCAAGCTCTGAGCCCCAAACAACGGGGTTACAGAGTTTTATAGACAGACTATAGTGGGCAACACTAGTTACTAATAGGCTGGTTAAAAATAAGGGGTTTCACGAGCACAGGAACAGCAGTCAAGACTGGGAGGGAGATGCCTGACCTTTACAGGGACAGGCATGATTAAGCAGCTTTGCAGCTGCTGGACAATTGCAAAGAGCAGAACAAGGATGAGTGACAAGCTCCAGTTCCTAGTATTGTTAAGTCCCCACTTTCTGAGACTACGTGACCTACGTGATCCAGACTTTGCAAGGAGCAACCTGAGTTATCAGAGGCAGAATGAGCAGGAGGTTATGTAAAATTTAACTTTTCCTCTTCAATAACATTGGAGATGTACAACCTTGGGGAATTCCATCAGTTGTCACTAACGTATGGATAGTTACTTGAAGTGGTGCAACATTTCCATTTTTTGAGTATCAGAACTAAGAGTCTGGCTCTAAGAGAAACACCCAGCTCCCATTTTCTCCTGTAACTTTATGAACTGTGAGTTTCCTCATCAGTATTATTGTGAAAGTAGCAAGCTGAAACACTGTGACTAATGAAGGAAATAATCTCTACTTACTACTGGTACTTTATCTTACTTTTCAAAGATCAAGTCACTCACTGATTGATCACAGCCTTTCCATTTAACCTTGGATAAGTCATTGAATCTGTGGTCTCTGGATTCTGTTATGCTCTATAGAGCATTGATTTTTTTTTTTTTTTTTCCCCATTTAAAACAGAGTTAACTGAGCTGAGTTAAAACTCTCAACCCTTTCTCCCTTACAGTAGGCAGAAACTAAAATGTTTGTTTAATTCTGATAAAGTTAGATTTTCCTTAAAATATTTATGCATTTATATTGTGCCATGTTGGGTCCTAGTTGCAGCTCACAGGATCTTTGTGGCAGCATTTGGTCTCTTTGTGGTACGCATGAGTGATCTAGTTCCCCAACTAGGGATAGATCCTGGGCTGCTTGTACTGGGAGCAAGGAGTCTTACCCACTGGACCACCAAGGAAGACACCAAACTTAGCTAAGTCCCCAAATAGGGTTTCCTGGAGTCTGACCTACATATGGGCAGTTCATAGATCACTGGATTGTTATTACACTTTGCGGCATCTGTGCTCAAGGTGAAAACTGTAGTCTCAGTCCTCAAGCAGTAAGAATGTAGCTTTTTTTTTTTTTCCCCTTAGCTTTACCTACCCTGAGACGTGCATCTAGATGAAAAGTCATAAAATAGGAACACTTCTCCTACACCCTCAGACAAAAAGCCATAAAACAAGGAAACTCTGAGTGTTGCCTCCCTCTTAGAATTTGCCTTCATGTATTGAAAAAAAAAAAAAAAGGGAGGGGGTTTAGTTATTTTGGACAAGAGGGCTACTCTGATAATGAGATACTCTGTCATTATTGGAAGTCAGATTCCAGATTTATTTCTAATGCAAAATTTCTGAAGCTTTTATTAAAATAGTTACTTTGTGGACATATAACCAATACATACAACCACTCTAAAGTATGTAGTATGTGTGTGCTCAGTTGCTTCAGTCATGTCTGACTCTTTATGACCCGATGGACCTTTGCCAGCCAGGCTCCTCTGTCCATGGGGTTTTCTCAACAAGAATACTGAAGTGGGTTGCTATGCCCTTCTCCAGGGGATAGTCCTAACCCAGGGATCAAAACTGTATCTCTTGCATTGTAGGCAGATTCTTTACTGCTGAGCCACTGGGGAAGCCCTAACATATGTAGAGATAGTAATAGAGAAAGAAAATATTCACCTTTCTCTGCGATTTCACCAAAATAGATCAATAATAAAAATGTATGTGCTGACATACATTCTGACAGCAAATGTATGTCAGCTAGCATCTGGCAAGTTTAGAGTTCAACACTGACCTTCGTTACCTATCCTGTCTCATCAGAATTCTACTGTGTGGGAATGAAGTATGTGATTAAAAGATCTGACTGATCACATCCATGGAAAGAAGTGAGAGGCAACATGTTTTCAAAGGCACTAGACTAATTGAAAATATTTTCATATCTAATGGGAAAATTGATTACATTTATAACAGAAATGGGGTAGGGTTATTTATCTTACCAGCAGAATATTTTTCTTTCATCTTGAAGGAGGCCTTATTATAAGATTATTTCTTGAAGATCATGCAAATAATGTCTCCATGCTAATTACTTTAAAAGGCTGGGTGGTGGTTGTTTAGTCGCTAAGTTGTGACTGACTCTTGTGACCCCCTGGACAGTAACCCACCAGGTTCCTCTGTTCCTGAGACTTCCCAGGCAAGAATACTGGCGTGGGTTGCCATTTCCTCTTCCAGGGGATCTTCCCAACCCAAGGATGGAATCTGTGTCTCCAGCATTGCAGGTGGATTCTTTACCACTGAGCCACCAAACAATAAACTCTCTGAACAGAGATATCGGAGATTGAAAATTGAGGCCTCAAAAGGTTGCCAGGATCTGAAAGTATTGATGAAGTTTTTATTTGGGTGAGTCATGCAATATTTGACTGGACTTTGGGGTTACATTTCTTCTGCTTTGTTTTCTCCTTGGATTCTGCTTTAACTTTGCATATTCTCTTTTAGTTTATTTTTTATTAATTTATTTATTTTAATTGGAGGCTAATTACTTTACAATATTGTGGTGGTTTTTGCTATACATTGACATGAATCAGCCATGGGTGTACATGTGACCTCCATCCTGAAATCCCCTCCCTCTTCCTTCCCCATCCCATCCCTCAGGGTGGTCCCAGTGCACCAGCCCTGAGCGCACTGTCTCATGCATTGAACCTGGACTGGTGATATATTTCCCATATGGTAATATACATGTTTCAATGCAATTCCCTCAAATCATCCCACCCTCGCCTTCTCCCACAGAGTCCAAAAGTCTGTTCTTTAGATCTGTGTCTCTTTTGTTTTCTCGCATATAGGGGCATCATTACCATCTTTCTAAATTCCATATATATGCATTAATATACTGTATTGGTGTTTTTCTTTCTGACTTATTTCACTCTGTATAATAGGCTCCAGTTTCATTCATTTCATTAGAACTGATTAAAATGCACACTTTTAACAGTTGAGTAACATTCCATTGTATATATGTTCCACAGCTTTCTTATCCATTTGTCTGCCAATGGACATCTCTTTTAGTTTTAAAACAAATTCATTATCAAAAGAGTCAATTTGTGTTCTGACCTCAATTACCATTATGGATTATGACTTGCTTGTTGCCTACTTTTCTGGCTATCTGGGTTGACCTCAATCAGAACTGTATAAAATCCCATATTTAGGTTTCCATAACACTTATCATTTAATATTTTGTTACCAAAATTGACAGGAAAACTCCATTTTAGACAAGTCTTGCATGTAAGGCACAGAAAAAAAATAAGATGAATATGAAGCATTGATATGTATACAGTATGTCCTAATTTTAAGAATTTCCCACATTATGTATGTACAACACAGTTTGCAACAGCTGAACCTGCAGTGATGTCCTTTTATGAAATGAAAATATAAGATGCCTAAATGTATAAATTGGAAACAGTAGTATAGTATTAACCAAGCTTTTTTAATACAATTAATATTTTGAATGCGTCTAGAATACATAGTGGGAAAAATTGAGGAAAAAGAAAAGTCTTGTTTAGTTAGAAGTTCCAAAATATTTCAGTATTTAAAGATGGGCATAGACACACACAGAGAAATCAAGCATAAAGGGCAGGGAATATTCTCAGAAAATTTGATGAAATATAAATATTTTATCATAGTAGTGGGACAGAAGATTATAAACTGACAATTATAGTAGTTCCTGGCTTTCTAGATATAAACAAGAAATCACCCAGATTAGAAAATAAAGCCCCAATAGTATAACTATCAGCAAAGCCAATAGAGAGCAAATTTTGGCTTTGCTAGAGACTGATCCTAAAGACATGCCTGGCATCTTGACAGCTGTGAGTACCAATACTGTACTTCTAATACTATCATGTTTCTGACATTAGCCTGAGAGATCTCATCTGTTCTACATCAGGGGGGTCCAAAATCTGTTTTGGTGTTGAGCCAAAATATCTGATGATATTTGATGATGAACCCAAATATCTGCAGAACACTGACTCAGTAGGTTGTAGAAACTGAAGGAAAGGTAAAGCCGCTATTATGTTCAGTCAGTTCAGTTCAGTTCAGTCACTCAGCCGTGTCCAATTCTTTGCCACCCCATGGACTGCAGCACGATGGGCCTCCCTGTCCATCAACAACTCCCGAGGCTTGATCAAACTCATGTACATCAAGTCAGTGATGCCATCCGACCATCTCTTCTGCTGCGTGCCCTTCTCCTCCCACCTTCAATCTTTCCTAGCATCAGGGTTTTTTTCAAATGAGTCAGTTCTTTGCAGCAGGTGGCCGAAGTACTGGAGTTTCAGATTCAGCATCAGTCCTTCTGATGATTATTCAGGACTGATTTCCTTTAGGGTGGACTGGTTGGATCTCCTTGCAGTCCAAGGGAATCTCAAGAGTCTTTTCCAACACCACAGTTCAAAAGCATCAATTCTTCAGCATTCAACTTTCATTATAGCCCAACTTTCACATTCATGCATGACTACTAGAAAAACCATAGTTTTGACTAGATGGACCTTTGTTGGCAAAGTAATGTCTCTGCTTTTTAATATGCTCTCTAGTTGGTCATAACTTTTCTGCCAAGGAGCAAATGTCTTTTAATTTCATGGCTTCAATCACCATCTGCAGTGATTTTGGAGCCCCCAAAAATAATCTGTTACTGTTTCCATTGTCTCCCCACCTATTTGCCATGAAATGATGGGGACAAATGCCATGATTTTAGTTTTCTGAAGGTTGAGATTTAAGCCAACTTTTTCACTCTCCTCTTTCATTTTCATCAAGAAGCTTTTAAGTTGTTCCTCCCTTTCTGCCATAAGGGTGGTGTCATCTGCATATCTGAGATTATTGATATTTCTCCCGACAATCTTGATTCCAGCTTGTGCTTCATCCAGCCCAGCATTTCTTATGATGTACTCTGCATATAAGTTAAATAAGCAGGGTGACAATATACAAACTTGATGAACTCCTTTCCCAATTTGGAATCAGTCTGTTGTTCCACATTCAGTTCTAATTGTTGCTTCTTGACCTGCATACAGATTTATCAGGAGGCAGGTCAGGTGATCTGGTAGTCTGATCTCTTGAAGAATTTTCCACAGTGTGTTGTGATCCACACAGTCAAAGCCTTTGGCATTGTCAATAAAGCAGTAGTAGATGTTTTTTTGGAACTCTATTGTTTTTTCAATGATCCAAAGGATGCTGGCAATTTGATCTCTGGTTTCTCTGCTTTTTCTAAATCCAGTTTGAACATCTAGAAGTTCATAGTCCATGTCCTGTTGAAGCCTGGCTTGGAGACTTTTGAGCATTACTTTACTAGCCTGTGAGATGAGTGCAATTGTGTGGTAATTTGAAAATTATTTGGCATTGCCTTTCTTTGGGATTGGAATGAAAACCAACCTTTTCCAGTCCTGTGGCCACTGCTGAGTTTTCCAAATTTGCTGGCAGATTGAGTGCAGCACTTTCACAGAATCATCTTTTAGGATTTGAAAGAGCTCAATTGGAATTCCATCACCTCTGCTAGCTTTGTTCATAGTGATGCTTCCAAAAACCCACTTGACTTTGCATTCCAAGATGTCTGGTTGTAAGTGTATTATCACACCATTGTGATTATCTGCACTGTGAAGATCTTTTTTGTATAGTTCCTCTGTGTATTCTTGCCGCCTCTTCTTAATATCTTCTGTTTCTGTTAGGTCCATAGCATTCCTGTCCTTTATTGCACCTATTTTTCCATGAAATATTCTCTTGGTGTCTCTAATTTTCTTGAAGTGATTTCTAGTCTTTCCTATTCTGTTGTTTTCCTCTATTTCATTGCACTGATCACTGAGGAAGGCTTTCTTATCTCTCCATGCTGTTCTTTGAAAGTCTGCATTCAAGTAGGTATATCTTTCCTTTTCTCCTTTGCTTTTCACTTCTCTTCTGTTCACAGCTATCTGCAAGGCCTCCTCAGACAACTGTTTTGTCTTTATGCATTTCTTTTTCTGGGGATGATCTAGATTGCTGCCTCCTATACAGTATCATGAACCTCTGTCCATAGGTCTTCAGGCACGCTGTCTTTCAGATCTAATCCCTTGAATTATTTGTCACTTCTACTGCATATTTGTAAGGGATTTGATTTAGGCCATACCTGAATGTTCTAGTGGTTTTTCCTACTTTCTTCAATTTAAGTCTGAACATGACAGTAAGGAGTTCATGATCTGAGCCACAGTCAGCTCCCAGTCTTATTTTTGCTGACCGTGTAGTGGGTTTCCTTCTTTGGTCACAAAGAAAATAATAATCTGATTTCAGTATTGACCATCTAGTGATGTCCATGTGTAGAGTCATCTCTTGTGTTGTTGAAAGAGTGTGCTTGTTATGACCAGCACATTCTCTTGGGAAAATTCTATTAGCCTTTGCTCTTTTTCATTCTGTACTCCAAGGCCAAATTTGCCTGTTAGTCCAGGTATTTCTTGACTTCCTACTTTTGAATTTCATTCCCCTATAATGAAAAGGACATCATTTTTAGGTGTTCATTCTAGAAGCCCTTGTAGGTCTTCATAGAACCGTTCAACTTTAGTTTCTTCAGCATTACTGGTCAGGGCATAGACTTGGATTACTGTGATATTGAATGATTTGCTTTGGAAATGAACAGAGATCATTCTGTCATTTTTGAGATTGCATCCAAGTACTCCATTTCAGACTCTTTTGTTGACTATCATGGCTACTCCATTTTCTCTAAGGGATTCTTGCCCACAGTAGTAGATATAATAGTCATCTGAATTAAATTCACCCATTCCAGTCCATTTTAGTTCATTGATTCTTTAAAAGTCGATATTCACTCTTGCCATCTCCTGTTTGACCACTTCCAATTTGCCTTGTTTCATGGTCCTAACATTCCAGGTTCCTATGCAATACTGCCCTTTTATAGCATCAGACTTTACTTCTATCACCAGTCACATCCACCACTGCATGCTATTTTTGCTTTGGCTCCATCTCTTCATTCTTTCTGGAGTTATTTCTCCACTGATCTCCAGTAGCATACTGAGCACCTATCGAACTTGGGAGTTCATCCTCCAGTCTCCTATTCTTTTACCTTTTCATACTGACCTTACAAATGCACTATTTTTAGAGACCAAGTGTTAAAGTGGTTTAATTTGAAAGGAAAGTATAAAATGCCATTGGCACTGAGAACTAATTTTTCTCTGCCTGTGCACAGACATAGCTGGGACCTTTGTACACTACCACATGCTTAAGTTACGTCAGATAGTTACGTCATTAGCTGGCTTTCCTTTTCTACTCTGTAAGTCCATAGAATGAGCAGGTATTGTGGAGAGACATTGGAAGAGTCAGTTGATTAGATGCCTCACTGATGTCATAGAGAGAAAAAAAAAAAAAGTCTCCTTGAAACTTTTTCAGCAAGCAATCAAAGAGGAAAATAAAAGAAATGGTAGTTAGCAGTATTAGGGTTCTCTGAGGGGTAAACTTTCTGAAGATAAAAAGATCCAAAATGCTGATAGTGGTAGAAAGTAGTAAAGGATAGTTGGAGAAAAATTCAATATGAATCTTTCCTTTTGGATATGTCATCCACTTAAATGCTGAAGGCATTGAGGACAATGGCCAAGTGTGTGATGGACAGCAAACCTGGACTAAATGGAAAATTATTCACTGGTTGAAAATCAGGGAGAAGAAGGAACTAGGAGTAAGCACTATGGATGTGTGAAAATGATGCCTCCATATCACATTCAGGTTGTCCTTATTTTTTGTCCTTACTTATGCCAGGTCCTCTATTCATAATGTCCTGTCTATAATTTATTCTTCAAATTCTTCTTTCTTCTGATACTCATAACATCCAGATAGCCAGTCCTTTTGTGCTTCTAAAAGACTTTGTGCATTTATTTAATATAGTCAGTCTCAAAAGGTTTTACTCAGTTTTAAGTATTATTTACTTACAAACAAAATAGATATCAATTGGAAGGTTTAGTATTTAAATTTTGAATGTGCTCATGAAAATTTTATTTTTAATATTTGAGTTATCATGTGCTACTTTTAATCAGGTAGACAAAAAAAATGAAGCTAAGAATTGATTACACAAAATTAACAAAGCTAAATCCTTAAGGTTTTGAAATATTAAAACTTTCAGATTGTTTTCACAAGTGTGTATCTTTTATATTCTGAAGTTATTCATCTTTAAAACTGCTTCAAGACTCTTAAAACACTCTCTACTAAACATTTCAGACTGTAATTTATTATGTTTATTTACTTCTGTGACTATTTCACACAATAAATGTGTTTTTAAAGGTGACTGGGTCTTGTATCATATTTATCTTCTTGATTCCCTAGGCTGTAATGGGGCCTAGAAAACACTGAAGCTTGATAAATAATTTTATTAATTGGTAAAATAAATACATGAATGTGGGCCAATTGTTTGTTTACTCAAACAATTTTCTTTTTTGACATTTTCATATTAGAAGAACCAGGAATCTCAAATGGTTTTAGGTCAATGCCTAGTGCCAGGCTAACAAGAAAAAAGAATGCTACTATTCAGGGCACTTACAACATACCTCACATTATTAAATCTTTTATTTTCCAAAATAAAATCTAAGTCATTCCTTATAGTAAGGAACCCAAACAAAACTATCTTCTTTCTCAAATCCTTTTTTTCTTTATGGCAGATATATGTGGCTGTACAATCAAAGCCTGGATATTATACTGAAAGTACTTTCTGATAGCTCTAGTTTCTGGTTCATAAATAATATTTTAGCTTTACAACATTAATAACTGTGTATTTCTGAGACTATATAAACAATAATGCATGGCTCATCACATCCCTGATGATATTGGAACCAACGCACTTGCATCCATAAGGTGTCTATCCACTTATAAATGAGATTCACAGCTGATAGAAAGTATACTTTTCCCATTCTGTCTGGGCATAGATGATACCAGTGAAAACCAATGATGAAAGTAACTGATACTTATTTTTATTGGGAATAGATTAAATGGATCTAAGAGGTAGGCAATCAGAGAGGTAGAATGATACTGCAAATATATATGTGCTTTAGAATATTTGTGCAACTGTGGCTTTGAAAAATGTACATGTCACCTAAAATGTATGGGATTCAGATAAAAGCTACATAGATTATGTAAATATCATATTTCATTATGGTAATTCATAGGACAATATTAGTTTTAAAAGTTATTGAGCAAGATAACATGAGGTAAGAATTAAATATATTTACTGACATATACATACTCTATAAATATAGTAATCCTAATATTAGTCTCACTACCTGAGAGACTGCTCCAAATAAATATAATAAATTACAGAGCCTCCCTTTCATTCCCTAATAATTTAACCAATAGGAACCTGGCTTTGATGTCCAATTTCTTAATATAACCTTAATAAAATCACAACAATATTTGATAATCCCTTCACTTGCATGTAAATTTCTATGCTGGCCAATTAGAGAGACACCTATAAGTGAAAGAGGTAGCTAGAAATTAATATAAGACTAAAAGATGACTTAGAATTGAATAGTTTTGACTATATTCATTTGGAAATCTCTCTTTATATTGAGAAAAAAGTGAAACTATTTATTCAATCTAGGCTGAATTTGGATATTTTTAGTATCTGGGGTTTAATTTAGTGGTTTTCATATAAAAATATTTCTGAGCTGAGATAGATTTGATTGTATGAATCCTCTTATCTGAAACTGAAGATTCACAGTTGGGAAGTTATTTCAATTGAAACATGACCAGGTCTGAGACAATTTTCCTTTCCTAGATTCCTAGAAAAATATAAATTATATGGAAGTTTTGGGGGTCAAAGAGAGAAAACCTAGTCAAACTTTGTTGAAATAATCTTAATAATTTTTAAACATGTTCACAAACATATGACAGTGATTATAACCAACACAAAAATTCAAATTTAAAATGAGTATCTATCTTAACTTCTAAATCTAGCTGGATAAGAAATAACTCTGTAAGCCCTTATGAAGATATACCATTGAATTTGCAACAAGTACCCCTAAATTACCAGGATGATGCTACTGAAATCCATACTAGTAGCACTGTTAGCAATTTAAAAAAATTTAAATATCATTTCCTGAAAAGATTGTGGAACATGAGATTAATTTTATTTAATTTGAATTTAAATTTAATATAATTTAACTTTAAACTTGAACTTAAAATTTAATTGTTAAATGTAATCTTATAAAAAGAACTTAATAAAATGTTGAACTTGACAAAATCTTGATTATATTATGAAAAAGTTTGTATGAGAATATGAAATCAGTCATGTAAAGCAAAGTAATTTTAGTAACAGTTATTGCTGTCTTCATTTTATAATGAAAATGCTTCAGAGAATATTAGAGTTTGAAATGATATTAATGAAACTGAATCTCATTCTCATTTTACCAATGAGAGCAATTTGTATAAAAGAGGATGTATTTTTCTAATGTCACTTAACTGGTAGGGGTTGATTTGACACAAGAAAAACAAACACTTAATTCTTGTTATAAAATATATGGGTTGGCCAAAAAAATGCATTCTTTTTTTTTTTTTTCATGAGATGGCTATTATAGTGCTTAATTGTCTTTAATTTCTTTTGAAACAATTTAATTAGATTGTATTGCCATAGCTGTCATATCAGTGTGTATTTTAAAAAAATCTTGGCAAAATTGGTAAATTTCTTTGTAGTATTTTATTGTTTAAGATGGAAGAAAAAAGAAACATTTTTAGCATATCGTGCTTTATATTTCAAAAAAGGTTAAAAAAAACAGACAACTCTTTTAAACACAAAAAAAGGTTTGTGCGGTGTATGGAGAAGATACTGTAACACATCAAACATGCCAAAAGTGGTTTGTGAAGTTTCATGCTGGAGATTTCTGGTTGGATGATGTTCCCCTGTCAAGTAGATCAGTTGAAGGTGATAGTGATCAAACCCAGATATTAATTGAGGACAACCAGCATTATACCACAAAGGAGATAGCTGATGTACTCAAATTATTCAAATCAGGCATTGAAAATAATTTGCACCAGCTTAGTTATGTCAATCACTTTGATGTTTGGGTTCCACATAAGCTAAGTGAAAAAAAAAAAAAAAAACTTCTTGACAATATTTTCACATGTGATCTCTACTGAAACAAAACTGTTCTGTTTTTAAAACAAGGTGATGGTTGTGATGAGAAGTGGATACCGTACAGTAATGTGGAATGGAAGAAATTGTGGGGCAAGCAAAATGAACCACCAACCACACCAAAGGCCAATCTTCATCCAAAGAAGGTGATGTTGTGTGCGTTGTGGGATTGGAAGGAAATTCTCTATAATGAGCTCTTTCTGGAAAACCAGTCATTTCCAACAAGTGCTTCTCCCAGTAAGACCAATTGAAAGCAACATTTGACAAAAATGTCCAGAATCAGTCAATAGAAAATGCATAATGTTCCATCAGGATAATTCTAGACTGCATGTTTCTTTGATGACCAGGCAAAACTGTTACTCTTGGCTGGGAAGCTCTGATTCACCCACTATATTCACCAGACATTACACCTTCAAATTTTCATTTACTTCAATCTTTACAAAATTATCTTAATGGAAAAAATAAAATAAAATCAATCCCCTGGAAGACTATTAAAGCCACCTGGGACAGTTCTTTGTTGAAAAAGATAAAAAGTCTTGGGAAGGTGGAATTACGGAGCTGCCTTAAAAATTTGCAGAAGATAATGGAACAAAATGGTGAAAACTATTTAATAAAGTTCTTGGTGAAAATGAAAAACGTGTCTTTTATTTTTACTTAAAAATTGAAGGAATTTCTTGGCCAATCCAATAGTTAGGACTTATAATGTCAAGTGATTCTGAATTTGCATAGGTCTTAAAAGACCTCCTTAAAAGGAGTTATAAGTCAAAAGCAGGTAAAAATGTAATGGACACAGGTTTGATTAGAGTATACACTGGACCAAACATTTGTGAAACAAATATTTTATAATTAAAAAGTATTAAGTATAATAATATATAATAATTTTCTGTGCATTTTGATAAAGAATGTTGGTAATAATGTCTTAGCTTAAAGTACTAATATCAAATGGATGAAATACAAAAACATTGTCTTTGTCTTACATTGAAAAGTTTCCCAAACATGTGAGTATTTTTGGGAGGCAAGATTATTCCATTATAAAGATGAAAAGGTTATATATGAATTTTCCCAGAACTTTTGCAGCTAGGATATAGGCATGTGGCTTTGAATTAAAATGAGAACTCCCCACACAACAAAAGTCCCATCCACAAATCTATTTTGGGGATGATGAGAGCATGGGCATAGAATCCAAGTTGTAACAATGGTGAATCTTCAGCATACAGTATCTAGCAATGAAATGACCTTGTCCTTATCAGATTGCTCTGTGGCACACTTGTGGCCATAGATTCTACATTTCCCCTTCCGTTTCTACTAGCCATCCCAAAGCTTTTAAATAATTTCCTAATATATATCAGCCATAGTCAACTTTTGTGGCATAAACATAAATGCCAGGATGAGTACACAGTATTTCAGTTCAAACAACCCATGTATGTAATAGCTCTCTGTAATAACTAATAAACTTAATTATTAGATATTTTAAGACTATAGTTTAAACTTTTAAAAAGCTTAACATAACTATTCCATTACTTTGTGTAATAGATTTTTGAGGCACAATGCCACTGGTTTAGGAATTTACATAAAAACACATAAACTGTGTGTAATTTCTCCCTATCCACACATGATATTTTTGTCCTGTTTTTCCAAAGTTTATTTCTAATTGACTACCTTTTTGAGCCTGTTTGGCACATTATTATACTTTTACACACAAAATGATTCTTAATTCAGGAAATTGTTACTAGAGGAAAGGAATGAGGTCTATATTGTGCACTGGCTCAAAGGTGTCTGAGCTTCTAGGTAAACAATTACAGTATGTATTTTAAAGAATGGGTCCCCAGTCTCTGGGATCTAATGCCTGGTGATCTGAGGTGAAGTTGATATAATAATAATAGAAATAAAGTGCACAATAAATGGACTGTGCCTGAATTATTCCCAGATCATCCCCACAATCATTTTGTCTTCCACCAAACCAGGTTCTAGTGCCAAACATGTTGGGGACCACTGCATTTTCATTTGTCTATTTGGTCTACTTGATATATGTACTGAGCCAGATAATGACTAGTATTAGCTTTTATTCCTTGTTTAGAAATCAGTCCTCATAAACTGGCTTTCTTTTTCAATTATTCAAAGCAGTGAAGTTGTGGTCTCCCTTCTATTTATTTATTTAGTGCTTTTTCAGTGTGTGTCTCAGTGCCTTGAGCCTCCAGGGAGTCTTCCCAACCCAGGGATTGAACCCAAGTCTGTTAAGCCTCCTGCATTGGTAGGTATGTTCTTTAGAACTAGTGCCACCTGGGAAGGAAGGCTCATATTTATTTCTCAAGTATTAAGAAACATTTAAATAAATAACTGCTGAAAGTGTTCCCTATCTGATGGAAAATATAAATCTACTCATTCAATATAGTCAAATAAACATAAGCAAAATAAACACAAAGAAAGCCACACAACATCATATTGTAATCAAAATGTTGAAAATCAATGATAAAGAAAACAATCTTAAAAACAGTCTAATAAAATTACCCTTGAGGGACAATTTATAATTTAAATGTGGTCAGTATGATAGTTCTTAAATAATGCTAATTTATTAATACAAAGGGGCTTCCCTGGTGGCTCGGCCTTAAAGAATCTGCCTGCAATGCAGGATACACAGGTTCATCCCTGGGTCAGTCAGGAAGACTCCCTGGAGGAGGGCATGGCAACCCACTCCAGTGTTCTTACCTGGAGAATCTCATTGACAGAGGCGCCCCGGGGGGGCTACTGTTCATAGAGTTGCACACAAAGACGCAATACACGGCACACAAAACAAGGACATAAATATTTTGATTTTATAAAATAATGTCTTTACGTTTAGATTTACATGCTTAAGTATTTAAAGGTGAAGTATTTGTAACATACTTTTGAATGGATTGGTACAAAATAGAATGAATGGATTATGATAAATAGATAAAATATTAAAGCTGTGTGGATATCCATTGGACTATACATTTCAACTTTTCTGTAAGTTTGATTTTTTTTTTTTTTTTTTGAAATGTTAAATTCAACCTCCAGGGCCTGAAGAGATTTGTTTTGTGAGATATAGAAAAAAAAGCTGTCAGAGTTTCCCCTGGAGCATATGGGGAGGAAGGAACTACTAAGAGAGTAAAGCAGGGAATAAGGTGGAAAACTTCAGGCATTTGCTAAAGTGATTTCTCTCATTAACATTACTAAACTCATGAAGGATGTGGGCTAGTGATCAGACAACTTTTCACGGAAATTAATAATGGTGAATGCTTCACGTTATGGACTTGGACAGAACAAGGCAGGCTAAAGGACTATGCAGAGTAAGAAAAGAAGGACGGATAAACTCCCAGAAATCTCTAGGAATCATTGGACAGTGTTTGATCTCTGATGGGCCTATGGAATCAAGATCCAGGAATCAGTCCACAGCTAGAGTAGAAAGAGGGAAGCATATATAACATCTGTATTATAACTCCCAGATTATTTTTATGAAATAACTTTTGGTTAGGCTACTTCCTGCTTTTAAATGCTACTTCAGTGGCTCTCAAATTCCGAAAGAATAGTTAGTATTTTTATCCTGAAGTTGTAACATCTCAATTATTGGCAACTGACTCAATTTCTAAATGTTCTCTTTGACTTAATATATGCTACAGCCAACCCAAATTATTGTTTGTCCTCTATACCACATTTATTTAGATTTTCCTGACCCTGTGCCTGTTATAGCTCTTACCTGAATGACATTATCCTCTCTCACCTGCCAAACATTACTCATACTTAAACCCAAAATCAAATTTTCCCTTTTCAAATGTCATCAACAGAAAACAGACAACGTCTTCCAAATTCTCAGATGACTGCATCTGTTTCCTTTATACAAATGTCTCAAATGTGTCTGAAATATAATTTTCATATATTTTGTCTTTTATGCTTTATTAGAGTTATAAAGGGAAATAAACATAATTTTTCAGAGACTTACAACTATATACACTACCATATGTAAAACAGATGGTTGGTGAAAAGTTGCTATATAACACAGGGAGCCCAGCTTGGTGCTCTGTGATGACTTAGAGGGGTGAGATGGCAGAAATTCAAGGAGGCTCAAGAGGGAGGTGATATATGTATAATCATGGCTGATTTGCACTGGACCACAGAAACCAGCCCAACATTGTAAAGCAATTTTCCTCCAATTAAAAAATAAACTGTAAAAGATGCAAAATAAGTAAATAAAACAAAATATCAATTTGGAACACCAGAATATCACCTTCATTAGTTAATAGAGACTATTAAAATTGGCAACAGAGAATGAGAGCCAAGTTGGTTTTAAATAAAGAAACTCTGTGATTACCTTGTTTCAAAAGGAAAGAAAATAGAACTGAGCTTCCTCTCTCCAGGTTCCAATTATCCACAGTAGTCATTCTACCCTTCTTTAAGGTAGAATATGTAAAAAGGTAGAGAGAGATAAGCAGTTAAATTATATGAACTCTCTTGGCATGCAAAAACACTCAGGAGTGAGGAAGGAGCCTTTTTCTCTGAAACACACCTCCAGAAGTCTGAGCTCATTAAAGGCAGGGGTTATGTCTTGAGGTTTGTTTTTTTTTTTTTCCCTCTCTCGCTCTCTCCCTTTCTATTTCTGCACCACATGTAGGAACTTAGTTCCCTTTATAACCTCCACTTTGCCAACCAAATATAGTGCTCTGGCAATCAGTTGAGAAATGTACACTGGCTCACTGATAAAGGAATGAACTTGTATTAGTGCTCATGAAAGAAACTATAACATTTCACCCCAAATATATTATCTGGTATAAAAATTATATTGTGCTGAAGACAAGCAAGAGGCAGCAAATATAACAGGGGCTCTCTCTCCGTTCTCCCTTCTTTGCCTAAATAATGGGTATAAAGTCTCATTGCTGAAAGGAACTTTAGACTTACCAGCACAGAGATGCTGCCAGAAAAATTTGCAATAATATTGTTAAACTAACCCTTATCTTCCTGTTTCTTTACCACCATTAACTGCCCTGCCCAAGCCCCTTTTTGTTTCAGATGTGATTCATAATTTACTACTCTTTTTCCAAAATAGTACAAAAACTGGTCAACTCTAACTACTTCTTTGGATATTCATTTTCCTCGTGAGGGCTCCCTTGTTAAATATGAAATATGCATGTCAATCAACTTCTCTTTAATTTCTCTTGCTGGTCTGTTTTGTTGTGGAAGTCCCAGATTCTACTTGTGTGTGTGTGTGTGTGTAGTTGCTCAGTCATGTCTGACTCTCTGTGGCCCCATGGGCTGTAGCCTGACAAGTTCCTCTGTCCATGAAATTTTCCAGGCAAGAATACTGGAGTGGGTTGCCGTTTCTTACTCCAGGATATCTTTCTAATCCAGATATCAAACTCACATCTCCTGCATTGGCAGGTGGATTCTTTACCACTAGCACCACCTGGGAAGCCCTAGATCCTGCTTAGAAAGGTAGAAAGAATGGAAAGCAAGATTGTTTTTCCATCTCTACACACTTAAATTCAAATAGTTTACAAAAAATGTAGAGAAGGAAATGGTAACAGTAGATAGAATCTACAGCTAACTAAAGAGCAGAGTCTTGGCAATAAAATATTTAAATTAAAATAATAATATTCATAAACACTGTAAAAATCAACCAAAAACAAAAAGAGAATTGATTCAGCTCACAAGACATCTATATTCACATTAGTTATTTTTGCATCAATTTGTTTGCATTTTTATCTTTCTAATTTGAACATGTCTAGAGGGAACTATTAAATCATAATCTATGTAAATGTTCTCACTTGGCGTTTACTCTATGGTGGCCCAGGGAATTTAGGATGCTTTATCTCATGTTAAATTAAATTCAGATAATATTTTAAATGTGAGAAAGTAATCCATTTGCTTTTATATCTATCCACATTCATAGCCATCTTTACATTTTTATACACATTTTTGGGTCCAGGTTAACTTACTTAAGCCAATCAAATCATGTCATTTCATGTAGGCTATCACCTCTGCCTTACCTACCTTGTTTCACAAGCAGAATTAGGGCAGTATATTGGAAATGTAATAACACTATCATGGTGACAGAACACAAAGAAGAGCGAAAAAACTGTCTTTAAATTGTATATACTCAGGCACACTCTTACTTCTTGTTTTACTGTTGTTGACATATAATCAACATATAAAATTATTTTTGTTTTAGATGTACAGTATAGTAATTCAACATTTAGAGAAATTGTAAACTGTTCACCTCCATAAGTCTAGTTAACACCTGTCACCATATTTTTTTTACACATATATATTTTTCTTGTAATGAAACTTATAAGATCTGTTCTGTCAGCAATTTTCAAAGATGCAAGACAAATTCTAATTTCTTGTTGTAGGGCTGACTATCAAAAATTGTGATACAGTGATTTTAATTTTCCTTTCATCCCATATATATTATGTTTAGTTGTGGTCTGTTTGAAGTTTTTGCATCTTTCTGATAATACAATGTCTTCAGGGAATCTCCTAATGAACACTTTCCTCTGCCTGCCATTTTAAGAAAGAGGATATGCTTGTCCAATATTTAAAAGGTACATTGGATATCTTAGACTATTACAGAATATCTAAAGCCACAATGGCTTGGTTTAAAAAGAAACAGCTTGAGGAAAAGAACATTTTTTTTTAAAGCACTGGCAAAATCAGATGATTACCCCTATTGTATTTTATATTCCATATCCAACTCCAGCATATTTTTGATAAAAAAAACTTGATCAGAACAACCTTGTTAGTAACAGCCATCTTAATAGTAACATTTCTACAAGTCAAGGAATTTATAATGGCTCCTCCTCCATCAACACTTCAAGGTCTCGTAAATGAAGACTAAAAGCTTCCTATTAGAGTTCATAACAAGTTTTATATACAAGATCATATCATCAGCAACAAAAGATGATTCAACTCGTTCTTTCCCATCTGAAGGATTGACTGATTTTTGGAAGGGCAGTGCCAAAGAATATTAAAAACTACCATACAACTGCACACATTTCACATGCCAGAAAAGTAATGCTCAAAATCTTTCAAGCTAGACTTCAACAGTATGTGAACTGAGAACTTCTAGATGTGTAATGTGGATTTTAAAAAGGCAGAAGAATCAGAGACCAAATTGCCAGCATTAGTTGGATCATAGAAAGGTAACTCCAGAAAAACATCTACCTCTGCTTAATTGACCATGCTAAAGCCTTTGACTATATGGATCACAACAAACTGTGGAAAATTCTTGAAGAGATGGGACTATCAGACCACCTTACCTGCCTCCTGAGAAACCTATATGCAGGTCAAGAAGCAACAGTTAGAGCCAGACATGGAACAATGGTCTGGTTCCAAATTGGGAAAGAAGTACATCAAGGCTGTATATCATCACCTTGTTTATTTAACTTCTATGCAGAGTACATCATGAGAAACCCTGGGCTGGATGAAGCACAAGCTGGAATCAAGGTTGCCAGGAGACACAGCAACAACCTCAGATATGCAGAGGATACCTCTTTAATGGTAGAAAGTGAAGAGGAACTTAAGAGCATCTTGATGAAAATGAAAGAGCAGGGTGAAAAAACTGGCTTAAAACTCAGCATTCAAAACACTAAGATCAGGGCATCCAATCCCATCACTTCATGGTATATAGATGGAGAAAAAGTGAAAACGGTGGCAGAATTTATTTTCTTGGGCTCCAAAATCACAGCAGACAGTGACTGCAGCCATGAAATTAAAAAAAAAAAAAAATGCTTGCTTCTTGGAAGGAAAGATGTGATAAACCTAGACAGCATATTATAAAGCGAGACATCACTTTGATGCCAAAGTTCTGTATAATCAGAGCTATGGTTTTTCCAGTAGTCATGTACAGGTGTGAGAGTTGGACCATCAAGGAGGCTGAGCACTGAAAAACTGATGCTTTTGAAATGTGGTGTTGGAGAAGACTCTTGAGAGTCCCTTGGGCAGCAAGGAAATCAAGCCAGTCATTCCTAAAGGAAATCAACCATAAATATTCATTGGAGGGACTGATACTGAAGCTGAAGCTCCAATACTTTGGCCACCTGATGCAAAGAGCTGACTCATCGGAAAAGACCCTGATACTGGGAAAGATTGAGGGCAGGAGGAGAAGGGTGTAACAGAGGATGAGATGGTTGGATGGCATCATCAACACAATGGACATGAGTTTGAACAAACTCCAAGTGAAGGATGAAGAAACCTGACCCTGGTGTGCAACAGTCCATTGGGTGGCAAAGAATCAGACATGACTTAAGTGACTGGCAAGCCAACATTGGACTTTCCAGGTGGCTCAGTAATAGAGAATCCAGCTACCCATGCAGGAAGCATGGGTTCAGTCCCTGGGTTGGGAACATCCCCTGGAGACGAACATGGCAATGTATACTTGCCTGGGAAATCCCACTGACAGATGAGACTGGTGGGCTGTAATCCATGGGGTTGTAATAGAGTCAGACACAATTTAGCAACTAAAAACAACAAAAACAACAATCCAACACTGTGTTTGTGAGATGAATCAAATTGAACATGGTGTGTAATCAGTTTTGTTTATGTTACCAGGTTTAGTTTTCTAGTTGTTTTTTTTTTTTTTTCCTGCCTTTTAAAATTTGTTTGTTTTATTTTAAGAGGGGAAGTGTCCATGAGAGATGGTGAGCTGGCATTTTGTTTTCTCGTGTCATTGATGTCATTGATGTTGGAATCAAAGGTAATGCCTCATGGAATGATTGAGAGGTATTCCTGCTTTCATTTTAGGCAAAGTTTGTGAAAACTTTGTTTTAATTTTTTATGAAATGTTTGCTGGAACTTACCAACTTTTAAAGAAGGAAACAAAACTTACTATTAGCATAATTTACATCCATACTCTGCTTTTATTTTTCTTACTAGCATTTATCACTGTCTGATGTTATTTTATTGGCCTGTTTTTTATATCTTTCTATCACTCTGCAATATAAAATCTATGAAGACAGGAAATTTCTTAGCTCATGATTAAAATTAAGATGCCTACAAAATGTTCCTGACTTATAATGAAAACTCAGTAAATATTTTCCAAGTGATTATGAATAATGACAGAGTTACTGAGAGGAAAATGGTAAAAAGGACTGAATATATGGGCAAGCTTCACAGAGTCGTCATGAAGGGAAAGAATCCATAATGAAAATGGAAAGACTTAGAGTCAATATTGTGTCAAATTCTGGGTAGCATTCAGCTATAACACAGAAATATCTCTAATGTTAACTGAAATAACAAAATAGAAACAACAAAGAAATAATAATAAAAAAACACAATAGTTTAAAGGAAAACTTGGACCCAATAAAAATTAAATAGTACATATGTATAGAATATAAAGAGCTCATTCAAATACAGACAAAAAATGATATCCCAATAGTTAAATGTGGAAAAGATATAAACTCACAACCCAAGCAAATAACACATGAGAAATTATACAAAAACATAACCAGTTAAATAAATACCAAGTAAAGGAATATCAAAATATCATTTTACATTCATAAAATCAGTCAAAAATAAGAAATGCAATACCTAAAATGGTTGCAATGAATTGAATTGTGTAATATGCCCCCCTACTCCAAATCCATATGTCAAAACCCTCATCCTCAATGTTTTTCATACCTTCGGGATTTAATTAGGTTTAGATGAGATCGTGAGAATGGTCCTAAAAGAAACCAGAATATGACAACCCAAATATTCCTCTTTGACATAAATATTATTTTATAATGAAGTCAATCAAGAAAGAGCAGAAGAAAATCTTCCCCTTTGGGGCCTAAAGGCATGATATAAGTCATTTTCTTGAAGATTGAGTCTTATCAGCCCAGAGAAGGCACGGCAGAAATCTGTAAACAAACCTCAACTCTATTTGTTTCCTCCCATATATGCACCTTCCCACAATTTGCCACCCTTGGAAGCTGCAAATTGCCTTTTTCCCCCCCTGTCATTTCTCTACAAATTTATTATTCTTTGTTGGAGATGCTATAAAAGGTGGGATTCAAAATTGTTATTTTGAATCATTTTTGGTTTAGGTGATATGCACTTGTTTGTTAATAGATTGTTTTTCTCATGTTAGTCTATCATTTTGTTAAAGTACCAGCAGAAACCCTAAGATAGGTAAGGGTAAATTGTGCATCTTCTACGCTGCCCTCACGAGGACATTAGTCCTCTTGTAAGAAAAGTGAACAGAGAGTTTTATCACTTGCTCATATTTTCTCTCTTCCTCTCTCACTCTTTCTCCACTGGTACTCATAGAAGGCCCAGTGAGGGCACAGTGTAAGGAGTGAGCTGACACCAGACACCAACCCTCCGGCACCTTAATCTTAGATTTCCAATCTCCAGAACTATGAAAAATAAATTTCTATTGTTTAAGCCACTCAGTCTGGAGGCATTTTATTATGGCAACCCAAACTGATTAAGACAATGGGAATGGTTAAAACAAGTTTGGATAAACTTTATGACAGAAACTGGACAAGAAAATAAAAAGATGACTGAACTCGGAAATAATGGTCTTTAAAGTTCGGTATGCTTTTCCCTCTTTTATGCATGCTGTTTTAGATTACCACAAATACAGATTTTCACTTTTTAATATACTTATATATTTCTTGTTACTGTTTCTTTGCACACATAATTTTAACATCTACATCAAATTATGTAATCATTTTACTGTTTCATAGCTTTACTCACTTTAAAAGCTGATTTTCTTTGTGCATATCCTTTATTTGTTTTATACACAAGGATGATCTTTGCATAAATATGTGCCAGTATTATATGTTTGCACTTAAGGGTAAATTTAAAAGTAGAATTACTCGGTCAAATATGATGAATAATTTAATTCTAATTATTAGCTTATAAAATTGCTTTCTAAAATTCTGTTCTTGCTCCTAGAATCTGAACTGAAAGACTTCCAGGAGATATTGAAGAATGTGATAGTGAATTTACAATAGCAGTTCTTAAAGTTAGTCTGACCACCAAGTAAATACTTTAGTATGACTTTTCATTTAATATTCTCCCCTATATGAGTGAGAAATTCAGTTCATCAGCAAATTCCTGTGCATATAGGATAGCAGAAGAATTCACTTCCATTCCTGGAAACATAATTCCTTTATCATAGATAAAACTTCCTATTCTTTCATCTAAAACATTTTATTTCTTGAGCTTACATAGTAGGAACTGTATGAGTAAATAAGCCACATGAATAACAAATGAAAAATTAGTGGTCATTATCCTGTATAGAACCCAAGCTACACTTTTTGCTTGCTCTATTTCTTTTTTTTATTTAAATGCTATGATCTGGCCACTCAAACCATATTCATGTTACTGTTACCAAACCAGTTTTGTTTGCCCAACTTCAGAGTAAGCCAAGTGCTGAGACTCTGAGATTTGTAGCCAAAAAAAAGTTTATTCACAATGCAGCCAAGTGAATAAATGGAAAATAAATCTCAATTCAACCTTTCCAAAGGTAAGGACCCTGGGCTATTTATGGGTAAAGAGTATAAAGTGGGAAAACCAACTACTCAAATTAAAGAAATAAAGAATATAGGTGGTCAGTGGTGCAGGAGAAAGTGATTAGAAGCAGGAAAAAGGATATGATCATTTTTCTGTAAGTGTAGCTGAGCTTCATACTTCTTCATAGGATGGAAGTTCAGAAAACAGTGGCATTAGCACAATCCAAGGGTGGAGTCTTGGGTCTTCTGATGCCAAAAGGATATCCATCAGACATTCAGGTGGGCTCCGTTGAAAGTTCTGTGGTCTCCACCAGTTTGAGCTGGATTAAAATTATCAATAACTTCAATTTCCTGAAAAACAACTTAAACAACTGTTACTGTATGTTGCTATAATGACCCATTCATAAGAGGTGTTATCTGTAGGGGGAAGTTAGAGGGGTCTTATGATATATTGTCTAAGCCACATGAAGCTTGGAGGGTATGTGATTTGCAAGAATAATTAAAGTGAGCTTGACAAGTGAAAGCAGATTTATTTAAATTTACTGCTTATTAGACAAGAATGTCTAATGGATCTAATCCTCAGTTTCATTACTACCAGAGTGAGTAATTCATTGATTTTACCTCTTTGACCCTGTGGGTACATGAGCATTTGACTGCTTGGCAAGTACACTTAATTCCTCTGAGCAATAGTTCTCACAGATCCACAGGACCTTGCTGCTTTTTATCAGGAGGGCCTAGGCTTCATTTGCCAAAATATGTACATTTTAGCCATCTTTGTAAAGTACCATGCTAGGACAAAAGAAATATTGGAAAGCAAAAAGTATGGCAGTTAAAAGGGGCTAAACATTTAAAGAAGGCATTTCATTTCTTTTTTCTCAAGAATCTGAATTTTTCAGTTTCATCTCCAGCATGTAAAGATCTTGGAAGTGTTTGCTCATATCTTAAAAGGCAAACAAACAAAAATGTGAGTAAACTGAAAATCAATGAATTTTGTGGGGCTAATGAGAGAATAGAAATCATAGGACACATTAACACCCCAGGATACACAGGACCAAGCAAATCTAGAAAACATAGCAGACATTAAGTAACCCAAAGTAAAAATCACTGAAGCCATAAACTTAAGTAGAAATATTTGATTTATCAGAATGTTTAATTTTGATAAAATGCTGCAGGCTGAGTACAAAAGAGAAAAATTCCTGAAGGCCTTGCAGTCTTAGGTGGGGCCCCCACATTTTAACCGACTTTACTTCGGGTACCCTACCATGTACTCATGGTAAAGAGTCAAGAAAAATCTCCTCTGAAAGTGGGAGAATATAAATAGCAATTTTGAGATATTCCCAGAGTATTTTCTATAACAAAGCCCTACTCTCTAGAGAGAAGGACTTTACAAGAATCTTATCCCAATAGTGCATGCTGGCTCTGTCACTCAGTCATGTCCAACATGACCCAGTCGACTACAGACCACCAGTCTCCTCTGTCCATGGGATTTTCCAGGCAAGAATACTGGAGTGGATTGCCTTTTCCTCCTCCAAGGTATCTTCCTGACCCAGGAATCAAACCCACATCTCCTGCTTTGACAGGTGGATTCTTTATCACTGTGCCACCTAAGAAGCCCTACAGGGAAGAAAATTTATTCATAACGAATCCTATCTGGCCTCCCTGTCTCACTTAAGGGGCCAGAAGCTAAGAAATCCTTGTGAATGTCAGAAGCCATGAAGCCAGGCTCAGCAAATCACTGAGATTTAATCATAAGATTCTAGAAACAATTCTTCCCCCACAACCTATTAACACATCCACAGGGATGTGGCACAATAAGAACAGACTGTAGCTAAAAAGCTGTATGGAGCAGACTCTGTTTAAGAAGTCCTTAGGCAAATCCAAAGACAAGAGAAGAGACAAATATAAATAAAGATCTTTGAAGCATAATGAACCTACAGTTACCACAAATGTAGCACAACCCAACTCCTAGTCAGACTAACATATAATTTCAAAGTAAAGACCTTTTTACCTCAGACCCCATTACCTGATACATAATGTCTGACACAACAACAACAAACATTATAAAGCATGCCAGAAGTCAAGAAAAACCCAGTCAGACCTAAAACTTTGAACAAAAATTAACTCAAAATTGATAATATATGCAAATGTAAAAACAAAACAAAAATAAGCAAGCAAACAAAACACACACACACACAAACTAGAACATTTCTAGAAGAAAGTAGGAAATCATCTGAGTTTAGTGATAAGTCAACACCAAAAGCACATTCCCTGAAAGAAAAAAAAAAAAAAAGATTTCATTAAAATTAACAGCTTCTACCCTGCAAAAGGAGTGAAAACACAAGCCACATACTAAGAAGAAAAAAAAACAAAACTATTTGCACAACACATATAAAACAAAGCTTTTTCTGAAAGAACTGGTAAACAAAGTGTACAAAGTACTCTTAGAGCTCACCAATAAGTAAACAATCCCAATTAAAATATGGGTAAAAGAACTGAAAGACAGTTGTCAAAGAAAATATCCAAGGACAAACAAACATAAAACGATGTTCAACATAATTTGCTCTTAAGGGACTGCCAATAAAATAACAAGGAGATATCACCACTATAGTGACAAAAGTTATGACCAACCTAGACAGCATATTAAAAAGCAGAGATATCACCTTGCCAACAAAGGTCCCTCTAACAAGCTTTGGTTTTTCCAGTAGTCATGTACGGTTGTGAGAGTTGGACTATAAAGAAAGCTGAGGGCCAATGAATTGATGCTTTTGAACTGTGGTGTTGGAGAAGACTCTTGAGAGTTCCTTGGACTGCAAGAAGATCCAGCCAGTCCATCCTAAAGGAAATCAGTCCTGTTATTCATTGGAAGGACTGATGCTGAAGCTGAAACTCTAATACTTTGGCCACCTGATTTGAAGAGCTGACTCATTTGAAAACACCCTGATGCTGGGAAAGGTTGAGGGAGGAGGGGCAACAAAGGATGAGGTGGTTGGATGGCATCACTGACTCAATGGACATGAGCTTGAGTAAACTCTGGGAGTTGGTGATGGACAGGGAGGACTGGCAGGCTGCAGTCCATAGGATAGCAAAGAGTCAGACACCACTGAGTGACTGAGCTGAATTGAAGTGATCACCACTACATATCTAATAGAATAGCTAAAATCCAAAACACTGACAATAACAAATGCTAACAAAGATGAATAGCAATAGTAACTCCCATCCATTGCTGGTGGGACTGCAAAATGTTACAGCCAATTTGGAAAACAATGTAGAGTTTTTTTGTTTTGTTTTGTTTTGTTTTTAATCAAAGTAGTAATTGATATTCCTCTACAATGCAGTAAATGTGTTTCCAGGTATTTAGCCCATGCATTTGAAGTTGTATGTCCACATACAAACCAGCTTTCTAATTTTTAATATCAGCTTTATTTATAATCACCAGGACTTGGAAGCAAGCAACCAGTCTCAATAAATCAATTACAAAAAAAAAAAACTTTTCTAAGAATTTGTCCATTTCATCCAAGTTGTCCATTTTATTGGCATAGAGCTGCTGGTAGTAGTCTCTTATGATCCTTTGTATTTCAGTGTTGTCTGTTGTGATCTCTCCATTTTCATTTCTAATTTTGTTAATTTGGTTCTTCTCTCTTTGTTTCTTAATGAGTCTTGCTAATGGTTTGTCAATTTTGTTTATTTTTTCAAAAAACCAGCTTTTAGCTTTGTTGATTTTTGCTATGGTCTCTTTAGTTTCTTTTGCATTTATTTCTGCCCTGATTTTTAAGATTTCTTTCCTTCTGCTAACCCTGGTGTTCTTCATTTCTTCCTTCTCTAATTGCTTTAGGTGTAGAGTTAGGTTATTTGGTTTTTTTCTTGTTTCTTGATGTAAGCCTGTAATGCTATGAACCTTCCCCTTAGCACTGCTTTTACAGTGTCCCATAGGTTTTGGGTTGTTGTGTTTTCATTTTCACTCATTTCTATACATATTTTGATTTCTTTTTTGATTTCTTCTATGATTTGTTGGTTATTCAGAAGAAACTTAAAAGCTTTTGCACTACAAAGGAAACTATAAGTAAGGTGAAAAGACAGCCCTCAGATTGGGAGAAAATAATAGCAAATGAAGAAACAGACGAAGGATTAATCTCAAAATATACAAGCAACTCCTGCAGCTCAATTCCAGAAAAATAAATGACCCAATCAAAAAATGGGCCAAAGAACTAAACAGACATTTCTCCAAAGAAGACATACAGATGGCTAACAAACACATGAAAAGATGCTCAACATCACTCATTATTAGAGAAATGCAAATCAAAACCACAATGAGGTACCATTACACGCCAGTCAGGATGGCTGCTATCCAAAAAGTCTACAAGCAATAAATGCTGGAGAGGGTGTGGAGAAAAGGGAACCCTCTTACACTGTTGGTGGGAATGCAAACTAGTACAGCCACTATGGAGAACAGTGTGGAGATTTCTTAAAAAACTGGAAATAGAACTGCCATATGACCCAGCAATCCCACTCCTGGGCATACACACTGAGGAAACCAGATCTGAAAGAGACACGTGCACCTCAATGTTCATCGCAGCACTGTTTATAATAGCCAGGACATGGAAGCAACCTAGATGCCCATCAGCAGATGAATGGATAAGGAAGCTGTGGTACATATACACCATGGAATATTACTCAGCCATTAAAAAGAATTCATTTGAATCAGTCTAATGAGATGGATGAAACTGGAGCCCATTATACAGAGTGAAGTAAGCCAGAAAGATAAAGAACATTACAGCATACTAACACATATATATGGAATTTAGAAAGATGGTAACGATAACCCTATATGCAAAACAGAAAAAGAGACACAGAAAGTACAGAACAGACTTTTGAACTCTGTGGGAGAATGAGGGTGGGATGTTTCAGAGAACAGCATGTATATTATCTATGGTGAAACAGATCACCAGCCCAGGTGGGATGCATGAGACAAGTGCTCGGCCTGGTGCACTGGGAAGACCCAGGGAATCGGGTGGAGAGGGGAGGGGGGAGGGGGGGATCAGGATGGGGAATACGTGTAAATCTATGGCTGATTCATATCAATGTATGACAAAACCCACTGAAATGTTGTGAAGTAATTAGCCTCCAACTAATAAAAATAATAATTATAATAATAATAAAATAAAATAAATAACAAAAAAAAAAAAAAACTGTCTCAGATCAGCAGCAGTCAATTTAGCAAAGGTTTATTTATACCTTTGAAATATCCACAACAAGGTTCCGATTATTTCATATCAATCTTTTATCTACTCTCCCCAAAATAAATTTCTAACAAAAATCAACACATAGCTTTATTGCCTTCTTATTCTGATATGGGATAAAGCAAGTAGAGTTTATCTATCTTGAGAATTAGCCAGAAGCAAGAAAGGACGCTTGTTAATAGTCTTGTTCAAGTGCTATTAGGAGAATAGTGGGAATGTGTGTTTACTATAACAATAGCTTAAGTGGAAAGAGAATAAGAGATTTCTGAATTATCTTGTTTTACATGGTTAAAAAAAAAAAAAGGCTCCTTTGTATATATGAAGCTCTTGCATCACAATGAGATTGTCCAGTTCAGTCCCCATCATCTACAAGCTCCAGTGCAGAAAAAGAAGCACTTTCCAAGCTCCATTTCTCCCTGTTCTCCAGAGGGTGTTTTGTAAATTACAGCTTCTGCACACTGCATTGTTCCCTCGTGGCATGCTACAGCTAATATAGTTCCCTCAAAGTGCATAATGACTCCCAAGATGCAACTTAAATAGTGGGGAATTATAATGAATGATGGAGAGTGAAAATACCCCGGTGTTCCTTTGGGAGGGGAGGGGGACCCTCTAATGGTACCAGATGTAGTGCAAATGGCATCAATTCAGACTTGTTGCCCATAGCTGCCCAACACAGACACAGATCCTGGAAACAGACACAAAATAAATCAAAGGGATTTTTCTATTCATATTCTTTGTACTAGCAAGCTCCTCTGTCCCTGGGGATTCTCCAGGCAAGAATACTGGAGTGGGTTGCCATGCCCTCCTCCAGGGGATCTTCCCAACCCAGGAATCAAACTCAGGTCTCCCATATGGCAGGCAGATTCTTTACCATCTGAGCCACCAGGGAAGCCCTCTTTGTACCTAATTTATAGATATCATTGTTCTGGCAATGCCTTCAATATATTTTGAAGTCTCATAGGTGCTTTGAAAACACAGGTCTTTGGAGGTGTCTCTATGATCTCACTGCTTAAAGGTCTAAATCTTCTCACTAAAATATAATGAAATATTGTATATGTTATATTGGCCTGGGTTTGCTTCTAGAAATATTGTCAGGATTCTTCTGGAAATAAAAGATGAGTAATGTCAGGATATCAGTTAAATAGACAGGCAGGCATCTGTGAGATTCCCTCAAGTGCAGACACTGAGAATTCACTGATCTTCTCAGCATTGTTGTGTATATTGAAACCATGGAAACACCACATGATTTGCAAGAAAGCTTCTGGAAAACAAATAAGGAAATGACACTATGGGAAGTACAGCGCTTCCCATGGGATGAAAGTGGAGTTTTCCTGACTGGATTACATTTGGGTAGAAAAGACAGTGACTCTCATCAACATATTTTTAATAGGCCACTGTTTCTCTGTTCCCATCATCAAGCTCACTGAACCCCATATCTGACATGGTGTCTTCCCAAGTATATATTAATCCAGTGTTTTAACTTAGACCAACCATCCCACACTATGCCAAATATGTACCTGCTCCTTGAGCCCTCTATCTTTGTCCTTACCACTCTGCTACAATGTGTTATATTCTTAAATGTTCTCAGTCTTCCTGTTTCTTGTTAATACTTATTTTTTTTTTCCTGAATTGTGTTATTCCTTAAGATTTGATTATGGATCTTGACATTCATACTTTTATTTTTCAACTTTAAAATAAAATTGATGTATTAAAAAACACCTGAAATATTATATCAGTGTAAAAATAATGTTATATCCTGGACTTCCATGGAGGTCCAGTGGTTAAGGCTCCTTGCTTCCACTGCAGGGGCTAGAGGTTCAATCCTGGGCCAGGGAACAAGATCCTGCATTCTAACCATATGCTACCCCCAAAAAAGTTACCTCCTGTGACTATTCTCTCTCAAATCAGATCCCATATTTCAACTGCCAGAACAAATGATTACTATTTTTAATTCATCCAAAGGATTCTTCTTTTTAGCTTTTTATTTTGTCTTGGGGTATAGCCAATTAACAATGTTGTGATAGTTTCTGGTAAGTAGTGAAGGGACTCAGCAATACATATTCAGTATCCATTCTCCCCCAAACTACCCTGCCATCTGGGCAGCCAAATAACATTGAGCAGAGCTCCCTGTTAGGTCCTCCTTGGTTATCCATTTTAAATATCAGTGTGTGCAGACAACCATTAGTTCATTCTCTAAGTCCATAAATATTTCCTGTTTTGTAAGTAAATTCATTTGTACCATTTAATTCTAGATTCCATATATAAGGGATGTCGTATGATATTTCCCCTTCTCTGTCCTACTTAGTTCACTCAGTATGGCTATCTCTAGGTCCATCCATGTTGCTACAAATGACATTATTTCCGTCCTTTTAATGGCTGAGTAATAGTCCACATCTTTTTATACCTCTGTCAATGAACATTCAGGTTGCTTCCATGTCTTGGCTATTGTAAATAGTGCTACAGTGAACATTAAGGAGAGATAAGAAAGTGTTCCTCAGCAATCAATGCAACGAATAGAGGGAAAAAACAGATGGGAAAGATTAGAGATCTCATCAAGAAAATTAGAGATACCAAGGGAATATTTCATTCATAGATGGGTTCAATAAAGGACAGAAATGGTAGGGACCTAACAGAAGCAGAAGATATTAAGAAGAAGTAGCAAGAATACACAGAAGAACTGTACAAAAAAGATCTTCACTACCCAGATAATCACAATGGTGTGATCACTCACCTAGAACCAGACACTCTGGAATGTGAAGTCAAGTGGGTCTTAGAAAGCATCACTACAGACAAAGCTAGTGGAGATGATGGAATTCAGTTGAGCTATTTCAAATCCTAAAAGATGATGCTGTGAAAGTGCTGCACTAAATGTGTCAGCAAATTTGGAAAACTCAGCAGTGGCCACAGGACTGGAAATGGTCAGTTTTCATTCCAATCCCAAGGAAAGGCAATTCCAAAGAATGTTCAAACTACCACACAATTGCACTCATCTTACACACTAGTAGAGTAATGCTCAAAATTCTCCAAGCCAGGCTTCAGCAATGCATGAACCATGAACTTCCAGATGTTTAAGTTAGTTTTAGAAAAGGCAGAGGAACCAGAGATCAAATTGCCAACATCCGATGGATCATCGAAAAAGCAAGAGAGTTTCAGAAAAACATCTATTTCTGCTTTATTGACTATGCCAAAGCCTTTGTGTGGATCACAATAAACGGTGGAAAATTCTGAAAGAGATGGGAATACCAGACCACCTGACCCACCTCTTGAGAAACCTATTTGCAGGTCAGGAAGCAACAGTTAGAACTGGACATGGAACAACAGACTGGTTCTAAATAGGGAAAGGAGTATGTCAAGGCTGTATATTGTCACCTTGCTTATTTAACTTATATGCAGAGTTTATCATGAGAAATGTTGGGCTGGAAGAAGCACAAGCTGGAATCAAGATTGCTGGGAGAGATGTCAATAACCTCAGATATGCAGATGACACCACCCTTATGGCAGAAAGTGAAGAGGAACTAAAAAGCCTCTTGATGAAAGTGAAAGAGGAGAGTGAAAAGGTTGGCTTAAAGCTTAACATTCAGAAAACTAAGATCATGGTACCCAGTCCCATCACTTCATGGCAAATAGATGGGGGAACAGTGGAAACAGTATCTGACTTTATTTTGGGGGACTCCAAAATCACTGCAGATGGTTATCGGAGCCATGAAATTAGAAGATGCTTACACCTTGAAAGCAAAGTTATGACCAACCTAGACAGCATATTAAAAAGCAGAGACTTTACTTTGCCAACAAAGGTCCATCTAGTCAAGGCTATGGTTTTTCCAGTGGTCATGTATGGATGTGAGAGTTGGACTGTGTAGAAAGCTGACTACCGAAGAATTGATGCTTTTGAACTGTGGTGCTGGAGAAGAATCTTGAGAGTCCCTAGGACTGCAAGGAGATCCAACCAGTCCATCCTAAAGGAGATCAGTCCTGGGTGTTCATTGGAAAGACTGATGCTGAAGCTGAAATTCCAATACTTTGGCCACCTGATGGGAAGAGTTGACTCATTGGAAAAGACCCTGATGCTGGGAGGGGTTGGGGGCAGGAGGAGAAGGGGATGACAGAGGATGAGATGGCTGGATGGCATCACCAACTCAATGGACATGGGTTTGGGTAGACTTTGAGAGTTGGTGATGGACAGGGAGGCCTGGCGTGCTGCAATTCATGGGGTGGCAGATAGTTGGACACAATTGAGCAACTGAACTGAACTGAACTGATCCTTTCAGATCATCTTTTTGTCTGGATACATATCCAGGAGTGGAATTTCAGGGTCATGAGGTGGCTCTCTTTTAGTTTTTTAAGGAACCTCCATATTGGTCTCCATAGTGGCTGTAATAATTTACATTCAGAGGGTTGTTTTTTAAAAATATAAATAAAAAATTATATTATTTTCATCTCACATTATTCATTGCATATCACTGTGTTGTCCTGCATTTTTGTTTGTTTGTTTTGTTTTGTTTACTTAATAAGACCTACCTAAGTAGGTCATTCCCACCAGAACAATCTCATCTTGACTTCTGTAAAGTCAACTGATTATAGAACATTAATTATATCTTGAAAATCCCTTTATAGTTAGTTCATAACTTTGCATAATCATATGAGTAACAACCCAATACTTTTACCATATTTATTGGTTCAGGAGCAAGTTATAGGTCTAGCCTACCTCACTCAAGGGTCTGGGATTGCACAAGGACATGGGTCATTATGTGTATCTTCTTAAAATTCTGCCTACTGCAAATATATTCCTTATGTGAAATTATGGGATCTGTTGTTATTTTGAAAAAATTTTACAAAAGACTCTCTCTAGAGAATTATACTTTCAAAAATTTCCTTATGGGCCTCAACAGTACTATGTGTTAATATATTTTGGAATGATATTAGTTTGACAAATGAATTGGAGATTCTCCACATAATTTTAATACTTTCTCTTATTTAAATGAAATTCAGTATCTTTTCCTATGTTTAAGTACCATTTATATGTTATCTTCACTACTAGTATTTTATTTCTTCTTCCATTTTTCCCACTATTATTAGTTATTAGTCTTTATCTTATTTATATGAGTGTTTTTTTTTTAATATTAGAAAAATTAGGTGTGTCTGTGATAGGAGTTGTAAACATTTCACAACTTTAACTTTATCATCATTTTTCACTGTGTTTATAATTTTAAAAATTTTGAACAATGAAAAAATGTCTTTATATTATCAGATTCACATATATTTTTAGGTTTTGGGCTTATCTTTTTTTTTTTTTTTACATTGAAAAACAAATTGCCAATATTGTTTCTAATAATTTATGGTTGTAAAATTTTGTGTGGGGACTTCCCTGGTGACTCAGATAGTGAAGAATCTACCGGCAGTGCAGGAGACCTGGGTTCAATACATGTATCGGTAAGATCCCTGGAGAAGTGAATGACTACCGACTCCAGTATTCATGCCTGGAGAATTCCATGGACAGAGGAGCCTGGCAGCCTAAAGTCCATGGGATTGCAAAGAGTGAGATATGATGGAGCGACTAATGCACACACACAAACAGACACAATTTTACAGTACATCTGCTTAAAATTTCCTGATGAATCATGTTAAATACAGATTTGCATGTTTCACTAGGCTTTGCACACCATTTACTGCATGTGTCTTTTCCCACGTGAATGAACTTTTCATAAAAGATTGTATCTTCTAAAGATTGGCTATGTGAATTCTTAAGATAAAACCTGCCAAAGGCTTCTGCCTGACTTTTTTCCTGGAAATTCGCCCATGGAAGCTTGAGTCACCATGTAGAGTCCAGCTACCCTGTCATTACCTTGGTGGAGAAACCACATAGAGAGATCACATAGAAAGAGACAGAGATGCTTATGGATCCCAACTCTTTCATCATTCAGTTCTCAGTTCAGGTACCAGTTTTTTGAGTGAAGAAGCTTTGGAGATGACCACAGGAATAGCCCGGATGAAAACCCCACAGCTAAGATGCTCCCAAATTTCTAAGCCACAGAAATCATAGCTGATTACAATGATTATTTTAAACCACTAAATTTGGGAGTGATTTCCTACACAATAGTAGTAACTAAGTTTTTCCTGTCATTTACAGGCTTTTAGAAAGAGATTTTTATTTTAATAGTTATGTTACCAGAAATATTCCTGTTTTTAAACCTCTATCTAGTTTCACTGGATACTAGTACCAAAAATAAAAAAAATTTAAAAAATGATAATAAAAGATATCTTTCTTTATTTCTGTATCTAGCCAAAATGTTTTCAGAGTTCTCTCATTAAGCAAAAAGATGTCAGTGGAACAAAAGAAATAGTTTAAATATTACCAAACTACTTATATATTCCTAGTTTTTAAATGAATGCTTCATTAAAAATATGACTGTCACCAAAATTCTGGTACTTTTCACCTAGAAAGCTCAGGACAAACACTCAACTGACCAAATCTAACTATGGGACCTTATTCAGATTTTCCTATGATTTGTAGCCTTTGACTCTACTCAGTACTACAGGATGCTGGATTATTTATACATTTTAAAATTTTATTTTATGTACAATTTTATTTTATATACAAATTCCTGTTCCAATGGTACCATTTGTAGAAAAGAAGCCCTTATCTTCCTGGAAGGCTCACGCATCTGCGGTGCTCCTTTTAGAGGGGTATAAAGGCCTACAGTCAATCAACGCTCCTCAAACAGCACTGTGTGATATTTAAATGCTACACAAAACCGTAAAAAATAAGTTTTCCTTTCCTCTTTCCTGAACTTAATATGTATTTTTTGAGTAGCACTGTATTTGCTTAGAGTTCTAAATTGACTGGCATATTGAGAATATTTAAAATTCATGAGTATTCTATTTACATCAAATACAGGAATAGTGTTTTTATATTTCAAGAAATTTTCTGTGCCAGATTGCAGAAGAAAAAAGATTGTTTATGAAATTCAGCATTGAATATCCTGGTATTACTTTGGGGAATCATCATCTATTTTATCCCAGATTTCAGCAATTTATAGAGATGACAAAGAAGATAAGGGAAAGTTTTAGATTTGTGTAATAGCTGCATTATAACTGTGCAATATTTGTACAATAGCTACATGGTACCCCTACTGTGTGGGATCGTGAGGATATTATACCATCTGTCCTCAGGTAAACTATTAAAATCATATATAGTCAATAGTTTATATTTTCTTTTCCTTAAAATGTTTATGGAATCAAGTTTTACTAGTTTCTTTGGGAAACTAGTAGTAATAAATACCAATTATTCACAGTCCTGATTCTTAACCATTAAAAAAAAATCCAAAATATATCCTACCTTTGCAGAATAAATGTTTTCCCCTTATTCACCATCAGTGGATGCCAGCTGTCTCCTATAACCCTGTATTATTTCATTTCCTTATGTCCCTCTCCCTCTTTGTGTTGAACAGAACTCTATATTTTTTCAGGTAGGCTTTTCTTACTAACTTTCATTGGGTAATTTAGAAATGCTCAATGAATGCTTCATTTGTGCCAGGAACTCTTCAACTATTGGAAATGTAATGGTAGCTCGGAAAGACAAGGTCCCTCATTTCCCATTGATTTTTTTTGGGGTAAATGAGGGACTGAATGAACGATTATTACTAATACTACTGCTCTGTTGAAGTTAGGAATGATTCCTTTTTTATATTTGTTTCCTCTTTGCCTATGATTGTTTATGGTGTTGGATAAACATTAATTTGATTAGAGAAGGTGTGATAGAATAGTATCCAAATAGAAAGATTTAAGAAGCGGGGCCAGTGTATAAATTTAATATCAGTTTTATTCTGAAATGGAAGAAAAAAATAGCTGGAGTGGTGTTGATGAAAGCAATGGAGAGGGAGAGAGAAGAAGAGCTTAAGAGTCAATCTTTTGGTGGCCATACAGTTGAGGAGAATGGGAAAGTGGAGATAAACAGAAAGGAGCAAAAGAAAGTAAAAATTGACAGAAGGAAGCAGAAAATTGTTCAGTAAGGTAGAGTAAAGCAAATTATGTATCATAATTGATGCTAAATGAGCAGTGAGATGCTAAAGCAGATCAAGAAGCTAGAAGTTGGCAAAAATGCCTTCAGACCTCACATGATGTCATGGGTTACTCTGAAAGCCCATTTTTTTGGATAGTTTCATGTATATGAGATTTACTTTCCCAATAAGTTGTAAGTCTCTGTCACAAGGGCAGGGACTCCATTTTAATTTTACTCAAATTATTAACAACCCCTGATCTAGAGACATTGCAGAATAAGACTTTCTTGAAAACACGCTGACTCATCTCCACCATTAGTCACATCACTTCACTGACTTCTACATTCCCTGATGTTTCTTATTTCATTAATTTTTCTTTTCTCTTTTCTTTTTTTTCTGTTTTTGGAATAACTTTATGTGCTAAACAACTTTATGTGCTAAATTCAATGTTTCTGTCCTTTGTTTTCTTTCTTTTTATACTTTTGAAATTCTCAGTCCTTATGAAGATTAGTAGTTGGAGTGGGTCCCTCCTGTTAACTGAGTTTAGAAGTACAAAACAAAATACATAAGAACATAGGATAAGGAGCTAATAAATTTAGTTGGGGTATCCACCATATACAGAATAGATTAAAACACATTTTTCAACACTTTGAAGCTTGCTGTGATATTTATATTGATATTTGATAGTAACACATCAAACTTTGATCACCAATGCAGTATACGTTGATGACCTTGCTTTTAAATATCTGTTTACATTTGCCAGGAGACATCTAATGGGGATATACCTCCTCTATGGCCATGTAGGTTAGGCTTACCTGCATTTCTTCACTCCCACACATACAGTCATCTTGGCATTTATGAACAAGCCATGCTTCTGATTATATAACTCTTACCTGATATTTCTCAACTACACTATTTGAACTCTTTTCTTGTCCCTGAGAAGCTTGTTCTTGGTTCCTCAATTCATCTACCCATACCAATTTCTTTGTTATCTTTGCCTATATCCCTGTCTTGGTACTTTGTGCAGTATCTCTGAGAGCTCTAGAACTAAGACCCAAAACAGTGTGGGAATGATATAAGTTCTGTCTGATTCCTGCCTTCCTATCTTCCATATAAAGCAAGAGTCTCAAAATGCTGAAGGAACAAAATTGGTCACCTTAACAGCATTTGTGAAGACATCCTGGGCAAGATGCAGGAAACTCCTGGTTCCAGACTATTGGAGATCCTCTACCAATTGGGGAAGGGCAGGACCACTGAGAAGATGTAATTCTAAAGATTCAGCAATATAACATCTGATTAAGACTGACCAGGACAATAGAGAGTGCTTGTTTCCCCCTATATTTGGTCAGAAAATCTACTACTAGAAATAGGGCAGGTGTAGAAAGAGAACGTCTGATCTCTAAGTTGAAAGTGCAACACTCATTGAAGAAAACTCAGTAGTTTCCCATAGTAAAGAGTGTGTAATGTCAGAGGATTTTGATGCCTATAGTTTGCTGCGGCTAATGAAAGTAACAACAAAATCCAAACCCAGCACAACACCTGATTTGATGGACTTAATGTTATCCCAAGACTTCCCTGGTGGCTCAGATGGTAAAGAATCTGCCTGCAATGCAGGAGACTCAGGTTTGATCCTGGGTTGGGAAGATCCCTTGGAGAAGGGAATGGATACCCACTACATTATTCTTGCTTGGTGAGTTCCATGGACAGATGAGCCTGGCAGGTTACAGTCTGTGGGGTTGCAAAGAGTTGGACACTACTGAGCGACTAACACAACACAAAAACAATGTTATCCCACAATAAAATATTAGCTGAAAAGAATTGTGCCCATCTTCTGGTATGAATATAATCTATCTCAATCTCTAGTGCCCCAAACAAAATGAATGGCTTGCAACAAAAATTTAAATGAAGAACAAGAAAACAAGAAGTAAAACAATATACTGCAAGAGACAACTCAATTCCCTAAACCAAACTGAGATATGGCCCAGATGATGGAACATCTGTAGGGGAATTTAAGATAATTAGTATTAATATGTTAAAGGTTCAGTTACAAAAGGTAGACATCATGCATCAACAAATAAGGAGTTCCAGTGGAGATGGAAGGAGGAGAGAGAGAGAGAGAATGGGTCAAAATAAAAATTTCAACAGATGATGGCTGAGAATTTTCAAATTTAATGAAATAAAACAAATCAAAGATTCAAGAAGCAAGGGTTAGGCAAACAGGACTTGAAAAATAAAAGTATGTAAATGTCAAATAAGTAAGTGAATAGAAAAAAAATCATCAAGATACATCAGATTCAAATTGCTGAAAATTACATATAAAGAGAAAATTTTGAAAGCAGCCACCAAATAAAAAGCATAATATGTAAAGAAGAAAAAAGAGCATCAGTATTCTCCTGAGAACACTGTAAGCTGAAGATAATGAAATTGTACCTTTTAAGTATTGAAAGAAGAAAGTCTGTGAACCCAGAATTCTACATCTAGTGAAAATACTTTTCAAAAAAATGAAAAAGAAGATTTTTTTCAGACAAAAATTGTCAGAAATCTTTTGACAGTACATTTGCACTGTAAGTAATATTAAAGCAATTTTTAAACAAAAGGAATTGTATCAGACTGAAATATAGAGCTATACACACTTACAGGAGCACATAAATGAAGAATATTAGAAATTTGTTGGTTTGTAAATTTGGGAACTTGTCAAATAAAATCTGAAACTGGCCCCCATACATGCAGGCAAGAAGAAACTGCAGAAAGAGACAGACCACTACAGATTGGGAGGTGGTAGATTTAATGAGCAAGGGAATTTACTTTACAGGCTTGCCTTGTGTGGCTGCAAGATAGTAGATCTCTGCATTTACCTACCAGAATCTTGAGTTTATATGGAGGCTATATCTGAGTTCAGTCACCTCCACCACCCAGATGATCTCAACAACACATTGCTCTCTCAAGGGTGCATCTTTAAAAACAGCTCGAGCCATGGGAACACTTGGCACAAGGACATTCCAAGGAGAAAGTGAAAGTGAGGAATCCCCTCTGGTCCAGTTCAAGTCAACAGAGCACCTTCTCCAACAAAGTAACATAAATTAAGGTAAGTATAAAATTTAATTCTTCTTTATTTTCGATGACTAAAAAATATAACCCCAGGTCAAAAAGTAATAATAATGTGTTGTATATTTAAGGCTCATGCAAAAGTAAAATGCATGACAATAATAACACAAAAAGACAAAGAAGGATTGGTAGTAGACTTCTGTGAGATCCTCACATTACACATAAAGTTCTTTAGTATTTTTTTTTTTTTATTGTCATCATCATTCCAACACTCAGTCATGCCCGACTCTTTGCAACCCCATGGACTGCAGAAAGCCAGGCTTCCCTGTCCTTCACCATCTCGCAGGGCTTGCTCAAACTCATGAGCAACTTTGGGATGTCATCCACACAATTACATCCTCTGGCATCCGCTTCTCCTCCTGCCTTCAATCTTTCCAAGCATCAGGGTTTTTTATAATGAGTTGGCTCTTTGCATCAGGGGTCAAAGTATTGGAGCTTCAACTTCAGCTTCAGTCCTTCCAATGAATATTCAGGATTGATTTCCTTTAGGTTTGACTGGTTTGATCTCCTTGCAGTCCAAGGGACTTTCAAGAATCTCCAACACTACAGTTGAAAAGTATCAGTTTTTTGATGCTCAGTCTTCTTTATGGTCCAACTCTAACTTCATACATGACTACTGGAAAAATCATAGCTTTGACTATATGGACCTTTATTGGCAAAGTAATGTCAAATGATATTTTAAGGAGGACTATGATTAATTAAACATGTATAGATTAAGTCCTAGAGAAATAACCAGCACACCTCAGTTAGAGAAAATGAGTTGTGTCATACACTGATCTCTCCCTACTGCTTGCACTGAAAGAGTAACTTTCATTCAAGGGGGAAGTGTCCAGGGACTTCCCTGGTGGTCCAGTGGTTAAGAAATCACCTTGCAATGCAGGGGATGCAGGTTTGATCCCTGGTCAGAGAACTAAGATCCCATATGCCTCAGAGCAACTAAGCCCATGAGCCACAAATATGCAGCAACTACTGAAGCCTGTGTGCTCTGGAACCAGAGCACCACAATGAAAGATTCTACATGACACAATGAAGATCCTGTGGGCTGCAATTAAGATCTGACACAGACATATACATGTAGTGTCCATAAACATTATAAATAACTATATATAGTTAACTATATATAGTTATATATATAGTAACTATATATATAGTTATGGACACTATATATAGTGTCCGTAAACATTATGGGTAACTATAAACAAACTGAAAATTTACCTGTAGTCCAACAGACAAGATTAAACAGGGTTCGACACTGATGTTAAGTTTAAGCACATAAGTAGAGAGAAAACTTCCTCCTTCTCCATCTAAACCATCAGATAAACCCTGAAAACTAACACTTCAGAAGTTGCACATGTCATGAAGCACTGAAGATATTTTAGTACATGCTAAGCATCCATGATGCACCTACTAGGCAACAGGACAGAGAGCCCCCCTCTGTGCTGTTTTGGAACTATGAAATCATAATTTAACAGACCTGCTTCCCTGCTTTCCTTAAAAGGGCATCCTACCATATTAAGATGCAAATGGTAACAGCTACTAAAGCTATTCTCAGGTTTGGCTGCTTGAAGTCATTTTTAGTTCTGTGTAAGTTTGTTGCAAGTAACAGCTCACAAAAGGACATAAATAACACCTACATCAAGGTCAAGTCCATTATCTCAGAGACACAGGAGTGAATAAGTAACTCCAAACAGATCATGTTTAATACATTTGTATATAGGAGGACTAACTCAAAAACCCCTTTACCCTGAAAATCAATTCTTCCTCTCAATACCTGGCTCATGTGGAGACAGCGGAGTTTATAGCCCAATAGCACCAAACTGTCAGTTTTAGCACAGTCATTAAATGAGAGGCATATTTCCCATCCAGATGGTCCCCATGCCAGAGGCTAAAGGTTTATGTTTATATTGTAAACCACCAAGAGGAGGGCTTCCCTGGTGGCTCAGACAGTAAAGAATCTACCAGCAATGTGGGAGACCTGGGTTCAATCCCTGGATCAGGAAAATTCCCTGGAGAAAAGAATGGCAACCCACTCCAGTATTCTTGCCTGGAGAATTCTGTGGACTGGCAGGCTATAGTCTGTGGGGCCACACAGAGTCATTCAGTCATGACTGAATGACTCACACTTTACTTTCACCAAGATGAATATTTACAAAGAGCCTGTCGTGCTAAGAAACTGTGTTCCTCTAACACTGATCCTTCTACTCTAACACATCCTGCCCTCCTGTATTCCCCTGCATGCACTCTGATTTCTGGTGGATTCATCAAATGGATGAAACATTAACACTGAAGCTTTGGAGATTTTTCTGATTTAGAGAGTCCACCTGGGAGCCCTAGATGAGACAGCAGAAAACTCATGTTCATCTTTCCCCTCCATCCATGCTAAACAATTTCTAGAAGGATGGGGAGGTTTGTTGAGGGACAGACTCATGGAAAAACAGTGCAGTGAGGAAAACACGCCCCCCTCCAATGTTAAGCTCAAGGATTTGCATGTTCAGGACAATCCTGTACCATGATTTTACTATGGATAATTAGAGACTCAAATTTAAGTTCAAGTCTATTTTCTTCTTGACAACAGAGGATAAAATGGTTGAATGGTGTCAACGACTCAATGGACATGAGTTTGACAGGGTCCAGGAGTTGGTGATGGACAGGGAAGCCTGGTGTGCTGCAGCCCATGGTATCTCAAAGATTTGAACATGACTGAGTGACTGAACTGAACTACTTTCTGCTATCTAACAGTTGGGTGACTTGGGGTAGGTCACACATGCTCTGTAGGCTTCAGCTTCCTACCCTGTGAAAAGAGATCATGCTTCCTCATGGTCATAGTGATATTTAGATAAGACAACAGGAACTGCCCATCACAGAACTTAATACATAATCTGTAATTAACACTGATCAGTAAATTCTATCATCTTTCTTTTGGCTTCCAGAGCTTCACTAATATAATCTTATATCTTTGTCTAATGTAAACTATGTCCAATCCATTTTTTGGATAAAGAAAGTGTGCAACTAGGATATTTCAAATTAAGCAATTAATGCTTCTGACAGCAGTTCTCTCTCTCTCTCTCTCTCTCTCTCTCTGTGTGAGTGTGTTTGTGTGTGTGTGTGTGTGTTTGCTATGACCAGTGCATTCTCTTGGCAAAACTCTATTAGCCTTTGCCCTGCTTCATTCTGTACTCCAAGGCCAAATTTGCCTGTTACTCCAGGTATTTCTTGACTTCCTACTTTTGCATTCCAGTTCCTATAATTAAAAGGACATCTTTTTTGGGTGTTAGTACTAGAAGGTCTTATAGGTCTTCACAGAACTGTTCAACTTCAGCTTCTTAGCATTACTGGTTGGGGCATAGACTTGGATTACAGTGATAGTGAATGGTTTGCCTTGGAAACGAACAGAGATCATTCTATTGTTTTTGAGATTGCATCCAAGTACTGCATTTTGGACTCTTTTGTTTACTATGATAGCTACTCCATTTCTTCTAAGGGATTCTTGCCCACAGTAGTAGATATAATGGTCATCTGAGTTAAATTCACCCATTCCAGCCCATTTTTGTTTGCTGATTCCTAAAATGTTGACGTTCACTCTTGCCATCTCCTTGGAGATGGAAGCTTGACCACTTCCAATTTGCCTTGATTCATGGACCTAACATTCAAGGTTCCTATGCAATATTGCTCTTTACAGCATCGGACCTTGCTTCCATCACAGTCACATCCACAACTGGGTGTTGTTTTGCTTTGGCTCTGTCTCTTTATTCTTTCTGGAGTTATTTCTCCACTGATCTTCAGTAGCATATTGGGCACCTACTGACCTGGGGAGTTTATCCTTCAGTGTCCTATCTTTTTCCTTTTCATGCTGTTCATGGGGTTCTCAAGGCAAGAATACTGAAGTGGTTTGCCATTCCCTTCTTTAATGGACTACACTTTGTCAGAATGATTCACCATGACCCATCCATATTGGGTGGCCCTATACGGCATGGCTCATAGTTTCATTGAGTGAGATAAGGCTATGATCCATGTGATTAGATTGGTTAATTTTCTGTGACTGTGGTTTTCAGTCTGTCTTCCCTCTGATGGAGAAGGATAAGAGACTTATGGAAGCTTCCTGATGGATGAGACTGACTGAGGGGGAAACTACTGAGATTCAGAAACTTCCCTGGTGGCTCAGATGGTAAGGAATCTGCCCGCAATGCAGGAAAACCAGGTTCAACCCCTGGGTTGGGAAGATCTCCTGAAGAAGGGAATGCCTACCCCTCCCATATTCTTGCTTGGTGAATTCCATGGACAGGGGAGCCTGGCAGGTTACAGTCCATGACGTCACAAAGAGTTGGACACAACTGAGGAACTAATAGTTTCACTTCTTCTTCTTTTTAAGGAATTTACATAATCTGTGTTCCAAATATGGTAATGCTTCAACTCCTGTTTTTAACCTTAAAGCCTTTACTGAGCTCACAACCATAACCTGCTTCTTTCCCTGATTTAAGGACTTGACCTTGACTTTAGTCACTGACTTCTGCCTCCTGAACTCTCCTCAAAAAAGCTACTTCCTATGTATAATACTCAGTTTTTAACCTCTATGAATATATAACTTCTACACTTCTTACTTAACACTTTAAACCTCTCCTAGTGATTCAAGGAAGCAAAAGCATAAATTAAAATACTATTCTCAATATTTTTATTGTGATTTTGGTGCAGTTTACTTTGATTCTGTTTCTGTATCCATAATAATATGTGCTTCAAAGATTTTGTTGTAAAGATCAAACAAATATTAATGTATCTAAATGTTCCAAGAATAGTTTCTGGTACATTGTAGGCACAGATCAAATTCGCCTATTTCAACTGATATCTATGAAATTAATAAATGTATAAAACACCTAGCATCTGACACTCTCTATGCACATTCTAAGTTATTCTTATTATTACATTATTTAGTTTCCTTTTTCCTTCACATTCTTCTTTCTTTCCCATCATTAAAAAAAAAAGCAAAAAACTTATTTTAGGGGGTGATCTGAACAGTATTTATCACATAATTAAAATTTATAAGTATCTTTTAATCAGAACTGAAATATTTTCTTTGTTAAACAGTTTCAAACCCTCTTCTGCCTTCCATCTCAGCTGACTCAGTGCTATAACCACATAGGGGGAGAAGTATGAACGGCCTCTCTGTTTACTAACCACAAATCTGCTGACATGAGAAAGTAATTTGAAAATAATGAATATTCCCTTCAAGGTACACATGGAAACTATTGTAAATTCTCCCCCTTAAGTTCACTCATCTATCAAAAAGAACAGAAGGTCCTCACCTTATCTCCTGGAAATCGCTGCCAAGTGGATATATTGATTTAGCTGGCCATTTAATGGGCTGTGTGTCTATTATATTTTACCACATCAGTAAATAGGGTTTATTTAATCCCATTCTCAGTTTAAAAGGTTTCAGCATTGATAAAATTTGCAAAGACAGATGTGCAATAAATTGTGCTCTTTTAATGGAATTACTACACAGAATAAAATGCCAAAGAAAGATGCTCACCCCAAAGTGTAAATCACCTGGGGATTTCACTGCTTCAAATATATTTTGGAAGAAATGCTGTTGACAAGTTGAATTGTTTAACCCTTGTAAATATAGCTTCTCTTTTCAAAAATTTATTTTCCTCATGTCAAAGTTATTTTCTGACAAGTAAAAGAAAAATAAAGAATGGAAAATTATACCGTCTATTGCATTGATTTATTTAGCAAATTAGGATAATACAAGCAAGATAAAATTTAATTTTATATCCATGATCCACATCACCTCTATCTATAGTAAGTAAAGTATGCACCTTATGTTAAATATGTGTGTTAAATATGAGCCTCAAATTTCTCTCTCCTGCTTGCTTGAAATTTAACAATCATTAGTTTACTGTTTATACAGCTCTAATGTTAAATAGTTACTTTATATATAATTGTCTCACTTATACATTCCTCCCTATATGTCTTATTCTGCAAGTCTCTTGTTATTCAGTTGCTCAGCCATGTCCTACTCTTTGCGACCCCATGGACTGCAGCATGCCAGGCTTCCCTATCCATCATCATCTCCCGGAGCTTGCTCAAACTCACGTCCAGTGAGTCAGTGATGCTATCCCACCTATCTTATAATCTGGTGTCCCCTTCTCCTCCTGCCTTCAATCTTTCCGAGCATCAGGGTCTTTTCTAATGAGTCAGCTCTTCACATCAGGTGGCCAAAGTATTGGAGCTTCAGGTTTAGGACCAGCCCTTCCAGTGGATATTCCAGATTGATTGCCTTTAGGATTGACTAGTTTGATCTACTTGCTGTCCAAGGGACTCTCAAGAGTCTTCTCCAACAGTAGTTCAAAAGCATCAGTTCTTTGGTGCTCATTCTTCTTTATGGTCCAACTCTCACACTGTACATGACTCCTGGAAAAACCATAGCTTTGACTAGATGGAACTTTGTCAGCAAAGCAATGTCTCTGCTTTTTAATACACTGTCTAGGTTTGTCATAGATTTTCTTCCAAGAAATAATTGTCTTAATTTCACAGCTGCCATCACCATCTGCAGAGATTTTAGAGGCCAAGAAAATAAAGTTTGCCACTGTTTCCATTTTCTCCCCATTTATTTGCCATGAAGTGATGGAACCAGATGCCGTTGATCTTAGTTTTCTGAGTGTTGAGTTTTGAGTCAGCCTTTTCACTCTCCTCTTTCACTTTCCTTGGAGTGGGGAATGGCAACCCACTTCAGTATTCTTGCCTGGAAAATTCCATGGACAGAGGAGCCTGGCAGGCTACAGTCCATGGGGTCACAAGAGTCAGACTAAGTGACTTTCATTTTCTCTTTCACTTTCATCAAAAGGCTCTTTAGTTCCTCTTTGCTTTCTGCCATTACAGTAGTGTCATCTGCAATCTGAGATTATTGATATTTCTCCCTGCAGTCTTGATTGCTCCAGCCTGGCATTTAGCATGAGTTACTCGGCATAGAAGTTAAATAAGCAGGGTGACAACATACAGTCTTAACATACTCCTTTCCCCATTTTGAACCAGTCGGTTGTTCCATGTCCAGTTCTAACTGTTGTTTCTTGACCTGCCTACAGGTTTCTCAGGAGGCAGGTAAGGTGGACTGGCACCTTCAAGTCCGACTCTTTGAGACCCCATGGACTGTAGCTTACCAGGCTCCTCAGTCCATGGAATTTTCCAGGCAAGAGCACTGGAGTGGGTTGCCATTTCCTTCTCCAGGGGCTCTTCCCACCCCAGGAATTGAACCCAGGTCTCCCGCACTGCGGGCAGACGCTTTATCATCTGAGCCACCAGGGAAGCCCAAGAAATATCTTAGTAATTATTAAATCCTATTATTCATTTGACCTCCACAGAGATCGTTCCCAACTATACACGAGCCATGATTCTATCTCCTTAAAATTAACTCCTGCTCATAGTGATTTCAGAAAAAATCTAAAAGTCTAGAAAAGAGTTTTGAGGGAGTAAAAAAAATATGCAAATCAGTGTTGACCATTGTCTTCATTTGGTAAATTTCCATCAGATTGTGTCATATACACAGTTTGTCTTTTGTTTTGACTCATATTTATATCACAAGAACTTCATCAAAAGTTATAAACATAATTTTTTTTAATATTTATTTATTTATTTTTGGCTTTGATGGGTCTTCATTGCTGCACCTGGTCTTTACTTAGTTTCAGCACCTGGGGGCTACTCTTCCTTGTGGTGTGCAGGCTCTTGGAATACAGGCTCAGTAGTTGTGGCCCATGGGTTGAATTTTTCCAGGGCATGTGGTATCTTCCCAAAATATAGATAGAATTCATGTCCCCTTCATTGGTAAATGAATTCTTAACCAGTGGACCACCAGAGAAGCCCATAAATCTAATTTTTATGACTATAATAGTCTGTTTTACAGGCTGCATAATTATATTTTTGAGTATCTACTTTTAAGAAATATTTTCTTTCAGTTTTACTGAGGCATAATTGATATACTGTATTGTATAATTTAAGGCAGAGAGCAAAATAATTTGGCATAATGTATGTATTGCAAAATTATTCCTACAATGCTTAGTTAACATCCATCCCCTCATATAGACACAGAAAAAGTTATCATGTTGTACACTGCATGTGTGCTCAGTCCCTTCAGTTGTGTCTGACTTCTTGTGACCCTATGGACTGTAGCCCATCAGGCTCCTCTGTCCATGGGATTCTCTAGGCTAGAGTACTGGAGTGGGTCGTCATGCCCTTCTTCACAGGATCTCCCTGACCAAGAGATCAAACCTGTGTTTCCTTCATTGCAGACAAATTCTTTACCAGCTGAGCCACCAGGGAAGATGCATGTTGTACATTACAACCCAATAGTTATTTATTTTATAACTGAAAGTTTGTACCTTTTTACCACTTCTAACCAGTTCCTCCATTCCCTACTCCAGCCTTTAACAACCATAAATCTATCTCATTTTCTATAAGTTTGGTTTGCTTTTAAATTCCATATATATGTGATGTCTTACAGTATTTGTCTTTCTCTGTCTGACTTATTTAAATTAGCATAATTCCCTCAAGGTCCATTCATCTCGTTGCAAATGGTAGGAATTTCTTCTTTGTGTGGCTAAATAGTTTTCCATTATGAATATATGTATATTATCTTTATTCATCTGTCAGTAGACACATAGATTGTTTCTATGTCTTGGCGATTATAACTAATGCCACAATGAACTTGAGGGTGCATGTGTCTTTTTCAAGTTGTATTTTTATTTCCTTTGAATAAATACCCAGATGTGAAATTACTGGATCATATGGTAAGTCTATTTTTAATTTTTGAGGAAACCATACTATTTTACTATAGTGATAATACAAATTTACTTTCCCACACACAGTGCACAGGGGTTCCCTTCTATCCACATCCTCATAACAATTCCTATCTCATTTTTTAATGATAGCCATTCTAACAAGTGTGGGTGAAATATCATTGTGGCTTCAATTTGCATTTCCCCAGTTATTGGTGATGTTGAACACCTTTTCATGTACCCGTTGGCTGTTTGAATATCTTCTTTGGGAACATGTCTATTCGGGTCTTTTGCTCTTCTTTAAACTGGATTATTGCTTTTTGTTCTTGTTATCTAGTTGTATGATTTCTCTACTTATTTTATATATTAATCCCTTATCAGATATATGATTTATAAATATTTTTCTCTCATTCTGCAAGTTATCTTTTCATTTTGTTCATTTCTTCCTTTGTTGTGCAGAAACTGTTTAGTTGAATGCCTTCCTACTTGCTTATTTTTGACCTGTTTCTTGTACTTTAGGTATCATAACCAAAAGGTCACTGCCAAGACCTATGCTATAAATATCCACTTTTATTTCTAAATTTCCCTGCTATAAATAATGCCACAAGAAATAATTGAAATTAGACATTTTCCCTTAAGATACTATGGATTCATATGTGTACGTTTTAAAGTTCCAGATACATACTGACAAATGGTTTCCAAAAAACTCTATCAGGTATGCAAAGCCTTATCTGGAATTCTAAAAGTCAAAATATGTTGAAACTTAAAAGTCTTTTTCATAAACCATTTAACAGCAAAACCTGATTTATTGGAATTCATTCAGCATCAAAAACTGATACAGTATGAGGTATTGAAGTCTTCCATCCAAAACTATTAGTAACACACCCAAAACTGAGGAAATTTTATTAATTACTCAGTATAGAACACACAACATGAGGAGCTCTGAGTTATCTCAGTAAGAAAGTATCAGAAAGGATTACTTATAGATCTTGAGCTTTGCTTGGGCAAAGTTGAAGAAAGTCTGAGGAAATGGGGTGAACTCTAGATTAAATGTTATCAGAAAGCAAGGGAAATTCTTTGATTGGCTATCTCAATAAATTTTACCCACAGGAAGGGCAGACTATAATGAGAATAAAGTTTTATCAAAACACAATTGGTAAAGAAGTAACAGTCACTCATTTTACTCCAGAGAGTGAATGCTTGGCTTTATTTATTTATTTATTTTTTAAATTTTTACTTAGACAAAATTATGAAGTGACAATGTTTTGTACACTTTATCATAGAATCAGAGTAATCTTGTCTGAGGTTGACTTTCTGTGAAGTTGTGTAGGTAGGATAATAGGAGAAGAGCATGGCCTAGCAACACAGTTTCTGTATGTAAGAGACTTCTTTTGTTTTGCATTCTCAGAGGTTAATTTTATACTTTATTTGTTCTAGTGTATGAAATAGCCATAGACTTTGCTGCATAAATCATAAAATGTTTTGGATGCTGAAAACTGTCTTGGCTTTCTAACCTTTGAAAAAAATATTGAATTCCAAGAATCATTTGTTTCAAAGCTTTTAAGATAAGGGTAATTGGATCTGTGCCATTTTGTAATTATATATACAAATGCTTAAATCTCAACTTTCAAAAAATTAAGATCATGGTCCCATCATGTCATCACAAATAGATGGGGAGAAAATGGAAACAACGACAGGATTTATTTTCTTGGGCTCCAAAATCACTTCAGATGGTGACTGTAGCCATGAAATTAAAAAGCACTTGCTTCTAGAAAAGCTATGACAAACCTAGACAGCATATTAAAAAGCAGAGGTATCATTTTGCCAACAAAGGTCCCTATAGTCAAAGCTATGATTTTTTTCAGTAGTCCTGTACAAATGTGAGCAACAGACCACAAAGAAATCTGAGCACCAAACAATTGATGCTTTCAAACTGTGGTGCTGGCAAAGACTTTCAAGAGTCCTTTGGACAGCAAGGAGATCAAATTAGTCAATAATAAAGGAAATCAACCCTTAATAGTAATTGGAAAGACTGATGCTAAATCTCCAATATTTTAGCCATCTGATATGAAGAGCTGACTCACTTCAAATGACCCTGATGCTGGGCAAGAGTGAGGGCAAGAGGTGAAGGCAGTGATAGTAGTTTCTCAGCTATTACTCCCTTATATTCAGATTCAAAGACCTGTGACAGAGCTTGGGAAGCTGCAGAGTATGAATTTTGTGTAAGAAACCCAACACAAGAACACTTCCCCTTTGAACCAGAGTTGTAAATCACTTATCAGCTTCTCCTGAAATCATGGGTGTGGTTAGCAACAAGGTCTTGATGAATGCATAGACATTTTAAACAGCTCTTTTTTGTTATTAAACACTTTAGACCTGAATGTAGGATTATTTTTAATCTTTGATCTTAAAAATGTTCTTATCCATGAAATGCTTTCAGAGAGAACTTTCCTGTTGGAAAATTGCAGATGGTTTTCTTAAAAGGTCTTCAGAATGGAAAGTCATATTTAGACACTGGAAGCTGGTGGAATGACATTTAATTTCAACTCACAGCCCAGAGATGTATGTACTGTAATCTGAACTGTTTCAGAAAGGAGTCTGATACTGTTAATACAACCAGACACCATTATTTAGCATGGGACTTTACCATCCTTTCTAGAAGAATGCTAATGGCATATGTTGATCCAATGTAGAATAAGATAAAAAAGAGAACTCCTCTTGAGTTTCTCAAATGAATAAACAGAAGGAATCAGTGGAAGTGAATATGGAGTTGGAAAAGGTAATATTCAAGAGATTCATGATGGTTGCAACAGGGATTGACATATTAATATATGTTACCATGTGCAAAATAGATAACTAATGAGAACTTAGTACAGCACAGGGAAGTCTACTCAGTCCTCTGTGGTGACCTAAATGGAAAGGTGTCAGGAAGCATTTAACAAGAGGCTTCCTGTGTGCTGTTTTGGATCTGTCAGAAACCCTCTGGCCCTTATTAATTCCTGAATATTCAGGAATTAAAAGGAGAGGCACGCCTTGCCTTTCCCGGGCTGAGGAATCCAGGCATTTCTCAATACAGTGATAAGTACCCTCTTCCTTTTTATGAACCATGTGGTAAAAGGTGATTGTTTGCAACTCTCTCTTTGATAGGGATCATCTTTTGTTTTGTAAGTCTGTAATTTCAATCCTTATCTTTGCTGAGAACAACTACCTTGTAAAACAGTATACATGCCCACACCATGTTGATTAAAACACCTTTGCTCCATCAGAGCTTTGGTCTCCGTGTCTTTCTTTCTTTCTCTTCCTCTCTTTCTCTTTATCTCTCTATTTCTGGCTGATTCCCTGGAGCGCGGAAGCCGGCTGCGTAACCCAGGGAATATTAGCCTCTTTACTTCTTTCACTTTCTTATCGTCGACTCCGGACCACCAGGTGCCAGTCCATTAAAGGACCAACAGAAAGGGAATCCAAAAAAGAGGGGAAACATGTATATGTACAGATGACTCACTTTGCTGTACAGCAGAAACTAATAGGCATTGTTATCAATTGTACTCCAACAAAAATTTAAAAAAAAAGAAAAAGATGCTTGTGACGGATTGTGGAGCAAATCCGGAAATTAAGCAAATCCTCAGTAAGTGAAAGAGAAAATTGAATAGGAACCCAAACAAGGTTCATTTGTATAATCTTGAACTCAAAGTATCCCTGGGAACTTTTAGGAAACAGATAAATCAGTTGTTTTTATGTGTTTTTTTTCCCCCCTTGGGATTAACTGTTGTTCAACATCACTTGCCTTTACTGAATAGAAATATCCCAGACTCCTTTTCCTTTTCTAAACCAAGGATCATCAATTATTTAAAAAACTCATACTGGCTTATAATCTCCTCAATTGCTCACTATACATGGCACTACAGTGGCTATTAAGAGTGTCATTATAGTCATTACTGCTCTTCAGAAACTTAGACCAGATTCCCAGGCCAGTAAGTTACTGACTAAACACACAACTTCACTTTTAAAAAGCTGAAATTAAATGCAAATGCAGTTTAAATAAAGTTATGAGCAGAGACTGGTGTTTTACACCAGCTGACCTCCCCAACACCAGGAAACCAATTACATGAATCCATGTAGGAAGCTTCCCAAAGATTTTCCATAGAGGGGAAAAGATGTGGAGGCAGAGGAAAAAGGGAACAATACACCAATGAAGTGCCTCTTATGAAAATGACTTCCTGACATAGAGCAGTTTTCCAAAACCCTGTACAAAGAACGTTATCATTTTGTACTCAATGAGGCCACAAAAGAAACTTTACTTAAAGTTAAGCCATGAATTTTGTTTTTTGTTTTTGTTTTAGTTCACCTCTGATGTAAATGCAGGCATACCTTTCAGTTCTATTCTTAGACCCACAGTCTCAAGTTGTCAATGAAGCCGCATGAAATGTTCACAAAATCAGGAAAATTTTCTAGGGCAATCTTGATTTTAAACATTACCTTCTTATTTCTTCATCAAACATTAAAAACCTGGAAACACAGCTAACAGTAATGAAAATTATTTTAAAAAATTAATCCTTGATCTTTGTAAATCATTAACTTATTTTAAAATATACTTCATTTTTATAGATAACTATCCAGTTACCTCAAACTCTCCAGTGTTAAAAATAAAATGTCAGATAAAGAATGAATATTTTCAGTTTTGAGGTTTGGGTCCTATTTTACTGATTATAACACTGAACTCAGACCCTTAAGTTTCTTTGACTAGTTTTCTATCTCAGAAATTGTGTCTGAGAGAAACCATGAAAAAATCGATATTCAAAAATACCAACAATTTTTAGCCTCCCCAAAGTGGGATGGATGTGCTTTTGTCTGTATCTTAAAAGGTTCACATGTCACTTTGAAATGATCATTTTGCAAACACATTCAGGACTAGAGCAGAATCATTTGCCAGTGCCTTTTCCCTCTAGCCAATCTCCTTTCCACTTGGAACTTGCCTCAATGGGGGTGGCCATGAACAACAAAAGAAATAAAAGGTTTTGATAGGAACAAAGTAGGTGATTAAATAGGGACTATAAATAGAAAAAAAAAAAAAGTGACCCCTGTAAGTTAATGATTACTCAAGAAAACAGGTTTTCTTAATCACAAAACCAAGCAGGCTTGCTTAGCAACAAAAGCATGCAACAGAAGCATGAGACATGCCCCCAAACAATAAAACAATGGTGGCATGAGACCCACATCCTGCCCAGTGAGCTCAGTAAATTAGAACATGCTCTCTGCACACATAAAAAATATTTTGTAGATCTATGTCGACTACAGAAACAAGAAAACTGCCCTGCTCAACCTGGAGGAGGAACTGATGAAGGAAGCATAATGTCTACTTAAGAAAGATGAAAAATGTCTTCTTCCCCTCCCTGCTTTCCCTTTGATTATGAAATTGTAGCCCTGTAAGTTCTTGGGGCTTGATACCCTCTCACCCACCCAGTTGTAAGCCTCACAAGCATCCTATTCTAATAAATCACTTCTTGTCTGTCACTTTGCCTCTTGCTCAATTATTTTCTGTGCTGAGATACAAAGGATTGCAGTTCTTTGGAGCCCCCCAAAATGCCACTTAATGGTTTCAGTTGAAAAAAAGATAGAATAAAAAAATAAAATATAGAGGATGGGGATGGTTAAAACACAACTTTTAGTTATGTATTAATAATTGGAGATCAAAATTAAACATTAGTGTTGTAGTCTAGGCTCCTCTAGAAGCATATCATTCATCTAGATTTTTCACTGACTGAAGTGGCACAAATTTTCACATGATTATGGTTCATACATCAAGAACATATGCTTTTCTTTTGAACTACGTGGGGTTAAAAATGTTTTAATATGCTACATTCATCTCTATAATATCCTATGTGTGGATATTTAAATTGAAGTTTAAATTATGATTCTCTCCTAGTTCTCTCCAACAATTCATTATTTTACAGAGTTAGTCTTACAGTGTTTCTATAACGCTCACCCCAGCAGCTCCATGCATGAATGGTTTGATGTGTGACCATATGGAGGCAGAGTAGAAAAATAAATAGTATTCTTTTCCAAATGTCAAGAGATCTGGCTTATCATTTCAATTCAGCTAGCTGCTGCTGTAAGATCTCAAGTAAGGCATTTAATTTTTTTTTACTCATCTCTAAAACAAAGGTTGAATCCTCTGCCAATTCACTATTCTTCCTCCATAAAGAAAGAATAGAAAAATGTAATGTTTTAAAAACAATTATCTGGAGAAGGAAATGGCAACCCACTCCAGTATTCTTGCCTGGGAAATCCCATGGGCAGAGGATCCTGGCATGGTCCATGGGATCGCAAAGAGTCAAAAAGAAATAAATAAATAAAAATAATTATCCGTGAATAACAGTATTTTTATTTACATAAATATTATAATGCATGATGAGTCCTCATATTACATTACCAATTGTCACTGCATGTGGACAAAAAGATGGTTATTTTATTTCTATAATATAGGCTTACAGAGATTGTGTAACTGTGTAACTGGGAAGGGTTAATTTTGACTCTGTACTGGATCTGTTTCTGTGAGTTTAATCCTTGTTTTCTGCTGCATTTGTTATGATGTTATAGCCACGCTTTCCGGGAAACAGACTCACTCAGAAGGACAATGCAGATAGTGGAGTGCAGTTTATTACGCCGGCAGGCCCAAGGCAGAGTCTCCTCTTAGCCAAGGACCCTGTCCAGCATTTGTGAAAATCTTTTATACCCCATGCGTACGTGTCCAAACCCACCACCTACCCCATGTGTACGTGTCTAAATAGTCAATAGTCAATAAGCCCGCAGTTACATTCCAACCAGTTAATAATCGATAAGCCTGTGATTACATCCTGACAGATACGAAAAAAGTTTATGACCTGTCCGGAGACAGGGGTGATTACGGTATGCTTCCTCTTAGGCAATGAGTAGCCTGGATGTGATCTTCAAGATTCCCCTGTCTGGAGGGGGTCTTATCCTCCATTGTCGTCCCCACAGGCACTGAGCAGAGAGTTCAGAGTCCGCTGGAGAGGCAGCCAAGCACGGCCAGCATGGACAGGCCTGAGATGGAGTCCAGGCCCTATGAATTCCTTCTTCAATGAGAGCATACATAATGTCCTGCCTCAGGGAACTCTGCCCCCTCTGCCTGACTGATAAACTAATCTGCCTTTGTTCATAACCCTGTCCACCTGTAGATTGCAGGAAGAAAGAAATGAACATACTCCCCCTGCCTGAGGCTTGCCATTCTAGGAGATATTTGCAAGAATTAAATGGTCCAATTACTTTGTTTCCTCACCTCCCTCCACCTCTGATCCATAAAAGAACCTGGTATCCAGGCCTCAACAATATGGTTATTTTGAGACTTAGTAGTCTACTGTCTTCTTGGTCAACTGGCTGTCCAAATAAAATCGTATTCCTTGCCTCAATATCTCATCTCTGAGACTTATTGGTCTATTGTGTGGTGGTGTCAATTACAAATGGGCAATTGTCAAGAGCATTGCCAGCAACTGAAGACCAAGGGCATTTGTCACCTGCCTCTATGGAGATTGAAGCCAATGCTGCTGCAGCTGTCAACCTTCAAAACCCACTAAGGGAGTTCAAGGTGGAGTGAGATGTGCTGTCTCCAGGAACTCTGGTGGGACAGGTCTTTATATAATTGGATATTTTCAGGAATTGATTCCGTAACCCTAATCCTTGCATCTCCTCATATTAGGAAAGCACTAAATGCCTTCATGGTGATGCCAGATCCTTGTGACTAGCAGAAAACCTTTTGTAAAATGAGTGCGTAATGGTATTGAACTCCCTCTTCACCAAAACCTTATATGTTGACCTTCCCTCACTGCCTCTTTGGAGCAGTCTCTCAGAGCAATCTGAGGTGCTGCCTTCCAGGCTGCAGTCCTCATTTTACCCCAAATAAAATTTAACTCACAACTCTCAAGTTGTGCCTCTTTTTTAGTTGACAGCGAGCAGAGTGAACTTGGACTCAGTAACAATTGCTGATCTAATATTGACTTTGTAAAAGTGTGATATTCAGGTTAAAAGTTGTTACCTACTGAAAAGAAAAAAAAAAAAGCCTACCAATGATCATGTAAGTTTGAGAAATGCTAGTACAAACAAAGTTTTAAAATTTTCTGGAAAGGTTTCTCAGAGGCCTAATACCTTAACATTTCCCACAGTTGTTTGAGATGAGGACATACATTTTTTGCAGTACATTCAACTCCAAAGTGCCTGAGGGACTACTTCTGCAGAGTTCTATTGGAGAAGCTCATCTTATATCACATAGCAAGCAATTTGTTGAAATTGGCTGAAAAAAGATATATATAAAGCCTGAAATGTCTGTAACTATCTATCTATATAGATAGATGGATAGATATAATTTTGTCAAACCAAAAAGAGTTGCTTCCACCAAAATGCAGTGAAGTGTACAGAAATATGGTAATTGTGTTACACAAAGTTTTGTTGATACTCGTTCCTCTTGCTACCAACTGAATCTTCAATCTCTCTCTCTTTCCTTTTCTCTCTGTCTCTTTCCCCTCCTTCTCTCCTTTTAATCTCTATGGCTAACATATTTTCATATTTATATATACATATATAATATATAAATATGCATAAATATATAAATATGAAATATGAATATTAAATTTTATAAATATGAAAAATATATATATGGGATTCCCTAGTAGCTCAGATGGTAAAGCATCTGCCTCCAATGCAGGAGACCCGGGTTCAATCCCTGAGTTGGGAAGATCCCCTGGAGAAGGAAATGGCAACCCACTCCAATATTCTTGCCTGGAAAATCCCATGGATAGAGGAACCTGGTGGGCTACAGTCCATGGGGTCACAAAGATTCAGACATGACTGAGCAGCTCACATACACACACACACACACACACACACACACACACACACATGCATGTGTGCTAAGTTGCTTCAGTCATGTCTGACTCTGTGATCCTATCGATTTTAGCCCACCAGGTTCCTCTGTCCATGGGATTCTCCAGGCAAGTTACCAGTAGAGGTAAAGAAAATAATAATTAAAAAATTAATTAATTATTTCAGCAAAGTTGCAGTGCATAAAACATGTAAAACCAGTTTTTTTTTAATACTAGCAATGAAAACTTGAAAAGGAAATTAAACAAACAAGTCCATTTCTAATAGCATCAAAATGATATAATACATAAGAATACATTTAACTAAGGAGGTACAAGCATCACTGAAAACTACAAAACGGTGCTTCAGGAAATTAAAGTAGGCCTAAGCAAGTGAAACTTCATGGATTGAAATAGTTGATAGTGTGAAAGCAACACTATTCCTAAAATAGTTTTCCAAGTTCAATGCAATTCCTATCACAATCCCAATTATCCTAAAGCTAATTCTAAAATTCATATTAAATGCAAGAGATGCCAAATATCAAAAATATTTTTGAAAAAGAACAAAGTTGGGGGCCTCATCCAATATCAGATCTTACTATAAAGCTTTAATACTTCAAACAGTGTGGTACTAACACAAGGATAGACATATGGATCAATGGAATAGAACTGAGAGGCCAAAAAGAAACCCCTATGTCAATGGTCAGTTGATTCCCATAGAGCACCAAGACTATTCATTCAATGAGGAAAGGATAATCTCTTGAAAAACTAGTACAGAGACAACTGGCTACAGGCAAAATATTAAAGTCCCTTAGGTCATGCCATGTTATGTACAAGTTTAACTGTAAATGGGTCAAAATCTAAATTTATGAGTTTATAAAACTCTCAGAAGAAAACATAGAAGTAAATCTTTGTAACTTTGGATTTGACAATGGATTATTAGAAGGAAAGAGTCACAGAAGAAAAAAAAATTCATATACATCTAGGACTTTTTCAAAACTCAAAACTTTTGTATATCAAATAATAAATATATACATATATGTATCTTTTATATATACATTAATAGAGTGAAAAGCCTAAAGAATGGGAAACAACAGTTACAAATCAACATATGTGATGAAAGTATAGTACCCAGAATATATATATTTAAAAAACTTCTTAAACTCAACACAAAAGGCCATAAAATGAGCCAAATAAAAATAAGGCAATAGACTTGAATGAACATTTCTCCAAAGCAGATACACAAATGATAAACAAGTCCATGAAAAAACTCAAGAGCATTAGTCATTAGGGAAATGCAAATTAAAACCAAAATTAGATACCATTTCACCCTGACTAGGGTGACTATAATTAATCTCTTTAATTAAAACATGGGAAAATAATTACATGTTGGCAAAGGTATGAAGAAATTGGAAGCTGGTAGGAATTTAAAATGGTGTAGCCACTCTGTAATATAGCTTGGAAATTCCTCAAAAAATTAAATTAAGTGTTAGCATGTACTGTGCTGTGCTTAGTTGCTCAGTTCTGTCTGACTGTTTGTGACCCCATGGACTGTAACCCACAAGGCTCCTCTGTCCATGGGGATTCTCCAGGCAAGAATACTGAAGTGGGCTGCCATGCCCTCCTCCAGGGGTTCTTCCCAACACAGAGATCAAACCCATGTCTCCCACATTGCAGGTGGATTCTTTACCAGCTGAGCTACCAGGGAAGCCCAAAGAGTTAGCATAGTTCCTAGAAAGGTTTACAAAATCTAGCAGGACTCTGTGGGGTCCTCACATGTACAGAAGTCTTTCTCTACCCCCCATTCCTTATTTGCAGGAAAATGTCTCAGTTCCCTAGACCTTCCCTGAGTTCCAAAGGGCAGATTCCATTACTAAATAGGGGAAGAAGGAAATACAGAAAGAAACAGTAGCACAGCATGGGGCAGGGTTCTGGCCCCTTCTAGGGATGTGCAAAGCAATCTGACACAAATCTCTCAGATCTACAGGGGCTAGGCTCACATCCAGGCAAAGATGTTGACTTCAACCTGAGCACAAGCACATGGACGTAGACTGGTTGGAACCAGAGGGCTGATTAGTGAGATTCCTGGACCACCACCGTGTTACCTCAATGCCAATCAATTAGAAGAAGGTTATACACACTGCAGTCCCCCAAGCCCCCCAACTACATTTTACTTATAAAAACTCTTCCCCTTAAAACCATTAGGGAAGTCAGACTTTTTGAAAACAAGCTGCCCATTCTCCTTGACCCTGCAATAAAAGTTTCTCTGCTGCAGACTTCAATGTTTCGGTTTGTTTAGTCTCCCTGTGTGTCAGGCACACAAACCCGGGTTTGGCAATATACAGACTCGAAAGGAATTTAAACAAAAACCTGAAAGATGTGTTTGTAGCAGCACTATTCACATTAGCCAAACAGTGGAAATCACCATCAGCTGCTGAGTGGATAAACAGAATATAGTACATACATACTGATGACATATTTAAGATCATTTAAAAAATCAAAATGGAGTACCTACCTATGGTTCAGGCTTCCAAAATGGAGCCACATGGCCATTGTGTATGTGGTTTAAGGTACTTTCTTACATTACTGAGAGCTTCAGTTTTCTGAACTATATCAAACTCAAGAACGTCAGCAGCAGTTTTTGAAACAATATCTACTAACAGCTGCCAGCTGCAATCTGTAGTTTCAGTGTTCCCATCACCACCTGACCCTTTGCCTTCACCATATGTAATCATTTTGGACCCTGACCAATCCTTGCTTAACAAAGACCGTTACATCTTGTTAGCTCTAATCCCAATTCTTAACAAAACAAGTGACCCTGTGAGGAGTTTTTTTTCCCCTCCCTCATCATGTAGTCCAGAAATTTCAATCCAAGTGCTTAGTGGATCTGAGTCTCTTCGGTTGCAGTTTTACCAAACCCCAAATAATTTTTTTTTTTTTTTTTTTGGTCTCAGCCAGGTCCCCATTCTTGAAATTCTTGGTTAATAATGCAATGGAATATGTTTGGCCATAAAAATAAATTAAGTAGCTCACCTAGGATCCTCTGCCCATGGGTTTCTCCCAGCAAGAATACTGGAGTGAGTTGCCATTTTCTCCTCCAGGGGATCTTCCAGGCACGGGGATCAAATTTGTGCCTCTTGCATCTCCTGCACTGCAGGCAGGTTCTTCACCACTAGCACCACCTTACACGCCAAAAGTACCATTACATGCTACAATATGGATAAATCTTAATTACATCATGTTAAGTGAAAGAAGCCAAGCAAAAGGACATGACTTCATGATTTCATGTAAATGATATATGAAGAAAAGGCAAATTCATGGACACGGTATTTGTGTTTGTCATGTGTCTGTCAAACAGATTAGTGTTTGTCATGCACAGTGAGAAGGAAGGAATGAGAATATTGCTTAATGGGAACAGGGTTTCTTTTCATGGTAATGAAAGCATTGGAACATACAAGGCCTCACCAAGATAGTTGAGATAGCTGTATGATCCTGTGAATATAATAAATGCCACTGATTCATACACTAAAAGTTTAAAATGAGAGATTTTACATTATGAGCATTTTATCACAATGAAAATGTTTTTCTTTTGTTTTTTTTTTTTTGACTGGGCCTAAAGTAATGATTTTACAAAAAGAATTCTTTTAGCTCTCAAAAGTGTTAATTGGTTAATTCTATTAAACCTATTTATGAAAGCTCATCAAATGCATCAAACAGCATTTCATTTTATTATTCTGCTGCCTTCTAAGCCAAATCTTGAAATATAACAGAACAGGTTATTAAGAAACAAACGATAAATTAGAAACTCTTTCTAGGGGAAAAGCAAGACAGAAGCAAATTTGTGGAACCTCCTCCCAGCTTATTGATATAGCACATGCGTGCTCAGTTGCTTCAGTTGTGTCCAACTCTTTGTGACCCTATGAATTGTAGCCCACCAGTGTCCTCTGTTCATGAGACTATCCAGGCTAGAATATTGGGGTGGGTTGCCATGACCTCCTCCAGGGGACCTTCCTGACTCAGGGGTTGAACCGAAGTCTCCTGCATTGTAGGCTGATTCTATTGAGCCATCTGGGAAGTCCTATTGATAAACTAAGCAATAACAAAGTACCTTGTCATGGGCCTTTTTGTACCCTTAGCCTAAACCAGAGAACATGAAAACAGGAAAGAGAATGGAAATGGAAACTCACTAGGCGGTTTTAAAACTGTATCTATGATGTAACTCCTTATTCCTTTTATGGTGGTGAAACTAAAGGGACAGTATTTGGACCATTTGTTTAGAACAAGAAAGAATAGTCTATGTGAAACTTTCCATCTCTGGATTTAGGTTCTGGGACTAGTCCTACTTCTCCCTTCCCCCACGACAACATTTTCTAGGTGATAGCCACTAACAAATCCTTCTTGAGTATCTTCTAAAGGTTCCATGCCCTAAGTGTTAGCAAGGTCCTAGGTATGACATTTCCTAGATCTGTATTGCTTCCCACATCAGGGTACTTTCATTTGTCAGTGTCACAAATAAAATGTAGCAGTATCCATCTTAGTGACTGTAACCATGTCTATTACTCAGAATTGCCTGGAAAGATTTATTTCATTGGCTAAAGGAAGGTTTCCCTCAGTTTAGATTTACAAAGAATTTGGGTACCACTGACCTAGCTATTAACATCAACTCTGATTCACACCATTCCTGTCCAAATCTTCTATCCCATAGTCTAATCTGCTTGTTATTCCTTGAGCAACATTTCCTCTTACTCACCACCTAGTTCTGTAAAAAGAAACAGCTTCTTTTTGAAAATACCTTCATATTTTTCTCTAAAACTCATATGCATTACTTATTAAAAGCTAACACTTTCTTGAGTGTCTCTCTGAAACTTACATAGTATTCAGATCCCTTTCACATTTTCTCAGCACTTCAGAAGAATAAGCTAATAAGCTTGCTATTCTAGGAGAATGACCTACTGGAAAGTCATTTTTTCCTTCACAAGTGTATCTTACTTTTCTTAAAGGCAATGAATACCCCTGTGCCTGTCATTCACTCATAAATTATGTAACATAATACAGTATGTTGCTTGAATCAAAGGAGGCTCTTCTTAAATATGAGTACTGAGATCACATCTCAGTACTGCTTCAACTTTGCCACCCAAGCACAAATAAGTCATCCCTTAAGTTCAGGACTGCTATTTATCATTATCCCAAGGATGTGATGTTGTACCAATATTTTATTAATAACAAATGCTAGTGACGTCTCCTCCAACATATCTATTCTTCCTCTGAGACTCAAAATTTGAATCTGTTTATAATGGTCCTTCTTTCACTCTCACTACCCCATCAGACCTATTTCACCATCAGGAAGTCTAAGGATTAGGTCTTACCACTGAAATGCCTAGTAAAGTCATAAAAACAAAATGCCCAGTGGCAGAGTAAAAGGAGGGAGGCAAAAATAATGAGCACTTTACCTATCCTCAAGATACTGGCTTCAGTAACCTAGTCAATTCAAGAATTGTGAACAGAAATTCAATGTTAGGGACATTTATAGCTTTATGTTATTTGTCAAGGGGACTAACTGAAACTAGCCTGACCTCAGTCAATCTCCCCTAAGAGGATACTGAGGAAGTATATACAGAAAGAACAGTAGCAAATAGCAAATAAGATACCGGTGTTTATTATTTGATGATAACCTTTAAAAATACTTTTGGTAAACTGTGTGGACTCACTCTGCAGTGAAAGAAAGTCAATAGATTCTCTCATTCTCCATTAGCCACGTCTAAATAGTGAGATTTTATCCACCTCTGACTTACTCAAATAACAGGAGAATTAAATGGTGATAAATGCACACACACACACACACACACACACACGGATTAATGTAATTTAAAACAAAAAAAATCAAAAAACAAAAACTGAAGGATGTGTGAATAACAAGACCCTTATGTTTCTATTTCATTGATACAAACACAGACTTTGATACCACGTCCCAAACATAAAAATAAATATATGTAACCTGTGTGCATGCATGCTAAGCTGCTTCAGTTGTATCAGACTCTGTGTGACCCATGAACTGTAGCCCTTCAGGCTCCTCTGTCCATGGGATTCTCTGGGCAAGAGTATTGGAGTGGGTTTCCATTTCTTTCTCCAATATGTAGTCTGCATGTAAGGATCATGGCATCTGGCCCCACCACTTCATGGCAAATAGATGGGAAAACAATGAAAACAGTGACAGACTTTATTTTCTTAGGCTTCAAAATCATTGCAGATGGTGAATGCAGCCATGAAATTAAAACACACTTGCTCATTGGAAGAATGACTATGACAAACCTGGACAGCAAATTAAAGAGCCGAGACATCACTTTGCCAATAAAGATTCATATAGTCAAAGCTATGGTCTTTCCAGTAGTCATGTATGGATGTGAGAGTTGGCCCATAAAGAAGGCTGAGCACCAAAGAAGTGATGCATTCAAACTGTGGTGCTGGAGAATATTCTTGAGAATCCCCTGGACAGCAAGGAAATCAAACCAGTCAATCCTAAAGGAAATCAATCCTGAATGTTCATTGGAAGGACTGATGCTGAAGCTGAAACTCCAATACTTTGGCTACCAGATGTGAAGAGCTGACTCATTAGAAAAGACCCTGATGCTGGAAAATATTCAAGGCAGGAGGAGAAGGGGATGAAAGAGTATGAGATGGTTAGATGGCATCACCAACTCAATGGACATAAGTTTGAGCAGACTCTGAGAGGTGATGAAGGACAGGGAAGCCTGGTGTGCTGCAGTCCACAGTGTCACAAAGAGTCAGACATGACTGAGCAACTGAACAAATACAAAACTGGCACAATGGCATTACTACAAAAATATAATCTCCTATAGACTTGACTTACCAACTGGACAACAGCAACAATAGCCCTCAATATTGTCAAACATTTCCTATGATAGCTAGTTCAAATTTGACTATTTCTCTCAAGATATGAAAGATGGTCGCAGGCCAGAGGAGGCTAAGAAGCCAAGGCAATAAAATGTAATAAGGTACCCTGTATGGAATATGGAAATATAAAAGGTTATTAGGATTTTGAAAGTAAGGATTTGAATAAAGTTTTGATTCAAGTTAATAATAATGTATCAATATTACTTAATTAATTATGACAAATAAACCACTTTAATATAAGATGCTAATGTATGAAACAATGGGTATGAGTATATGAGAACTCTCAGTACTGTCTCCTAGTTTTACTGTAAATCTAAAACTACTCCACAATTGGAAAATTTACCTACAAATGGACAAAAAAAGATTAACAGGCACTCCACAGAAGATATCCATATTGCCAATAAAGTTATGAAGTGGTATCAGTTCAGTTCAGTTCAGTTCAGTCACTCAGTCGTGTCCACTATTTTCGTGCCATGAACTGCAGCACGCCAGGCCTCCCTGTCCATCACCAACTCCCAGAGCCCACCCAAACTCATGAATCCATTGAATCAGTGATGCCATCCAACCATCTCACCCTCTGTTGTCCCCTTCTCTTCCTGCCCTCAATCTTTCCCAGCATCAGGGTCTTTTCCAATGAGTTAGTTCTTCGCATCAGGTAGCCAAAGTACTGGAGTTTCAGCTTCAACATCAGTCCCTCAATGAACACCCAGGACTGATCTCCTTTAGGATAGACTGGTTGGATCTCCTTGCAGTCCAAGGGACTCTCAAGAGTCTTCTCCAACACCATAGTTCAAAAGCACCAATTCCTTGGCTCTCAGCTTTCTTTATAGTCCAACTTTCCCATCCATACATGACCACTGGAAAAATCATAGCCTTGATTAGAAGGACCTTTGGTGGCAAAGTAATGTCTCTGCTTTTAAATATGCTGTCTATTTTGGTCATAACTTTCCTTCCAAGGAGTAAGTGTCTTTTAATTTCCTGGCTGCAATCACCATCTGCAGTGATTTTGGAGCCCTCCAAAATAAAGTCTGACACTGTTTCCACTGTTTCCCCATCTATTTGCCATGAAGTGGTGGGACCAGATGCCATGATCTTAGTATCTAGAATGTTGAGCTTTAAGCCAATTGTTTCACTCTCCTCTTTCACTTTCATCAAAAGGCTCTTTAGTTCCTCTTCACTTTCTGCCATAAGGGTGGTGTCATCTGCATATCTGATGTTATTGATATTTCTCCCAGCAATCTTGATTCCAGCTTGTGCTTCCTCCAGCCCAGCATTTCTCATGATGTACTCTGTATATAAGTTAAATAAGCAGGGTGACAATAAACAGCCTTGACATACTCCTTTTCCTATTTGGAACCAGTCTGTTCTCCCATGTGAACTTCTAACTGTTGCTTCCTGACCTGCATACAGGTTTCTCAAGAGGCAGGTCAGGTGGTCTGGTATTCCCATCTCTTTCAGAATTTTCCACCGTTTATTGTGATCCACACAGTCAAAGGCTTTGGCATAGTCAATAAAGCAGAAATAGATGTTTTTTGGAACCCTCTTGCTTTTTTGATGATCCAGCTTTTCTTCTTTTCACAGCTATTTGTAAGGCCTCCTCAGACAGCCATTTTGCTTTTTTGCATTTCTTTTTCTTGGGAATAGTCTTGATCCCTGTCTCCTGTACAATGTCACAAACCACTGTCTTAGTTCATCAGGCACTCTGTCTATCAGATCTAGTCCCTTAAATCTGTTTGTCACTTCCATTGTATAATAATAAGGGATTTGAATTAGGTCATACCTGAATTTTTTAGTGGTTTTCCCCACTTTCTTCAATTAAGTCTGAATTTGGCAACAAGGAGTTCATGATCTGAGCCACAGTCAGCTCCTGGTCCTGTTTTTGCTGACTGTATAGAACTTCTCCATCTTTGGCTGCAAATAATATAATCAATCTGATTTCAGTGTTGGCCATCTGGTGATGTCCATGTGTAAAGTCTTCTCCTGTGTTGTTGGAAGAGAGTGTTTGCTATGACCAGTGTGTTCTCCTTGCAAAACTCTATTAACCTTTGCCCTGCTTCATTCTTTACTCCAAGGTCAAATTTGCCTGTTACTCCAGGTGTTTCCTGACTTCCTACTTTTGCATTCCAGTCCCCTATAATGAAAAGGACATCTTTTTTGGGTGTTAGTTGTAAAAGGTCTTGTAGGTCTTCATAGAACCATTCAACTTCAGCTTCTTCAGCGTTACTAGTCGGGGCATAGACTTGGATTACCAACCTGAATAATCACCAGAGTAATTCAAGGAAACCACAATGAGATAAAATTATAGACTGACAATACCAAGCATTGACAAGTATATACAACAAAAGGAATTTTCATATGCCGTTTTTGGACATGTTAAGTCTACAATTTTAGTGACATTATTTGCAGTACATACTAAAGCATAATGCATATACTCCTTTTGTTCTACCATTTCTCTCTGTGTGTCTGTATATGTGTATTTGTGTGCTTAGTCGTGTCCAACTATTTGTGATCCCATGGACTATAGCCCTTCAGGCTCCTCTAAGCATGGAATTTTCCAGGCAAGAAACTTGCTAAGTATGGGTGTCTCTGGTGGCTCAGAGAGTAAAGTATCCATCTGCAATGCAGGAGACTTGGGTTCGATTCTCAGGTTGGGAAGATCCCCTGGAGGGGAAAGGGCAACTCACTCCAGTGTTCTTGCCTGGAGAATTCTATGGACAGAGGAGTCTGGCAGCTACAGTCCATGGGGTCACAAAGAGTCAGACACAACTGAGCAACTATGACTTCCACTTTCACTATATACTTAAACATGGGGCAAACCTATGTTTGCTTCTTTCCTCTCTTTAATATGCTGTCTAGGCTCATCATAGCTTTTCTTCCAAGGAGCAAGCATCTTTTAATTTCATGGCTGCAGTCACCATCTGCAATGATTTTGGAGCCCAAGAAAAGAAAAGAAAACCCGTCACTGTTTCCATTGTTTCCCCATCTATTTACCATGAAGTGTTGGGACCGGATGCCATGACCTTTGTTTTTTGAAAGTTGAGTTTTAAGCCAACTTTTTCACTCTCCTCTTTCACTTTCATCAGGAGGCTCTTTAGTTCCTCTTTGCTTTCTGCCATAAGGGTGGTGTCATCGGCATATCTGAGGTTATTGATATTTCTCTCTGAAATATTGATCCCAATTTGTGCTTCATACAGCCCGGCATTTTTCATGATGTACTCTGCATATAAATTAATAAGCAAGGTGATAATATACAGCCTTGAGGTACTCCTTTCCCAATTTTTAACCAGTCCATTTTTCCATGTCCAGTTCTGACAGTTGCTTCTTGACCTGCATACAGGTTTTGTAGAAGGCAGGTCAGGTGGTCTGGTATTCCCTTCTCTTTCAGAATTTTCCACAATGTGTTGTGATCCACACAGTCAAGGGCTTTAGTGTAGTCAATGAAGCAGAAGTAAATGTTTTTCTGGAATTCTCTTGCTTTTTATACATCAGTTCAGTTCAGTCGCTCAGTCGTGTCCAACTCTTTGCAACCCCGTGAATCGCAGCATGCCAGGCCTCCCTGTCCATCACCAACTCCCGGAGTTTACTCAAACTCATGCCCATCGAGTCAGTGATGCCATTCAGTCATCTCGTCCTCTGTCGTCACCTTCTTCCCCTGCCCCCAATCCCTCCTTTTATACATCAGAATACTATAAAACAATGAAAGTCAGTGATCTACTGCTTCATGAAACAATAAAGACAATAGATTAGTTACAAAACATTGACTGAAAGGAGACAAAAAGAATGCAAATCATATTTCTGTTTAAATGAAGTTCAAAAATACTCGTGTGTTGGGCTTCTCATTGCATTCACTCTTTGAGGGAAAGGTAGGGATACTGACTGGGAAGAGAGACATTTTAGATTCTGCTGATTCTATTTCTTGATCTTTGATCTTGAAAAAAGTTTCAGAACTTTTTTCATCTTGTGATGATTTATAACACTATTTATATTAGACATCAAACACGTATTAAACAAAAGCCATTTACTATTTTTTTTGCATTTACTTCTAGATTCTCCACCTTCTGAGTACTTTGATATGCTTCTTAGTATAGTTACCAGGGATTCCCTGCTTGCTTATGTGTAATAAATGTTCATTTCTTTTTCATTCTTGATCACAGTCATATTGATTATTTTGTAAAGTATTTTCTTCACCATTCCATTTGACTCTTTTTTTATTAAATGTTTGTAAGCTAGGATTATAATATTGGTTCTTACCTTATTCAGGATATAAATCAAAATGTATCCATTGAAAAGCCTTTAATTAAAATTGTTCATAGGGTAATACCCACTCCTGAGAATCAAGCCAATATATTCAACTATTTACTCAACGTCTTCATGTTTATTTCCTTAATATTATTATTAATTATTTTCACTAAGCCAAATCTGTTGAGCCCATATATATAGCCATTTCTTGTCTTCTCCATGCCTACATATTAGATCTAATTCCTCAAAACAGTAGACAGTACATTTCAAAGATCTGACCCTGGCTGTCTCTCTACTCTTAATGCAGCCATTACTAGACAATGCATCCCCATTTTGTTAATACTCTTGTCCTTCAACATCTGTCACAACTCTGTGCCTAGACATGGGCTCTTTTAAAACAAGAGTGTCTAATATTCCACTGGTTATACCTTTCTAGAAAATTCTATCCCTCTTTCTAAGTCAATGTAAATTTTATTTGTGTTTTTACGTATCTAAAGATAATTGTATCACTCTCTGTTCCCAAGTATTCCATTTCCAAAAGTGTGATTCTAATTTTAGAGAAAAAAATTGGTAGCATATGAGAAAAAAGTAAAGATTCTTGCTAATTTTGTACTTGAAAAGATTGATAGGATGAAAGATTTTTTCTGAAATTTTTCCTATATTTCTCCTATATTTTCTCTGACTCTCCTATCAAGCAAACAAATTTTACAGTGTTCATGTCTCTGTAGCACTGTGACAGTTTAAACAATGATTCACATCATCATAACTTCCATTGTAGGAATTATCATTAGAGCTTATTTACATATGTAATGAGAATTTTCTAGATGCCTGAGACAGGCCCATCAGTGAATAAGTAATGCTCTCTTGTCTCGTGAATTTTATTAATTATAGTCAAACTCGAATAAGATTTTCCTGGTTGCTATTTGAGGTGGAAGCACAATTCATTAAGATAAACTTAGAAAAACTCCAAGTATATTTCATAAATTTATAATCAATGGCTTGCCTGTGATGCATTCATAATTTTTCATTAGAAAATAATTAAAGAAATGGCTTGCAAATAAAACATTCTAGTTGCTGGGATTGATGAAAATAATTACAAGGCAAATAAATAAATGAATTGTAAGGTAAAAGAAATAAAAGATCTTTGTTCATTCAAGTCCATGACAAGTATTGCTTTTCAGTCAATAAAGATGTTTGTTATATATAATGAAACTGACAGTTTAGTAGATTCCAGAATAATATCTTATCTATAAATAGGATCGGGAAAGTCTGTCAATTACTTTAAACTTATAATTACCATTGTACTTCTTTTTTTTTTCAGAGAGTAGGTTTTTTTAATAATTATTGGTAGCATTATTATAGAGAAAGAAATATAAATACACTGGAATTTTTAAAAGAGCTTAGACAAATAGAACTTCATTTTTTTATAAAAAAGAAATATGAATAAATGTCAGTAACAATTAATGAGTATTTATAAATTAGACTTTTTATAAAAATTGTGTTCTTTTAGAAATTAGCAATATAGCAATATCTTTGGAAAGGCTTCCCAAGGTGGCATTACTGGTAAAAAAATAAAAAAAGAAAGAAACCCTCCTGCTAGTGCAGGAGATGTAAAAGACTGGAGTTTGATCTCTGGGTTGGGAAGATCCCCTGGAGGAGAGCATGTCAACCCACTCCAGTATTCTTGCCTGGAGAATCTCATGGACAGAGGAGATTGATGGGCTACAGGCCATGGGGTCAAAAGAGTCAGACGCTACTGAAGCAACTTAGCACGCATGCACACAGTGTCTTTGGAGTTACTTTTACTCTCCGTATCATTACACATTTTTGAGAATTCCTTCTCTTTTCTGCTTTAGGTATCCATTTAACTTTTTGGCTGCTTTTAGCTGGTCAACGTTACTCATAATTCCCTAGTGCACTCTCTCCATATCTTTCTTCCATAGTGTTTACTTTTTTCATCACTTAGTCCCTCTGGGTCTTACACTTGGCTTTTTGACAAACAATAGTAATAAGAGGAAATAGTTTTATACTGTCTTTTACAGGTAGAATAAACTCCAGATCAAGGGGAAAAGAAAGTCTATTTCTTTAAGGATCAATTGGGATTTAGTGTATAATGAATTAGCTTAGGATACTTAAGAACTTAAAACTGAGATTACATAAAATGCACCATTAATTCTGCAGTACTGTGGGATTATATTTTATTTATTTATTTATTTTATTTTTATTGAAGTATACATACATTACAATGTTGGGTTAGTTTCAGGTGTATAGCCAAGTGAATCAGGTATACATGTACATATAATGCACCACTGTTTTAAGATTATTTTCCCATATAGGACATTATTATTGAGTAGAGTTCCCTTTGTTATAAGGTAGGTTCTTATTAATTATCTATTATAGTAGCACCACTATTATATATGGTGCTCAGCCTTGCAATCATGTCTAACTCTTTGCAGCCCCATGGACTGTGGTTCTTCAGGCTCCTCTGCCCATGGAATTTTCCAGGAATGAATACTGGAGTGGGTTGCCATTTTCTACTCTAGGAGATCTTCCTGACCCAGAGATCAAACATATATCTCTTGCATCTCCTGCATTGGCTTCTTTACCACTAGCACCACCTGGGAAGCCCATGTTATATATAACAGAGTATATATGCCAATCTAAGTCTCCAACATCAATTTATATTTTAGATAACATAAACTCACTTCTTTCTTAAGTGTGCCACTAACATAGTATGGTAAGTCTTGGAACACCAGCTGTTCGAGTAATTAACAGTAACCTCAAGAATGAAAGTCTATCCTCACAGAGCCTGTGTCTGAGTACAAACAGCACTCCTTTGTTGAAGTTTTAGATAAAATACATCATCTATCTATCTATCTATCTATCTATCTATCTATCTATTTGTCTCTCATCTCTCGCAGACTTTTCTGCAAAATCTCACAGTCAAATTAAGATCCCTTTTTTTCTTGATTCACTCACTTTCCTCTTTAATGTATGGTTATCTTTGCATGTGCGTGTACATAGATTGTGAAGTTAACAGTGAATACATGGTAGTTGATTTCATGAGAGTGGTTAGATATACCAGATTCTGTATCACAGACCTTATCTGCTTCTCTTGACTGACGGGTGAGAAGTAAGGAAGCCCCATCCTCCTGCCACAATTACCCAGGTTGTAGTTTCTGCCATGAAGACTGAGGTTTGGGGTGGAAGCAGGTCATGGCTCAAGAGCTGCAATAATCTCTGCTATTATGTACATTTAGTGGATGTTCTTGACTGTTTATATTTTTTCTATGTCCTCAGTACAATATGCATTTTTACAGAGTTTAATAGGAGCTTCCCTGGTGGCAAAATAGTAAAGAATCCACCTACAATACAGGAAACTGTCCTCAATGCAGGAGACATGGGTTCTATCCTTGGGTTGGGAAGATACCCCAGAGAAGACAATGGCAACCCACTCCAGTATTCTTGCCTGGGAAATCCCATGGACAGAGGAGCCTGGTGGGCTACAGTCCATGGAATTGTAGAGATAGACATGACTGAGTGCAACAACACCATCTTTTTAATAGTTTTCATCAGTTATGGTTGTTTATTACTTTTGAAGGTTGTTGTAACAAATTTCTACAACTGGGAGGCATACAACATGTTTTATTGTATGTTATCTTACATGTTTTGGGGGCCAGAAATATAAAATCAAGGAGACAGGAGGGTCATGCTTTCTCTGAAGGCTCTATACGTGTATCACTCCTTACTTTTTTCAGCTTTTGGTCGCTCTTGGCATTTCTGGATTGTGGCTACATAACTCTAACCTCTACCTGTGTCTTCACATTGCCATCTTCTCTGTGCCTCTGTGTGTGAACTCTCCTAATAAGAACACTGATCACTGGATTTAAGGTGATGGTATATCAAGATATGGAACTTGATCATTTCTGTAAGGACCCTATTTTCAAAGAAGATCATGTTCTAATGTTTTGAGTTAACATGTATTTGGGGAGGATACTATACAACCGTTGTTGTTAGTTGCTGTTCAGTCATATCTGACTCTTTGCCACCCTGTGGACTGAAGCATGCTACACTTCCTTGTCCTAGAGTATCCCCCACAATTTGCTCAAACTCATGTCCATTGAGTCGGTGATGCCATTCAAACATCTCATCCTTTGTGGCCCCCTTTTTCTCCTGCCTTCAATCTTTCCCAGCATCAGGGTCTTATTAATAAATCAGCTCTTCAGGTCTGGTGGCCAAAGTATTGGAGTTTCAGCTTCAGCATCAGTCCTTTCAATGAATATTCAACTGTTGCAAGTTGTTTTAGAGAAACAGATTTGTGAAGCAACTCACACTGCCATATCAGAAGTGGGAGTCTTACTTCTTTTTATTTTCAGCTTTAGTGAATTATACTTATGTGTGTGTGCTCAGTCACTCAGTCATGTCTGGCTTTGCAGCCTCATGAACAGTAGCCCATCAGGCTCCTCTGCCCATGGAATTGTCCAAGTAAAAATACTGGAGTGGGATGCCATTTCCTCCTCCAGGGGAATCTTCTCTACCAAAGGATTGAACGTGTATCATCACCTGCATCAGCAGGTGGATTCTTTACCCCTAGCAGCACCTGGGGAGCCCAAAGTATAATTAATAGACCAAAAATGTCCACATATTTAATGTCTGCGTTTTGATGAGTTTAAACATATGCATATACTGTGATATCATCATATTATCAAGGCAATAGTCATACCTATTGCTTCTCAAAGATTCCTTGTGTCCTTTTACTCTCGGGTGTGTACTTGGTAAGAACACGTTATGAGATCTGTGCTCTTATCAAACATTTAACTGCAAGACACCGTCTCATTAACTTTAGATATTAGGGTGTACAGAAGATCACCTACTATAACTGTAAACTTATACCTATCAAACAACTACCCATTTCCACCTCTCCATATCACTTGGAAATCACCATTCTATTCTCTGCTTCTATGAATTTGACTATTTATATTCTATGCATAGTGAGATTATGTGGTACTTGTCCTTCTGTAACTGGCATTTCACTTACTGCCATGTCATCCAGGACCACCTGTGTTGAAAAGTGCTAGTTGTTCAGTCAAGTCTGACTCTTTGAGACTCCATGAGCTGTAGTCTACCAGGATCCTCTGTCCAAGGGATTCTCCAGGTAAGAATACTGCAGTGGGTTGCCATTCCCTTCTCCAGGGGATCTTCCTGACTCAGGGATGGAACCCTGGTCTCCTGCATTGCAGGCAGATTCTTTACCATTTGAGCCATCAGGGAAGACCCCAGGCCTATCTGTGTTATTGTGAATAGTAGGATTTCCTTCATTTTAAGGCTGGATAATGTTCTATTGTAAGTGTACACCCCATTTTCTTTATCTGTTTGTCATAAATAGTTATTTCCATATAATGGATGCTGTGAATAATGCAACTTAATTGCTTCTTGATTGCAATTTGTGTGGGAGAATTATCATTCAGCTCTATTTCCTAATAATGTTGATGCCCTAGTTAGTTTCCCAATTATATAAAAATAAACTTTTATAGAATACATGCTAACATTTCCCATTTTTATCACTTGAAATATTTGATGTTCTAAATGTCGTTGACTCTTGTTTTGATATAGGTTGCGTTTAAAGGAGGAGAAGGCGTCTGATAAAAAAAAAAAATTGAACACTGTTTAATTTTTTTTTTTTTAACACTGTTTTGTAGAGTAGAACATGAAAATGTTCTGTAGAGTTAAGGGACTTGTGTTCTAGATAAGAAAGTGAGCAGAAAAGTAAAATGAAAGGCTGATACACTTTTTCACATTTATGCATGTTTTCTCCTTCTTTGCTACTTTTCATCTCAAATTTTTTTCAGGCAAAAAAGTGAGGAAATTGAAAGATAATAAGGTGGCATGCAGTAGTATGAAGAAATGGGGAATATTTGAATGTATAATTAGAATGATCCAAGTTTGTAAAAACAATGAGATGAAAGAAAAATGAAAGGACCAAAAAAAAAAAAAAAATGCTTTTGTCCATGAGTCTAAAAGTGCAGGACAGGTAAGAGCAAGGGAGTTAGATATGTGTTAAGAGAGGTAATAGTAGTCAGAATTTTATGTTACAAATAAAGACTTTTGAAACGGAGAAAAAAATCAAAAGATGGCAAAATCTATGCTGTTGCTACAGGTGTGGGTACTATATAGAGAAAAAGATACTTTGGTGCAAAAGTAATTGCGGTATTGCATTGTTGAACTTTGCCATTTGATATGTAATACATTCTTAAATAAATGTGGTTGTGTTATATATAAAAATAAATAAATAAATAAATAAATAAAAATAAAGGAGGAGAAGGCAATGGCACCCCACTCCAGTACTCTTGCCTGGAAAATCCCATGGACAGAGGAGCCTGGTAGGCTGCAGTCCGTGGGGTTGCTAAGAGTCAGACACGACTGAGTGACTTCACTTTCACTTTTCACTTTCATGCAGTGGAAAAGAAAATGGCAACCCACTCCAGTGTTTTTGCCTGGAGAATCCCAGGGGGAGCCTGGTGGGCTGCCGTCTATGGGGTCGCACAGTGTCGGACACGACTGAAGCGACTTAGCAGCAGCAGCAGCAGCAGTATTTAAAGGAAATGCTATTTCTTTTTAAATTTTGCACTTTTTCATTTAAAATGTGCTACATGAAAATTGTATATAATATTCTCTATCAGAATAATTTTGAAAGACATAAAAATGAAATTATTTCCTGGAAAGCTACTTCTCCAAAGCTTATATGCTACTTCATTGGAACCATCAACCAAAGTATAATAATTAATAGTCATCCTTTACACTAGTGCCATGAGTCTCAATGAAAAGAGTTTCCCTGTATGCTGACCTCAAGGATTTTGAAATACTACTAATAGTATTTCAGTATTTAATGGTGAGGCAAAACCTAACCCTAAACTCTAAATTCTATGAATAGAAAGGGATCTTGTTCTCTGAAAGACACATATTCTGGCTCATATAAAATCTTAAATGTCACATTTCTATCTTGAAACAGATTTTTTTTAGCATTATTTTGTGTGTGAAAAACAAGCAGAACAAAATGTGAGTAAATTAATACAAACAATAAATTCTAATTATCCATGCAGACCAGCAAAAACAGAATTTATTTTAATGTACTTAATAAGCTTTAAAATTTGAAAATTAATAACACCCAGATACTATAAAATAAAGAAATGTAATAAACCCTCAAGTGTTTGGGGTAATGGATTGGTGGAGGGTAAGACTGTGAGAAATGATTCAAAAAGAGCAGGTAGAAGCTAAGTTCTACAAGACCTCAGTATAGGCAAAGGAGTTTAGACCTGAAATTGTTAAGTAGAAAATAATTATAGCATAATTTTCTCTGCTGCTTTCATCAGAGCTTTTAAAATGTATTTTTATCACCCACAACAAACAATAACTTACTCCGACTGAAATTTTACAGAGGATCTCACTATAATGAACACATGAAAGTTAGCTTCCTTCATTGATTCAGAATCCTTGTCTTTGGACTTCTGTGTCTCTACCCTATGTGTCCAAGGATGAAATTTCTCTGGAGAACTGCGAGCTTCTCAGGATGCAGAAGCATCCTGCTTCACATTATAAACTATCCCAGGAGTAGCCTAAATCAGTCTCCTCCAATTACTTTTCTGTTTCCTAGGTTTTGCTCTCACAGGGATAATTTAAAATATAAGACAATAAATTCATTTCATGGATAAGTTATAAAAGAACAAATTTCTTGGCATATCTTTCATTCAGATAATGTCATATGCATTGCGAGTAGTTGGAGCTGGACTCTGTGTTCTCTCTGTAAGTGGGTTTGTCTTCCTGCCTATGTGTATTCCTAGGTCCTTCTACTGGCTTATATCAGAACACAGATGATACTACTATATAATTTTGTGTAATTTATCTGTCACCCCCTTAAACTATAAGATAAGGAACTTTTATTTATTGCTTTCTATTTATCTAACACTTCATACAATGATTAATATAAATAGACAATACATAATTTTTCTACAAATAAGTAACATTAGAAAGCTGTGCACTTTGTATTCTGAGTTTTTCAGTAAATGAAGTAGATTTCTTTTAAATCTCTGATAGCTGGAAGACAGTCCACTATTTACTGAAAATATCAAAGATCTCAGGGTTATATTATGATGCCATAGTGCCTGGAGCAAGACCAATGAAAGCTGGCAGACAGCAGATGTGATTTTAACAAAATCCATTAGCACTCTCTGAGACTTGTATCACTGAGTCTGTGTCTGATGCCTGGAGAATCACCAGGGTTGCTTGGCCCTTTCCCTTTGCTTCATGGCTTAGGTTCTTCACTGAATTGATTTCTGGGCGTTCTCCTTGGAATTGACCATTAATAATTATACTGGCAGCCAAAAACTGCCCTCTGGGTGACAGATCAGTTGAGGCCCAATCTCACTTCACCCTTAATGATTTAACCCATGTAGACTTTAAGCCAGATTAGAAAGGTGACAAGCCAGATGACTTAGAACGCCAATTTATCATGGAAATATTGCAAGATGGGTAAACATTATCTATTACCAGAACTGCTCCTCAGGAGTTCAGTTTTAAGAAGTACTACAGTAAAAAGACTAGGCTTTATTGATGGTTCAGACCTTAAAGAATCTGCCTGCAATGACCCAGGTTCAATCCCTGGATTGAGGAGATCCCCTGGGGAAGGGAATGGTTACCCACTCCAGTATTCTTGCCTGGAGAATTCCATGGACAGAGGAGTCTGATGTGTCCATGAGGTCGCAAAGAGTCGGACACAACTGAGTGACGAACACTGATAAATAGACTAGGTTATTAGATACTCAGACTTTTATAAATAGGTATTGAATAAATAATACAGTAATGCCTAATTAAAGCTTTGCAAAATTACTAACCTTTTTTGGTCCATCTTGCCTATACAGTATATTTGTCCAATAAGTCACATTTTGAAAGAACAAGAAATCAATATGATGCTTAATTGTAAAAATAGTAATTACTTAATAATCATGAACTAAGCATTTATTTAGTGACTACTATTTGACTGTCATGAAGATTCTAATCTCTTGCTTTGAATATTCTAAATGAGCAGGATAGAATATAAACAATATAAACAAAGGAAATGAACATCAAAATGTCAGCTAAAAATCTCAACAAAAAGTGATATATATGTCTATTGTACAAAATGGATACCAATTCAAATGGTGATTAAGAATAGAGAGTAATCACTTTGGCCAAATTTAGTTCAATTTGGAACAAAAATATCAAGAAAAATATAAAATTTTAACTACAGTTTTAAAGATGGAAAGAGTTTGAGTCAACTAGAGTTCTTTAAGTTGAGAAGAGCATGAGCCATACGTCCATACCATTATAACAAATAATAACTGGTGGTGTTGTTGTTCAGTCACTAAGATTTGTCTGATTTTTTGAGGCTCCAAGGACAGAAGCATGCCAGTCTCCTCTGTCTTTTACTATCTCCCAGAGTTTGCTCAAATTTATGTGCATTGAGTAGGTGGTGCTATCTAACCAACTCATCCTCTGTTGTTCCCATCTCCTTTCACCTTCAATCTTTCCCAACATCAGTCTTTTCTAATACGTCTAAAAAGTAATAATACTTTTTTTTCACATCAGGTGACCAAAGTATTGGTGCTTCAGCTTTGGCATCAGTCCATCCAATGAATATTAGGGATAATAACTGGTTTGTGTGGGTTAATTGCAAGGGTGATAGGATAATAGAATCCTTTAAGAATCTTGTAAAAGTGAATGATAACTTCAGGGGAAAAAAATCATTCAACTTCAAAAATTCATAGGCTAATCTAGGAATGATAAAACTATAGGTTAAAAATGAGATCCGTACCAACTGGAATTAATAAGTAAATTTGATGCCCAAGAACTGAAGAATTGACAGTGTCTATCAGATCTTAAAAATTACATAAAAGTTATTTTTGCATTATTTATAGCAAAAAATAAAAGCATAACTGCAAGGTTATCAATATCTTGCCAAAGTTTCAAAATAACTTTTTAAATATGTTAGGCTTCTAGGATAAAATGCAATTATTGTTTAGCTTTTCAAAAGTATAGCTAAGTGAAATGCACCATAGTATCCTTCTTCAAACTTGTACTGATATTTATCTCCTATGATCTCAATATGCAAGAAAACACAAGGCACATAAATATTGAATTAGAGAGGGATATAGTTTACCTCCTGTATGATCCTTACTGCACTCAGATAAGACATAAAATATAGTTTTCTAAATTCCTCTGTACTCTCCCAGCATGCCTTGAGGTTTCAGCCACAAACATTTTTAGAATTTATTCTTTGAAGATATTTTATTTTTCTAGGCAAGTTAAATGTCTTCCAAGTCATAATATAAGACTGAAATATCCTAAAATCAGATTCTAGTGTTTTTTGTTGTTTTGTTTTGTTTTTTAGTCTATTCTAATCATTATGTTAAAAATTTATAATCTTGTTTGGAAATTCAGTCCATTCTAAAGAAAATTCTAGTCTTTTTTTTCCTACCTTGTCATTTGCTAAAGGGTTAAAATTTCATCATGTGAAACTGAGGTGTTCTAGAAATAACTAAGGCAAAGGAAATCATTTAAATTTTATGAGTTTAACAAAATTCACACATTTTTCTCAATCTGATCTTCAATGTTGACATTCCATCTTGTATAACTTTTTTAAAATATTGAATAAAATTCACTGATTTTTCTTAGGATGGCAGTTTTTATCTAGCAGCATCTTAATTAAGAGATCTACGGGTTTGGGTAAATAAGCTAAAGGGAATAATTCCAGACTCCCAGGCTCTCCTCTCTTCATTCCAATACTATAGTTTTCAATCTTTAGGATGCATATGAATTACCTGGGGTACTTGTTAAAACTGAAGATGCACATGCAGTTTCAGATATTCTTATATGGTAGGTCAAATAAGTACTAGGAAACTGCATCTGAATAATTTCTCAAATGATTCTGATGCAGGAAATCACTAGGACAAGCATCCTGCCAAGTCTTCTATAATCTGTGACATTTGGGTACATGTTGCTTGTTTTATAGCTCCATATGTCTTCACTTACTGTAATTGAGCTTGGAGCAATTCAATAATCATTAAAAACTAAAATGCAGAGTTTTATTTAGAAAAAATAAAATTTTAAAAGTAGCAAAATGAATCTAAAATAATTTCCTATGACTGCATGTTAAGATAGTTTTAATTTCTGTTAAAACAAATACCACTGGGTTTTGTTAGTAATTAATCCTGAGACATCTTTTATTTTATATTTTGAATTGAAGTATAGTCAATTTATAATATTGTGTTACTTTTAAGTATACTGTAAAGTGATTCAATTACACATCTTTATGTATATGTCTATATTCTTTTTTATTATTTTGCATTATAGTTTATTATAAGATATTGAATATTGTTCCCTATTCTATACTGTAAACCTTTTTTGTTTATCTATTTCATATATGGCAGTATGCAACAGTTAATCCCCTACTTCCAGTTTATCCCTCCTCCCCCTTTGGTTTTCTGTTCTGTAAATAAGTTCATTCATAACAGTTTTTTAGATTTTACATATAAGTGATATCATATGGTATTTGCCTTTCTCTGTCTGACTTCACCTAGCATGATAATCTGTAGGTCCATCTATGTTGTTTCAAATTACATTATTTCATTACTTTTATTGGTTGATTAATATTCCATTATATATAATATATCTATATGCATAATATATACACATACCATCTTCTTTAGCCATTCATTCATCTGTTGACCTATGGACTAAGAGAAATTATTTACAAATGATGAGACTGACAAGAGCTTAATTTCCAAAATATATAAACAGCTCATACAACTCAATAAAAAAAAAAAAACTCAATCAAAAACTGATCAGAAGACTTAAACAGGAATTTCTCCAAAGAAGATGTACAGATGGCCAACAAGCACATGAAAAAATGCTCAATATAACCAATTATTAGAAATGAAGTATCACGTCCCTCCTATCAGAGTAACCATCATTAAAATGTCAACAAATAATAAAAGTTGGAGAGGGTGTGGAGATAAGTGAATCTTCCTACACTCTTGGTGGCAATGCAAATTGATATAGCAACTATGGAAAACAGAATAGAGATTCTTTCAAAAACTAGAAATACAATTACCATATTTAGCAGTCCCATTCTTGGGCATGTATTTGGAAAAGATGAAAGCTCTAATTCAAAAAAGATACATGTACCCCAATTTTCAGTGGTACTATTTACAATGGCTGTGACGTGGAAGCAACCTGGGTCATATTCTATAACATTAGGTGAACACATAACAGAGATCTCTACCACACTGTTAATAAACCAGATCTTAGCCACATAGCAGGCTTCCCTGTTGGCTCAGCTGGTAAAGAATATGTCTGCAATGCGGGAGACATGGGTGCGATCCCTGGGTTGAGAAGATCCCCTGAAGAAGGGAATGGCTACCCACTCCAACCTTCTGGCCTGAAGAATTCCTCTATAGTCCATGGGACATGAACTGAGTGACTTTAACTTTCACTAGCCACATAGCAAGGCTGTAAGATCAACACCAGTCTCTGAATTATGTCTTGATTTCTCCTTGTTTAATTCAACTCATTTGAAATTAAGCAAGTGGGTTGTATGTAGGCACAAGATGCTATGAGAAATACAGTCTTTTGTGGGGAATACATATAATTTTCTATAGTTTCATATTTATGATTTCCTATCTTCCAAAAAAAACATAATTCAAATAAGCAACATTACCTCTCTAATACAAAAGACAAGAAATTCATCTCATCATGAGAATGCTCACAGCCTGAAGTGTTGTTTATCTTATGTTTATGAGTTATTTATTTCTAGTAATGTCTATGTTATTAACACAGTTTGAAGGGATTTACCAATGCCTGCCCGCCTCTTTCTGTCTCTTGTAGTAGTTCCCTGTTAGAGTCCAGACACAGCTACTCTTACCGTGAGACCCAATATGGCTCTTCCAACTCATGTTCCATGAGATCCTCTCCCTCACACACTTCAGATACTAGTAGAGGCTGGATCCCTCTGAACTGATCTTTCTGTAACCAAGGTGATGCCTCTTCACCTCAGGTCTGCTGTCTCCCAGGATGGTAGAACAATGTGCATGGTCTCACATAAAAAGATTTTAGGAAGTCCTTGGTAGTAAAGAGAATGATATTATATTTAATATCAGATTTGTATAGTATAGACATATCAGTAAGTATTAATCCATATGGCTTAACTTCTGCCAACCTGGTAATACTGCCATATATGTCTGTGTGGTTGAGAAACTCAGAGATTCAAAACTGACACCCTCCACGCCTCAGGATTGCAATACCTGATGGCAGGGCAGGGTGTGGCAAAGGCAGACAGCTCATAAATGTGTGAAAATAACTTCAACATTCAACTGTTTCTAGAGTCTAGAATAAAAGTGGTGGCATTGGGAGGTTGAAAATCCTCCAAAAAGTTAATTCTAGATCTCATGCTTTAGCAAAGATCTTTGGACTCTCTTGAGAATCAAGTCTTAAATTTTCTGAACTCTGAAGAAATATGATATGGGATCTGGAAGGTAAATGGATGCATAAGCTACATTGAGAGATTTCCTTTTAAATACACTAAAAAACTGAATGACTCACTCTGTTTTATTTTCCTATTTTTTTTAAAACCATCAATGATAAATAAAGTATATTAATTTTCTTGCCAATCCAGATACATTTTTTTCTGTGTAAAAATACAAAGACACATTCCAATAGATAGTAGAAGGAAAGTGGTAGGAAAGTAGTAGTAGGAAATTACAATTTTTAAAATTATATTAATAATTATATAAATTTTAAAAATTAATTAAAAATGTTCAAAATGAATAGGGGACTTGACAGGTGAAAGCTCATTAATCTTTGAGTTGCCCAATATCCCAGTGGGAAGCTCATGAAAATACCTGGATTGAATCACACACATGCATCCTGGTAAACATATTACAAAACATAAACATACAGTTTGTGGGTTCATGGGCATCTACTAATCTAAGCAGATTTTTCTTTCTTCTGTGTTTATCTTCTTACTAGTGTTTACAGCAGAGGACAAATGGAGTGAGACAGAAAATCACCTGAGTAATCACCTAAGTGGCAATGTCTAACACAAGGAGGGAGAGAAAAGACATCTACAGCTGAATGTTGCAATAAACTGTTCTGTGCAACATTTTAGGGAAAAAAATCAACCTTAGGAACATTGTTGCCCTAGAGTCAATGTTGCCAATGGTTCTGAAGTGGCTTTGGATAGGTTTATCCACCTACCTGCCTATACATAGGGCTTCCTAGGTGACACAGTGGTAAAGAATCCACCTGCCAATGCAGGAGATACAAGAGACATGAGTTTTATCCCTGGGTCAGGAAGATCCCTTGAAGGAGAAAATGGCAACTCACTCCAGTATTTCTTGTCTGGAAAATCCCATGGACAGAGGAGTCTGGCAGACTACTGTCCATGGGGTTGCAAAGAGTCAGACACAACTGAACGACTGAGCACACACACACCTGTGTACTCATAGTGAATTGACAATCAACACAAGTTTACATATTGGTTTCAGATATAGGCATACATGCAAGATTTAGAGAGGAAGTAAGAAAGAGTGTAGGGTACAGAGTGGGAAGGAGTTGTCGTAGTCTTCCCCATTTGCTTTATTGTGACTGACCCATAATCTAGTTTAAGATTCTTCTTTTAACAAACTGTGTTTCACTATTAAAACTCACCATTCAGAAAACTAAGATCATGGCATCCAGTCCAATCACTTCATGGCAAATAGATAGGGAAACAATGGAAACAGTGACAGACTTTATTTTTGTGGGGTCCAAAATCACTGCAGATGGTGACTGCAACCATGAAATCAAAAGACACTTCTCCTTGGAAGAAAAGTTATGACCAACCTAGACAGCTTATTAAAAAGCAGAGACATTGCTGACAAAAGTCCATCTAGTCAAAGCTATGGTGTTTCTAGTAGTCATGTGAGAGCTGGACTATAAAAATAGCTGAGGGCTGAAGAATTGATGCATTTGAACTGCGGTGTTAGAGAAGACTCTTGAGAGTCCCTTGGACAGCAAGGAGATCCAACTGGTCCATCCTAAAGGGAATCAGCCCTGAATATTCATTGGAAGGACTGATGCTGAAACTCCAATACTTTGGCCACCTGATGCAAAGAGCTGCCTCATTGGAAAAGACCCCGATGCTGGGAAAGATTGAAACACAGGAGGAGAAGGGGATGACAGAGGATGAGATGGTTGGATGGCATCACCTACTCGATGGATATGAGTTTGAATAAGCTCTGAGGATGGACAGAGAGGCCTGGTGTGCTGCGGTCCATGGGGTCGCCAAGAGTTGGACATGTCTGAGTGACTGAACTGAATTGAACTGTTCACTCTTGGAGAGGCCCTTCCTTTGGTTTCTGTGTCAGTTCCTAAATTATGCTTCAAACTCAGATGACTTTTGGTGATGACCACAGATATGTTTTTAACTCACACGTTCTTTGCCAAGAATTAAGCCAGTATTTCTTTTCATCTATTCCTGCAGATGCTAGTTACTGTTATTACTTATGATTATATTGTATCATTTTCCGACTCAGCAATCTGCCTCTTGTGTGCTGTTATGTACAAATTCATTACAGTTTTATATGGTGTATTTATTGTTTCATATAATAAAGTTTCATATCAGTTAAAAACAAGGAGAAAAATATGGATTTATGCTTATTTATTTATATAAATGCCGTTACCAGTCCTCTCTTTATGTTGGTTAAGATAATTGTCTGAGGTCATGAGCATATATTTTGCTAATAGTATATATCATAGATTATGTAAGCATAAGTACTATAATCTATAAGTACTATATAATATTTAACATGCATATGTATGGGCTATGTGCTCAGGGTATTACAGTCAAGGTGTTGGCCAGGCTGTATTCCTTTCTGCAGTTCAGGGCCAGAATTCTCTTCTAAGGCCATTCAGTCTTTTTGGCAGAATTCATTTCTCATCAGCGATAGAGCTGACACCTTCAACTTCAAGAGGTCATCTACAGGTCTTTGCCATGTGGCCCTTTTTATAGGCAGTTACCAATGTGGCTGTTTACAAGGCTTATAGAAGTGTCTCTCTCTAGTCAACTAAGACAGTTCTAAAATAGGTAATCACAGAAATAACTATCCTATTGTCTCTGCCATAGCCTATTGACTAAAAAGACTGTCACCAGTTCTCTCACACTCATTAGGGGATGATACCAGAGAACAACTCACTGTGAGTCACTTTGTAGTGTATCCCACATACTTATATACGTGTACATATTAGTGATGGTTAAGGGATCTGCAGATGATAATTTCTTTTTCCTCACTGTTTTTTTTTTTTTTCTGTGTTTAGCAAATGTTCTATATGGATCATTTATTTCCTTACACACTAAAAAGTGAAAACTAATAAATAAATTAATTAGGCAGAGCCCAGAGGGCAGAGAGAGTTCAAACAGAGAGAATCATTGTTCTCTGTTTCACACGTGCCCTGCCTCACCAGCCTCTCTCTGCCTGGTTCCTTCTCCAAGTCCAGTGTGTGATTGAGCTGATTCTCAACTCCTTAAAGCATACGTGCAACTGGAAGCAGGAAAACATTGGAGTTCCTATTTTTACAGATGAGTTAACCCTACAAAATTAAATGAATTTTCTCAAGTCTCAAGAGCTGCCTAGAACCCTACATGCCATATTTCTGATGCCTTATATAGTGGTGTTTCTCTTTTTTTTATTATCTATGGAGATTATGGGTTTTGTCATGGATAATAGTGGAGTATTCCATTTGTGATTTCTATGATTTTATATCTTTCATGTAAAGAACAATAATTGAAATTTCTTTTTATTCAAAAAGAAATAACACAAAATAAGAACATTAATTTTGAAGGATGACATGTAAAATGTGTTGAATATATAATCCAGAAGTCTGAGAGCAAGATGAGATACAGGCAGACTCCTCTCCAGAAGCTTAAAAAGCAATTATTCAAGTAATATTTGACTACTCATCATCCTAAGATGACATTGACCATGTGTGTGTTATTCAATACTATTCCAGTGAGTATAGAGTATCTGGAAAATAGTAGATATATAATATATATTTAATATAAATTCATTAAATGACATAATGAGAGGGAAGCAGACACATAGCCCCATGTTCCATGCTCCCTCATTAACAGAAGAGTTGGAAATAGACTTACAAGCAAAACTAAGATTATATGTCATACACAGATGTAATATAATGAAGAAAATATTACTAATGCATTATATAATATATTGACTCATGAAATAGTGTACTATGTCTAAAATCAACAAAGCACTGATGGCTTAATTTAAAAATTTATCATTTCATTCATTCATTTTCTTAAAGAGCCACATTCTTAAATTCACCTTCAAGAAATAACCATTTATTTCTCTTTAGGACTAGAAAACTCTGACATTTTGATTCATAAACAATCTGCCCTTGGGATGGCATTCAGGGATGGTTAAATTGTGACTTGAAATTCACTTTAGATAACGTGAAATCTGGGACCTCCAAAACCACACAATTATTCCACTGTTCATTATTCTTAAAAAAGTTCAGAAAGATGAAGCCTAAGATATCTATTTATAATTCTGGCTATACATCTGCTTAAAAATGCCAACCTCTGTAATGTACAGAACAAGTCAATCTCATGACATTGAAGTATTTTTAATCACTGAAAAATCAAATTTTAGAAAATAGGCATTCACAAATCAATGGTCAAATGCTTAACCCTTGTCAACTTTTTGGTGATGCACAAAATATCTGGGTTGGAGCAATGAACTAAGGACCAAATAAAGTGATATTTAGATAACAGAGTTCAGATGAAGACAGTTCTCAGCAGCTCTTCATTGGCAAGATTGTGAAAAGGGATTGATGGAAGAGGCGTGCCTGAAGAGCAGAGGCTTATAGGCTGCATGAGGTATTGAGTGATTTAATATTTAGAAAAATAAAAAAGAAAGTGTCAGGACCATGTTTAGAGTGAATATATCCAAAGCAATATTTGAAGAATCTATGAACATTTGTTGCATCATACGCAAGTTGCCAAGTGTGAAAGAGTAAGATATACTTGTCAGTGTTAGATAATCTTTACTGTTAACAGAGCATCCTTTTATTTTTTTAATTCTTTTCCCATTTATTTTTATTAGTTGGAGGCTAATTACTTTACAATATTATAGTGGTTTTTGCCATCCTTTTAAAACAGCAATTAAAATTAATAAAAATTCTTTAGAGTGAACTAAAGTGTTTATGGATGTTCAGTGTAATCATAAATTTTAGATATTTTCTATTTCTCAAAGTGGTCTTCATATGAAGACTCAGATGATGGGAAAGTGAATAAAGACAAACCACTCCCTTTTCACCCCTCCCCCCCCACCACTAAGTACCATTCCTTAGAAGTTCCTGGACCATCCTATTTGCTACTATACCTTCTTCTTTCCCCAACTACTTCTATCTAAACCCTGTTGATTTCTCCATTTCATTCATTCACAGACCTTTTTTTTCTAAATTCTTCTACCCTTTTGCTTTTTTTATTTGATACATTGGACATGTTACATTTTGTAAATTTAAGGTCTACAGTGTTACTTTGAAGCCTTTATGTATTATGATTGCCACTAAAGTGCTATTTACCACATTATATCATTATATTACAGTGCTGCTGTGTTGCAATACTGTACATTAGATCTCTATGGTTTATTTACTTTTCATTACAATTTTGTACCTTTGTGCACCATAAATCTCCATGCCCCGCCACCCCCCATCATACTATCTTCCGGTCACCCTTGTGATTTTGCAGCTTGCTTTATTTCTTCAATAGTGTTTTAATTAGCTCCTAACTGGTCTTTTTACCTCCAGTCTTTTACCCTAATAGTCCATTTCTCAATGTCAAGCAGTGTTGTCTTTTTGAGATAAATGTGGATCCTGATACTATTGCTTAAAGATTTTAAGTCCAGAAGATTAAAAATAGCCTTTGTCTGTTTCTATGTTCAAAAACAATGCTAAACACTTTCTCTCAACCTTTAAGGTCTTAGCATTTATCCACTCATTAATTATTCAACAAAAATGTAGTGGTTACAGTGCTTAGGATGCAAAACATGTTTGCATACTGGAGACACAATAGTTAACAAAATTGGTCCATTTTTAGTACTCAAAGAATTAAAGTCTAGTGGAAGATATTTTTCTGTACGGGATCATGCCAATTTTTCACCCCACCCTCAGCTTCTAGTATGCTGACTCCCTTCTAAAACATTCCCATCTCAAACCATAAGTATCTCTCTAAAATAGTTACATTCAACTTGAATGTCCACACAGCTCTTATGGTTTCTGAAAGCTTCATACTTCTGTGTTTTTCCTTTTTCCTATGCCTAAGATACCCTCCCTCCATCTGTTCTGTACCAGGCATAGTCCAATCCTTTCAAATCCCTGCTATATTTTCTATAACTGATTTAGAGTTAGATCTCAACGTGTTCTTCTAGTTGGCACAATACAAATTTCTTGAAGGCAAACATTTCAAAGATAATTGATTATTGACTAATGTTTCTTACAATGGATTTCATCTGTGGAACTGTCAGGCCTATACCTGAGGCAGCTTTCAAAACATGGCTTCATTTTGTTACCTTATTTTACTGAGAGAGAGTTTTTCCTACCAGGAGATACTCACTGGCTAGGAATCTCTGGAAATAAAAACATGGGTTGATACATGCTTTATGCTTCTGTTTTGAAAAGATGAAAAAGATTAATTAAATATATGTGGAAAACAATTCTACACATGGTAAAAGAAAATATAGGTTATCTTTTACATAAGGAGTCCCCAGCCTCTGGAATTTAATGCCTGTTGATCTGAGATGGAGCTGATGCAATAAAAACAGCAATAAAGTGCACCATAAATGTAATGTGTTTGAATCACCCCAAAAGCACCCCTACCCCCATTTCACAAAAAAGAATTGTCTTCTACAAAACCAGTCCCTGGTGCCAAAAAGGTTAGAGACCTTTGCTTTACATGGTACCTGTAGTAGCATGGCATTTCACACCATAAACATATAGAAATAATAGTAATATTAGTATATAATAATATAATTAGTATATAATTGTTGTTTAGTTGCTAAGTTTCGTCCAACTCTTTTGTAACCCTGTGGACTGTAAGGCAAGGCAAGGAGAGAAAAAAAAAGATGGACACATCTTAAGATGGTATCCAGTGATAGCTTTAGTGGCATCTGGTGTTGACTGCCTTTGGCAAACTCTACTTGGGCATTCCACTTTAGGGACGTCTGCCAATAAGTAGAGAGATTACACTCCATGATAAGATCAATGTAGTCCTCTAACCTGGGTGGTTTAAATTTCCTCAAGGTAGAAATCTTATTACTAACTGGAGTCCTTGGTGAGATTTAGAATGATGTGAACTCTTCCAAACTTCTTAACCAAATAATTGGTCTTAAAAGAGTTCAGGTAAGAAAAATTATAATGATATGGTTTTATATAGTTTACTAGAGAGAGAGGGCAAAGGAGATAATCTCAAAGTCACCATTTTGTCTATAGAATTCTGATGAGTCACCACTTTTCCAAATGAATGAACAGATTTGGTTAAAAATTGTCATCATGTAAAGATAAACTGGAAAGTTTTATATTTATTTGTTGAAACATATACTAGTAAATTAATTTGCTGACACCTGCAGATACAATGGTTAAATTTATGTATCAATTTGGCTAGGCTATAGTTGTTAGGTCAAATATTATCTTAGATGGCATTGTGAACGTAGATGTAATTCTGTAGATGTAATTAACATCTACAATCAATCAACTATAATTCAAGGAAATGGCAATTGATGATACTGGTGGACATTATCCAATCAGTTGAAGTGTAAGTGTAAACACTGAAGATTCTCTTAAGAAAGAATTCCTTTTTAAGACTGTAAGTTATAAATCCTGCCTGAATTTCCAGGCTACTTGCCTGATCTGTAGACTTTCCAGTCCCCACAATCAATAATATGAACCAATTCATTAAAAACTTTCTCTGTGTATTTAGCATATTTAACACAAATACAACACATATGCATATGTGTATACACATATGTCAATACATATGTCTATATGTAGATAGATAAATAATATCCTCTATGTGTGTGTGTTGGTCGCTCAGTCATGCCCAACTCTGCAATCTCATGAACTGTAGCCCTCCAGGTTCCCCTGTCCATGGAATTCTCCAGGCAAGAATATTAGAGTGGATAGCCATTCCCTTCTCCAAGGGATCTTCCTGACCCAGGAATCAAACCCAGATCTACATTGCAGGCAGATTTTTTACTATCTGAGCCACCAGGAAAGTCCAATATCCTATAGATATCTCTTATTTCCTTGTGGTTCTGTTTTTCTGTGTACCCCTGATGGATAAATTAATGTAACAATTGCATTATTTCTGACTAGTTTTTTTGAGATAGGTATAGACTTCTATTTTATCAAAAGGAGAATTGTATCTTTTTAGAAATCCAAGTAGTGAATGGCTTTGACATACAGAACACTCATCTTCCAGCTATGGGCTAGTGAATTGTCTTTCTGTTCATCCCCTCATAATGCTGCCTTCATTCTTTGTTGATAAAAAGATGGAAGTTTGGCATTCTTCCACAAGGTCTTCTCAACAGAACATTTGAAGATATTCAGGGGATTTTGGTAAGCTCCATATGTGAAAATTTAAGAGAAACTCACTGGACTGTTTCTTTTTACCACTTAACCTTGAGAATTAATTTTCTTCTTTTCAGCAGCAACAAAAGAGATAAAACTACTCTTATAAAACTTATAATCTCTTTCTAGCACTTACAAAAGGCAACTCTTTGGCTTGATTAGGAGAAAGGACATGCTTCCTTTCGTTGATGATGCCCTTAAGTATGGCCAGAGTTAAGAGAATGGGATCATGTCAGAGTATTACAGATTCCTCAACGTTTCTTGTCATATCACACGGCTGAGCATAGTCAGGCTTCCTGCAATGGAGTTAGATTGACTCAGAGAGACTTTAGGGTTCAGAATAATCCAGAGAGACAAAGGTGTTGGTACACACACAAAGCCAAACCTGGTGGGCATACTGTGTCTTGATACAAAGTGAGAGTGCAAAGAAGCACTTCCTCTCAGGGTACAGTGTGCTAGAAGGGTAGAAAACAGCAAAGACAGAGGGATCAGACATTCCTCCTTGCAAAACTAAGAGTCTTCCAAGATCAAGAACTGGTTTTATTCACCTGTGTATCCTCACAGCTAGCACAGTGACTGGTAGCTTTTCTGAGAAGAGATTTAGAAAAACTATTTGGGGTGGAGGAATTACTGCATGAATACATGAATTTATGTGTAGATGAGTCAATGAATGGATGAATTAATAAGTGAAATAGTAAAAGTTCAGACCAAAAGATCATCAGCATAATCCAGTTTGATCAGTATCCCTAAAGGAGTCAGGTAAGAATAAGTCAAAGCTTTTCCACATCTGAAAAGGAATGGAAAATTCTAAAACTTACTAATGTGAGGTTTTGAGCAAAGGGAAATGGCAGAATCAAAGTGGTAAAATCAGTAGTAATGACTCAATAACCAATATTAAAATGTTTGATTGGAGCCTAATAAAAGTCTTACATCCAAGGTAGAAACAGATGCTAGGCACTGGGAAAAAGACTTAGCTTATGAATAAGGGTTAAATTATTTCAGAAGTCAGAATTCAATTTCTGACAGCTCTTGCTTTTCCTTTACAATATCTCTAAACCATATAATCAATAGCTAGGTTCCTGGTATGAGATATTAATTTTAAGTGGCTTTTCAAGGTTGGAATGAAAGTAAAGAAAAAATATAGTTAAGAGTGGTAGCCAGATTTTGTTAAGTGCATGACTAAATAAGTAGCAGAACATCCAAATAATGGAATACTATTTTTCAATGCATAAAAAGAGCTTATACTAAAGATTTGTAAAATTGTATATGCACTATAAACTGAACAATCCCTCAAAAAACATCACATGTCGAAAGTTAATAAATATTAAGAGTGATTGCTTCCTGGTAGTGAATCCATGGATGAATTATTTTTCTCCTTCTAGTTTTCTAGTATTATCTAAATGGACTATAATAAATATATGTGAATATTATAATAAAACTATAATATTTATTTCCATTTTCAAAGCATTGTGATTATGTCATTATCTTCAGTTATTGGTAATTACTATTAATCCTGCAAGCCCAAGATTTTGCTTCCAAACTTACATAAAGTTCTTCACATTTTTTTTTAATAAAGTATACACGTGACTTGTGTGTCTGTGCTCAGATGGTTTATAAAGGAACTGATTGCACTACCGTGGTGCAATGGTATGGGCATTGATCATATTAAACTTGCTGTGTTCAATATAGAAAGTAGGGCCTTTGGAAAAGGAGTCATAAGTAAGTGCTTGGCAGACAGATGTTAAGTGAAGAAAGGAAAGAAGGAAGGAAGGATGGAAAAAAAGATGAAGGTAATGAAGATGAAAGGTTGAGAGAAATTGATTCTATTTTACAAAAGACTTTGACAGGCAATTCCTAAATTCTTTATCATTCTATCAATTGTGTACAAAAATGTATTTACTAAGTAATAGATGTGTTTTACCAGAATTTTAGGGCTACAGCAAGGAGGTCCAGGTATAAGAAGAAAGATGAAGTATCTGGACCAATCAATAAATCACTGTATGATCTTTGGCAATTCATTTCCACTCTCTTTACTTCAAAGTTCTTGTTAAGTATAATGTTGGCAAATGACCAGAGAACCTCTAAATTGTCTCCTTCACTTTGCTTGTGTTCCATGAATCTATTCTACTGGGTGGCACATTTATGGCTGGCAGATTTTTCAAATACGAATATGGAGAGCCTAAAAGGTAAAGTTCCCCTAATTTATTTAATTTGGTAAAAAGCCCAAATGGAATAAAATTATATTAACAAATTCAGTTCAGTTGATTCACTCAGTCATGTCCGACTCTTTGCTACTCCATGGACTGCAGCACCCCAGGCCTCCCTGTCCATCACCAACTCCCAGAGTTTATTCAAACACATGTCCATTGAGTCAGTGATGCCATCCAACCATCTCATCCTCTGTCATACCCTTCTCTTCCCACCTTCAGTCTTCCCAGCATCAGGGTCTTTTCAAATGAATTAGTTCTTCCCATCAGGTGGTCAGAGTATTGGAATTTCAGCTTAAGCATCAGTCCTTCCAATGAATATTCAGGACTGATTTCCTTTAGGGTGGACTGGTTGGATCTCCTTCCAGTCCAAAGGACTCTTAAGAGTCTTCTCCAACACCACAGTTCAAAAGCATCAATTTTTTGGTGCTCAGCTTTCTTTATAGTCCAATTCTCACATCCATACATGACTCCTGAAAAAAACCACAGCTTTGACTAGATGGACCTTTGTTGGTAAAGTAATGCCTCTGCTTTTTAATATACTGTCTAGGTTGGTCATAACTTTTCTTCCAAGGACCAAGCATCTTTTGATTTCATGGCTTCAGACACCACCTCCAGTGATTTTGGACCCCCCAAAAATAAAGTCTGTCACTGTTTCCATTGTTAATTTCTAATTATCAAATAAGCCTTTCAGGAAAGAAAAACTGAATTTCTGACCTAAATTCTGGAAATTACTATCACCAGATATTATGATGTATTATTTGCTGTATTAGAGGTTTTGGAAGAGGGAGGGAATTAAAATTTTATGTTCCAGTGACTATGGTAGTTTCTTTGTATATGCATTTTGTTGTTATTGTTGTTTAGTTGCTAAATCATGTCCAACTCTTCTGCGATGCCATGGACTGTAGCCCAGGCCTTCTCTGGTGGCTCTGTGGTACAGAAACAACCTGCCAGTGCAGGAGAAGCAGGTTTGACCCCTGGGTTGGGAAAACCCCTTGAGAAGGAAATGGAACCCTGCTCCAATATTCTTGTTTGGGAAATCCCATGGACAGAGGAACCTGGCAGGTTACAGTCCATGAGGTCAGAAAGAGTCAGATACAACTTAAAACAGAGCACACATACATGTACACATATACATATATAAATTTTACTGTCTTAAAGGAAGAAATTGAGGCTCCAGAAGAGTGACTATCTGAGAGAACTATGTTTGAAATGCAGAACTTTTTAGTTCACAGATATAAATCATTCTGCAGACTGAGGGCAGACAATACATTTTACCTTTAAATCCTTATCTTTCCCCTTATTCTCAATATCAAATTAAAAGTGCTACACTTCAAAAGTATTCAATAATGTCTGAATAAACTAAACTAAATAAAATGGGATGAAATAGGGTAGGATAGGGTAAAAATAGGTTAAAAAGTTATGACCAACCTAGACAGCTTATTAAAAAGCAGAGGCATTACTTTGCCAACAAAGTTTCATCTAGTCAAAGCTATGGTTTATCCAGTAGTCATGTATGGATGTGAGAGTTGGACTATAAAGAAAGCTGAGTGCCAAAGAATTGATGCTTTTGAACTGTGGTATTGGAGAAGACTCTTGAGAGTCCCTTAGGTTGCAAGGTGATCCTAAAGGAAATCAGTTGTGAATATTCAGCTGAAGCTGAACTCTTAATACTTTGGCCACCTGATTTGAAGAACTGATCCATTGGAAAAGACCCTGATGATGGGAAAGATTGAAAGCAGGAGAGGAAGGGGATGTCAGAGGATGAGATGGTTGGGTGGAATCACCTACTCAATTGACATGAGTTTGAGTAAACTCCGGGAACTGATAATGGACAGGGAAGCCTGGCATGCTGCAATCCATGGGGTCACAAAGAGTCGGACACTACTGAGTGACTGAACTGAGGGTGAAAACGGGTTAAGCCTAGGAGAAGTGGAGTGAAATTGGTAGCAGTAGGGCTTCTCTGGTGGCTCAGATGGTAAAGAATCCACCTGCAACGTGGGAGACCTGGGTTCAATCCCTGGGCTGGGGAGATACACTGGAGGGAGTCATGGCAACCACTCCAGTATTCTTGCCTGGAGTATCCCCATGGACAGAGAATCATGGAGAAGTGGAATGAATTAAAATGAAGTGGAATGAACTTGGTAGCACTAAGTATGAGGAAATCTCTCATTCCGTCCTCCTCCTCTGCATCTAAAATAGATCTCTGCCCAAGTAAATGTTAAAGTATACAATAACCTTTACACACCCTCTCCTCTGACCCACTGCAGCAGCCTGAGTTGACAACATGAAAACGGGTCAAAATTAACTATTGTTTTTACTATTGATAATTTCTGCATCTGTTAGCTTTAGATATTATATATTGCTGCTTCCTCACAGGACAGTAGACCCTGACCTATAAATTTCAGTGATGATGCATGTTGAACCCTGTAAGTGAGGTTCAAAGTCCCCAGATTCCACATCAGAAGTCTTTACATCTTCTCCTTGAGACAATCACTCTGGAGCCTCAAAAAGGAAACATTGGAATGTAAATGAAGATTCAGACAATAGACGATGGTTTCCTGGACTGGAATTTCAGACACATCCTTTATTAATTCCCACATGGCTTCCCTTGTGGCTCAGCTGGAAAAGAATCCACCTGCAAGGCAGGAAACCTGGATTAGATTCCTGGGTTGGGAAGATCCCCTGGAGAAGGGAAAGGCTACCCACTCCAGTATTCTGGCCTAGAGAATTCCATGGATAATATAGTCCATGGGGTCACAAAGAGTCGGACACGACCGAGTGACTTTCACTTTCACTTTGTCACTTCTGTATCCTTTGGCATTTGCTGATTCTCTTTTGTCCTTCTTTTATCTTTTTCAGCATTTATATGATTTTATAACCACCCTGAAAAACAGTATGGACGTTCCTCAAAAAACTAAAAATAAAATATCATGCATATGTGAGTTGCTCAGTTGTGTCCAACTCTTTGGGAACCCTCTCTCCATGGGATTTCTCAGGCACGAATACTGGAGTTGGTTGCCATTTCCTCCTCAGGATATCTTTGTGACCCAGGGACCAAACCCGAATCTCCTGTGTCTCCTTCATTGCAGGTAAATTCTTTGCCTGATGAGCCACCCAGAAAGCAGAAATACCATATAACCCAGAAATTCCATTTCTGGAGTATTTAGAAAAAAAAAATAAAAAAACACTAATTCAAAAGGATATAGGCACCTCAAAGTTTATTGCAGCCTTATTTATAACAGCCAATTATGGTCACAACCTAAATGTCTATGGATAAATGAATGAATAAAGAAAATATGATATAAATGTACATAATGGAGTATTATTGAGCAATAAAAAGACTGAAATCTTGCCACTTGAGACAATATAAATGGACCTAGAGGGCACTTTACTCTGTTCATGTCAAACAGAGAAAGACACATACCAAATTGTTTCTCTCACACATGAAATGTAAAAAGCAAAACAAATAAATGAACATAGCAAAACAGAGACTCATAGATACATAGAACAAGTTGGTAGTTGCTGGGAGTTAGTGCAAGTACTGGGAAAAACAGGAAAAGAGAATTAAGAACTACAGATTTCTAGTTTAAAATGAGATAAGTCATGGGAATATAATGAATAGCTCGGGGAATATAGTCAATAATATGGTAATAAACAAACAAACAACAAGAACAACAACAACAAAAAAAAACAATTTTCTTTTGTTTGTTTTTTATCACAACGTTCAGTGCACTTCAGTTCAGTCGCTCAGTCGTGTTCGACTCTTTGTGACCCCATAGACTGCAGCACGCCAGGCCTCCATGTCCAACACCAACTCCCTGAGTTTACTCAAACTCATGTCAGTTGAGTAGAGTGATGCCACCTAACCATCTCATCTCCTTCTCCTCCCTCCCTCAATCTTTCCCAGCATCAGGGTTTTTTCAAATGAGTAAGTTCTTTGCAGCAGGTGGCCAAAATATTGGAGTTTCAGCTTCAGCATCAGTCCTTCCAATGAATGTTGGAATGTTGGACTGATTTCCTTTAGGATGGGTCTCCTTGCAGCAAGGGACTCTCAAGAGTCTTCTCCATCACCACAGTTCAAAAACATCACTTCTTCAGAACTGAGCTTTCTCTATAGTCCAACTCTCACATCCATACGTGACTATTGGAAAAACCATAGCCTTGACTAGACAGACCTTTGTTGGCAAAGTAATTTCTCTGCTTTTTAACATGCTGTCTAGGTTGGTCATAACTTTCCTTCCAAGGATTAAGCGTCTTTTAATTTCATGGCTGCAGTCACCATCTTCAGTGATTTTGGAGACCCCCAAAATAAAGTCTCTCACTGTTTCCATTGTTTCCCCCGGATGTTGGCAATTTGATATCTGGTTCCTCTGCCTTTTCTAAATCTATCTTGAACATCTGCAAGTTCACAGTTCGCATCCTGTTGAAGCCTGGTTTGGAGAATTTTGAACATTACTTTGCTAGCGTGTGAGATGAGTGCAATTGTGTAGTAGTTTGAGCATTCTTTGGCATTGCCTTTCTTTGGGACTAGAATGAAAACTGACCTTTTATAGTCCTGTGGCCACTGCTCAGTTCTCCAAATTTTCTGGAATATTGACTGCAGCACTTTCACAGCATCATCTTTCAGGATTTGAAATAGCTCAACTGGAATTCCATTGCCTCCACTAGCTTTGCTCATAGTGATGCTTCCTAAGGCCCACTTGACTTTGCATTTCAGGATTCTGGTTCTAGGTGAGTGATCACACCATCGTGGTTATCTGGATCGTGAAGATATTTTTGGATAATTATCCTGTGTATTTTTGCCACCTCTTCTTAATATCTTCTGCTTCTGTTAGGTCCATACCAATTCTGTCCTTTATTGTGCCCATCTTTGTATGAAATATTCTCTTGGTACCTCTAATTTTCTTCAAGACATCTCTAGTCTTTCCCATCCTATTGTTTTCCTCTGTTTCTTTGCATTGATCACTGAGGAAGGCTTTCTTATCTCTCCTTGCTATTCTTTGGAAATCTGCATTCTAATGGGTATATTTTTCTTTTTCTGCTTTGCTTTTTGCTTCTCGTCCTTTCATAGCTATTTGTAAGGACTCCTTAGACAACCATTTTGCCTTTTTGCACAACATTGCATGGTGATAAATGGCAACTAGATTTCTTGTGATGATTACTATCTAATGTATAAAAATTACAAATCAGTATCCTATATACTTGAAACTAACATAATCTTGTAAGCCAATTATGCTTCAATTTAATACATATATACACATACACACACAACACATATCTGAAGTGAAATAAGGAAACATGGGTAATAGAAGCACCACACTCTAAGATCGTTCTGAAAATCAACTGCATTATCACATGTAAGGTATTTAGGAGGTTCTCTACTACATAATTAGAATTATATATATTACTGTTTATTATTAATCTGAGAGCTCTCTGACATTATCATTCTTCCTTTTATTCTGTTATACATTTTAAAGATGATTCTTTCAAAAAGTATTTAATATGTATTTCATGTGTGCCAGACTTTTGTTGTTGTTTTGAGGGGTGCAGAGCTAAATAAACAGACCTGCCCCTCTGGTAATCTCATCTATGGGATGTGTATGTGTGTTTGCGTCTGTGTCAGGTCTGTATTTTATTTGTTTGTTTATTTTTTATCAGAGCAGCAGCCAATATAAACAAAGAAATCAGTAAACAAAATGATTTCACATGTCTTCCATGAAGGTAAGTGGAATCAGGGAGAGAATTTGTAGATTAAAATTCTAATAAGTTAGGGGGAAGAAAGCTCACTTTATGGAGTTAGTGGCTGAGTTCAGATTCAGTGTGTAGATGAAGAGATATGTTATGCAAAGCATAGGGAAAGAGGCAACTCAAGTAGGGAGAACAACAAATTAAGGTGGGAAATATCTTGAAATCTTTAAGAGACAGAAGAGCAATGAGTTTATTTGAAACAAGGTGAGCTAGGGATGGTGTGGACAGTGTAGTTTGAGACAACATTCACAATATAAGGCAAAGGCCAAAGCAGATAAGGTCTTTTATATAACTTTTCTAACTGGAAGATAATTGCTTTGCAATGTTGTGTTGGTTTCCATAATTATATATATATATATATATATATATATATATGAATATATATGAATATTCATTGGAAGGACTGATACTGAAGGTAAAGTTCCAATACTTTCATCACCTGATGCAAAGAGTCAACTCATTGGAAAAGACCCTGATACAGGGAAAGATTGAAGGCAGGAGGAGAAGCGGGAGACAGAGGATGAGATGGTTGAATGGCATCACTGACTCAATGGACATGAATTTGAGCAAACTCAGGGAGATAGTGAAGGAAAGGGAAGCCTGGCATGCTGCAGTCCATGGAGTCACAAAGTTGGACAAAACTTAGCAACTGAACAACAACAAGATATATACATATATATCTCCATATATATCCCTTATCTCTTGAACCTTGAAAGGAGTTGATCTAATTCTGAGATAGAGGGAAAAGCATTTAATTTGTGAGATATGATTTGATTTGGGAAAAGGAAGCTATGAATCTTAAATGGAAGATGGATTATAGGAACACGGGAGTTGAGAGCTAAAAGGGTGTGAAGGCTAATACAACAATTTCAGTGATGGATCACAGAGCCATGATCACTCTGTGATGAAAGAGAGCACAGGTGACATGCTAGATGGTGTGTGTGGGTCAAGAATGATGAGCCAAGGTATTGTTTATGTTTTAAAAATAGGAGATTACTAGAGAAATTTGGTATGCTGATAGAAGTAATCAAGCAGAGAAAAAATAATGATGCAGAAGAGAGGAGATTTAACTAAGAATCAATCCTTTTGATGAATGTCCCTTATGACCACAACATAGCCACCACTTCCACAGGACTGAAAGCGTGGGTAGTAAAACTTTTATCAAAGCATGGTACAACCTTAGAATAAAAAGGAGAGGCTCTCAGTGAGCAGGAGCTAAACATGAGGCTCAAGGGGCACAAAACACAGAGTGAAATTGAATAGTGCCAAAAGATGGCAAAAGCTTCAACTTCTCCACAGTTTCTGTGGAGCGATGGCCACAGAGTCAGCCCACTTTAGTGGAGTTATGCTAACAAAAGGACATTACTCCAGCAAGAAAACTTCAGCACATCTGCCCCTTAGAAGCTTCTGATCCCCCCACAAAAGTTTTCCTCTATCCATCAGATTCCAACAGCCCTGCCTCCTTCACTCCTTTGTAGAAAGGAACAGAGAAACCATTCCCTGTAAAGTACATTTAGTAGGAGCTCCCTAAATCAACCCTGTTTGACCAATTGAGAATCAACACAAGAAGATCTAGTTAAAGAAGATTCCCAATATCTCAGTGTTTGCTAATTACTCAGTTCAGTTCAGTTCAGTAGCTCAGTCGTGTCCAACTCTTTGTGACCCCATGAATCACAGCACACCAGGCCTCCCTGTCTATCACCAACTCCCAGAGTTTACTCAAACGTATGTCCATCGAGTCGGTGATGGCATCCAGCCATCTCATCCTGTCATCCCCTTCTCCTGCTGCTCCCAATCCCTCCCAGCATCAGGGTCTTTTCCAATGAGTCAACTCTTCCCATCAGGTGGCCAAAGTATTGGAGTTTCAGCTTCAGCTTCAGTCCATTCAGTGAACACCCTGGACTTATCTCCTTTAGGATGGACAGGTTGGATCTCCTTGCAGTCCAAGGGACTCTCAAGAGTCTTCTCCAACACCACAGTTCAAAAGCATCAATTTTTCAGTGCTCAGCTTTCTTCACAGTCCAACTCTCACATCCATACATGACCACTGGAAAAACCATAGCCTTGACTAGATGGACCTTTGTTGGCAAAGTAATGTCTCTGCTTTTTAATATGCTATCTAGGTTGGTCATCACTTTCCTTCCAAGGAGTAAGCATCTTTTAATTTCATGGCTGCAATCACCTTATGCAGTGATTTCAGAACCCAGAAAAATAAAATCTGACACTGCTTCCACTGTTTCCCCATCTGTTTCCCATGAAGTGATGGGACCAGATGCTATGATCTTAGTTTTCTGAATGTTGAGCTTTAAGCCAACTTTTTCACTCTCCTCTTTCACTTTCATCAAGAGGCTTTTTAGTTCCTCTTCACTTTCTGCCATAAGGGTGGTATCATCTGCATATCTGAGGTTATTGATAATTCTCCCAGGAATCTTGATTCCAGCTTGTGCTTCTTCCAGCCCAGTGTTTCTCATGATGTATTCTGCACATAAGTTAAATAAGCAGGGTGACAATATACAGCCTTGACGTTCTCCTTTTCCTATTTGGAACCAGTCTGTTGGTCCATGTCCAGTTCTAACTGTTGCTTCCTGACCTGCATATAGGTTTCTCAAGAGGTGGGTCAGGTGGTCTGGTATTCCCATCTCTTTCAGAATTTTCCTCAGTTTATTGTGATCCACACAAAGGCTTTGGCATAATCAATAAAGCAGAAATAGATGTTTTTCTGGAACTCTCTTGCACTTTTGATGATCCAGCAGATGCTGGATCATTTCTTTGCATTGATCGCTGAGGAAGGCTTTCTTATCTCTCCTTGCTATTTTTTGGAACTCTTCATTCACTTGGGAATATCTTTCCTTTTCTCCTTTGCTTTTCGCTTCTCTTCTTTTCACAGCTATTTGTAAGGCCTCCTCAGACAACCATTTTGCCTTTTTGCATTTCTTTCCCATGGGGACGGTCTTGATCCCTGTCTCCTACAATGTCATGAACCTCCGTCCATAGTTCATCAGGCATTCTGTCTATCAGATCTAGTCCCTTAAATCCATATCTCACTTCCACTGTATAGTCATAAGGGATTTGATTTAGGTCATACTTGAATGTTCTAGTGGTTTTCCCCACTTTCTTCAATTTAAGTCTGAATTTGGCAATAAGGAGTTCATGAAAATTATTAGATGATGTTAAAATCAGACCTGAATCAAATCTTGACTTTCAGTGGGTGACACAGCAAATTGACATATGGCTAATGCACCTGTAAAGGAATAGACTCTGTTGACCCTGCTGACCTGAATACTACTTAGATGAAAAATTCAGGACCACACAGACTTGGCTAAAATCATCTTCCAAATGATCTGTGGTCATGCAGCACAAATACAAGTTTTTCAAAAAGTACATTTGAGGCCTTATAATTTAAGGTATTCCTTTCATGTCACATACCCATAAAATATTATTTTAAGTGTGTGACATTCTAGAGTGAAGCAAAGAAAAGTTGCCTACAATGGTTTCGGAACACTCATATATTACTCTAGCTGTTCCCATATTCACATTATTTTACTTCCTGATGTGTGAGGCACATCACGCAAGACTAATCACCACGACTAGTGATTTGCCCTCCAGTGTCCTCCGACCATAAACTATTTTATGTATCTAATTCAATAAAACTGTCTTTGGCTCCCTGATGAACGATTGCATTGTAAAATGAATTATTCTTAAACATTTGCCAAACTAGCAGTTCCTATGGGCATCCATGACTACATTATGGAGACTGATGTATCACGGAAATAATTCAGAACAGAGAGATGACTAGAAATGAGTGTACCCATTGCCTTAAATGCAAATGATTCAGCTTTTTTCACTTTGTCCTGTACTTTCTTGGTTGCACCAAGGGACAGAGGGAGATTGTTTGAAGTAATCACATGACAGTCATGAAAAATTAATGTCACTGTGGTAGACATGGTTTGGCTTCCCAATAATAACTTCCAGTCCCTTGTTCTCTGGTGGTATCCCACAAGCAAATATTCAAAAGCCATGTAGTTTTTGTGGCAGTCACAGGGGTCATGTAAGCTAGTTATAATCAATGAGGCATAAAGAGATGCCCCCTGGGGGTTTTCTGTGAAAGGATTCACCTTTCTGATAAAAGAGAGAAGCTCTTATCCAGGTTTTTTGATATACCTTAAATGATTCAACCATTATTTTATTAGGAAATTTGTGATTCATTCAGGATTATCTGAAACACAGAGCACAACTAAATTGTTTCATCTAATACAAAAATTTTTTCAGACTCAGAAAGAATTGCAATTAAGCTTTAACTATGAAGAAGGAAAAGGCAACCCACTCCAGTATTCTTGCCTGGAAAATCCCATGGACAAAGGAGCCTGGCAGGCTATAGTCCATGGGGTCACAAAGAGTTGGACATGACTGAGCAACTAACACACACACACATGCCATGTACATGCTCTTCTATTTCAAACATATTTCTTAAGCACTGTAAGTATGAATTTTGTTGTTGTCTTTGTTCAATTGCTAAGTCGAGTCTGACTCTGTGATTCCATGGACTGCAGCACACTAGGCTTCCCTGTCTTTCACTGTCTCCCAGAGTTTGCTCAGATTCATGTCCATTGAGTCAGTGATGCTATCTAACCATCTCATCTTCTGCCATCCCTTTCTTTTGCCCTCACCCTTTCCCATCATCAGGGTCTTTTCCAATGAGTCAACTCCTTGCATCAGGTGGCCAAATTACTGGAGTTTCAGTTTCTGTATCAGTCCTTTCAGTGAATATGGATAGGCTCCTCTGTCCATTGAATTCTCTAGACAAGAGTACTGGAATGGGTAGTCATTCCCTTCTCCAAGATCTACCCAACCCAGGGATCAAACCTGGTTCTCTTGCATTGCATGCAGATTCTTTACCATCTGAGAGACCAGGGAAGCCCATACATCAATTTACTTACCACTAAAATATAATTTTCACCAATGGAGATTCATATTATTTTTACTTTTAATGTATTAATAAAATAAATTGCACAGATAGATTTCTCAAATTTGAGAATTCTTCATATTTATAATAAGAATCTTTACTTGATTGGGATGTATTGTTTATAAATATGGACTTATCAGCTTCCTAATATTTAAAAATAATGTATTAATTTATATTTTAAATGAGGTGGTGTTACCTTTGTTCAATTTTGTTTTGAAATTAGGCCAAAGATGAAGAAATTTGAAGTTTTTCATGGTTTCCTATGCTCTGAGAAAACTTCAAGAACCTAGAAAGTCTCATTTTCTTGAATATATTATAAAAAATGATTAATAAAACCACCTTGGCCTTATATATCTTTACTGCTTCTTAAAACGTCCCTCATAAACATTACCAAAATAATAAAATCAATAATCAATTATGTGTTCTTGTCTTGCTCAAATTTTCAGTATTATTCGGTACTTTTTTTTGCCACTTCCTTCATGAAGAATTATCTTCCTTTAAATAATATGGCTGACAGAGGTCCATATAGTCAAAGCTATGGTTTTTCCAGTAATCATGCATGTATGTGAAATTTGGACCATAAACAAGGCTGAACACTGAAGAACTGATGTTTTTGAACTGTGGTGCTGGAGAAGACTCTTGAGAGTCCCTTGGACTTCAAGGAGATCAAACCAGTCAATCCTAAATGAAATCAACCCTAAATATTCATTTGAAGGACAGATGCTGAAACTGAAGCTCCAGTATTTTGGCCACCGCATGGGAAGAGTAGATCCATTGGAAAAGATGGGAAAAATTGGGAAAGACTGATGCTGGGAAAGATTGAGGGCAGGTGGAGAAGAGGATGACAGAAGATGAGATGGCTAGATAGCATCACCAACTGAATGGATATGATTCTGAGAAAAGTCCAGGAAATAGTGAAGGACAGGGAAGCATGTCATGCTTCAGTCCATGGGGTCCCAAACAGTCAGACATAACTTAGCAACTGAACAACAATTTTAAAAACTCTTTATTATGCTTTAATTTTTTTTTCTATTTCTTTGCATGCTGAGTAATTTTTAATGTTACCTGGATTAGTTTTTGAAGTAACCATAACCAAGTTCCACAAACTCAATTGCTTAAAACAATAAAAATGTATTCTGTCCAGTTCTGTAGAATAGAAGTCTAAAATCAAGTTGTTATCAGGATCATGCTTCCTCTGATGCTCTAAAGTGTACCTTCCTTATTTCTTCCAGCTTCTGGTAACCCCAGGTATTTTGGTGTGTGGCAAAATAACTCCAGTCACTTCCCATTTCTTCACCCGCTCATCTTCCTTCCACATGTTTCCATATGCCTAAATTTTCCTCATCTTCTGTCAGTCATTGCAGTTGGGCCCACCTCAGTGATCACATTTTATGTGATTATTTCTTGATTATTTCTACAAGGACTATTTTCAAGTAAGGTCATACTCATAGGTGTTGGGTTTAGGACTTAAATGCATCTTTTGGTGGAACATAGCTCAATGTATAACAATGCCGGGACTTGTGAAATTTACAATGTTGGATGCTGAATTTCTATTTTGGCATTGAGTTTCATTCTACGATGTTGTAAAATTGCTTAAGGTCAGTTGGATCTCACCAAATACTGCTTTTAAGCTTTGTTAGTTGGGGCCAGAGCAACCCCTAGCTTTAGGCTAATTTGACCCCACTACTGATGCAATAGATTTCTGAATGCTGGTTTTTGTTTTGTTTCTTTTATGTGTGTGAATTTTGAGGCTTTTCACTCTGGCCATAAACATGAACCAGACTCAAGGAATTGTTCCATCCAAACCTTTCTGGTGGATTTTTCTCCACCTCTATAATTTCCTCTCACATATATGCTGATAAGAGCTCAGATGAAGAGAGGAATTCTCTTCTAGAGCTCTGGAACTCTCTGGGAAACTCTTTTCTCTTCAGTACTCTGTCTTTAGATTTCTGGCTGCTTTGGCCTCTTGAACTCTGAGCTTTATTTCTCCAACTGAAGGAGACCAGAGAGTTCAGTTTTATTCACCTCCCTACGCTTTGGCTCAGCAATTCCTTCTACCATTAAGCCAGGACATTTGTAAAGCTCAGAATTATTTCCCTGTTTTTCTGAATGACTGTTCTGCTATTATTTTCCCAATGTCTGAAAACATTGTTTCACATATTTTATCTACTGTTTTAGTTGTGTATGGTAGAGAGGTAAATGTGGCCTTGTTACTAACTCATAGCTGGAAATAGAAAGCATGTAACTGATCAGGACCCTATAAGGCCCTCCCAGAACAGACCCTCACCCATGTCTTCTGCCTGGGTTTTTGTTTGTAGAAAACCTTTAGTCAAATAATAAATCTAATCATAGAAGTGAGAAAATGCAGAAAGAAAGGAAAACAGTCAAGCAAGACAAAATAGAAATACTTTAGTCATTAAACAAAGACAAAGACATTTAGTTCTTCCTCAAGAGCTGTTGGGCTTCCCAGGCGGCACTAGTGGCAAAGAACTCGCCTGCCAATGCAGGAGATCCAGGGGTCACCTTTTCAATCCCTGGGTGAGGAAGATCCCCTGAAGGAGGGCATGGCAACCCACTCCAGTATTCTAACCTGGAGATTTGCATGGATAGAGGAGACTGGAGGACTACATTCCACAGGACAGCAGAGTTGAACATGACTGAAGCAACAGCACACACACAAGGACTTTAGAGAACATTCTGAGCCATGTTCTTTGAACTGTTTTGCAGATACTAAAAGCCTCACCAGGTAGGAGAAGTTAACGTATGCTGTCCACAAGCATGTAGATTCCACAATAGAACTAAAAGGTTGATTATGCTGATCCCTCATTACCTCACCACCAGCCAATCAGAAAAATGCTCATGAGCTGATCACACTCTCTTTGAGCAAAACTCCTCACTACCTCCTCCAGGGTGGAACACACAGTCTTGAGGGCATTAGCCCACTGTAGGCCCCTTTGTTTGGTCAAAGAATAAAACTATTTCTTTCCATTTCACCCAAAACTCTGTCTCTGAGATTTAATCTAGCCCTGGTGTACAGTGGCCAAATTTTGGCCACAGGCATCAAGTGAAGTTTGGACTATTTTAAATTAAAGAGTTCTCTCTAATATGATTTTAAACCAAAATGTAATAATGTCATATTTATTTTTAATATCATTTGCAGAGAAAGGGAATAACTAAAAAAGGAAAAGAGAGAAAGAAAGAAGACCTGCTAGAAGTGCATTGCTATGGCCCAGGCTGGATATGATCACTTGGACCAGGTTTGCTTCAGTAGAGAAAGTGAAAGTGATGGTTTGGAGATATAATTGGAGACGAATCACACAGATCCTGCTAGATGGTTTGATGCCAAATAAAAGAAAATAGGAGAGATCAAATGTAATTTATACATTTTTGCTAAGAAATTGGTGAATGATGATGCTTCCCTGGTGGTGTCAGTGGTTAAGAATCTGCCTGCCAATGCAGGAGATGCAACAGATGCAGGTTCAGTCCCTGGGTCAGAAAGATCCTCTGGAGGAGGAAATGGCAACCCACCATTTGGACATGACTGAGCACATGTATGTTGTGTTGATGAACTGAAGTAGAAAAAAGCAGTAGGTAAAAAACAGTGGTAGGTCAAGAACTGTGAGAAGAGTTTGTATTTTATTATTTGCAATATCTTCTCCCAACTGGAAAGTTGAACATATGCATTTTACTTTGATCAATTTTGCATTTACTCTTACTGCTATTACTTTTTTCTTTTTTTTGTGTGTAATTTATTTATTTTAATTGGAGGTTAATTACTTACAATATTGTATTAGTTTTGCCCTTCATTGACATGAATCTGCCATGGGTGTACATGTGTTCCCCATCCTGAACCCCCCGACCCCCATCTCCCTCCCCATCCCATCCCTCTGGTTCATCCCATTGCACCAGCCTTGAGCACCCTGTATCATGCAACAAATCTGGACTGGCGATTCATTTCACATATGATAATATACATGTTTCAATGCCATTCTCCCAAATCATCCCACCCTTGCCCTCTCCCACAGAGTCCAAAAGACTGTTCTATACATCTGTGTCTCTTTTGCTGTCTCACATACAGGGTTATCATTACCATCTTTCTAAATTCCATATATATGTGTTAGTATACTGTATTTGTGTTTTTCTTTCTGGCTTACTTCACTCTGCATAATAGGTTCCAGTTTCATCCACCTCATTAGAACCGATTCTCAATTTTCCTCCTTTATAGCCTTTTGTCATTTTTTTGTTGTTCTTTTTTGCCTCTAATATTTTCAAAATTTTCTTTTATTTATACTCCACTAGAGTTTAATCCCTTAAATTTATATTCTCCTATCATCATGAAAAATTAATCAATATCTACAGCTGGTAAAGAAGTATCTAAAACACAATCTGACCATGTTGGACTCTACATAGAATTCTTCAGTAGTCTCTAGTGCTTCAGGATAAAATACATTCTTACAATTTATCTTATGTCAGAGCTTTGCTTCTTACAAATTTTATTCACTATGCCTTCTGCAAAAACAGAAGCTTCTTATTACTTTTATAAAGTCCCCATACTAGGGTGGTGTATTTTCTTTTTTCTTTTGACACCTTGTCACTGTAACAAAAGTTATACTTTCAGTTAATAAGTTTTTCTGAGTCAGTGAGAGGAGAAAACCACGTGACTCAGTTGATAGCAAATCAAGTACTTTGGAATTCCATGATAAATGCTTTACTGAATATGAAACGATAAGAGCATTTTCTGCAAAATATTCTTCTGAATGTCAACAATTAGAAAATGTGTTCATGCATGTGTGTGTTAGTCACTTAGTTTTGTCTGACTCTTTGCAATCCCATGGACTATAGCCTGGCAGACTCCTCTATCCATAGGATTACCAGGTTAGAATACTGGAATGGGCAGTTGATCCCTTCTCCAGGGTATATTCCTGACCCAGGAATTGAACCTGCATCTCCTGCATTGAAGGCAGATTCCTTACTATCTGTGCCACCAGGGAAGCCCTTGTTCATGCGTAAAATACATGTGAAATGACTCAAGTGCATGTCTCTTTAGTCACTTTCTCTGCCTCTCTTCTCCAGGGCCCACTATTCTTTTTCATAGGAATTATTCTTCCTACTCCTGCATGGAGTTTTCCCATACAGAGCAATCCCAGAAATGGGATGTAAAGTGAAGTGTCCTGGGTACAATAGGGATAACAATATTTTGGCTGTTTTACATTTGGTCACTTGTCTTTAAAATGAATGAGTTTGCCCAAGTTATTGGGTTCCCCAAGTGGCACTGTGGTAAAGAATCCACCTACAATGCAGAAAATGTGGCTTCAACCCCTGGTTTGGGAAGATCCCTTGCAGAAGGAAATAACAACCTACTCAAGTATTCTTGCCTGGGAAATCCCATGGACAGAAGAGCCAAGTAGTCTACAGTCCATGGGGTTACAAAAGAGTCAGACAGGATTTAGTGACTGAAACAACAGTGAACTAGTAATTGGTATTTACATTCCTTATATTTTTTTTTAATTTTTTTTGTTAAGTTGAATTTTTTATTTTTTTTATTTTTTTTTCATTTATTTTTATTAGTTGGAGGCTAATTACTTTACAATATTGTAGTGGTTTTTGTCATACACTAGTAATTGGTATTTACATTCCTTATATTTTAAACCAACATGTCTATTGTGGTTATGTATCTCTGTGTCAACATTATGTGTCACTTTGTAGGTGACATGAAGTTTTTTAGTTCACAAGCCTTCAAATAAAAAAGTAACCATATTTAAGAAGTTGTATACTCACGGAATTCTACCTGAAGAACCTTATCCATACCAGGAGCTCATTTAGATGACATTGTAATTAGTTGTTTGGAGTGGGTGAGTTTGGCACAGAGAAAAAAAAAAATCACTGTTGATGGAGAGTATAGTAAAACAGGATTTATTTCTTAAAGAAGTCTACAACAATACTTATTCTTTAAGCTTTTTTTGTATGACTTGCTAATTCATCCTCAAAAAGTGGAGTCTATAGACTATCCCCTTGAAACTGGCAGGCTTTGAGATTTCTTGAACAAATAGAACACAGCAGGTATTATACTGTGTCTACTGAGGCATATCTCTGTTATGGATTGAGTTGTACCCATACTCCCCAAATGGTATGCTGAAGTCCTGCTAAGTCGCTTCAGTCGTGTCCAACTCTGTGTGTCCCCATAGATGGCAGCCCACCAGGCTCTCCTGTCCCTGGGATTCTCAAGGCAAGAATACTGGAGTGCATTGCCATTTCCTTCTCTAATGCATGAAAGTGAAAAGTGAAAGTGAAGTCGCTCAGTCATGTCCAATTCTCAGCGACCCCATGGACTGCAGCCTACCAGGCTCCTCCATCCATGGGATTTTCCAAGCAAGAGTACTGGAGTGGGGTGCCATTGCCTTCTCCGATGCTGAATCCACAGTAAATCAGAGTGTGACCTTATTTGGATATAGAGTTTTTAAAGACATAACAAAGTTAAAGTTAGGTGTTTATAAAATTGAATTGGGTCCTTTTACAGAGAAAATGAAGACAAAGAGACAAGTAATAGAAAGGGAAGTTGCTACAAAGATGAAAGACTGGAATGATGCATCTACAAGCCAATGGATGCTGGAGGCTTCTAGGGGCTAGTCACAAAACAGCACCTTCAGATGGGGGCACAATATTGCTGAAAACTTGGTTTTGTATTTCTAGTCTCAGAACTAGGGAAAAAATAAGTTTCCATCACTTTAAGTCACCCAGTGTTTGGTACTTTATTACAGCAACACTAGGAAACTAAGACAAGCTCTTATTTTGATTTGAATGTCTCTGTGTTCTCTTGCTTGATATGTTTATTTTGGGGAACTTGCCTCTCAAGTTAACATTTGCTTTGAGAAGTTCAAGTCATATGAAGAGGCGACATGAAGGCATTTGAGTGAAAATCTCCAGAGAGACTTCCTAATGACAGTCATGTGAATGAGCCCTCTTAGATTTCTGCAACAGTTGATCCTAAAGATAAACTACAGTTATCACCTGAGTATAACTGAATAAGAGATTCCTAGTGAGAACTAGACAACAAATTGCCAACATTTCTTGGATCATAGAGAAAGCAAGGGAATTCCAGAAAAACAGTGACCTCTGTTTCATCGACTACACTAAAGCCTTTGACTGTGTGGATCATAACAAACTGTGGAAAGCTCCTAAAGAGATGGGAATACAAGACCATTTTATCTGTCTCCTAAGAAACCTATATTCGGGTAAGAAGCAACAGTTAAAACGCTGTATGGAACAACTGACTAGTTCAAGTTTGAGCAAAGTGCATCACAGGGCTGTTTGCTGTCATCCTGTTTGTTTAATCTATATGCTGAGCACATCATGAGAAATGCTGGGCTGAATGAGTTCAAGCTAGAAAAACATCAACAACCTCAGATATGCCGATGATACCGCTCTAATGGCAGAAAGCAAAGAGGAACTAAAGAGTCTCTTGATGAGGGTGAAGGAGGAGAATGAAAGAGTCAGCTTGAGACTAAATATTCATAAAACTAAGATCATCACATTCAGCCCCATTACTTCATGACAAATAGAAGGGAAAAATTGGAAGTAGTAACAGATTTCCTCTCCTTGGGCTCTAAAATCACTTTGGGTGGTGACTGCAGCCATGAAATCAGAAGATGATTGCATCTTGGCAGGAAAGCTATGACAAACCTAGACAGTGCAATGAAAAGCATAGACATTACTCTGCTGATAAAGGTCAGTGTAGCCAAGGCTATGGTCTTCCCAGTGGTCACATATGGTTGTGAGAGCTGGACTGTAAAGAAGGCAGAGTGCCAATGAATTGATACTTTCAAACTGTGATGCTGGAGAAGACTTTTGATTCCCTTGGACAGCAAGGAGATCAAACCAGTCTATCTTAAAGGAACTCAACCCTGAATACTCATTGGAAGGACTGATGCTGAAGCTGAAGCTCCAGTATTTTGATGCAAACAGCTGACTCACTGGAAAAGTCCCTGATGCTGGGAAAGACTGAGAACAAAGGCGAAGAGGGCATCAGAGGATAAGATGGCTGGGTGGCATCACTGATGCAATGGACATGAACTTGGGCAAACGTCGGGAGTTGGTGAGAGACTTGGAGGCCTGGTGTGCTGCAGTCCATGGGGTCACAATGAGTTGGACATGACTGGGCAACTGAACAACAACAATAATGAGAACTACTCAACTAAGCTTAGTCAACCCGCAGCACCCTAATATGTGATAATAAATTTTTATTTAAACCACTAATTCTTGGAGTAGTTTCTTATGAAGGAATAAATAATAAGAATTGCAAGCTCTTATTCAATAACAAGAATTGCAAATGTTAAACTTCAAAAATATTCTCAACTCTAGCTTTAAATACAATGATATACAATGAAATATCTGGGTACTATTACTTATCAACACGAATTATGTTAGATTCTATGCGTCTGGTAAGAAAGAATTTTTCCAGATCACATGATTGTCCATGTGGAAAATTTAAAAGGATCAACAACAATAAAAAAAAAAAAATTCTAAGGAGTAAAAATTCATTGTAACAAGGTAATAAGATACAATGTTAATATACAAAAATCAGTCACTTTCCTGTATATCAACAATGAACAAATAAAGTTTAAAAATAAACATATAAGATATTTAGATTAACACTTACAAAAGTTAAATACTTGGGTATACATCTAGCAAAATATGTAGAAGATTCATATGAGGAAAACTACAACACTCTAATGAATTAAGTCAAAGAAGAAATAAATAGAGAAAGAGCCTGCATTCATGAATAGGAAAACCCAATGTTGTCAAGAGGTCAGTTCTTTCCAAATTAATCTATCTATTCAGTGCAATTAAAACAAAAATTTCAGGAAGTTATTTTATGAATTTTAATAAAATGAATCCAAAGTTAATATGGAGAGTCAAAAAGATCCCAGAGTGCCAACTAAATATTAAAGAAAAGAACAAAGCTAGAGGACTGATGCTACCTAAGTTCAGTTCAGTTCACTCACTCAGTCATGTCCGACTCTTTGTGACCCCAAAGAGCACAGGGGGACTGCAGCACACCAGGCAACCCTGTCCATCAACAACTGCCGAAGTCTATTCAAAAATATGTCCATTGAGTCAGTGATGCCATCCAATAATCTCAACCTCTGTCATCCCCTTCTCCTCCCACCTTCAATCTTTACCAGCATGAGGGTCTTTTCAAACGAGTTAGTTCTTTGCATCAGGTGGTCAAAACATTGGAGTTTCAGCTTCAGCAAGAGTCCTTCCAATGAATATTCAGAACTGATTTCCTTTAGGATGGACTGGTAGGATCTCCTTGCAGTCCAAGGGACTCTCAAGAGTCTTCTCCAACACCACAGTTCAAAGCATCAATTCTTTGGCACTCAGCTTTCTTTATAGTCCAACTCTCACATCCATACATGACTACTGGAAAAACTATAGCTTTGACTAGAAGGACCTCTGTTGGCAAAGTAATGTCTCTGTTTTTTAATATGCTGTCTAGGTTGGCCATAACTTTTCTTCCAAGGAGCAAGCATCTTTTAATTTCATGGCTGCAGTCACCATCTGCAGTGATTTTGCAGCCCCCCAAAATAAAGTCTGTGACCAATCTAGATAGAATATTAAAAAGCAGAGACATTACTTTGCCAACAAAGATCCATCTAGTCAAGACTATGGTTTTTCCAGTGGTCATGTATGGATGTGAGAGTTAGACTGTGAAGAAAGCTGAGCTCTGAAGAATTGATGCTTTTGAACTGTACTGTTGGAGAAGACTCTTGAGAGTCCCTTGGACTGCAAGGAGATCCAACCAGTCCATCCTAAAGGAGATCAATCCTGGGTGTTAATTTGAAGGACTGATGCTGAAGCTGAAACACCAATACTCTGGCCACCTGATGGGAAGAGTTGACTCATTGGAAAAACCCTGATGCTGGGAGGGATTGGGGGCAGGAGGAGAAGGGGACGACAGAGGATGAGATGGCTGGATGGTAACACCAACTCGATGGACATGGGTTTGAGTAAACTCTGGGAGTTGGTGATAGACAGGGAGGCCTGACATGCTGCAATTCATGTGGTTGCAAAGAGTTGGACACGATTGAGCTACTGAACTGAACTGAACTGAAAATAAAGTCTGTTACTGTTTCCACTGTTTCCACATCTATTGCCATGAGTGATGGGACTGGATGCCATGATCTTAGTTTTCTGAATGTTGAGCTTTAAGCCATCTTTTTCACTCTCCTCTTTCACTTTCATCAAGAGTCTCTTTAGTTCTTTGCTTTCTGCCAAACGGTGGAGTCATCTGCGTTTCTCCAAAACGGTGGAGGTTATTGATATTTCTCTCGGCAATCTTGATTCCAGCTTGTGCTTCATCCAGTCCAGCATTTCACATGATGTACTCTGCATGTAAGTTAAATAAGCAGGGTGACAATAGGCAGCCTTGGCGTACACCTTTCCTGATTTGGAACCAGTCTGTTGTCCCATGTCCATTTCTAACTGTTGCTTCTTGACCTGCATACAGATTTCTCAGGAGGCAGATCAGGTGGTCTGGTATTCCCATCTTTTGAAGAATTTTCCATAGTTTGTTGTGATCCGCACAGTCAAGGGCTTTGCCGTAGTCAATAAAGTAGAAGTAGATGTTTTTCTAGAACTCTTTTGCTTTTTCGATGATCCAGCAGATGCTGGCAGTTTGATATCTGGGTCCTCGGTCTTTTCTAGATACAGTTCGAACTTCTGGAGACTTTCTAAAGTTATAATAATCAAGTCACTGTTGTATTGGTGAAAAAATAAATCAGTGGAACAGAGTAGAATTGAACATATATAGTCAACTAATTTTTGACAAAGGATCAAATGAAATAAATCAAAGATACTCTTTTTAATATTTTTAATAAATGGTGCTGGAACAACTGTACATCCACATAAAAAAAAAAAAAAAAGACAAAAAGACTGAACCTATACACAGGCCTCAATCCCTTCACAAAAACTGAATTAAATGCATCATAGACCTGAATGCAAGATGCAAAATTGTAACATTCATAGAAGATAACAGAGGTGAAAATGTAGATGATCTTTAATATGATGATGTCTTTTCAGATACAACACCAAAGACATGATTCAAAAAAGAAATTATTGGTAAGCTGGACTTAATTAAAATAGAAACTCTGCTTTGTTAAAGACAATATCAAAAGCATTAGAAAGCAAGTCATAGATTAGGAGAAAATATTTTCAAAGATAGATCTGTTACCTAAAATAAACAAAAACTCACTGAACAATAAGAACGCTAACAACCAATTAAAATGGGACAAAACCTTAAAAGATACCTCACCAAGGATATACAGGTGGCAAATAGACATCTTAAAAATGTTCCCCATCCTATGTCATCACAGAAATGTCAATTAAAGCAACAGTGAGATACCACTCCATATCCATTAGAATGGCCAAAATATGGAATGCTGACAATACTAAGTGCTGGTAAACATGTGGAACAACAGGCATTTTCATATGTTGCTTTTGGTAATACAAAATCACATAGACATTTTGGATAACAATTTAGAGGTTGCATACAAAACTACACATATTCTTACCATATGATTCAGCAGCCTCTCTCTTTGGTTTTACCCAAGGAAGTTGAAAACTTACATACAAAATCTTACACATAAGGTGATTTTTGACCCAACCTTCCCCTTTCCTCACTTTCAGGACCCAACACATTATCTTCAATGCCTCTTGGCATGATTGCATCCTTTTCTCTGTACATAGTCTTCCTTCTGCTCAAAAGGACTTTTAGGGTAGCAAAAATACTTTGTATGACATTATAATGATGAATACCTCATTATAGCTTCATCCAAAACAATAGAACGTACAACCCCAAGAGTGAACCATAATGGAAACCATGGAAATCTTTTTCTTTTTTAAGCTTTTTATTTTATATAGGAGTATAGCTAATTAATAATTGCTAATTTCAGGTGTACAGCAAAGGGATTCAGTTATACATATATATGTATCTATTCTTTTTCAAATTATTTTCCCATTTAATACATAATATTGAGCAGAGTTCTCTGTGCTATACAGTAGGTCCTTGTTGGTTATACATTTGAATAATACCATTCCAGAAACTATGGGCTTTGGGTGATAGTGATATATCCTAGGTTCTTCCTTAGTAAAATGCGTACCATTCTAATGAATGTTGTTGATAATGGGAGAGGATATGCATGTGTGGACACAGGAGGTATATGAGGAAGGCCTATGTCTTCCTCTCAAATTTTTTTTATAAACCAAAAACTCCTCTAAAATAATAGTCTCTACAAAATAATATTTCCTAATTTTCACCAAAGACAGTTCAACAGAATTTTCAATCACTTGCACTTTAGCTGTTGCTTTGATTACTGGATAGTGAAGTGTGGCTAGCATGAATAGATTAAATAATTACAAAACAAGGCAACAATAATTACAATTAAATCATTTCTCCAGGAAAAAAATGTATTACAATGTCTATAAAAGCATCTACTATGATTATGCTTGTCACTTGGCTGCTTTTCATCATGTTACTATCTGACTAAATCAGTTTAATGCCATGATCAGACCCATAACTTAATTTTTGTATGTTAAGTTAACAGGTCTTCTTTCCTTACTGCTAGATTCTTATCAAGAAATGCCCATTAACTGCAGCACACATCAGCTTGCCTTGCCCAATTTGCTCAGCTGAATTTTCCTTTGGACTAAAATTACCGTTGTTTCACTTACAGTAACCAATATTTTCCGACACACCTGCAGTGAGCTATTGGTCCACCAGAGATAAAAGGACACAGTGAGTCACTGTCTCTTTTATTAAGAGAAAATAATTGAAGCACTCAAATACTTGTTTTCAAAAGTACAAATCTGAATGGCAAATGAGAAATTTTATTTTTTCTGTGTCTGGAGATAATCTCAAGCTATAAAGTAGTTTACTTCCCATGAATCTCCTTCATACACTTTCCATAATCTCCAATTTCAGGCACTAATTTTTCAAACTAACATAAAAAGTACTACAATCCTTATATTTTACATAGTGATTTAATTTATTATATGAAAGTGTAAAATTTTTAACATAGAATAACATATAATATAAAAATGTACCTGCATGGATGATTTTATTTACATTGATTCCTTTGAATTAAATATTTCTTTGCCCTCCAATGTCTGATTACCCAAATAATACTTATTATCAACATCAAATCATAGACTGTAATTTTTAATGAGGCTCTTTTTATTCCTCATTCACCACACTAAGATGAATCTTACTATCTACTGAACACCAGGTGGTGTTTATCTCCTATTTTGTAGCTTTTGTGCATTTATTATGACTTTTAATTATTGATTTACAGTAGTAAATTCACATAAATTCTAGTTATTTGGGATCACAAGTACTAAATTGATTTTAGATTTCTAATCTCATACATCTGTCACAGTTTCAATACATTTCTATTGAGTGACTGACAGGTTGTGAGGATTAACCTCTGTGAAAAGCGCTGTCAGTAAGTCAGTAACAGCAAAAACACCAGCAAAGTAGAATTTAAATGATCCTTGGAATAAATAGTAGGCAGATAAAAGAGGCTAAACAGGAACTAATAGAAGTAAAAACTAGATTCATAACATCCTAACAGTAGAAACGCACCAAATGTCTGTTCACAGGAGAATGGTAAACAATCATAATATGTTTATACAATGGACTGCTACACAGGGATTTTAAAAAGAATGAACTGCTGATGCATGTGCCTTCCTGGTGGCTCAGTGGTGAAAGAATCTATCTGCCAATGCAGGAGACACAAGTTCTATCCCTGGGTCAGGAAGACCGCCTGGAGAAGAAAATGGCAACCCACTCCAGTATTCTTGCCTGGGAAATCATATGGACATAGAAGCCTGGCGGCTACAGTCCATTGGGTTGCAAAAGAGGCAGACTGGACTTGGTGACTAAACAGCAACAACAAGAAGTAATGCATACAATAACATGAACAGTTCTCAAAAACATTTTCATGGAAAGAAAGCAGACACATGAAAATGTACATACTGTATGCTTACATTTTTATAAAGTTCCACAAGGGGTAAACCAAATTAATAGTGGTAGAAACCAAGAAACTGTTCCTAGCTTGGGGGCAGTTTAATGAAGCAAAATTAAAAGATTTTTAAGGCTAAATTGCTATATCCACAATTATAGTGGGAGACTTTAACACAGGCAGAGAAAAAGTATTGTCTATAGAAGTTTTATAAAATAAAAAGAAGTATAATCTAATAGATGTATACTAAACCTCAAAGCAACAACTATATAAGAGTCATTCTTTTGATGCTCACAGGTAAAATATTTGTAAAAACTGACCACACAAATTCCATATGAGAAATCTCAAAATTCTCAAATTGTGTATCATATTATATTCATATTTGAAATATATGTAAAATTAAATGTATCATATCAAATTAAGTGTATCAAACTATACTAAATAAAACACGTTTTCTTAATATAATGTACATAGTTAGAACCAACAGTTAAAAGATAATTATATATATTTTATTTATATATATTTTTAATTTAGAAAGATCACACTTATAGTCTATAAGTTAACTAATAAATTTGGTTTAAAGTTAGAAATTTTAAGAAATCTTAAATTATTTAGAAATAGTGACAATGAAATCTGCATATCAAAATTAGGGGTATTTAGATCATCAAAGGTGCTTCCCTGGTGATCCAGCTGGTAAAGAATTCCCCTGCAATGCAGGAGACTGGTTCAACTTCTGGGTCAGGAAGTTCCCCTAAAGAAGGGATAGGCTACCCACTCCAGTATTCTTAGGCTTCCCTTGTGGCTCAGATGGTAAAGAATTCTCCTGCAATGCAGAAGACCTTGGTTTGGTCCCTGGATAGGGAAGACCCCCCCTGGAGGAGGGCATGGCAACCCACTCCAGTATACTTGCCTGGAGAATCCCCATGGACAGAGGAGTCTGGTAGGCTAGAGTTCATGGGTCACAAAGATTTGGACATGATTGAGTGACTAAGCACAGCACAGAGCACCGAATCTATCTCAAGGGAAATCAACCTTGAATACTCATTGGAAGGATTGATGCTGAAGCTGAAGCTACAGTATTTTGGTCATCTGATGCAAAGAGCTGACTCATTGGAAAAGTCCCTGATGCTGGGAAAGATTGAGGGCAGAAGAAGAGACCATAAGAGGATGAGATGGCTGGATGGCACCATCAATGCAATGGGCATAAACTTGGGCAAACTTAAGGAGATGGTGAGGGACAGGGAGGCCTGGCGTGCTCTAACCCATGAGATCACAAAGAGTCAGACATGACTAGGCAACTGAACACACACATACAGTACACCAAAAGGGCTTTCCAAGTGGAGCTACTGGTATAGAACCCACCTGCCAAGTCAGGAGACATTAGACATGTAGGTTCAGTCCCTGGGTCAGGAAGATCCCCTGGAGAAAGATATGGCAACCCACTCCAGTATTCTTGCTTGGAGAATCCCATGGACTGAGGAGCCTGGCAGGCTACCACCCATAGGGTTGCAAAAAGTCAGACAGAACTTATTTGACTTAGCACACAGACACACACCTTGGAGGCCTAGAAGCTTTACTATGACCTCCCATCTTCCCAAGTCAGTTAAAACAAATTCACTTTTAGTTGATAGTTTTACTCAGACCTGACAAGGAGTCTCCATCTTTCCATAGCATCCAGTGTGGTATCACACAGAAAGAAAATTAATTTGTCACCCTTTAAAGAAAAAAAAGATATGAGCATTTAAAAACACAGACATACACACTGAAGAAAAAAAAATTAAACATTTTAAAAAGTTTAAAAAAGAAAGAATTTTGTCATAGGGCTTTATTTTTAGAAACAAAACTGAAACATCTGACTATTTGTATACAGTAGAGAGAGGCCTCATAGTTCTTGTACCTATTTTATTGAACTAACAGCTATATTTCCCCCCTAAGGGAAATGGACTTCAGGACACTTCACTTGTTAAAAGATACATTTATTTGAATAGAAAAAAAACAGAGACAGGGAAGCAGAGAGGTATGCTTTGAGGGGGGAGTCAGCAAGCTCCTTTATGATTAGCTTCAATCTTGAAAATATTCTGATTAGGTTTCATGGCGATCGATCTTACTCAAAGCAGAAGACTAAGTTTTTCTCATAACCATCAGCTATGTTGATTTGTTTTCTAGAGAAAGTATAAGCCCTTAATAAGGCAGCAAAGCAAAATAAACAATAAAGCCCAGACATCTTGATTTTCTACTAAAAGTCATTACAGCAAATAATTAAATACAGTTTGATTGTTTGCTGAGCTAGTAGCAATGGTGCTTTAGGGAAACAGTGTTTCACAATGTGCTTTTTGGGCTTGTGTTGCAAAGAACCAGTTGAATTGATAGCCAAAAAGAGAATCTCAATTTTCTGTGACATGTGAGGAAAATCTCCCAAGGCTCAAGCACAATATCTACAGCTAAATTTCAGAGACACTAGAAAACAAGGCAGAAATATATATTTTTTTGATCTTTCATGCCCCTCTGGTCATACCTAAAGTTAAGCACAGAAAAAAATTGAATAGAGTCATTTGATTTTTTTCAAAATATATTTCCCATCTGATTCACTGAAGCTTGAAATTCACCAAAAAAGCTTTGTTTTTTGAGTTAAATCATAGCCTCTTTCCCATTTAGTAGTCTCACTGTAATTAACTGAGTGCCATGATTTATTTATGAAGGAGTTTGAACTCATCAACTGAGGGCAAGTTTGCATAGAATATTATCAGGAAGACACCTACCTTCCTGAAGGAGTGAGAGGATGTCACTGAGTTTGGAGAAAACTAGATCCGTGAGGTGTTGGCTTATTGCTCATTTCCCCCTGTATACAGTAATAAACAATGCATGCATGTGTGCTAATTCATTTCAGTTGTGTCTGACTCGTTGCAACCCCATTGACTGTAGCCCTCCAGGCTCCTTTGTCCATGGGATTTCCCAAACAAGAAAATGGAAGTAGGTTGCTACTTCCTCCTCCAGGAGAACTTACCTACCCAGGGGTTGAACACAAGTCTCCTGCATTGAGAGATGGGCCCTTACTACCATCACTACCTGGGAAGCCCTAATAAACAGAATAATATAATCTAATAAGGAAGAGAGGAATATATTTTTTTGAATAAAAAGACAGCAAGGGCATAAAGGTCTGACTTACGAACATTTCCATCCACAGAGTAAATTTCAAAAGTATTCAAGTGAATTCTAGATAACCTAACACAGCATTAGCTGTTCTACTAGATAGGCCTGTGAGTACTGGTGAGTGACCAGGAGAAATAGACCTAGGCCTTGACCATATTGAAGGAGCTTAACCTAATATTTGATATATATCAAAATCTGCATATATGAATCTTAGTTTAATTCATCATTTAGCTTATAACAAGAAAATGCATGTGGTGTGCATGTTTAGTTGTTAAGTCATGTCTAACTCTTTGTGACCCTTTAGTCTGTAACCAAAGGGTTACAGGCTCCTCTGTCCATAGGATTCTCCAAGCAACAATAATGGAATGAGTTACCATTTCCCGAGGAGCTTCCAGATCCAAGGATCGAACCCGTGTGTCCTGTGTCTCCTATACTGCAGTCAGATTCTTTTCCTGCTGAGCCATCAGGGAAGCCCAAGAAAATGCACAAATATAATTAAAAGAAGGTAGTTTACCAAGAGGACAAACAATAGGAAATTGTAGCCAAAGTAAGAGTGTTAGAGTCACCCTGTGTTCAAAACCAGGTTGACCAGTTACTTGAACATGACTGACCATCTCATGTATCCTCTCAGTGTCTTCACTGTCTAATTTGCACATGCAAATAATAGTAGTACTCCTTACCCTTCAACTTATTTAATGATGATTAAAGAAGATAATATTTGAAAAAACATATTCAAAATGACTTTTCCAATTTGCAATTGAGCAGATGACAGCAAGTTTAAAGAAACTGTTCATTAATCTCTGCAGGGTGGAAGAGTCTGAGATAACTTTTTGGACTAACTGGTCCTTTGGACAGAATTAGAGGGAATAGAAGGTTTGGAATGAAAGGAAAGAAGAAATATAAGACAGTACACAGAGGTAGGAATTGATATGATAAGGAGACCACCACCTGATTCCCAATGGGAAATCTGCTTCTTTTCTTTCTCAAAATGTCTAATTATTGGAAAATAAACCAACAGTTTTATGGAGACAGAGTTGATTCTCCTTATGTGGGTGAAGGCTTTTCCTTCAGCATTTAAACAGGCAGTGCTTCACCCTGTTGAAAAGAACATGGTAGAGTTATATGTGAAAGACCTGGAATCAAATCAAGCTGGCTCTGAGTTCTAGTTGTCATTTCTTAGCTGTGCGATGAGTGACTTGGCAAATTTCTTGGTGCCTCTGTGCCTCAGCTTACCAGTATATGTTGAAATGATAAGCACAGTCACTCCAAATAGCTTTGACAACTTCTCACATTTCTTTTTTCTTTTTCAATCTTTAATGCCTTTGTATCCCATTTGATTTTTGCATAAATGGAGTTATAATGTTTCTATTGTCCTAGTTGAGTTCTTCCTGGATATAAAAAGTCCTACTTTGCAAGATAAGTAATAATACTTTTTAAATATTTTAAACTATAAAACAATTGAAGTGTGTTACAACATGCATTCTTTGGGAACCAGACTCTGAGATAAAGAAGGTGACTAGAGATGCAGGAAGTTGATTAGAGGTGCTCCTAGAATAATCACCTGGGATGAGAGAAAAAGGAATCGGGTTTGTTCAAAGGGAGAAGATGCTCAGTTCACTCAGTTGTGTCTCACTCTTTGCCACCCCATGGGCTGTAGTTCCCCAAGCTCCTCTGTCCATGGGATTTTCCAGGCAAGAATACTAGAGTGGGTTGCCTCTTCTTACTCCATGGGATCTTCCCAACATGGGAACTAACTCTCATCACTTATGTCTCCTGTGTTAGCAGGCAGATTCTTAACCACTACCACCACCTGACAAGCCTCAAAGAGAGAAGATGGATCAAACAAAACAAATAACTAAAGCCAAGCTTATGCTTCAGAATTTCCCATTTTTGGAGTGAAGTGGTAGTTTTTTGTTTGTTTGCTTGCTTTGTTTTTTGTTTGTTTCATTTTGTTTTTTTCTGCCACATTAATTAGTCAGTTATGGCCTATCCCTAAACAGATGTTATCACCTTGAAGAAGGCAGCTTTCTTCACCCAAATAATTCGAAAAGGCATCTTCACTCAGCCCCTCCAGTCCCTGGGGGAATGAAGTCAACAGTCCTACAGAGGGATCTCACCAGCATATCCTAACGTCACAGCATGAACCACAGTGCTAAAGGGAAAAGATCTACATCTAACTCATGTATGTGACTATATATACCTATATGAGTACTTGCTAAGTAGCCCACTAGGCTCTTCTGTCCATGGTATTCTCAAGGAAAGAATACTGAGGTAGATTACATGACCTACTCCAGGGGATCTTCCTGACCCAGGGATCGAACCTGTGTCTCTTATGTCTCCTGCATTAGCAGGTGAGTTCTTTACCTCTAGGGTTATGTGGGAAGCCCATATGCATGTGCACATATACATTTATGTATTAATATAGGTATTTATTTTGGCAAAAGTTTAATCTTTGGCAGAGGCTGCAATATTATAAAGGGTTCCAATTGAATGTGTGGTTTTTTTGTTTTCCCAACTTAGATGAGAAATCTTGGTCAGATAAGCAGATAAATCGATGTTAGGAAAAGTCAATGATGACAGCTACACTATGTCCTCCATTCTCTTATGTCTATTTATACAGTAAAAATTATTTTAAGATTTAATAAGAACTGAAGTATCTTTCACTACTCTGTTACCATCTGCCCTGGCCAGCTATTCTGGAAAGAAAAGAAGATAAAAGAGAGAAAAAAAGGAGAGGAAAGGAATGAAAGTGAAGAGAAGGAACAGGGAAAGGAACAGAAATTAGGAGGGGAGAGGAGAAGTTGGAAGAAAACAATGTAGAAGAGGAGAGAAGAGGAAAAGAAAATAAATTAACCGGAGATGGATTGAAATACTTGTGATCTATTGAACATAATTACATTGAACTCAGTATTTATCTTCATAAAAACAAAAATAAATTAAAAAATGATTTATTCCAAAAGAATGAGGAGGCACTTCCTCGGTGGTCCAGTGGTTAAGAACCCACCTGCCAATGCAGGGGACACGGACTTGGTTTCTGGTTCAGGAAGATTCCACATGCCACCAAGCAACTAAGTGTAGGTGCCACAACTACGAGCCCACATTTGAGAGTCTGCAAGTTGCAATGACTGAACCCACATGCTGCAACTACTAAAGTTTGAGCACCCAAGAGCCCATGCTCCACAAAAAGAGAAGCCACTGCAATGAAAAGACTGCACACCACCAAGAATAGCCCCTGCTCACCACAACTAGAGAAAGCCCACGTGCAGCAACGAAGAATCAGCGCAGCCAAATATAAATTAAATGGAAGAGTGAAGAGATGCTATGAATATAGCAACGGAGCTCACTTGGACTGGGAAGATTAAGGGTAGATTTGGGACAGCTCACCATAGACAGCCTATGGCATTGTATTTAAAAGGTACAGTAAATTCACAGCCAATTCAGACAGCCAGTATTACTGCAACATGGAACATGGCCAAGTGGGTACTGAAGCAACAATCTGATATGGAAGCCAGGCAAGGATTCTAGTAGAATGAGGGCTTGCCTCTGTGACAGTACTGTGGGGATTACATCATGTTTGGAAATTGATGGGCATGGGTCACAAAAGCAGTATAAACATCCTTGGTTTTTCTTCCTGCTATTTTTAGTCTGCAAAGATGCAGCAGGGGAGAAAAAAACGGTTCATTTTAAATGTTTAAGTTTGAGAGTGGATTCTGGCTGAAAAATTAGATGTCCCAGATTACTAGTGTTAGGAAATTTAAGATGAAGGAAGTCTTGTTCAGGCTTCAGAGACAAGAAAACACAGCAGGCCCCTGACCTTGCTTCTAACCTGCATGACACTGTGCTGACTGTGTGCTTGCTCATGAATGCGCCAATTGTTATCAGCAAGCTGAGTGGCACTATAGATAAGATAGGAAGGGGGTTTTGGAATCCTTGAGCCCCTGGAGCTGTGGCCAACCATACCTGGCATTCAGTGAAATCCAATGGCTCCCAAGATAAAGCAGACACACACTGTGAAAAGGTTAAAGTGAAATGAGAGCCTCATTTTTGCTCACAAACTGATGATGCTATCAGTTTGCAGCCTGGAATTTTAAGTAAGAACCCCCCAAACTTCAACTTAAATTGTCACCCCTAGGGTAGATGCACTGTCCAGAGCATTTTCCCAACTGAGATTCCAGCTGTTACATAGGACTTGCCAGCGCTGTTTGAATCTGGATGTGAGTCAGCCTAATTTGGTGATGTATGCACTGTTGTTATCCTCTAGTGTTTCTATCTCTGTTTTAATGATTGTATATTGATAAGTTAGATAATTCTCTTTAGATATTGAAATTATGGGTGTGAGGGTGATCTGGTTGTGACATCTGTCACCCCATTAATTGCTAGGGTTGATTCAGCTGCTCTGGCTGACTAAGTAGGTGTCCCCTTCCTCCCTCACCAATCCATGCTCATCCTTTCTGAAACTGCCTATTTGGTGGAAGAGGAAGACCCTCCCCAATAAAGGAGAACAGGTCTTTAGTTAATGGTATACGAGCAGCTGTGCTCCTCTGCTAGAACCTCCAAACAAGTTCTCAGACATTGAAGTTGTTTATTTGTGTAAGATGAGTGGTTTCTTTTGTTAATGAATCCTTTAAACCTGAAACTTTTGGCAAAACAACTAGTCAGGCCAATGAAGCAGGAGAGAGAGATTTGGGATATAAAACCAAAAAACAAACAAATGAAAAACCCTAAGGTAAGAACTAGTGCGTGCTAAGTTGCATTAGTCGTGTCTAACTCTACAATCCTAAAGACTTGTGGTCTGCTGAGCTCCTTTGTCCATAGGAGTCTCTAGGCTCCAGGCAAGAATATTGGAATGGATTGCCATGTCCTCCTCCAGGTTATCTTCCTGACCCAGGGATCGAACCAGCACTTTTTATGCCCGCAACTAGAGCCAAGTAGAAATAAATTTATTGATAAGCCAAGGAGAAATAGTGAGTTGCTGTATTTATTCATGCAAAAGGAGTCAAGGTATGTCAAGCCTTCCAATTTCTCTAATTTTTAACTTGCTTAGAATCTCTACATAACTCATACTGTCATTTTAAATGGTAGCAAAGTTTATGAACAATACTAAGTCTGTGTGCTCTATTTACTCTCTAATTATTTCAGTCTTATGCACGTGAAGACAGGTTAAGTGTAGATGACTGGTTCTTTTCCAGAAATGAGAAATCCTCAAGGCAGAGACCTTTGAATGAAAATCCATCTATCTATATGGATAGACACCATGACACCTAAATATATTGAAATGATAGCTCACATCTTCTTTTCTGTTTATTCTTTTAAACTAACATCAAGTTGTTTTACATGTTTAAGCTCTCTTATGGACCCAAGAATCAAATTTACAAATTATATGCTAATTTCCCTTCTCATGGATATAGTGTGTTTTACGAAAATAGGGTAAAGTTCTTCAAGGTATGAGTCAGGTTACAACAACTCAAAATCATAAGGTTTTGGGAAATAAGAAATTGGTGGTTTTGGCATATTCTTGTCCTTTTTTTCTTTTTTCCTAAAATTTGCTCTGAAAAAAAAGAAAGTATTGATCAAAAATATTTGTTATATATTTGAAATTCCGTTCTATGAACAACAATATAACTGATTTCCTAAGCAGCACAAAATATGTATTTTAGAGGAGAGAAAAAAAATATTTTCTCAGTGTAATAATAGCTTGTACTCAGCCATTTACCCCCATTTTGTTAGAAACATCTATAATCGGTAGTAGAGAGCACTTGGCTATTTCTCTGCTTCAAAGCAAATGTAAAATGTTTCATCCTCCTCTGTTGAAACAGAGTCATTTATTACTAAGTGAAACACTGTGCTTTGAAGGTGGTTTTAGTTTAGCCTTTTCTCACCTTTTAACCTCCCAGAGTGAAATATGTCCATTTATCATGAAGAGAAACATTGCACTGAAAGTGGCTTAAATTTAAAAGCTTTCTGTTTCTAAAGTAGCAGAGCCTTGAAACTTAATCATGGAGATAGAAAAGTTCAAAACAAATTCTTATTTGAGATTTGCCTCCACTTACGGGAGAAAAAAAATTGTATCCTAAAACACTGTCTTTGCTAATAGCTGGGTAAGTACTTGTCCATATGCTGTTTGTTCAAGTGCTTTAATTATGATGCAACCTACATACAGTTGGGTTTGAGCTATTACAGGGAAAAGGTTAAGGAAAGCATTAGTCAGAAAGTTTTAAAGGCTTCTAAGTTCCAAACAACTCTACAGAGAAGAGCTGTATATAATGAAGTGAGGGAAATAAAATGAGTAAGAAGATCTGCATTTGTAAAAATGGGGACAGGATTATTTTTGCAGTCACTCTGGATAGGTTTGAGATTCTGAAAATAGGAAAAGGAAAAAGAAAACTCTTCTCACATGTGCTAAGATGCATTTTGAAACAAATGGTGCAAAACACTTGAGAGAGTAGTTGTACCTCTCTTGAAATCGTGCCTTCCCATGGCTTTCTGTTTTCCTCCCCTTATGTAACTAAACATTTCCAGAAGTAATGTGACACCAAGGGAAGAGTGATTTTCCCCACCAGAAAATTATGTCAGAATTTTTAATGGGCCTGTATCTTCAAAAGAGCCCCTCAGGGCAGTGGTTCTCAAAACTTAACATTCATAAGAATCACTTGGAAGATCTGTTAAACCAGAGGTACTCAATCTGGGAGAAGAGAGCGGCTGTGTTGTGAGCATGGTTATAGAGAGATCATAGACTAACTGTGACCTCAAAAGAGACCGTGAGACAGATCCCCACAGCTAAGCCACGCCTACATTCCTGATCGTCGGAAACTGTGTAAGATAATAAATACTTATTAATAGATAATACTATTTATAATAAACAATTCTATTAATTAATAAATAATTAATTAATAATAAATAAATTTATTAATAAATAAAAGATACTAAATGCACAGTAAGGGACTTGATTTGGATAAATGTTGCTACACACAATGTGTAACTAATACAATTAGTGAATGATGCTGCTTATAAAACTCCTCAATGAGAAATTATAGATAAAAACTTAGGGAAAAAACACAATTAAAACCTCAGCACTGTAAAAAGAATGAAGTAATGCCATTTACGGCAACATGGATGGACCTAGAGATTATCATGCTGAGTGAAGTAAGGCAGACAGAGAAATACATATATCACTCATTCTTGAAATCTAAAAACAAATGGTACAAATGAATTTATTTACAAAACAGAAGCAGAGTCACAGATGTAGAAAATAAATTTGTGGTTTTGTATGCTGTTGTGCTAAGTCACCTCAGTCATGTCTATTTGCAACCCTATGCATTATTACCAGGGGTAATGTTGGGGAGAGATAAATTAGGAGATCGGGATATGTGTGTGTGTGTGTGTGTGTGTGTGTGTGTGTGAGTGTATACTATATATAAATATACTAATATAGACAGACGTGAGAGCTGAACCATAAGGAAGGCTGAGCACTGAAAAACTGATGCTTTCGAACTTTGGGGCTGGAGAAGACTCTTGAGAATACATTGGACAGCAAGGGATCAAACCAGTCTATCCTAAAGAAAATCAACCCTGATTATTCATTGGAAGGATTGATGCTGAAGCTGAAGCTCCAATACTTTGGCTACTTGATGCAAAGAGCTGACTCAGAAAAGACCCCGATGCTAGGAATAATTGAAGGCAAAAGGAGAAGGGGGCAGCAGAGTATGAAATGGTTAGATGGCATCACTGACTCAAAGGACATGAATTTGAGCAAACTCTGGGAGACAGTGAAGGATGGGGAAGCCTGGCCTGCTTTAGTTCCATGGGGTCACAAAGAGTCAGACATGACTTAGTGACAACAGCAGTATCTCATAGAAGCTTTATAGATCACTGTGGAAAGAACTCTGATCCCACAATCAGACTTAGTGAGGGAAATGTGATGATCGTCTATAAATGTTTGTACTGGACATGGTATGGGTACAGTTAGGCCATTTCAACAGAGTAAACAAGCCAGTACCTAAAGATGTAATCTCGTTTCCCAGAGGAGATGAAATAGATAAGAACCACTGCTGCGTTTGGTTATTTATTTCTTTTCAGTGAGGCAAGTTTAATACAATTTCATTTACATCAATTCTTTTCCTCAAAAACAAGTGCCAATGAAATGACCTTTGAGTCAAAAGAAGAGTACCATAATCTCCTTGAAAACTTGGATAGATTTTCTGAAAATTCAAATATCAAACTTGGCCTCCGACAAGTAATACCACAGCAAAACTTTCAGGGAATAAGTAAAACCAATATAGGGCTTCCTGGGTTGCTCTAGTGGTGAAGAACTTACCTGCCAATGCAAAAGACATAAAAGATGTGGGTTCAATCCCTTGATTGGGAAGATCCCCTGGAAGAGTGTGGCAACCCACTCCAGTATTCTTGCCTGGATAATCCCAAGGACAGAGGAGCCTAGTAGGCTACAGCCCATAGTGTCACACAGGGTTGGACATAACTGAAGCAACTTCGCATTCACAAAACCAATATACACTCAGAAATATCATAAAACCAAGATCCTTTCTTCCTAATATAATTGTTATACTTTACTTGTTCAAATATAAAATCTAAGGTTAAGATAGAGACTGACATTAAACAGGCCTGGTGATGTATATAGATCAAATGATTCCAAATAGAAGTCAACTGTTAAATGTCTGTTCTCATACTCAAGAACTCACATAAATTGTGGTCCTTATAATCAATTTTAAGAACAAATTGTATCTATTATTTTCTATTTGTTGTTGTTTTGTAGTCTCCAAGTTATGCCTGACTCTTTGCAACCTTATGAACTCCTCTGTCCATGAGATTTCTCAGGCAAAAATATTGGACTGGGTTGTCATTTCCTTCTCCAGGGGATCCTCCTAACCCACGGACCAAACCCTCACCTCCTGCACTGGCAGGCAAATTCTTCTCTGCTGAGCCACCATTAACTCCCTGCAAAAGACCCCTCATAGCACCAATATGGTCTGGCTTTGTTTTCACCACATGCTTTGTGTGAAGAAAGCACCACTATTACTGAAGAAATACAATGACTGTGTGAGAGATTAGAAAATGTATTTCTTTGTCTCTGCCCCTGGTTCCAGGCACAGAGCTCCTGAAGTCCTTGTAAATTCCTAAGTATTAAGAGTGCTGGGAACATCTTTTTCTTCTAATGAGGTGATGCTGGGAGGGCTCTGGCTGGTCACCAGAAAGATAAAATCAGGATTAGAAGCTTGGGATTTTCAGTCACCTCCTCCTCCCCCACATCTGGAAGAAGAGAGGGATCAGGGACTGGAAGTGGAGTTAAAAATTCATTGTGCCTGTGTGAGGAAGTTTCCATGAACAACCACACAATCCCAGTAACATGGAATTCAGAAAGCTTTCTAGGTTTGTAAAATATATTTACACCTAAAAACATTTTAGCTAATATTTTTCTGTCACCGACTTGATTTGAATTTGACAGCAATATCAATCTTTTTACTTCATTATATTTGTATGCTAAAGATAAACCATATAATTGAATAATGCTAGTGGTAACTCTAATATGAATCTTTCAGCATACTTTCCTGACAATAATAAATGTGTAGCATTAAAAATCAGCTAGATATTCTTTTTAGTCAGTACAGGGGAGATAAACCAGTGAGTGTCACAGTGCACGAAAGGATCAGGGAGACTGCAGATCCGTTGTGACCTTGGTGGCCTAAGCATCCTGGGACCCAACTAGGAGCATGGAATTAACCTTGAGGAAGTGCTAACCCTAAATCCCATATATGGGTTTACTAAAGTTATAAAAACAGTACCACAAACTGAACAACAGAAATTGATTACCTCAAAGTTCTAGAGGCTACAAGTCTGAAATTAAGGTGTCAGCCGTGCTGGTCCCTTTTCAGAGCTGTGAGGGGAAATCTATTCCCTGATTTTCCCCCAGTTTCTGCTGATTTTCTGACAATTTTTGGCATTTCGTGCCTTGCAAAAGCAATGTTCTATATCTGCTTTCATCTTCACGTGACATTCTCATGGGTTTTTCTCTTTGTGTTCAAATTTCACCTTTTTATAGGGTAGGGATATCAGTCTTCAAAGGGTCTGTCCTAATAAACTCATCATAGCTAACTACCTTATTTCCAGATAAGGTTACATCTTGAGATACTGAGAACTGGGTACTTCAAAATATGAATTTGTGGAGAGGGTACATAATTCAACTCATAATACAGCACTCCCCAAGATATTAATAGAAAGTTAAATAGATACCAATCTCACCTGATCTAGTTCATGTCAACGTCTAGAAGACCTGTTCTGAAACACAGATATGAACTACTGGGAAATTTTCTTAAATTTGGAGCAGACAGATGTGCCCTGTGAGACAAACCTATGACTCAGAGAAATATTGGCACAGCTTCCAGCTCTCCCAGTGAAAGTGGTTTCCCAAGGTCTTAGAAGAAATGCAAGCAAATTTGTCACAGGCAAAGTCCTACTTAAAAAGTAGGAACTGTACTTAGCTTTTAGAAATCATCCTACTCACTAGAATATAGCAATGTTTACCAATGACTTAGTAATATAATTAGATACCAAAGTGAGAACAGCTTCTTAATTTCAAATCTCATCCACTTGAGGAAGCTATATTTCCTGATACAAGTGTCCACATGAAGATATATGCAGAAAGAAACTAACCTTCCTTGAAACATCAGCAAAGCTATGCCACTTTCCAGGAAAATTATCTGGTCATCTCATCTATGTTTTGAAGTGTTAGAAGTATCTCAAAGCAGGGTTAAGATTTTATTGGAATAAGTGTTGAGCCCTTTGAAGCCTAAAGGCAAAAGGTAATTCAAAATCCCTGCAAAGTAAACCCATTTATGGCCTGGTTGAAATAAAAAGCTTAAGCTTAGAATCATTATATTTTAGGTAAACTAAGATAAAATATTTTGTAAACAAATACCAATAAATATTCTTAGAAACACTTGGTTTCCGCAAGTCAGCTTGCTGGCCTACCATTCAACACAAATCATGGATAAATGTATATTTGGTATCACTTACCTGATGGCTCAGGGATAAAGAATCTGCCTGCAAGGCAAGAGACTGCTTGCAATGGGTCAGGAAGATCCCATGGAGAAGTAAATGGCAACCTGCTCCCATGGACAGAAGAGCCTGGAGGGCTACAGTTTATGGAATCACAAGAGTTGGACAAAACTTAGCAACTAAACTACCACCACCAAATCTAACTAGTAAAGGTAGATTTCAAAGAGAAAGACTATATATTATCCAAGAATTTTCTAAGATGGAATGTCTTACCCCATGAACAACAACAACAACAACAAAAAAGAAACAGTCTTTTCATATAGATTAAATGCTGGCATGATCAGAATTTCCAAGGAAATTGACATTCCAGATAATAAGATAAAAACTCAAAGACCACAGAAAGCATAACAGCCATAGAGGAAAGCAAACCAGAGAGTCAGAAACTTAGCAAACAATTAAAACAGACTATATGAACACTATTGATAAATATTAAGGTGGATATAGCTTCTGCTAGACATGAAGCATATTTATTTTATTTTTGTTCATGATAGGAATTATTCCCAGGACCTAAATAGCCCAAGTTCTTCCATGTAGTTAGTAAACAATTAGGCTGTGAAATACTCAATGTTTAAAAAAATGTATTCTGTTTTACTTTATATATTGCCAGCAAGAGAGTCAGTTAAGGTCACCAAAAGAATCTGCTATTTTTGTAAATTATAGGTAGGATAATAAAAATTCATGTGCGTCACACCCACTCCAGTATTCTTGCCTGGAGAATCCCATGGACAAAGAAGCCTGGCAGCTTCTGATTTCCATAGGATCACAGTCAGATGCGACTGATGTGACTTAGCACGCACGTGCTTATAGAGCAATACAGCACTCAGCTGCACCTCACTTTATTGATTGCACAGAACTCAACTTCTCACTGGATAGAGGTTGAGTAAAGAACACTAACCCTGATTCTAACACACCTTCTATTACAGCTGTTCTGAAACTCACTAGGCTTTGTGTGACCTAAATACTTTGGTTCACTTTCACTTGCTAGAAGTTACTGAGAAAAACTCTGCTTACATCTCTAAGTCAATGAACAGAAGGCAAGCTTGCTAACTTTTAGGGAGGGGTCTTATTTATCTGTGGGATCTAGGAAAACCTCCATGTAATTAAAATTGATTGACTTCCCAAAACACAATGATCAGAGTAGAAAAGAATCTTCGATTGTGATTGCAGAAAGATAATAAAAGGTTCTTACCTTCTGATGATTATTCAAAATTTCCTCTGGGGTGTCACCTTTTTTCCCTTGTTTCTACCTTATTGTGGTATAAAATCATATTAATTAAGTTTTTTTAAAAAGTTTACATTAAATTTTAATGTTAAGTCTGTTCCATATGTACAACATAGTGATTCAATGTTTATACATTATGAAATAGTCACTGCAGAAAGACCAGTTATCATCCATCACCATACAAAATTGTTGCCATTTACTGATTATAATCCCTATGTACTCATTATATCCAGGTGACTTAGAATTGTATGAGTCTTTTCTACATTTTGGCTATAAGCCATTATCAGATATATTGTTCACAAATTCCTTCTGCCATTCTGTATGTTTCCTTTTTGTTTTGTTAGTGGTTCCCTTTGCAATGCAGAAACTTTTTAGTTTGATACAGTCTCATTTGTTTATTTTTGCTTTTAAGTTCCCTAGCCTATGGAGATATATAAAAAAAAATTATAGCTAAGACTAATGTCAAATAGGTCATTGTTGTGTTTTCTTCTAGGAGTTTGAAGGTTTCATGTCATCCATTTAAGTACATTTTGACTTTATTTTTGTATATGGTGTGAAAAAGTGATCCAGTTTTATTCTTTTACATATAGCTGTCCAGCTTTCTCAACATCATTTATTGAAGAGGTTGTTTTTTCCTTATTGTGTATCCTTGCCTCTTTTCTCGTAGATTAGTTGGTTTTAATATGGTTTTATTTCTGAACTCTCTATGCTGTTCCCGTGATCTATGTGTGATTCTGTGTGAGTACTATACTTCTTTGACTACTATAGTTTCATAGCATAGTCTGAAGTCAGAGAGTGTGAAAACTTTTAACTCTCTTCTACTCTTTCTAGATGGTTTTGGTTATCTGGGGTCTGTGTGAAATTGTATTAGAAGGCAAAGTGGTGACAAGGTCTTCAGAGTTTGGGATACAGAAAGCTGTGAGCCCATGCTGGGTTATTTAGGATATGTCTAAAATATAACCATGACTATACCAAAATCTTTGACTGTGTGGATCAAAACAAACTGTGGAAAATTCTGTAAGAGATGGGAATACCAGACCACCTGATCTGCCTTATGAGAGATCTGTGTGCAGGTCAAGAAGCAACAGTTAGAACTAGACATGGAACAACAGTCTGGTTCCAAATCGGGAAAGGAGTATGCCAAGGCTGTATATTGTCACCCTGCTTATTTAACTTATATACAGAGTACATCTTGAGAAACGCTGGGCTGGATGAAGCACAAGCTGGAATCAAGATTGCCGGGAGAAATATCAGTAACCTCAGATATGCAGATGACACTACCCTTATGGCAGAAAGCAAAGAAGAACTAAAGAGCCTCTTGATGAAAGTGAAGGAGGAGGGTGAAAAAGTTGGCTTGAAGCTCAACATTCAGAAAACTAAGATCATGGCATCTGGTCCCATCACTTCATGGCAAATAGATGGGGAAACAGTGACAGATTACTTTTTGGGCTCCAAAATCATTGCAGGTGGTGACTGCAGCCATGAAATCAAAAGATGCTTGCTCCTTGGAAGAAAAGTTATGATCAACCTAGACAGCATATTAAAAAGCAGAGAAATTACTTTGCCAACAAAGGTCCATCAAGTCAAAGCTATGGTTTTTCCAGGAGTCATGTATGGATGTGAGAGTTGGACTACAAAGAAAGCTGAGCACCAAAGAACTGATGTTTTTTACTGTGGTGAAGGAGGAGACTCTTGAGAGTCCCTTGGACTGCAAGGAGATCCAACCAGTCCATCCCAGAGGAAATCAGTCCTGAAAATTCACTGGAAGGACTGATGCTGAGGCTGAAACTCCAATACTTTGGCCACCTGATGTGAAAAACTGTTTCATTGGAAAAGACCCTGATGCTGGGAAAGAATGAGGGCAGGAGGAGAAGGGGATGACAGAGGATTCGATGGTTGGATGGTATCACCTACTCGATGGACATGAGTTTGAATAGGCTCTGAGAGTTGGTGATGGACAGGAAGGCCTGGTGTGCTGCAGTCCATGGGGTCACAAAGAGTCGCACATGACTGAGCAACTGAACTGAACTGAACTGAAAAGCATAACCATAGCCTATTTTCTCAACACATTTGTTTGCATACAAATATCCCCCCGCCCAAAAAAAATGCTCCTCATAACATGGCTGCAGAACAAAGTCTTTCAAACTTAACAGCAATACTCACAGATTCTTTCATTTAGTAATTTAGAAAGAGCAAAGCAGAAATGCTTTGTCTCGGCTCCACAATATCTGAAACATGGAATGGAAAGAACTGAAAGCTGGATTTGACTCAACATCAGGAGAATAGATAGTTTCCCTGGTGGTTCAGTGAGTAATGAATCTGTCTGCAATGCAGGATACCCATGTCTGATTCCTGGGGTTGGGTAGATCTTCTGGAGAAGGGAATGGCAACTCACTCCAGTATTCTTGCCTGGAGAATCCCATGAACAGAGGAGCCTGATGGGCTACAGTCCATGGAGTCTCAAAGAATCAGAAATGACTGAGCAACTGACATACACAGGAGAATCGAATCATATGAATGCACGTTCACTCACAAACATGGAAGCTAGAATTAGAAAATTCAGAAAATAAGATTTCAGACTGAAGAGTCTACATGCAGCTTCTCTATGTGGCTTGGCTTACAGCACAGTGGCCTCAGCATGGGTCAGATATCTTGCATGGTTTTCAGGGCTCCAAGTATGATTGTTCAGCAAGCAATGCAAGACGCTGCATGATCTTTTCTAACCAAATTTTCAGAAGCTACTCAGCATCATTTCCATAGTTTTATATTGGTTAAAGTGTCACTAGCCCACACAAATTCAAGAGGAGGATACAGAAACCATACCTCTTAATGGAAACTGTGTCATGTGGAATAGAAGTTAATGTTGTGGACACTGTTGAAAAGTACAGTCTGACACAAAAGGTATTATTTTGACCAAATGAGTTGTGAAACAAAACCACAGATTTAGAATACTGTTAACCAGCATGTGTTTAATCAGCATGCCTTTACTAAGCATCATGTACTTAATAAGCTCTGTGCTAGGAGTTATCAGGTTTGAAACAAGAATAATTCAGAGTCTGTCCTCAAGGAGTACATAATCCAAATAACATAAAACATGGCTGTAACACTTTAACATGATTTTCTTCTTGCTAAAGAGCTGTAGATATTCATTGATAGGGTTCAGACAAAGAGTGAATGGTTGCAGAAGGTTTGTGGGACATAAGCCTTCAACTGGGTTTTCAGGAGGAGTAATATATTCAGTTCAACAGAGTCCTAGTATGGGACAAAAGCAAATAAGAAAATTTCTCTTCTCAGAATAAAATAAAATAAATGATAAGCTAACTGCCCAAAACAGGAATATGGGAAAAGATATGAAATACCAGTGGGAGAATAAAAAAGAGGGTTTAAGAAGATGATACCATTTGAGATAAACTTGGAAAATGAAGAATATTTGAGATAAAAGAGAGGAATATGGAAGCTCATTTACGAGATAAGGTTTTTCAGAAATACTTGTCTAATTTGACAAGAGTATATAAAGGTTTAATAAAAGGGTGCAAGATAAGACTAGAAAAAATAAATAAGGTCACAAACTGGTGAGTCACACTTTTCTGAAGATTTTGTATACTATATGAGTGGCCAGGGTGTGCATGAAAAAATGAAGGCATAATTGGAGGTGAATTTCAAGAAGCTAGGTCACTTTGGGAACAGTGAAGGATAGAGGAGAATAGAAAAGAAGATGGAGAGCAATGAAATCCATCTGGGCCCCTTTCAGTGGTTGGAATTCTTGCTTATTTTTTATTCAAATCAAATCAGCTTCACATCCAATAGCCATGCATAAAAGTGTTCCATAAAGCATTATATTTGTTAATGAAAAGCTTAACTATTGAAAATCTTTCTTCTTTGATATGTTTTTATTTCTTCTTATATTTCCTTAGTGGATTAGAACAAATGTTGCTATCCATGTATTTTGGAATTGTCATGAATTTGGAATTGTCATGAATTCTCAAATTTAAATAATTCATAATAATTAGCATGCATTAAAATATATTGAAACTTTTACTCAGTTTCCATAGTCTTATCCATTCTACATTACGGAATCCCACTCTTCCCTCAAGATATCTTAGATATTCTACATGACTTGGGAACATCTAACTTAAAATCTGACTGAGGGTACCATTGTCAATATATTATAGCTATCTTATATTATAGATTATATTCATATTATGCATAATTATATATCTTATATATTAAAGAATATAAACATATAAACATTTTCAAATTAGTAAGCTTAAGTTCTTTTTTATTTTTAAAGAATAAATGTCAGCATCAATTCTAGGATTTCCTTCTGTGCCCTGTTGTGTAATCATCCAAACTCAGCCATGCATGAATCTCACTTTGGAGATCCCTAGTATAAGCCTATGAAAATAAAGCTGTTGAGGGGAGGAGATGGAAATGAAAGAATAAATGCAAATAGACAGAATGGAATCAGCATCTCATTGATGGCATCATAGCAGTTCTTTTTGAGAACTCTCATAGGATAATAATATAGTCTTCTTACAGAATCTTGAATGTATTTGGTATAAAACAACTGCAATTAGCAACAGGAACATGAAAGTATTATCTTGGTGCTTGAAACATACTACTTATAACCATATGTATTTTCTTCAGTATGAAATCAAGTATTACCTACATTTCGAAAATAATACTCACTAATAAGTGAATGCACAAGATATAAAGGAAATTATCCAACATAAAGATTCAATTCAGGTAACAGAATGCAAGCCAAATCAGTGACATTTTGTGCAATTTCTACCATACTAAAGAATTACCTTTCAAAGAAGAAAGGATGCCAAAGCATTTTTTATTTTTTTTTCTGGAAGAACCTCTTAAGGTAAGTGCTAAGTGTAATTCATTCCAGCATTTTTCAGTATTCACTCTTTTCAGCTTATCTCATCCAAACAGTCAGCAGTTATTATATCAGAAGAAAAATGTGTCCATCAAACGGGTGCTGAAATGAAATCAGAAGAGTAAGATGAATGTCATACATATCTATGAGGCAGTCTTCAGGCTTGGGACACAAGACAAGAGTGGGAGAGAGGCACCATGAGGGCACACAGTGGAGAGGTGGATGGGTACCAGGTTTATCCTTGAACATGGTGAGGTCGAACTTCTTTAATAAAGCATCATCCTCCTTAATTCACTAACAAGCTTCATAAATGTTAGAAATTATACAAATCTCTATCATCTTGCTTCCTGCTCCAAATAGATTTTTTTTTTTTAAACTAACAATTTCCTACCCAGTCTCACTTATCTAATATCCCTTATTTTGAATTAGGAATATCTAGCTAAATCTACCATTTTCCTTAAGTGCCAAGAACTTTCCCTCAGTATAATCTTGATTTGGGGACTGCTTAAATCTCTTCCTTTAATCTCTACCCAGTGTCATACCTGTGACACACACATGGTCAATTTTTAACCCTCTATTTTCCTCTAGACAGTAGATCCCATATGATCCAGGACGCATGTTGCTACTTTTGCTTTTCTGGATGCTTTGTTTTAAATGTGTTTGAACCAGGGGCTTTTCAGCCCATGACCTAAATCAAATGCCCTTTCTGGTATTCTTTATTAAATGTCATTTGTCTGATAAAATCTGCTGTGTCACTCTCCAAAGTGTGATTCAAACTTTACAGGTAGTGTTCTTGATTTTAAAGTAGGGGTCAGAAAACTATAACCCTTGGGCCAAATCTGATTCAATTTCTATTTTTGTACAAAAAAAAAAAAAAAAAAGATTATATTTGTTGAAACAGCCAAAACCTATTGATTTAAGTTTTGCCTATGTTTGCATTTACACTACAGCAGAGAAGTTGCAAGAGAAACCACTTAAAATGCATAGTTTAAGATATTTACTATGAGGCTTTTAACAGAAGTTTGCCAATGTCTGAGTTGAGGGCATAGGGAAACGAGGAGGACATTTGTCTAATATAAATATACAGTATTAAAATTCTTGAGAAGGAACAGAAGAAGTAAAGGTAACTAAGGAATCCTGTTGAATTTCTTGTTATTCCCACACAAATCTGAATATTTTTCAACCCACAGTATTTAAAAAAGTTGAATGTATCTTACCACATGGCTAAATTAAGGGAAGAATTCCAGAAAAAAAAATTTGTTTATAGCTTATTGTGAGCAAGAATTCAAATCTTCCTAAATAAAGAATTCTGAGTCCCATAGTCTCTGATTTAAAACAAATTCAAACTTTATTTTATTTTTTTTAATTGTCATGGCCAGAAAATATGAGGGGAAAAATCAGAGTCATCTGGAAGAGACCAGGAATGTTTATGACTAGTTTTTCTCTCCTTTTCTCCACAGCCTGGCCTTTTTTTTTTTTTTTTCTTTTTTTTTACTATCATTATTACTCTCACACTAAGGCCTTTTTTCCCCTGTGTCTTTCAGAAATGAGGCATTTATGAAAATACAAAAGACTGATTGCTTTGGACAACACAGCCAACTATCTACTTTTTTCCCACATAATTACTTTGGAGATGAGTTTGAGAACTTGTCATGGCTCTGTTTGGATTGTGTGGTATCATATTGCCTTTTAAAGTGGTATATTTTCCCTTTATTTAAAAAATATTGGCTTAGCCTAGGCATGAGTGAAGTCTCTTAGTCGTGTCCGACTCTTTGAGACCCCATGGACTGTAGCCTACCAAGCTCCTCTGTCCGTGGGATTCTCCAGTGTGGGTTGCCATTAAGGGGCTTCTCAGGCAGATCAGTGGTAAAGAATACATCTATCAAGCAAGATATGTGGGTTCAATCCCTGGCTCAGGACAATCCCCTGGAAAAGGAAATGGCAACCTACTCCAGTATTCTTGCTTGGGAAATCCCATGGACAGAGGAGCCTCATGGGCTACAGTCCATGGGGTCGCAGGCTTCTCTGTCCATGGGATTCTCCAAGCAAGGATATTGAAATGGGTTGCCATGCCCATGAATCATTACCATTCAGCGTGTAATTTACAAAGGTAGCAAACTCTTTTGATGATCACTGACCTTAGCTGACTCCCTTGCTGGCAAAAAATTAATAAATAAAATACATTAAAATAGAAAAAAAAATAAATTGAGTATCTCACAACCTAATTGTTTGCCAACTACATGGAAGAATTTGGGCTATCCATGTCCTGAGAATAATTCTTATCATGAACAAAAGTACAATAAGTATGCTTCATGTCTAGCAGAAGCTACATCTACAGTCCATGGGGTTACAAAGAGTTGGACATGAATTAGCATCTAAACAGCAGCAGCAGACACAGAAAGTGGGAAACTGAGGCAAAATGCAGACATATTATTTTAAATTTATAGTTGTATGCTACTATTTCCCCCTGGACTATGTTAACATAATTTGATGAGAATTATGTCATGTATGTGTTTCAGTTACACAGCTGGTTTTCCACTCTGACAAGACAAAAGAGAGACCAAATGGTCTGCTAAAGATGGATAGAAATAGTCCCACAACCCAGAAGACCTCTTTGTTTCAGGCATTTTTTAAATGAGAGGCAGAAGTAGCTTGATTTATAGGCGTTGGGTCTGTTCTGTCTGAAAAATTACCTACATTCATTTCACAGGTAAGAAAATTTGAATAAAGAGAACATGGAACATGGGTTAAAATGAAGAATAAAGTTGATACCCTCAGAATTCTCCTCACCACTTGTCTCTCTTTAGACATAGTCCAGTCTTATGAGATAACTGAAAATGTATTAGATGAGAGAAAGAATCTACAAGCAGCAAGTAAAAAGTAAAAACTAAGGCTATTGGCTCCAGACTCATCCCTTTATAACCTTTTAGAATATTATATCCTGTTCAAGCGGAGATGAGTACTGAAAAAACAAAACAAAACTATTAGCTCACTCTCATCACTGAACTCAGGACTTTATAAAATACTAAGCAACTTTCATCTGACATAAATTACTATTTGATGATGATGACAGTGAGAACAACTTTCTTTGGAAGTGGGACAGATCTCTTTGGTTCTTGCCTCTCTGTTGCTGAGGACAGAAGAGTCAGGAATTTTAGTTGCAGATGATATAATCCATTGTATATAACTTTATGAGAAAGGAATTTGTTGAGAGGTATAGAGAACTCAAAGAATCACTGAAGGCATTCCAAGAAAAGACCTCAGGTAATGTTGCCGCTGTGTCCACCATGATTGCTTGATGGCTTAGTTGTTCAGTCGTGTCTGACTGTTTGTGACCCTTTGGACTGTCACCCCCCTGCTCCCCAGGCTCCTCTGACCATGGAATTTTCCAGGCAAAAATACTGGAATGGGTTGCCATTTCCTCCTCCAGGGGATATTCCTGGCCCAAGGATCAAACCCGCATCTCTTGTGTTTCCTGCCATGATTAGGATGCTCTAAATTAAGACTACTTACACAGCTGCTGTTTTCAGACTTGTACTCCCTTGTTCATCCTTAAGAAGCTACAAAATCTGGAAGCCACAATTGCTTTGCTGGATGGAGTACCAGTGCTATCTTTGTCATGATCAGAAAGTTATAGACTCAGGTTTGTCTCCCGGGGTTGGCTATAGAACTTAGTAGCATTTGCTAAATCCAAACCAGCAAAAAATTATAGTCCTTAATCTGACTTACTTTCTCATGTTACTCAGTTCTAATTTAAGTCTTTTGTGTGTTCATTTGATTGATAGAAATATAACTGCTGGTCCCTAAAAGCAGGTAGAACTACAACTAAATGGTATCTAGAAGCAAGAAGCAAATAAGACCAGGCACTGCTTTTGCTCTGCTTTGAAGTCTACATTTCGGTGGCAATATTTAAACATAGGAAATTGTCAAAATATGGAAAGTTTGACATATCTGCAGGCTTACTAGAGATGGAGAAGAGTGGATTGGGCTGGAATTAGCCAAACAACTTTTCATATGACCTACCAGAAAGGTCCATGAATCAAGGCAAATTGGAAATGGTCCAACATGAGATGTCAAGAGTGAACATTGACATTTTAGGAATCAGCAAACTAAAATGGACTAGAATTGGTGAATTTAACTCAGATGACCATTATATCTACTACTGTGGGCAGGAATCCCTTAGAAGAAATGGAGTAGCCATCATGGTCAGCAAAAGAGTTTGAAATGCAGTAGTTGGATGCAATCACAAAAATGACAGGATGATCTCTGTTCAATTCCAAGGCAAACCATTCAATATCATGGTAATCCAAGTCTATGCCCTGACCAGTAATGCTGAAGAAGTTAAAGTTGGACGGTTCTATGAAGACCTACAAGACCTTTTAGAACTAACACCTAAAAAAGATGTCCTTTTCATTATAGGGGACTGTAATGCAAAAGTAAGAAGTCAAGAAACACCTAAAGTAACAGGTAAATCTGGCCTTGGAGTGCAGATTGAAGCAGGGCAAAGGCTAATAGAGTTTTGCCAAGAGAATGCTCTGGTCATAGCAAACACCCTCTTCCAACAACACAAGAGAAGACTCTACACATAGACATCACCAGATGGTCAACAATAAAACCAGATTAATTATATTCTTTGTAGCCAAAGATGGAGAAGCTCTATACAGTCAACAAAACAAAACAAAAAAAAAGTCAGGAAATTTCTGTGCCTCAGATCGTGAACTCCTTATTGCCAAATTCAGACTTAAATTGAAGAAAGTAGGGAAAACCACTAGAGCATTCAGGTATGACCTAAATCAAATATCTTATGACTATACAGTGGAAGTGAGAAATAGATTTAAGGGACTAGATCTGATAGACAGAGTGCCTGATGAACTATGGACTGAGGTTCATGACACTGTACAGGAGACAGGGATCAAGACCATCCCCATGGAAAAGAAATGCAAAAAGGCAAAATGGCTGTCTGAGGAGGCCTTACAAATAGCTGTGAAAAGAACAGAAGTGAAAATCAAAGGAGAAAAGGAAAGATATACCCATTTGAATGCAGAGTTCCAAAGAATAGCAAGGAGAGATAAGAAAGCCTTCCTTAGCAATCACTGCAAATAAATAGAGGAAAACAATAGAAAGGGCAAGACTAGAGATCTCTTCAAGAAAATTAGAGATACCAAGGCAACATTTCAAGTGAAGATGGGCTCAATAAAGGACAGAAATGGTATAGAAATTACAGAACCAGAAGATATTAAGAAGACGTGGCAAGAATACACAGAAGAACTGTACAAAAAAGATCTTCATGGTCCAGATAATCATGATGGTGTGATCACTCACCTAGAGCCAGACATCCTGGAATGTGAAGTCAAGTTGGAGTTAGGAAGCATCACTATGAACAAAGCTAGTGGAGGTGGTGGAATTCCAGTTGAGCTATTTCAAATCCTAAAAGATGATGCTGTGAAAGTGCTACACTCAATATGCCAGCAAATTTGGAAAACCCAGCAGTGGCCACAGGACTGGAAAGGGTCAGGTTTCATTCCAATCTCAAAGAAAGGCAATGCCAAAGAATGCTCAAACTACTGTACAATTGTACTCATCTCACACGCTGGTAAAGTAATGCTTAAAATTCTCCAAGCCAGGCTTCAGCAATACATGAACTGTGAAATTCCAAATGTTCAAGCTGGTTTTAGAAAAAGCAGAGGAACCAGAGATCAAATTTCCCACATCCTCTGGATCATCAAAAAAGCAAAAGAGTTTCAGAAAAAAAAAAAAAAAACACATCCATTTCTGCTTTATTGACTATGCCAAAGCCTTTGACTGTGTGGATCACAATAAAGTGTGGAAAATTCTGAAAGAGATGGGAATACCAGACCACCTGACCTGCTTCTTGAGAAACCTGTATGCAGGTCAGGAAGCAACAGGAACTGGACCTGGAATAACAGACTGGTTCCAAATAGGAAAAAGAGTATGTTAAGGCTGTATATTGTCACCTTGCTTATTTAACCTATATGCATCATGAGAAATGCTGGGCTGGATGAAGCACAAGCTGGAACCAAGATTGCTGGGAGAAATATCAATAACCTCAGATATGCAGATGACACCAGCCATTTGGCAGAAAGTAAAGAAGAACTAAAGAGTCTCTTGATGAAAGTGAAAGAGGAGAGTGAAAAGTTTGGCTCAAAGCTCAACATTCAGAAAACTAAGATCATGGCATCCGGTCCCATCACTTCATGACAAATAGAAGGGGAACAGTGGAAACAGTGGTAGACTTTATTTTTTTGAGCTCCAAAATCACTGCAGACGGTGACTGCAGCCATGAAATTAAAAGATGCTTGCTCCTTGGAAAGAAAGTTATGACCGACCTAGATAGCATATTAACAAGCAGAGACATTACTTTGCCAACAAAGGTCTGTCTAGTCAAGTCTATGGTTTTTCCAGTAGTCATTTATGGATGTGAGGGTTGGACTGCAAAGAAAGCTGAGGGCCGAAGAATTGATGCTTTTGAACTGTGGTGTTGAAGAAGACTCTTGAGAGTCCCTTGGACTGCAAGGAGATCCAACCAGTCCATCCTAAAGGAGATCGGTCCTGGATTTTCATTGGAAGGACTGATGTTGAAGCTGAAACTCCAATACTTGGACCACCTGATGTGAAGATCTGACTCATTTGAAAAGACCCTGATGCTGGGAAAGATTGAGGGCAAGAGGCGAAGGGGATGACAGAGGATGAGATGGTTGGATGGCATCATTGACTCAATGGACGTGAGTTTGGGTAAACTCTGGGAGTTGGTGATGGACAGGGAGGCCTGGCATGCTGCGGTTCATGGGGTCTCAAAAAGTCAGTCACGAATGAGTGACAGAACTGAACTGAACAGAACAGAACTGGGGAAATACAAGAAAAAATGAGTCATAAATCTATAAATGAGTCACTATGAGATCTGCCCATTTAATTTTTAATGTTATTGTTAAAATAAATTTATAATAATTTCTTGCATAAAAACCTCAACACGTTCAGCTCTTCACTGGCTTTAGCATTAAAAGAACAAATTGTATACACATGAAATCATATTAAGTAGTTCAGGAAAGCACATATTGAAAAAGGAAAAAAAAAAAAAAGTTTTAACTAAATGTTAAACTCCTGTAACTAAATGCAAGAAAAAAATGAAACAAACTAAAGACTAAACTTTCTTTGTCTGAAGAAGATTCAAACAAAATTCCCCATATTAATTATTATTGTGTTACTGTTATTAGGGTAAAAATAACTGAGTATTTACGGCATTTGGTTTTGGTGGCAAAAGTAGGAAAATATGGTGTTTATCTCTAGTTCCTCTAATCCTGGATTCCCGTTTATTTACACATAAAAAACAAACATTCAAATACTCCAGTCTTTTTGAAGAATATCCTCTCTCTACAATCTTCTCTGACCCTCCAAAATGTTCTAAACCAGAGCTGTTGTAGGGGAAGGGCAAACTAGCCAAGATGCCATGGTCAGGTTCTCTAGCCCCACAGACTCTCACTCTTGCCCCACGTTTTGCAAATAATGTTTATGTAACAGCTGAGATCACTTACAACAGTGTGCATGCACATCACGAGGTACTCACTTGGTCACGAGGTACTCGCCTAGTCATGAGTTACTTTGTGTTGTACAAATACACGAGCTCCACCAAAAAAAGGGGCCATTGACTGCTGTGTCACGGTTGTTTCTGTTGAGTCAACCACGAGAGGAGAGGATATAGCCTGTCTACTCTACCGATGTTACATCAGCCAGGAGAGAATACTGTTATGGCTACTGTGTCAGCCAGGAGAGAGGCTTTGTGCAGAGAAGTTAGTGTGGTTATATTGTGTTATGGCTGCTGTGCCAGCCAGAAGAGTATAAACATGTCTGTAACTCATACAGTTCCTCGCATCTTCTCTCATCCTCTTGCCTACCCAGGGTTCAGCTAACAGTGCGGCCAGCAAGACAACTGGTGCTGTGAACAGGATGAAGAGCAATACAGCCATTGAGTAGAATTTTCTGTGGTGATGGAATGAGGAAAATGTTCTGTATTTTATCTGTTCAATACAAAAGTTTGTGGAAGTACATAGAAGTGTATGGAAATGTCAAGGTCAAGGTACCTCATTCCTAGCTTGAGTTGGCAATACCTAACTATAACCAATAAATCTAATTTTTAACTTCTGCAGCCAACAAGATACAGAGGTTTTTTTCCCAGAAGTTGTATGAATGTCAAAGTTCAGGCTTCTGTACCTGTGTCCACTTCTTACTCTTTGTAGCTTCAGGTTTCAACCACAACTTAACATGGATATTCTCTAATTTTCCATTTTCCTCTCTGAAAGTTCTTTTACTTTTTTTTTAATTTGGAACATTCAATGTGCCATTTTTAATGTTCACAATTAAATATAAAAGCTTAAAAATATGTTCAAATCACATTTCTACTTTTCTCTTAATTCTTTAATTCTACTTTATTTTCTAATGTAGGAATTCCTAGATGGCACTAGTGGTAAAAAGTCCCCCTTCCAATGCAGGAGACTTAAGAGACAGGAATTCCATCCCTGGATCAGGAAGAGCCCCTGGAAAAGGAAGTGGCAACCATTGCAGTATTCTAGCCTGAAGAATCCCATGGACAAAGGAGCCTGTCAGGCTATGGCCCATAGAGTGGCAAAGAGTCAACCATGTCTGAGTGTCTGAGCACACAATATATTTTCTAATGCATATATGTATGTGTGACTACAACTTTTATTTGGGGGTGAAGTGAGGGTTGGGAAGGTTCAGTTAATTTAGCTTGCCTTAATTTCTAATGAATGCAATTAAGACTAATATTCCCCTCTGATTATCTCTTTGGCTATGTCATTTAGGATGGGATATCTAGTGGGGCATTTTTGTCCTTCCTTTATGAATAGTCTAACTTTAATCTTAATTTTTAAATGCCAGTATACTTGAAAAATACCAGTGATTAGTTTTGATTCTACTATTAGCTTAAATTCTGTCTTTATTATGTGAGTCTTACTTTAGGTAGTTGTTGGATTAATGTGTACATGTGTGCCCATGGGCATTCACATTCTCAAGCATGAGTGTGCTTTAGTGCAAATGTCTTTTTCAATTGAGTACAGATACCCACAAAGACATGTATATGCACATGGGTTGAGCCTCAAGAGACCACAAATACTTGATTTGTTCTAGGTACAAAAATTAACAACAGTTTTTTTCTGGCAGAGAATTCAAAGCATACACACAAAATTAAGGACACAGGATAATCCAAAATGCAAAATTCTCAAGACTTTTCTCCCCCTTTCAGAAAATTGAGCTTTGGTTTTCTCAGTATCATTACTTAATGTGCAGTCCACTATATCAGAAAAGCCCAGATCATGGATTTGCTGCTTTCACCCTCCATGGGCAGAGAAGAGCTGGGAGTCCTATTTTTCAATCTAATGACTATTTTGTCTTTTTCTTCAAATATTATTTTTACCCTTGATTATGTACTTTATTCAGAAAGCATTACTTACATGTGTCCAAATGCATTTGAGACTACGGCAAGGTTGATGCCCATTAGATTTACATATATCAATGTTTACTTCCCAGTACCTAGGGCTTCCCTGATAGCTCAGTTGTAAAGAAACCACCAGCAATGAAGGAGACCCCGGTTTGATTCCTGGGTCAGGAAGATGCCCTGGAGAAAGGATAGGCTACCCACTCCAGTATTCTTGGGCTTCCCTGTGGCTCAGCTGGTAAAGAATCTGCCTGCAATGTGGGAGACCTGAGTTCTATCCCTGGGTTGGGAAGTTCCTCTGGAGAAGGGAAAGGCTATCAATTCCAGTATTCTGGTCTGGAGAATTCCATGGACTGAATAGTCTATGGGGTCACAAAGAGTTGGACATGATTGAGCAACTTTCACTTTCACTTTTCCCAGTACCATTAAGTAGCTTGTAGTTGATCAAATCTTCTGCTGAGAAAAACTAGAATTCTAGGTAGAATACAAAGGAACCTTGGGGCTGCTGAAGCAATGAGGACGAGGGAACCAAGATTGAAAGAATTGAACTATTTGGGTGATATGATGCACATATATTATTGAAGATCCCTTTAAGATAAAGCACAACATTCAGTCAATTGAAGAAACAGTAACGGCTTCCAGCTGTGGTATATAAGATTTTTAACATATCAAATGATTGAAAATGTAGAGCATCATTTTAAAGATGTTAATCACCATTAGCCTTTGTCAGTGAAGTCATGCGGGTTTAGGGTGCCTCCTCCAAAATTGTTTAGCAGGGCCTAAAACATTCATAGTTTCAGTTACTCCATAAAAGGGATCTTCAGTAACATATGTGCATCATATCACCCAGATTGTTCAATTCTTTCAGCTTAACTTTGCAGAATTCACCTTGATTATCTTTTCTCTTCCAATATCTCATAGCACATAATCTAAAATGATAATAATCTTTCATAGTCTGCTGAGCAGTGTCACCTTTGGGAATGCCAGGCTTATTCACAGTATCTTTGTTTTATGTCATATGTGCATTTTGCTACAATCTCTATCCTTAACTCATCCAAAACAATTAGTTCAGTTGACGTGACTTCTGAAAATAGTGAGTGAATAATTGCTTTCAGAGAAGTCACATCGAACTGAACAAATTATTTCAGATGAGTCTCAATGGACATGAGTTTGAGTAAGCTATGGGAGTAGCTGATGGACAGGGAAGCCTGACATGCTGCAGCCGTGGGGTCACAAAGAGTCAGACACAACTGAGCGAATGAACTGAATATAGTAAGAGTGATGATTGTATTTCTCATCTTGTTTCTTCTATTTTTCTTATTGATTTTCTGACATGATGTGTGTGTGTGTGCGTGCATGCGCATTTGCCACTATGATTATAAATGCTTATTTCCTTTGCATTTCTTAAGTTCTTCAAATGTGGTGTATCATCAATCTTTTTACTTTTGTCTTTGACATCTTTCAGTTCCAGGTGTGTTTCTCATAAATAACTGGACTTTTAAAAAGTTTTCCCGAGCTTTGTTTAATGATAGTAACAATAAGAGCTAACATTACTGTTCTCCTACTGTGGCCAAGAGCTGTTCTAAGTGCCTTAAACGCAGAAAAGATTGAATTTCTGGAACCATTTTAAGAGGTACTAATCCCACTTTACGCACTGGACAACTCCCTCCCAGATGTAGAAAGGACAGCAGTATTTAGCAGCTCACTCCTAAGCCCACACTTTAACCACTCACTGCATCCCTTCAAGTTTTGGACTGTTTTTATTTTTTCATGTAAATTTAGTGGGAAAAGAGAGAAGACATATCTGAGAATATTAATGTTATATCATCCTAATAAATATAATGTATAGAATATATTTAGCTACATGCTGTGACATAGGAGAATTTGCAGTCTCTTTTTTCTAAGACTTACAGCCCATGAGGAAGGTAAGGGTGGTAAACATACCTAATATAACAAAGTGAGATTTGTGGCAGTGTATAATTGAATGCTGAATTGTTTCCAATACACTAGGCATGCTGTGAATGTCAGAGATGGAGGGCACCATGATAGTTTTATTTTAGTATATTGAAAAAATAGTCATATATTAATCTTACACTTACCCTCATACACATTTTTATTTGCCCTGTCAAATATTTTTCAGTAAACTAATTTAGATGCATATTATGTATATAAATGTAAAGTATTAATAGATAAAGAAATGTGCAGCAATGTTGAAGGGAAGGCAGCCTCAAATTTTTTCTCAGTAGCAGGTGTGATAAAAACACATATGTTGACTTGTTTATTCTTCTTCAACTATCTTGAAGACAGAGGAGAAAATGGAGATGGAACAAATAAAGATTAACCACTTTTGTGCCAAGTGGTACCCTTTTTATTTGTTCATGCATTTATGAATGTAGAGATATATTATTAGGTTTCTCTAATAGTCATTGAGTCCCCACTATGTGCCTGGCATTATTGTAGATAAGGAAGATGAATCAGTGGATAAAACAGTTAAGATCATGTTCTTATAGACTCTACACTGTAACAGGGAAGTAGACAACCTAAGAAATTTAATCCTCACAAAACCCACTAAAATATTATTTGCAGTTTATGAACGATAAAATTTTATTCAACCGTCTTGGGACTCAGGGTCACAGTGGTACCTGATACCACTCCATCTGGTACCGTGGAGTCACACAATAGCTTTAAATTTAAAGCCCGTGATCTTTTCACTACTGCTACTGCCTGTAAAGAATGAAGAGTTATTTTAAATATTCTAATGGAATAGACACATTTGAGTAATGAACACCATTTTTCCTTTCTCAATAATGTAAAAAATAACAGATAAATTAATTGTAAAGATATATTGCTTCACTCACTATATGAATGATCAAAATAACCAGCTTTCATTTCTTTTTTTTTAAATACATAGTTGCTTATTTTTTCTCTGGTATTTATTTCTTGTTATGTGTTTCACAAAAATGAGATCAAAGAATGTCCCAATGTTTTTCAGTCATGTGGAAAGGCAAATTCTAGAAACTGCATTAGCCAATACTACATTTCCATCATTCATTTCAGTGGCCTCAAAATTTAAAGTATGGAAAGATCGATAGTTTCTTTTTTTTTTTTTTTTTTAATGTTAAAGAGAAGACAGTACTGAAATTTATTTTGATTACAATGTCCCTGATGAAAAGCAAAAAGACTGAATTGAAGAGCTGAAGTAGAAATGGCATCATACATGTCTAAAATTTATTTATTTATTTTAATTGGAGGCTAACTACTTTACAATATTGTGGTGTTTTTTGCCATACATTCACATGAATCAGCCATGGGTGTACATGTGTTCCTCATCCTGAACCTCCCTCCTACCTCCCTCCTCATCCCAACCTTCAGGGTCGTCCCAGTGCACCAACCCTGAAAATCCTGTCTCATGTATAGAACCTGGACTGGCAATCAATTTCACATATGATAATATACATGTTTCAATGCTATTCTTGCAAATTATCCCACGCTCACGTCCCACTGAGTCCAAAAGTCTGTTCTTCACATCTCTGTCTCTTTTGCTATCTCACATATAGGGTCATCATTACCATCTTTCTAAATTCCATATATATGTATTAATATACTGTATTGGTGTTTTTCTTTCTGACTTACTTCACTCTGTATAATAAGCTCCAGTTTCATCCACCTCATTAGAATTGATTCAAATGCATTTTTTTGATAGCTGAGTAATATTCCATTGTGTATATGTACCACAGCTTTCTTATCCATTCATCTGCCAATGGACATCTAGGTTGCTTCCATGTCCTGGCTATTGTAAACAGTGCTTCAGTGAACATTGGGGTACATGTGTCTCTTTCAATTCTGGTTTCCATGGTGTGTATGCCCAGCAGTGGGATTGCTGGGTCGTATGGCAGTTCTATTTCCAGTTTTCTAAGGAATCTCCACACTGTTCTCCATAGTGGCTGTACTAGTTTGCATTCCAACCAACAGCGTAAGAGGGTTCCCTTTTCTCCACACCCTCTCCAGCATTTATTGTTTGTAGACGTTTTGATAGAAGCCATTCTGACTGGGGTGAGATGGTACCTCACTATGGTTTTGATTTGCATTTCTCTGATAATGAGTGATGTTGAACATCTTTTCATGTGTTTGTTAGCCATCTGTATGTCTTCTTTGGAGAAATGTTGGTTTAGTTCTTTAATCCTTTTTTTTTTATTGGGTCATTTATTTTTTCTGGAATTGAGCTGCATGAGCTGCTTGTTTATTTTTGAAATTAATTCTTTGTCAGTTGCTTAATTTGCTATTATTTTCTCCCATTCTGAAGGCTGTCTTTTCACCTTCCTTATAGTTTCCTTCGTCGTGCAAATGCTTTTAAGTTTAATTAGGTCCCATTTGTTTAGTTTTGCTTTTATTTCCATTACTCTGGGAGGTGGGTCATAGAGGATCCTGCTGTGATTTATGTCAGAGAGTGTTTTGCCTATGTTCTCCTCTAGGAGTTTTATAGTTTCTGGTCTTACATTTAGATCTTTAATCCATTTTGATTTATTTTTGTGGATGGTGTTAAAAAGTGTTCTAGTTTCATTCTTTTACAAGTGGTTGACCAGTTTACCCAGCACCACTTGTTAAAGTGATTGTCTTTTTGCCATTGTATATCCTTGCCTCCTTTGTCAAAACTAAGGTGTCCATAGGTGTGTGGATTTATCTCTGGGCTTTCTATTTTGTTCCATTGATCTATATTTCTGTCTTTGTGCCAGTACAATACTGTCTTGATGACTGAAGCTTTGTAGTATAGTCTGAAGTCAGGCAGGTTGATTCCTCCAGTTCTATTCTTCTTTCTCAAGATTGCTTTGGCTATTTGAGGTTTTTTGTATTTCCGTACAAATTGTGAAATTATTTGTTCTAATTCTCTGAAAAATACCATTGGTAGCTTCATAGGGATGGCATCGAATCTATAGATTGCTTTGGGTAGTATACTCATTTTCATGTATTGATTCTTCCAATCCATGAACATGGTATATTTCTCCATCTATTTGTGTCCTCTTTGAGTTCTTTCATCAATGTCTTATAGTTTTCTATATATAGGTCTTTTGTTTCTTTAGGTAGATTTATTCTTAAGTATTTTATTCTTTTCATTGCAATGGTGAATGGAATTGCTTCCTTAATTTCTCTTTCTGTTTTCTCGATGTTAGTGTATAGGAATGCAAGGGATTTCTGCATGTAATTTTATATCCTGCAACTTTACTATATTTATTGATTAGTTCTAGTAATTTTCTGGTGGTGTCTTTAGGGTTTTCTATGTAGACGATCATGTCATCTGCAAACAGTGAGAGTTTTACTTCTTTCCTAATTTGGATTCCTTTTATTTCTTTTTCTTCTCTGATTGCTATGGCTAAAACTTCCAAAACTATGTTGAATAGTAGTGACGAGAGTGGGCACCCTTGTCTTGTTCCTAACTTTAGGGGAAATGCTTTCAATTTTTCACCATTGAGGATAATGTTTGCTGTGGGTTTATCATATATGGCTTTTATTACGTTGAGGAAAGTTCCTTCTATGCCTGCTTTCTGGAGGGTTTTTATCATAAATGGATGTAGAATTCTGTCAAAGGCTTTCTCTGCATCTATTGAGATAATCATATGTTTTTTATCTTTCAATTTGTTAATGTGGTGTATCACATTGATTGATTTGTGAATACTAAGGAATCCTTGGATCCCTGGGATAAAACCCACTTGGTCATGATGTATGATATTTTTAATATGCTGTTGGTTTCTGTTTGCTAGAATTTTGTTAAGGATTTTTGCATCTATGCTCAAAAGTGATATTTGCCTGTAGTTTTCCTTCTTTGTTGCATTTTTGTCTGGTTTTGGTATTAGGGTGATGGTGGCCTCATAGAATGAGTTTGGAAGTTTACGTTCCTCTTAAATTTTCTGGAAGAATTTGAGTAGGATAGATGTTAGCTCTTCTTTAAATTTTTGGTGGAATTCAACTGTGAAGCCATTTGGTCCTGGGCTTTTGTTTGCTGGAAGATTTCTGATTACAGTTTCTATTTCCATGCTTGTGATTTGCCTGTTATGATTTTCTATTTCTTCCTGGTTCAGTTTTGGAAAGTTATACTTTTCTAAGAATTTGTCCATTTCTTCCAAGTTGTCCATTTTATTGGCATATAACTGCTGATAGTAGTCTCTTATGATGCTTTGTATTTCTGTGTTGCCTGCTGTGATTTCTCCATTTTCATTTCTAATTTTGTTGATTTTTCTCCCTTTTTTTCTTGATAAGTCTAGTTAATGGTTTGTCTGTTTTATTTATCTTCTCAAAGAACCAACTTTTAGCTTTGTTGATTTTTGCTATGGTCTCCTTTGCTTCTTCTTTAATTTATTTCTGCCCTAATTTTTATGATTTCTTTCGTTCTTCTAACCCTGTGGTTCTTCATTTCTTCTTTTCCTAGTGGCTTTAGGTGTAGAGTTAGGTTATTTATTTGATTTTTTTCCTGTTTCTTACGATAAGCTTTTATTGCTATGAACCTTCCCCTTAGCACTGCTTTTACTGAGTCCCATAGGTTTTGGGTTATTGTGTTTTCATTTTCATTCATTTCTATGCATATTTTAATTTCTTTTTTTTAATTTCTTCTGTGATGTGTTGTTTATTCAGAAGCTTGTTGTTTAGTCTCCATATGTTTGTATTTTTAATAGTTTTTTTCCTGTAGTTGACATCTAATCTTACTGCATTGTGAACAGAAAAGATGCTTGAATGATTTCAATGTTTTTTCTTTTTTTAATTTACTAAGGCTAGATTCATGGCCCAGGATATGATCTATCCTGGAGAAGTTTCCATGTGCACTTGAGAAAAAGGTGAAATTCATTGTTTGGGGGTGAAATGTCCTATATATACCAATTAGGTCTAACTGGTCCATTGTACCACTTAAAGTTTGTGTTTCCTTGCTAATTTTATGTTTAGTTGATCTATCCATAGGTATGAATGGGGTATTAAAGTCTCTCACTATTATTGTGTTATTGTTAATTTCCCCTTTCATACTTGTTAGCATTTGCCTTACCTATTGCAGTGCTCCTATGTTGGCTGCATATATATTTATAATTGTTATATCTTCTTTTTGGATTGACCCTTTGATTATTATGTAGTGTCCTTCTTTGCCTCTTTTCACAGCCTTTACTTCAAAGTCCATATTATCTGATCTGAATAATACTACTCCTGCTTTCTACTGCTATTGCTACTCCTGCTTTCTTTTGGTCTCCATTTGCATGAAATATCTTTTTCCGGCCCTTCAGTTTCAGTCTGTAGGTGTACCTTGTTTTGAGGTGAGTCTCTTCTAGACAGCATATATAGGGGTCTGGTTTTTGTATCCATTCAGACAGTTTTTCTTTTGGTTGGGACAGTCAAATCATTTACATTTAAGGTAATTATTGATAAGTATGATCCCGTTGCCATTTACTTTATTGTTTTGGGTTTGAGTTTGCAAACCTTTTCTGTGTTTGCTGTCTAGAGAAGACCCTTTAGCATTTGTTGAAGAGCTGGTTTGGTGGTGCTGAATTTTCTCAACTTTTGTTTGTCTGTACAGCTTTTGATTTCTCCTTCATATCTGAATGAGATCCTTGCTGGCTACAGTAATCTGGGTTGTAGGTTTTTCTCTTTCATCAGTTTAAGTATGTCCTGCCATTCTCTTCTGGCCTAAGGAGTTTCTATTGAAAGGTCAGCTGTTATCCTTATGGGAATCCCTTTGTGTGTTATTTGTTGTTTTTCCCTTGCTGCTTTTAATATTTGTTCTTTGTGTTTGATCTTTGTTAATTTGATTAACATGTGTCTTGGGGTGTTTCGCCTTGGGTTTATCCTGTTTGGGACTTTCTGGATATCTTGGACTTGGGTGGCTATTTCCTTCCCAATTTTAGGGAAGTTTTCAACTATTATCTCCTCAAGTATTTTCTCATGGCCTTTCTTTTTGTCTTCTTCTTCTGGGACTCCTATGATTCAAATGTTGGGGTGTTTAACATTGTCCCAGAGGTTTCTGAGGTTGTCCTCATTTCTTATAATCCTTTTTCTGTTTTCCTACCAGCTTCATTTATTGCCACCATTCTATCTTCCACCTCACTTATCCTATCTTCTGCCTCAGTTATTCTACTGTTTGTTTCCTCCAGCATGCTTTTGATCTCAGTTATTGCATTATTCATTATTGATTGGCTCTTTTTTTATTTTTTCTAGGTCCTTGTTAAACTTTTCTTGCATCTTCTCAATCCTTGTCTCCAGATTATTTATCTGTAACTCCATTTTGTTTTCAAGATTTTGGATCATTTTCACTATCATTATTCTGAATTCTTTTTCAGGTAGACTCCCTATCTCCTCTTCTTTTGTTTGGTTTGGTGGGCATTTATCATGTTCCCTTACCTGCTGAATATTTCTCTGTCTTTTCATCTTGCTTAGGTTGCTGTGTCTGGGGTCGCCTTTCTATAGGCTGGAAGTTTGTGGTTTTGCTTTATTGTGGAGGTTCCTCCCTGTGGGTGGGGTTGGACGAGTGGCTTGTCAAGGTTTCTGGAGGTAAGCTTGCATCGTGTTCTGGTGGGTAGAGCTGGATCTCTTCTCTCTGGAGTGCAATGAAGGGTCCAGTAGCGAGTTTTGAGGTGTCTATGGGCTTGGTGTGACTTTTAGCCGCCTGTATTTTTATGCTCAGGGCTACGTTCCTGCGTTGCTGGAGCATTAGCTTGGTATGTCTTGCTCTGAAACTTGTTGACTCTTGGGTGAAGCTTTGTTTCAGTGTAGGTATTGAGGCTTTTGGATGAGCACTTGTTGATTAATATTCCCTGGAGTCAGGAGTTTTCTGGTGTTGTCAAGTTTTGGATTTAAGCCTCCTGCCTCTGGCTTTCAGTCTTATTCTTACAGTAGCCTCAAGATTTCTCCATCCATACAGCACCAATAATAAAACATCTAGATTAATGGTGAAAAGATTCTCCATAGTGAGGGAGAATCTCTCCCAGAGAGGTTCACAGAGTTACATGGAGAAGAGAAGAGGGAGGATGGCGATAGAGGTGACCAGGAGGAGAGGAGATGGAGTCAAAAGGAGAGAGAGAAATCTAGCTAGTAATCAGTTCCCTAAGTGTTCTCCATAACCCGCAACACCCAGAGAGATTCACAGAGTTAAGTAGAGAAAAGAAGGGAGAGGGAGGAGATAGAGGTGACCTGGGGGAGAAAAAGGGGAAAGAGCAATCAAGCCAGTAATCACACTCCTAAGTAAAAATGGGTACTGAAGATTGGATTCTTAATGGTACAAAATTGATAACAATTACAAAAAAGCAAAGATTAAAAATCTAGAGTAGAGGTTAGGCTCTCAAAAATACAATATTAAAAAAAAAATCACAAAATTTATGATACATATATATGAAATTTCCTTTAAAAATAAGGTCTTTTTTTGCAAGGTAATAGTAGGTTTGAAAAATGAAAATTAGAGTAATAAAGAAGGTAAAAATTTTAAAAAAATGATAAGAGTAAAATATATCTCGGAATTTCTCTGGAGCTGTTGAGGGCAGCGTGGGGTCAGTTCAGTTTCAGATAGTTCCTTGTTCCAGCTTATACTTCTTCTCAAGGTCTATAGGCCCCTTCCAATGTAGTCAGTGTTAACTACCAGGTTTTAATCTATTGCATCTGTCACGTCCAAAGCGGTTTCCTCTTCGTTGTTTATTTTGGCTTCTTCTGTTTGTAAGTCTCTTCAGTGTCTAATTTCTGCCCTGATACAAAGGGGCGAAGCCATTTATTTAGGCTCACTATTTCAATTGTGCTTTGGGGACAGAGGAACACTGCAAACAAATATCACTGGCGTGTGTGGGGAGTGCTTGCAGTGTCTGGCCACACTAGGTTTGCCTCCGCTCACGGCATGTGTGCTTTCCCAGTCTACACTGCTCAGGCTCCAGGTTGCTCTGCAGGGGAAGTGTCTAAAGCAAGACCTGGGTTGCATGCACTTCCCAGGTCTAAGCCACTCAGGCTCAGGTTCTCAGGTACTCCACAAAGGCACAGGTTGGGCCTGTATTTTGCGCCCTTCCCAGGTCTGAGCAGCTCAAGTGACCAGGTGCTTTGAGAGCACACTCTCCCAGGTGTACGATGCATCTTATCACCTCCCCAGTCCCAGTCGCTCAGTTTCCTGGGTGCGCCACCAGAGTGCCACCTCAGGTTTGCTATGTGTCTCCTCTGGGGAGCTGATCTCTGACTGTGAACCTCCTGGCGGATGTCAACCATCCATGATCCCAGGAAGAACTGGTTAGCAACTGGGAGCCTGCTCACAGTTTGGTGGAAGATGCCTCTTGCTCTCCAGCTCTGGCTGCTGCCTCCCTGCCTCTCTGCCTCCAGCGGGGGGAGGGACCAGTCCACGGCTGGCCAGCTCTCCTCTGGTATTCGCTCAATCCTTTGTTCTATGAGCGGGCCAGGTTGTGCCTAAGAGCTATTCGCAGGAAAGTTCTCTCTCTCTCTCTTTTGTTTTTCCCTCTCTGACTATCCCACAGTTTGGGTTGCTATCTCACGTTAGCTCCCTCAGATTGTCCTCAGGGCATTCATGCCCTGTCCTTACCCTAAGCATGCAACCCACGCCTCCCTGTTCAGCCCCTGCTCGCTGCTGGCGGACACAAGCATCTGGGTTACTTCTCCGCAGGGAGTTGCGGTTAGGTGCATAATCTGTGGCAGATTTTTTTTGTTTTTGTTTTTTCCCTCCTGGTTATGTTGCCCTCTGAGTTTCCAAAACTCCCCACAGACCCACCGGTGAGAGGATTTCCTGGTGTTTGGAAACTTCTCCTCCTTCATGACTCCCTCCCCAGGACGGGTCTCCGTCCCTATCTCTTTTGTCTCTCTTTTTATCTTTTACATATTTTCCTACCTCCTTTCAAAGAGAATGGGCTGCCTTTCTGGGTGCCTGGTATCCTCCGCCAGCATTCAGAAGTTGGTTTGTGGCACTTGTTCTGCATTCAAATGATCTTTTGATGAATTTGTGGGGGAGAAAGTGGTCTCTCTGTCCTATTCCTTCTCCATCTTAGCAGCATCATACCTTTTTAAGAGATCACATGAGGCCAGAGGACAGAGGTTACTAAGCCTGAGAAATCTGCAGACAGTATACAAGTACCATGTCTTCAGAATAAAGCCTTCACAAGCTTATTAACAAATTTATCTCAGTAATGTTCAACTGTCAAGAGATTTCCATTTTCTTAGTTACAAAGCAGCTTAAAAATATCCCTTCTAAAGTGATACTTTCCTGGAGACTTCTCCAACTGAATAACAGTTACTATATTCCATTTGGAAAATTCTTAGTGTTTGTGTTATTGTCTCAAAGGTAAGAAAATTATGAGTGGGGTTACTCCTGGTCACACCAGTCCCAGGATTACCTCTCGCATATCAAGCTCAGTTTTTAAAACCTGAAGTCAACTGTCTGGTAATTCTGTGGATGTCAAGCATATTTAAATCACTATGCAATTTAAACTGGGTGCAATCAACTTTCTAAGGAATGCAAACCATCTGTCTGAAATGAAAGATGAGAACAGAAACCTCTATACATTTCTTTTCACAACTGGCCTGCTTTTCTGCTTATTTAGAATGCTGGGTGATGCACTCAAGAATTACAGTTGGAGAATGTACAGGGTGGGTAAGCTGATAAAGCATCTGTTATTTTCCTTGCATTGTAAAAAATGCACCACCTATAAAACTATCTTAAAGTCCTCTCTTTGCTTATTGTAGTTATAGTCCTAATGTTCAACACTTCTCCATCTGGTAATCTTTAGCTACTTTTTGTTTAAAGCCCAATTCTCAAAAGGAAATGTGATACAACAAAAATAGCAGTGCCTTTAGGTTTAAACTGAAACTGGATAATTAATAATTTACATATATATTGATTTTAATAAAATTTTAACATATTCAGAAAATGATAGAGAATATTATACTTTGGCCACCTGATGAGAGGAGACAATTCACTGGAAAAGACTCTGTGCTGGGAAAGATAGAGGGCAGGAAGAGAAGGGGAAGATAGAGGTTGAGAAGGTTGGATGGCATCAGATTCAAAGGACATGAGTTTGAGCAAACTCTAGGAGTTAGTGAAGGACAGGGAAGACTGGCTGCAGTCCATGGGGTCATAGAATCGGACATGACTTAGGGACCAAACAACAATTATAATCAAGTCCATATACTCTTTTACAGATTATCTCAAATGTTTTGAAGTCAAACATGACAGATATTTTTAAAACACTTTAATTTTCCCTTCAAATCCAAATATCTTTCCTCCCTAAAAGTTGCCATTATTATAAAAGTGATGTGTGTCTTTGCAGTAAATATTTTCATAGTATGCTACATTTGTATATATCCATAAACAAAATTTATTGTTGTCTTGCATGTCATTGACTCTACATTAAATCTATCTTGCCATATATATCACCCTAGACAGTTTCTATTTATTCCAACATAAGTATTTGATGTTTATTATTTAATTTAGTTGCTCTGTGTTTTTTATATCCTATGAGTATATTATAATATTTTATAGATCCTTCTATTGATAAAATTTTATATCAATCAGCTGTTAGTAATTACAAATAGTTATTTGATTATATTTTCTTTGTGCAAGTAAAAAGACTTTATGTGTTAAATTCTGAGGTGACGTTTTTATCTGTTATCTGTTTTAACTTGATATTGTAATTTTTGTCTCCAAAGTCATTGTACCAACTTGGTTCAGTTCAATCACTCAGTTGTGTCCAACTCTTTGCGACCCCACAGACTGCAGCACGCCAGGCTTCCCCGTCAACCACCAACTCCCTGAGCTTGCTCAAACCCATGTCCATTGAGTTTTAAACTATCAAAAATTTCTGCAAGCTATCATTTCCCTAAATCCTTGCACACTCTAAGATTTTTACATATCTTTTTGAATTAAATTGATAAATTCCACAGGGATTCCTGTTGAGGCTGTGATTAAAATAGCACTGAATTTTTAGATTAACTTGTAGGAAAATATATAAGATTGCATAATAATGAGGAAGTCATTTCTGTCTTTTTTTTTTCTTGCCTTAAAAGTTACACATGCCATGTCTTATCATTAGTTTGTTTTTTCTTTAAGGGAGTAAGTAAACACTTTATTAGAGAAACTTCCTCCTATTCACAGTTTAGCACAAATTTTTAAATTATTTTTAAGTATGAATGAGTTTGATTCTTATGGAATACTATTTATTTTTCCATCAAATTAATTTTATCCATTACTATGTAATAGAGCAAATTATATTTTAAATGAGTTTTGAATTTTGCTGAGTACTATTTTTCCTTTATCTAAGTAGGCTTTTATCTGTTGCTTTGTTGTGCTGTGCTGTGCTTAGTTGCTCAGCCGTGTCCGACTCTCTGTGACCCCGTGGACTGTAGCGCACCAGGCTCCTCTGTCTATCAGGGTTCTCCAGGCAAGAATACTGGAGTGGGTAGCCATGTCCTCCTCCACGGTATCTTCCCAACCCAGGGGTCGAACCCAGGTCTCCCACATTGCAGGCAGATTTTTTACCATCTGAGCCACCAGGGAAGCTCGTGAATACAGGAGTGGCTATCCTATCCCCTCTCCAGGGGATCTTCCCGACCCAGGAACTGAACAAGGTTCTCTTGCATTGCAGATGGATTCTTTACCAGCTGAGCTACCAGAGAGGCCCATTACTTTGTTAATACAGTTTAATTACATTATATGATTTATTAGGCTACTTTCCTTACTAAGTTAATATAATGAACTGCATTGCTAGATCCTGGGATAAATTCAGTTTATCCCACCTAATTTTACTAAAGTATAGTGCTAATTGTGTTTGTAAACACTTTACCTAGGAAATTTGTTATTGTTATATTTGCTTACACTTTTCTTAGGTTATCCTCACACATTTATTAAGATTGTCTAGCCTCACATAGCGATTTAGATACATATCCTTTTCTTTCTTTTCTGAAACCATTTGTATTTGAAAGAAATGTATACTCTTGAAAGTTTATGAAAACTGATCTATAAAACCATCTTTTGTTTGTTCTTCTTTCTCTAGTTGCTTCCTATGTAAGGCTAGGTTTTCTATTTGAGATTTTTCTTTTTTCTAAAGTAAAATTATATCACTATGATCTTCACTCTTAGGACTGCTTTGGGTCTATGGCCACGTCACCCTGAACATCTCCAATCTCATCTGATCTTAGAAGGTAAGCAGGGTCAGAACTGGTTAGTACTTAAATTGAAGAACTATTTTTGGTGTATTCCATAGATTTGGAGACTCAGTTTAAATCCCTGGATTGAGAAGATCCTCTAAAGAAGGAAATGGCAATCCACTCCAGTATTCTTGCCTGGAGAATTTCATGGACAGGGGATTCTGGTGGGCTACAGTCCATGGGGTTGCAAAGTGTTGGACACAACTGAGAGATTAACACACATAAGTTTGTATCCTCATGTTTTCATTTGCATTTTTCTCTCAGTATCTTTTGACTACCTTTTTTATTTCTTCATTGATCAGTTGGTTGTTTAATAGCATATTGTTTAGCTTACATGTGTTTGTTTTCTGAAGATTTTTTTTTTCCTTAGAGTTCATTTCTAGTTTCATAGCATCCTGGTTAGAAAAGATGCTTGATATGATATCAATTTTCTTAAATTTACCGAGGCTTATTATGTGTTCTAGTATGTCATCTATCCTGAAGAATGTTCCATGTGCCCTTGAAAAGAATGTGTACTCTGTTGCTTTCAGGTGGAAATGCTCTGTAAAAATCAATTAAATCCATTTGGTCTAATGCATTTTTTAAGGTCTGTGTTTCATTACTGCTTTTTTGCCTGGATGGACTATTCACTGATGTAAATATGGTGTCAAATTTTCCTACAGTTATTGTGTTACTGTCAATTTCTATTTTTATGTTCACCAATATTTGCCCTACCTATTTTGATGCTCTTATTTTAGGTGCATATATATTTACAGTTGGCATATCTTCTTCTCATACTGATCTCTTTGTCATTATCTAGCCCTCTTTATCTCTTGTAAGAACCTTTAAAGTCTATTTTGTCTGATATAAGTATTGCTATTTTGATTTTTTTAAAATTCCATTTGCATGAAATGCCTTTTTCCTATCCCTCACTTTTAGTTTGTATGTGTCTCTAAATCTTAAGTGAGTTTTTTCTAGGCAGAATAAATACAGATCTTGTTTTGGTATCAATTTAGCCAGCCTGTGTCATTTGGTGAGAGCATTTAATCTGTTTACATTTGAGGCAATTATTGTCAGCCACTAAGAGACTTCAAGCAGATGAGTACTCCCTGAAATGTCTTCCAACACTATGTACCTTCCTATGGTGAGACACAGCCACCCCTATCTCCCTTGGAGACCCTCCAAAACCAGCAGGTAGGTCTCACCTAGGTTCCTATGAACTTACTACTTTTGACCTTGGTCCTGGTGCATGTGAGACTTTGTGTTCATCCTTAAAGAGTGAAATCTCTATCTCCCGAGTCTCATGAAGCTCTTGCAATTAAGCCCTGCTGGCCTTCAAAGCCAAATGCTCTGGAGACTCATCTTCCTGGTGCCAGATTCTCATGGCTCAGAACTCTTATTCCTATGGGAAAACCTCCAAAATATAGTTATTCTCCATTTTAGAAGTCACCCACCTAGAGAATATGGGATTTGATTATATCATGAGTCCGTCCCTCCTACCCATCACATTGTGACTTCTTTTTTATATCTTTAGGTGTAGAAGATATTTTCTGGTAGATTCCTGTCTTTTTAATTTGTTGTTTGTGGGCAGTTGTGATGTGAGTGTGCTTGTGAGAGGAACTGAGTTCAGGGTCTTTTTACTCTGCCATTGTGTCATTTCCATTTTTGATTCTTTTAAATAGCAAGTCCTTTTAATATATATTCCCTTTATGATTTCATTCCATTCTTTATCATGAATGAAATATATTTTCTACCTCACTACACTAAACTATGCAATATAAAATTAAAATTTTCTTCTAGTCTCTGATGTATTTATGTTTTTCAAAGTTTCTGATTATAAGATTTGTTTTAGCCTCTACATTTCATGTTAACATCTCTGTTCAAATGACTGGTGGATTCTTTATTTTTAACTCTTTCTTTCATTTACATATAATAAAGTGAATAATTTTTAAAAACAAGGAAAACAGTAGTAGGCAGTGTCTTTCTGATTGACAGGCTTAAATGACAGGCTTAATTATATAGTGGGCAATGAGTTTGGTACCAACCACTTTCTTAGAGGACCACTAAGTCTAAGATGAATAGCCATTTACTTTTGGAATGACAATTTACTCCTTGGGTCCTCCTCCAAATTCTACAGGTGAATGGTATGGGAATGCAGTTTTAGATTAAAGAGGTGATAGTTTTCGAAGCTTAGCTGACATTATTCTGTAAATTGAGATGAGAAATTTTGACTTATACCTAATATCTAGCTTATAATCTTCACTTGTGAATGTGCCTATGAAAATACTAGCAGTAGACTGGAAGACATATCTAATATTTTTTCCAAGTTTCATATAAACTTGATTTAGTTACATAAGTCACTAAAATATCATGGTGTTTTGTTTTATGCCATAATTATAGCTATATATACTTCCCTGGTAGCTCAGACAGTAAAGCATCTGCCTACAATGTGGGAGACCCAGGTTCGATCCCTGGGTTGGGAAGATCCTCTGGAGAAGGAAATGGCAACCCACTCCAGTACTCTTGCCTGGAAAATCTCATGGATGGGGAACCTGGTAGGCTACAATCCATGGGGTTGCAAAGAGTAGGACACAACTGAGCAACTTCACTTCTTCTGGTATAGCTGGTGAATGAAGTTATACTAGTTATCTCCTGTTTTTATAAGTCATACTTAGTATGATTAATATGAACTATAAATTTAAATTAAATACAGAAAACATCCAATCTTTATGGAAAAACTATCACCATGAGTGTATTGTATAAATGAATATGACTGTAATATTGACCATGTGGAAAATATAGGCTTGACTTCTTTATCCCTCCCATCCATTATTCCACAAACTAAGGAAAACTTTACTTTGAGACCATAGTTTCCCTAGTGTGAAATTCGCTCAGTCGTGTTGGATTCTTTATGACCCCATGGACTATACAGTCCATGGAATCCTCCAGGCCAGACTACTGGAGTGGGTAGCCATTCCCTTCTCCAGGGGATCTTCCCAACTCAGGGTTATTGAACCCAGGTTTCCCACATTGCAGGTGGATTCTTTACCAGTTAAGCCACCAGGGAAGCCCATAGTTTCCATAGGCAGCTCTTCTGTATAATTAGTCTTTGCTATTATATCCACTGCAGTTTGGAGGCAAACTTCCCAGATAGGCATTCTTTCAGCTGTTTCTTTCATTTTTCACTAATACCTACTCTTCATCCGTCATTCTGGAGAAGGCAATGGCAACCCACTCCAGTACTCTTGCCTGGAAAATCCCATAGATGGAGGAGCCTGGTGGGCTACAGTCCATGGGGTCGCAAAGAGTCGGACAGGACTGAGCGATTTCACTTTCACTTTCATGCATTGGAGAAAGAAATGGCAACCCACTCCAGTATTCTTGCGCTGGAGAATCCAGGGACAGAGGAGCCTGGTGGGCTGCCGTCTATGGGGTCGCACAGAGTTGGACACGACTGACGCGACTTAGCAGCAGCAGCAGAAGCATCTGTCATTCTGGGTTTAAAGTCTCTCCATGTTCTTGCACATAAAGAAACCTTCAGGATCTGGTCTGGGCTATGATGCCCAACTTGCCTATGATGGTTAAATCTACTTTCTATTTTCCACAAACTTGTCAAATCTCTAATTCACTGATATCTTCTCTTCCTATCATTATCACAATTATGAACGTATTTTAACTTTTTAAATTTTCCTTTCAGTTCAATTTCTGATCAATGGTGGAAGAAAGGTGTGGCTCTGCTCATTTTCCCACCCTAAACTGGAAGCATTAGCAGAAGATATTTTACACAATGCCTTAATAAAACTAATGGATGCCTTCCTGTGATGTTTATAAAGCCCTCCTCTACTGGAAGGTCTTATAGTCATAATATTATTTGCTTCTTTTAATATTTTTACTTTTAACATCTAACTTCAGAAGATATTTGAAACATATAATCTAAGAGACGAGAATCTAAATTTTGGTTTGTGCTTAGTCGTTCAGCTGTCTTACTCTTTGAGACCCCATGGACTGTAACCTGCCAGTATCCGCTGTCCATGGGGATTCTCTAGGCAAGAATACTGGAGTGGGTTGCCATTCCCTTCTCCAAGGGGATCTTCCCAACCCAAGAATCAAACCCAGGTCTCCCACATTGCAGGCAAATTCTTTACCAGCTGAGCCACCAGGGAAGTCCAAATAGAAAAGAAACTGTTCCAAGATCTTTTAAACTTTTCTCACATTAACTACCTTTCTCACATTAAATAGATAATCATCTTTTAAACATAATCCAGTCAGTTTTAGACTCTTCTGTACAGTCTAATTTTTCTCTTCTTCTTGTATCATATTTCAATTACTTAGCCTTTATTATGTATATTAATAATTGATACATCCTCAGTTCAGACTTCTTAAGATAATGCACAGATATCTTTCTCATAGATGTTTTTTCCTGCAATGTTCATATATTCTATATTGCATGGCAGGCTGATTTGTACACTTAAAAGAAACTGTTTAAAGAAGCAGAGTGATTAAAAAAAGGATCTTAGATAGCACCCAAATACAACTGCAGTCTTTCAGTGGGGAGGAATCTGGATATCAGAAGGTAATGTGACTTAGAATATTCCAAGCAGTTACTAAATCCATGAACACGTGACTCCACTCCATGTAATCTATCCATCACTTTATTCAATATAAGCTATTAAGCACTGTCCTCCAAGTGTGACCTAAAACCTTGACAGAGATTATCTCCTAAGTATGTCTCTGTTTCTTTCCAAGCACTTAAAGAAAATGCAAAAAGAATGAAGGCCCATTGTTCAAATTGCTTTCACTAAACATAAACTCTAAAGGAAAAAATTGGAGACTAACAGATATTACGAATTTACATGCTGAATTCCTTGTGTTAGTGATTAAGCAGAGAACATTAAGGATCATTTAAGAGGTAATATTTTTCACTCAACTCACTGAAAATAATTGACAGCTCTAACTAATGGGATTGTTTAGAACCTCCTGGGCCTTTTCTCTAACTACAAATAGCATTTTTTACGAATTGAAAACCTAGGGGTGAGTGGTGGGCAAAGGATAATTTTCAATTTATAATAAAGATAATACAGAATTCTTCAAAGGGAAGTCACTTTAATTAACACTTTTACTTAAAAATGATAAATTTGGTTGGACTATAAACTTACTTCCAGTTGTTGTCAGCCTCCAAGTAAATGGTTTTATCCTCTCCATCACATGGATTCTGCATGTTGTTACTGTGTGTGTGCTTAATTGCTCAGTTGTGTCTGACTCTTTGCAACCTCATGAACTGTAACCCACCAGGCTCCTCTGTCCATGGGGATTCTCCAGGCAAGAATACTGGAGTGGGTTGCCTTGCCCTCCTCCAGGTGATCTTCCCAACCCAGGGATGGAACCCAGGTCTCCAACGTTGCAGGTGGATTCTTTACCGGACCCTAAGTTATTACATTATTGGGGCAAAAAATTGCACTATTTGGCTTTTATTGTGTTTTTAAATAAATTGTGATTACATTGTATTTCATCAGCTAGAAGATGCCACCAACCATCAGAAACATTACTACTTTATTTATTGCTAAGACAAAAAAAGCTTTTAATAAAACTTCCATATGTCATCAACTTTAGAATGCATCTGAAATTCAGATAAATTAAGATCTGAAAATTGATGAAAATGTTACAACAGAAAAATAAACCTTTTGAAAGCCAACATAATCCTTTTATTATCAATGAAGCTGTTATAGGACTTCTTAATACTGAACCCCAGTAACAGCAGGTTTCTACCCAGCGGAGCTAGGTTCTGCAGGCCTCTGAAAGAAGCAGTCCTATGTCATTCACAGGAGGGTAGAACAGAATATATACTTCCTGTAGGAAATTAACTTGTAATAGGAAAGAGGGAGAAATGACTGCTGCTAAGCACACCTAATTTCTCCTCTCCAGCTTATCAAATGGATAAGTCATTCTACTTCCTTTAAGACCCAGTGAGAACAAAGCATATGGCTGTTCCTGAGTTCCTCCTTGGAAAAGAAATCATGAATCATGAGGTAGTGAGGAAGAAACATCACTTTCATAATTGATATGTGCAACACAATAGCAAAAATACCTGTTTTTTGGTGTTTTTTTTGTTTTTTTTTCTTTTGGCCTTGCTCAATTGGGCTCATCCTCAATTCACCCTGAAAAGTTGATTGAAAAATTTTTGAGACAGTTCAAGTGTGTTTTGTACATTAAAAGCAAAATTCAACTTCTGGGAGAAATATGTGAAAGAATATGAGAAATAAAAAATGCAGTTCTCTCATCATAAACAATAGGAAATGTATACCGCTCCAAAATGGGAAGGTGACAGAGACAAGATGACACTGATTTCTAAGAACAAAATTGGAACAAGAAACACAGTCTATTCTCCTAAATGGCTGACACTACCCAGGCTCCCAGTGTTTTCCAAATCAAGAAGAATTTAAAACATCCTCTTTTAATGCACTCATTTTCCAAGTGTCCCTGATTATCTGCCCATAAGAAAAGCATTGCTTCACAGACCCCACAGAGAACTTGAGAATGGAGGACAGAAATCCAGCGTAGTTGGTATTTTCTTTCTGCATTGCTTTGCATTTACCCTGCCTTGTTTGCATTAGCATCTCATCTCTTAGATCCCAGTTCTTTTGCCCAAGCGTCTTTTATTGGAATTTCATGCTTATTGGAGTTTAATGCTTGTCTGCTGATTCTGTAGCTGGTTCCTATACCATTTTGAATTCTAAAAAGCAGTGTAAATAATATTTCATAAGGATTGAAAACTCCTTCAACTTAAGAACCAATAGAGGAGGGTTTTATACTAGTCCACAATCTTATCTGTAAAAGAAAGGTGTTAGCCACTAGAGACTTTTGAGATTTCTTACATTTTATTACCCTTTGCTTTTTTGTTTCTATCTATGGTGAATATTATTTCAGAACTTCATGTCCAACACTATACAGAACACAAATAGGCAATCATCCAATTATATCCATTAGGCTCAAATCCCTAGAAACTTGAAATCAATTTACAAAATTAAGGTAAAAAAGCATACAATTTCTAATTTTTCCAGCAATACTGAAGTGGGTTGCTATTTCCTCCTTCAGGGGATCTTCCTGACCCAGGGATCGAACTAGCATCTCCTGTGTCTCCTGCATTCCAGGTGGATTCTTCACTGTTGAGCTATCGGGGAAGCCCCAGCAGCCCTCTGTAAGGCATTGTTATCATTAAACTTGTATCACTTGGGTAGTTAAAGTCTATTCATCCTCGGAGTCAAACTCAAAGTAAATTCTTAAATTAAGTTTGATCTGTTCAACTGTTCTCAATAATAGCACTTATTTTTGGTTTTACATTTGTTTTTATGATTATTTGATGAATGCCTATCTCTCCTACTTTTTAGGCCAAGAAAAGAAACTGAATATGCTTTTAGCTCAAAAAATACTTGCTCAATTTATTCAAAGTAAAATACAAATAATGCCAATATTCAAAGAACTTTTCACCTCCTGTCTACCTATAACACCTCTTTTACCTTGTCTCCAGTCTCCTCACTCGTGTTGCCTCTACTCCAATGCAAACGGCCATCAGCTAATCCTTGGACATAGCAACTAAACTTATATCATAGGATATTTCCACTGGTTCCTCCCACAGATCTTAGCTTAGATCCCTTCCTCCAGATTTCCAAATTGTATACTCCTTAATCTTCTTGGGAATTATTCAAATGTCACCTTCTCAGTGAGGGCTCCAAATAGTCACCTTATTGTAAAACGGAACATAAAAAATAATTGACTTTGCATACAATATATGCCTAATACTTAGTTCTATTAATATTGCAAAATACCTTCCTGTTTTATCACTCTTTGCTAACTTCTATGTGAGGTTAATTTTATGTGATAAGTTGCCTAAGTCATATGGTACCAAAATATTTGGCTAACATTATTTCCAAATGTGACTGTGAGAGTATTTCCATATGATATTTAGCATTTGATTCAGTAGACTGAGTACATCAGATAGCCCACCCTTATGTGGGTGGCATCATCTAATCTGTTGAGGACCTGCATTGAGTAAGAAAGTTCAGAAAGGGGAATTTGTTCTCTCTGTCCAATTCTTGAGGTGGGACATTGATCTCCTGCCCTTGCTCTGGGACTTATACCATCAATTCTCTCACTTTGCTTGGGTCTTAATCTTCTTGACTTGGACTGTAACTTTTAATACCCAGCTTTTTTGGGTCTCCTGTTTACAAACAGCAGATCATGGGGATTCTCAGCTTCACAATCACATGAGCCAATACTCTGTAATCAATCTCTTCATAAATCTATTTATCTATAGCTATATCTATGTATCAACCTATACTCTATTGGTTCTCTTTCTCTAGAGAACCCTAACTTACCCTGTCATCATATAAAAACCTACAACCTATGAAAGGCAATTGGAGGAGTAAATCTGAAAATGTACCAAGTGAGCCCATGAGACGATGCTAGCATTTAGAGACTCATCTTGTCCTTAACTCTCATTCAAAGTGGTTTTGTGTGTGTGTGTGTGTGTGTGTGTGTGTGTGTGTGTGTGTGATATAGCTCCCACCTTTGAAATACTGAAACAAACAACTCAGTACCTACAGACATCCGAAAGGATATTTTGGGGATCATCCTTATATTAAGCATCAAATGGGAAGATGATAATACAAAAAAAGAATGGAAAGTAAAAGGTAATAAGAAAAGAGGGGCTTCCCTAGTGGCTCAGAGGATAAAGCGTCTGCCTACAGTGCAGGAGACCTGGGTTCGATCCCTGGGTTGGGAAGATCCCCTGGAGAAGGAAGTGGCAACCCACTCCAGTATTCTTGCCTAGAGAATCCCATGGATAGAGGAGCCTGATGGGCTACAGTCCATGGGGTCGCAAAGAGTTGGACATGACTGAGCAACTTCACACACACACACACACAATAAGAAAAGAAAAAAGACAGATTTTGCCTGGGTATACTTCATCAGTAGTGAAGGATACTAAGATTTTATTAACAGTACCTAATTCTGGAGTACTGATGGACCAAAGATTAGCACTGAATTGTTTCCAGACCATATTAATAAACCTATCAAGTGAAAAAATGAAATTGGAAGAAATAAATAAATGGCAGCATAACATATACTATTTTCATGACTTGAAAAACTCAATATTGTTACCATATCATTTCTCTAAAAAACTTACCTGTAAATTAAACATATTCCCAGTCACCCCCCAATGGCCAAAGCTGGAAAAATTTGAGTAACAAAATAAATCAAGTAGTATTGGATTATAATCCAAAATAGGAGATTTATGATACCCATGTACCCATGATTGAACATTAATAAATGGTAGAGGAGAGGAAACTCTCATTTAGAAAAATTCCAATTAAGGTATGTAGATACTCTGACCTCACAGCATGTGTTCTTAGTCACTCAGTTGTGTCCGCCTCTTTGCAACCTCATGGACTGTAGCCCACCAGTCTCCTCTGTCCATGGGATTTCCCAGGCAAGAATACTGGAATGGATTGTCATTTCCTTCTCCAGAGGTCCTCCTGACCCGTGGATCAAACTCACATCTCCTCTGTCTCCTGTACTTCAGGCAGGTTCTTTCTGGGCTGAGCCATCAGGGAATCCCCTGACCTCATGGAAGCGAAGTGAAGTGAAGTCGCTCAGTCGTGTCCGACTCTTTGCGACCCCATGGACTGTAGCCTACCATGCTCCTCCATCCCTGGGATTTTCCAGGCAAGAGTACTGGAGTGGGTTGCCATTTCCTTCTCCAGAGGATCTTCCCGACCCAGGGAGGCGAGCATAATTCCCTACTTCTTAAGTGCGGGCTGTGAATAGTGACTTCCTTCCAAAGAATACAGTGTAGAAAGGCAGAGTGTGGTAGAATAACTTTACAATGGATAAGACTGATAAATACAACCTTAGCTAGATGATCAAGGTCAACATTTCTAGTCATGATCAAGGTGATGGCATGTACACTTGATATGCAGCACTTTTCCTTTGTCATCTTCCTCCCCAAAATACAGTGGCCCAGACTCATCATAAGCAAAATATCAGACAAAGTCTGGTAGAGGAGTATCTTACAAAGTAACCTGACCAGCATCCCCCAAACTGTTAAGATCATCAGTTACAAAGAAATTCTGAAAAACTGTCACAGCCAGAGGAAACTGGGAAGACATGATAACTGAATGCAATGTATTATTCTGGATAGGATCCTGTAAAAGAAAAGTGGCATTAGATTATAAACTAAAGAAAAACAAAGTCTTGAAGTATGGACTTCAGTTAATAATAATTCATAAATATCAGCTTGTTAAGGGTTAAGAGGTGTACCTTGCTAACCTAAGATACTAATAATAAGGGAAACTGGGTGAGGGGCTTAGGGGAGTTCCCAGTACTACCTTCTCAATATTTCTACACATCAAAAACCACCTGAAAAGATTCTTAACATCATTAACTATTAAGAAATTGTAAATTAAAATCACAGTAAGACACTACTATGTGCCTATTAGAATAGCAAAAAGAGAAGAAACAGCATCAGAAGGAAAGAGAAAAATGAAGGGAATGGGATGGGATGGCACAAGATGGAATGAAAAGAAAATAGAAGGAAAAGGAAAGGAAGAAAAAGCTGACAGTATCAAAAACTACTGTCTAAATGTTTTCTACAAACAACATTCCAGTTGGTGGTGGAGCAACTGGAATTTTCATACATTATTCATGAGAAAGCAAAATAGCACAGCCACTCTGGCTATCTGCAGTTTCTTATAAAATTAAAAATACTTTTACCATATGATTCAGGAATCAAATCTAGCTACTGAATCAAAAGATAGAAAAACTCACATTTTCACAGAAAACTGAATATAAGAATTTGCACCAGCTTTATACATAATTGGTAAAAATTGGAAACAACTGGAATATGCTTCAATTGGTGATGAATAAATGAATATTGTGCCTGTACAAAAATACTACTCAGTAGTAAAAGGAAAATATTATTGATACACACACCAACATGGGAAAATCAATTGCATGCTACTAAATGGAATAAGACAAAATTGAAAGGCTATGTAATGTGGAGAGAAGTATTGACTACAATGGGGCATCACAAGATAATTTTGGAGATTGGTGGATTAGTTCTACACAAAGACAAAAGAATACTGGAAGCTAAACAACAAAGACAAAACAATACTGGAGTTTTGCAATTATGATAGCTCCCATTCGTTTTACTTAAAGATGAGCACAGTTTAGAAATAGAGTGACCTCAATGTGAATAAATCGACAAGCCTCTGAACACCATATTTCCTTGAAATGCAACCATCTCACTTTTTAACACAGAGATGGACTGTGGACACATTAGGAACTCATAACATTGCATATTTAATAAATTTATTGTTTGAATTAATATCTGAACTTCTGAGAAACTATAGAACAACAATCTCTTTTTGATGTTTCTATTATTAGGCAATTGAAAAATATGTCTGAATGCAAGAGAAGTTGTGACTACTCTAATTTATTTTCTACCTTGTACAAGTACATTTGACTCTGACATTCCTGTTAATGTGACCACATTAAAACAGGTGCTTAAGGAAATACTGCATTGTGCTAATTTTCCTCATTCTTATTTCTTCTATGGATATTTCTCCTTGAGCTGATGCAGAAACAATATTTAACATCTTTGTGTTTCAGAAAAATATTAAATAACATGTTGGTTTTCCCAACACTATACAGAGTGCCATCAACAACTTCTCTGAATTTTAGTTCTTTTCCAAATGCAAAACCTTGAAAATCCAATTAGAATAGGAGATTATGCTACATTGATCTCAATTATGAGAGGTAAAACTGTATTAAGACTTTTCAATTAACCAGAAAATGAGGCCTAGTGAACGCAGAAATCACTGTTTATCAAGGAAGATGGAGATTTATTACCAATCTACCTAAAATTTGCAAGATGATTGGAATGGGTTAAAAAAAAAAAAAAAAAAAAAAAAAACCTAATTCATTCTGAAATTCTCTGCTTGGTCCTGGAACACTCTCTGATTCCCTACCTGCTTATACAGACATTGCAATTCTCAGGAGGGACTGTGGATACCTCTAGGGTATATGCTAATTCCTCTAGTGGATTCTGGCTCTGTGCCAGAGAAGGTTAGTTATTCAGAATACCCATTTCCCCTCATTTTCCTTGTCAAATGAACACAAGTTTTAGATGAGCTCCTGACAACCTGACAGAAAGCTTGTGTTTCCCAGTCTTCTTTGCAGATAGTCATGAACTTGGGACTAATTTAGAACAATGGATTGTGAGATTCCTCAGGGAAGCAGTTTGAAACAAGTTGACATATCCTTTCTATGTTCTCCCCCTTCCTGATGGCTGGATTCCGGACTTGATGACTACAATTCAAATAGGCATCGTGGACTATGAGGAGGAAGCCCAGACTAAATATCACAGACCAATAAAATAAAAATTGTCAACAAAAATTTTCTGTGAGCGTCCAGGTATTTTGGGGTTTGCAGACCATCCTGTCTTTGTGTCTCTTCAGTCAGCCCTGTAATACCTAAGCCCCTTTAGAGAATATGTAGATAATGGGATGGCTATGTACCAATAAAACTTAACTGACATATGAATAGAACTGCAGACAATGGTTTCTTGACCCCCAAAACAGAAGAAGGTTGATTGCTGACGTAGCAGAATGTCATCTGAGTCCCAGACTTAGCTCTATAATTTTTTATGAGGGAAAATATATTTGTCTATTGTTAAAGACACCTTTTTTCTGGTCTTCTACTATATTTGGTCAAAATTAATCCTAACTGGGAGTGTAAAATGATTTAGCCATGTGGAAAATAGTTTGACAGTTTCTCAAGAAGTAAAACAGAATTACCAAATAACTCAGCAATTTCACTTCCAGGTATGCACCAAAAAGAATTGAAAGTGAGACTCAAACCAATATTCGTACACAATGTACAAACATGTCCATCAGTGTAAAAACTGATGAAATGTGGTACATATGCACAATAGATAATTATTATTATGGTTGAATAATAATAATATTATAGTTGACCAATCAACCATAAAAACAAATGAAGTACTGACACACATTACAATGTTTGTTCACCTCAAAAACATTATTCTAAGGGAAAAAAGCCAGACACAGAAAGTCACATTATGCAATTCCATTTACATAAAATGTCCAGAATAGGTAAACGCATAAAAACCAAAAGCAGGTTGATGGTTTCTAGGGATTGGAAAAAAGGAGAACGGGGAGTTTCATGGGTTGAGAGGTTATGTTTTAGAGTGATGGAAATGTTTTAGAGCTACATAAAGTTGGTGTCACAAATTTGTTCATTTTAAAATTTACTCTAAAAACTTTAAAATTAACTTTAATTAAGAACTTAAAAAATAACTTTAATTCATTTAAATTAAATTCATTTCAATTAAATTTAAATACATTTAAATTACCCCTCTAAAATGGTTAAAGTAGTATGAATTTTACCTCAATTTTTAAAAAAGAATGAATTCTAACTAATACACTCCTCCTTTTTTATATGACCATTCTCACATATAAGTGTTCTTATATATAAGTGTTCTCACATATAAGTGTTCACACATATAAGTGTTCTCACATCAGAGTTGCTTTAATTATGTTTAGTTAATTTAAACAAGGCTGTTTCATGTAACTGTAATTTGTATTCTTGTCTCCTCTCTCTGCAATATCTTACCTACTATGAATGCATGAAACATATGTGTACTCTACTATCCAGTTCAGCAATGTCCTACTGGATATCATACATATCCTTTCAATAACACTAACCTACTTTCTTCAGGTAAAATCATATGGTTCTTCCTTTTCACATTGTGCTGTCATTACATTTTAACATGATACTTCTCACATTAAACTAGGAACTCACAATAGCAAGAAGAATGGATTTCTGAATAAATCTATGTATTGCTGGAGTTTGTGGGTAAGCAGAATATTATTTGCTGAACTGATGAGTGAAGTTATGCATCCATAAACACTCTTGTGTTGTTTTGCTACAGACTAAGCTAAATAGAAGAAATCTGGGTGCTAACAATTGTTGTTAGGAATGGCCTAAATGAGTCTTAATGGGAACAAGGACATTTAATCTTTGTTATCAGGCATGGAATTTACTGGAAACTGCTATTGTCTTCTGCCTGCTATGCTTTTTACTTTCTTCTGATAACAGTGCCTTATTTTTCCACTGAAAATGATCATCACTTTCATTTCCTGGGTTACAAATGGGGCAGATCTCTATTTGTAATATAGAGATCCTAGATCTCCATACCTAGAGATGGATGTGATAGAGACTTGACTGTTCTTTCCATGTTTATTGCATGTGACACAATGGAAATATAAGAGCTCAGTAAAGGATGGTTTTTACTGGAATTATTAGAGAAATAGTTTTTAACAGTGGCTGCTGAGAAACATCATTTGGGTAGAATCTGCAAAATGATGAAGATCAGCAAAGTAAAGCCTAGACAAAGACAGCTGAAAATGCCTTCCATACTTAGGGCATTATTTGAGCATCTAGACCCAGCTATGTCTACAATTAGTCTTCTCTGGAATTAAAGTAGGACTAGTTAATATGTTTTCTACTAAGTTTAAGCTCCTTTGTAATGGATTACAATGCTATCAAAAATCTTGACTGCCATGTTATCTTGTCTTTATTTAATATGTCATCTACTTCATGTTGTTTGATTATTTTGAATATACCTAGAAGATAGTTCTAAGAGTATTTTCTTTTTTAGAGATTTTTAGGTGCATTTTTCTGCATTTTTGGAATACATATTCTGCTCTTTTTGAATACAGATTTTTTTTTTTTTTTAATTCACACACAGGTTCTAGTCCCTTGCTTTTCCACTCTCTCTTACTTTTTCAAATTATTCTTAATTGGGTTAAAGCTTTCCTGAGAAAATAAGGTGGCTGTATTCTCCTGGGATGCCCTCCATTTCCATTCTGTTGCTATGAAAATACTCATCTCACATCTCAAATAGGTGGGTTGGCTGTTAGAAAAAAGTAAACAGCACAGCGATCCAGTAGTCTAAGGGAAGTTAAGAGAAAGCCAGGTCTTTTGCAAATGCCAGAAGTAGAACTCTGCCTACTCTAGTTTCTTGTCTGCTTTTGATAAAAGAACCACACTCGGGATCAAACAATCAACTTTTAACTTGGTCTCTTTTCCATGCAGGTACACACTTTGGTTGATGCAGAGATTCCACTCCTGCTGCCCACCCAATTAATGAATGTTTCCAGGTACTTTGATTCAGGTCTTTACTTCTTTCAAGCACCAGAGGAAACTTCAGTTTTTCCAGTACTATTATTTTCAAATATTGCTAAACTGTTGCCACATAGATGTATCTGAATACTAGGAACTGCCCTTGCTCTTTCCTTTTATGTATCCATTTGTTCCCCCAATTTCAAAGAGGGGGTGCATCAAAATGAACATTTCTCTTTAATCCCTGGTTATGTTATGTCAACGTTAACATTTGATATTGCCTTTCAATAGTGTCCCGTTAACATATTTAATACAAAATGTCTCAAAAAGCTTGTATGTGGAAAGCAGCATTCCCTAATCCCAAAGATAGTTTCAGGACACCAGTTCTAAATTTATAAATTTGGCTTTTCAGTTTGGTTGGTGCCTAGACAAAAGTTTATATAGTCAAAGCTATTGTTTATTCAGTAGTTATGTACAGATGAGAATTGGACCATAAAGAGGTCTGAGTGCCAAAGAACTGATGCGTTTGAATTGTGGTGCTGGAGAAGACTCTTGAAAACCACTTGGACTGCAAGGAGATCAAAATAGTCAATCCTAAAGGAAATAAACCCTGACTATTTATTGGAAGGACTGATGCTGAAGCTGAAACTACAATGTCTTGGCCACCTGATGTGAAGAGCCAACTCATGGAAAAGATTTTGATGCTGGGGAAAATTGAAGACAAAAGGAGAAGGGGACATCAGAGAATAATGGGGTTAAATAGCATCACTCAGTCAATGGACATGAATTTGAGCAAACTAGGAGATAGTGGAGGACAGAGGAACCTGGCATAATGCAGTCTATAGGGAGGCAAAGAGTTACGCAGGAATTAGTGACTGAACAACAACAACAACAAGGAGAGGCCACTGGATATGTTTTAAAGTCTATGTTGTTGCTCAGTCACTTCAGTCATGTCCGACTCTTTGTGACCCATGTGTCCACAGGATTCTCCAGGTAAAAATACTGGACAGGGTTGCCATTTCCTCTTCCAGGGAATCTTCCCAACCCAGGGATGGAAGCCATGTCTTCTGTGTCTCCTGCATTACAAGGAAGATTTTTTACCACTGAGCTACATAGTAAGTCCCTATTTTAAAGTTTGTGTTTGAGTTCATATCATATCTAGATGTTCCAATTCACAAACAAAAAATTATTAAGCATGAGGAAATAATACCAACCTTTTCTGAATTCACTCATATTTAACAATTCAGAATGATGTTTCATGTTCATTCAATTGGCCATCCTGCTGTGTTACTTAACTACCTCTCTGATTTAGGCTTTGACTTTTATTCTTGTTGAAATTATGTTAGTCATGGCTTGTCTCACCAACAGACTATTATTATTTTCTCCAAGCTATTGCTATTGTGCTGGAATGCAAAAGTAGGAAGTCAAGAAACACCTGGAGTAACAGGAAAATTCAGCCTTGGAATACAAGATGAAGCAGGGCAAAGGCTAATGGAGTTCTGCCAAGAGAATGCACTGGTCATAGCAAACACCGTCTTCCAAAAACACAAGAGAAGACTCTACACATGGACATCACCAGATGGCCAACACTGAAATCAGATTGATTACATTCTTTGCAGCCAAAGATGGAGAAGCACTATACAGTCAGCAAAAACAAGACCAGGAGGAAACTGTGGCTCAGATCATGAACTCCTTATTGCCAAATTCAGACGTAAATTGAAGAAAGTGGGGAAAACCACTAGGCCACTCATGTATGACTTAAATCAAATCCGTAATGATTATACAGTGGAAGTGACAAATAGATTTAAGGGACAAGATATGACAGAGTGACTGATGAACTATGGACAGAGGTTCATGACATTGTACAGGAGACAGGGATCAAGACCATCCCCATGGAAAAGAAATGCAAAAAGGCAAAATGGCTGTCTGAGGAGGCCTTACAAATAGTTGTGAAAAGAAGATAAGTGAAAAGCAAAGGAGAAAAGGAAAGATATTCCCATTCGAATGCATAGTTCCAAAGAATAGAAAGGAGAGATAACAAAGCCTTCCTCAGTGATCAATGCAAAGAAATAGAGGGAACCAATAGAATGGGAAAGACTAGGGAGCTCTTCAAGAAAATCATAGATACCAAAGGAATATTTCATGCAAAGATGGGCTCAATAAAAAGTAGAAGATATTAGGAAGAGGTGGCAAGAATACACCAAAGAACTGTACAAAAAAGATCTTCATGACCCATATAATCATGATGGTGTGATCACTCACCTAGAGCCAAACATCCTGGAATGTGAAGTTAGGTGGGCCTTAAGAAGCACCACAACAAACAAAGCTAGTAGAGGTGATGGAATTCCAGTTGAGCTATTTCAAATCCTAAAAGATGATGCTGTGAAAGTGCTGCACTCAGTATGGCTGCAAATTTGGAAAACTCAGCAGTGGTCACAGGACTGGAAAAGGTCAGTTTTCATTCCAATCCCAAAGAAAGGTAATGCCAAAGAACATTCAAACTACCACACAATTGCAGTCATCTCAGTGGCTCAGATGGTAAAACATCTGCCTGCAGTGTGGGAGACCTGGGTTCAATCCCTGGGTTGGGAAGATCCCCTGAAGAAGGAAATGGCAACCCACTCCAGTACTCTTGCCTGGAAAATCTCATGGATGGAGAAGCCTGGTAGGTTACAGTTCATGGGGCTGCAAAAAGTCAGACACGACAGAGCAACTTCACACTCTAGCAAAGTGATGCTCAAAATTCTCCAAGCCAGGCTTCAACAATATGTGAACCATGAAATTGCAGATGTTCAAGCTGGATTTAGAAAAGGCAGAGTATCCAGAGATCAAATTGCCAACATCTGCTGGATCATTGAAAATGCAAGAGAGTTCCAGAAAACATCTATTTCTGCTTTATTGACTATGCTAAAGCCTTTGACTGTGTGGATCACAATAAACTGTGGAAAATTCTGAAAGAGATGGGAATACCAGACCACCTGACCTGCCTCTTGAGAAACCTGTATGCAGGTCAGGAAGCAACAGTTAGAACTGGACCTGTAGCAACAGACTGGTTCCAAACAGGGAAAGGAGTACGTCAAGGCTGTATATTGTCACCCTGCTTATTTAACTTATATTCGGAGTACATCGTGAGAAGCACTGGGCTGGATGAAGCACAAGCTGGAATCAAGATTGTTGGGAGAAATATCAATAACCTCACATATGCAGATGACACCACCCGTATGGCAGAAAGTGAAGAAGAACTAAAGAGCCTTGTGATGAAAGTGCAAAAGGAGAGTGAAAAAGTTGGCTTAAAGCTCAACATCCAGAAAACTAAGATCATGGCATCCGGTCCCTTCACTTCATGGCAATTAGAAAGGGAAACCATGGAAACAGTGGCAGACTTTATTTTTTTGTGCTCCAACATAACTGCAGATGGTGACTGCAGCCATGAAATAAGAAATATGCTTACTCCTTGGAAGGAATCTTATGACCAACCCAGACAGCATATTAAAAAGCAGAGACATTACTTTGTCAACAAAGGTCCGTCTAGTCAAGGCTATGTTTTTTCCAGTAGTCATGTATGGATGTGAGAGTTGGACTATAAAGAAAGCTGAGCACCGAAGAATTGAGGCTTTGAACTGTGGTGGTGGAGAAGACTCTTGGGAGTCCCTTGGACTGCATGGAGATCCAACCAGTCCATCCTAAAGGAAATCATTCCTGGGTGTTCATTGGAAGGACTGATGTTAAAGCTGAAACTCTGATACTTTGGCCACCTGATATGAAGAGCTGACTCATTTGAAAAGACCCTGATGCTGGGAAAGATTGAAGGGAGAAGTAGAATGGGACGACAGAGGATGAGATGGTTGGATGGCATCATCGACTCAATGGACATGGGTTTGGGTAGACTCCAGAAGTTGGTGATGGACAGAGAGGCCTGGTGTGCTGCCGTTCATGGTGTCGCAAAGAGTCGGACACAACTGAGCAACCGAACTGAACTGAACTGATCGCTGTTGTGAGATTGTATCCTAATGTCTATGGCAGAATAACTTCCCTAAGTGTAGCTTTCATCAGTATAACAAGTGTCTTAAATATTTTCACTGGTTCCCCCTTACCCATAAAACAAAATCTTTTAAAGATAATTTAATTTCTCTAACTTCCTCTGTTTTTGTATCAAAATGCTTCACATATTTAAAATTTAATTCTTCACCAATAATCTATTTTTTATTTTTCTTTCTTTCATTTTCTTTTTTTTTTTCCCACCAATACTCTTAAGGGAGGAAAAAAAAAACAGTCTACTGAAACCTAAAATAGAACTGGGTTGCTTAAAACATTCCACAGAAGGTATCCAACTTCCTTTGAGTAGGTTGTGTGCTTTCTCTATAACCTATGTCTTAGAATTTTGACCTTATGCTTTTCAGAGTGGCCATGTTTTATTTACACTTCAATTTCCCCAGCTGTAAAATGATATAATATTTCCTCTCTGACTTTCTTTTCTTTCAACATTCAACATTCACTCTAACCATCTAGTATTTTGTGAAGGCATCCATTCTCCCATTGCAGGAAGCATTCAAGGATCTGTTATCTCTCCTTGGTTTCATTATAACCTCTGTCTTTAACTCCATCATATGAGTCCCCACATTGTAGTTGCTACTAATTTATTTCTCTAACCTCCCCACAAATTTGAATGTAGGGAATCTGTCTTTTATCTCTGTTTTCATCCTAAATAATAGAGTTCCTGGTAATAGGTATGTGTTTAATGAAGGCCCAAAGGAAGAAATTAAGCAATTGTTTTGCATTTGCAGCCTAGTATGTGAGATGTCATGAAAATGAGTGGAAAGTAAAGAGAAAAACAATATAAGTATGAAATATCCTGGAAAAAATGTTTAAATCTTGACACAGTCTCTATTACATCTTTGACTATTAAAAAGTATTGAACAATAGGCTCAGGCAAATGAAAAGAAAGATCAGGTGATCCTGGTAAAGGTTTGAGTGAACACGTAGACATTCCAAGGATGAAAAGAAATTTATATCAATTTCAGGACCCATCCCCAAAAATAAAAATAAAAAAAACTCCATAAGAAATGGCAGTGTGTAAGAGAGGGATTTTTCAGTGCTTGAACAATGCTCAAGGAAGCAATAATAGATGTGAAAATTGTGTGTTTATAACCACAGAGGTTGTAAGTATCAAAGACTGCCTAGCTAAGGGAAAAAAATGTGAGGTAGCCAATTATTACTGAAAGTAAGTCCTTATCTCTATAAAAGAGGAGGCAGCATTAACAGCAATCAACTTAGAACAATGACAGCTTGTCAAGAGTGAACTTAATCAACTGGAGGTAGTCATGAAACACAGTGATCAAGCAAATAGCTCCTCAGGAAACTCTAAGGATTCAAATAAGGTGAAGAAAAAGGGGCATGAAGGACTGCTCAGGAACATGGCAGTGAAATCATGAGGATAAATGAGAATCAGTATAATGTGGGGGCAGAAAGACCAGTGACTTTCAAACAGATAAAAGCAACGTCAAATGATAAGAGAAATGAATTAATATGTACCTATATGTACCTTGAGATTTAGAGTTCAACTTGCATTGGTCCAGATACTAATTGTTGAAGGTTTTAATTTCAGTTGAATCACCAGTATCCCATGTGATTTTGACGTCATTGGACTTATATGCTCTTGGGTCTTTTGATCTATATAGTTAAAACTATTGACTAGATTACAGCTAAATCTTAACTACTTGAGAGTTTTACTTGTCTGTTCCTGAGGTGCACAATGCCATGATCTTCATGATTTCTTTGGAAGCTACACCCAATTGCACTTCCTGGCACAGATTAGTTGTTGAATAGGGAAACAAGTAGAGAAAATGATGAATAATTGATTTTATTCTCTATGTTTGGAAATTAATAGTCATAAGATTATATGTATGACTGGCCCTCTGTTTAAAGTATGGTTTAAAGGGAAACAGGAAACCACTCCTACACCAAGATCTTAGAGAAGCTCTTTTTTGAAGAGCTAGGGATGAGAGAATTTTGCTGGCAATTTTTTAAACCAATGACATCATACTGAAATTTATTTCACCATCTCCCTATAGTTGGTAAACAAATGTCACTCTGGCTTGTAACATATGTTGGTACAAGGGGTTAAGTTGGTACAAGCTTCTTGCTAGACATGTCTATATAGGCTTAGGGAAGCATTAGAGAAGAAAAAGCATTGTCTTAGTTCTATTTTTACCAAAGAGCCCAGAAATAGTTTTTACCCTTTTGGGTAGCTATTAATAAAATAGTACCCTGAGTCCTACTCTGTAACTGGTTAGCAATTCCCTTTCAGCCATGTCAGTGCTGCTTTACTATAATACCACCCAAATTTTAACTTTAAACCTTTATCATTGTTATTAATATTACCTTAACCTTTGAATGCAATAATAAATAGCAGGCATCATGCATGCATGCATGTTTAGCTGCTCAGTCATGTCTGACTCTTTGCGACCCTTTGGACTGTAGACCAATGGGCTTCTCAGTACATGGCATTTTTCAGTCAAGAATATCGAAGCGGATTGCCATTTTCCTCCTCCAAGGGATTTTCCTGACCTAAGGGTCAAACTTGGGTCTCCTGTGTCTCCTGCATTGCAAGCATATTCTTGATCTGCTGAGCCATCAGAAAGCCCAACAGGCATCATACATAGTATCTAATACTTAGAAGTCATTCAAAAAATGATAACTACTATTATGAAGGGATAAGAATAATTATCAATATTCTTTTTCAAGAAAGGAAATTAAATTTCACAGAAATTAAGTATACTTCATGTTACTAATATTCTCACTTCTCCAGAAATGTTCTATATTTGCCTTAGTGGTTTTACTACCAATTAGCATACAAAATGAGAAATATTCTTTAAGTATCTTGATAAACTTTATCAATAATTTTGTCAATATTTTGTGAGCCTAAAAAGTTATGTCAGTTGCAAAGCCTAAGTTAATACCCATATTTTCACTGGTGGCTCAGATGGTAAAGAATCTGCCTGCAATGCAGGAGACCTAGGTTCAATCCTGGGTTGGTAAAGTCCCCTGGAGAAGGGATTGGCTACCCACTCTACTATTCTTGCCTGGAAAATTCTATGGACAGAGGAGTTTGGTGGGCTATAGTTCATTGGGTCGCAGAGTCATACATGACTGAGTGATGAACACTTTTCACTACCAGATCCCATGGTAAATTTCAGGTTGAATTCCACAGATGTCCAGACAAACTAATTAAGTCTGTGTTTCTTCCCAATTCTATAAAGAAGGTCCCCTCTTCTGAGGAAAAATAAGAGGAGGGATTCGAACGGCATCTCTCTTGGTGGAAAATCTTGGTGCTGGCCCTTGATTCTTTGTTAGAGGTCTTCTTGCCATTTCACTGTCTTTCTCTTATATACCTTATGCAGATCTGCAAGATTAGTCTCCCCAAACACAGTTTGTGTCTTGAACCTTTTTGCTTGAAATCTTCAATAGTTCTGCATAGCTGACAGAATAATCTGTTAACTCATAGAATGAAAGACTGACTCTGAGTGAACTATCCTCAAGGAATGTATTCAGCTCACCAAACATTTGAGATACAAATCTGTATGTATGTTTATGCTGTTATCTGGCCTCCACTGGAACACTTCCAAGGACAGGAAACTGTATACCTACTCTGTTTATACTCTATTTTGTTACTTAGATTGTCCTCCTACTTGTTAAAAAATGTCTCATTGCTACTAAAGAGTCAGACAACATAAATCAATTCATATACCCACAGACCTTTTAAACCTCTCTGCTTCCTTCTAATTCAGGTATTTCTCCAGTCGATTTTTAGTTCAGCAGTCCTTAGTCACAATCGAAACTCGATCTGATGTGGCTCTTTCCATAATCTTCTAGTTCCTTCTCTCACAGAGAAGCACTTTTTCTCTTTTCTGTACACTGTGAATGTGGTACTGCCCAATTTTTACTGCTCTCCTATTCTGCTTATTACTTTGTATTTTTACTTATAGAAATATTTTACAACATATGATCCATGAAACAATATTCTCACAAATTGTCCATAGGGGTTATGTGGGGAAAAAATACATTAAAAAATAACCATTTCTTTCCAACCCATGAAATGGATCCTAGTTACAGACGATCCTAGAGTACTCAGTGGAGTTTCAGTTTGTGAATTTTTAAGGAGTGGATGAGAAGCATGGTGTGTATTTTTTCCAAACAGATTTAACCATAGAACTCTGGGTTTCATAAAATTAGATTTCTCATGGCAGATTCTTTGGAATATATTGACTAATAATTATTTATGACAATGTCTCATCTCCCTTACTGGAATAAGAAATTCATAATGGCCTTGTACACATCTTAAACATCTTTGTTACTGCCACAGAAACTTACATGCTGCCAAGTATATGGCAGGTATCAAAAATGATTGAATAACCAAGTGAATTAAAAAATCAATAAGCTACAGATGAATTTCCCATCCTGCTGAATTATTATAGAGATATGATAGTTCCTTTCATTACAAAATTTTCATGGAAATAAAGCTAATCATTTTCTTTTTAATTTTATCTTTTTTGCTGTTTTCTTCCTGTTCTTTTATTCTCATTTTTAAGATTTATCACTCTTCAATCTATAACAAATATTTAAGTACCTGCTATGTGTCAGGAGATAAACACCATCTTTTACATGTACTATGACCATTACTCTCCTCAATAGGTTTATGATTTAGGGATTATTATCTTAATTTAAAGGTATGAAAATTGGATTCAGAGAAGTTAAATTAATTCCCTAAAAATTTACAACCAGTAAATAGTGTGACCAGAAGCCAAACCACCCAATATCTGAGTCCAAATTTCACTCATCGTCCTGCCTGACCATTCTTCTGAAGTATGTAGTTATGCTTCCTTTTCATGAGTGTGGAACATACAGATATCATGGATATCAAATAAAATGTAAATGTCTTCATGTTTGCAATTGATGGAATTCTGAGCCAACAAACAGTGATAAATGAAATCAAAGATACTATTGATATGCGTTATCCAACTTTTCCAAAGTCTGTTTTTCATATCTAACTTTTACCAGAAACCTGACAAAGGTCATGTAGAATCATGCGGAATCATGTGGATGAAGAAATGTTTCTGTCAACTCAGCTTTCCCAGGGTATCAGATGCTCCTGGAAAATGGTATGCCAAGTAATTGCATGACTTGAACTTATCAATTAGGTGCAAATTTCTTATTCTAGAAGGAAGTTTCTATGAAACTTATAAATACATTCACTTTTATTTTTGCATTATTACAATGTGCTGATTTCTGCTGTACAACATGAATCAGCCATAATTATACAGATATCCCCTCCCACTGTGCCTTCCTCCGCTCCCGCATCACACTCTTCTAGGTCATTACAGAGTGTCAGACTGGGCTTCCTGTGTTATACGGCAACTTCTCACCAGCTATCCATTTTACATATGATCATGTATATATGTTGATGCTAGTTTCTCCATTCATTCCACTCTTTCCCTCCCTCACTGTGTTCACAAGCCTATTCTCTACATCTGTGTCTCCATTCCTTCCCTGCAAACAGGTTCATCAGTACCATTTTTCTAGATTCCATGTATATGCATTTATATATGATATTTGTTTTTCTCTTTCTGACTTACTTCTCTCTGTATAACAAACTCTAGTTTCATCCATCTCACTAGAACTGACTCAAATCCCTTCTTTTTGTGGCTGAGTGGTATTCCATTGTATATACACACCACATCTTCATCTATTCATTTGTCAATGGACATCTAGATTGCTTCACTTTTATAATTTGTGAGTACAATATTAATGACAGGCATACAGATTAACAAAACTTTTAGAAATTAGTTACTGAAACTCATAACAGTGCATCTTCTGAAGCTTTATAAGTAGCGTATACCAAAATCACTGCAGATGGTGACTGCAGCCATGAAATTAAAAGACACTTACTCCTTGGAAGGAAAGCTATGACCAAACTAGATAGTATATTAAAAAGCAGAGACATTACTTTGCCAACAAAGGTCCATCTGGTCAAGGCTATGGTTTTTCCAGTGGTTATGTATGGATGTGAGAGTTGGACTGTGAAGAAAACTGAGCGCCGAAAAACATGGTTTTGAACTGTGGTGTTGGAGAAGACTCTTGAGAGTCCCTTGGACTGCAAGGAGATCCAACCAGTCCATCCTAAAGGAGATCAGTCCTGGGTGTTCATTGGAAGGACTGATGCTGAAGCTGAAACTCCAGTACTTTGGCCACCTCATGCGAAGAGTTGACTCATTGGAAAAGACCCTGATGGTGGGAGGGATTGGGGGCAGGAGGAGAAGGGGACGACAGAGGATGAGATGGCTGGATGTCATCATCGACTCGATGGGCATGAGTTTGAGTAAACTCCCGGAGCTGGTGATGGACAGGGAGGCCTGGCGTGCTGCGATTCATGGGGTTGCAAAGAGTCGGACACGAATGAGCGACTAAATGGAACTGAACTGACTGAACCCATAGTTATAGATAACAATGGCGAGGTTTTACTTTACAAAGGCTTTTTATGTCCATTTATAATACATTAATCTGAATATTCATTGGAAGGACTGATACTGAAACTGAAACTCCAACACTTTGGCCACCTGATGCAAAGAACTGACATTTGAAAAGACCCTGATGCTGGGAAAGATTGAAGGCGGGAGGAGAAGGGGACAACAGAGGATGAGATCATTGGATGGCATCATCAACTCAATAGACATGAGTTTGAGTAAACTCCGGGAGTTGGTGATGGCAGGGAGGCTTGGCATGCTGCAGTCCATGGGGTCACAAAGAGTTGCACATGACTGAATGGCTGGACTGAACTGAATATTCATTCTCAAATTGGGAAACAGAAGCCAAGAGTAAGTGCTGTGTCAACAGTGGCAGAAATAACAACAGAAAAATTGAAGCAGAGCCAGATTTTCTAACTCTATGGACATTTTTTACCTAATACCCTGAAAAGGACAGGAGTTAAAGGAATGGAAAGAAAGTGATTGGTTTATGTTATTGATTGAAGGGAATTAAATTGTTTTCCTCTCTCTCCCAATATACATAAAAAGTTATATAACTATTTCATACTTCCTAATACATGATTTATTGGAGCTTATAAAAGCATCTCAAAATTCACATCCCACAGAACAAGAAATGTATTTTAGATTTGAAGATTAAAAAGGGTTGAGTGGTTTCAGTATATAAACCAATTAAGTTGAGAAAAGTGATCTTAGACTATTTCTTCAGCATAGAAGCCCATGTTCTTTACCTGGTGACATGATTGCTCTGTGCACAACAGAATACTTCAGAGTCAGCACTTGATCCAAAAGTGACCAGCTGATAGGTTGATAACATGAGTTTGTTTGATTTGAGAGCTTTGCCCAGTAGGCAAGATAGCAGCTAAGTCAAAGTGGTTTATTTCTCTTCACATGTTTAAAATGAGTTTGTATATCAGGCTGCTGCTGCTGCTGCTACTGCTAAATCGCATCAGTTGTGTCCAACTCTGTGCGACCCCATAGACGGCAGCCCACCAAGCTCCCCCATCCCTGGAATTCTCAAGGCAAGAACTGGAGTGTGTTGCCATTTCCTTGTCCAAGGCATGAAAGTGAAAAGTGAAAATGAAGTCTCTCAGTCATGTCCGACTCTTAGGGAGCCCATGGACCGCAGCCTGCCAGGCTCCTCCGACCTTGGGATTTTCCAGGCAAGAGTACTGGAGTGGGTTGCCATTGCCTTCTCCGAGTATATCAGGCATCATGTCAATAAAAATATTTGTTTAATTCAATGTAAAGATTGTTTAGATGGCAGAACACAACACTGATACTTGGATAGATGAAAGACAGAGCTCTTCATTTCTCAGAGCTCCAAGTGAGAGACCATCAGACAGGGCCACATAGGGGTTTGTGCCCAAGGGCAGGGTAACAGCGAGCTGGAGCTGCAGGAAACAATCTGTGTGGCAAACGGAGTACATGGCATGTGGCTAGCTAGGCTTCTCAGGACCCCTGAGCATTGTCTAATTGGAATAATGGGAAGCAGGGCTGTCCTTGGTTGTCTCGTGTTCATTCCTAGAGCTCCTAGTGTCAATGCACAGTGGTCCCAGAGTATGAGAGCCCTGATGAGAGAAAGTGTTTTGAGTTTGGACTTAATTAGCTGCTCTAGAAAAGGAACTGACAGGCCTCTAACCAGGAAATGAAAATGAAGTCAAAACAACTTTGAAAAATATAAATAAATAGCTTTTAAAAAATTTAAAATCAAATTGTAACAACCAACTCTAAATTTCATTGTCTTAAAATAATGAACACCTTCTCCTGCTCATGTAACTGTGGTTTAGCTGGAGTAGTTCTGCTGATCTCAGCTGAGCTAATGTTTGGCTTGACTCCCCGGCTTTACTTCTGTCTGCTGGGTATGTGTTTCAGTCTTTGAGAACCTGAAGGACACATGAGTATGTTTTTCTCCTGGCAATAGTGAAGCACCAGAGAGAAGATCCAGTCACATAAGTATTTTTGAAGCCACCATTTGTATCAAATTTGCTAAAATCTGACTGGGTAGAAGGTCACACACTCTGCCTTTGATAGAAAGAATTGAAAAGTCACATAGGGAAAGGCCTAGATACAGAAAGGGTGAGGAATTAGGAATCATAATTAACTTGCTACAGAAAGAATTGAGACAAGGGGAAAGGAAAAAGATTGAAGATACAAGTGGTGATTGATGGCAAGGACGCAGGCAGTAATAGGGAGATGAAGTTCAAAGGAGGTTGTGCATGCAGAAATCCCATGGAGGACTTTAGGGTCTCCTGAGAATGTGATAAAGTAGCATACTCTCCAGCACCAAGCATCCTGAATGGCTTTCCAAATATTAGTTTCCTGATGTCCTGTCATACTTAAGACTTGACATTGTTATCTTTCTTGTATGTCCTGGGGAACAGCTTCAAGCATGATCTTTCTGTTTCCATATTTCTAAATGTATCTTTTCTTTTAATAAGAAAAGATGTGCTCTTTAATAGAGCATAGTTGATGCAACCCTGAAATTCTATATTTGAGCTTGAATTCCAAGCCCTTCTTTTGGGTAAAAAGGATGCTGAAACAGAGACAGGATTGCATTCCTGTGCCACATTCCCCTATCCCTTCTTTTGTATTCTCTCATTACTCTTCTTCCTGTCATCAGTGCTATTAGCTGTCCCCGTTTCTCCTTCCTGTTAATTTAGTCCCTTTTCCTCTCACCTTTTCTTCTGGCCTTTCATTCCACCCCTTCCTGTGTTCTTACACATCATTCTTTACCTTGTTCCCTATATTTTCCTATGTCTTTTCCTTTTCATCCACTCCATTCTAGCTCACTCCTCAATGTTTTTTCCAACTCCATACATTTTATCTTATCTTTTCTTCCTACTTACCAAAGGGTCCCTTATAAAATCAAGTTAATGGGAGAAAATAATTAGGGTTGCTTTTACATGTTTATACATGCTTAAGATTCTGGGGGGACAGTTCTTATTCCCTCAAAGTATAGGTGGACTAGTCATTCTCTGCCCAACTCTGGCCACTTATCATCAAGAAGAATGACTGTCTGTCACTGTCATTGCTGCCTAACCAAATGACAGGGATATCAGCCGCAGGAGGGAACATTTTAAATCACTGCAAACTTAGAAGTATGTGGCTGGGGAGAAAGGTTAAAAACACTTCTAATTTTCCAGGTGAGTCCTGGCATCACAGACGAAAAAAAGAAAATTAAACAAAAGTGATTATGACTGAATTGGTCATTGATCTTCAGAGTCAGATTATAGAGAATCACCATAGCTTCAGAAAAAAGTTTTAACTTTCGCCACCACTCTGGTGGTGTCTTTGCAGAAAGAACAAGCTTTTGTTATTCCCTTGAACCAGAGACTTTTCATATTTAATCTCACAGGCAAGCTACATCTCTTCCTGCTATAACAGAGCCCTATAATTACTATTATTAATCTTAAAATCACAGGCTCTAATTTCAAAGGCTTCTTGTAACCTAAAAGTCTTTCAAAGCATAATGGCACAAAAAAAATAAATCACCCTTTCCAAGTGATGTCTCTGCTTGGTAAATGTCAGCACTAAGAAGGATACAAACATATTCCCCAAACAGGTAACATAAAGTGGGAAATGACACAGTATCAACCATAAACATGTCTTTGCCAGGGCCTTGCTTTAAAATGCTGTCACTCAAGAACTTGAGAGAAGACTTTCAATTTTTTTTTTTTTTTTTTTAATCAATACAACTGCAGAAACTCTACTTGGCTGGCAAAGTTTGAGCCATGTCTATTGCATTTCCCAGTGGCCCTCCATTTCCTCCTTTATCACTCTCACCTCTTTCCAGTCACTGTTCTATCACTGGGATGAGACAAACTCCCCTCTGTACCAATCAGCACAGTGTGAGCCTTCTGTGAAGGAAAGCAAACCCCCCTTTCTAAAGGACTCTATATCCTGCCTGCCTGCCCTGAGCCGTGTAAAGGCATTTCAGTCCCTCACAAATACATGGCATGTGAACATGTGCATGCATGTCTGTGTGTGTGTATTAAAATACACTCTAGAAGGATAGTAGACATTGAGCTACTATCAACTGCCAGGGCCACTTAGTAAATTAGCTCATTTAATTAGAAGCATCAAAGAGCAGGACTGAGAAGGGAATAGGAGAAGTAGCAGACAAATATTCAGGTAGGGGAGACAAGGAAAATATCTGGAAAATGGGAAATGACCCTGACATGAAAAGAAGGAGTAAAGGGGAATTCATCGGAGGATGAGGATCCAGTGATCCCTCACATCCTTAGCAGCAGCAGCAGCATATCCTTTTCTCTCACTGCGGCTCCCTGATGAGTCAAGTCCCCTTGACTGCCTGCCCTATGATGTCACTAGTTGCCTATCTGTCTTGGCTGACTATCTTGAATATGACTCCTTGCCAGCATACATTCCATTTCAAATTGGGTGCACTATGTTTTCTGTATCCCATTCATTCATTCTCATTCATTACCTCTTACCCCACCATAGGCAGCCTTTACCTGTTGCTAATAGTTGCAGTTGTGACAGTATGCATTCACATCTTGACTAGACAATTCATGATGAAGAGGAAGCAGGATGTTGTCATTGGAAATGACAGGACAAAACCCTCAAACTCTTCAGGCCAACAAGTCATGTTCTTCGAGATTTGACTACACTGTCTACCTCCTAATACTTACTGGGGAATGATAAAATGTAGAAACACTCAAACCATAGTTTTGTGTCTAATGGTGGTGAGGAAGAGGGGAAGCTGGAAATTTGATTGGATTGTCTTTTTGGGACTTGGGTTAATATGTTGAGATCTTCAAGTTTTCATTAAAAATGAGAAAGACAATTGAGTTATTATTGGTAGTGGTAATCTTGATACAGTTTAAGATTACTATCTACATTTTAAAAAGCACTATATCAGGGTTTGCTTTAAAAGTAAAGATATTTTTGTTAGAGAAAATGCAAACATGGGCACAAATATGAGGTAGAGCCATTTGGAACACTGATCACTGGCTGGGGAAGGAAGGAATGAACGAAGGCAAAGGGGAGAATGTGCCATGAATCAGGAAAGCAGTTTATAATTTAATAATACATGATTGTTAATTGTTCAATTCTAAGGAGAAATGTTTGTGTATTTAAATGAATAATAGATTTACAGAGGCAAGAAGCGAAATAATAATGGTATTTCTTTGGGAAACATTTTTTTTTCACAGCATACATAAAGCAAAAATGTTATAAACAGTTCTGCAGATAAAGTTTAATGATATTTTAGAGTCATTTTGCCTATGCACTAGATAATAAGCATGAGATTTAGTTTGAATTGTCTTATTTCCATGCTCATCTGCTGCAAATCTTAGCTAGCTATATATGTTGATTCAGTCTTTTCATTTATATTGGAATTTAGATTGATATTAAAGTTCTCAAGTACAATCTCATACATTAAATTTACCCACTTATTTTCAATTTTTTTTCTCTCTTCTCACTTTTTGCATTGAATTTTCTTTGACAATTTTTAACTCCTTAGCTGAGAATAACAGAAGATTTTTCTGTATTTATTTGTTCTAGTGAGTATATCCATCTTTTCTCACTTCTATCAATTTGATGTCATATTTTTTCTCCAATTACTTAAGTCCTTTTATTTTCTGGTAAGTATTTCGTATAAAATTGTCAAGGGCTTAATATGTTTTGCTCAAAATTTTCTTTATTTTATTTTTATTTCCCCAAGAAAATGAGCATAATATGGCAGATAAACACAAAGTCTAGCATCTAGTTAGCTCTGAGTCTTAGTTTCCTTACTAAGTGTGAATACTTAGATGATATATCATTAAATTTTGCTCAATTTATCTGCAAAAATGAACAGACATGATACTTGTCCTTCTAGGCTCACAAGATTTGTTCAAAAATAATAAATATGTAAAAATGTATTACAAACTACCAAGTTAATCACACACAGGTATGTACACAATCAAATACCATCTACATGTTTCTGATTTTTTAATAATTTTAATGAATATATTGTACATGTAATTATTTTTATTGACTCAGAAACTATTTGAAATCTCAATTTTATGACCATTTTTATGATCATTGAAGTCAATGTTTCATTTTCAAAATCAAATTTATATTTCAGCAATGCATTTTCTTACATTATATGATACATGACAGATGTAATCATAGATCACCAGAGCTGTCAGGATGTGAAATCACGTAGAAACTGGGTACTTCATTTTTTAGGAGTAAAGAAAACAAAACCCACTGAGGCCAAGAAGTTTAGCAGAGCTTATAGTTTTGAGCTAATTTTTGTCCCTCCAAAATTTATGTGATGAAGCTCTAGTCTCCCAGTCCTCCAGATTGTGGCCATATTTTTGACAGTTTCTTTCAAGAGATAATTAAGTTAAAATTATATCATTAGGGGATTTTCCTGGTGGTCCAGTGGTTAAGAATCCACTTTCTAATGCAGGGGACATGGGATCAAGAATCAATCCTTGATCCTGGAAGATCCAACATGCTGCGGAGCAACAGAGGCCATATACTGCCACTACTGAGCCTGTGCTCTAGAGCCTTCGAGCTGCAGCTACTGAAGCCCATGTACTTAGAGCCCATGCTCTGCAATTAGGGAAGCCACTGCAATATATTTCTGCACTGCAACTAGAGAGTAACCCCACTCACAGCAACTAGAGAAAGCCCAGGCACAGCAACAAAGATCCAGTGAAGTAAAAAATAAATAAATAAAATTTTAAAAATTTAAAAATTGAAGTGATTAGAGTGAGTTATAGACTAATATTTGAGAAGGAAATGACAACCCACTCCAGTATTCTTGCCTGCAAAAGCCCATGGATGGAGAAGCCTGGAGGGTTACAGTCCATGTGATTACAGAGTCATATGTGATTTAGCAACTAAACAAAAGAATAACCAACATGACTGGTGTCCTTATTAGAAGAAAGGGGTACCCAGACACACACACACACACACACACACACACACACAGAAGACCATGTAAAGACATTGGGAAATATGGTTATCTACAAAAGAGATTTCAGAAAAAAAAAAAAAAAAAAAACCCTGTCAAAACCCTGATTAAGAGGTGGGAGGGGGGATCGGGATGGGGAATACGTGTAAATCTATGGCTGATTCATATCAATGTATGACAAAACCCACTGAAATGTTGTGAAGTAATTAGCCTCCAACTAATAAAAAAAAAAAAAAAAAGGGGAAAAAAAAAAAAAAACCCTGATTAAACTTCTAGCCTTTAAAATTGTGATACAATAAATTTCTATTGTTTATCCAATCTATGGTACTTCTTTATGGCAACCTACGTTAACTTATACCCTAATTTAAATCAGATACAGACTAAATATCACATATCCTCAATCCTTATGAAGTACTTATTCTACCACATTATACTGCTTCCCAATTTTATTTTTAAAAAGATTCACTAATTAAGGGATACTTACTTAAATGGTGAAATAAATAGAAAAACAACAATGATACAATGAAAAAAACACTCTGAATGAGTAATTGATTTAGGATATCATCCACTCAGATGCTGCAGTTTAGACAATGCAGGCATCAATTAATGACTGAATGTTTATTTTTGACTTAGGTCACAGGATCCACCTAAAAATATTTGAAAGTATCATTGGAATTCTAGACCATTTAAGTAGAACTAGACTGCCCAACATGGAAGAAATAGAATATAATAAATCATTAATAGGGAGAGGTTCATAAATAATATAGAAACAAACATAATAAAAGTAGAGATCCTATATTAGTTATCAGAGGTAGTGGTGGCACCATTAAGCCTGAAGAGACAAAGATGCTATCTGTAATGTTGGAATTTTTTACACCCTCTTATTATTTTTCTTTAAAGATTTTTTTTTTTATGTGGACCTTTTAGTTTTCTTTAAAATGCTTATTGAATTTGTTACAATATTGCTTTATTTTATGTTTTGGCTTTTTGGCCTTGAGGCATGTGGAATCCCAGTTCCCCAACCAGGAATCAAACCTGTACCCCCTGCATTGGAAGGTGAAGTCTTAACCACTGGACCACCAGGGGAGTCCCTCACAACCTCTTCTTGCTTTACTATCCTGAAATACTTTCCCATATGCCACTGTGACTCATTACTTATGCTGTACCCTGTCATATTGGTTAACTTGAATCACAGATAATATACATTGGATAAATATTTGTTTAATTAATGGATAAGAAAGGACCACTAGTTTTCAGCTAAAATCATGCACCTGAAGAACACCACCACCAGAGTCTTCATAAAAAAGGAAGAGGTAAGGGGAAAGAAAAAAAGGAGTGGGGATCAAAGGAGAGAAGAGGAGATAAAATAAAATTTAAAAAGTAAAAGAAAAATTTTCCTGCAAATAGGGACTTTAGTGTGAGAGAAAACAAAACCAAGAAATTATTAAAGTCAATGATGACTCATGTGAGATGGCCAGTCCTAAATAGTCAAAACAGAACCATGAGTTTAGCACTCAGTGGGTTTTGTTTGAAGTTGAAGTTATAAATCTTGAACCAACTTGTGCATCTGCATTTATAGCTACTGTTCAACTCTCTATGTACGCTTCTGCAGACAATCTCTCATTTATGGGCCTTCTATGACCTTTATGTCTGAAATTAAGTTTCTTTATAACTTTATCTATCTTAGAGTGCAATTCAGTTTAAATAAAGCCCAACATTTCAAAATAATGACTTCCATTCCACCAATAGCTATGGCCCTTTATTGACTAACTTACTGATACAATGTCATTTTTGTCTCATAAAGATAATCTATTTTGACACTTTAATGTTTATCAATTACATAGAGTATTAATGGTTACTAGAAAAAAAATTTCTGGAATACAGAAAAATGTTTTATTATTCAGGAACATGGAGTAAACATCACATAAACAGGACAAATAGTTTCATTTAAATCCATTGAAACAGTTACAAAAGACAGTTTGAGACCTTGCATACACTATGCAACTTAGTTTTAATTCTTAAATGTATGCTATAGCACTTGGTACTATACTGAGATGTGCTTTTCATGTTAATAAATATTGAGATTGCAACTCTCAGCATTTGAAGTAAAAATTATGCTGAAGTTTCTGCAATTATTGTTGGAGTTCCTCCTTATCAAATCTCCCATGCACATTACGCTGGGAATCCACACTTAAATATTATGGAGAATCAATTTGTAAAGGAGTTGCTTTTACTTCAACTAGAAGAACTAATTTCATTTAAGATGAATGTATTAGAAAAGTTGCTTAGAAAATACTAACATCCATTATATCATAAAAACCGTACTAAACTTTTCCTTTGGATGATACAGAAAAACTTTTATAAAAATCAGTTGAACTTGTGACCATATTTTAATATAACACTATTTGGAAAATATTTTTATTATAAGCAAATTATGTAGCAAACTGGCAGTGGAACAACAATTTTCTGGATCTCATGAGATTTCTAGTTATTATTCTTATTTTGGCTGAACAAATCTACTAAAGCAATGGCATTCTGAAATACAGCGATTATTTTTTTCACTTGTCTCTTAAAAATATTTTTAAAAGGGCAAGTAGCATTAAAATGAATACAATGCATGAGACAGTAAAAAATCATAAAAAATCTATAAAAATAAACAGCATAGCAATTTTTTAAATTAACAACTATAATATAAATAAGCAACAAGAGAAATCAGAATAGCTATTTGCTTGAAGTCCAGTATTTTTAGTTAAACCAGCACATTTTATTGTGGGCATAAACTTTGCTTCCCTGCAAGGAAAATTACAATCAAAAGTTTTAAAATACTTCCCAAAGAAGAATGCAAAGATGTTTAGCTTGTTGGTACTAGCTGAGTCACTTCAGTTAAACATTAATACACATGTTCTTTTCCCAGCTAGAGACTATAAACTCCTGAGGCCCAAAACTCTGGTTTTGGCTCACAGAGAAGTGGGTTCTAATTCCACCTCTACCCTGTTCTGGTGTCTTGAGCAAGTTACTTAACAGCAGTTCCAACTGTGTCTGGGTTCCATGGTGAACTGAGAGAGTTGCCACAAGATATCCTGTTTTATTATGGTAACTCTCTCAGTTCACTGTACAGCACTTCTGTCAGAATCCAGGTAATTACTAGCTTAAGGTAGTTCAAAGTTTCAATGTCAGATCACACTGCATTCCTTTCTAGAATGAATCTTTGTTAAAGATCATTGTAGAAAAGGAAATCAGATGTGTATGTTCAATCTGGTTCTAACATTTGAAAAGTTAGGAGACATGTAGTAGGCACACACAGACCTACAAAGGATGCATATGTCTGCCTTGGTCTTTGAATTTCATCCTGATGGTTGTAAAGAGCTACTGGAAGGTGTTAATAAAGGGGATTGTTGTTGCTGTTTAGTTACTAAGTCATGTCCACCTCTTTTTGGACCCCATGGACTATAGCCCATCAGGCTCCTCTGTCCATAGGATTTCCCAGGAAAGAATATTGGAGTGAGTTGCTATTTCATTTCCTTCTCTAGGGGATCTTCCCAACCCAAGGATCAAACCTGCATCTCCTGCATCAGTAGGTAGATTCTTAACCACTGAGGCACTTAGAAAAAAATTAAAGAAATTGTATGCTCCTAATTCAGACCTAGAAATATCATTTGGGTGTGGTATGAAAAATGGACTGAGGAGAGTGTGGACATTGTGAAGCAAGGGGACCAACTATAAGGGTATTTTAGCAGCCCAAGTGTGATCAGGAGAGATTGAGAGTGAAAACAGGAGAGATGCAGATGTATGGTGTTCTGGGCACAAGGTCTCAGTTCTCTACTACCAGATAGATCATTCCCTCCAGGTATGTGTGTTTCTGCATTGTTGCATTTTACAGTTTACACAACTCATAAGGATATAGCTGGGGAAGAACTGTTGCAACTCATGCCCCCAAACCCCATGTAATGAACTGACTTTACCTCTATTAGTTTACTCTGGGAAATATAGGTGGATTAGAGGAATGGACAGGGCTGTCTGCAGACATATTTATGGTTATCTTCTATAATGATAATATTACTGTTACTCTAAGCCACAAAACAGTCCCATCTGACAATTTGAAAACCTAGTCCTATGTAATAATTACACATTTAACTTGTTCTGGTGGTAATCGCCTCCTTCCTTCCCACCTGGGGTGGGAACAGAGATAGATGAAAATTATGCTCCATTTTGTTCTTCTTGCCCACTACTCCCCCTCAACTCCCACATGCTTAAGAAGGTTTAGGATTCCTACAAAGCAGTACCAAAAGACAGATGGATACAGGGAAAGGCACAGTCTTACATAGTAGATTCTTTCATCATCAAGACTTTCCTTCATGGGTGTGCTGTTGTGGGTTCCTCAGAGATGCACTTCACTGAAGATCTTTCATTTTTAAGTCTTAAGAGAGCAAATGCACTCTTCAAGAGGTCACTTAGTTTTCCCCAGCCCACATTGTGCATAACCCATCACCATCACATCCCAGTAAAGCCTACAGACATGATCTCACACCTACTTTCTTTGCATGTGACCCATCACTAGTCCATGGACACATCCACATAATCTTTGTCCCTCTGATGGTGGGAGTCTAGTTATATCCCAAATGCAACTCTCTCTCTCTCTGCCCTCTCATCATTTCTTTTGAGGGCAGAGGCATAAATTATTCAATAATTCTCACAATCTCTCCTATTACTTTATCCTTTCAGAATTTCAAAATGGATATGGACTTTAAAGAGTTATGGAGTCAACTTCAACCATTGCCCTGAGATGGTTAGGTAGCATCACTGATTCAATAGACATGAATTTGAGCAAATCTTGGGAGATAGTAAAGGACAGGGAAGCCTGGAGTGCTTCAGCCTATGAGGTTGCAAAGAATTGAACATGACTTAGTGACTGAATGACAACAGTGTTGTGTCAGGCACACATTCCAATTTTCTTAACCTTTTTACAATGGAAAGTTTTAAATATACATAGAATAATGTAATGAACCTCCATGACTTACCAATTGCCTTCACCAATTAACAACTCATGGTTAGTCATGTTTCATATATTCCCCATCCTCACATCCCACCCCCAATAGATTATTTTGATGCAAGTCCTTCATCACATCATTTCATCTATAAATATATCAGTATGTGTCTGTATTAGTTTATGGTCAGAACTCCATGAGAGTTTACCTAGGATTTCTGCTCAGGGTCATATGAGGTTGAAACCAAGGTTTCAGCTGAGCTTTTATCTGGAGGCCTGTGGAGAGAATCACTGCAATCTCATCTTAATGGTTGGCAAAATCCAGTTCCCTATAAGTTGTAGGTTTGAGGTCCTCATTTCCTCATTGTCAATGTCTCCTCTCTTTGCTCCCAAAGCTCAGTTAAATTTCATCTGTGTCCCCTTCAATCCATTGTCAAACCACTAATGATGCACTTCTCATGCTTCAAACTTTCTCATATCCACATTTTCTTTCCTGTTCCTGTCTTCTGTTTCTAGATGGAGAAAAATGTTTGCTTTTGGGGGCAATTGTGACCATATTGGACACACCTGGATAATATAATATAATCTTATTTTGGGTCAACTGATTAGTAACCTTATTACATCTACAAAGTTCCTCTTGACATATTCACAGGTGCGATATTTTATCATAGTCATGGGTTATGAGATTAGGAAAAGACATTTGGGGATGCTTATTTTAGAAAATTTTGATTGCTAGCATCAGTGAGCCAGCATCAGTGAGGAAGAAGTAAAGGAAATCTGTGTTCTATACCTACCTCCATCTCTTCCCAGGTCCTAACTTGTCCATCCAACATTTCTAAGGAAATATATTTTATAGTTGTTGAATGCACAGTATACTTGATAAACATTCAGGGAGTCATTTGCATTAAAAAGTAACAAAATGTATTGAGATGGTGTAAACTTTGATGTAGAGTGGTAGGTGGGTAGGGAGTGGAACTGAGAGAAAAATAAAATCAAGGAAAGACTCAGTCACTATTTTATGAAGTGAGAAGGCATTTCCATATTCACATAATCCATGCTTCTGCCCAGCTCCAACACCCACTTGAAATCCTTTGTGTATACCATCTTGGTTTTGGCTCACAAACAGATTTAGTGATGGTAAAAAAAACTGTGCTGTGTAGTCAACATAGTTCATTAAAGTAGGCAAATTTTTGTGAATGTTGCAAGTCTTGGAGAGAAAAGATATATTCCTGTGCCACTACAGGGACACTTCTAAGATTATGACATTTTTTTCATTTCTATAATTCCTTTCCATATCATAGCAAGGTATCCTAAGCCAATCAAAACTCAAAACTTAGTCACACCATTGAGCTGACATGTCTGCGGTAGGTTCACTTTGAAATTAAGAATTAAACAATTTGGCCTCTCCTACTCTACCCCTTTCAATAACTATTTTCTTACCTTGAAGTGATCATAAAACTTTTCCCTCTCAGAGGATAAATCCAGAATCATAATTCCCTTTGTCTCTTATCAAAACTTATCTTACTTACTTCCTCACCCTTCAGCTTGGTATATCTGATACACTACTTCATGTAGTTGATATGGGATCACAAATTACTCATATCTCAGATCCCACATTAAAACTTTAACAGGAGCCAGCAGTGCTTTAATCTAAACCTAAACTAAATAAGGAAATGCCAGGTACTTTAGAAAGAGAATTCTGGATATATGCTACAGCAGGGAATTCATCACCTGTCTTCCTGCTTAAGTCAAGTCTCTAAAAATGCATTTTTCTGAACTGTGGCTAAGGGACTTTCATGTTTGCCAAACATCATTTTGAAAATATTATTGTTCATTGTAGCATCTTCTTGAATGTCTCCATCTATCCTTTCACTTTAAAAAAGTGCCTTATAAGAGCCAGACACTACATAACTAATAGGCATGTAAGAAAAAGAAAACAAACAAACAAAAAAAAAAAAACCTATCAGCTTAATACAGGTTGGGACACAGAATTTTGAGATTAAGAGCTTCATGTTCCCTGTCTGAAAGGGGTTTTCAGAACAAGGCTGTTCACGTCCATAGATTTATGGCAAGGGATGAATAGGGAATAAATAGTTTTCCTCAGCCCACAAGTTCTATTCATGATGAAAGAAGAAAAGTCTATTCAATTATTCCCTTTCTGTTAGATTGCCAATTTCTGAACTATTGGGTTGATTAAATTCAGTGTTTGAAAACACCAAGAATATTTGAATAAAAGAGGCCAAATACACAGATGATTTTAAGTGATTTAAATTCCAATGGGTTTTGCTTCTCTTCTGTTTTTCTTTTTCATATGAAGTTGAATTAGAACTTCTGTGAATATTGTGTTGGGAGTTCTCAAACAATATGTCTCCTATTAACCTTGACTTTCTTAGTAGTTTTCAGATTGACTTCATCAGTATATTTTTCACAGATGCATCCTAAGAGACAAATATCTACTCTGTAATTTACTCAGATGTGTTTTGAAATGTTCACTACAATCTCTATACATACAACAGCTGTCTTTCCCAAATCCTGTCTTTGATCAGCTCAGACCAAGTACTCCATCTAAAACCTTTGTCTCTGAACTGCTCTCTACTCTTCAATATCTTTCAAATAAATGTTATCAAGTTGCTATTTATCAGTCTGAAGATGTACAGCAAGTACTGGGCTTTGTTAAAAAAAAAATGAGAAGAAAAAAACGAAGAATTTCTTAAAAAAAATTTAAATCTCATTGAAGTAAAAAAAAAACATACTCATGAAATATACATATTTTTATAAACAGAATCAATGTAATCAAGTGTTGAATGTGTGGTTCTAACAGAATATGTGTGAAGATGGGAAGATGGAGAAATAACTGTCCTAGCCATTCTTAAATTGGATTTGAAAGAACGGGAAGAAGTTACACACTCTAACCAAAGAAGCTGGATATAATTTGCTTGCTCTCAGAAAGATGGCCTAAGAGCAGGGTCTATACAGTCACAGGAAGATATTTTTTTTTAATTTGGAGTTAGGGCGTGACTTAAGAAATGCAGGGAGTATTTCCTATGTTCCAGATACTGAACAAAGCACTGGGCATAGAACACATTAACAACACACAGGTGGATTGCCAATACAAAACTTGTAGCCTAGCTGGGAAATCAGATAGTAAATAAATGATTATTCATAGTGACTAGTAAAACTAAATATGTCAAGTGTCATGAAGGAGTATAAGATGCTAAAAGATGGTATGTTTGAGGTATAAGATGAAGGCCAGGGTGCCTGTAAATGAGAGAGGGATGGGAGACTGTCCAGACAGGACCCTGGTATGTACCAGGGACCCATGCATGTTGTCCATTTCTAGGTGGAGCAGTGGTAAAGAATCCACCTGCCAGTGCAGGAGAGACAGCAGACTCATGTTCAATCCCTGGGTCGGGAAGATCCCTTGGAGAAGGAAATAGTAACCCACAGCAGTATTCTTGCCTGACAAATCCTGTGGACAGAAGAGCCCAGGGCCTACAGTCCATGGAGTTGCTAAGAGTTAGACACAACAGAGCACCCATGCATGTGAGCACACTCATGCAAACACACACATACACACACAAACACACAAACAAAGGCATGTTAACTTTTCTTGTATAGTTTCTCATTGATACTAATGGCAAGAAACAACCCTCTAGGGGACTAAGCACAGCAATAACCTGACTAGATTTGTGTAGCATTGGAGCTATAATTGGAACCCTGAATATTAATAAGAAGATTCCAGTCCTAGCCTCCCTCTGTTGGCCATCAGTTCAGTTCAGTTCAGTCACTCAGTCATGTCTGACACTTTGCAAAACCATGAACGATAGCACACCAGGCTAACCTGTCCATCACCAACTCCTGGAGTCCACCCAAACCCATGTCCATTGTGTCAGTGATGCCATCCAACCGTCTCATCCTCTGTCATCCCCTTCTCCTCCTGCCCTCAATCTTTCCCAGCATCAGGGTCTTTTCAAATGAGTTAGCTCTTCGCATCAGGTGGCCAAAGTATTGGAGTTTCAGCTTCAACATCAGTCCTTCCAATGAACACCCAGGACTGATCTCCTTTAGGATGGACTGGATGGATATCCTTGCAATCCAAGAGACTTTCAAGAGTCCTCTCCAACACCACAGTTCAAAAGCATCAACTCTTTGGTGCTCAGCTTTCTTTATAGTCCAACTCTCACATCCATACATGACCACTGGAAAAACCATAGCCTTGACTAAATAGACTTGTGTTGGCAAATTAATGTCTCTGCTTTTTCATATGCTGTCTAGGTTGGTCATAACTTTGCTACCAAGGAGCAAGAGTATTTTAATTTCATGGCTGCAATCACCATCTGCAGTGATTTTGGAGCCCAGAAAAATAAAGTCAGCCACTGTTTCCCCATCTATTTGCCATGAAGTGATGGGACCAGATGCCATGATCTTAGTTTTCTGAATGTTGAGCTTTAAGCCAACTTTTTCACTCTCTTCTTTCACTTTCATCAATAGGCTCTTTAGTTCTTCCTCACTTTCTGCCATAAGGGTGGTGTCATCTGCATATCTGATGTTATTGATATTTCTCCCAGCAATCTTGATTCCAGATTGTGCTTCCTCCAGCCCAGGGTTTCTGATGATGTACTCTGCATATAAGTTAAATAAGCAGGGTGACAATATACAGCCTTGACGTACTCCTTTCCCTATTTGGAACCAGTCTGTTGTCCCATATCCAGTTCTAACTGTTGCTTCCTGACCGGCATACAGGTTTCTCAAGAGGCAGGTCAGGTGGTCTGGTATTCCCATCTCTTTCAGAATTTTCCACAGTTTATTGTGATTCACACAGTCAAAGGATTTGGAATAGTCAATAAAGCAGAAATCGATGCTTTTCTGGAACTCTCTTGCTTTTTTGATGATCCATAAGATGTCGCCAACTTGATCTCTGGTTCCTCTGCCTTTTCTAAAACCAGCTTGAACATCTGGAAGTTCATGGTTCACATACTGTTGAAGTCTGGCTTGGAGAATTTTGAGCATTTCTTTACTAGCATGTGAGATGAGTGCAATTATGCAGTAGTTTGAGCATTCTTTGGCATTACCTTTCTTTGAGATTGGAATGAAAACTGACCTTTTCCAGTTCTGTGGCCACTGCTGAGTTTTCCAAATTTGCTGGCATATTGAGTGTAGCACTTTCACAGCATCATCTTTTAGAATTTGAAATATCTCAATGGGATTCCATTGCCTCCACTAGCTTTGTTCGTAGTGATGCTTCCTAAGGCCCACCTGACTTCACATTCCAGGATTTCTGGCTCTAGGTGAGTGGGAGTGATCACCTTCATGATTATCTAGGTCCTGAAGATATTTTCTGTACAGTTCTTCTGTGTTTTCTTGCCACCTCTTCTTAATATCTTCTGCTTATGTTAAGTCCATACCATTTCTGTCCTTTATTGAGCCCATCTTTGCATGAAATGTTCCCTTGGTATCTCTAATTTTCCTGAAGAGATCTCTAGTCTTTCCCATTCTGTTGTCTTCCTCTATTTCTTTGCACTGATCATTGAGGAAGGCTTTCTTATCTCCCCTTGCTATTCTTTGAAACTCTGCATTCAAATGGGAATATCTTTCCTTTTCTCCTTTGCTTTTCACTTCTCTTCTTTTCACAGCTATTTGTAAGGGCTCTTCAGACAGCCATTTTGCCTTTTTGCATTTCTTTTTCTTGGGGGTGGTCTTGCCTTCTGTCTCCTGTACAATGTGATGAACCTCCATCCATAGTTCATCAGGCACTCTGTCTATCAGATCTAGTCCCTTCAATCTATTTCTCACTTCCACTGTATAATCGTAAGGGATTTGATTTAGGTCATACCTGAATGGCCTAGTGGTTTTCCCCACTTTCTTCAATTTAAGTCTGAATTTGGCAATAAGGAGTTCATGATCTGAGCCACAGTCCCCTCCCAGTCTTGTTTTTGCTGACTGTATAGAGCTTCTCCATCTTTGGCTGCCAAGGATATATCAATCTGATTTTGGTGTTGACCACCTGGTGATGTCCATGTGTAGAGTCTTCTCCTGTGTTGTTGGAAGAGGGTGTTTGCTATGACCAGTGTGTTCTCATGGCAGAACTCTGTTAGCCTTTGCCTTGCTTCATTCTTTATTCCAAGGTCAAATTTGCCTATTACTCCAGGTGTTGGCCATCAACTCTCTCTATTTCGTGGCCTTGCTCTCATGATTTATAAAGTGGGATAATGTTGTTTAGATCAGATGAGATAGGTATTGAATTATAAAATGACATTTGGCGTGCACACATCAGTAGCCATGAAGAACATATCTGCACTATCATGCAGGACACACTAAATGTTTTTGCATAGAATATGTAAGCACACCCCCCCACACACACACACACACATGGGTATATGTTCCTCCCAAATCCAAGCTCCACAATACCTTCTGCCAAAGGGAAGAAAGCCCTGATTACAAGTCTCCTATCTTCTTCCTAGAAACTAGCTCTGAAAAACACAAAATTTGCTATTACCCAGGCATCAAGCATATCACTGACTGATCCCATATCCCAGGACCTTGACTACTTAGTATGCTAATCTGTAAGGATGAATTAATTTACTTTCTAACAACTGTATCAATCTCAACCATATAGACCTTGCTGCTAATTTGATTACATCTTTTGTCAAAATCCAGTATTTTATGCCCTATATTTCCCTGCAGAGTAACTTCAGCTTCTTTTAGATGTCTACAATAGTTGTGCTATATGTATGATAAACATTTGTTAAAGTTGATAGAACTATTCTAACAAGGAACTTTTATTTTTGTATAGTTGAGCTGTATCTGTTTTGATGTGTTAAGGAGCAAACTTAATTCCCTCCACCTTGCCGACAAAGGTCCGTATAGTCAATTCAGTTCAGTCGCTCAGTCGTGTCTGACTCTTTGCAACCTTATGAACTGCAGCACCCAGACCTCCCTGTCCATCACCAACTCCCGGAGTCCACCCAGACTCATGCCCATTGAGTCGGTGATGCCATCCAACCATCTCATACTCTGTCGTCCCCTTCTCCTCCTGCCCTCAATCTTTCCCAGCATCAGGGTCTTTTCAAATGAGTTAGTTCTTCACATCAGGTGGCAAAAGTATTGGAGTTTCAGCTTCAACATCAGTCCATCCAGTGAATACCCAGGACTGATCTCCTTTAGGATGGACTGGATGGATCTCCTTGAAGTCCAAGGGACTCTCAAGAGTCTTCTACAACACGACATTTCAAAAGCATCAATTCTTCTGCACATATAGTCAAAGCTATCTCTTTTTCAGTAGTAGCGTACAGACATGAGTGTTGGACCATAAATAAGGCTAAACACCGCAGAACTGATGCTTTTGAACTGTGGTACTGGAAAAGACTCTTGAGATTCTGTTGGACTGCAAGGAGATCAAACCATTCAATCCTAGAGGAAATAAACCCTGAATACTCATTGGGAGGGCTGATGCTGAAGTTGAAGCTCCAATACTTTGACCATCTGGTGTGAAGAGGTGAAAAAGACCTCTTGCAAAAGACGTTGATGCTGGGGAAGATTGAAGGCAAAAGGAGAACTGGGTGGCAAAAGATGAGATGGTTAGATAGCATCTGTGTGTGCTCAGTTGCTCAGTTGTGTCCAACTCTTTGAGACCCCATGGACTGTAGCCAGCCAGGCTTCTCTGTCCATGGGATTTTTCAGGCAAGAATACAGGAATGGATTACCATTTCCTTCTCCAGGGCATTTTCCAGAACTATGAGATTGAATCCACATCTTTTGAGTCTCCTGCATTGGCAGGTGGATTCTTTACCACTGCAACACATGGGAAGCCCCAAGTATGGGGGTAGGATATAACATATCCCAATGATCATGGATTTGACTTTCTCCACTTATTTCTGGTGAACTTTGCTTTATATATGTTATTAGATGTATTTATACATTCTATATAAATATATAGAGGTGTCATATACTTCTGGTAAATTGACCCTTCTACCTTCATGAAATATATTTCTTGCCATAAAGTTTATTTTTCCTGACATTGGTATAGATAAAACTTGTGTTGACTTGTGTTGACTAGTGTTTATATGGTACCGTTAAAGTACTAAAAATTGGACTGACCTTTTACCCCAGACCCAGAGATACCTGGGGATTTAGCCTTTCCATAATACTACTCTTGGAATGGAGTCAGTTAAGTTGAAATTTAACCATGTGATCTATCAAGTCAATTTGCTTGGTAATCAGATTTATTTATTGTGAAAAGTCTTATTGATGAGTTTCAGGTGCACTGGAAAGACTGTGAATATCTCTTGTCACATAGAACCTAGTGGGTCTATGTGATAAGCACAGTATAAACGCAGATGAAGAATGCAGAAGGCATCTGCTTCATCTCTTGTAATTGAAGGCAACCACTTTGATGAAAGGATTGCAAACTGTTTCTGAGATGTTTCAACTTTCCTCAGTGAAACTACTCTTGAGATGTGCTTCATTTTTTTTTTTTTTTTTTGGTCTTCCTCACAGTTCAAGAAACTGTCATTGAGACTATTTAAAATAGTTACAGGTATACTTGTAACCTACTATTTTTGCTGTTGTTGCTGCTGTTCAGTTGCTCAGTTGTATTCGACTCTTTGTGACCCAGTGGACTGCAACACACTAGGCTTCCCTGTCCATCACCAACTCCCAGAGTTTTCTCAAGCTTATGTCCATTGAATTGGTGATGCCATCCAACCACCTTATCCTCTGTTGTTCCCTTCTCCACCTGCCTTCAATCTTTCCCAGCATCAGGGTCTTTTCCCAGGTGAGTTGGCTCTGTGAATCAGGTGGCCAAAGTGTTGGATCTTCAGCTTCAACATCAGTCCTTCAAATGAATATTCAGGTTTTATTTCCTTTAGGGTTGACTGGTTTGATCTTCTTGCTGTCCAACGGACTCTCAAGAGTCTTTCCCAGCGTCACAGTTTGAAGGCATCAATTCTTCAGCGCTCAGCCTTTTTTATTGTCCAGCACCTATCATTTTTATTATTTGCTTTCTACTTAGACATTTGGTTCTATTATTTTTCTCTCTTTTATCCATTTATTTTACTTATAGGATACTTCTGTGGCTAGATGTTATATATGTTTGCTTTTTTCCTATTGAGGGCAAACTTTAAAGATTACTTTTATTGAGGTAACATTGATTTGTAACATTATATTTTCACATATGCAACATTATATTTCTGTTTCTGTATACCTTACGCCACACAAAAACATTTATATAATACACCCTTGACTTGTTGAAACTACTATGAATAGATAATTTTACCACTCTTAAAATACTTTAAGAATCTCAGAACAGTTTAACTTCTTGTACCCTTCCCCAACCTTTTATGTTATTATTGTATTTAAGTTGAATTCTGTCTTAACTATGTATCTATTCATCCATCTATCTAGTTCATTTATCCATCTATCTATCAGCTTAATATGTCTCTCCACCTATTGTTATTTTATTTTTCAAAAATTTTATTGGAGTACAGTTGAGTTACAATGTTGTGTTAATTTATGTGTACAGCAAATTAAATCAGTTATGCATATGCATATATCTATTATTTTTTAGATTATTTTCCTCTATAGGTTATTAGAGGATATTGAGTAATATTCTCTGTGCTATCCAGTAGGTCCTTGTTAGTTATCTATGTTTTGTTACATAGTCTGTGTACATATTGTTTGAATTGCTTCTTCACTTTATTCCTGCTTATCTCTTCTATCTAGAATTGCATATTCCTTGCCTCAAAATTTTTTGGTAATTTTATTTCATTTATTTTATATCATTCGCTAGCAAATACTTTGGATCTTTTTGCTAAAAATATCTTTCAAAATTAAATGTGTATTTATTTTGTATTGAATTCTTGATTGAGAGATTTTTAAAACTTTTCCAAAGTAAAACTCCACTATCTTTGGGCTTCCTTTTTTTTTTTTTTTTTTAATTTCTGTCGTGAACTAACTTTCTAGTTTTCTTTCTTCTCCAATAGTGCTATGACATTCTTTTTGGACTTCTTTTTCTCTTTGTTTTTAATTTTCTGCAACGTTATAATAGTGTGTCTTGGGCTGGGTTTTCTTTGAATATATTCTGTTTCAGTTCCAAAATGTTTCTTGAGTCTTTGCTTGATGTCTTTCTTTGGTATGACAAAATTCTTAGTAATTATTTTTCAATATGGGCTTCCCAGGTGGTGCTAGTGGTAAAGAACTTGTCTGCCAATGCAGGAGATGCAAGAGATGGGGGTTCAATCCCTGGGCCATGAAAATCCAGTGAAGGCCATGGATACCTGCTCCAATACTCTTGCCTGGGGAATCCCATGGACAGAGGAGCCTGGCAAGCTACAGTCCATAGGGTTGCAAAGAGTCAGACATGCCTGAAGTGACTTAGCAAGCACCATATTTTCTGATATGTATTCTATTCCATTTTCTCTCTGTTGTCATCTGAGTCCCTTTTAATTTGTTTCATTTATATTTTTCCCCTCTCTGACTTAGAATATTTTTTTTCTGACCTGCTTTCTAACTATCTAATTCTTTTTCTAGCCATGTATAATTGGTTATTAGTGCATTGAATCAGTCTGTGGCTAATCAGGAGATGGAAACCATTCAGTTATTTAAATTGGTGATAATTAATATAAAGAATTATTAAGCTGTGATAGGAGAGTAACTGTAAAGATGAAGAGAAACCTCTAAAGGATTCCCTAGAGCTCAGAGAGACTCCTTGAGGAAAGATAAACTTGGAAAAGAGATTCACACCATATTGAAATTGGCATGGCTAAAGCTCTGGGCTTCCCAGGTGGCACTCATGATAAAGAACCCACCTGCCAATGCAGAAGATGTAATAGACCTGAGTTCGATCCCTGGGTGGGGAAGATCCCCTGGAGAAGGACATGGCAATCTATTTCAGCATTTTTTCCTGGAGAATCCTATGGACAGAGAAGCCTGGTAATGGTCGCATAGAGTCGGACACAACTGAAGTGACTTTAGCATGCATACATGGCTAAAGCTTACCGGATAGAGGGTGACTTGACTTGATTGCCTTGCCAAAGCTGTTGCACAACAACTGAACAAACAGAAACAACCCAACCCTCTGAGACACGGGCTGAATGCCCACAGATGGGCCTGCAGATGGAGTGAAAGCAATCTACATTGCTGGAGCTGGGAGCTGGTGAAATCTCATTCTGTAGGAATAGGAACCTAGCATACTTTCCTGTCAGCTTGAAGTAGGTCGGCAAGAGGGATGAAATCTGAGCAGTCAGCTCACTAAATGCCAGCACTATGTGGATTCTGGCATGGACATGCATGGAGCTAAGAAGTGGGTGTGGTGGCAGCATTTTAGGCATGGGTTCATGCCTGCAGGGTCCCAGGCTCCTAGACATATTTCCATTCCCCAAAGTAAGAGTGAGGTAAAGCTTGTGGTTATTAAATACTGGAACAAAAAGTTGGTGTCTGGCTGGCACCTAGCACTGGAGAAAGTGCACAAGTCAAGAAATGGAGAAAAAAAATCTCACTGTTCTGGGATCTATCAGGTGAACTGTCTTAAAAAGCAGGAAGGAAGGGCATTCCTTTCTCTACTGCCTACCCAGAATCCTCTACTCAAAAGGCTAAACATTGCTGACTTGCAATGGAGAAACATTTGTAAAAATCATCTCAATTATTATAGAGCAGTTACCCCAAAAAGGAGAATTTAGAACTAAGAATTTAAAAATTGAGAATTAGAACACATAATTGATGAGCTCTTAATTCCAATGATTATATTGTTCAGGTATAGAACTATCGTGTTAATATTTTATAACTTCTAAGTCTCTGTTTTTAAAATTTTTGAATCTTTTAAATTAAAGATGGCTGAGGACTGAAGAATTGATGCTTTTAAACTGTGGTGTTGGAGAAGACTTTTGAGAGTCTCTTGGACTGCAAGGAGAACAAATCAGTTAATCCTAAAGGAAATAAACTTTGAATATTCATTGGAAGGACTGATGTTAAATCTGAAGCTCCGGTACTTTGGCCACCTGATGTGGAGAGTTGACTCATTGGAAAAGACTTTGATACTGGGAAAGAGTGAAGGCAAAAGAAGGGAGTGGCAGAGAATGAGATGCTAAGATAGCATCACCACGTCAGAGGACACGAATTTGAGCAAACTCCTGGATACAGTGGAAGACAGAGGACTCTGGCATACTGCAGTCTATGGGCTCCCAAAGAGTCAGACACAATTTAGCAACTGAATAACAACAAATTAAAATGATTGTAAATGAAATCATCAAAAAAGAATGTTCTCAGGTAATGAAATCTAACAGAAGAATCACAATGTTTCTGTAGTTGTTGCTCCCTCCAATGAGTCAGTTCTTCCCAGCAGGTGGCTAAAGTATACGAGTTTCAGCTTCAGCAACAGTCCTTCCAATGAATATTCAGGACTGATTTCCTTTAGGATTGACTCGTTGAAGCTCCTCACAGTCCAAGGGACTCTCAAGAGTCTTTTCCAGCACCACAGTTCAAAAGCATCAATTCTTTGGTGCTCAGCTTTCTTTATAGTCCAGCTGTCACATCCGTACATGACTATTGGCAAAAACATAGCTTTGACTAGACGGACCTTTGTTGGCAAAGTAATATCTCTGATTTTTAATATGCTGTCTAGGTTGGTCATAGCTTTTCTTCCAAAGAGCAAGTGTCTTTTAATTTCATGGCTGCGGTCACCATCTGCATTGATTTTGGAGCCCCCAGAAATAAAGTCCGTCACTGTTTCCATTGTTTCCCCATCTATTTGCTATGAAGTGATGGGACTAGATGGCATGATTTTAGTTTTCTGAATGTTGAGTTTTAAGCCAGCTTTTTCACTCTTCTCTTTCATCAGGAGGCTCTTCAGTTCTTCTTTTCTTTCTGCCATAAGGGTGGTGTCATCTGTGTATCTGAGATTATTGATATTTCTCCCAGCAATCTTGATTCCATCTTGTGCTTCAACCAGCCTGGCATTTCACATGATGTGTTCTGCATATAAGTTAAATAAGCAGGGTGACATTATACAGCTTTGACATACTAATTTTCCGATTTGGAACCAGTCTGTTGTACCAAGACTGGTTCTAACTGTTGCTTCTTGACCTGCATACAGATTTCTCAGGAGGCAGGTAAGGTAGTCTGGTATTCCCATCTCTTGAAGAATTTTACACAGTTTGTTGTGATGCACACCGTCAAAGGCTCTGGCATAGTCAATAAGGCAGAAGTAGATGTTTTTTTGGAAATATCTTGCTTTTTCAATGATCCAACAGATGTTGGCAATTTGATCTCTGGTTCCTCTGCCTTTTCTAAATCCAGCTTGAACATCTGGAAGCTCACAGTTCATATACTGTTGAAGCTTGGCTTGGAGAATTTTGAACATTACTTTGCTAGCATGTGAGATGAGTACAATTGTGCAGTAGTTTGAACATTCTTTGGCATTGTCTTTCTTTGAGATTGGAATGAAAACTGACTTTTTCCAGTCCTGTGGCCCCTGCTGAATTTTCCAAATTTGCTGATATATTGAGTGCATCACTTTCCCAGCATCATCTTTTAGGATTTGAAATAGCTCAACTAGAATTCCATCATCTCCATTAGTTTTGCTCATAGTGATGCTTCCTAAGGCCCACTTGACTTCACTTTCCAGAATGTCTGGTTCTAGGTGAGAGATCACACCCTCATGGTTATTTGGGTAATGAAGATATTTTTAGTATAGTTCTTCTAGCACTTGTATACAGGTTAATGTCAATAAATTATATTGATCAACTTTCTGAAATACTTTTTTTTTACCTGAAATATCATTTCTCTTTCAAAGTGTTTAACGTTTTTTAAAAATATTTTATTTATTTATTATTTTGCTGTGCTGGAGCTTTGTTGCTGCACAGTCTTTTCTCTAGTTGTGGCAAGTAGGGGTTACTCCCTCATTGCAATGCATGGGCTTGTCATTGTGGTGGCTTCTCTTGCTGTGGAGCATGGGCTGGTTCTAGGACATGGGGGCTTCAGTAGTTGCAGAACGGAGGCTCAGTAGTTGTGTCTCCTGGGCTCTAGAACTCAGGCTCAGTAGTTGTAGTACACGGGCTCAGTTGCTCTGTCCCATGTGGGATCTTCCTGGATTAAGGATTGAAGTGGTGTCTCCTGATTTGGCAGGAGGATTCTTTACCCCTGGGTCACCAGGGAAACCCTCAAATCACTAAAACATTTTAAACCTCATTTACATACATTGTTTCAGTTCAGTTCAGTTCAGTAAAGTCATTCAGTCCTGTCCGACTCCTTGCGACCCCATGAATCACAGCACGCCAGGCCTCTCTGTCTATCACCAACTCCCGGAGTTTACTCAGACTCATGCCCATCGAATCGGTGATGCCATCCAGCCATCTCATCCTCTGTCATCCCCTTCTCCTCCTGCCCTCAATCCCTCCCTGCATCAGGGTCTTTTCCAATGAGTTAACTCTTTGCATGAGGTGGTCAAAGTATTGGAGTTTCAGCTTCAGCATCAGTCCTTCCAGTGAACACCCAGGACTAATCTCCTTTAGGATGGACTGGTTGGATCTCCTTGCAGTCCAAGGGACTCTCAAGAGTCCATAGTTCATACATTGTTTAGATTCAAACAAATAACCACCTCATGAGATAATCATAGCTGGCCAAGGTAAATTAGAGCCTGGATTTTGGAGCTATATTGTCTGCAATAAAATTCTGGATCTACAAAGGATTTGACAATGTGATATAATCATATGGCTATAACTATCTACCACTGTGCTTTAGTTTTCTCATGTGAAACATGGAGATTAAAATGAGCATAAAGTGTATTAAATAAATTAAAATGTATTAAAATCTTTGGAATCTAGCCTGTTGGCTATAGTAAATACTGTATAATCTTTAGCTATTTACTATTTTACTAATTTATAGAAGCTTTTTATATCATATGATGTCACCTACATGCAGAATCTAAAATAATAATAATAATACAAATGAACTTATTTACAAAACAGAAACAGACCCAAAAACTTAGAGAATGAATTTATGGTTACTAGAAGGGGAGTGAGTGGGAGGGATAATTAGGAGGTTGGGGATTTACATGCACACACTACTATATTTAAAATGAATGCCAAAGATTAGATGTTTTGGAACTGTGGTATTGGAGAAGACTCTTGAGATTCCCTTGAACTGTAAGGACATCAAGCCAGTCAATCTTAGAGGAGATCGATCAGTCCTGAATGTTCATTGGAAGGACCGATGTTGAAGCTGAAGCTCAAATACTTTGGCCACCTGATGGGAAGAACTGACTCCTTAGAAAAGACCCTAATGCTGGGAAAGATTGAAGGCAGGAGGAGAAGGGAATGACAGAAGATGAGATGGTTGGATGGCATCATGGGCTCAATGGACGTAAGTTTGAGCAAGCTCTGGGAGTTGGTGATGGGCAACGAAGGCTGGCATGCTGCAGTCCATAGGGCCTCAAAGAGTTTGACATGACTGAGCAATTGCACTGAACCAACAAGGACCTACCACAGGGAACTTGAACTGTGTTCAATATTATGTAACAACCTAAATGGAAATATAATTTGAAAAAGAATGGATATATGTATATGTATAACTGAATCATTTTGCTATACACCTAAAACTAACACAACATTGCTAATCAACTATATCCCAGTATACAATTTTAAAAATAAAAATATCAATTAATTAATTTTGAAAAAGATTATTTTTTATTCCATGGAATAAGTTGTTTTGTTATTTCTCTAAACAAGTCTGAAAATTTGATGGGAACAAAGACATATATCCAATTATACAACAACACTGCATTTGGGGACATTCTGTGCCAGTATCCTTGAAATGAAAAATCAAAACTTCCTTTATTTTTTTTTCCTAGAATATTTTTTTTCCATTTATTTTTATTAGTTAGAGGCTAATTACTTTACAATATTGTAGTGGTTTTTGCCATACATTGACATGAATCAGCCATGGATTTACATGTGTTCCCCATCCCGATTCCCCCTCCCACCTCCCTCCCCATCCCATCCCTCTGGGTCTTCCCAGTGCACCAGCCCCCGAGCACTTGTCTCATGCATCCAACCTGGGCTGGTGATCTGTTTCACCCTTGATAATATACATGTTTTGATGCTGTTCTCTCGAAACATCCCACCCTCGCCTTCTCCCACAGAGTCCAAAAGTCTGTTTTTCTGTTTTGCATATAGGGTTATTGTTACCATCTTTCTAAATTCCATATATATGCGTTAGTATACTGTATTGGTCTTTATCTTTCTGGCTTACTTCACTCTTTCCAAGTAACTGCTCCAGTTTCATCCATCTCATTAGAACTGATTCAAATCAAAACCTCCTTTAAAATGCTGGCTCAATTCACTGTAGTTTCCAGTGAATTTATAGTGTACATTTAGCAGCTGTGGGATAAATCCTAGCTGTTGTTTGGAGCATTGTCTAGGCCCTGTGAAATGGAATATTTCCTGCCATATCAGTAAAGAGGGTGTCACAGCCATCAGAGATTCTAGACTTACAAATGTAAAGTTCTGAACCCAGGAAGAATAATAAAGGTTATCAGGCAATCATCAGCCACTTCCCAGGTTAGCTAGTGGTAAGAGCTCCCTGGTAAGCTTAAGGAGATTGGGAGATTCAAGAAAGAGCCAATAGCAGCCATCCACCGCATCTACCACTCCCTATGGTGAAGAGAAATTAAGGATGTGAATAATCAAGAAGGAGGATTTGGCCCTAGATGGCTGAGATGCATATGAAAGGAATGAATTCAGTCAGCCCAGATGCTTACATCTTCCCACACATAGGGGAGCACTAAATTCCTTAGTTTCAGATATCTGGTCTTCCTTAACTGACAGTAACTTTTGATGTTCAGACTATCTGCCCCCTTTGTTACAAACTTCTATGTATCCTGACTCCTTCCCTTGCCTCCTCAGAGCAGTTTCTCAGGGCTACTTGAGAGGCTATCTCCTGGGCTTGAAGTCCTAAACATTCCTACCCAATAAAACAACTCTCAGGTTGTGACTATTGTTTTAAGGCAACAGCCCTAATGTTCAACCTCAATTCTCTAATATCTTCCAGAACTTACTTTCCAAGTAACTGCCTGATTTCCTCCCTGCTCATTAATTTGCTCGTTCATTCATATAATTATGAGTTATATAATTATGTGAGCAAGATGTTCCCTGCCTTAAGAACTTATGGTATGTAAGAACCTCTAACTCACAAGCTGGTCCATGATTCATCTTAAACTTGATTTGCATTGGAATCCTCAGTCTCAGACTCCCAATTGGAATCCTCAGTCTCAAACTCCCAATTTTTGTTTTTAAGTTGACTATCCTGAATTTCAGTTCAGTTCAATTCAGTTCAGTCACTCAGTCGTGTCTGACTCTTTGTGACCCCATGGACTGCAGCAAGCCAGACTTCCCTGTTCGTCACCAACTCCCAGAGCTTGCTCAAACTCATGTCTATTGAGTCAGTGATGCCATCGAGCCATCTCATCCTCTGTCATCCCCTTCTCCTCATGCCTTCAATCTTCCCCAGCATCAGGATCTTTTCTAAGCAGTCAGTTCTTCGCATCAGGTTGCCAAAGTATTGGAGCTTCAGAATCAGTCATCCCAATGAATATTCAGGACTGATTTCCTTTAGGATTGACTGGTTTGATCTCCTTGCTAGGCAAGGACTCTCAGCAGTCTTCTCCAACACCACAGTTCAAAAGCATCAATGCTTTGGCGTTCAGCTTTCTTTATGGTCCATAAATGACTTCTGGAAAAACCATGGCTTTCACTAGCTAAACCTTTGTTGGCAAAGTAATGTCTCTGCTTTTTAATATGCTGTCTAGGTTTTTCTGGACTTAACTTCAGGCATTCATTTCCCTCCAGTTTTGCCACCCCCCCCCCTTTTTTTTTTCTTTCTTTTCTTTTTTTCTTTTTTTTTTTTTTTTTTTTGAAAACAATGCCCTGGAATACATTCTTCATGTTCTGCAGCAGAAATATGTGTGTGTGAATGCACGTTTTAGGGGTGGGGAGGGGGGAAGGGGCACAGAGAGCCTTGATGCAACAGTAGGGAGAGAACTCATTGCTAGAGGCAGCCAAAGAAGAAGAAGAAAAGAAAAGAGACAATTACCTGCTGTTAGAGTGCAGCTTATTCAAGGCAAAGCCAAATGACATGTGAAATAAAGAACATTTCCTGGGGTTTTACCACATCTGTTGCTGACAGCCCTGGTGCACCGTTTATCTACAATCAGCTGAGAGTTTCCACTTAGAAAAGTAAGAAATAGATTTTTCCCCTCTAAATTGAGGGCTTAGCAAGGGGACCTGGGGAAATGAAGATGTCTAGGAGATTACTGCTTTCAGATTGCGACATGAATAGTTTAAGCCAGTAGTGCCTCCCCGCCCTTACCTCTAAGCAACTCTTTCACTGGGAGGTTTGCCTGTTGCAGAAGAATATTGGTTTATTTACAGGTGTTATCATGAGTGGAACTAGAATGTTTCATCCTCAAAGCAAAAGAGATAATAAGAAGAAAGCTGACCCAGGAAGCTAGAAGGAAGTTTTTTTTTTTTCCCAGTAGACTTCAGAAAAAGAAATAGAAACGTTTTTGTGTAATAAGTTAACTTGCTCACTCATTCATGTCCTACTCTTTGTAACCCCATGAACTCTCTTCTCTGTCCATGGAAGTTTCCAGGCAAGAATACTGGTGTGGATTGCTGTCTCCAGGAAAAAGTTAACTACCGCTCATTTAATTACACCCAATTTATTATTATTTGCAAAGTCTTTAACTCAAAGTTATGGAACATATGATCACTATTTTTAGTTAATTAAATCCTTTTGGATTAAAAAAATGAAATCATATCATTACATTCAGTATTTTTTCATCAGTCTTCTACACTGTACAAGACACTACTATTAGGTGCTGGAGACTTAAATATATGGCTTGCCCATTTTCAAGATAATTTCCATAACTAAATTGTGTTTAGGTAGCGAGAACTGAAGACACATAATTTTTGTGCCTATCCTGTGCTACAAATCCTGAAACAAAGTATGTTTTTCCTGACATTGCCAAACAATACTGAAATCGGGGCGGGGAGGGGGAGAAGCTTAGCTATTTGCTTCAAGAAATACCCGTTACTACAAAATAAAGCCAAACAAATTAAGCAGTTGACTTATTAGAATAGCAGTTTGCTTGTCAATAATCATTTTAAATTCTTACTTTGGTGTGCCTATGGTTTCAAAGTTGTTTTGTTATAGCTCTGTCTGGTCTCAAATATTTTCTTGCCTTCCAAGACTCATATTCTGGTATTTTAAGTGAAAATGACCCTACCCAAGCCTTAATCTGAAACATTCCTTCTTCTAAATTTCTCCTTTAGAGACACATAAAAACACTCAAAGCGGGTGTCTCCCTTACTGCAGAAGGTTCAATAAACTTAGCTTTGTTTTTCTGTTTTCAATGGGTTTTTATCGTGTTCAGTTTTGGGAGTGGAGTGTAAGAGTCAACTAAAAACTTTGCTTTTGCTCTCCTTACATGATCTTTAATTATTTAATATACTAAATCAAGGACCAACAGAGTATGATTTTTTTTTTCACAACTTACTAGTAAAGAATGTTTATTTTTTTCATTTTTAAAGGAATGTTTGAAAGTAATAACAATATGAAACAGACTGCATGCTCAGTCATTAAGTCGTGTCCAACCCTTTGTGACCCCATGAACTGTAGCCCACCAGGATCCTCTGTCCATGGAATTCTCCAGGCAAGAATGCTAGAGTGGGTTTCCATTTTCTTTTCCAGCAACAGAGACTATCTAGTCCTTTACAGAAAATGTTTGCTGACCTTGGGACTAGACTGATTTGAAGAACAGCATCAATTTTGCTACTAACTGGGCTGAGATAATTTGAATATTTTACATAATCTTCATCTAATTTACAGTGTAACTAAGATCTACTCCAGTCCTAAGTATCCATGTCACTTTCTATGTCTCTGTTCAGTTAAACTGGATCTATTATCAAAAAATATTTTCTTTTGATTACCGGGAAAATATGCATTGCATATTCCAGGAAATTTCCAAACAGTGTTTTTAGTTGAGCATGTGAGTGCTATTGTGCAATTGAGTATTTTACTTAATCCAGTTATCAATACGTATAAGTAAAATTGCTTTCCAATCTCTACTCCATTTTACCCAACAAATCAAACACAGCTGAAAGAAAATATGAAACAGTTGGTTGAAAAGTGCGTGAGTTGTTTGTTCTGTCTTTGTCAATTACAGTATAAAATTATGGTGGGAAACTTTGGGCAAGTTTTAAATTATATGGACTTGGATGAAAGACTGAATACACAAATGGGCAATGGCCAGAGTGTATATGACGATAGAATTTTGACCCATAACCTCTGTAGCAGCCAGCCCAGGAAATAAAAGTACTACAACCTTTGCAAGTAATATAATCAGAATGCTCAGGACGTGGTCAGTGATTACCATTTCCAAAAATTTTTGCCCATGATTCAAATTCAGGACCAACCAGAGAAATCCAAACATGCTTTAAACCAATCACATAGGATGCCCCTCTAAGAGTTCCAAGCCTCCAGCTTTCTCATGCCAACAACTCCCAGTCAGGGTAGACTTGAAGTCTTCCCCTTTCTCACTAGAAACTTTTCTCATTCCTTTGCCTGCCTTTGCATCTCTGCCAATTTCAGGTGGTGATCTCTGACTCCCTTGCTGTACAGCAAAATCTGAATAAATAACCTCTTTTTGGTTTTGTTTGAGTGCTCTTCATTTATTTCCACTATAATTTAAAAGGCAAAGTAAACAGACCTGATTTATGTACTTTCACCCTAGCTTTTGTTTTTGTGATGGGTTACTCAGCACAGTATCTATCATTCTGGAAACACTCATTTCTCTTCTCCTCCTAGAAGGCGAGGTGTGAACTATATGAATACTTCCAGGCATCTTAGTCTAGTCAAAGCTATCATTTTTCCAGTAGTCATGTATGGATGGGAGAGTTGGACTCTAAAGAAAGCTGAGAGCTGAAGAATCGATGCTTTTGAAGTGTGGTGTTGGTGAAGACTCCTGAGAGTCCCTTGGACTGCAAGGAGATCCAACCAGTCCATCCTAAAGGAAATCAGTCCTGAATATTCATTGGAAGGACCGATGCTGAAGCTGAAACTCCAATACTTTGGCCACCTGATGTGAAGAACTGATTCATTGGAAAAGACGCTGATGCTGGGAAAGATTGAAGGTGGGAGGAGAAGGAGATGACAGAGAATGAGTTGGTTGGATGACATCACTGACTGGATGGACATGAGTTTGAGCAAACTCTGGGAGTTGGTGAAGGACAGGGAAGCCTGGCGTGCTGCAGTCCATGGGGTCGCAAAGAATCAGACATGACTGAGCAACTGAACTGAACTAACTAAGGCATCCTGAAATTACATTAAATGGAAATGGAGTGGAAGGTGGGAGGGAGGTTCAAGAGGAAGGGGACAAGTGTATACCTATCTCTGATCACTTTGTTAAATGACAGAAGCCAACACAATATTTTAAAGCAATTATCCTCCAACTAAAAAAAATAAATTCATTAAAAAAAAGAAATTGTGAGTCAAAAGTTGAGATATTGCCTGAATCCAGAAAAGCAGGGACTACCAGCTGTATGATGGGGTGATTCCTTTTCTTTAGGTGCTTGGTATTGTAAATTTCATTTAACTTGCTTTGTGTTTTTTATTTTCATTTGAACTTTATTATGCATCTTGCTTTTTTAAGGTTACTACAACTTTTTCTAGGATTGATAATAAGTGCTTAGTGTAAAAATGGCATATCAGAAATCTGAAAAGTAGATGCTTGCCAAGTATGAAGAATCACATCTTAAAAGGAAACACACTAATTAAAACAGTGTCAACCATTGAATCCAAAACTATTTGATCCCAAGCCTGGTTCTATGCAGAGTTTCTGGGTGGTTGTATATAGCATGAGTTAGAAAATGAAACCCTGAGATTTGTGAAAAAGTTTTCTAGAGAATGAATATGCATATTTCATGGAAAAGTAGGTGGTGGCAAAGAATTTGTAGTAGGAGTACAGGTACCTACTTACCTACAGGTAAGGTACAGGTACCAATTTACCTACAAGATAAATTGGATGCCTATTTGGTCTAGAGTTGTAGTTGTTGCTCAGTTGCTAAGTTGTGTCTGACTTTTTGCGATCCCATAGACTGTAGCATGCCAGGCTTCCCTGTCTTTCCCTATAACCCAGAGTTTGGTCAGATTCATGTCTATTGAGTCAGGGATGCTATCTAACCATCTCATCCTCTGCTGCTCCCTTCTCCTCTTGCCTTCAATTTTTCCCACATGAGGGTCTTTTCCAATGAGTTGGCTCTTTGCACCAGATGGCAAAAGTAGAGAGAGATCCCTGTCCTATTAAATCTCAGACACTTGCTACAGTGCCTTATTCAAAATTAGCATCCATGTTATGGTTATTCTCTGTTTAAATAATAATAATAGTAAATATGTCCCACATATGCACACATGCATAGACATGTAGTTTCTTGACTTTAAAATACTCTTTTCCTGATCTTTTAACTATAACCAAATTAGTATGTATCATCAAGTTTCTGTCAAAATAATCTTCCCCAGACTAGAGAGAAGATTTAAGTGCTAACACAGGCCTCAGTGCAGATACTGTATTAACTGTGTCATGTGTAAAAGGTATCTGCTTCTGAGATTACTGTTTCGGTTCACCTATTTGCTCAGCTTTCAGCACATGCAACTGAATTGTAATTTAGATATGCATTTCACTGTCACTGAAAATATCTTTTTAAAAAATTACACTCAGAAGCAACACTAGACATAGAATATAAAAAAACAGCAGTCCCCAACCTTTCTGGCACCAGGGACAATTTTTGTGGATGAAAATTTTTCTGTGGAGCAGGGGGTGGCAGATGGTTTCTGGGCGATTCAAGCACATTACTTTTTTCTACACTTTATTCTTCTTATTATTACGTTGGCTCGACCCCAGATCACGAGGCATTAGATCCTGGAGGCTGGGGACCCCTGAATTATAAAACATACTATAAATACAAAAAAAAAAAAAAAAAACACCTTATAGGATTAAAGTAGCAAGATGGTTTTCATTTTAAAAGGACAGCAAAGTTGCATCAGCAAATAAAAGCAAATTTACAAAATATCTTATGGTATAACAACTAAATACTTCATAAGACTGCAGAAGAATAGACACTTTAAGTCTTTTGTTATAAAGACAATTGTAAAATGTGTTTCTTGACACATGTCAGGCACTGCAATTAAAGGCTATTGTAGCTGTCAAACCTTTCAGGGTAGATCAAGCATTTGCAAAACCGGAGAGATTGACATATGTGGTTCTCATATAGTGAATGACTATTAGAAAGGCATAAAATATCTGTCAAAAGTTCCCAGTGGCCTCTCAAGAAGTTTCATTTTCAATGATGTATAATTCAATTTAGAGGGAAAAAAATACTATAATTCTACTCATATTAGAAATGGAAATAAAACTTCAAATCACCTTTATTTTTACTACATGAGTGATTCTGTTGACTGTATTGGTATGAAATGGGTCACCATCACAAATCAACTAAAAAATCCTGTAACTCTCCATTCGTCATGCAAAATGGCAAAGAATCAAAAGTGAGTTCATTTTAGAATGTGACTGTAAAGAAATCTTAGATGCTAAGAAATATTAGATTCTAGGATATGATAGTGAAGGCTAAAGTCATATTAGTTATGTAAATAGATGATGCTGACTGCTAAAGGGAGAATACATTTTGTTTATTTTCAAGTGTGTACTTTTTGCCTGGAAAGCTGTTATGAACAATGATGTTTCTTAATATCACAGACATTTAAAATCAAGAAAACATAATAATAACATTTTATAAATGATTATCTCAAATTCTCCTCCTAGAACATGTCAATTTAATTGAAGCTATAAATTGATATAATATGAGAATATTTTATCAATGCATTATCATGCCTCAGAGTATAAAATCTAGAAACAATTTTGGGTATACATATTATATACATGCTTATTTAACAGATATAAAAACTAAGGGTGCCAACATAACTCCTCAAATTAAAGATATTTCTTTAGGTCTCAAGATTAGCATCACAGGTTAGAGAAAGACATCATATTAACTCAGACCTCAAATCACAGAGAGACAGCAGCAGAGCCATCAGCCAAACTTGGTCTGATTCCCAGGCGGAAGTTCTTCTTACTGTATGCACTGGGCATCATTCCCTCATCAAAGGCCTCCACAATAGAATAACAAGGCGGCAGCAGAGCTGGGACAGAGCCTACCTTCAATAACATTTTTAAAGTAGCAAAGCTTATTTCGTAAAACACTGTCAATCTTATCATCTTTTGTGATGGGTCCCCCTCAAGACTTTCCGGGAGCACACTGCCACCTGGAGGGAGTCTGGTGCCTGGAACCTGTGCCAATCCTTAGAAAACTACCAGAATCTCAGTTACGCAGCCTTACTCTCACTGCTTATGATATGGCACATGCACAGTGTTTTCAAAGAGCTGTTCTAGGCTTAAACAAGGCCCAGGACAGAAAGGGAAAAAGGAAAGAGAAAGAACAAACTTTAAGATGTCTTGTGTTGCATGGCCTTGTTTACCAGATTAATAAGAAATTTTCAAGGGCTTTAAAGAAAACTGTGCCTTTAACATGGGGTTTTGTCTCAAATGCTAATAGCAGATGCTGTGGGTTCTATAAGGAGAGGCTGAGCAGACAGAAAGGATAAGACTAAGCTGTAAACCAGAAGACTCAGATCTGCCAGCTATACAGGCTGAATTGGGTGATATTCTCTCTGTTTCAATGTTGCTATCAGTAAAATATGGATAAAATACATTACCATGTGTAAAGTAGATAGCTGGTAGGAAGCTGCTGTGTAAAACAGGGAGTTCAGCTTGATGCTTTCTTATTACTGGAGAGGTTGAATTGGGTAGGATGGCAGGGAGGCTTAAGAAAAAGCGAATATATGTACACTTACAGATGATTCATTTATTGTACAGCAGAAACTAACAAAACATTGCAAAGCAAGTATCCTCCAATTAAAAAAACAAAAGGAAGAGGCTTCCTAGGTGGCACAGTGGTAAAGTATCCACCTGCCAAAGTAGGAGACACAAGAAATGTGGGTCCGATGCCTGGGTCACCTAGATCCCCTTGAGAAAAGGGCAACCCACTCCAGTATTCTTGCCTTGGAAATTCCATGGACAGAGGAACCTGGTGGGCTATACCCCAAGGGGTCACAAAGAGTCAGATATGACTGAGAACATACATTTAAAAAAGGAATAAATAATTGAATATTATAGGCCAAGAAAAAAAGCAGGCTGCTTGCCAATAAATGACAGAAATGGTATGGACCTAACAGAAGCTGAAGATATTAAAAAGAGGTGGCAAGAGGTGGCAAGAATACACAGAAGAACTGTAAAACAAAGATCTTCATGACCCAGATAATCACGATGGTGTGATCACTCACCTAGAGCCAGATATCTTGGAATGTGAAGTCAAAGGGCCTTAGGAAGCATCACTGCAAACAAAGATAGTGGAGGGGATGGAATTCCAGTTGAACTATTTCAAATCCTAAAAGATGATGTTGTGAAAGTGCTGCATTCAATATGCCAGCAAATTTGGAAAATTCAGCAGTGGCCACAGGACTGGAAAAGGTCTGCTTTCATTCCAATCCCTAAGAAAGGCAATGCCAAAGAACACTCAAACTACCGCACAATTGCACTCGTCTCACACACTAGCAAAGTAATGCTCGAAATTCTCCAAGACAGGCTTCAAAAATATGTGAACCATGAACTTCCAGATGTTCAAGCTGGTTTTAGAAAAGGCAGAGGAACCAGAGATCAAGTTGCCAACATCTGCTGGATCATCGAAAAAGCAAGAGAGTTCCAGAAAAACATCTATTTCTGCTTTATTGACTATGCCAAAGCCTTTGACTGTGTGGATCACAATAAACTGTGGAAAATTCTGAAAGAGATGGGAATACCAGACCACCTGACCTGCCTTTTGAGAAACCGGTATACAAGTCAGGAAGCAACTGTTAAAACTGGACCTGTAGCAACAGACTGGTTCCAAATAGGGAAAGGAGAACGTCAAGGCTGTATATTGTCACCCTGCTTATTTAACTTATATACAGAGCACACCATGAGAAATGCTGGGCTGGAGGAAGCACAGCTGGAATCAAGATTTCAGGGAGAAATATCAATAACCTCAAGTATGCAGATGACACCATCCTTATGGCAGAAAGTGAAGAACTCAAGAACCTCTGATGAAAGTGAAAGAGGAGAGTGAAAAAGTTTGCTTAAAGCTTAACATTAGAAAATTAAGATCACGGAATCCAGTCCCATCACTTCATGGCAAATAGATGGGGAAACAGTGGAAACAGTGGCTGAATTTATTGTTGGAGGCTCCAAAATCACTGCAGATGGTGATTTCAGCCATGAAATTAAAAGATGCTTACTCTGTGGAAGGAAAGTTATGACCAATCTCGACAGCATATTAAAAAGCAGAGACATTACTTTGTCAACAAATGTCTGTCTAGTCAAGGCTATGATTTTTCCAGTAGTCATGTATGGATGGGAGAGTTGGACTCTAAAGAAAGCTGGGCACCAAAGAATTGATGCTTTTGAACTGTGTTGTTGGAGAAGACTCTTGAGAGTCCCTTGGACTGCAAGGAGATCCAACCAGTCCATCCTAAAGGAGATCAGTCCTAGGTATTCAATGAAAGGACTGATGCTGAAGCTGAAACTCCAATACTTTGGCCATCTGATGCAAAGAGGTGACTGTTTTGAAAAGACCCTGATACTGGGAAAGATTGAGGGTGAGTGGAGAAGGGGACGACAGAGGATGAGATGGTTGGGTGGCATCACTATCTCAATGGACATGAGTTTGGGTAAACTCCAGGAGTTGGTGATGGACAACGACGCCTGGTGTGCTTCGGTTTTGGGGGTGACAAAGAGTAGGACACAGTTGAGTGACTGAACTGAACTCAACTGACTCCAAAGGTTGTCGCACAAGTAAACATGGACCAAAGCAATGATATAGGCAACTGTGGTGGCTATTGCCCTTCATTAGACCATAGAACTATGTATCTCCATTCTAGACCTGACAAAAGTGAGGCTAAGTGAGTATTCAGTGAGTTTAAACTATAGGCCATCCAGATCTGAAACTCTCATTCTTTCAGTTCTCTCCATCTTTGTACTAATATTTCATGTGAAAATACTCAGTCAAATACATGTACTTGTGCTAAGTCACTTCAGTCATATCTGATTCCTTGAAACCCTATGAACTGTAGCACACCAGTCTCAGTCAAATACATAGCTCTGGGCTAACAGGTGGGATTTTAGTTATACAAACTAACAGACAATGTCTGATACTCCACATGGATATTTTTCCTTTCTCACTTGATAAAATGTACCATGAATTTCCTAGGTGGCTCAAGTGGTAAAGCATCCACCTGCCAACGCAGGAGATGTGGGTTCCATCCCTGGGTTTTGAAGATCCCTGGAGGAGGAAATGGCAACCCACTCCAGTGTTCTTGCCTAGAAAATCCCATGGACAGGGGAGCTTGGTGGACTATAGTCCAAGGGGTCACAAAGAGTCGGACATGACTTAGTGACTGAACACACACACACACACACACACACACACACACACACACATCATTAATAGAAGCTAATCCCAAATTCAGAGTTATTGATTTTGGTCTATGCTTCAGTGGTGGATTTTACATTACTGAGAAGAAAATTGTGATATAGCTCTATTGAAGGATGCTTTGTCCAGCTGTGGTATACATCCCTGACATCACACTTCAGAAGATCAGCAATTGTAGACACTTTTCAAAATTGAGATAATGGAGAGTTCTCCCCATGTTCAAACACCAGAATGGAGTAAAGACCACTAAGAAGCACCAAGCATCCATACACAAAACTAGCTGGAAGCCTCACTTTCAACTTTCTCACACTTTCTCTTTCAAAACCCATCTTTAGTTTTATAGAATGGGTTGTTGTATTTGTTGTTTAGTCACTAAGTCATGTCTGACTCTTTTGCAACACCGTGGACTGCAGCCCACCAGGCTCCTCTGTCCATGGGATTTCCCAGGCAAGAATACTGGATAGGGTTGCCATTCCCTTCTTCAGGGATCTTCCAGACCCAGAGATCAAACCAGCATTTCCTGTATTGTCAGGCATATTCTTTACCATTGCATCACCAGGGAAGTCCATGCCGTAGGTTGATGTATATAACTATAAGCAACAATAAGGAATAATGAACAAACATAATTTTGAATGAAGCCATACACTAAAAATACATGCACTATGATTCCATTTATATAAAGTTCATAAACAGTCAAGCTAATCTCAGTGCTAGAAGTCAAGATATCAATTACCTATGAGGTGTGGGTATAAAGATGGGTGCAGTTTCAAATTACTCAAATTTGATTTAAGGCAAAGAATATAGGTATCAACTGGTAGAAAGGAGACATTATGGGGAGAATTTTGTTCCTATGTATATGACTTCCCTAGAATAACATCAGTGCCACTTATTAAAACAACATCTAAATTTACTTACTATAACTAATCCAATCTGATATTCACAGTTTTGATGTTTTGCTTTATTCTGTTTTTAGATCATTCAGAAAATAAGGTCTATATTTCTCCTTCTCATTATGTTTGTGAAGGACTAAAGGGGGAAAATGAAAGAGAAAGCAGAATCACATGTAAACTGTCCAAGTCTAAGAAGTGGGCAGAGTTAGGTTGCTATGTGGTTTGAGTGGCTTCCACACTCTACTTCAGGAGGTGTTACTGATGGTGGAGGCCTAGAGTGAATATTCCCTGAGAATAGGCAATGCTACAATACAGTATAGTGGGGAAAAAGACAAAAAAAAATGTCTTAAAGTGGAACAATCCTCTAGAGTAACAAAATTCTTTCACTTTTTTTTTTTCTTACTTTCCTATTCACCTTCTGCCCCTGCCATTTTTCTCTCGTAGGAAGGGCACAGAACAGGGAATGGTGGCGCTCAAGTTGCTTACTGCTGTACTTTGGTCCTGGAGCATAAACCAGACCAGCACCAAAGGTCAGCTGAAAAATCCCCGATAGAAAGGACTGAGTGAGATCCAGGACACAGTAAGTGGATTATATAACCTCTGCACAGATGGACTCAGATTTCTACATGATGAGCAGTCATCAAGATACCTGATTATACCCTCTTCATCTTCAACCTCCCACAAATCTCTCTCTCCTTCTTTTTGTGAGAGATGCTTGAGAAGAAACTCTTACAGTTTCAAATACAAAATGAACTTGCCACAGAAATTTTACACAATTTCACCATCAAGGACTAGGATCATGTGTTGACTGGTGAATCTTCTAAAAAATGAGTTATGACTAAGTCAAGTCTCAGAAATAATTGAAAAAAAAAAAAAAAAAAGCATCAAGGAATCACTTTGGCCGGGTAAGAGCTTCCCTACACTTTTTGTTTCTGGCCATGCTTATAGCATGCGGGATCTTGATTCCCCAACCAGAAAGTGAACCTGTGCCCCCTGCACTGGGAGCACAATCTTAACCACTAGATTACTAGAGAAGTGCCCAAACTTCCCTCTTCTTAACCCAAATAAAGCTTTTTCTACCACTTCCTGAAGACAAAAATTCAAACATTAGAAGTCTATTCCTTAGCTTAGGGATATGCCTTTGAAAATGCAATATCCTTTGAAAGAGGAAACATCATAATCTCTTGTATTCATGTCTCCTGAGGATGAAATTGCTAATCAGTTTATTTCCTGAAAATAGGATTTGGTGTAAAATATGACAGAGAAACTTTTGAAGTATTCACAGAGAATTGGGTCCAAATAAAGTTGAGATCACTTTGTGGGGGAAAAAAAAAGCAAATATACAGAAAAGAGAACTTGAAGTGATCAAAGAAATTTCAGCCCTTTTAATATTTTTGTCAAGAACAATAGTTTGGCAGGGTTTGATAGAATCACAATTTCACCATTACTCTTAATTCTGCATTTTCTTGTTTTATCTGCAATATATTTTTGTTGAATATATATCTTCATCATATCATCATCATTTGCTTTTACCAGATGTAAACACTAAGGCCCATAGAAGGTGAATTGCTCTGTTTCCCAGAGTTTTTTGGTTTTTCCCTATTTGTAGGGATACTTCCTGGACCACCACAATTTCTGAATTCATCCTTTCATCAGAAGGAAATGTTTGTAGCTTTGCGATATCTTTTCCTAGTGGCTTTGGTATCACCCTGATACACAGGCAAGAGACTCTTATTCCAGTCCCCACATGTTGACAAATTACAACTGAAAGTATTAAACTGTATATTTATTAATAAAAAATAAAATAATTAGAAAACAGAAGGAGAAGTCAGGACTAGCACAGTATGATCCAGAACCCAAAATATCTGCTCTCTTGGCTCATGACTCATGACTCAATATAATTTGCATTCTACCTTTTAATTTTATTATATAGTTTCAATAATTTACAAAAAAGAAAATTGAGGGAACTCCCTGGCAGTACAGTGGTTAAGACTCTGGGCTTCCAACACAGGGGACAAAGGTTCAATCCCTGGTCAGGGAACAAAGATCCCACGTGTTGTGTGACATGGCCAAAACATTAAATAAAACTTAAAAAAAGAGATTGAAACTATATGAAGATAATCAAAAGTTAGTTGATATTATATATCTATTTTAAATTTAATTTGATATTGAATGAAAATATAGTCACATTTTATATATTTTAGTAAAAACTGCATTTTTAAAATAATTTTATTATTGAAAATTAGTAAAAGTTAAAATTATGATAAAATTATGTAATAGAAAATGCCATTTTGAAAAAAACAAAAAAGGCTGAAATTGAAAAAGAAATACAAAAGCTTCAAAGAAGTGGTCTGTGAAGGATAGGCTCTAAGGTGGTGCACAAGATTCCCCACACTGTGTAATCACCTTTCTTCTTCAGGTTAAGACCTGAGACTTGTTTTAGACAATAGAACACAGCAAAGATGACAGATAGCACTTCCACCATTCTATTACATAAGATTGCTTGATAGGAGACTCTCTCCCTCACTGATCATGGTAGGGAAGTCCATGTGGCAAGAAACCAAGGGTGGCCCCAGCTGAAAATCAACGAGAAGCTAAGCTTCTCACATGTGTCATCACAAGGGACTGAACTCTGCTAAAATCTGTGATAGCTTGGACGCAGATACTTCTCCAAGGGCACTTTGAGATGAGACCACATCTCTTGATAACTCTTGTAAGGCCCTGAAGCAAAAGACCCAAGTAAGCTTGCCTAGATCCCTGACCCACCGAAACTATGAGATAATAAATATATGTTGTTTTGTTTTTGTTTTGTTTTGTTTAAATGTAAGTTCATGGTAATTTATGATGCAGCAACGGAAAGCCAACACAACTTGAAACCACTAAAGTGACCTACCTTCTGTTAAGCATATAGTCTCCATGAAAATTCTGAAACAGGACCTCAGAAGTTCCTTATTCAAGGAATTAAGCTTAATTACTTGGGGGAGACTTCGTTAAGAAAAAGAATACAAAATTGCAAATATATTATTAGGTAACCAAGAGAATATGTATTTGTAAGGAAGGGTAAGAAAAGAAAGGGCAATAAATTACAAGCATTAAACATGACAAGCAGTAAATATCAAAAAATCTAGAAACAGAGTGTAACATTTTAACAAATTAATTACCTGACACCCTTCTGTAATATCTTTGCTGCCTTTTGGGATACAGAATAATGGTCCCCAAAGGTATCCAAATCTGAATTCCTGGAACAGGTGAGTGCATTTCCTTATATATTGAAAGAGTCTCTGCAGATGTGGTTAAAGGTAGAGACTCTGTGATAGGATTAACCAGAATTATCCAGGGGGGTTCAAACTAATTACATGAGTCCTCAACAAGCTTTCCTGGGTTTGTTCAGAGACAGAGATGTGATGATGGAAAAGAGGTCAGATGCTACCTTTCCAGTTTGGAAGATGGAGGAAGAGAGCATGAGCCAAAGAACGTGGGTGGCCTCTAAAAACTGGAAAAGGCAAGAAAGCAAGCTGTGACAGAGAACAAAAGGAAATGTCTAGGCTTGAAGAGATGGCCTGGAAATCTTATGTCAAAATGGCTAACTATATGACATATAAAGTAATAAAAATCACTGATTAAGAAAATCCAACACATAATTATTTCAGTTCTAAATACAGTGAGTTTCAATGCTAAATACAGTGAGAAAGAATATCACACATAATAAATATCTTATTTCACTAGATTGTAACAAAGAGTAAAAATAATACTGAACAAGGAACATTTAGTATACACATTATTGAACTAAGACAAAATAAAACATGTAAGCCAAAAATATTGAAAATTCTCTGACTTTTTAAAAATAGGCAGGTTTTGACTTAGATAGAACTGCCCCCAAATTGAAATTTTTTGATGAAATACATACATACCAAAATTGTCTCTATAACCATTCACAGACACATGATGAGAATGCTGACTAAATTCTGTCCAACCAATTATGTTTAATTTGAAAAAAATAGAATATAGTAGAGGAATTAAAAATATCATAATTTAAAATATGAGGGAATTAAAGTCTTTGGCAGAAGATACAGTTAATTTAGAACTGGGCTATCAGCAGTTATTTTGTACGGACTGTTGTTTAGTATTGATAATGTTTGTAAAAGTTTAACAAAAGGAAAAAGAGTTAAGTAGTTCATTTCACTTATTTGTCCCTTTTGATTAGACTCTACTTTTTAGGGGAATTTCAGGTTCACAGCAGAATTGAGCAAAAGTACGGAGTTTCCATATATCATGTCCATTCACATGCACAGACACCCCACTGTGAACACCCCACATCTGAGTGGAACTTTTTTTTTATAATTGATACAACATACACTTAATAATCATAATCAACTGCATGTTATAATTACCCATAGACCCATAGTTTGACATTAGGATTCACTCTTGGTATTGTACATTGTATGAGTTTTGACAAGTGTATAATGGCATATATCCACCATTATAGTATCACACAGAAGTTTGACCTAAGTCTTTGTGCTCAAAATCTTTTCTCCCTCACCCAACCATGATAGAAACTGATATGTTTTACTATATTCATGATTTTGCCTTTTCTGTCTAGGCTGTCATATAGTTGAAATCATAGTATGTAAACTTTAGAGATTGGCATCTTTACTTAGTAAGATGCATTTAAGTTCCCTCCATGTCATTTAATGGCTTGCTAGTTTATTTCTTTTTGTGTGCAGCACTTAGTCTCTCAGTTGTGTCAGACTCTTTGTGACCACATGGACTGTAGTCCACTAGGCTCCTCTATCCATGGGGATGCTCCAGGCAAGAATACTGGAGTGGGTTTCCATGCCCTCCTCCAGGGGATCTTCCCAACCCAGGGAACAAGCCCAGGTCTCCCACATTGCAAGTGGATTATTTACTGTCTGAGCCACCAGGGAAGCCCAAGCACATGGGAGTGGGTAGCCTATCCCTTCTCTAGGGGATCTTCCAAGCCCAGGAATCAAACCAGGATCTCCTGCATTGCAGGCAGATTCTTTACCAGCTGAGTTACCAGGGAAGCCCTATTCCTTTGTCTGGATGTGGCACAATTTGTCTCTTCATTCATATACTGAAGGACATCTTGCTTGCTCCCAAACTTTGTGAATTTTTGTTAATACAAAAAAGTTTTAACTGATTTAGGTAAGGAACATGATTGGTGAATCATGTGTGTAGTTATAGTTTAGTTTTGTAAGAGACTTCCAAACTGGAAATCATGTTCCAATAATGTTCCAAAGTGGCTGTACTATTTTGCATTCCACCTCACTCAATCATGCCTGACTCTTTGTGACCCTATGGACGGTAGCCCACGAGGCTCCTCTGTCCATAGAATTCTCCAGGCAAGACTACTGGAGTGGGTTTGCCATTCCCTTTTCAGGGGATCTTCCTGATCCCAGGATTGAATCTGGGTCTCCCAAATTGCAGGTAGATTTTTTACCATCTGAGCCACCAGGGAAGCCCATTTAAAATTAGTTAGAGTTCCAGTTATTCAATGTCTTGCCAATGTTTGTTGTTAGTGTTCTAGATTCTGGCCTTTTTAACAGGTGTGTAGTGTTACCTCATTCTTATTTTGTGTATCCTTAATGACATATGATGTGAACCATCATTTCATATCCTTTCTTGCCTTCTGTATATCTTCTTTGATTAGGTGTCTGAAAGCATTAGTTGCTCAGTTGTGTCTGACACTTTGTTGACCCTGTGGACTGTAGCCCACCAGGCTCCTCTGTCTATAGAAACCTCTGGCAAGAATACTGTCATGGGTTGCCAGTTTCCTTCTCCAGGGAATCTTCTCAACCCAGGGATCGAACCCAGGTCTCCCACCTTGCAGGCAGATTCTTCACCATCTGAGCCACCAGAGGCTAAGGTGTCTATTCAGGTCTTTTACCCATTTTCTCATTGTTGCTTTTTTCTCATTGTTTCATTTTAAAAATTCTGTGTATATTTTGAATAACAGTCCTTTATCAGATTTGTCTTATGCATTTTCTCCCAATATGTGGCTTGTCTTCTCATTTTCTTGATTGTGTCTTTCATACAACAAAAGTTTTTAACTTTAATGAAATCCAGCTTATCAATTATTTCTTTCAAGGACCTTTGATATTATATTTAAAAAGTCATTGCCATACCCAAGTTTATCTAGATTTTCTCCAGATGACTTCTAGAAGTTTTATAGTTTTGCATTTTACATTTAGACCTATAATCCATTTTTAGTTAATATAGGGTGTAAAATCTCTGCCTAGAGTCATCTTTTTTTGGGGGGAGGGGCGGTATTAATCCAGTAACATATATTGAAAAGATTATCACTTCTCTATTATATTTTCTTTGTCAAAAATCAACTGACCAAATTCATTACACTTTTTAAAATTAAAATTATTTTGAGAAAGTTGTAGATTCGTGTCTAGTTACAGTAAATAATACACACAGAGCACGTGTATCCTTTGTCTACTTTCCCCCATATGATAACATCATGTAAAACTATAATACACACACAACTATAATACAATATAATCACAACTAAGATATTGACATGATACAGTCAAGAAACACAACATTTCCAACACAACAAGAATCTCTCACTTTGCACTTTTCTATCTAACTTTCCTCATGCCCTCAACCCTTCGTCTACTTTTCAATGGAAGCCTCAATTCAGTTTCCATTTCTGTCATTTTCTGATTTTTAAAATGTTATTAGGTGGAATCATACAGTATGCAACCTTTTGAGAATGGCTCTTTTTTTTTTTTTTCCTCCACCCAGCATAATTTGTATTCAGGTTGCTGCAGTGTCAATTGTTTGTTCTTTTATACTGCGGAATAGTACTAGTGTTGAACTGAGACATTTGATACACTGGAGGATGAATAAGTTCAGCAGGGGCTAAAAGCTTATACCAATTGTCCGGACAGACCCTCAACTGTTAGTGAAATGGGAACTTGTTGGAGCTGAACACCATTAAGGAACTGAAAGAAAATGGTAAGTTGCTGCCTATACTGAAAGGAGAAAATTGATAAACATTACACTTGGTGCCCAGCTACTGCAAGAAAGGCATCATTCCAGTGTAGCAATTCATGATTTAATCCTCGGAAATGGACTACAAAATGCTCATCTTCAGTTACACTTTGTATATTTCACAAGATTGTGCTAAATAAATGCATGTGACATTTTTTCAACCAAAAATACTATGCAGTAAACATCTTCAAGTTCAATTTTTAAAAAATGGAATGAATATATCACAGTTCAACCATTCACAGGTTAAAAAACATCTGGGTTGTTTCCAGTTTGTTGCTATTACAAATAAGGTTTAAATAAGCATTTATCAGTTCCCTTCAGTCACTCAGTAGTGTCTGACTCTTTGTGACTGCAGCACACCAGGCTTCCCTGGCCATCATCAACTCGTGGAGCTTGCTCAAACTCATGCCCATCAAGTCAGTGATCCCATCCAATCATCTCATCCTCTGTCGTCCCCTTGTCCTCCCACCTTCAATCTATCCCAGCGTCAGCGTCTTTTCAAATGAGTCAGTTCTTCGCATCAGGTGGTCAAAGTATTGGAGTTTCAGCTTCAGCATCAGCCCTTCCAATGAATATACAGGACTGATTTCTTTTAGGATTGACTGATTGGATCTCCTTGCAGTCCAAGGGACTCTCAGGAATCTTCTCCAACAACACAGTTCAAAAGCAGCAATTCTTTGGCGCTCAGCTTTCTTTGTGGTCCAGCTCTCACATCCATACATAACTACTGGAAAAACCATAGCTTTGACTAAACAGACTTTTGTAGGCAAAGTAATGACTCTGCTTTTTAATATACTGTCTAGGTAGGTCATAGCTGTTCTTCCAAGGACCAAGAGTTTTAATAATTTCATGGCTTCAGTCACCATCTGCAGTGATTTTGGAGCCCCCAAAAATAAAGTCTCTCACTGTTTCCATTATTTACCCATCTATTCACCATGAAGTGATGGGACCAGATGCCATGATCTTAGTTTTCTGAATGTTGAGTTTTAAGACAACTTTTTCACTTTCCTCTTTCACTTTCATCAAGAGGCTCTTTAGCTCTTCGCTTTCTGCCATAATGGTGGTGTCATCTGCGTATGTGATGTGCATTTATATACAGATGTTAATGTTTTAAATTATTTGGGTAAATGCCCAGAAGTTTGTGATGGCTATATCATATGTCAATCATATACTTAGTTTAATAAGAAACTGCCAAATTGTCTTCCAGAGTTGTACTATTTTACATTATCACCAACAATCTCAGATGGTAAAGAATCTGCCTGCAATGCAGGAGAACTGGGTTCCATTCCTGAGTAAGGAAGATCCTTTAGAGGAGGAAATGACAACCCACTCTAGCATTCTTGCCTGGAGAATTAGATAGACAGAGGAGCTTGGCAGGCTATAGTCCATGAGGTCACAAAGAGTAGGACAGACTAAGCATCTAACACTTTCACTTTTTCAGCAAGGAATAGAAAAGGTCAGTTTTCATCCCAATACCAAAGAAAGGCAATGCGAAAGAAGGCTCAAACTACCGCACAATTGCACTCATCTCACACGCTAGTAAAGTAATATTAAAATTCTGCAAGCCAGGCTTCAGCAATACGTGAACCATGAAGTTCCAGATGTTCAAGCTGGTTTTAGAAAAGGCAGAGGAACCAGAGATCAAATTGCCAAAATCTGCTGGATCATTGAAAAAGCAAGAGAGTTTCAGAAAAACATCTATTTCTGCTTTATTGACTATGGCAAAGACTTTGACTGTGTGGATCACAATCAACTGTGGAAAATTCTGAAAGAGATGGGAATACCAGACCACCTGACCTGCCTCTTGAGAAACCTGTATGCAGGTCAGGAAGCAACAGTTAGAACTAGACATGGAGCAACAGACTGGTTCCAAATAGGAAAAGGAGTATGTCAAGGCTGTATATCGTCACCCTGCTTATTTAACTGATATGCAGAGTACATCATGAGAAACGCTGGGCTGGAGGAAGCACAAGCTGGAATCAAGATTGCCGGGAGAAATATCAATAACCTCAGATATGCAGATGACACCACCCTTATGGCAGAAACTGAAGAAGAACTAAAGAGCCTATTGATGAAAGTCAAAGAGGAGAGTGAAAAAGTTGGCTTAAAGCTCAGCATTTAGAAAACTAAGATCATGGCATCCGATCCTGTCACTTCATGACAAATAGATGGGGAAACAGTGGAAACAGTGGCTGACTTTATTTTTCTGGGCTCCAAAATCACTGCAGATGATGATTGCAGCCATGAAATTAAAAGACGCTTACTCCTTGGAAGGAAAGTTATGACCAACCTAGACAGCATATGAAAAAGCAGAGACATTACTTTGTCAACAAAGGTCCATCTAGTCAAAGCTATGGTTTTTCCAGTGGTCATGTATGGATGTGAGAGTTGGGCTGTAAAGAAAGCTGAGCGCCAAAAAATTGATGATTTTGAACTGTGTTGTTGGAGAAGACTCTTGAGAGTCCCTTGGACTGTAATGAGATCCAACCAGTCCATCCTAAAGGAGATCAGTCCTAGGTGTTCATTGGTAGGACTGATGAAGCTGAAACTCCAATACTTGGGCCACCTGATGCGAAGAGCTGACTCATTTGAAAAGACCCTGATGTTGGGAAAGATTGAGGACAGGAGGAGAAGGGGATAACAGAGGATGAGATGGTTGGATGGCATCACCGCCTCAATGGACATGGGTTTGGGTGGACTCCAGGAGTTGTTGATGGACAGGGAGGCCTGGCGTGCTGTGGTTCATGGGGTCACAAAGATTCAGACACAACTGAGCAACTGAACTGACTGAAGAATGATCCATTTGTCTGCTTATTTGTTTGTATTTGATATTCTCTATTTTTTTTTTCTTTTTAACAATTCAGATGCATGTATAATGATATCTTATTGTGGTTTTAATTTACATTTCTTTTATGATTTTGAACAAGTTTTTATGCACTTAGTTGCCATCTTTAAATTATCTTCAGTGAATGTCTCTTCCTATTGTTTGCCTATTTCCTAAAACTATTTTATTAATGATTGAGTTTTGAAAGTTCTGTGCATATTCTAATTTGGCTTGCAAACATTTTCTCCCAGTCTGTAATTTGTCTTTTTGTCATCCTAACCATGTCTTTTGCAAAGGGAATGTTTGTTATATTGAAGTTTGATTTTCCATTTTTCCTCTATGGAAAACTGTTACCCAGACCTGTATTTCAAAGACTTTCTCTTATACTGTTTCTAAAAGCTTTTCTGTTTTTTTAGTTTTACATTTTAAGTCTAGAAATTAATTTTTTTTTTATAAAGTGAAAGATTTAGCTCAAAGTAGCTTTATTTGTTGTTTTTATTTGTTTGTTTTGTTTTCACTCATGGCTGTCCAGTTACTCCAACATTTTTTGCAAAGGTTCTTTCCCCTGTTGATTACTGTTGCATCTTTCTTAGAAATCAACTGGGTATATTTCTGTCTGCCTTCCATGTTATCTACTTTATTACATTGGTGTATGAATCTGTCCTCCCAATATAACAAAGTCTTAACAAAGGGTATGTCTATTTCTCTTACTTTATCATTTTTTTAAATACTGGTTTCATATTATAGTTAATTTGCCTATTTGTTTAAATTTTAGAATAATCTTGTATATAACCACAAAAAAATGTCTTGCTAGACTATTCACAGGAATTATCTTAAACTTGTACATTATTTGTAATTTGAGAGAACTCACATCGTTATTACACAGAATCTTCCAAACCAATAGCTCCATCAACATGTGGAGGTATGTTTCTCCACTTGTTCACTCGTTATTTGATTTCTTTCATCGGCATTTTGCAGTTTTGAGCATAAATTTCCTGTTCGTGTTTTGTTAGATATATACCTACAAAGATCACTTTTGAGTCATTGTAAACAGTGCTGCATTTAAAATCTTAGTTTTAATGTCTCTATTGCTAGTATATACAAATAAAATTGACATATTTTCATAGGTTGATCTTGAATCCTGGACATTACTTAGTTTTATTCTTAGTTCTAGGAGTATTCTTGGTAAATTTCTCACAATATTCTACATAGACACAAGATATCCACAAATAAGGACAATTTATTTCTTCCCTTCCAATAAATATAACTGTCATTTCCTTTTTTGGTCTAACCTTGCTAAATAGAACTTCTAGTCCCATGTTAAGAGCAGTGAAAGTGGACATCCTTGCCTGCTTCCTGATTTTAGGGAGAAAGCATCAGTATTTCATCATTAAATGTACTATTAGCTATATAAGTTTGGTGTTTTGTTTTTATATTGTTTGCCTTTGTTTGTTTTGAAAATGTTCTTTATCAGTTTGAAAAAATAAATCGATTCCTGTTTTTCTGAGACTTTTAAAAATTGTGAATGGGTGTTAAATTTTATCAATTTTTTTCTTTATTGATAAACATGATTATATAAATTTCCTTCATTATCCTATTGAAATGGTATTAATATGTTTATCATGATTACTATGGTGTATTACATTGATAGATTTTTCAATATTGAAGTAGTTTTTCACCCCCAGAATAAACTCCTCTTGGTTGGTGTGTAAATATTTATATATATTGGTTAATTATATCTGAATATATTCTATTAACAATATGTACACTTACAGTCATGAGGAGTATTGGTGGGATACCATTTTTTAATATTGTCTTAATTTCATTTTTTATCAGGATAATATTTGCTTCATTAAATTAATTGAGAAGCAATCACTGTGCTTCAACTTTCTAGAAGAAGGTGTGTAATGTGAATTTTTTACCGTTGAAAGACTTCTTAAGTGAAATCATTTCAGTCAAGAAATTTCTGAAGAAGAGTATTTAAATTTGAGTTGTGTTTAGTTGCTAGGTCATATCTGACTCTTTGTGACACCATGGACTACCGCATGCCCTGTCCTTCACTATCTCCCCACATTTGCTCAAATTCATGTCCATTGAGTTGGCGGTGCCATCCAACCATTTAATCTGCTGTCACCCCCTTCTCCTCTTGTCCTCCATCTTTCCCAGCATCATTCCCTTAATAGTTTGTGTATGCTAAGTCACTTGACTTGTGTCCAAGTATTTGTGACCATATGGACTGTAGCCCCCTAGGCTCCTCTGTCCATAGGATTCTCCAGGCAAGAATACTGGATTGGGTTGCCATGCCCTCCTCCAGGGGATCTTCCTGACTCAGAGACTGAACCCATGACTCTTGTCTCCTGTTTGGCAGGTAGGCTCTTGACCACTAGTGCCACCTGGGAATAGTTTAGAGCTACTTAAATAATCTATTTCAAATTGAGTAATTGTAGTAGGGTACGGTTTTCAATGAATTGGTCCATAGATCTATGATTGTAAATGTTATATATGTAAAGTTGTTCATATCATTTTCTTACTATTTCATTATCTGCAATAACTGCAGTGATACCTATTTTACTCCTGACACTGTTAAGTTGTGTTTTTCTTTTTTTTCTCTTTATCAATCTTATTAGAGATTTGTGAATTTCTTGAACATTTTAAAGAATTTTTTCATTGCTTTCTCCATTGTGTTTTTTTTAACATTCCTTTTTGTTTTATTTTTAATTTTAATAATCCCTACGGTATACTTTCCATCTTTCTGATTGCCTTGGTTTCATTTTGCCTTCTTTTATATGTTCTTTATGCGACAGCGCAGGAGTGGCAGCCGAGAGGAGCTTCCCCACCTCCAAGGTCAGGGGCAGCGGGCGAGAAGAGCTACCACACCCGAGGAGGTCAGGGGCGGCGGCCGAGAGGAGCAACTCCACCTCCAAGGAGCGGCTGCTGCTGGGCGCAGGAGGGCTGAGAGGAGCTACTCCACATTCAAGGTCAGGAGGGGCGGCCGTGAGAAGATACCCCTCCTCCAAGGTAAGGAGCAGCGGCTGCGCTTTGCTGGAGCAGCAGTGAAGAGATACCCCACGTCCGAGGTAAGAGAAACCCAAGTAAGATGGTAGATGTTACGAGAGGGCATCAGAGGGCAGACACATTAAAGCCATAATCACAGAAAACTAGCCAATCTGATCACAGGACCACAGCCTTGTCTAACTCAATGAAACTAAGCCATGCCATGTGGGGCCACCCAAGACGGTCGGGTCATGGTGGAGAAGTCTGACAGAATGTGGTCCACTGGAGAAGGGAATGGCAAACCACTTCAGTATTCTTGCATTGAGAACCCCATGAACACTATGAGAAGGCAAAATGATAGGATACTGAAAGAGGAACTCCCCAGGTCGGTAGGTGCCCAATATGCTACTGGAGATCAGTGGAGAAATAACTCCAGAAAGAATGAAAGGATGGATCCAAAGCAAAAAAATACCCAGTTGTGGGTTGGACTGGTGATAGAAGCAAGGTCCAATGCTGTAAAGAGCAATATTGCATAGGAACCTGGACTGTTAGGTCCATGAATCAAGGCAAATTGGAAGTGGTCAAACAGGAGATGGCAAGAGTGAATGTCAACATTCTAGGAATCAGCGAACTAAAATGGACTGGAATGGGTGAATTTAACTCAGATGACCATTATATCTACTACTGTGGGCAGGAATCCCTTAGAAGAAATGGAGTAGCCATCATAGTCAACAAAAGAGTCCAAAATGCAGTACTTGGATGCAATCTCAAAAATGACAGAATGATCACTGTCCATTTCCAAGGCAAATCATTCAATATCACGGCAATCCAAGCCTATGCCCCAACCAGTAACACTGAAGAAGCTGAAGTTGAATGGTTCTATGAAGACCTACAAGACCTTTTAGAACTAGCACCTAAAAAAGATGTCCTTTCATTATAGGGGACTGGAATGCAAAAGTATGAAGTCAAGAAACACCTAGAGTAACAGGCAAATTTTGCCTTGGAGTACAGAATGAAGCAGGGCAAAGGCTAATAGAGTTTTGCCAAGAGAATGCACTGGTCATAGCAAACACCCTCTTCCAACAACACAAGAGAAGACTCTACACATGGACATCACCAGATGGTCAACACCAAAATCAGATGAATTATATTCTTTGCAGCCAAAGATGGAGAAGCTCTATACAGTCAGCAAAAACAAGACCAGGAACTGACTGTGGCTCAGATCATGAACTCCTTATTGCCAAATTCAGACTTAAACTGAAGAAAGCAGGGAAAACCACTAGAATGTTCAGGTATGACCTAAATCAAATCCCTTATGACTATACAGTGGAAGTGAGAAATAGATTTAAGGGACTAGATCTGATAGACAGAGACCTGATGAACTATGGACAGAGGTTCGTGACATTGTACAGGAGACAGGGATCAAGACCATCCCCAAGAAAAAGAAATGCAAAAAGGCAAAATGGTTGTCTGAGGAGGCCTTACAAATAGCTGTGAAAAGAAGAGAAGCAAAAAGCAAAGGAGAAAAGGAAAGATATTCCCATTTGAATGCAGAGTTCCAAAGAATAGTCAGGAGAGATCAGAACGCCTTCCTCAGCGATCAATGCAAAGAAATAGAGGAAAACAACAGAATGGGAAAGACTAGAGATCTCTTCAAGAAAATTAGAGATATCAAGGGAAAATTTCAGGCAAAGATGGGTTCGATAAAGGACAGAAATGGTATGGACCTAACAGAAGCAGAAGATATTAAGAAGAGGTGGCAAGAATACACAGAAGAACTGTACAAAAACATCTTCATGAGCAAGATAATCACAATGGTGTGATCACTCACCTAGAGCCAGATATCCTGGAATATGAAGTCAAGTGGGTCTTAGAAAGCATCACTACGAACAAAGCTAGTGGATGTGATGGAATTCTATTTGAGCTATTTCAAATCCTGAAAGATGATGCTGTGAAAGTGCTGCACTCAATATGCCAGCAAATTTGGAAAACTCAGGACTGTGGCCACAGGACTGGAAAAGGTCAATTTTCATTCCAATCCCTAAGAAAGGCAATCCCAAAGAATGCTCAAACTACTCCACAATTGCACTCATCTCACACACTAGTAAAGAAATGCTCAAAATTCTCCAAGCCAGGCTTCAGCAATACATGAATCGTGAACTTCCAGATGTTCAAGCTGGTTTTAAAAAAGGCAGAGGAACCAGAGAGCAAATTGCCAATATCTGCTGGATCATTGAAAAAGCAAGAGAGTTCCAGAAAAACATCTATTTCTGCTTTATTGACTACGGCAAAGCCTTCGACTGTGTGGCTCACAATCAACTGTGGAAAATTCTGAAAGAGATGGGAATACCAGACCACCTGACCTGCCTCTTGAGAAACCTATATGCAGGTCAGGAAGCAACAGTTAGAACTGGACATGGACCAACAGACTGGTTCCAAATAGGAAAAGGAGTATGTCAAGGCTTTGTATTGTATATTGTCACCCTGCTTATTTAACTGATATGCAGAGTACATCATGAGAAACGCTGGGCTGGAAGAAACACAAGCTGGAATCAAGATTGCCGGGAGAAATATCAATAACCTCAGATATGCAGATGACACCACCCTTATGGCAGAGAGTGAAGAGGAACTGAAAAACCTCTTGATGAAAGTGAAAGAGGAGAGTGAAAATGTTGGCTTAAAGCTCAACATTCAGAAAACTAAGATCATGGCATCTGGTCCCATAACCTCATGGGAAATAGATGGGGAGACAGTGGAAATAGTGTCAGACTTTATTTTTTTGAACTCCAAAATCACTGTGGATGGTGACTGCAGCCATGAAATTAAAAGATGCTTACTCCTTGGAAGGAAAGTTATGACCAACCTGGATAGCATATTAAAAAGCAAAGACATTTCTTTGCCAACAAAGGTCCATCTGGTCAAGGCTACGGTTTTTCCAGTGGTCATGTATGGATGTGAGAGTTGGACTGTGAAGAAAGCTGAGCACCGAAAAATTGATGCTTTTTAACTGTGGTGTTGAAGACTCTTGAGAGTCCCTTGGACTGCAAGGAGATCCAACCAGTCCATCCTAAAAGAGATCAGTCCTGGGTATTCATTGGAAGGACTGATGCTGAAGCTGAAACTCCAGTACTTTGGCCACCTCATGCGAAGAGTTGACTCATTGGAAAAGACCCTGATGGTGGGAGGGATTGGGGGCAGGAGGAGAAGGGGACGACAGAGGATGATATGGCTGGATGGCATCACCGACTCGATGGGCATGAGTTTGAGTAAACTCCAGGAGCTGGTGATGGACAGGGAGGCCTGGTGTGCTGCGATTCATGGGCTCGTAAAGAGTCAGACACAACTGAGTGACTGAACTGAAATGAACTGAACTATGTAGAAACTTAGAATATTCAAAAAATGACTTTTCTATTATCAAATATACACATATAGTATTATAAATTTTTTTCTGAGCACTGCTTTAGCTGTATTCCAAAAAATTAATAAGTTGTATTTTCATTCTAATTCATTTCAATGCATTTTTTATTTCCCTTGAAATTTAGATTATTTATAAAGGGTTTGTTTAGCTTCCAATTGTTTGGAGATTTTATTATCTTTTATTGATTTCTAGTATAATTCTATTGTGACCAGAAAACATGCTCTGTGCTTCCAGTTCTTATAAAATTGTTGGTTTTGCTTTATGGCCCAGACATAATCCATTTTGGTTTATGATCTGTGGATAATTTAAAAAGAATCTGTGTTCTGCTGCTATTGGTTGGAATGTTTCATAAATATTGATTAGATACTGTTGCCTGATGTTATTGTGCATTTACTCTGCATTCTTGATTATTTTCCACCTCATTTTTCTATCAAGAATTGATAGAGTATGGTTGAAATCTCCAAACTAATTATGGATTTTTCTCTGTATCATTTAGGTTTTATTAATTTTATTTCATGCATTTTGCAACTATGTTATTTGGTATGTACACATTTAGGGTCAATTATATCATTTTGGGGGGTTGATGTCTTCTATCATTATATGTAATTCTGTATTCTCCAGTAATTATCTTGTCTCTAAAGTCTAATTTGGCTGATATAAATATAGTCGTTCCTGTTTTCTGTTGTTAATGTTTTAATGGTATATATTTCTCCATTCTAAAATGGGTTGGATAGTGTTCATCAAAAGATATGCCCATACCCTGAAAACTAAATGTGACTTTATTTGGAAAAAGAATCTTTGCAGGTGTAATGAAGTTAAGGGTATTGAAATGAGATCACCCTGGATTACCTGTGTGTACACTAAATCAATTGACAAGTTTCCTTATAAGAGACAGAGGAGACGGACACAAGAAAAGGAAATGTGACAACAGAGGCAGAGATCAGAAATATGTTCTCAAACCAAGAAACACCTGGAGCCACTAGAAGCTGGATGAAGCAAAAAAGATTTAATTCTAGAGAATTTGGAGGGAGAATAATCCTGCCAACACCTTGACTTAAGATTTTTTACCTCCAAAATGATAAATTAGTAAATTTCTTTTGCTTAATCCACTTAGTTTTGGGGAGTTTTGTACAGCAGTGCTAGGAAATTAACATACATATTTTTTATTTTCAACCTTCCTATATCATTATACTGAAGTGAGTTTCTTGTAAAGACATCAAAATATCATAGGGGTGGGCCATATTTTTTTTAATCCTCACTTTTAATCTCTGTGTTTTAATTGCTGTACTTCCACCAGTTGCATCAATGGTGTAATTATTGCTAGGTTATGGTTTAAATCTGTCATTTTATCTTTTGTTTTTCTTTTCTGGTTCACTTAAATATTTACTGTTGTTTTTTTTTCTCTCTCTTTAGTTCCTTCATTTAAGTCCTTTGACATATTTTAGAATTTCATTTTGATTTATGTGTGGTATTTTGTATAGCTGTTTTAGCAGTCACTCAGGTTTATATTACATATGCATAGCTTATCCAAGTCTACTCACATCATTATTTTAACTGTTCAAATGAAGTGGAGAAACCTTACACCCCTTTACATCCATTTACCATGCCCTATTTATAATTAAACTGTATTAAATATTTCCACTTCATATTTTTAGAACCATATCCAGCCATCTTTCCTTCATCATCAAATATAATTTAGAAAAACTCAAATGCATAAAAAATCTATTGTATTTACCCATATTTTTGTTTATCATGTTTCTTATTCCTTGATGAAGTTCCAAGATTTATTTTGTCTTTCTTCCACTCTAAATAACTTCCTTTAGCCATTCATTCATGGCAGTTCTGCTGACAACTAATTCTCTTCATTTTCATTCTTCTGAGAATATCTTGATTTTCCTGAATTTACTTTTTGCTGGACACAGAATACTGAGTTGACAGATTTTTTTTTTTCTTTCAGCATGTGAAAAATGTTTTGGCACTTGCTTCTGGTCTTCGTGGCTTCTAGTGGAAATCTATTGCCTTTCAAATCATTTTTCCTATAATTAAGGTATTTTTCTCATATTTAATTGCTTTTTTTTTTTTTTTTTTAATTTACAAGTGTTTGAATACAAGGTACCAGTGAACCAGTGAAGTTGCTCAGTCATGTCTGACTCTTTGCGACTCCATGGACTGTAGCCTACCAGGCTCCTCCATCCATGGAATTTTCCAGGCAAGAGTACTGGAGTACGTTGCCATTTCCTTCTCCAGTGGATCTTCCCGACCCAGGGATTGAACCCCAGTCTCCCACATTACAGGCAGATGCTTTACTGTCTAAGCCACCAGGGAAGCCCTGAATACAAGGCACCTTGATATAAATACCCTTGAGAGTTTCCTCTTTGGAATTCACTCAATTTTTGAATATATACATTTATAACTTATCAAATTTGGGAAAATCTCAACCAATATTCTTTAATTTTTTCTAACCCTTTTCACCCCTCTTTTTTTAAACCTTGAAGACACAAATATTACAATACTTTTGTGACAGTTCCACAAATCCCTGAGTCTCTTTTTTTTTTTTTTTTTGCAGGTTATTTTCACTCTATTTTTCAAATTCAGTAACTTCTATCATTCTAGCTTGTCATTTGTGCTTCTATTTGTCTATTAAGACAATGCAGTGATGTTTTTATTTCAGATATGCATATCAGAGTTTGAGACCTGGCGTCTCAGAGCAGAACCCTTGGTCTTAAAGATCCACCTCTGAGTTGATCATGAAGGTACTGTGACTTGAAATTATTTAGTAGCCAAGAAATTCTCTGCAACATTGTCCAATGATAATATAGAGCAAATCAAGTGCAAATCTATTTCTCTCCAATACTTCATCCACATGTATAAGCATGCCTGATTCCAAGTTAAATCAATAATTGATCCTTAAATCACGACTTGCATCCACTGGTCTCAGCACAATCGATAAACTAGCATCTCTGAATGAAACAGAGAAAGGATGAAGCATATCAGGAAATATAGCTTCATCAGAACTAGCATACCATTTTATGGAGGGTGTCAAACGAGAAGTCAGGTATGACTTACTGTTACAGTGACTAATACTAGGTATTTGATCAAGACTTGACAGAGAAATTGGCAGTACAGGACAATATAATTTGCTATTCCTGATGTGCCTAATTATATCTGGGTTAGAACTTAGCACCAGCAGTGATACAAGCTCAGAATAAATTTCACATTGGAGTTGCATTTTTCTTCTGAGATGATCACCAGATACTTTACAAACCTGAAATTTCCCAGTAGGGAGTAAGTTTTACAAAATCCTTTCTCCACAGGCCAACAGAGAGAATTGTAGAGCCAAAAACAGTCTTGACCTTCCAATAGTGTAAATTTACTTCCATTTACTGTGATTTGGAATTTTCTTATAGTACATGTAAGCCATATACTCAATAAATGATACACTTATCTCCTTCTAGGCATTCTTCAACTGTCTTGTCTAATAGTTTTTAATTGTTTAACTGCATCTTTGTGTTCAGAGCTCTAACTGGTCAAGCTAATATTGTTGCAGGTCATTTATTTACAAAGCAACTCATGCTTCCAGATTAATCATTAGTTGCCTGAGGCCATTGATCTCTTCATAAGTTTATAGTTTCAGTCCTACACAAAGATCTTTTCTTTTATTGCTATTGGTCTGTCCATCTATCCCAAACATTCATTTTCTCTTTTAGTCTCTCATCCTCACATAATTTTTGTATATTTCCTCCTTTCTTTACATTCAGATGCAACAATTCCCCCTCCAGGTTATCTTCTTTCTTCTGTAAGACATACATTAAAATAAGAAGTCTCAAAATTAAATTAAATTAAATTAAAAATTATAATTTTTGTTTTATTTCATATTATGAATTTTTGGAAATACATATGAATTCAGAGTGGGGAACTATGAAGTAAGCTAGTAAGGAAAAGGCAATGCTTAAATTTTCTGATACCCAGTGGATCAGCTCCATGCTAGCAAATTTACTTTCATTATTTCATTTAATCTTAAAAAAAATCAGGTTAAAATTTAAGAAACTGAGGTTCATACTCCTTATTTACGTTCTACCAAATTTTATGGTTTAGTGAAACTTGTATGGTGATGACTGCTACAATTAATAATTGTCTCCAGCATCCTAATAATATGTATAATATCAATCAAAGCATTATTTTTCCTCTTTGCCCTTATTTTTTTTCCAGCTATAAAATCAAGATGAATAATTACATTATTTTCTTCTCAGCAGTGCTTTAAGTATAATGGGAATCTTTTACTTTATCTCAGTTTTAGCTAGTTTCCCAAAAGGATGAATACGGCCTGAAGTCAGGCAGCGTGGTTTCCAGCTCTACGCTTCTTTCTCAAGATTATTTTAGCTATTTGGGGTCTTTTGCCTTTCCCTTATATGTTGGGATGACCATAAAATAGTGTGGCAATATTTTAAAGTTTGGATTTTGTGTACTATTAAGGACTTGCAAAGAAGACAACCAAAAACTGGTTTTTGATAGCACTTAGATCTATATGCATTTTACACTTATAGAAATTGAAATTAAAGAAGCTTGAAACAAGAATTTCTTTCAAAAATTTTCAGTGCTGTGGCATAATACCCACCCTTATGAAGAATAAGAATGTGTACTTCCCTCTTACATCAAAGTTAAGGTAAAAGACTTCAATGGGACAACCCTAGAACTTGAACTATGAAATCCTGAAGACTCCATCATAGAAAGAGAATAAACATGAAGGACTATGGCTGATTACCTGTTCTAGGGGCAGCACAAGAAGAGAAAGCTGCATTACTGTAGAAAAGACAGAAGCACCTGAGTCAATTACTGTTTAGGTTCTTCTGAAGCCAATCTAAGCTTGTTGCCCAAAAGGAGTGCCTGCAGTGAATCCAGTAGAGAGTTGATTAATTAACCTCCTCGTTAAAAAACTGTGTGTTATTTTTCAGGCCAAACCATAGGCAATTCTAAATGTTTTCCCTGGCAGGTCTCATAGAGGAAAGCTGACCTCCCAACACCAGAGTTGGTACACAGCCAGTGTATTACAGTCTCTAAAGGAAATTGCAGCCAAGGACTCAAATCTCTCTGTTTGGTGATATTTTTATGCATCTTTGCATTTCTAACCCAGGCAACTAGGTTCACAGACCTTACTCTTATGCCTCAGCTGAGGTCTTCCTACAGCCAGGTTGGGTAAGGGTGGTGGAGAAACCATGATCTTCTTTCCCACTGTGACACTGTATTTAGGACTTTTGTACTCCGAGGTCACCCCTCTACCACCTTCCAGCCCTAGAGCATTAGATCTTAAATGAAATGAGTTGCCCTTGCCAATGAAGGTAAATCAAACCAAAAAATATAGCTTAATAAAGGCTCTTCAAAATTCAAACTTCAAATTCCCAGCCCTTGTAACTGTGTGTTATAGCATAGAATGCTAAATTCTCTTCCCTTACCTACTCATAGCAAGAGCTCAGTTAATGGTGACTTGGTGACCAGTTTTCAAAAATAAAGCAGTAATAAAGTAAATAATAATAATACTTAGCTTAAAATATGAAATGATATTAGTTATAACAAATTACTGAGTCCTTGATAATCAGTTCAAATATGAATGTGCTGAGTCATAGGAATACAGGGGAGAAGCAACTATCCACTTTTTTAATGAAGGAGAATAAGCAAAGTTCTTAAATTTAAATATAATTTATATTGTGTTTTTCATCTTGAAATATGATTTAAATATTAGTAATATTAGCTAGGAATAAAAATCAGATGGCACTCCAAGCAGGGAAACAGCATATATAAATGCTAAGCTATGAAAAAGCTAAGTGGGACTATTCTAAGCTATGAAAAAGCTAAGTGGGAGTTAAGGATCATGTTGTATTTGTGTTTAGTCACTCAGTCGTGTCCGACTCTTTGTGACCCTATGGATTGTTGCCCACCAGGCTCCTCTGTCCATGGAATTGTCCAGGCAAGAATACTGGTGTGGGTTGTTGTTCCCTCCTCCAGGGGATCTTCCTGACTTAGGGATCGAACCCATATGTCCTGCCTTGCAGGAGAATTCTTAACCATTGAGACACCTAGGAAGTCCAGGGATCATGTTACAGCACATTTAAAAACAAGAGTTAGAGACAAGATTATTTTGAGCTAAGGATTTTATCTTGAAACTCATCTATCAAGGAAGAGATCAAATGAGATATGAGTTTAAGAAATAATATGCTGAAAACAGAGAAAAAAACCTATACAGGGATGAAATAAGAGACAGGGGAACCAATGAGAAAAGCTATCTAATCCTACTTTCTCATTTTATATGTATGAAAACTGAGATACAAAATTTCCTATATTTCTATAAGCTAGATACATAATTCTCCAATAGAAAGTTCCTGCCACTGGTCTACAACTATTATTTATTCAGTGGTTTATTCATTATCTATATTATTGGTTTATATTATTATTTATTTGATGATCTCCTTTCTTTCTTCATGCTTCATCCCACAGCAACACATACACACACACACACATACACACACATGCACACACAAACATTTATTATAAGCTTCTTGATGTTAAAGGTTCACTCATTTCTCACCCATTTCTTGATTTAAAAAGTATCCAGTAGGCTTCACACATAGTAAGTATTCTGCAGTTGTAGACACTTTCTTGTTAGGGTGAAAGAGAAAATTAAAAATGAAAAAGACACGGGCATCACACACACTACACATTTAATTTCTTTAGCCACGTGGGGACAAGAATAAGAGAAATTTTAAAGCCTCAAGAAGATTGGATTGTGGTGAGATAAGCAGACACATATATCAATACTATATCACTGGTTATGTTGACTTAAAAAGTAGTCACAACCTGTAAATTGAGAGTTATGTTTTATTTGGTGGGAATTTTGAACTTCAAGCCCAAGAGACACCATCTCAAGTAACTCTGAAAGAACTGTTCCCAGGAAGCAGAAGGAAGAGTCAGGTTATACAGAAGCTTTTAATAAAGGCAGGTAGTCTGAGCATTAAAAAATTATTGTTGGGAGGAGCCAAGATGGCGGAGGAGTAGGACGGGGAGACCAGTTTCTCTCCTACAAATTCATCAAAAGAATAACTGAATGCAGAGCAAACTTCACAAAACAACTTCTGATCGCTAGCTGAGGTCATCAGGCGCCCAGAAAAGCAGACCATTGTCTTCGAAAGGAGGTAGGACAAAATATAAAAGATAAAAAGTGAGACAAAAGAGCTAAGGACGGAGACCCGTCCCCGGAAGGGAGTCTTAGGCGGCCTTGCTTGGGCTAGGGTCCGGGCCTGAGTGCCCTGAGGACAATCGGAGGGAGCTTCTGTGAGGTGCCAACTTGAACTGTGGGAGACCAAAAGAGAGAGAGAAAATTAACCGGCCGGAACACACTGCCGGCCATTCGCAGAACAAAGGGACGGAGAAAGTCCCGAGAAGAGCTCGCAGGCTGCGGACCTGCCCAGCCCCACCGGAGGCAGGAGGCAGGGGGGAGGGGAAGGTCGCGGTGAGACACAGGGCGCAGGCACCCGACCGGCGCGGGCGGGGACTGGGGCTGGGGACGCGGAGGGCAGAAGGCGCAGGCACCCGACTGGCGCCAGCGGAAACTGAGACTGGGTCCGCGGAAGGGAGAGAGTGCGCCACACCTGGGGATAGCGCGCCCATCAAGTCCCTCGCTGCCTGGACCGCTCTGACGGGGAAGGCACAGAGAGCAGGCGCAGCTTTTCCTTCCGCGCTTTTGTGTAACACCCGAGGGCTGGAACCTAGCGCAGCGCGGGGCGCGCTCCATATAGAACAGCCGGGAGCCTGAGCAGCGCAGATGGAGAAAGCAGCGTCAGCCCCTCCCGGCAGCGCCAGCCCGCCCCCGCAGGGCCAGCCCCTCCCCGCAGCGTCAGCCCCGCCCCGCAGCGCCAGCCCATCCCCGCAGCGTCAGCCCCTCCCAGCAGCGCAACGGAACTAGCTACCTGAATAAGAGTCCACCTCCGCCTGCCTGTGTCAGGGCGGAAATGAGGCTCTGAAGAGACCGGCAAACAGAAGCCAAATAAACAAAGGGAACCACTTCAGAAGGGACTGGTGCAACAGATTAAAATCCCTGTAGAAAACACCGACTTCACCGGAAGGGCCCTGTAGATATCGAGAAGT